>NC_072798.1:91636753-93033836 GCF_028583425.1 Eublepharis macularius
TTTATTTTTTTATTTATTTACCTTAAATTTCTCTTCCGCCCTCCCCAAACTGGCAGGCTCAGGGCAGATTACATTCTATAAAACAGCACATTAATAACAACTATTTAATTTTTTAAAATTAAACAACAATATAAAAACAGTACAATAGAAGTAATCCACCAAAGCTACTGCTTGAGGCGGCACAATGAGGAAGAGCCATTCTGCGCAACTCCCAGGTTGGAGATAGCTGGTACAACTGCAAGAGGAAACAAAAGGGTATCCATTACTCAGGGTAATAAAATATCTTGAACTGAGACCAAATTGTCACCATGTATATACTCCCAACATGGAAACACCAGTTAATCAACATTGCTTCTAAAACAGTAAGTCCTGTCTGCTACCTTAGATGGTTACACGGGAGCTAAGGAATATCTCAACTGCAGTGGAGTTTCCTAGGCAAAATTTCATAGCATCTCAAACACAAAGGGGATGTCCATTACTGTGAAGCAAGATGTTCTCATCTCCTTGGAGATTCTGGAGGGCGGGGGTACCTTTCTTTTGAATCATAAAAGCTAAAGATGAGACGCTGTTCAGTAAGGCCTTTTGTTAGGAGGCAGCATGAACCATTTTATCTTCAACGCTTGGCTGGCGAGTCTTCCACAATTACGTTAGAGTTGATTTGCCATTATCAGGGGTCAGGATGACCTTGCTATTTTAGTTTGACAATGCTAATGATTCTAGATCTCCCCTTTTAGCTCACTGCATAAATCCCAGACGTTTAGCTCTAAAACAGAAATGTGTTAAAGTGAACTTGGAATAATAAACAACTGTGAAGTAGTTAACTCTGCAATATCCTTCTAGTCAATATTCCTCTGAGAGCCACACTACAAGTGACTTTTTCACATGGAGAACACTTGATTGTTTTCACAAGTTTTCCTGGGAACTGAAGTCCAAGTGTCCTTCCCCTCTCTGTTAAAATCGCTGCCTGAAAAGCCAGAGAAAGTCGGTGGCAGGAGCAGCTTTTGCAAATTGTTCCTCCAGTCACAAGCCTGCTGATCTGGAGAAAGCCACCGTGTCGGTGAAGCTCCCTGGGAGCAGGACGCCCAGGGAGAAAATAGCAGCTGCCCGCCCCCAAACGATCGTTGAGAGCCCTCTTGTCCAGCAGGTTGTGACTGGAAGAACGATTAGCAAAAGCTGCTGCCGCCGCCGGCTTTCTCTGGCTCTTCAGGCAGCGATTCTAATAGAGAGGGGAAGGACACTCAGACTTCAGTTCCCAGGAAAACTTGCGAAAACAATCAAGTGTTCTCCACGTGAAAAAAGTCACTTGTAGCTTGGCTCTGAGTGGTGCAGATAAACAAGTTTTCTGAGCGATGTGGGGGGGACTCTTTTTCCTTACATAAGTGAAGGTCCTTGTACAAACACAAAAGATGAACTCTACTGTCTCTGCCAGTTATATGCTTATGATAACAAGAAGTACTCTTGTTTTTCTTTCCTTGTAATAGCTAAACTTTTGAGTGGGAGGAGGGTTAGGGGTAGATAAGCACGAATCTTCCATTACTTGTTCCATTTTGTCTTGATTTGCTGAGTAGTGATGTCATACAAAGCAAACTTGTGATTTATGAATGGCTAAAATTCAGATTTGAATAGCCAAAACGATTCTGATATCTGTTGTTATCATAACCTATTTCCTGGTGCCATTTAAATGTCAGTATTGTTGAAATGGCTTTTGAGCAGGTATGTGCAATAATCAGCTGATGAGACTTGTATCGTGCTGTTCAGTTGTGATCAGGGACCTGATCACTCACCAAGCTCTCCAGATGCGTCCAACTGATTTTGGAAGAGTCTGTTTGGAGTCTGTAATAGAATATTGTTTGTACTTGCCACTACCCCACCACCCATCTACTCTTGCTGTTGCCTCTAGTTGATAAACAGGGAGAAAATCCATGTAATTTTTTTTTAGTTGAGACTCTATGTCTATGTTTCTCATAAGCGTAGCTAATCTTGCAATATGTTCTTGTGATCATTTCAGGATATACACCCCTGACTGTGAAGGCACAAAAAGCAAACGACGTATCTGCTAATTAAGGGATGCATATATCCAGCTGCGTAAACTGAAAGGCGGGACGAACTGTGAGTCATTCTGTTCTATACAAGTAGGTCACTTTAACGATCTGGTCACAACCCTGGGGGATAAAAGCAGATACTCCGCAGGTGCAAAGACACTTGGCCAGGTGCTCAGGATGAATTACCACATTAAATATCAAGACAATCTGATCAGGATCTTGTCTTGCATACAAGCAAATGATTTTGATCAAAGTAAGTTTGTCAGGTGCTTGTGCCAATGTTTTCAGTATTTTGTCCTTTGAGCGAATTTATAGTTGCAGATAGCAGGGTAAAAATTCCTACTTGTTCTGCTAGGATAGATTCACTAGCATCACCTACTCCTTTGAACCCTGGGGTTTATTTTTAATTATGACACCATCCAGAGACTGCTTTGGATGGTTCCATTTGATTGCTGTACTATGAATTACTCTAGTGTCCCTTTTTATCTCTCACTTGTAAAACCAGACCAAAGAGATCAGATCTTATCTCCGGTATTTACCTCCCCACTCATCTCTTTACATCCAGACCTGTTATGGCTTCCTGGGTATCCAAAAGCCAACAGGAGCTGATATTCTTGCAGCTGTCCCTTCATTTTGATTTATAAATAACCTATCATAAGAAATGTACATCAAAACCAGTGCTCAACTGCTGCCCTACCCAGCCAGCCCTGACTTAAATAGCCAGCCGGTGGACCTGACTGCTGACTGCATCTCTGAGGTCCAATGGCAGCGGACCCGCCCCCAAGGCCCAGCCAGCCAGTCGCTGATTGGCTGGCTGGCAAGCTGTGGGAGCCACCCACGAAGGGCTGGCCAGAGCAGAAAGTGGCCATGCCCGCAACCTCCTGACATGTGGCCTGCTAACTCCGGCCCCTGGTAAGTTCTGTGGCTAGAGTTTAATAAAAAAAAACCTCCCATCATCTATCAACAAAAACAATTATAGAAACTAAGATATATAAAACATGCTGCTGACATTCCATTTATAGATAATTTCTGATATGCAAAGCCTTTTTATAACAATCATAATAATTATATTCGATTTATATACCGCCCTTCAGGATGACTTAACACCCACTCAGAGCAGTTTACAAAGTATGCCATTATTATCCCCGCAACAAAACACCCTGTGAGGTGGGTGGGGCTGAGAGAGCTCTGAGAAGTTGTGATTGACCCAAGGTCACCCAGCTGGCTTCAAGCAGAGGAGTGAGGAATCAAACCCGGTTCTCCAGATTGGAGTCTCGCGCTCTTAACCACTACACCAAACTGGCTCTTTCCAGTTTGCATCTCATTTCAGACAATCCTACCGTGTCGCTATTACTCTCATTTTAAAGATGGGGGAAAATATTTTTAGTGTGGATTTACAACTCACTGATAACACTAAGAGCAACTGTGAACCATAGAAAATGTTTCAAAATGAGCAAAAGACAATGCAGTTTCCTCATAACAATCTAATGAGTCCAAAGCAGAGCAGTCTCCCGGTTCCAAACTCTACTGTAGCCATTAAACGACATTAAACTTCCCTGGGCTTAGCATTTTGCAGCTGCACTCGTTCGCCTTCAGTACAATGGGAAACATGCTCCTGCTCACAGTTGATCTCCAATGCAATGATGCTTCTCATTTTGCTTGTGGCATTGGAAGTTCTGCATGGTAAGAAGAGACAGATTATACAAGAGAGAGAGACTGTGGTGTGAGATTGTAGATGAAAACTTGCCTTTCTGTCTTGCTCCCCCCCCCGGGGCGGTGCCAGTGTTTCTGGGGCCTGAGGCAGCTTCAGGGCTGCTGTTTTCCCATGCATGCACACACCCAGACTGCATGATGATGTCACTGCCTGTGATGTCATACGCAGGGCATGCTGCTGGGATGGTGCACATGCATCTTCCCAGCCCTCTGGCTCAGTTGCTCCACACACCGCCCCAGCCGCCTGCCGCACCTGGCCTACAGCTGTGTGCTGGCGATGGCAGCGGCAGCAACAGCAGCACAGGGCAACTGAGCAGGAGGGCTAGGTGGCTGCCTGCTCAGTTGCCCAGCACTGCTGCCACCAGCATGCACTCCTGGCTAGGCACGGCAGCTGCAAGCCAGGTGTGGCAGGTGGCTGGGGCGGTGCATGTGTGTCCTCCCAGCCTTCCAGCTCAGTTGCTCCGCATGCCACCCTGGCCACCTGCTGCACCTGGCTCACAGCTGTGTGCTGGTGGCGGCGGCAGCAACATGGGGCAATTGAGCTCTGTGGCACACGCCCCCACCCCCTGCGCCCGCTATGGCGCCTTAGCGCCCAGCCTCAATGGACGCGCCGGCCCTGTTCCCCCACCACCACCACCTTTGCCCTTGGCTGAGGCCAAAGGAGGTAGAAATGGTCATTGCGCCAATACACTTTCTTCCATGGTAAACTTGCGGCCGAATGTTGAAACCTCATTCCGTTCAGATCTGAGTTCTATACTGAATAGCATATGCTGCATTTGGGGACTTTCTGAAGGCACCGGCTGGGACAGAATGTTCAAAAGATGTTAACAGCAGCTGTTTTCAAAGTAAACAAATAGATCAGTGCTATTCATCTTTCATTCTCGGTGCTTTTATCCCCCACCCCACCCCCACCCCCACCCCAGGAAAGAAACTAGAGAATCAGACTAGCTTTTCATATATAGATATTGCCCAGTAATCCTGAGGCAAATACGCAGTGAATAGTTCTTTTTGCACAGAAAAAAAACAGCATTTATGTCTGAATCAACTTGGAGGTTGTAGCGACTCCCTGCCGATTCTTTAATAGAGAGGGGATCTGAATTCACTCCTCATGAATAAAAGAACATAATGGGATAAGCATTTGCTTTCTGCAAAAAAGAAGACGGAAAGAAAGACGGGAGAGGAGGGGAGGGAAGGGGAGTTTAAAAGACAGTAAGTTCCAGTTTTCTGAAAAGGTTAAGAATATCTAAGTATGTGTCTATCAAAAAAAAATTGTACCTGCATTCCACAATGAAGAGGCAAAACACCAAACGTACGGGTTAAGCTAGGTTTTAGATACGGTTCATCTACAGCATCAAAACACCATCTGAATTTTAATATGGTTTCTTATTAACCAACAGTTTCTCTTAACCAGCAGTCAACCTGGATTCAACCTGGGCTAGCCTTACCACTAGCTTTGTTGATCTTAGCCTTTTTTTTCCTGTCTTCTGGTGTGGCCACTGTTCCTTTAGGCTCTTAGCTTGCACATCCCAACTGTGGCAAGAAGTGTTAAGCAGCATTGCCCTCTCACCACATGCAGTTCACACAGCTAAAGGATTGGTGGGTGCTGTTCAATAGCAAGGGCACTTGCTTCCCAAACCCTCCAGCCACTCAGAGTCTCTCTACGTAAGAAGACATCTTACACAGGGACACTCAAGTGTAGGGAGTTGCAATGTTAGACGGGAAGCACAGTTTTAAAAGGCAGAGCCAGTGGAGATCGGTCCTCAGAAGGTTTGTTAATTTCATCTTCACCTCCCTGAAGGCGAGGTGAAATTGACAGAGCCTTCGGGGAGGCAAAGATGAAATTAACAGGCCCTCTCCTCCAGCTCTGTCTTTTTAAACTACCCTTGTGTAGAGAGGTGAAATTGACAGAGCCTTTGGCTGTCTTTTTAAACTACGCTTCCCAGCTAACATTGCATCTCCCTTCACTGGAGCGTCCTTGTGTAGGATTGTCTCATGTAGAAAGACTCTCGGGCAAATGACGGGCTGGCTTCGGGATGGCTCTTATCCTTAGGGTTTGAGAAGCGGCGATCCCTGAGCCTTTTTACTCACACTGTTTTGGGATCTCTATTCCTACTTGCACCTGAAGAAGGAGCTTTGATTCTTGAAAGCTTATACCCTGAAAATCTTATTAGTCTCTAAGATGCCGCTGGACTCAACTCTTGCTGTTCTACTGCAGACCAGCACAGCTGCCACCTGAAACTTCCTTCATCCTTAGATGTCTCAGGATCAGCCTTTCCTATAGTCTTTTTTTTTTTGAAATTTTTTTATTTTTAATATCTAAAACAAAAACCTACAAAAAAACTACAAAAGTACTAGGAAAGGGGAAAAGGGAAAGAAGAAAGAAAAGGGGAAGGAGGGCTGGAAAAAGGGGGGAGGTTACATACAAACAATAAACACTACACTACAATGTTTTCCCTTCATACTGCCATAGTTAAAAATTTAAACCTTCATAAAGTAATGATGGAGTGGTTGACCTTGCAAAATACAAAATACAACCCATATTAAATTTTCTTCTTCTGGGCCTCGGACGCAGTTCTCTCTGAGCAGCTACAGCCACTGCGCTCGCTGCCTCCCCCCTCCCTTCAGGCTTCGAGTCTTCTTCATTTTGCATGGTATCTTGCCCGAATTCTTGATTTTTGTCCACAAAATCCCTTAGCTGATCCTCTGAGTTTATCTTGTAGGCTTGATCTTTATAATTAAACCAAATTCCTTCCGGAAATAGCCATTTATACTTTATCCCTCGTTCCCTCAGGAGAGCCGCGAGCTTTTTGTACTTAAATCTTCTTTTCCGAACTAGAAATGGAACGTCCTTCAGTATCTTGACTTTATTTCCCAGAAAGTCCAAGTCCGCATTATATGAGTTAAATGGGATAGTGTCTCGGATCTTCCTAGATGAAAACTCAATAAAAATCTCGTGAGGCAGCTGCCGCTTCATTGCATATTTTGAAGAAGCCCGACGGACTTCCAAAATGGCGCTTTTTACCTCTTCCTTAGTTGCCCTCGCAGGTGACGCCAATAATTCCGAGGCAACCTCCCTTAAATCCTCGTTTTCCTCCTCTTTAACATTCTGGAGACGCAAAACAGTCTGTGTTCGTTCCACTTGCAGCCCGATCAGCTGGTTTTCCACCAGCTTTAGCTCCTTGTTCGTTGCTCTCATGAGTGACACATTTTCCCGAGCAGACTTCTCTGCCCCCCCCACTGCTTCCTTAATGGCTTTCACATCGCTCTCAATTAAGCCCACCCTTTGATCTGTTTCATTCAGCTTGTCAACAAAGGGTTTTATGGCTTCGATGACCGACCTTTTCACCAATTCCTCGAGCAACTCCGCTTTTCCCTGCAGGGCAGCTGAAATTGACTTGCCCAAAGCGGGACTCTGCTTTTTCGCTGCCATTTTAGGGGAGGGGACCGCCAACCTTCTGAAACTCAGCGAGGGGGAAGAAATCCGAGTCTTCTTAACTTCAGATCCCACCACTCCTTCGCATACGCTTGTAATAACAGAAGGGATTCGCTTACTTACAGGCTTCCGCCTAGTCCTGTTCTTTGCCGTTTTCCGTGGCCCGGCAGCACGCAAGGTGCCGCGCACGTCTGCTGGCCTCCATGGGGACAAACGGGCAATTTACCCCCTGCCTTGATTTGCCAGAGGGCTCTTCCCGCAGCGTCCCGGACCCTGACTCCCTCCCTGGGAGTCCTGGGGGCTAATCTTTGCAGATCAGCCGCCCGGTCAGGCTGCTCGGACGTTTCCTCTAGGACCTGCGAAGAGGAGCGTCCAACATGGCCACGAAAACGAAACCGAATCAGCCTTTCCTATAGTCTAGCAAACCACATGCTTCCTGACTTCCATAGCTACGGCCAGAGTTCAGACAGTTTGTCTATGGCAGTTGTGTCCCTTTAAGTGGCAGTGGGCATGTTGGGTATAGTCCTTCCCCCAAAAGAGTTATCAAGCAACCTGTCATGTCTCTTACCCGTCCATGCCATTATTTTCAGCTAATGTATTGCTACGAACCATTGTTCTGTGCTGCGCCTTGATATCATATTGCAGTTACCATAGCTTGCCTTGTATTCACAGACCTGCTGTATCCAGAGTGTTTTATCTCTTGTGCTTTGAAGCTTAGTGTAGCTGACCTTGCAAACCTGCTAGTTCTCAGGGGGAAGAAGAATACCGTGTTTCATCCTTAATCTATTGCCTCTTGTATGTCTAGACTAAGCATGTAAACTATTTAGGGAGTTCTCAGGACTGCTTCACGCTAAAAGTTATGTTTTCCTGTTGGGAGGGGGGAAGAGTACTTGGGACCTATATGAACCATAGTTTTACAGATCTTGTTATTCTTGTCAACTTCTGATCAACCTGTGGACATATCTATGAACATGATTTGATTCCTGAATAAAGCCTTTTCAACCAAGGCCATGGAGTGCTTGCTGCGAGGGTACAGGGGTCTATCTGCCATAGCCTGTCATCCATAGACCTGACACAACCTAAGTAACTGATGACAATGGTCACTGGATGTGAACCACATTGGTGGCTGTTTGAACACCCCTGACTCAGACATCCAGGGCAGCCAAGAGTCACCATGATGCAGATCAGCCACCGTGACAATTGGATTCTTTATAGGGCTAGGATTCCCACTATGGCCTCCTGCCCTCAGCCCTCATTGCCCTACCACCGCTCAGAGCAGCAGGGAGATGATTTTTTTCACACACAAAAATCTGTCATGTGCGCTGCTACATCACTTCCAGACAAAACCTGGAAGTGATGTAGAATAGGAATCACCAGAAATACTATGATATCTTACCATAGAGACTCAGGCAATTTCTAGAGTTATACTACATCACTTCCAGGTTTTTTCTGGAAGTCACATAATAGTGTACATGATACTGCAACAGCTCTTATGTCCGTACCCATGAAGTTCCTATCGACTGTCAACCTTACACCATCCAAATACATCTCAAACAGTATATGAAAACAAATCACATGGCCTATCCCTCTTGGGATTTTATCCCCCTACTGTCCCCCTCTCCGCATCCCTACAGAATCTGTAATTGTATGCCTTTCCCTAAGCTGTATTTGCTTGCTGTATTTGCTTGCTGACATTTGATTCATAAAGGAAAACATGCAAATTGCTTTAATGGATAATAGCCCATATCAAGCATGTTGCAGTAGTTACGCTAATTAGAGAATGGCTGTTGTACTACTATTTTATAGAGCCCACAAAATTAGATAAGTATAAGTTTTCTTTTCTAGAGGCCATGATAATAAGAACATCAACAGGTTTACATAAAACGGTAATATTGGTTTTAAGCTTTTGCAGAAAACAGTTCATCTTTCAACATAAATTGGCTTGAGCTACACTAATTAACATAACAAAATATTTATTTATAAATCCCTGCCTTGGCATCAATATTAGCAGAAGGTCTCATAGTAAATCCTAAATGTAAAAAAAAAGTTCAAATAAAAGTAAGTATGATTACTGCTCATGGATAATCTTAAAAAAATATATAGTGCAATTTTAAAACATTTTGTACTGTGCAATTCTAAGCAGAGTTCCCCCTTCTAAGTATATTGAAGTTAATTGGTTTAGAAGGGTATAGCTCTGTTTAGGATTATGAGGGCAATCTATGCCAATAATCTGCAGCGGATAGCAGAGAATAAACTTACTTGTAGGGACATGAGCTGAGACAATTTCCATTCGCAATGGCCCTTCGGAAGCGCGCAGTGAGCCCTTCCCACGGGTGGATCTCCTTTCGATGCCCAGGAGGAGTCCCCGCAGGTGGATCTGATTGAACGCCACCCATCTCCACTCTGGGAGTCTCTCTACACAAGACATGTTACATGGGGATGATCAAGTGAAAGATCTTTCACTTGTTCCCCCATTGTGGATACACATGCACCACTACAGAGGCAGAGTACAATTGAATAGAAGACCACACAGAAAGGAAGTCGCTTGAACATCCATGTATAAGATGTCTTGTGTAGTGAGACTCGGAGGCCAGATGCCCTTCAAAATATCAGCCTTGCTGGGCAATCTAAATTTTCGTCTTGGTTTAAGAAAAATAAAATTCTCTCCCGTTATCTGGCTGAAGTGCCTCCTTGAGAAAGGCATTTACGCAAGCCCATTTTCAAATCATGCCATCTGCTTATCTCCAGGGTAGATTCGCAAAACTACCCTTGGAACAGCACATTTGCTCTTGCGATTTAAAACAGGTAGATGATATTGTTCGCTATATCTTACATTGCCCTCATCATGAGTCTATCCGTAAGAAATTTTTGTACTCATTTCTTAATAACTTTTCCAGTACAGAGCAGGATTTTATATACTTTCTATTTGCATTCCAGAGGTTACCTTTAAGGTGGCTAGTTTTATCCTTTTATCAATTAATTTAAGGAAGAAATTAGCTTTGGTTGTCCCCAATTGAATTTTAGCTAAATTATAATAATTATTTTATACATCATTCGTGGTTTATTTTTATGTAATGTTTTAGATATGTATGTATATTTCTTGTGTCTGTTGTGAGGGTATGTATTAATTCTGTATGGTTGTTTGGATGTTACAGCCTAGGGCCACATTAACAACCTTTGTACTTGTACTCTGGACCGAAAAGCCGGGAAAGAGCATTGAATGTACAGCTTTTTCCAGGCTTCCAAATTAAGAGTGAAGTGCTCCCAATAAAGGACCTTCATCTCTGCATCAGATTTCTCGTCACATTTGACCTGCTGTCACAGTGGAGAGACTTGGGCCATTTCCACACTACTCACCTTCATCCGGAACACTGGAACGTCACAAAAAAACCACGGAAGATAGTGTCTTCTTGCATGAGTTTTGCATGCAAAACTTGCGTGAGAAGACACTATCTTCCGTGGGTTTTTTGCGACATTCTGCAGCGTTTTGCGTGCAAAACTCATGCGAGAAGACACTATCTTCTGTGTTTTTTTTCGTGACATTCTGCAGCGTTTTCCGTGCAAAACTCGCAGCGAGAAGACACTATCTTCCATGTTTTTTTCACGACGTTCCACTGCGTTCCGGATGAAGGTGAGTTGTGTGGAAACGGCCCTGCTGCAACTGTGTCTGGCACTTCATTTGATAACTCTGAGTACCTGTTAGCCTTTGGAAGTTCTGTGTTTTTGACCAGAGTAGACCATGCAGACCTCATTACCATGATCCTTTGCGTTTGGCCCTCAATCTTGACTCGACAGGGCCATGATGTGATTTCATGCCATACCCAAAATGCGATAGGGCTCTGGCAGAGAAACGTTGGGGGCTGCTGCTTCTGTGTCATCATCGTTTCACTGATAGCTTTCAGTGATTCCTCCCCTTCCTAAAACAGCCAACAACAGTGAGTTTAGGAGGGTGGTGGTGGTTTTGTTTGTTAATAGGATGGGAGGATGGACCCTCTTTGGGCCATCTGACAGCAACACTGATTCTGTGAACCTAGGCAGATTGTGAGAGGAAGGGCAGGAAGGGTTACTTCAGTGCTTAGTTCTCAAGGCCCCTTCTTACAATGCCTAGGATAAGGCTGATCGCCACTGTGGGGTCAGGTAGCAATTTCCCCCAGGCCAGTTGGGCTAGGGATCCTGATGGTGTTTTGCCATCTCTTGGGCATGGAGTAAGGGTCACTGGCTGTGGGGGGGGGGGAGAGATTTGTGAACTTCCTTCATTATGCAGGGAGTTGGACTAGATGACCCTAGATGTCCCTTCCAACCTTATGATTCTATGATTCTTTATTTTCTCCTTTTTTAACGAATAAAAAAGAGAGACTGGGCAGGTTGTCCAGTCTCTGTTTTCCAACTCAAACTGTTAACCCAGAGTTGGAGGATGAAGGACAAGAAGTTACACTGAAACCAAAGCATCCCAGTCTTAGCGGACTGGTACTTCCATATGGAATACTGATCTGAAAGGCTTTGGTGGAACTGTGGGCAATGCCTGCGCTACCTCCAAGTCATTTAACACTGGGTTAAGAGTCTCAATCAAAATCCAGAAAAGAAAGAAGTCTTCTCCTAATGCTCTCTGACCCATTATCTTAGGCTGATTTCTACAGGCACAGCTGGCTTCTGGTGGCACCCAAGCAAAGGACAGCAGCAGCAGAATGGGCAGCAGCCTGCTCCATACATGCCTGAGTCATCCTCAGTGTGGCTCTCCTTTAATAATCATCTATTATTGGCAATTTTCACCCTAATCTGCATAACATGAGTTTTTGCAGTAGGCGAGGACTCAGAGGCTGGAGTGGTTGCGCTTGTTAGCATTTCCTTGCATTGCATTGTGCAGAATAGTGGTCAGGAAGGGAGAGCTTCCGCATGGAAAAGGAAGTAAAGGGATGACCGGCTGTTTTTTCCATTTTTCACAAGCAAAAGTGGGAGACTGGACAGGTCACACGGTTTCCGTTTTTGACTAAAATCATTAACTCAGAGTTGAAGGAAGCCAAGTGGACCCTGATCTGCATAACAAGAGCCTTTGTGGCAGCTGGGGGCTCAGAGCTGGAGTGGTTGATTGCTTGCTGGAGTTTCCTTGCAGGGTGCATAAAAGTGCAAAGAAAGGGATTGGTGAGGCGATGTCGACAGCAGTATGCCATTTGCTCCTTCCCTCCTCAGCTCACAGCAAGCCTTTTGCAAACTGATCCCGTTCCCTACGAGGATGAGCCAGTCACTCAATCAATGCCAAAGCCTTTGCTGGGGAGGCACCGAAGATGCACTTCTGGGCAACACACACATTCCCCTTCCTGACAACGGAGTGATGCCATGACACGCTACACTGGAGCACAGTCTCTCCCCTTGAGATTCAACTGGTTGCATGCAGACAAGAGTTTGCCACTAAGGAAAACAAGATGCTGCCTAGCCTGCCTGCCTGCACTGATGCTGCGCAGGAAAGAACAAATTCGTAGCATAGCTGCTTAAGGCCAGGGGCTGCCTTTTGCCACCTTGCAGGAAAAAGAGCTGAAGACAGCCTTGCAGATAGGGATTGGCAGGGGGCGGGGCCAAGTGCCTTCTGAGGTGGCCCCACCTCTGTTCCCTGGCAGTTGCCTCTGAGCTCAGGTGAGGAGAGGTTCTTTCAGCTCTCTCCCCAAGCAAGGCAGCGAGAGTGGGCACAAGCGAACAGCTTGGGTGGCCTTGCATGGAGCTGGTGCAGCTCCTTTTGCAAAGCAGTGAAGTTGCCTGGCACGGCTGTCTCTGCTGCTGCTGTTCCTTTCAGCTCCTTCCCACCACGTTTGTAGCCTCGGCAGTGATTGGAACAGGCCCCTGGGAAGCAGTTCCCCCTAACTGCGGGCGGTGATGGGTGCTTTTGCAGGCTGTGTCCATTTTTTGAGTGGTACAGCTTCTTCCTGCTGTGCCTATATTTGCCGCCACAGTGGCAAGGAAGGGTTTGGCCTTCCTCTTGAGGAGGCACTGTGGCCCCTTTCTGCTGTGCCTGTAGCAGTGGCAGCGGTAATTTGGCCTGGCTCTTGTGGAGTGGCTGGGGCAAGGCTTCCTGACGGTGGTGGGTGCTTGTGTGGTCCATTTCCTCCATTTTCAAAAAGGGATCCTGTGCCACAGTGTTAGTGTGGGTGAGGGCATTCCCCTCCCCTTTTTGCTGCCTGTTCAAGTGGGCGTGCTGCATTGGCCACCTCAGTACATGTAGGATTTGGCCCTATTTCTTAGACCCAGCCTTACATTTGTACCCCCCTCTTTTTCTTCAGGTCAATAAGGGCCTACTCATATTAGCCATACTGTTGTAGGCCCCTCCCCGCTCCTACAGTTAGTATCAGTTTGGGCCCTCATTAGCCGCACGGCCTGTTGGCCCAGCCAACTCACCCTGAGTACAAGTGTTTAGCTGTGAGGTGGCCATTTTGAAGAGGGAAAGGTACTGGCAGCCATTTTAGAGAGCCTTAGGCTGTCTTGCAGCAAGGCAGGCAACCATTTTAGGTTGCACTGGCGACCATTTGGGAGTGCCTGAGGTTGCTGTTTTGTAGGAGTGATAACTTTCAGGATACTGCCTGATTGAGGCCATTAGACCTATATCACCACTCTGGTGTGTCACTAATCTGTCTAGAAGTGTGGTATATAGGCCCACGTGTTAATTGGTGGCTGGTGGTGTGAATACGTAAGTAATGCCCCCCAAGAAGGGAGCTGGGCCCTCTAAGGGCAAACAACCTGCAAAGAGGCCTAGTCCCAGGCAGCCTCCAATAGCTCTGTCATCATTGGATGATGATGACCCTAGGCTAGGCAGGCAAGAAATCTTAGCACAGTTGGTGGCGTTGGAACAGGCAAAGTGTGTGGAAGTTTCTGCCCCTGGGGGTAAAAAGCGGAAGGGGCCTGTTAGGCTTGCTTCTGGAGCTGCTTTTGAATTTGATGTTTTGTTTTGCCTTGCTACCTTTGAGGATCCATCGTGCTTGGGTGGAGCAACTGGTACAATTAGAGAGGAGGTGGCATCTGAACAGGTTCTGGAAGGCACTATCCAGGAAGCTGATGTTGCGGTGGCAGACAGATCTTGGCAAACGGAGGCTGCGCCTGGGGCTGTGGCAGTTCAGGCAAGGGAGAATGAGGGTAAGTTGACTTGGTTCCATCAGGGGCAGGTGTGGCCATGGGGGCCTTGGGATCAGGCCGCTGCCTCAGCGTCCCCAGGTGTGCCACAGTCTACCTACACTCAAGCAGGTGTTTCTCAAGGGCTGCCTGCACTAGGTTGGTGGCCCCAATGGGGTCAACAGGCTTTCATGGACCAGTTATCTGGGATGGATGGCCACCCATTCAAGCGCAGAGCCAGATGGGGATGGGGCCAGTGGCACCTTGGGGCTCCTTTTTTAGTTCCCCCTGGGCTTCTTATGGGTCAGTGCCCTTCAAGGCACTCCCTTTCAGAGATACAGCTGTGCCCCTAGGCGACTACCTGATGGCTGCCACCAGGGAAAAAAATCTAAAGGGAGAATACATGGACGTCTTTACTCTTCTCTTCAAGGAGCTGGAGAAGAAGTATGAGGAGGACTTGGACAAGCGGGAGAAGGAATGGCTTAAGCACTGCAAGGTAGATTGCACATAGGCCAACTGGCTGCCGGGATTCTTAATTTATGTGGGAGTCATTGCCTGTGTGCAGCCATGGTGGGGGGCACCTCTTCCAGTATATCAACATAGTGTATAGGGGGTATTTGGACTTCACCGGCACAGCTTGGCTGCAATATGATGAGGAGTTTCAAATGTCTGCTGCCCTTAACCCTTCCTTGCCCTGGGACCAGGTTCACTAGCAGCTTTGGCTGCAGGTGATATCCCTGGCACGGCCTAATGCAGGCAAAAGTTCTGACAGTGGACACTTAGTGCAGCAATCCGCCATGTCAACTGGTGCTCATCCACCAGTTGAGCAGTTTGCCTAGGCAAGTACGCTTTCCTGGGAGTTTGCCTCACAGGGGGTATGCTCCAGGGAGACTTGCAAGTTCCGCCACACATGCCCAATTTGTGCTGGATCTCATGCCTTTATGGCCTGCAGGTGGCAAAGGCAGGAGAGGAAGCATGGGCCAGATGGGATGGGTGCTGCTCAGTAGCAGATGGGCAAAGAGCCTTTGCCATAAGGCCGATCGGACCAGCTAGCGTGCATGTTCTGTTGCTTTTTGTTGGAAGCAGTTACTAACTGTGTCTTTTCCTTAGGTGCAGTCGTTGGTGGACTGGCAAGGGATCATAAATGAGGGTGTTGTGGTCTGCCAAGTCATTTTTATGGAGATTTATGTGCTTTTGTTGAGGATTTATTCTGTTGCGGGTTTGGGTCCTACAGCTTCTCCACAGTGGGTGCTTCAGAAGCCTAGGATTTCCCTGGTATTTACTCCAATGCTTCCCCACTGGGTGTGTGGCAAGAAGCTTGTAATGTGGTTTTGTTTGGGGCCCAAGGGTATGCCTGGGTGCACAGAAAATCCAAGGCTTCCCTGCGGGGTATGTACAAGAATATTTTGTACAAGAAAATACAAGAATACGTACAAGAATATTGGAATATGGTTTTGTTTGGGGCCTATGGCCTGTGCCTGGGTGCACTTGAGCTCCAAGGCTTCCCTACCTGTGGTACAGGAAGAAGTGTGGAATGCAGTTTTGTTTGGGGCCTATGGCCTGTGCCTGGGTGCACTTGAGCTCCAAAGCTTCCTGCCTGTTGTGCAGAAGCTTGGGCTCTGTGTTGAAATTAATCCATGACTTCCCGCCTGTGGTGTGTAAGGAGCTTGGGGTTTAAAAAGGGCCATGTGAGAGCCATAGAGCTATTCTCAGCAAATAGAGGGTGGGCTAGGGTTTATTTGCCCCACCCACAAATATGAGCCATGTTTGCTGTCCTCTACTGAGGGGATGGGGTATACTTTAGGTTTATGGCAATGGCATTTTCTTAGAACACCTGTGGCAAGGGCTAGGGTTGGCTATAGGCCACATGTGGGGCACAAGGGCCTAAGCAGAGGCTTGGCCCTAATAGTGGTAGGATTAGGATGGGGAGAAATGAATGGGCTGGTGAGCACCCTTGGCACATCCCCATTTGGGGGGGAATTGGGGTCTGTCAGGATCACTGGTACTGCTTGACGGCTGCCAGCTGAGAAGGCAGACTGCCACGCAGGTCCCTTTGTACAAGTAAGGCCCTCCTGCTGTATGGCGAGGTACTGTAGGCTTGGAGGGAGGAACCATTTGCCTGGATGACTGGGTCCCAGCCATGCGCTTGGATGGCTCATGCCCCGGACAGCAGGGCTCATCCAGACAGGTCAGAGTGGAGGCCCAGGGGTGACCCCAGGGCCTGACCTGTACCGCTAGTTAGGCCCTTGCCATGTAGATATATTCAGTGATATGTTGTTGCCAAATAAATATGGCCCATTAGTTCCCAACACTTGTGTCTGTCTCTTCTTTCCGTCCAGAGTGGCAAAGCATAACACATGAACTTTTCGGTAGGGGGAGATTCGTTACAGTGTCATTTCCTAATTTTGCTCTGCTGTTCTGGGATTTGCTTTAACAAACTGAGCCCGTAATTGTTGTGTCTGTTTTTGGTTCCTTTGTTCCATTTTGAACACCCATACTTACTAACCTTTCTTTATAGATAGACCATTTCTTGTTTTAGCTAGGGTTTTGATCCAGTGTTTTGCATTATCTCCAGTTATCTAGGAAATTGTTGTCCCAAGAAAAGCTCTAGTCCATCAGACTGAAATTCCATCTAGTCCAGCCTTCTATTCCCCACAATGCCAACAAGTCATCTCCAAGATGACCTTAATAACATTGACAGGGATGGAAAACCAATCACAAACTCTAATCCTAGCTGCCTCACCTAGCTCACAATATTTGTTGTGAGGGGAGAAATGGAGGAGAACAGAATGATGTGTGTTTCTTTGGGTGCCTTTTGGGGACAAAGATGAGGTATAAATGAAGTAAAATAAATACAATGAAAGCAGTGTAGTGAATTATTTGAATCCCATTGAAACCATCAGCACATGGTAGTAGGGAATGCTCAAGTATCTGCTGGTTTGGTGCATGTTCTGTCCTCTGGATGTGAGCAGTGGGCCAGTACTTTGACAACCTCTTTGGTAGCAGTAGAAAAGAGCAAGAGTCCAGTAACACTTACAAGACTAACAAAATGTGTGGCAGTCAGCTGTTAACTCATGAAAGCTCATACCCTACCACAAATTTTGTTAGTCTTATAGGTGCTACTGGACTCTTGCTCTTTTCTACTGCTACAGACAAACACGGCTACCCATCTCGACCAACCTATTTGGTAGCTAATCTTTCAATGGTACTCAAACAGAATAATAGTGTGCATTTTTGCAAAGCTCAAAGGGAGCAGTATTCCTTTCACAGACCTGTCACCATTCCACACTGGTCCACAATCAATTGTTTAAATCATGCGCAAACCATCAGTTCCGGTCATAAATGAGTCTTCAAGAAATTAAAGTTAGCAACCACAGCTGCTCACGTCCAGTGATGGTGGGACAAGGAGATCCCAAGCTCAGCTTACATCTGATTTTGACTCTCAAAAGCAATATATTTGCCTGCTGACATGCTTAGTGGGAAGTTCTCCGCAACACTACATGGTAACGGCTTTAATACAACTAGCTCACTTGCACCCAAGACCACAGTAGTGACGGATCATGTGACTTGGCTCTCAATTGGGCTTGCAAGTAAACAGGTACGGCCCATTGCTCAAGAGTTCAACACTGTTCTCTGCTTTATTGCAGCAACTTTTGTGACTGTGTCCATGAACCTACATCTGATTTCTGTGTGGCTCATCAATCTCAAGTGCATCTGGATTTGTAGACTACAGTTTATTACTGTAATCCTATTTCATCTGAGCAAACCACTCAGAATGATTTTCAATGGACTTTGTTTGTTAGTTCAGTTTTGGTTCCATTGTGCAGCATGGATATTACTAGCAAATTGCTTTGCTTTGAAGCGGCTTTTTTCCCTTTGAAAATCTCCTCCACGGACTCATAGAATCATTTTTAACATTGTGCACTTACCAGAGGTGAGTTTTTAATCCTTGTCAGACTGCTTTGTGCCTCAACAACAAAACCCCATTCCCCTTACAGTTAAAAAAGATAGCAAAAATGCAGAATTGCTTACAGTCCACTAAAAAAAATTACCTTTAGTTTGCAAACTTTGTTTCACTGCAACTAAAAGACTATGTTAGGCAAATACTTATTATTTGGTAAATTACACATGATCAATAAAAAATCCTTATATTTTAGAAAGGCTCCTAAAAACAAGTGCAGGGGCCCTTGAGGGAGTCCAAACATATAAGGTCTCGGGTTCAATTCCTTGCAGTCTTAGATAAAGGAATTCAAGCAGCATGTATTCTCAGAGACCCCAAACTGAAATACTATTTAGATGGACAATGATTTAACTTGGTATAAGGCTTCATATGCTGAAAGTAATAAATTCATAAACAATGTTTTCTTTCAAACACCCAGTATTGTATTGAAGAGGATTCGAGAACAGCTAGTATGTAATTCTTTTTAAAAACCCTTCTTGTTCACACAACAGGAAAGGTTCGAACTTTGACAACGCATATGCAGAGAAAGTGAAACTCATCGTGTTATACAATTCTCTTTGGTAATGTACACCTTAAATAACATTACTTGTTTAGCATGTCATATACATAATACATGACCTTCTGGTCACCTTTCACATCTCAAGTAGGGGTGTGCAGAATAAAATTCGTGAGGCAAAGAGACACATGGAAATTGCTATTTAGAATCATTACTTTGAGTCTCCAGAACAGACATGGGCACGAACAGAAAAAAAACCCAAACTTGGTGTTCATTGCCATCTACGAACAATGAACATAGACGAGCATGACCTGTTTACAAACATGTTTGTTATTTGTTATTCATGGGGGCCAGCAGGCTCTCCTCCAGCCATCAAGATCCCTACCACACCACTCCCAGAAACGCTACCTGAGCAGACAGCAGGAAATGTGCCAATAATAAATAATAGCTTGGCCCCAGAGCCTGGCAGCAGCCCTGCAACTTGAAGAGGTAGATCCCTATCCCACCACACACAAAGAAAATTCAAGCGCCAATGCACTCTCCCTGTCTCTCTCTCAAAATGCCAACAGCAACTGTCTCTCTCTCACTGTCTGCAAAACCAAAGCTGGGAGCCCCCCTTCCCCCTGCTCTTTGCTTCCTTGTAACAAATTTGGAGCTCCACACTTGAAAGGAAGACTTGCCTATCAAGCTAAATTGGGCTTAGATTGGGGTTTCCAGGGCAACAGCAGGAGTTCAGACAGAGTTCGGGCAGTCCCTGCCTCCAGTTGCCAAGGGAATTGATTGCAGATGCCAAACTGTCTGGCTTGATGAACAGCAACGAACAGCAACGAACGAGGCTTGTAACAACCACCTGTTCATTTAGAATGGGGCCTCACCAACAGCTTGTTCACGAACAGCTGATTGGGCTGTCCGTGGCTTTTTTTTGTTCGTATTGCTGTTTGTGCCCATCTCTACTCCAGAACAGCAACACAATTCCAAGGTGCTTGTAGTAACAACCCCCCTCCCAAATCTGTTTTTCCCCCAAGTTTCAATGCTTACCAGCCATCCAGCATGAGCACACACTTTTTTTTAACTGCATTTCCTGGAAATGACATCTCTTCTTTCCAATCAAACCCTTGCAAGGGCGGAGGACAGATTGCTCCCAGCCAATCCCAAACTGCAGAGAGCTGTCATTCTACTTCCCCTCTCCTTTGTGGGTTGGGGAGAGAAGTTTTTCACTCTGAAAGTAGAAAGGCTGGGCTTCTTCAGAGGGCCATAGAACTCAAGTCCTTTGTCCAATTTGCTTTAAACTTGGGGAATGTTTGAAGGATAGGCAGAAGACACTCTGCTGCAATCAAAGTGATATTTGGTTGAAAAACAATGACTCCAGCCCTCCCTGAAAAAAATCTTCTTTGGGAATAATGGAAAAGCTGCCTGTGATTCCTTACTCTGTTGATTATTAATTAAACAGAGCACAACAAAGAAGCAGGGCAAACAGTTATCAGCTCAAAGATAAAAGATTTTTTATTGTCAGTTGGTCTCTATAAGGGTAGAAAAATGAAATAAATGTAGATGGGGAAGATTATACCTATGCTCTGTCTGGAGCTCTCCTGCTAGGCTGCCACCATTTTAGAAATCAGTGGAGATAAGTTCAGCTGCACAGGGAGGGATCTATTTGGTGATCTATTAAATCCACACCCTCTGTTCAATCTGCTTGAAATTTAATAGGACTTTAGATTAGAAGGAGGACTTTGTCTTGAGCATATTCGGTGCCATTATAATTATAAACAGCTGCCTCAGACCCTTGAATATATTTCCCATTGAAAATAATGGTGCCAAGGAGCGGGAGAAGGATTTGACTCCCAAACAGTAAAATGCTACCCAGAAAAAAGCAATCTAGGTAAAAAGAATTCCCTCCTGAAGTCCAGATCAGAAATTATAATGAACATTTTCTCAGGGCGCATTCCAAGCCTCAAGTAAGGACAATGCATAAATATAGACTTATTACCTGGATCGATTTGTTCTTATGGACTAACAGCTAGGATAAATTAGCACTAATTTTAGTTTCTGTGTTTCTTATATACCTCTTAATTGGGTGTGGCGGTATGTGATTAGGTATCTCCAGTCAGAATATATACCCCAAAATACCTTATCAGTATTTTTAGGGGAATATTTGGAAATCCCAATCAAATCTGGGATTCTTGGATGTACTGGTATTAGTTTCCTAGTTAATTCTGAATCCCAAGAGAGCCCACCTGGGAGAACTTCTTCCCCTGAAAGTGCAACTGGGTTCTCCTCCCCCCCCTTTTTTCTTTTCTTTGCTTTCCTGGCCAAGGAGAAAGGAAGGAGGAAGAGGAAGGGAGGTGATTCTCAAAGGCAATGGCATTACATATTACAGAGAGACGCTGCACTGTCTGTCCAGTCATGACAATTCTCTCAGGAGAGGATCATCATGTGGTTGAACAGAAATGTCCAATTGCATGACAATTGTCTCATGAGGTGCATTCTGCTTGGCTTCTCAGTTCTGTTGGGCTTTGTTAGTTCTTTTGGGGAGGCTTTGGGTCAGTGGTTGCACTTCTGTATTTGGGTAGGTAAAGGTAAAGGTGAAAGCACCGAATCATTACTGACCCATAGGGGGACGTTGCATCCTGACATTTTTTTGGCAGACTTTTTGTTACGGGGTGGTTTGCCATGGCCTTCCCCAGTCATCTTCACTTTACCCCCAGGAAATTAGGTACTCATTTTACCGACCTTGGAAGGATGGATGGCTGAGTCAGCCTTGAACTGGGTACCTGAACCCGGCTTCTGCCAGGATTGAACTCAGGTCATGAGCAGAGCTTGGGCTCTGTATTTGGGTAAGCCTTCTTTATCCTAGAAAAAGCATATGATCCACCCCCCCCCATTGTAGGCTACAATGAAGAGTCACTAGGGGGACCTTGTTCAGGGATCTGTAGAATTGGACCTGTGGGTCTGATTCACTGGAAATTTGGGGTCTTTAAAGGATAGACAGCACCCTCTATACTGCAATTTTGGTTTTAATTTGCTTTAAAAACAGCCTCTCCAGCCCCATGGAAATTTTCCCCATAGACAATAATAGAGCCAAATGGATTGCCAAAAAACCCCGAAATCTCAGTACTATATTGGTACTTTTAGACCCAAATATCGGAAATATGATATTTATTGGATTTCTGACCCCTGAATCCAAGAATACTGATTTTTTCCCTAATAAACACCCCTTTTCCCTCCTAACACCATTCAGTTTTTTCCCTCTTGAATGGCTGTTACTATCCTGCATACTTTAATTTCCATTTATTGCCAAGTTTTGAATTACTTTGAGTTATACCTTAAACAGATTTATAGAAAAGTAGGAATTACTGTTTTCTTCTCCAAGCACAGATAAGGTTCTCCAGAACCACCAGAGAATACTACCACTACCAGACAGCAAAAATGTGAAGATCACTCAGTCCACAAAATATTGCCACTCTGAGAGGTTCTTCAGCACTACCACAGACCATCATCCCCTAGAGAATGCTAACATGACCCAGGTCCATAAAACACCACAACCAGAGGATCTCCAAAACCCCTAGAGAACACCACCAAGAAATCCAGAAGACACCAAAATCACCCAGTCCATTAAACACTATTACCAAAGAACCGGTACTGCTAGAGGAACATTTGCCATTCATGAAAAGAATGGGTTCTGTAAGAAATGTTTCCAAAGTTAACTCCACAACATTTAAACTTTTATTTGATATGCCCTTGTGCCTTTTTAGTTTTTGCAAAATAGCAGAAAGGGATCAGATTAAGTATGATCATCTCCTTAATATTTATTCAAATTTGTTATAACATGGCCAATTACAAGCTGCCTAAGGGGTTTCAATAAATGCTTCATCAACCTCTCTGAAGCTGGTCCAATTAAACATGAATGAGACAAAAACTGGACTTGTTATTCTGCTAGTATCTATAGCTTCCCAGTGGGTTTGCAAGAGGAAAGCAATGAGCAGACAGTAGGTGGTAGTCTTAATAGCAGCAAGACAAGTAAACAAACAAACAAGCTGAGCAAAGAACCAAGTCAGTCATTTTTTATACTTTGGCATATAACCCAACTCTCTCTTCCAGAACTGTAAAAACGGTGTTAGCCGAGGTGGGGGGGAACAGCTGGTAGACCTTTATGAGTAAGATGGAACTAAGAATTCCAGCTAGAAGGTGGCAGAGGAAGTCCTCAAAGGATTTAACAGCAACAAAAAAAATACATTGCTGATTAAGAGTAAAATCTTGACCAATCTTCCTTATTTCTCCTAAAGAAGACCACAATGCAGTAAGCTTAAGACCCATTTAATTTTGGCGCACAAACTCTACATAATAGGAACAAGTCCTTGATCCGTCCAGTTTGGTTTAGTGGTTAAGAGTAGTGGGACTCTAATCTGGAGAATAGGGTTTGATTCCCCACTGCTCCACTTGAAGCCAGGTGGGAGACCTTGGGTCAGTCACAGTTTCTTGGAGCTCTCTCAGCCCCACTCACCTCACAGGGTTGTAGGGATAATAATAATATACTTTATACACTGCTCTGAGTGGGTGTTAAGTTGTCCTGAAGGGCGATATATAAACCAAATTTTATTAATATGCATAGTTGCCGTTTCTTATGAATAGGGCAGGGCATCCATTTTCCAATATCAGGATGCCCAAAAGGGACACTAGATTTTTCAGAGTACATATTCATATATACCAAAGCTATACACACATTGCCCTATTCACAAATATGACGACCGCTCATATTTGGAGCATTCTGGGTCCCATATGCTTCTGTGGCACCTAGTTGATGTACCAGAACAGAATAATGACCTAGTATTGTGCTGACATTAAATGCTACAGTCCATCTCTACTAAGTCATATTCCTAGTTAGCATTTGATTTAATGTTGTGAGGGATGCTGGAGCCCCACTGACCAGCATCCTAGCTCTACTCTGATAAGCTGCTATGAACAATGTGATATAGAGATAAATAATATACATTGTGGATGTACTCGGAAAACCAAGAATAAGCTGTAGAAATCCTCAGGATCGCATGTGTTCTCTCTTCCTTGCAGATGGATTGAATGGTACCTGGTTTTCAACAAACCACAATTTGTCATATGTCTGAATCACATGACATGACAAGTTGTGGCTTGTTTCTTGCTTGCAAAGAGGGATTCCAAAACATGGGCTAATCCTGGTCTAGAATCCTGGCCTGTAACTAAAGCTGCATCCACACACAGTTGGATATTGCACCATAGCAATCTTTGCACCATTCACAACTGAAATTTCCCATGTGTATAAGACACAATTGACACTTTTTCCTATTTAGATGTCACAACAGATTGCATTTTGCTACCAGTTAGGATGTTTTCAATTCATAAGCCATGGAAGAGAGAGAAGTGATTGAATGAAATATTTAGGAGGGGACAGTTCAGGAGATCAATTTTGTGATAGGACTACTGCAATGTTTATTGAATGTATTACCTTCCTTTTGTCAGACTGTGGCTAGATAAGGTACTCTCTGCAAGATTCCCTTTAGAAGCAAGAATAAGTCCAATGTCTAGCAAAGGAAGTTTTATTGCAGAAAAGGTCCATTATAGTCCACTGTCCTGAATAGGAGACTCAGGATGGTACATGATCATTGTTACCAATGAAGAGCAAGCATAGGATACAGAGTAACAATACCCATCTGGAACAGCCTCCCCCCACAGTTCTCAAAACAACATCTTTCAGTCCTGGGAAGCTGCTCTCCTCCAAGGCCAATGCTTGGTGGAACCGGGTTAGACACAACAATCTCCTCTGGTGGGAATGCTGCCTGGGAACTGGTGCACCTGGGGAGAAAGCACTTAAACACTAGAAGCATTAGAAAATGGAGTCAGTACAGTTTAGAAACATACTGGACCTGACATTCTGCCCCCCTTAAAATAGATCCCCCCCTGGCTTATATGGATAGCGAGTATGAAAAGCTTTGGTTAATCTAGGAGCATGAACATGTGCAGAGTTCACCCATTCATCGTAACCAGAATCAAAGTCCTTCCAGCGAATGAGGTAAAAAAGCTGGTTTCGCTTGAGCTTAGAGTCCAAGATTTGTTGTACCTCATAGTGTATTTGGTCGTCAATCAAAGTTGGAATGGGTGGAGCTTTGACGTGCCATTTGTTGTCGGTGGGAGCTCTTTTCAGAAGGCTGACATGGAACGTATCATGCACATGGCGCAAGTTCTTGGGCAAAGTTACAGCAACAGTTACCTTATTTATTATCTTGCGCACAGGAAAAGGTCCTAGGAATTTTAGAGCGAGTTTGCGGCTTGTTTGGGCTAGTTTCAGATTTTTTGTGGAAATATACACATGATCTCCGGGTTGTAATTCCCATTCGGCCACACGATGGCGGTCTGCGTATTTTTTGTAATCCAGTTTGGCTTTTTCGAGGTGTTTTTTAATGAGAGTCCATTGCTGTGCCGCCTCCCCCCACCATGAAGATACATCTGGCAATTTTGAGGAATGGAGAGGGGGTGCGTCCAACGGGAAGGGGTTGAAGTGGGCTCCGTAGACAATTTTGAAGGGGGCCTCCCCCGTCGAAGCGTGTACACTGTTGTTATATGAGAACTCGGCCAAAGGGAGGAGGTCCACCCAATTATCTTGCTGAAAATTGATGTAACAACGAAGGAATTGTTCTAATATTTGATTTGTTTTTTCGGATTGCCCGTCGGTTTGTGGGTGGTGGCTTGAACTGATGCCTTGCTCAATATTCAACATTTTCAAAAGCTCCCGCCAGAAGTTGGCAACGAACTGTCCGCCGCGATCCGAAATCACCTTGGACGGAAAGGAATGTAATTTTACAATGTGTTTTAGAAACAAATCCGCTAGTTTTCGAGCGGAGGGTATAGCAGTGCAAGGGATAAAATGAGCTTGCTTGGAGAACAGATCTACCACAACTAAGATACTATTATGTCCTTTAGAGATAGGTAGATCAGTGATAAAGTCCATAGATATTACTTCCCAGGGTCTGTTTGGTGTCTCCAAGGGGTGTAAGAGACCCGGAGGCTTCCCTTTCCTGGTTTTGGCGCTGAGGCAAATAGGGCAGGAACTAACGTATTGGGAAATGTCTTTGCGCATGCCCGGCCACCAAAATTGTCTCTGGATCAGGTGTAAAGTTTTCAAATACCCATAATGTCCAGCAGTGGGAGCGTCATGACAGCGCTGTAAGATCTCTAGCCTGAGGCTGTTTGGGACATAAAATTTGCTCCCAGCTAGCCAATCCCCGTGTGGGGATTGGGTTAATTTGTTTCGTGGAGCCCTATCCCCCTCCTTCTCTACTTCAGTTTTGAGTTTCGATTTCCATTCTTGGTTAGCCGGGAGGGGCAGTTTGGCCCGACTGCGAGTGGTCACCACGCCTCCAAGTTGCGTAGGTGAGAATACAGTGTCGACAGTCTCCTCCCTCTTGCTCTTGTGTTGGGGCATGCGCGATAGGGCGTCCGCTAAAAAGTTAGTTTTGCCCGGGAGATAGTTTAGAGTGAAGTTGAATTTGGAGAAGAATTCCGCCCATCGCAATTGCTTAGCATTCAGTCTGCGCGGGCTTCGGAGGGCCTCCAAATTCTTGTGGTCCGTCCAGACCTCGAAAGGGTACCGCGCCCCTTCCAGCCAATGTCTCCAGTTAGTGAGGGCTGCCTTTACTGCAAAGGCCTCCTTCTCCCACACATTCCAATTTCTCTCCGCCTCCGAAAACTTTTTGGACAAGAAAGCACAAGGCCGCAGCCTCCCATCCTCCCCCTTCTGCAGCAGAACTCCCCCAATCGCTGTATCGCTGGCGTCGACCTGCACTATGAAAGGGGTTTGTTCGTTGGGGTGGGAGAGGACGGGTTCCGTTACAAATTGCCTTTTTAAATATTCAAAGGCTGCCTGGCAATCGGGGGTCCATAGCAGTTTGGAAGATGGTTTCTTAGCTTGGTCCCCTTTATCTTTGGTTTTTAGCAAGTCTGTTAAAGGGAGCGTGATTTGGGCGAAGTTTGCTATGAAATCCCTATAGAAGTTGGCAAAACCCAGGAAGGATTGCAGTTCTTTACGGGTGGTGGGTGTTTGCCAGTCTTGGATCGCTTGTATTTTGGCTGGATCCATTTTCAGACCCTCTTGAGAGATACAATACCCGAGGTAAGTAAGTTCGGTTTTATGGAATTCACATTTGGACAACTTGATGGGCAGATTATTTTCCATCAGGGTGGCTAATACTTTCTGTACGGTTTGGATATGTTCCTCCTCGTTGTCTGAGTAAATTAACACATCATCAAGGTACACCACCACCCCTTTGTACAGAAATTCGTGTAGAATTTCGTTTATCATGGACATGAATACGGATGGGGCTCCCGTCAAACCAAAAGGCATAACTAAGTATTCATATTGTCCGAGGGGCGTATTAAAAGCTGTTTTCCACTCATCCCCTGCCTTAATACGAACGTGGAAGTAAGCATCTTTTAGATCTAATTTTGTAAAGATCTTACCTTGGGCCACGACGTTGAGAAGGTCTCGGATGAGCGGTATAGGATAGGCGTTGTTTGTGGATACCGCATTTAACCCTCGGAAATCAGTACACAGTCGGAGTCCGCCATCCTTCTTTTTCACGAAGAGGACTGGAGCGGCGTGGGGGCTGGTGGCCGGGCGTATGAATCCGCGTTGGAGGTTGGTGTCAATGAATTTTCGAAGCTCCTCACGTTCATGGAGACTCATGGGATAGAGCCGTCCTTTGGGCAGTGAGGCTCCGGGCAAAATTTCTACCGCACAATCCGTACGTCTGTGCGGGGGTAGAGTATCCGCTTCCTCCTCCGAGAAAGCCTTTAGAAAGGGCCAGTACGGTTCGGGTATTTGGTTGACTTCTTCTTGGGTGAGAAGGGCCTTTTCTTTATGCGTTGGATCGTCGCCCCAGTTCTGATTCCAACGGTGATTTTTACAGTTGGTGTGACTGAAGGTAATACATCCTTGTGCCCAATCTATATAGGGGTTGTGATCACATAGCCATCTGCTGCCTAGAATTAACGGGTACTTGGCAGTAGAGCTGATGACAAAGGACCTCTTCTCCCAATGTTGCCCCATGCCCGTGATTACTGGGATGGTCTCCGTTGTTACAGGATTCATATTGGTACCATCCATTTGTTCAAAAATTACTGGATTTTGTAAATCCCGGGTTGGTAGGACTAGTCCATTGACTAACGCCGGGGCGATAATGTCTCTTGAGCAGCCCGAGTCAATAAGGGCTTGCACCCGAATGTGCATCTTCCTCTCAGGGTTGAGTAGAGTCACTGGCATGAATAAAATGGACCCAGGTGGCCGGTCCCGTGCAGGGACGGGCTTCTGGTGGATCTGTCGTTTGGGTCCTTTTACGACAGATCCATTTCGTTTCCCGACTGGGGACTTTCTGGATTGGCTTCTGCGGTTGGGGAAGCGGGATCATATTCCATGACTTCTTCCGCTTCCAACCCTCTCTCTGAGGCTGGCCTTTGGGAAGTGCCGCGACCTCTATTCGCCCGGGGTGCTGGAGTCGGGCGTTGGGGCGCAGAAAGCTGAGCCGGAGTTGGACGGCGTAGTTGGAGCGGAGGTCTTTGCACAGGCCGGTAAGGGCATTGTGCTGCAAAGTGACCAGCCTGTCCGCAATGCAGGCACAGCCCTTGTTGCCATCTAGCATCTCTCGCTCCACGGGTGGCATAGCTAGTTCCCCGTGCCGCCCTCTGTAAGGTTAATGGTCTTCTTTGTCCCGTTTGTTGTTGTTGTTCAACCAAACGGACTTCTAATATGCGATTCTCCACTTCACAAATAAGTTGGATCCACCCTAACAGCGTAGGGGGATTGTCTTGCATGAGGGCTCTGTCCAAAAGTCTCGGGTTAAGGCCTTGTTTGAACAGGATAATTTTGGTGGACTCCTCACACCTGGGGCACTTGGCTGCTAATTGTCGGAATTTTGTAACATAGTCTCTTGCTGTCATGCTGCCTTGTTTGATGGCTTGCAGTTCTGTTCGGGCCCTAGTTTCCTCTAAGGGGTCTTCATATTGGGCTCGAATAGCATCCACCAACCCCTGGAGAGTATTAAGTTCTGGGGCCCCGACATTGTATAGTCCTACATACCAGTCTGCTGCCTTGCCCTGTAGACGAGATCCGAGATGTTCGATTTGACTGGCCTCGCTGCCGAATAGGTGCCCCCAACGGTTGAAAAACTGTACCACTTGTACTAAGAAAAATCCCAGTTTGGAAGGGTCTCCATCAAAGGTGGCTTCCAGCTTTACCCAGCCCATCGGGAGGTCTTGTCTCGGAGCAGGCACTGGGTAAAAGTCCATCGGCATTTCTAGTTGTCCCTGAGGCACAGGCGGAGGTAACTGGGGCCTCGGTAGGGGCAACGGTGCCGGCTGTGCTGGCGGCGGTCGAGCCGGCGGTGCCGGCTGGGGTTGACCTGGTGGTGCGGGCGGAGGTTGTCGTGGTTGCGCTGGCTGGGTTGGCCTTGGCTGGGCCGGCGGCTGCAATGGCGGGCGAGCAGGTGGCGGTATCCTCGGTCTAGCGGGTAACACCGGAGGCGTTGGCGGTGGCTGTCGAGGTGGAGTAGGTTGGTGTGGTTGATTTGGGATCGGCCGCTGCGGAGGCGGTCGGAGGGGTCGTAGTGGTGCAGGCCGTCCCGGTTGGTTCGGGGGTGGCAAGACAGGCTGGTCCTGAGGCTGCTGCATCGGTGTGAGCTGCGGTCGAGGTAAGAGGGGCCGCAGCGGCGAGGGTTGAGTGGGTGGAAGGCCGCGCGGGCTTGCCCCTCCGGGCGTTGTCAATCTAGGAAGCAGCGGCTGGCCTCTGGGCGCTATTGGACCTTCTCCCGTAGGTTGGCCGACGGGGACAGTGTTTGGCGGTTGACGCGGGGCTCCCTCTTGGTCCGGCCGGACTGCTCTAGGAGAAGTAAGAGGGGGTATTACCGGGGTATCACTTGGCTTTTCGTCGCCTTCCGTAGGCCTCTCCACGGGAGTCTCATCTGGGGGCGCATCCCCTTCCTGGTTAGGTTGTTCGGTGGGGGTCTCTCCGGGTGGCTCACCCGAGTCATCCCTTCTCGGTGGGATTTCTTGCTGCTTGGGGCGTTCCTCGGTTTGCTCTCCCGATTCGCCCAGATAGGTGCCCCCTTCGCCGGTAGGTGACGGCTGCTGTTGGGCATCCTCCACCGGATAGGATATGACACTTTGAAGGGTAGCTATCTGTATCGCCATCTCTTCAGGGGATAATCTTTCCCCTGCTCCCATTGCCGAAATTAGATGGATGGCACGAGCTAAACTTTCTTCCATATCTATCAGTTTAGCTTCTAACTGTTGCATACGACTCGCCCCCGGTTGTTCGCTCGTGGGAGCTTCGTTCGTTGCACTCACCGGGGACAAGGGGCCCCAAGGAGGAGGGTCCCCTTGGACGACTCTCGATCTCGCGGCTAGGATCCCCTTGGCCATGCCCGTTACGGCCGAGATGCTGGTATCCACCGCATAGGTGCGACCTTGTATCTGCTCCCAACTTTGTTCAGGGACTTCCGTTGGCTCTTTCCACGGAGCAAGTTCGGAGTAATCCCAACTCAGGGCGCCGCGGCGAGACGTGTCCTCTTCCGTCTGCTCGAGCGTCCTGTTCCAATAATTCCATGATTGGCTGCTGTCTAGCTCCAGGACGGTTCCTAGGCTTCGGCGCCTTTCCATAGAAACTCGAGGATGGAGCCCACCTACACGACGCTCTCTAGTTTCTCTGGGTCTGGCACCCCACTCCGACGGGGTGGGTACCGAAATCAAGGGGAGAGCGGTCGCTTTCGGCCTTGCCCCGAGGTCGGCTTCGGTCTCGACCCGAGCACTGAGGTCGATGAGAGGCGGGGTGGAAGTGGAGACTTCGGTTCCATTCCCGGCTGCTCCCAGCTCCTGGGAGTCTTGGGCTCGTACGGGTTGTTTGTCGGGAGACACATACGGCTCGAACAAAGGATCCCTGTCCGGGACAACCTTGGATTCCGCTGGGCCCGACTCAGACATGATTGGTAACAAAATGTCAGACTGTGGCTAGATAAGGTACTCTCTGCAAGATTCCCTTTAGAAGCAAGAATAAGTCCAATGTCTAGCAAAGGAAGTTTTATTGCAGAAAAGGTCCATTATAGTCCACTGTCCTGAATAGGAGACTCAGGATGGTACATGATCATTGTTACCAATGAAGAGCAAGCATAGGATACAGAGTAACAATACCCATCTGGAACAGCCTCCCCCCACAGTTCTCAAAACAACATCTTTCAGTCCTGGGAAGCTGCTCTCCTCCAAGGCCAATGCTTGGTGGAACCGGGTTAGACACAACAATCTCCTCTGGTGGGAATGCTGCCTGGGAACTGGTGCACCTGGGGAGAAAGCACTTAAACACTAGAAGCATTAGAAAATGGAGTCAGTACAGTTTAGAAACATACTGGACCTGACACCTTTTACTGCATTGCCTTCTACCTTTGTAACCCCCTTTCTGCATTACGGTAGGTCATACCTTAGGCAGTTATTTGTTTGTATTGTCGTCCAATTCTGTACACCTTAGTCTTAGTGCAGTGTTTATTGGAAGTCTTTGCTAACTAACTCAGTTGGTTTCATATTTTGTCATCCGACTTGAGTCCCTGCAAGAAAGGGGGGCTCTTAATGAAGTCAACTAACAAACAAATGAAAGCATGGGTTTCCAAGGCATATCTGGCTGCTGCCTATATGACTTACAGCGCAATCCTATGGAGAGTTACTCCAGTCTAAGCCCATTGAAGTCAATGGGCTTAGACTGGAGTAATTCTCCATAGGATTGCACTGTTAGCCCTTTAACAGAATTCAATAGACGGCGTGTTTATGAAAATTCATTTCAACTAAATTATTTCAGATCAGACATGTACTATAGGGCAGTATTGATAAAGGACCCAGATTGCAGTATTGGCAGGATTTGGGAGCGATGATAGCAGTAATGAACAATAGTTCCAGTGGCACCGAAGATATTAACACTGAAGAATTATAACTTCATTGTGCAGCAATGAGAAAGTTGAGGAAGTACTTTTGGATTCACATCTATATTCTCGGGAATATTTTTCTTTCCTTTTATTTTTCTGGGCATTCTATCATACACATAGTTTGCTGCAACTTGCTTTTGATTAATGTTTTAACTACGTAAACGACACCTTGTCTTTTTAAAAAGTAACGCATCATTCTTCTAGTTACTGGCGCAAGAGAAACACCATATGTTGTTTATCTCAAGATTATCTAAAGTAGACTCTTCAAAAGTATTACAATTCTTTGATACGTGTACTTATGTTTCAGCAAATGTATGATCACATTCTATGGGTCTTGCACTGAATTCCAAAGTGGGGTCACACACTTCTAAGCCCATCGATATCAATTGATTTCAAAGAGCTTAATGCTGGTTTAGGATTGCATTTATACAACTGAGCTTTGCTCCAAATTATGCATGGAAATGGCACTGAATTGTATAAGGAGGGCAGAGTTGAATGCTAACTGTCCTACTCTAACTGTTGAATATTTCCTCGTGTTAATAACTTCTCTATTCTCCCTTCCCCAATTATTCAACAAATTTTGTTCACAGAAATCTTAATAGCCTTTGGCATGGGTCCACATTTTTATACAGCCTTAATTGAAGATCTTGCCCTGATCATTTGCTGTGCAATACATATGCATTTGATGTAAAATGTAAGTAACTAGAACAGTTATTAACTACGGAACAAATGCAAATGGATTACTTAATGTACTTCTGTAATGCATGTATTTTGAGCCCAAGAGATGACCTTTGGATATTATGAAGAAATGTGGAAAAGCCATTTACTGGAAGGTTTTAAAAAAACAAAATAAAATAAAAGGTGAACGATAGGTGTTCCCTAAAAATTGCAACAACAAAAAAGACATACTTGAATTAGATGTATGGTATAAATATTTATTTTACTTTTATTTATTTCTAAGCTGTATAGGTTATCTGGCTGCTTAAAGGTCATGTGCACATCATTTGAGTCTTCTGGGTTTCCTTTCAGAGGAAAGAATTTTTAGCGGGGAAAGTTTTGCTGAGCATCAGCCTTTGAAAGGCCTAAAGCTTCCTTACCAAAAGGCACAAGGGTTTGGTGCAAGTCAAAGGGCTCTTTGTCTTTGGCTCCTAGGCTGCAGCTCATTTTCTTTGGCCCTGTTTTATCTCCATTAGCAGAAACTGGGGTATCATTCAATAGGAACAAAAATAAAGGGGGGCAGTGCCATCAAGACTGTCAGACCATGGACAATGCAGGAGGATGGAGTAAGCTGTGTGGATATCAACTACGAGAAACTCTATGGTTTTATCTTTACCATAGAGTCACCAGCGATTCCTAGAGCTACCCACCATCACTTCTAGGTTTTCCCCAGAAATAATGTTATCATGCCCACAATGACCTCCCCCCACCATGGCCCTGCCTGCAACTCCATCAGTTGCCAGGCAACCCTAACCAAGACCAAGCCAATGCCACTCATTACCAGTGAGCTGAGCATTAAGCATTGAGCACTAAGGGTGAAAATACACATTACAAAGTACCTAGGGATGCTCAAGTGAACCTAATTTCACATGTTCCCCTTCCAACTTCCCATTCACTTGCTCTCAGTCACACTTCAATTTGCTCCTTGTAAGTACATTCACGTGTTCAATATCAGTTCCTCCTCGACTGTTAAAAGTATCCCAGGCTGTTTACAACTCCCATATTCCCAGATTCCCCCACCTCTCACATTCATTTATTGAAATGCAGATCTTGACACTTTCTTTAAAAAATGCAAATAGGCAAGTCAGAGGAGCCTAAAGTACGTGCTCTACAGTGTCCATCTCTGAGAGTTCTCACAGAGACAACAGAGCTGAATTAGAGCTCTGCCCTCCCAACTCGGTGTTCGTACTCACTTGCAAATGCAATCACACAAAGGTGGCCCCCATGAAAATGGCATGTGCGTGTTCCAAGCAAGACATCACCTACAAGTGAAATGAGGACCACACATAAAATTCTACACTTGAGCATCCCCAGGTCATTTGCAATGAGTATTTCACTCTTAACTTTCCTGAAGATTACACCAACAATTGCAAGGAAGGGTGGTAAGACTTGCCAAATGGCTTCCCCTTCCAAACTGTCTAGAAGAAAGGTGGGATGGATGGATGGATGGATGGATGGATGGATGGATGATGATGATGATGATGATGATGATGATGATGATGATGATGATGATGATGATGATGATGATGATGATGATGATAGATAGATAGATAGATAGATAGATAGATAGATAGATAGATAGATAGATAGATAGATAGATAGATAGATAGATAGATAGATAGATGATGCTTTGGATCAGGAACAAAAAGAATGGAAATGAGTTCAGACTTACCCTCCTACCCTACATTGTTTTCTTGATCTGAAATGGTTCCAGGTGACTGCTATTTGCCCTATTGGGGTAAACATACACGCATGTTTTCACAGTAAGGCAAATAGCAGCCCGCTGGGGCTGTTTCAGAATGGGAAAATGGCCTGGGGGAAAGGGTTAAACCCCTCTTCCATCACACCACAGTCCTGACCTGGATAGCCCAGGTAAGCCTGATCTTATCAGATCTCAGAAACTAAGCAGGGTCAGCCTTGGCTAGTAATTAGATAGGAGATCTCCAAGGAAGACCAGGGTGGCAGAGGCAGGCAATGGCAAACCACCTCAGTCTCTGGATATGAAAACCCCACCAGGGGTCACCATGAGTCACCGATGACTTGATGGCACTCTCCACTAACTGGCACATTATGGATTGAGCTCGCTGAGGAGGTAGGCTATGCCAGCTTTAGATTTTTTTCTGAAACAGAGCAAGGCCATTATATTTAGAAGGACTTTTAATGGGTGTAGGTTGCAGATATTTTCAGAAAGGTGTTACTTGTGGTTCTGTTGAATAATGCACATTATTTGCACATTATTATGTTATTCAACATGTGTGAAAGCAATCTCAATTACAACACAGGATATAGGTCCAGAAGATGCTTTCTGGTGTAGGCTGAGGGAAATTAAGGGGCAAGGAAGCAGAAGGCAATATGGGTAAAAGAAGAGTGCAATGTGCCACCACATTAGAGTTGCCAGCAATGATCTGAGGGCACTGTCCACCATCACCACCGTCACACCACAGTCCTGATCCAAGTCAGGCCCATGCACACCTAAAAGTTATATTTTAACAATGGTTGGGAGATCTGTCTTTATAACCCCCACCCAGCATCATGTGTGCTGGAACTCAGAGCAGCTTGCATTGGACTCACACTCTGACACTACTTAGAAATGAACCTGATTGGCTTCAAAAACATAGTGTGCCATGTGCTTCTAAACTATTCATTGCACAAGGGAACTAGTCATAACTAGAGATGGGCACGAACATCAATACGAACAAAAAAAAGCCACGAACAACCTGATCCGCTGTTCGTGAACAAGTTGTTCGCGAGGTCCCATTCTAAACAAACAGGTGGTCGTTGCAAGCCTCGTTCATTGCTGTTCGTTGCTGTTCGTCAAGCCAGACAGTCTGGCACCTGCAATCAATTCCCTTGGCAACGGGAGGCAGGGATTGTCTGAACTCTGTCGGAACTTCTGCTGTTGCTCTGGAAACCCCAATCTAAGCCCAATTTAGCTTGATAGGCAGGTCTTCCTTTCAAATGTGGAGCTCCAAATTTGTTACAACAAGGGAGCAAAGACCAGGGGAGAGGGGGGCTCCCAGCTCTGACTTTGCAGACAGTGGAGAGGGAGGGAGAGAGTTGCTGTTGGCATTTTGATAGAGTGCATTGGAGATTGAATTTTCTTTGTGTGTAGTGGGATAGGGATCTACCCCTTCAAGTTCCAGGGCTGCTGCCAGGCTCTGAGCCAAGCTATTATTTATTATTGGTACCTTTCCTGCTGCCTGCTCAGGTCAGGTTTCTGGGAGTGGTGCAGTAGGGATCTTGACTTGGATGATGGCTGGAGGAGAGCCTGCTGGCCTCCATGAACAGCCAACCATGAACATGTTTGTGAACAGGGCCATGTTCATGGTTGTTCGTGAGTCCCTGTTCATGGATGGCAACGAACAATGAACATCATGTTCAGGGTTTTTTTCTGTTCATGCCCATCTCTAGTCATAACCGGGAATGCTGGGTTCAGAATGCTGGGTGTCTTTGGAGCAATCTTTATATCTCAGCCTAAAGGACCTCACAAGCTTGCAATATATGCTGTCCTGAGCTCTTTGGAGGAAAGGTAGGATAAAAATCTGATAAGTAAATGTTGCAATGCTTCTTGATAAAAGATCCCAACATTCAACAGTCTAACCAGGACCACGCAAAATTCAAAACAATAAAAACCCGCCCCGTTTATATCACAATGGTCTACAGATGATGTAACCCTCCAGTCTACTATGTCAACCTCAATTATTACAGCCTCCCATTCTAAGAATCCATACAATATCCATAAATAGGGATGATAGTCTATGTTTAAGAATCTGTGAAGGTGTAATCTGCCATGAATGAAATGCATAGTTGCACAATCTGGAGAGTGGTGCTTAGTTTCTTTTACTTCCTTTCAAAATACAGAAGATGTTCTTTCCAAGATGCAAGACTGTCTTGGCCTAGGAAAGTAGGTCAATAGATACTGTCGCTACAGGTCCTAAGTATATTTTCTTGAAAATTCTACTAAGATCTATTGGTCAAGCTTCCAACTGTATCAGTTTAGGACTAGGATGTGAAAGCATATGAAAGAAAGTCCTACTTATTGTCATTATAGGGGTTTTCAGCATAAGTTGTAAGAAATTTTTCCAGTCTTCTTCAGCTTCCCCCAAATTCCATGGATATTTTAAATAGGTGGGAAACTCTTAATTTAATTTAATTTATTAGATTTATATTCCGCCCTCCCCACACCAGCAGGCTCAGGGTGGATTACAATTTATTTACATTTAAAATACATCTAACAGTATGAACTGAAATTTTAAGAAAGCAAAATTTGGCAGCAACTCTAACGTATTACCTTAGATTTTGTTGGTACCATGTGGCTGCCTTGCAGCGGTCTTTCATTTAGGATGCTTTGGAAGTTATCCCAATGCATATTTCTCTCTGGATTTAGAGTTATCAGGTAGAACCAATGAATTCCAGTCTCTATTGTGTCATTTTCTAGGGCCACCGTTTTAAGAGGGTTCTGTGCATGTGTGGTTCCAGCTCTTTCTGTTGACTGGTGTACATAAACCAAAGAGAATGATCTGTGGATTGATAAAACAATTCAAGAAAGGAATCTTGATGTGATTATATAAGGGTTGCATCAATATTCTCTCCTTGTAGTGTGCAGAAATATATGTGTACAGCACAGCCACTTTACATATTCTGGAATCCTTGAGTTTGTTGGGAGAGGGCATGATGACTTTGTATCAGATGGGCAATGGGAATGTTGTGCCTCCCATGTGGTCTTTTTTTGTTTGAAATCCTATGCCATCTTTTTAAGCTACCCCATGGAGCTGCTATTGACTTTGTAGTCAAAATTATGCGCAGGTTGCACAAGGTGATTTGCAAACACTAAGGTGATATAGGCAGGAGGCGGAACCTGCTTCTCCCAGGTGTTTCATTTGCAAGTAGAAAAAAGGGCCAGCATGTATCTGGAAGGCACAAAGCTCCCATTATAGTCTGATACAACAAACACGAGGACTTTGTAATGTGTAGATTGGTTGTCAGTCGAACAGCATACAAAAAGAATCTTAATTCTGTCTTGTATATGATTACACCAATCTTGCTTTTGTTGCCATTTTTATCAGTCTGCGCATCAACTTCCGTAACATGGGGAGTGGGGGACAGATGTAAAGGAACAGAATGAATTGGAATCTGTCCATATTGGAGTTCTGGGAGTCATTTTGGAAAGGCTCCTATGGCAGAGCAAGTACCTATAAAAATAATGGAACGAAACAGCAGAACTCTCAAGTCTACCAAGCAGACTTTACCTTTAAGAGCTACGTGGCGAGATCAGTCTTTTGTGCCACGACCCCCTCATAATACTTTGGCAACCAAACATGGCTAAAAATGGCCCATAGCACAGGTGCAACTATAATTTAAAAAGCCACCCTTTTAGCAGCCAAGGGCACAAGACTTCATCTTTTTTCCAGATGAGCAATTCTACCTCAGGATTTAGTGCCGTCAACAAGACTGGAAATGTTGCATTTCTTCAACCCAGTGCTGAAATATTAATTGCAGATCTGCCGACCTTCACAAAGTGTTTAATCGAATGTGGCTGGTGAATGAATGAGACAATAAATGGTTAACAGTTCTAATATCTCTCCCGGCATCTTACCTAAATTGGCTGCTAAGGCATTCTGACCCGGATCGTTTTATCTGCCTAGCTCATCAGGACACATCTGGAGAGTCATTGTAGATAAACCAAGAACACTGTTGTTAGGGCCCCAACATTATTATTAAAGCTGGAAAAAAGCATAGAATGTACCTGTCGCCATGATCTGACAGGCCCCTGTGCTTTGAACAGGTGCAAGACTTGGAAGAAAGTTCTTAGGTACACCGTTTCCTAGAAGGTGCACTGATATTCTGTGAACGTTAGGGTACAAGAGCTTCTAGCAAGAAATAGTTGGCAATCTCCTTGGTGTGGTATTAGAATGCTGATCATTACTTTTCTTTGCAGCAGCCAACCTGTCCTTGCGCTCTGCTTAAAAGCGCACACAAAGAGAGGGAAAGGTGTTGGGTTTTTTCCTGCAGGAGAAGGGAAGTAGAGGGAGGATGGCCCTCTTCCTTTCTGATTTTTTTACTAGTGAGGACAGATTGCTGGCTGCCAGTCTCCCTTTCCGACTCAAAATATTAACCCAGAGTGGAATGAAAAGGAAGAAGAAACAAAGGCAGGAACGGCCGAAGGAGAGGATCCTGTTGCCGTGCCAGCAAATAAAAAATCTGACCAGATCAGTCCTTCCACATGGAATACTGATCTGGAAAGACTTGGCTGTGTGAGTGTGCAATGCGTACGCCTGTTACCTCTGCATCGTTTAACCCCCTGGGTTGATCGCTTTAATCTGAAAACCTCCCAAAGCAAAAAGGCATTCTGGGCAAGATGAAATTCCTCCTGGTGCTCCTTGACCCACTATCTTTGGAGATATTCTTTAGTCACAGGGGTGCCACTGGCACCATAACACCTAAGCGAAGGGCAGCAGCCGAAGAAGAATGGGCACGAACCATCTGCACATGCCTGGGACCTCCTCAGTTCAGTTCTCCTTTAGCAATTGCTTTTTCTTTCCAATTTTCACCCTAATCTTCATAACAGGAGCCTTTGCTGCGACTAGTGGGTCAGAGGCTGAAGGAAACCCCTCACTTCTCAAACCCGCATGTGGACACCTGTGTGGCTGTTGACAGCCCAGCCTTTCCTTGCATTGTGGGTAAAAAAGCACAGAACAGATGGCAATAGCAACACTGGCGCTGACGGCATCGTGCCATCTGCTGCTTCTCTCTTCTGAGCAAAGCAAACCTTTTGTGACTTGATCCCCACAAACCACCTAATGCCGATGCCATTTTCCAGGAAGCACTGAAGAAAAAATGCGCTCATGAGTAACAATAATGATAGCAGTAACGATAACGATAACAATAACAATAATGACTGTGCTTATATACCACTCTTCTAGATAGATTAGCACCCCACCCAGAGCGGTGAACAAGTTAGTGTTATTATTATCCCCACAATAGAGCTGGGGAGCTGGGGCTGAGAGGAGTGGCTTACCCAAGGCCACCTACTGAGCTCATAGCAGTAGTGGGATTCGAACCAGTAGAGTGCTGATTCGCAGACGAACCACTTAACCACTGTGCTACACCAGCTCTTCATGCACATCCCCTTTCCAACAATGGAGTTAACTCTAAAGGCTCAGTCTCTTCCCTTTGGATGCAACTGGTTGCATGATTTCCTACCATTAAGGAAAATAAGATGGTGCTGGAAAACCCACCCCACTGCCAGGCCTGCTTGCGCATCCTCTATATTGTAAGAACCAAAACAAAACACACACATTTCTTGGAGGTGGGGGGATTGTCACAGCCTCGTTTTTATTTATTTATTCCGCCTTTTCAGAAATCACTTTAATGAGCCAAACCAGCAATTTATGTGTGTATTTTCAGCTCTCTTTTTTTCATTATGCACACCCCTACTTTTTACCCAGACTATAGGGCTATGTCATAAGAAAGAGCTCAACATTTACGTTAGCTCTTTTTAATGTTCTTCCTTCTGCAGTATTGTATGGGAGGTTTAAGAAAATTCTCTTAGGTTTTATGTCTGTGGGTTGTGGGATATAGACAATATTGAACATGTTCTCCTGTATTGTTTAATTTATTGTGATATTCAAGCCGTTTATTTAGAACCTCTTCTCTAAAATTATGAAAGTCAATCTGATGAAGGCAAGACTCTCCTCTTGCTATCCACCCATAATCATGAGATCATTGAGTCTGTGGCTAAATTTCTTCGTTGTGCATCTAAAAGGAGAAGAATGTAGTGATTCCGCACACGTTGGATAATGCACTTCCAATCCTCTTTATAGATCAAGACCACGGCAATACAGCCCGGAAAACCCACAACAACCATCGTTCTCCGGCCGTGAAAGCCTTCGACAATACACTCTTTATAGATCATTTGGAATGGATTTTTTTGTGTGCGGAACAAAAAATCCACCTCAAACGATTGAGAAAGTGCATTGAAAGTGCATTATCCAACGTGTGCAGAATCAGTTTAAGTGCCGGGGTAATGGATTTTTTTTTGTCTCCTAGCTGACTCTGCACGTTTATGCTTATGCTGATAAAGGTATTCGATTCGAGAAAGAGCTCGAAGCGGTAACTTGGTAAGGGACAGAGACTGTACACAAGCTGCTGAGTACTATCTGCTGATGTAGATACACTCCTACTGGGTAGTTCAATGTTGCTAAAGATGTCATGTCAATCACTTACGCTTTAATTCAGAAAGGTTTCATCTACATGTTTCAGCTTTATGCTACTTTTCAAATTTACGGCTACCATGCACTCAGGTTCTTCATTGAATGTCCCAACTGCTGATCATATTATATTTTTGCTGTGAATATCCTAGTTACTGAATGTCGTAGTTCTTGATTATATTGTATTCACTTGCAGTATGTAATCCACCTTGGGTCTCAGTGAGAAAGGGAGACTATAAATAAACAACAACAACAATAATAATAAAGCATCCATCACAGTCTTGTGGTGAATGAGCTCATTTTGGAGACATTCTAACAGCTTTCAAATAAGTAATTCCTTCAATGGTTATGGCAACTACTTCCTAACTGAGCCAGGGAATTAAAAACTTAAGAGGAGCTGGGTTGGACCAGTCCAATGGTTTATCTAGTCCAGCCCTTTCCTTCACACATTCTCATATTGAGATAAGCTTGGTAGTGTCCCAATTCAGGACACCAATTCAGACTGTGAGCAGTTAGATTAGTGGGCTCATGGAACAGTTTTTCTTAGCCACTGCTGTTAGCAGTCAGACCCCTCTCCCACACTAGAAGGGCAATTTATGAATATGGAATATCATAAACCTCTTCCTCATATTCCATAAGTACATGCCTGCCTAGCCAGACAGAACCCGGCTGCCAGCCCGGCTAGAGCTGGAAAATTACCAAGACTTGATTCAAAGGGGAAACAACTAGCTGACAGCCCTTGATGAAAATCCCAGAGAGTAGCAGAGATAACAAAGCTTCCTGAGACACCTTCCAGTATAATCTCATCAACAGCTCAAAGCATATTATAGCCTCCCTGTCCTGTAGTTATCAGATCATCAAGCAATATTTTACCTATAGTTCAGCCCAGATGAACATATCATACCTTTCCCAACTTATCGTCCTACCTCTGAACAAGCCATCAAGCCATTGTTTTGGAGGCAAGACACCGGTCTTGCTCCAGGTTACATTTTGCACTAGGCTGTCCAGCCATGTGCTCACTGCATTGTGTGTGCCTTGGCACCCATCCACATGCCCTCAAGTTTGCTTGAGTCTACTTCTCATCATGAAGTGCCAATCGCTTTACTGCTCCTCTGTGGCACCTCTCCTCCTTCTCCCTGAGACTTGTAAATATCACCTGATCCCAATCACTGTCTCCCATTTTCCTTTCTTAGTTAGCTCTGTGTATATGCTATGTGTGTTCTCTGTGTGTTTGCCTTTTACTGCTCTGTTAATAAAGAAACCTTTCCTGTTGTACTCCCACCTGTTCATTCCAGAGTTCTCTAAGGGAATATCCTGGTATACATCAGATGTATACCTCGGATGTTCTCTAAGGGAATATCCTGATATACATCAGATGTTGCAGTAATATAGATTAAAGCACATTGCAGTAAGTAATACTAAGCAATACAAAGCAATACACATGTATTCTAGGCGAACTTCTGCAATTTGCATAACTGTCTGTGGTTTTTTTCCCCATCATGTTAGGTAACTCAGATGTGACAGCCAATTAAAAATAGTGGACTCTTTCTAGATTAATGTTCTTCTATCAGAGAATGGACCACTATTGATCTACCATCTTAACTCTTTCTGTCATTTTTCACAGATTTATAGTTTTGTTTTGCAAGTTGGGTATAACGTCACTTTTTGGCTAATTAGAAGGTTATACAATAGAAAATATGACTATTTAATGACACATCAAACCAATCATAGTTTGTTTATGCTATCATATGGAAAAGATCTTAGCTATTTGCATAAGATAATCTATAAAACATGCACATTCAGATAGCATGTTTGAGTTCTGATTGGAAGAAATATCATGATAATTTAGGTGAGAATCTTACCTTTGCATTCTATGCTATGGGGATTTTAATGCATTTCATAGAATCTTTGATTTTTTAAAGTTAGGGTTTGTGGAGAAACGCCATTCTGTTTGTGGAGTTAACTTTCTATGGGCTGCAGAGGGGAGGGGCCAGTTCTGGAGTAGAACGTGGTTGGAGGGAGAGCGAGTCAGTTGGTGGAGGGGAGTTGGAAAGTGACAGTTGGTGGCTGGACAGTGGAGGGAGAGATGGCTCTGAGGGGAGATGTAGATCTAATGTAACCCCAGGTATCAAAGTATCGGGCCTGCCCTACACTACATTTAATTAGGGCATGAGTATAGAGAAACAGAGGGAGATAGAGTAGGAGTTTCTGTTTATGCTTTATTATTCCTTCCATTCACTGTATATTTGCCTGTGTATAGTTAGATGTTAAATAAATGATTTTTGGAATTTATGAAGGAAGAAAGCTCTTCTGTTCCACATAGTCCCCCAACTGCTTGGGCCCACTAGCAGAGGAGGGAGGTTAGGGGGCTGTCCCGCCTAACCAGGACCCCATACAGGGACAGTGGTGGCAGCAACTACCCGGAGACAGGAAAGGGAGACAGCCCCTCCAGGTGCCTGGCCAGAGGCGAAAAGGGAAGGGTAGCCAGAGCAGGGTCTACCAGTGGGAGGAAAGGCCCCGTTTCACCACAGGGTTAATTAGGAAATGTTAGCAAATCTCATTCTTACCGCTTTTCTGTGTTCTATTTTTGTAGGATTTATATTAATGACAATATATATATTGATATCTTGCTTCATTAAAAAACTAGAGTATAATTTCAATAAAGGAAATAAATAAACTCTGAAAGATGTCTGTGTACTTTGATGAGGAGGAGAAAAGCAAAAAGGATCCTATAAATAATGTACTGATAAGCAGAACTTGTTCAAAGAACAATCCTGTTTGAAAGGCTTTACTAATTGCTGAACGCTATCCAAGAGTAAAAGATAAATCGTTCTTTTTGGATGGTGGGATCTTTGGTAAGACATGGATAAGAGTCCATTACAAAGATTCCAAATATCCCCTCTCGCTGTGTCTCCTTTAATGCTAATTCCCCCAACTCACAAGGTGAACCCCCAATTAGGGTAACTCCGCCACCAGAGTAGAAATTTTTAAATCTCATGATGTTCTTTCAGCTCCTCCCCTCTCAGCCTGTCCAACGACCTGTCGGTTCCAGGCCTTTGGAACTGCCTGAACATCTTTGATTCCTTGTGCTGATGCTTTCTTTACACTATTGCTTGCTAGTTGTTATTTGTATAGTGTTTTGATTTATTCAGTGTTTTAATTGAAGATATGCTTCTTCATTTTTGTACTGAAAAATCTCTGTTTACTGTAAGTCATCTTGAGAACTTAAAAAAAGAAAAAAGACAGGATGTGTGGCATGGCTAAAATATTTCACTAGGCTGGTATAAGAATTGCATTTTTTTTCCTAGGACTGGGTCTATCTGAGTTCAAATCCTGACCTAGCTATGGAGATCCTTTGGTGATCTTGGACGAATCATATTCTCGCAACCTCAAGGCCATTGCAAGGTTATAATGGAGGAGGGGACAGCCATGCACACACCCCTGAGCTCCTTTGCGTTCCTAGCTGCATTCCAATTGCATGAATGTTCTTCATCAGGAATTTAAATCGTCTTCCTAGAGCACAAAGTAATACTACGTTCATGGGAGGAAGTTGTAAACACAGTGACCATATGATCAGATGAAGCTGCCATTGGCCCATCATAGGTTGCCAGCCGATCTCCAGGGGTTTGAGTGGAGATCTCTCAAATCACCTAGGATCAGATCTTTAACAAAAAAAAACACCAGGGACTGAACCTGGGACTTTTTGCATCCCAAGCAGATGCTCTAGCATTGTATCATGGCCTCTGTCCTTTTTAAAGACAATTCTGATCAAAGGAATCTAATAATCACAAAGGCTCACATAGAATGTGGAAGCCCTTGGTCCAACAGCTCAGGCCTTAGATACTTTCCCACCTGATGCAGAAATTTTAAAAAGTTACTCCTTCTTCCTCCCTGCTCAGGGCTGCAGACCCATCCAGAATCTGCGACCTGATACTTTATGTTGTTTTGTAGTACATCCAGCGCAAGGCTTTCCTAAAGTTATCTTATATTGAATCAAACCATTACTCTGTCAAGGTTAGTACTGTCCTTACCGGCAGCAGCTCACCGTGGTGTTCAGTACAGATTACATCTAACTGATCACCTACTACCTGACCCTTTTAACTGGAATTAGTGAGGATTAGATCTGGAGCTGTCTGCATATAATGTCGATGCTCTACCACTGAGCAACAGCCTTTCCTTAGGAATATGGGCAAATCCAAGTTGAGGTTTGAAGGTTTATGACTAGAGATGGGCACGAACAGCAATATGAACTAAAAAAAAGCCATGAACATCCCAATCAGCTGTTCATGAACAAGCTGTTGTGAGGCCCCATTCTAAACCAACAGGTGGTCATTGCAAGCCTCATTCATTGGTTTGTCAAGCCAGACAATCTGGCACCTGCAATCAGTTCCCTTGGCAACTGGAGGCAGGGATTGTCTGAACTCTGTCTGAACTCCTGCTGTTGCCCTGGAAACCCCAATCTAAGCCCAATTTAGCTTGATAGGCAGGTCTTCCTTTCAAGTGTGGAGCTCCAAATTTGTTACAAGGAAGCAAAGAGCAGGGGGGAGGGGGGCTCCCAGCTCTGGTTTTGCAGACAGTGAGGGAAAGACAGTTGCTGTTGGCATTTTGAGAGAGAGACAGGGAGAGTGCATTGGAGCTTGAATTTTCTTTGTGTGTGGTGGGATAGGGATCTACCTCTTCAAGTTCCAGGGCTGCTGCCAGGCTCTGGACCAAGCTATTATTTATTACTGGTACCTTTCCTGCTGCCTGCTCAGGTAAGGTTTCTTGGAGTGGTGTGGTAGGGATTAACCCCTTCAGGTTCCAGGGCTGCTGCCAGGCTCTGGGGCCAAGCTATTATTTATTATTGGTATATTTCCTGCTGTCTGCTCAGGTAGGGCTTCTGGGAGTGGTGTGGTAGGGATCTTGATGGCTGGAGGAGAGCCTGCTGGCCCCCACAAACAACAAAAGTCAAACATGTTCGTGAACAGGTCATGTTCATCAATGTTCGTTTTTCATTGTTCGTGGATGGCAATGAACAATGAACACCACATTCATGTTTTTTTCCTGTTCATGCCCATGTCTACTTATGACACAGTGCTATCCCACTCAGAAGCAAGTACACCTATGCTCACTGATGCTTACTCCCAGGTAAGTGTAACATAGGATTGCATGCCATGTTCCTATAATATTCCGTGTGTTAAAAAAATACCTCCCTGCTCACAGAAAATTGCCCCATCAGGAAGATTTCTTCCCAGAATTTTGTAAATAATAAGACTCATTCAATGTGCTGCCTGCCTACCAAAGTGGTACAGTCCCAACCATCTGAGCTGCGCCTTATGATTATTCTGAGAGTGCAGATCTTATTTTATGGAGCAGGAAATATGGGAAAGTATTGTTTTATAAATGATTAAAGGGTAGATCAGTTTTCAATAAAGACAGACAAAATAGATGCATGTACTTGCCACATAATAGGTAATAATTCTAAGAAATGTGAGGCTACAGAAACAATTTTATTCTCATTGGATTGCAATGGAATAATGTGCTCATTTCATTTGTTAAAAGAGACTTTAAAATCTGACAGATGCCTGCATGCCAGAAAAACACAATCTCGGAATTTGCTCTGCTAGAAAAAATATAGATACCAAAGGAGCAGCTAGAAAGGGGAAAGATTAATACTTCCCCCCCAATAACGACAAGATTATGCTGTTTGCTGTCCTTGCAATGCACTTCTAGAATTCTTCATTTAGGCTACCTTATTACTGGTGACAAATGTAGCAAGTATTCTGCATGCAGAAACAAAAGCAACAGTCATTTGTCAGTGAAATCCATGGTGCTATAATTTGTTTCAAGCTGTCTGCAGATGTCTTAGACAAGCTGTAATATTTGTGTCCTTGAACAGATGCAACCCAGAACATCTGGGTTTAAAATTATAAGTGCAAGAGTGCAGATTGGGGTTGCAAGATGACTCATTTTACTCTAGGGTAGCCAAAATAAAGCCACTGCAGTCCTCAGGAAGGCACCTACTGGCTGTTCTCCCATTTAAGGTAGCCTGCCTGGCATCTACCAGAGCTAGATTTGCCAGGCCTCCCACTCCACTGACAAGCCCCGTTTCCTGCAGGTACTAATAGCAGCAATGAGGAAAAAATAAAATGAAAAACAGTGACATCACTACAATAGCTATATCGCCTCCAGATACAACTCAGAAGTGACAAACGGTAGCTCTAGGAATCACCAGAAACTTAAGAGTCTCTCTACATAAGACATCTTACACGGGGATGCTAAAGAGTAGGCAGACGCAATCTTAGCCAGGACGTGTAGTTCACAAAGACAAAAGCTCTGTCAATTTCACCTCTCTACACGATGCAGTTTAAAAGACAAAGCCAGTGGAGATCACTCCTCAGAGGGTTTGTTCATTTCATCGCCTCTCCAATTTCACCTCCCCTTTGGGGAGGCAAAAATGAAATTAACGAACCCTTTGAGGAGCAATCTTCATAGCTCTATCTTTTTAAACTACCCTCATGTAGAGAGGTGAAATTGACAGAGCCTTTGGGGAGACAAAGATGAAATTAACAAACCCTCTGAGAAGTCATCACCACTGGCCCTGTCTTTTAAAACTACGCTTCCCGGCTGACATTGTGTCTCCCTACAGTTGAGCGTCACCATGTAAGATGTCTTGTGTAGAGAGAGACTCTCAGTTTCCAGTGATTTCTAGAACTACCCTGTGGGTACAGCTAGGTACAACATAGTGATGTCAGCGATATCACAAGCACGCACATCCTTTCCCCCTCCCCTAGCCCACCTGCCAGGCAGCCTGGCAACCTTAACCAGAGCACCTATTTTATCTATAGTAGCTTACACTCTGCCCTGACCTGAATAGCTCAGGCAGGCTCAATCTTGTCTGATCTCGGAAGCTCAGCAGGGTGGCCAGACTTGGTTAGTAATTGGACAGGTGGCCTCCAAGGAAAACCAGGTTGCACAGGCAGGCAACAGCAAACTACCTCGGTTAATCTCCTACCATGGAAACCGCACCAGGGGTTACCCTGAGTCAGCTGTGACTTGAAGGCACTCTCCACCAGCTTGCATTCTATGGATTGAGGCCAGTGTAGATTGTTTTTTTAGGAGACAGAGCAAGGCCATTATTTTTACAAGGACTCTTAATGGGTGTAGGCTGCAAATATTTTTGGAAGGGTGTTACTTTGAGTTCTATTGTCATTTATACGTTTTGAGATCTAAAATTGTAATCCGCCTTGACCCACAAAGGAAAGGCGGGATATAAATATTTTAATACATAAAAATAAATAAAATATATTAATAAAAGCAGTATTCCTCTGCATGAAATAAGTTGTAAGTGTGATCAAGTTCTAAAAATGTGTTCCTCCAATATCCAAATGCCGTGCATAATTAGATATTACAAATCCGTACCTTTTAAAAACGATCCGAGAGATCAGGCTACTCAGTTCTGCAGTTTGTAGCATTTTATACAACGTTGTGAGGGGAAATAACAACATTGTTCCATCAAGCTTCTCAGCAAACTGTTTTCTGAATATGGAGATACACATGGGTTGATAGGCACATGGCTAGCTTAGACAGTGCCAGCTATACCTTTTTTTAAAAAAATAAATAACTCAAGCAAAGCTGGCTGAGCAAGTTTTGCAATAACTATCCTTGTAATCAAAATGTTTGCTTCAATGTTCAGCAGTTCTCCTAATCAGGGATTCCCAGCTTTGTGTCTGAGACCTAGCTCACATCAGACATTGAACATGGGACTTTTTATATACAAACCATGTATTCTGTTTCTGAGCTATAGCCCACTCTTCAAAATTTCAGCAATAGCATAGTGGTTAAGAGCAGCAGGACTCTAACGTGGAGAACTGGGTTTGATTCCTCACTCCTCCGCTTGAAGTCAGATGGTGACCTTGGGCCAGTCACAGCTCTCTCAGAGCTCTCTCAGCTCCATCTACCTTGCAGGGTGATTGTTGTGGAGATAATAATTTAACACACTTTGTAACCCGCTCTGAGTGGGCATTAAGTTGTCCTGAAGGGCGATATATAAATCGATTGTTGTTATCATTGTTATTTCAAGTCAGGGCATTATTGCTTACTGTGATTGGCAGCAGCTTTCCAAGGCCTCTGGAAAAAATCCTTACTAGCTTTGCAACAGGGATCCTTGACCTAGGCCATTTTCACACTGCTTACCGGTCATGGAACATTGCGTTCTCGCACAAAATGCGCCAGAAAGACGCTGTCGTTCCGGAAGCTTGGCGCGATGTTCCATGGCCGGTAAGCAGTGTGAAAATGGCCTTAGAGATGCCAGCATCTGAACCGTAGACCTTCTGCATCCAAATCATGTCCTCTCCCATTGAGTTACAGCCTCCCCTGAAATGGCTTCAAATTGTCATATGAAAGAGCCTTCGGCAAAATGGTAAAAAAGGGTAAATTGGGGGCTGTAACCAATTCCCAAGATAAGACCTGAATTGGAAAAAAGTAAGGATTTACAATGTACTGTAACAATTTAATCCAGTTTCCCAATTCATACTTCAACAAGCATAAAGATTTATTTTTCCTTCAGGCAAAGTCTGACTTTGTCTTGGCCACATCTCAAGCAAAAATGTCTTGAGTCTGTAAATCTGAATTTTTACCACAACAGAAACAGGTCCCTTTTCTGTCTCAAAGGCTGACAGATGATGTAACCCCTCAGGTCTCGTTAAGTCAACTTCTGTTATTAGACTCCCTCATTATAAGAATCCACCACATCATGTTAATATAACCACTGGAACAGGAGAAGACCCTAGCGGTGTCAGACAAACTTTCTAACTGGGAAAATGTAAGCCCAAAATAAAAAGACAGCCTTTGAGGTCACTGCGTCGGCATTGTTGTTTATGAGAAACCAGTGGTAGGCTGAAGAATCAGGAAAGAACTAGAATGGTGGAACCAGAAATCACTGCAGATGTTTCTAAAGCAAAATAAACTGGATCAGGGAGAAAAAGTTCTCCCGTTACCATGCTAAAGTACGGATTACGCATCAAAATAACATTCAGTTCATCCACAAAGCTATTATCATTATTGTTCTGTGCATTCTATCCTGCCCTTCTCTCAAAAAGCTCAAGGAAACATATAATATTCACCCTCCTCCATTTTTATCCTCACAACAACGCTGTGAGGTAGGTTAGGCTGAGAGAGTGTGACTGGCCTGAGGCTACCCAGTGAACTTCATGGCTAAATGGGAATTTGAACCTGGATCTCCCAAAGCCTAGTTTGATACTCTAACAACTACACCACACTGGCTAATCATTCAATCCTCCTTTCTCTATAGGCATAGAGGCATCTACTTGCTGTTCACAGATGTGTGAACAAGGAATACTGCTTTTCCTTCATGTGAAGGGAGGTAGAGGGAGGATGGTCCGCTTTCCCCCTATTGTTTACTAGTAAAAGTGGGAGACTGGACAGGTTGCTGGCTGCCAGCTGGCTTTCTGGCTAAGAGCAAAGCTACAAGTGACTTTCTTACACTAGATTTTTCTCACAAGGTTACCTGGGAAGTGAAGTCCGCGTGGTCTTTCCCCTCTCTGTTGCCTGAATTGCTGCCTGAAGAGCCACAAGAGGGCTTCGTTTGGGGGCAGGCAGCTGCTACTTTCTCCCAGGGTGTCCTGCAGGCTGCCTGCTCCCAGGGAGCTGCTCTGGAGAAAGCAGCCATGTCAATGAAGCTTCAGCCGCAGCAACAGTGGAAGGATCTGCTGCAGATTCTTCCACTGTTGCTGCGGCTGAAGCTTCACCGATGCAGCCGCTTCCAGAGCAGCTCCCCGGGAGCAGGCAGCCCGCAGGACGCCCTTGGAGAAAGTAGCAGCTGCCTGCCCCCAAACGAAGCCCTCTTGTGGCTCTTCAGGCAGCAATTCTAACAGAGGGGGGAAGGACCACTCGGACTTCACTTCCCAGGTAACCTTGCAAGAAAAATCTAGTGTTCTCCATGTAAGAATGTCACTTGTAGTCACACTCTAAAACCGTTAACCTAGAGTTGAATGAAGAAGACGACAAAGAGGTGGGCAGAACTGAATGAGTCCCCCCAGATTGGTCTTTCCACATGGAATATTGACCTGGAAAGTCTCGGTGTGTGTGTGTGTGTGTGTGTGTGTGCAAATGTGAAATGTACATTGCTGCTTCCCTATCATTTAATGCTGAGTTAACAGCTTTTATCACAAAGGCCCCCAAAGCCAGAAAGATTTCTGGGCAAGATTAAATTCCTCCTGGTGTTATTTGACTCACTATCTTTGGAGGACTTATTAAGTCCCAGTGAGTGGCCCTGGCACCATGGCACCTAAGCAGAGAACTGCAGCAGCAGAAGGCCACTGGATGGCCATCAACCAGCTCCACATGCCTGGGACCCCTTCAGTGCAACTCTCCTTTAATAACTGCTTTTTCTTTCCAATTTTTACCCTAATCTGCATAACATGAGCCTTTGTGGCAGCCAAGGACTCACAGGATGGAGGAGAGCCTTCCCTCCTCACATCCACATGTGCACACTCAGGTGGAAGTTGCCAGGCCTGCCTTTCCTTGCATTGTGCGTAAAAACACACAGAAACACGCTTTGCACATAAAAACACACATGACAATGGCGAGGCTGGTGCTGATGGCACCCTGCCATCTGCTGCTCCCCTCCCCAGTGCAAAGCAAACCTTGGACCCCTACGAGCCACTCAATGCCAATGCCCTTGACCAGGAAGCACTGAAGAAAAAAATTCACTCATGCGTACCTCACACATCCCCTTCCCACCAATAAATGCTAAGGGCTTTGGATCAAATGGGTTGCATGACGTGTGCAGACAGACTTGCCATTATGGAAAACAAGATGCTGCCGGACAGCCCCCCCCCCACGTGGCCTGCCTGCACAGCCTCTGCATGGTAGGAACTGAAACAAAACACAAACTTTTGGGTGGGAGGAGTCGTTATAGCTTCATTCCCTGGATTTGGTTTAGCATTCTGGAAGCTTCTTTATGAGCCGAACTGGCGATTTCCGTGTGTATTTTTGGCTTGTCTATTCATTATGCACACCCCTACACATTACCTCTTCGACTCTCATTTGGCATAGAGCCAAGCTACAAGAGATGAATTATACGAGGAGGATCACGTGGAGGGAGTTGCAATGTTTGCCGGGAAGCTGAATTTTAAAAGATATTGGAAGGCTTTGTCAGTTTCCCCTCTCTACAGAGCCAGGGAGATCTCTGCTCAGGGGGTTCGTTAATTTCCTCTTTGCCTCTGGAAGTTTCTGTCAGTTTCATTTCCCCTTCTAGAAGCTGAAGAGGAAATTAACAAACCCGCTGAGCAGAGGTCCCTGGCTCTGTAGAGAGGGGAAATTGACAAAGCCTTCTGTTCCCGTTTGAAACTCAGCTTCCTGGCTAATATTGCAACTCCCTTCGCATGCTCCTCCTTGTGTATTTCATCTCTTGTAGCTGGAGAACAGTATTTCTCTCCTCACACTCAGAATATTACTAAATGTTGATGGGTACTTTCCATGCACAATTACTGGGGAACGTGTCCCTAGATAATCCTGTGATTAATTTAAGAGCCACTTAGTTGCTATGGAGGCTATGGAAGCCATTGGCACAGCTGATGTGTTCATATTCCTTGAACATTGTTGTCATGATATTTAGTTACTGCTGGGACAGAATACGGATGCTGCTGACTCCAGGTCATTGGAGAGGCCCCGTACAGATTTTCAAAGGAAATAAATTATGGCTTTCAGTGGTGATATGCCTGCAGCCATAAGTGATCCACAGGGTCAGACTGCCTTGGAATATTTATGTTGACTTCATTCAATTAAAATTTAATTTGAAGTTAGGCTCCTTCCCCCATTAATCCACAGTACTAACCAGGCCACTGCACTGTGTGTGAACTCCAAAACCAGGTGGGTGACACCATTCACCTAATATTCACACCTGATCTGTAACCTCAGGCAGGTCACAGACCAAGTGCAAAAAAACCTTGCTGATTAGCACGGCTCATGTGGATAACCTGCAGCATAGCTAACACCTTTGGAACATTTCTTCTGGTATTCAAGGTAAGGATTTATAACTAGCAGAATTTTTTTACTCCTAAAAATATCTGGATCCGTGGCATGTAAGGCTAACAGTGATTGAAAAGAGAAACCTTTTATGGCAGCTTTCAGTTGTATGTAATATTACCTTTCGGATAGTTCATATTCAAGCAACAGTTAGCTACCAATTAATCAAAGCTAGACGACTGTCTTTCTGCCAGCGCAGTAGTTGAACTGTCCAACATCCTGGAAGAGAAATAAAAGGGAGACAGTAAGGATGAAGAAAAATGAGGAAAGAACTGGATGGATTTTTTTTAAAAAAAGTTTTTGCTAACTTGTTTCACAAAGTATTTATTAACTTCTTGTTCTAGTTTTATGGCTGCTGCCAGAGATCATGAACGTTTGAAAACATGTATCAGAAAGTGTGCTAAAGTGAAGTATGGACGGGTTGCCCCGCTTGAAAATTTGACCTGACCTTACTAGTTCCTGGAATACCAGCCATCCTTATAAACTCCTTTTAACCATTTGACAGGTGTACAATCTAGACAAAGGAGCACCAGGGTTCCCCTTTCCTCATCTTTCTGTGAGCCAACCTGCAGAGCTTTGGGGCACAAAAGAAGATTTGACATGTATGGGCTTTCTTTCTTTTTTGAAGCCGGTCTGCAGTTGTTAAGAAAGACCAAAGATTTGATTACCTTATCTCTTTCTTCACAAGCATCAGGCAGCTGAGCTGTTAGGAGAATTATTGAACTTATTTTCCAGGCATGACCGTAAACCACTAGAAGTGCCACAGAACTTTATGGGATCCCCCCCCCCCGCCCAAGGTTAAGTTTTTGCATTCAACCCGGTGACATCTCACTCTTCTGCAAGTCATTTTCTTTATTAGAAGTCTAAAAATACAAAGATATCCAGGCTCATCCACATCCAAACTTTGCCTCTCTCCAAATCCCAAAAAAGGAATAATTTAATAACATCACTACCATAAAGAAATCTTCCTCAATGACAGAACTGAGTAAATATTAACTTTAATCACCAGGTACCTGAAGTTCTCGTATCCCTGCTTGAACTCATCTTGACATTAAAAAATAAGATGTGATTTATTCACTGTTACTGTTCATCCAAACAAATATTGTACAAGTTATGCTCTGTAGTCCTGACACTGAATACTGAAAATAATATTTGTTCAAATAATTTAGGTGCTGGGTGGAAATGAAAGCCAAATATTATTAGACTGATGATGTCTTCTGCATCTTTTGCTCAAGATACTGACTCAGTGCCTCAGTGATGGGCTCAGCAGCCTTTCTCAACAATAGAAGGCACAATTTGCATGACATTTCAACACATTGTGTTGATGGTTGCACTAGATGGTTGTACTCGCTAGAGGTGTGCACTGAAAATTTCTATTTCAGTTTTGGATCTGGGGGTTTCAAACCAACTATGTACCATTAGTGGGGGTTTTTTCCAGCTGTAGCATTGCTGGCTCAGATCTAATTCATTTGAGTTTTTTGTCCTCATGAGTTACTGACCTGTTCTTTGCAATGAGACCTTGCAGGCTCTGGAAGCAGTTCCGGGCAGTTTACAGCACCAAAAGCACACAGAACACAGTCCTCCTTCTCAACCATCAACCCACCAAGTTTGAGCACACACAACAATATGGTTCAGTGTTTACAGGCCCTGAAAAGTGCTTGGGGAAGGCATCAAGGTGAGTACTGAGCAGCTGCACATGCTCACATTGTTCCTTTGGGGAGGTTTGGGGAAACAAGGCTCTGGCACAGTTGTGTTTGAGCTTAATCAAAGACCGCATCAACCATTAGTTCCCCTCCTAGTCAAAACCACTGGTCCACTGAGATTTTCCTCAAGCACAAAATAACTCCCCCCACACACACACACACACAAGCAATAGACACAGTTGAAGGTAAGTGTTGATAGGCTCATGTTACGGCAGGAAACTGAATGGCAAAGGGGTAGCGGGCCAGTGGGTGGCTCCTAAGCAGAAGAGCACTCCAACCAGTGCAGTGACATTGAAAACAATCCTGCTTCATGTACATTTTTTTCTTTTTCTATAGTGCCAATCAAGTATCACCTTTGCATTTTGCTGCTGCCTGTTGCTGCTATGTTTCCTTGTGCTTTGTAGTTTTCTTCCCACAATGAGAGGAAAATCCAAATTCTTCATTTGATACTCAACATTCTGCTGCAAAACAGGGTGTTCCTGCAACCAATCTTCTCCATCGCCCAAGGGCAGGCAGGTAGGCAGACAGGCAGGCAGAATGATTGGCTGAATCTCCCCTTTCCAAAAGTTTTCCTTTTGTTGTGCGGGCAGGCAGGATTGTTCTTGAAAGGGCTGAAGAGGTACACATTTGCCATTTGACTCAGAAAAAGATTATGGAAGCAATTTTGAACAGGACTACTCAGAGATAAGTCCTGTTTTATTTAATAATGCTTACACCAAAGGAAGTACCTTTCAAAGTGCTGTCTATGAAGTCTTCCAGGGCTTTTATCAAGTTTGACTGATTGAACAGGCCACTTGCACATGTGTGCTTGTGTGCATGTGCACATACACATACATTGTAGCTGCATTTTTGTTCACATGGACAAGTATTCTTATAGGGGTGGAGGAGACAGACCAGTGCCTGGGTAGCACTGCAAAACAAATCAAGATGCACATTCCCCCCCTAAACAGGTCTGCTCAGATATAAGTCCCATGTTATTCAACAGTACTTACTCTCAGGGAAGTGTCTTTGGAATTGCATCTTATGATTGAAGTCTGTACATTCCCCCTTTCAAACATTTCCCAAGCTGGGAGGAGGGGAGAGTTCTCCCCTTCGGACCTGATTGGCAGGGAAACAATGCCAATTCCTGGGTACCTATGGAGGAAAGAATTTGCACCCATGCACACTGCATTCATTCCCCCATCCTACTACATAGTTAATTAATAACATAAGGGCTCTCCCTTGGGATCCGATTGGTGAATGCCATTAAGGAAAACAAGATGCTGCCACCGCTGCAAAATAAGAACTGAAATGAAACACAAACTTTTTGATGGGAGGGTGTTGTTATAATTTGGTTTCTAGTATATAGTGTGCAATCCTAAGAAGAGTTACTCCTGTCTAAGCCCAATGAAATCAATGGTCTTAGACTGGAGCAGCTCTGCTTAGGATTGCATTGTGAGTTCAGTGTTCTGGAAGCTACATTAATGAAAGCAACGACTTTTGGGTGTATTTCCTGATCATTGGTTTTGTTTTCCACACCCCTATTACTCACATGAAATAATGCAACATGCCTCACAGCTTGCACATCTAATCAAGGCCCAGCAGGACAGGAAGAGGGGTAAATTACTCAGTGGTTTGTGAAAGGTGGTGTTGGATCATCTCACTAGTAATGTTATCCACATTCCTGAATTAATTTTCTTACTTCTGGAGAAGGTTAGAAGATCTATCCCCAAGTTTCTGGGGCCTTATAAAGAAGAACTGCCTTTGACTCCTCAAGAAGGGTGGTTTGGAGGTACCTTGAAGTTCAGAGCTGCTTTTTATGGTTGGTTTAATTTTGCTCCTTTTAGGACTGGGATTATGTTGATTGTGCTTTTTTATCATTGTGACCTGCCTTGAGTCCCAGATATCAAGCAGAAAGGAAGACTTAGGAATGTTTTCAATAAACCAGTCCCAGTATGGAGGGCATCATTATGACAGGTGGTAAGAGGACAGGTAGATATTTCAGCAAGCCCTGCAGCACAGACTGGGCAAGTGCAATTGAGCTACGCATTGCAGCCCATTTTCTTGAACCCATAGATCTCAACTGAGGCAATTAAGACTCAATAGGAACACATGGTAGTGAGTATGTTCTAGTCTGGGAACTAAATGGGAACTCACAGTTAGGTATGCTTATGTCTTATTGATTTCAAAGGGATGTATGTGTATGCTGGACTATGGTCATTAGCTAGTATTTAGTGCAATCTGTATATAAGCATTTTCCTAAGACAGAAGGTCTTGTCATGTCAGTGTAATGTAATGGTTGCAGTGTTGTCTCAGGATCTGGAAAACCCAGGTCCAAATTTATTTATTTACTTTATTTATTTATGGCTGCTTTATTTTATTTATAAATTGCCGCTTTACTGTGAAACTTGCTGAGTGATCTTGAGCTAGTCTCTCCCTCTCAATTTAAACTCACAGGATGGCTATGACAATAAAACAGAGGAACACAGAACCAGGGCTTTTTTTCAGCCGGAACGCAGTGGAATGGTGTTCCGACACCTCTTGAAAATGGTCACATGGCCGGTGGCCCCACCCCCTGATCTCCAGACAGAGGCGATCTAAACTCCCTTCTGTCTGGAGATCATGGGGCGGGGCCACCAGCCATGTGACCATTTTTGCCGAGGGCGATTTAAACTTTTAAAAACTCCCCCCTTGTTCCAGCTTACCAAAAGTGACATCATTGCACGGTCCCGGAAGCAAGCGCACACTTTGCGTGTACGTATGTGGCACCGGGGCACCACCTCCCAGCAGGAGTTGCCCCCTGTGCTGGCAACCTACTGAGTTCCACCACCTCTTTTCCCAGAAAAAAAACCCTGCACAGAACCATGGATTCTGTCCTGAACTCCTTGGAGGATGAGTGGAATACAAATTTTACTAAATACATTTGGTGGCATATTCAGCCATCTGGCATATTCAGCCATCTGGCATATTCAGCCATCTTACCACAGCCAGGAAGGCTTTTCTCTCAGGGTGTCACCACACAGTTACGCCTGGCATGTGCTCTTTAAGGGTCGGGTTTTGCAATTTTACCTGGTCATAGATCCAGAAGAGTTAGCCGTGTTAGTCTGTAGTAGCAAAATCAAAAAGAGTCCAGTAGCACTTTTAAGACTAACCAACTTTACTGTAGCATAAGCTTTCGAGAATCACAGCTCTCGAAAGCTTATGCTACAGTAAAGTTGGTTAGTCTTAAAGGTGCTACTGGACTTTTTTTGATCATGCAATTTTACCTGAGAGTTGTTGGGTAGAGAACAATTCACTCCTTTTGTATAACAAAGAGTTGGGGGGGGGGGGGCGTGAAAAAGAAAAGAACCTTTTGGCTAGTGACCTTAACTCCTTAGTTGCTGAACTACTCCTACAGTCTCCCCCACCCTCTTTATTTTAAGATCTGGCAGATTCCACCCAGAAGGGTTGCTGAACTACAAAGTCTCTCCCTCACTGCCCCCTCTGGGTGGAATCTGCCTGGGTGGAGGAGAGTCTAAGCAACTAAGGAGTTAAGGGAGCTAACAAAAAGCTTCTTTTCTTTTCCACTCCTCCCTCTCAACTCTTTGTTTTACAAAATGAGTGAATCCTTCTCTCTCCACAGCGATCTGATCCAGCAGCTCTTTTAAAACTACAGCTCCCAGGTAAAATTGCAAAACCTGACACTTAAACAGCACGTGCCAGGTGTCACTGTGTGGTGAGACCCTCAGTCTTATGCCTGGTCTACACAGACAAGAGCATGAAGTGATAAGGAGGCAACAGAATGGACATGGGGTATGCACCAAAAAAGAAGGAAGGGAGAGGAAAGAAGGAAGATCCAGATTCCAGAGATACAAAAAAAAATCAGTATCCCTGAAATCTGAGTGACATTCTCTAATCCGGTTCTGCAAGATTAGAGAATCCTAGATGTATAAGGCTATTACTTCCTATGGGGAAAAATATCTGGCTGGCCGGGGAGGTGTGTGTCATTTTTCAAGATAACTCCACTAAATTTGCAGGGAACCTGCTCCTGACATCCCACTAAAGACCTCTCATGCAGATTGGATTCTGGGGTCCAATTTCTATGGCCCTTAAACAAGCTGCCCCGGCAACTCTCCATCATTTCCTATGGTGGGAAAATTTCCAAGCCAGCACTCATGAGAAAAAACAAAGGGGCAAGGCAGCCACTGCCTGAAGGCGCAGTCCCGAATCAATGCAAGCTCAACCCAGAGAAAGCCCAACAGAACCAAACTGAAGCAGTTGAATGGAATCCCCCCAGAACCAAAGTGAGGGAAGGGGGACCAACATCAAACCAAAGAATCATGCCAAACCAGCAAATTCCACCCAAGCTAAATTGAAGCAAGGGACACTGTTTCAAGCCCAACAGAACCAGTGTCACTCACAGAAGCCTGGAAGAACCCAGGGCTAACTGAGGAACACCACAGAACAGAAACAAGCAAGTACCCACATCATCAGCTGGCACTGCACAGCGCCAGAACCACCACACACAAGACAACGGCAAGTAAACAAAGTTGTAACTTAGTAGAACTGTAGAGTTCCAGTGAGTGACAGTCACTGACCAGGCAATGCTCCGGCATGACTGTCATGACCTACTTCTGGTGCAGTTGGTGAGTTGCTTTCACACTGAGTAAGAAATAACCCATGATGCACTGAAATATCCGTGATGTGCAGTGTCCGTTCTGGTTCCTCAGAAGAACCCAGACCCAGAGCATCCTTCTTCATGAGGTAAAGTCTGTGGGCTGTGCTGTAAATGTACTTGAAGCCCACTTGCTCAGCCGCTGCCTTGATGTTTGCGCTGCCATCGGTCACCATGTATCCCATGGTGACTTCCCTGCCTACCCAATTCAGTAATTGTGTCTCGATGGCTGCAGAGATGTTTACCACCATGTATGTCTTGTTGAAAACTTCAGCATGGAGCAAGCCTTGCAGTAGCCAGCCTGGCTGCCCTCCCCCTTCGACCCTGTCTGGCATTGGTCATCCCCCACCACCACATCCAGAAGGTCATCATGTTGCCACCAGGGCACAGTCATGAGAGGTGCGCATGCTGTAACTAAAAGCAGATATCCAAAGTGAAGCGTACATTCCTCCCAGTAGCATGGAACAACTGTGCCTTCACATACTCCTCGGCAGGGGAGGGCACCACAGTCCTGAGCACCATGCTAAGCATGGTGTGAGCAGAGGGCCTGTACCAAGGACAGACTTCTTGGAACAGCCCACAGAAGGCTGATATCCTCAACCACTAACAACACAAGAAAGGCTCCCCTGACTCTAGCAATGCAAAAATCCAAAAAAGAACAATCAGGAGTAAATGAACCTCTATGAAAATGTTAATAAATATTTACTTGTAAAGTGACTGTGTGCTCATTCAAAGTGCCAAGACAATATAAATACAATATTAATTCACGGAAAATTCATAGAAAAATAGACCTATATACAAAACTGTAAAGCATCCATTCACAAATACATATAGAATGATAAATAACCATGAAAACATGTAACAAGTACTTGTCCACCCAACTGGCAGCATATAAATCTTCACAAACGTCGTCTCTTTAAATCTCTCAAGACCAAGTCGAGGAATGAAGCTCCACTGAAGACATGAAAAGCAGGTGAGAAAGACTATATATGGGGATAAAGTTCATACATCTGAAACAAAGAATGGAACTAGAGACAAAGACAGTCCAAGCCCATCTTTGCCCTGCCCAAACTGGGGCTGGCTTGCTTTTCAGTTTTTGTCCCAAGACTTCCTCAGGGGCAAGGAACCAAACCACACTTCATTTATGTAATTACAAATTCACTCAAACTCATCTCTGAGGAGCAGTGTAACATGTTCCTTACTCGTGATATCCTCAACCACAGAAAAGGGATGTCCGTCTATAGAGATTATCTCAGTGATTTTCTGAGTGACCCTCTTAGAGCCAAACTACAAGTGATGCCTGACACAGGTTGGACACTTGTCAGCTTCCCTCAAGTTTTGATGGGAAATGTAGGCAGCTTGGCAGAATGTTGGACAAGTGACAGTTGAAAAGTCCATTGGACAGCAGTCAGAGAGTGAAGCTGCGAGACCAGGATGCCTACATTTCCCATCAAAACTTGAGGGAAGCTGACAAGTGTCCAACCTGTGTCAAGCATCACTTGTAGCTCTTAGTTGCCCTCTGGATCCCCCCTCTTGGAACACCAGCACTACCCCCACCAAACATCTCTGCCAGAGCTGCTTGGCATCCCTTCCCTACAGGAGACTCGGGGTGGGGGAGCACCAGAGGTAGTCATGGCCTTACCAACTCCCCCAAAACACTTGGATTTTTTAAAAAGCTACTCTGACTAGTAGCTACTGTATACGCTTGCTAATTGTTTCATTCCTGAAAAGTAATTAAACTTCTTGCTAGTGTAGGTAGTTAATAACACCTGGAGATGGATTTTTTAAAAAAACTTGTTATGTAGGTGCTATTAACTACCTACACTAGCAAGAAGTTTAATTCCTTTTCAGTAATGGAGCAACTCCCTGAAATCCAGCCTATGGCTGTACAAACCCTAGTTCTCAAGCACCTGGCCTGGCTTCACTGAAACCAAGAGACTCAGAGCAAGGCAGCAGCCGCCTAGTTAATTTTTTTTTTTTTACTAATATGGGGCCTGTTTATCTATTTGACTAGAACATAACACCTGGCCCCTTCTTAATTCCTTCACAAGCCTCTTAAGAGGAAAACTCTGTTGGTCCCTATAAGCTAAAATTTAATAACAACACTTCAAGAGAACTTTCAATGAACTCTAATCAGTAGGAAAGATAAATCACAGCTTCCTCTAGAATTAGAATGGGCTGCATATGCCCTGCATCAGTATATACATTAATCAAACTATTCGCATGCTTTCGCCTCTGGTTCCCTATCTACAGATATAAATGATTTGACCTTTGTAGTTTCGTTGATTAAAATAATTTGTATCCGCATTCTAACATGCAAACTGAATTTGTTTTTTTAAGGAAACGTAAACCTCATCAGTTGTCCTAGCCACCAGTGGGCCAAGACCAGTCTATCAATCACTAACAAGCTTTTAATAATAATTAAATGCTTATTTATAGTAAATCAGTTGTGACAACTGCTCAGCAGGAGTCCATATTGCATTGCCAGCCTAATAATCTACATTTTTGATGTCTCTGAATTGGCATTATTAGGTATTGATAAGAAAAAGTGACCCTTACAAGGTGGGATCGTGTTTGTGCTCTCTGGATGTATTCCGATTCCACCCTTATCTGAAGACAATTTTATCATTAAAATCTAGAATTATGCTAATGTGATGTTTAAAAAGCCAGTGGCAAGGCAGCTCAATATTTTTTTGAAAGATCAGGCGGCAGTGGGGCAAGACATCTGCTTTTCAAATTTCTTGGAATCTTTTATGGTTTCTAGATTAATTCTTTCTCACCCACAACGATTTGCTCAAAAATCCCATTCTTTTCAAACAAGTAACTCTGGGCTAGTTGCAATCATTGTTTAAATACATTGTACATCTGAAGAGCAAGTTGTCCACTCCACATCTGTAGAGGGTCGTCTTTATTTGAAGAACGATTACTTGCTCTATATTTTTCATTCCTGCAGCTTCCCAAACACTTTTTTCCCATGTGAGAAGGACCATCAAAGGCCAAGAGTCCAGGACAAGCATACATATGCATACATGCATGTGTGTACACACAGATTGTGGTGGATGCTTTCTTTTAAACGTCCTTTCTTTTACGTGACTTTGGTGACTGCCTACTCATGGCAAATGGGTCATTGGGCTCATTTACCTGATATCTATTTCTGCATCTTGTACTTACTCTAAGGAATTCAGAGTAGCAGACATAATTCTCCCTTCCCACATTTTATCCTCACAACAACTCTGTACAATAGGGTGAAGCCAAAAGTGTGTGACTGGCCCAATATTATCCACACAAGCTTCATGACAGAGTTGAGGTATGAAGCAGGTCACCTTGATCCTAGCCCAACAGCTACGCTACACTGAGAGCCAAACTACAAGTGACGCCTGACACAGGTTGGACACTTCTCAGCTTCCCTTAAGTTTTGATGGGAAATGTAGGTAGCTTAGCGGAATGTTGGACAAGTGACAGTTGAAAAGTCCATTGGACAGCAGTCGGAGAGCCAAGCTGCAAGACCAGGACGCCTACGTTTCCCATCAAAACTTGAGAGAAGCTGATAAGCGTCCAACCTGTGCCAGGCGTCACTTGTAGCTTGGCTCTGATTTATCAATACACAGAGTTACCATTTACATCACAAATGCATGCTGTCACACAGAGACAGGCAACTAAATAGTCATGGTAACTCTCCTGTGTTTTTCTATTTTCCTTCTAAGGCAATTTGTTCAGGACACCTTGCCTAAGATGAAATTCCACCGAATGGTTAATAAATGAATTGCTGACTTGCTCCGTTTAAAAAAATGTATATATATTCTAAGCTTTGGTGTGTAATCACAGTACTTGAGGCTAGATTTCCGCACATCAGAGGATAGGGTGTGACCCTTGCCGTAAATTAGAAGCTGACTCTGATAGCAATTGACGCGGTTCTGCTATTTGTATTGTGCGGCTAAAGCTCCTAGGATAATAATGTTTTGTACGTGTATTTGCTTTTCCATAATCTTCCAGAATCATTTTGTTTTTGCTCTTCATCATTCACTATCATTATAGTTTGCATGACTGTGAAAAGCATCAAATCCATAAGCATCCAATATGATCGTTGCAATGAGAAAGAATGACAGAAAAAAATACTTTACATATTACGGCAAAGCTATATTTGATTTGTTGGCTTATCAACAGGGAGGAAAAAATGAAATAGCATTGTTCCTTCTCTATAATGCTACTTTCACATTGTTCAGCTATTTGCTCAGCTGATGAAAGCACAACTGTCAATGCTCATAATCCCATCAATAATAAAAATTCTTCGCACCTAATTATGCTAGTATTTAAATATCCCCAATCTGGAATGCTTGAATACTTACCTAGTTTACAAGGTCCCACTGGGGACAAAACAGCCTAGACCCACGGCTTTAGTTTCCCACCGCTGCTCCTGTACCTCGTGGGAGAAAAATAATGTTTTTAAAAGCCACGTATAACAGTGTCTGTGACAGCGTGACATCACTAATTCTGGGCAAAGCCCAGAAGTGACTGTGACATCAGTCCACTCCAGGAATTGCTTTACACGGGGCTGCCTTTAAAAAAAATTTGGGATCTTCAGTTGGTTCAAAATGCAACAGTCAAGTCATTGGCAGTGACTGGATACAGAGATTGTATCACTCTTGTACTCATCTGCTTCTGGGCAGAATTCAATTGTTTGGGGCCAGGATACTTGAACGCCTACCTCTAACCATATTGTCCAGCCTGCCAGTTAATACTCTTTTCTGATGCCCTATTCGCTGCATCCCTGCCTTCAGAAGTAAGATGGGTGGTGACCAGAGATGGGGCTTTTTCAGTGGTGGCACCACGACTTTGGAATGACCTCCCCTATAAGTCCGGAAGAGTTAGCTGTGTTAGTCTATAGTTGAAAATTAGTAAAGAGTCCAGTAGGACCTTTAAGACTAACCAACTTCATTGTAGCATAAACTTTCAAGAACCACAGCTCTCTTTGTTATGCTACAATAAAGCTGGCTAGTCTTAAAGGTCCTACTGGACTCTTTACTATCTCCCCTATAAGGCTCACTTCACACCTACCTTACTTCGTTTTAAGTGCGAAGCTAAAACAATCCTTTTTACCCAGGCTTCGATTAAGGGGTTTTATCTCATCAGTGTTTTAAGGTCTGTTTCTGTTCTAATCTGTAATGCTTTAACTGTCAAATGTAGCCATCTTGGTAGTGGAGGAAAGTGCCATCAAGTCATAACTGATTTATGGTGACATCCCCCCTCCCCTGGCAAGGGATTTCATGGCAAGAGACTAACAGAGGCGGTTTGCCGTTGCCTGCCTTTGCAACCCTGGTCTTCTTTGGAGGTCTCCCTTCCAATTACTAACCAAGGCTGACCCTGCTTAGCTTCCGAGATCTTATGAGAACAGGCTTGCTTGGGCTATCTAGGTTAGGGTAAGCCATCTTTAGCCACAAGGAAATACATAAATGTGTTAGTTAATTAATAAATAAATATGTACCCTGCTCTTCCTTTTAGAATGCCCAAAACAGTTTACTTTGAGTCTCTCAGAGCTAAACTACAAGTGATGCCTGACATTAGTTGGACACTTGTCATCTCCCCTCAAGTTTTGATGGGAAATGTAGGTGTCCTGGTCTTGCAGCTTGGCTCTCCGATTGCAGTCCAATGGACTTTTCAACTGTCACTTGTCCAACATTCCACCAAGCTGCCTACATTTCCCATCAAAACTTGAGGGAAGCTGGCAAGTGTCCAACCTGTGTCATTCATCACTTGTAGTTTGGCCCTCAGTGGTCCTCAAAACATCACTTACTTTGTTTCATCAAAGATGGATTTCATAAAGCTATAGTCAAATGGATCCATCTTAGCTGTAATTGCAATCTGTGTCATTCTCACGAGACGAATCTTGGGTGACAGAAATTAAGCCTCAGCACATTGGGAATGATTTCAGAAGACTTTGCAGTGGAAAAGACCATAAAAACAATCATATAATTCCTTATTGTTTTTGAGAATATATTTATCTGTGTAGAAATTCTCATCTCTCTCTCACTCTTTTTAAATGTATTCTCAGAATAATTTCCAGTTGTCGCCGTAAGGCTAAAAACTGAAGTGCTTCCAGCAAAAATGCCCCCCTTGTCAGGAAGAGGCACTTACAGTGAAAAGAAAAAAGGAATGTCCTTTTTGATAACAGAAAATTAATTTTGCGTGTGATTCTCCTCCCTTTCCAACTCTATATTTACAGAGTTAATTTAGTTCAGCATTTGTTATGAAAAGCAATTTTCATGGCACGGGGACTGATAGGTAATTCACACAACCAGGCCGAACTGGCAGGCAGAGTTTAGTGAATAGAGATATGGTGCTTTCATGGCTTCAACGCCCTCTCAGCTTCCAATGCTACCCACATTTCCCACTTAATCCAAATTTATCAAGGTTGTGGTAAGGAGGCCCAACATTTCATGTTGAATATCTTCAACAGTTGAACTACATGTTCGAAAGAGACAATCGGATGTGAGCTGATCACACAAACTGGTTAATTGGCAACAATGCACTTGAACACCTGCCAGACATTTGCGTTTTTCCAAACTGTGAATGGGTCAAACGGTGCCAATCCAAGCAGACTGGTAGCCATTAACTAGGGACTAGATAATTGGGTTGTTGCAGTTAAATCTACAGTATGTTATTAGTTGGGTCTGAAATAGATATTCTTAAACATTATATTAGGCAGTATTTTAATCTTTTAAATTTTTATATATGATTTTAGGTATATATGTATTTTATTTCTTATTTACTCTGTTGGAATTACATAACAACAACAACAACAACAACAACATTCGATTTATGTACCGCCCTTCAGGACAATTTAATACCCACTCAGAGTGGTTTACGAAGTGTGCTATTATTATCCACACAACAGTAACTCTAAACTGGAGAGCCGGGTTTGATTCCCCACTCCTCCGCTTGAAGCCAGCTGGGTGACCTCGGGTTAGTCACAGCTCTCTCAGGGCTCTCTCAGCCCCACCCACGTCCCAGGGTGATTTTGTGGGGATAATGGCCATTTCCACACTACTCACCTTCTTCCGGAACGGGGCACAACGTCACAAAAAAAACACGGAAGATAGCGTCTTCTCGTGTGAGCTTTGCGTGGTGTCGCACAAAACTCATGTGAGAAGACGCTATCTTCCGTGTTTTTTTCATGATGTTGTGCCCCGTTCCAGAAGAAGGTGAGTAGTGTGGAAATGGCCAATAATAACATACTTGTTCTGAAGGGCAATATATAAGTTGTTTGTTGTTTGTTGTTTGTTGTTTGTTGTTTGTTGTTTGTTGTTTGTTGTTTGTTGTTTGTTGTTTGTTGTTTGTTGTTTGTTGTTTGTTGTTTGTTGTTTGTTGTTTGTTGTTTGTTGTTTGTTGTTTGTTGTTTGTTGTTTGTTGTTTGTTGTTTGTTGTTTGTTGTTTGTTGTTATAGGTCCCTCCCTCTCTCACCAGGAGGACAAGGGGACCTTGCATCCAGAGGCTTAGGTATGTGAAATCTCATGTTCTCTCAAAGCACAAATGTGCCCATCGGGGGAGTAATATCAACTCTTATCACAGACATTCAAGCACACCTGCAAAAGAATGTCCCCACTGCCCTTTGACCTATCATCCTTTCAAAAGTCCACAAAACACACAAATGGTATTTCAGTGAAGATTTCAAGCCATCACCATGAACAACTAATTGAGATTACCCACGCTTTTCCAAATTTTCTTCCAAACTGCATACGTAGGCAGGGCAGGAGAGTGTGCAAGGAAGGGAGAGAATAAAGAGCTTGTTTTGTTTATCTCGCTCACTTCTGTAATACATTTTCCAGTCAGAGACTTACAACTCTCCATAAGCATTCATCTTCAAGCAAAGACCAAAGCTGGAAATTTTTGTCCTCCCAGGTGTAAACTTCAGGAAGATTTAAGAGCAACCTCATTGCCAAGGCATCCCTAAACTGCTTATTACAGGAAGCTAGGGTTGAATGACAGCGGATGATGGATCGCTCCATTACTGCCCTGTGACTTCTCATTCATTTCCTCTGACGCCTCCGGTGTTGGCCACTGTCAAAGGTGGAATACTGGGCTCGACGGCCCATTGGGCTGACCCAGAATGGCAGTTCTTTGGTTATCTTCTTAATCGATCCAACACAGAGAGCTAAACTGCACATTTAGTATAGTTTAATGGCAACATCGCCATTACCTTCAATGAAACTAGGTTCTCACTCCAGGAATTAACTGCATTCTTAACTACAGCGGCCTCCAGAGCTCTGCCTTAATGGTAAGGGCCAGAAACAGAATTATCAGCAGTCACCAACCCCAGAAGCTGCTATTGAGTGGGGAAGGGGAAGGAAAGAAACTGGATTGCTAAAACTCTCTGCAGTGATTATGTCTGAATCTTAGAAGAGTGGCTGCTCACAGTTATTCTGTATAAATTTTAAAATTTTGCAGAACGGAAGTGTTATGGTTGTATCACATCACTCACAAAAAGACAACAGTGCTAGGAAAAGTTGAAGGCAGTAGGAAGAGCCAACATGAGATAGACTCAGGGTTTTTTTTCAGCAGGAACGCGGTGGAATGGAGTTCCGGAACCTCTTGAATATGGTCACATGGCTGGTGGTCCCGCCCCCTGATCTCCAGACAGAGGGGAGTTTAGATTGCCCTCTGTGCTGCAGCGTGGAGGGCAATCTAAACTCCCCTCTGTCTGGAGATCAGGGGGCGGGGCCACCGGCCATGTGACCATTTTTGCCGAGGGCAATGTAAACTTTTTAAAACTCCCCCCTTGTTCCAGCTGACCCAAAGTGACGTCATTGTGCGGTCCTGAGTTCCACCACTGAGTTCCACCACCTCTTTTCCCAGAAAAAAAGCCCTGGATATACTGACCCTATAAAGGAAGCCATGGCCTCTAGTTTGAAGACCTGAGCAAAGCTTTCAATGATAGGATGTTTTGGCGGTCATCATTAATTCACGGCGTTGCCATAAGTCAAAAACACTTTGATGACACGTAACACATAATACACACAGTTGTATTGGTTTCCATAGCTGGAGAAAGCTGTTTGAAAGCCTAGAGAAAAAGTAGCAATGTTAAGAAGTGTGGAGGAAAGCCAGTCACTTACCAGAACTGGACTTTTCAATGTCCTTTTCGCATGTAACCAAAGTGCCATTGGAGCACAATCCCATGAAATAATTCCATGGGGCTGTATGTTGTGCATAGATGGTACTGTCATGTGGGCAGGACCAAGTGACATAAATAACATAAGTAAAATAAAGTGTGTATGTCTTTCCATGTGGGAAAGACGACACCACCCTCATCCATTTGGTTGTATCAATAACACAGAGCCTTTATGTGACACAAAATCACAACACACCATTACAATCATAATGAAAAGTAAAACCAGTAAAAGTAAAACCAGTAAAAGTAAAACAAAACCAAAACAATAGAGAGGATATAAATATTAAAACAAATAGTCTTAAAGACTCTTTAAATAAAGCTAGTTCTGAAGTATATGGCTTCTTGTAGATTGTGCATGACCCCAAAAAACAGCCATTTTGAAAATCAAAACAATAGTAAAAAAAAAAATCAGGTAAAGGGATTTTTCTGACCTTTTACTTATATGAGCTCTTATTGAAGCTTCCCTCTTACACAAGAGGCAATTTCTGCCTCGATGGGTAAATTCCTTCTCTCAGATAAAGTTGCAAGGCGCGATGAACCTACAGTAAGGAGACCATGTCAACACTTTTTTTTCTTTTTTTCTTTTTGCCTTGGAGAAACAGTCTCTTAGGTTTTATATCCATAACAAAAGTATGGCTCCAGATATTTAAATATGTTTATACTAAAAGATCTGATTTGTCCTGTCTAGGGGTGTGCAAGCCAAAAATTTTCGGCTATAGCCGAAAGTAGAAAGCCGAAAGAAGATTCTCTATCGTTAAAGCCGAAAGCCGAAACAAGAATCTCTTTCGGCTTTCGACTTTCGGGATTCTTTCGGCATTATTTCGGCATTCTTTCGGCTTTTTTCTATGGGAAAATGCCTCCGTCTTCCAGGACGCCTGGAGGAGGCATTTTCCCACCAAATAAGCCCAAAATTGGTGGGGACCTTCCTCTAACCCTTCTCTAACAACCACCCAAGTTTCAGACAGATTGGACTTTGGGGGGCCATGTTATGGCCCCCCAAATCAGGTCCCCCCATCCTCCCATAAAAAAGCGAAGGAGCAGCATATTGTTAGCATGCTGCTGCTGATCTTTCTTCATTATTTCCTATGGGGAAAAAATGAAGAGGCAGGCTTCCTTTGCCAGGGGTGGCATTTTGCATGCAAAATGCCCCCCAGCCCTCAGGGGCCCTTCTCCCACCCCTCCTCCCACCCCCACCAAGGCTCAGCCTGCTCCCACTTGGGGGGGCCATTTCATGGCCTCCCCAAGTAGGTGCTCTAATCTCTACCACTGACAGCTGGGGGAGGCTTGTGTTGCCAGGGGTGGCATTTTGCATGCAAAATGCCCCCCAACCCTCTGGGGCCCTTCTCCCACCCCTCCTCCCACCCCCCACCAAGGCTCAGCCTGCTCCCACTTGGGGGGGCATTTCATGGCCTCCCCAAGTAGGTGCTCTGCTCTCATCTCTACCACTGACAGCTGGGGGGGAGGCTTGTGTTGCCAGGGGTGGCATTTTGCATGCAAACTGCCCCCCAGCCCTCTGGGGCCCTTCTCCCACCCTTCCTCCCACCCCCCACCAAGGCTCAGACTGCTCCCACTTGGGGGGCCATTTCATGGCATCCCCAAGTAGGTCCTCTCAGCCCCTAAAGTCCACCCCTTACAGCCCCACACAAACCCAATTCCCCCCCAGCTGCCACACACAGACCCAAATCCCCACATTAGCCCCTCACAGACCCAAATCCACCCCCACCTGCCCTACACCCATAACCCCAGGAACAGGCTGGCAAAGGCCAGCCCTCTCCCTTTGTTCCCTATGCTGGGAACTTCTAAACTCTCTTTCCCTGGGCAATTCTGCACAGCCCAGGGGTGCCACAATGGTGGGCACACTTCTGAGTGCCAGCTGGTCCCTGTGAAAGAGCACCTGAACCACAGACACCCTCCCTCAAATTCCCCCACCACCTACAGAGATGGCTGGCCAGCCAGCCCCATTGTTCCCTATGATGGGAACCAACTGCACAACAAAGAATAAAACAAGAACAACACAAAATAAAGTTTTAAAAAAATTATTTTCTCCCTTCCAAAGTACAAGTAGGCAAAGCATTATGACACATTACACCAGCAGTCCCCCACACAGAAAAATTAAAACAAAACTCACTTAACATCAGAGAATCACAAAGCATGATTCCTGTCAAAAACACTTTATTTCTTGAACAGCTTTAGGTTACACAGCAGGGGGGAACACCAAAGGGCATGGCAGCACTATCTTACACAAAAATAACACAACTCACTTAACATCAGAGAATCACAAAACACAATTCCTGTCAAAAACACTTTATTTCTTGAACAGCTTTAGGTTACACAGCAGGGGGGAACACCAAAGGGCATGGCAGCACTATCTTACACAAAAATAACACAACTCACTTAACATCAGAGAATCACAAAACACAATTCCTGTCAAAAACACTTTATTTCTTGAACAGCTTTAGGTTACACAGCAGGGGGGAACACCAAAGGGCATGGCAGCACTATCTTACACAAAAATAACACAACTCACTTAACATCAGAGAATCACAAAAACACAATTCCTGGCAAAAACACTTTATTTCTTGAACAGCTTTAGGTTACACAGTAGGAGGGCACAACAGGGCATGATAGCAATGTACTACAAAAAATAATACAACCCACTTCACCGTTTTTGACAGCAATTGTGTTTGTGTGATTCTCTGATGTGAAGTGAGTTGTGTTATTTTTGCGTAGTACACTGCTTTCCTGCTCTGCGGTGCCTTCCTACTGTGTAACCTAAAGCAGTTACAGAAATAAAGTGCTTTTGACAGCTATTTTTTGGGGTGATTCTTTAATGTGAAGTGAGTTGTGTTATTTTTGTGTAAGATACTGCTTCCATGCCCTTTGGTGTCCCCCCCCCTGCTGTGTAGCCTAAAGCTGTTCAAGAAATAAAGTGTTTTTGACAGGAATTGTGCTTTTGTGATTCTCTGATGTTAAGTGAGTTGTGTTATTTTTGTGTAAGATAGTGCTGCCATGCCCTTTGGTGTTCCCCCCTGCTGTGTAACCTAAAGCTGTTCAAGAAATAAAGTGTTTTTGACAGGAATTGTGTTTTTGTGATTCTCTGATGTTAAGTGAGTTGTGTTATTTTTGTGTAAGATAGTGCTGCCATGCCCTTTGGTGTTCCCCCCTGCTGTGTAACCTAAAGCTGTTCAAGAAATAAAGTGTTTTTGACAGGAATCATGCTTTGTGATTCTCTGATGTTAAGTGAGTTGTGTTATTTTTGTGTAAGATAGTGCTGCCATGCCCTTTGGTGTTCCCCCCTGCAGTGTAACCTAAAGCTGTTCAAGAAATAAAGTGTTTTTGACAGGTATCATGCTTTGTGATTCTCTGATGTTAAGTGAGTTGTGTTATTTTTCTGTGTGGGGGACTGCTGGTGTAATGTGTCATATTGCTTTGCCTACTTGTACTTTGGAAGGGAGAAAAAAAAATTTAAAACTTTATTTTGTGTTGTTCTTGTTTTATTCTTTGTTGTGCAGTTGGTTCCCATCATAGGGAACAATGGGGCTGGCTGGCCAGCCATCTCTGTAGGTGGTGGGGGAATTTGAGGGAGGGTGTCTGTGGTTCAGGTGCTCTTTCACAGGGACCAGCTGGCACTCAGAAGTGTGCCCACCATTGTGGCACCCCTGGGCTGTGCAGAATTGCCCAGGGAAAGAGAGTTTAGAAATTCCCAGCATAGGGAACAAAGGGAGAGGGCTGGCCTTTGCCAGCCTGTTCCTGGGGTTATGGGTGTGGGGCAGGTGGGGGTGGATTTGGGTCTGTGAGGGGCTAATGTGGGGATTTGGGTCTGTGTGTGGCAGCTGGGGGGGAATTGGGTTTGTGTGGGGCTGTAAGGGGTGGACTTTAGGGACTGAGAGGACCTACTTGGGGATGCCATGAAATGGCCCCCCCAAGTGGGAGCAGTCTGAGCCTTGGTGGGGGGTGGGAGGAAGGGTGGGAGAAGGGCCCCAGAGGGCTGGGGGGCATTTTGCATGCAAAATGCCACCCCTGGCAACACAAGCCTCCCCCAGCTGTCAGTGGTAGAGATGAGAGCAGAGCACCTACTTGGGGAGGCCATGAAATGCCCCCCCCAAGTGGGAGCAGGTTGAGCCTTGGTGGGGGGTGGGAGGAGGGGTGGGAGAAGGGCCCCAGAGGGTTGGGGGGCATTTTGCATGCAAAATGCCACCCCTGGCAACACAAGCCTCCCCCAGCTGTCAGTGGTAGAGATTAGAGCACCTACTTGGGGAGGCCATGAAATGGCCCCCCCAAGTGGGAGCAGGCTGAGCCTTGGTGGGGGGTGGGAGGAGGGGTGGGAGAAGGGCCCCTGAGGGCTGGGGGGCATTTTGCATGCAAAATGCCACCCCTGGCAAAGGAAGCCTGCCTCTTCATTTTTTCCCCATAGGAAATAATGAAGAAAGATCAGCAGCAGCATGCTAACAATATGCTGCTCCTTCGCTTTTTTATGGGAGGATGGGGGGACCTGCTTTGGGGGGCCATAACATGGCCCCCCAAAGTCCAATCTGTCTGAAACTTGGGTGGTTGTTAGAGAAGGGTTAGAGGAAGGTCCCCACCAATTTTGGGCTTATTCGGTGGGAAAATGCCTCCTCCAGGCGTCCTGGAAGACGGAGGCATTTTCCCATAGAAAAGCCGAAAGAAAGCCGAAAGAATCCCGAAACGTTTCGGCTTTTTTCTTTTGGCTACCCGAAACGTTTCGGCATTCCCCGAAACGTTTCGGCATTCCCCGAAAGAAGCCGAAACACTTTTGTTTCGGCATTCTTTCGGCATTCTGAATGCCGAAACGCACATCCCTAGTCCTGTCACTTAAGCCTGTTGATGCCATGTTTCCTGGAGGAATGTACTTCTGAAGAATTATTTTTAATAACCATTGATCTTGTATTCTGTAAACAAATAGCTATTATTCTGTAAACAATTAGAGATGAAGGGTATAAATAGCCCCCCAATGGAACTGGTCTTTACACATTTCTACCAATGTGTCATGGGCTTATCAATATAAAGCAATAAAGCCTTATTCCTTTGAAGATCACTGCCTTTGGTGTCTTGATTGGTGTAAAGTCATTAGCTGTAAGGGGAATATGAATAAAACGCAGAGTACTTCAAATAAAATCCTCTTAGAATCAGCGTATGTGCTCTGTTTATAAAACAAACAATCAACTTTGCATTCCTGGGAATATGGCGAACAAGTCTTCTATTTAGTTTTAGGTGAGTAGCCATGTTGGTCTGCAATAGAACCAACATAGATTCCCCCTTCTCTGCGGGATCTCCCCAATAGCCTCAAAATGGGGAGGAGGGGGGTTTATAGCATTCTCGTCCCTCTCTTCCAGGAGCAGAGTCCTGCTCCTTAAGGCATGGGGCCTAGGGCTGGCTCTTCTCTTCCTCCCCTGTTGCCTGGGGGAGTCCTCCTTGTAAGGGATTTCCCCTTGGGACAGCACTAGCCTCCTCCCCAAAGCACCACCAATGTCTGCAGAATGTTCCCCCCAGGTGACTGACCCCCCCTTGCACCAATCCCCTTGACCTGGTGCTTCTCCCCGGCTCCTCCCCTTTCTGATCTATCAAATCCCAGCTGTAGGGTAGATTGCCTGCTTCCTCTTGGACTCATGACATAACTCATGCCTCGACCACGAAGAGATGCCCTGCTCCACCCACCTGGGCCAAGGCGTCATTTTCTCCTCCAGCCACCCCCCGCCCCAGCTCTGCCCACCTCTCCGTGATGAGGAGTGGTGTCCCAAGGAATCAGTAGAGCCATGCCAGCAGCCATTGCCATGTGGCTATCCTTCACCTGGTTTTCCATGCCAGCCAACTCATCCCCAGGGACTGTGGCCCCAGAGCCACCCACAATTGTCCTTGGCTGCCTGCTCCTTGATGTCTGCTCCTCTGCGCAAAAGAATAAATGGACAAAAATCTTACATTAAAAATGGCAAAATTTAGAAACTAGTGGGAAAACACTTCAATCTACCAGGACATTCCATCAAGGACTTAAAGGTCACCATAGTTCAACAGAAACATTTCGAAAACAAAATCCAATGGGAAGCTGCTGAATTGGAATTCATATGTAAATTTGACTCAGTCAGACTAGGATTGGATAGAGGCTATGAATGATTATCTCATTATCAAGGCAACTGCCTTCAGGCATTCTATTCAAATTCTGCCATGGAGGGGAGGGGTCACACCCAGCCTGGATTGTGCACTCCACCGCTTTCATGACTTCTTGTAACTGATTTGCATTTACATGGCCCTCACTCCCTGCACCCTCTCTTCCCTCCCCTCACCACCTATATATCTGTGGCCAGTTTCTTCATACTCTCCAAGCATTTGATGAAGAGAGCTGTGGCTCTTGAAAGCTTATGCTACAATAAAGTTGGTTAGTATTAAAGATGCTACTGGACTCTTTGCTATTTTGCTCCTACAGACGAACACAGCTAACTCCTCTGGGTCTATGTTTCTTGATGGGTTTTCTTTGCTGGATGGTTCTTCTCCCAGTGCTGCTGCCACCTGTCCTGCAACCGGGGAAGCCCCTCAGATCTCAAAGGAGGCTGCCCCTGCCACCTATCCTCCTGTTTCAGCTGCCCCTGGGGGAAAAGGTAAGGCCAGGGCCAGAGAGCACTCCAACCCTGGACAGGCACCTTAGGGACCAACAAGAATTTCAGAGTGTAAGCTTTTGAGAGTCAGAGCTCCTGCAGAAGTGAGCTCTGACTCTCAATAGCTTACACTCTGAACATTTTGATGGTTTCTAAGGCGCCACTGGACTCAGGCTTTCTACTTATTTTCTCTTAGCACTGGCACAACCTAGCATATCAAAATGACCTATAGGGGCTTTTTTTCTCTGCAGTCCCACATATTACAGCAGTGTGCCCCATGAAAGCCTATCCTATTGCTGCACATTTCAGAGAAGGGGGCTGTTTAGCTGAGGGAGGCTGACTCATCACAGCATTGATGGATGGGTGAGTAAACCTGCAGTGCTGAGTTTCAGATTTGAGTGCCTTTGTTTAGTGCCTTTCTGTTCAGGCTGCACAGTGCTTTTTGTTATTATCAGGGCTCATTTCGAGGGGGGATGCACAGGAACGCAGTTCCAGCAGTTTCCCAAAGAGGTCACATGTCAGGTGGCCCCACCCACCTGACTCTCGGCCATTTGGGGCCTGTTTCAGTCTGGATTGGGGCCAAAACAGCCCAGATCAGGCCTCTGACGGGTAGTGAATTACTCTTCCACTCAGCAGCGGCCTGATCCTGACCATTTTGGGGCCCCTTTCGGCCATTTTCAGCCCCTTTTTACCATTTTGGGCCTAATTTTGGCCCTGAATGGCCAGGATCAGGTCCAAAACAGCCAGGATAGGTGATGTCAGGGGGTGTGGCATATGCAAATAAGTTATGCTAATGACACACTTCCGGTGGTACCAAGGGGTGTGGTATATACGAATGAATTATGCTAACGAGTTATGCTAATGAGTTTCTCCAGCTCTTTTCCTACAAAATGACCCCTGGTTATATCGGTTGTGCCGATTTCCCCCTCAAGACTTGAAAGAGCCCCCACCAAAAGATGCCAGTACTCAGTGCCAGTGAATACCATCACACACAAAAAAGCTGTGAGGCTACAGGTGGAACTACGAAAATGTAGCCATTATTTTACTGCGTACAGTTGGATTACAACTGAAGGTGGAAAGATAGAGCTGGTGAGGTTGTGGAATTTTTCTTTCTTAGGGATGAAGGAAGGAATAGGGGGATATCTGGGGTAATGGGTTGGGGGAATTAATTTAAGTGGGAATTATTTGAGCATGGGAGATTTGGGAAGAACTGAGCTTGGGGCCACAGAGGTCAGAAAGCTGACCGGCAAGGCAGGAAAGAGGCAACTTTTCTCTCATTTCCTCCTAGCGCCTGGGATCCAGCAGCTAAAGACGGAAGTTCCATTTTGCTTCTGTCTATGCAGGAGAATGTTCCACAAGCAGGAGTATAACAACAACAACATTTGATTTATATACCGCCCTTCAGGACAACTTAACACCCACTCAGAGCGGTTTACAAAGTGTGTTATTTCCCCACAACAATCACCCTGTGAGGTGGGTGGGGCTGAGAGAGCTCCAGAGAGCTGTGACTAGCCCAAGGTCACCCAGCTGGCTTCAAGTGGAGGAGTGAGGGATCAAACCCGGTTGTCCAGATTAGAGTCCTGCTGCTCTTAACCACTACACCAAACTCTCTCCCTCTGGTACTGCAATTATTAGAAGTCTTGGGCGGGTGAAACCAAGATAAAATATGGTGGGGGATTTGGAAGAGATCCAAGGAGGATAGGAGAAATCTCCCACTCCTGGGAGTGAACAGTATTACGGTTATATAGACCAATCATTTAAAAACTCTGAATCATCTCTAATCAAATGTAAGCACTTTCCTGTATTGGTTTTGGAGATGGCTAAACACACCATTAAGAGCTATTTTGTGTTTTACTATAAAAAGAAGACCGGCTTTCACAGACTGCTTTTTGAGGTTGATGTAGCACTGTACTGTAGTCACGTACGGCACAAGAATTTAAATTTATACATGTAGGCAAGGAGAATTCCAGCTTGGTCGCCTGCAGTGTGATTTCTTTTCTTTTTCATGACTCATCTTGTTGGAAATATTTTGAAGTACTGAATTGAAATGTTAATGTTCACCAGGCGTCTGAGGCTGACGTTGGTTGGTTGGAAACAGCCTATACTGCTCTAGAATTGAATCCCAATTGTGGTTACCCTGTTAATGTGTAATGTAATTGGGTTTTTCTTTTCTTTTCTTTTCTTTTTAAAAAAAATTATTGGGTGAGTAAAGATTAATATTACAGATTTTCAATTGAAACCCTCATTTCCATATTCTCCCACCCTTTCCCCCCCCTCTTAATCTAAGACTTCCAACAGTTTTCCAACCCGCTGTCTAAACCTGCTACTTATATCTCCTTTTCTATTCTTAACTGTCTTAATACGCTACTGAGATAGGTAATATATATTGAATTAAGCAAAACCTAACATCAAACTATCGATTACATTATATTTCTAACTTATCTCCCCTCTTCTTTTGTAAAGATCAGTATCTCTTCCTTTCTGTAAGCTTAATAGTTATCTAACAACCATAATTCTCCCTTTACGTCCCACTTCTTTTCCAAATACTGTTTTAACTTCCCCCAGTCATTAAAAAATTCTTCTGGATTCTGTTCTCTCCACTTTCTCGTCATTTTGTCCATTTCTGCCATGTACAGCAATTTTTGTATCCAATTTTCAATAGATGGTACTTCTTGCGTCTTCCATTTCTGAGCATATAAAATTCTTGCCGCTGTTGTCATATAGAATAATAAAGTTCTTTGTTGCCTGGGAATCTCTTCTAATTTCAGACTTAACAACAGTAGTTCTGGGTTCTTATTTATTGGGATTTGTAAAATTTCAGTCACAGCTTCTGTAATATCTCCCCAGAACTGTAATTGGGTTTTTCCACTGGCAGACTGGATCTTTCCTGATTGTTCCCCACCACCACCCATGCACACACACACTGCAGCCCACTGATCGCCAAAATACCTGCTTGTGAGGGATAACAGGACCCTGAGGAATGTCATGAGGGGAAAGGGGAATCAGCAAAAACTGCCAATTTAGAGTCTCTCTTCATGAGACATCTTACACAAGAATGCTCAAGCGTAGAGATGCAAATGTTAGCTGGGAAGCATAGTTTAAAAAGACAGAGCCGAAGGATCTGTCAATTTCACCTCTCTACAGAGCCAGCAAAGATTGCTCTACAGAGGGTTTGTTAATTTTCTCTTCACATCCCCGAAGAGGAGGTGAAATTGACATAGCCTTTGAGGAGGTGAAGAGGAAATGAACAGACCCTCTGAGGAGTGATCTTTGACGTCTCTGTAGAAAGGAGAAATTGACAGATCCTTTGGCTCTGTCTTTTTAAACTACGCTTCCCGGCTAGCATTATGTCTCCCTACACTTGAGCATTCTCATGTAAGATGTCGCATGTAGAGAGACTGTTGATATGAGATCAATGCATTATATGTCACTAAGCAACTCTGAGCAAGTTTCTTTGTTACCAGAATATTGTGCCAGTATCAAAAACTAACAAGGCTGGTGAGAAGGTGTTATCAGTTCCCACCTTCTGGTGTATCAATGCTCCTTGTGTGGCAAAGGAGTGAGGATGTGTCCACCGCCTATCATTTCACTGTCCTATAACCTTTTGCAGTGCAAGGTCCAGTTTTCAGGGTACAGGTTGCTGCTTTCTGATGGGGCTTAGGGGAGAGGAAACGTGTGGAAATAAAATAAACCATTTCCAACATTGCGAGCATTTATGTCTGCATGTAACTATAGTCCCTTATCTGTCCCTGCTCGGGCATCATTATTTTAGTTGAAAAGCTCTCTTCACAGCATGGTCCCAACCAATCAGAAATCATCTAGCAAACTAGATGGTGTTATAGTGCCATTTAGTTAATCAGAGTGGTCTGTGAGAGAACATCCTTGTATACAAACAACAGCCTTCCTTGCCCTCACTTCGCATCCCTGTTGCTCAGGCAACCACACCAATGCTCCTTGTTTTGTCATTCCAGCTCTGCTGTTGCCCACAATGCTACATGAAAGACTTCCCCCTGATCCCATGTCTGGTGTAATTACGCAGGACAACTTGAGGTAGAATGTGTATGTGTAGGGGGCTTCTGTTGTCATGGTGTTAGAGTAGACAGATCTTTGCTCGTTTGCCCAGTTATAAGCATTACTAAAAATGTTTCTGTGGGCTACACTAAAGCTTAAACCCTATGGAGATAAACTTTTCCTGGACTTCATAACCTACATTTGACTATCTCCCAATACAATTCCATTAAAAGGGAAAAGGTTTTAGAATTCCTTCTAATTGTTTATTAAACTAAACTACATTTTATTTCTGTTTCTGAAGATATGCTTTCACTGCCCTTTGGAACAGAGGATGGATTTGACCACATCCATCTGGAGTTGGGTTTCCAACTCTGGATTTAGAAATTCCTGGAGATTTGGGGGGGGGGAGGAACCTGGGGAGGTCTGGGGTTGAGCAGGGATGAGTTCAGACAGGTATAATGCCATAGAGAACAACCTCCAAAGTAGCCATTTTCTCCAAGGGAACTGATCTCTGTCATCTGGAAATTAGTTATAATTCTGGGGGATATCCAGGCTGCACCTGGAGGCTGACAACCCTAATGCTTCATGTAGCCCAGCAAGAATTGCTGGGCTGCTGCTCCACCCACCCTCACTATCTGAATAATGTCAAATTAGCTGGTTACCTTTTGAAGCAGAGCAAGAATTTGGGGTGTTTTCTTCAGATCAGATCAGCTTGTCATGAAGGTCGTTGATGACTGCTCCAAACTGGAACACTAATAAGGTTGCCACTTACCTGGTTCTGGTGGGGGACTTTCCAGTGGAGGTCTTTATTAGAGATGGCAAGAACAGAAAAAAACCGAATGTGATGTTCGTTGTTCGTTGCCATCCACGAACAGGGACTCATGAACAACCACGAACATGGCCCTGTTCATGAACATGTTCATGGTTGGCTGTATGTGGGGGCCAGCAGGCTCTTCTCCAGCCATCATCCAAGTCAAGATGCCTACTGCACCACTCCCAGAAACCTGACCTGAGCAGGCACCAGGAAAGGTACCAATAATAAATAATAGCTTGACCTCAGAGCCTGGCAGCAGCCCTGGAACCTGAGGGTGGGTAGATCCCTACCGCACCACTCCCAGAAACCCTACTTGAGCAGGCAGCAGTAAAGGTACCAATAATAAATAATAGTTTGGTTCCAGAGCCTGGCGGCAGCCCTCAAACAAGGAGGGGTAGATCCCTACCGCCCCACTCCCAGAAACCTTACCTGAGCAGGCAGCAGGAAATGTGCCAATAAAAAATAATAGCTTGGCCCAGAGCATGGCACCAGCCCTGGAACTTGAAGGAGTAGATCCCTACCGCACCACTCCAGAAACCTTACCTGAGCAGGCACCAGGAAAGGTACCAATAATAAATAATAGCTTGGCCCAGAGCCTGGCAGCAGCCCTGCAACCTGAAGGGGTAGATCCTTATCCCACCACACACAAAGAAAAATCAAGCTCCAATGCACTCTCTCTATCAAAATGCCAACAGCAGCTGTCTCTCCACTGTCTGCAAAGTCAGAGCTGGGAGCCCCCCTCCCCCCTGCTCTTTGCTGCCTTGTAACAAATTTGGAGCTCCACACTTGAAAGGAAGACCTGCCTATCAAGCTAAATTGGGCTTAGATTGGGGTTTCCAGGGCAACAGCAGAAGTTCAAACACAGTGCAGACTATCCCTGCCTAAGTTGCCAATGGAATTGATTGCAGGTGCCAGACTGTCTGGCTTGATGAACAGCAACGAACAGCAATGAACGAGGCTTGCAACGACCACCTGTTCATTTAGAATGGGGCCTCATGAATAGCTTGTCCATGAACAGCAGATTGGGCTGTTCATGGCCTTTTTTTGTTCCTATTGCTGTTCATGCCCATCTCTAGTCCCTATTCTTCACCCTTGCTCAGTGGAGTGGCAGGGGGAATGAGGGGTGGAATGGCATCAATCAACACCAGGATGTTACTTCTGGGGGGTGTTTCAGAACAGGAAGTGACATCATGACACTTCAGTAACTGTTCAATCTCTACTGTAAAACTATAGACATGCCAGCCGACTGTGCCCCCACCATGCACCCAAGGATTGCCAACTGAGGGCTGGCAACTTTAGTTGCTAATTAAGTAGGCCTGGCCAAGGACTAGTTGGGTTCTAGCTAGAAATTCAAGAATAGCAGAGGCTGCTAGCACATTGGTAGATCTAACTGACCAGCACCCAGGAGCCTCTAAGGATGCAAGGAGATTTCCCAGGCCAGTTGCATGGACTAGTATGGCTGCAAAGTGGCTCAACTGAGGCTGAGCAGATATGGCAATCTTTAGTTGCTGGAGTGGTACAGTGGGGAAGGGAGTGAGGCATAATGCACAATTGTCTGTTCACACCAAGAGAAACAGAGTTGGTATTAGCGTTGACTGGGGAGCCATGGTGGAGTTGCACAAATGCTGGAAGCCAGAATATGGTTACAAGTAGCCCACACTAAAATAAATTAGACCAGCCATAAAGAAACCTACATTCTGGTGCCTTGTGTCTTTATTCCAGTGTAGGGATACCAACTCCAGATCCAGAAATTCCTGGAGTTGGAGTTGTGCCTAGGGTGGGTGGAGTTGGAGGAGCTAAGTTGGGATATGATGTCATAGATAGAGCCAACCCTCTGAAATTGCCACTTCCTCCAGAGGAACTGATCTGTGTAGTCTGGATGTCACTGGTAATTCTAGGAGAACTCCAGGCTCCACCTTGAGTTTGGAAACCGAATTCTAGAATGCTGGGACAAAGATGAAACATAATTATTTCTAATAATGCAAGCCAATCTCCATGATAGGTCTTCAGGCTCCTCTGGTAGGCTGTACAGGACAAATCAGTTTTCTGAGTTTTCCATTCCAAGATGAGCATTTTGTTGCTATTGGGCAATTATTTTAATAGGAAGGTAATAACCATTATTACCAAATTCCAAACACTTTGCCACTGAACCATTCTGCTGTGCAAATACATGTGAAGTATTAAAAAAATATCCTCAGTTTCTTCTGGATTTGAGCAAAGCAGGTCAAACAAAGATTTTTTTCCTCTTCTGTCATTTGGAAACAGCCATCATCCTACCCAAAAAAATTACTTCCCTTCCAGAAGAGTTGAGCTGTTTTGTCGAAGTCTCGTTATGACATCAGTCACTCATTTTTGTTGACACTATTGTTCATGAACGGAGAAAGCCTCACAGCCAGTCTACTTGTAGGACCTTTAATAATGTAGACATCTGCCATTCCTCATATATTCCTTTCAGAAGTTTTTATAGATTTTTTTTGTTTGTGTCTGCACTGACACTCATCCTTGGATAATCAGCTGGTATTTCATGAAACATGTTGTTGCAATTTCAGACAAAGACTTGGGCGATTTCACTATTCCTCCAATGGTATCTCAAAGATTTATGTAAGTATTTGCCAATGATCCTGGAAGAAGATCTTTGACAGGTATTTTGAAAGGTTCTCTATAATACAAAGAATAAGGTAGCTTTGGGAGGAGGATCTTGAACGTTTCTTGCTATCACCAGTGCCAGATTTAAGGGAGCTAGAAAATATATCATTTATATTAATACTAGCAACCAAGCTTGTTGTGTAAACAATGGGATGTAGAAAACTGGCTCTGGAGGGCCGGGCCACCACACCAGGCCTTCCCGCCACTGCACTGGGCCTTGCAAGGCCTCCGGAGGCCCCAAGGAGGCCACTATGGTGGTGAGAAGGAAAGCCGTTTAGCTGATGAATCACTTTTTATCCCCGTGAAGGGACTTGTGAGTGCGTCTGCGTGGGGATAAAAAGTAAGTCGTCGCCAATATGGCTTGCCTTTTATATAGTAGGATGTTTAATTGCCACTGAATTATATTTGTGTTATATTTTCTGCAATTGTCTTCTTAAGATTCATATTTCATCAGCTGTTCATCTTGGAGCAATCACCGCCAGAGAGTTAGTTTGAATTGAACTATGGAAATATGTATATGTTTAGAGTTAACAACGTCATGTGTGGTCAGAAGATTCATCACTTTAAACACACAGCGAGGTGAATTCTAATTGGATTGTACATTCACACCCAAGTAGCCTGTAGTGAGGGACCTACCACTGCCCCTCAATCCTTGACTTAGGAGCTGAGGGCTTCGATTTTAACCCCGACTAAAGCAAGCAAACTGAACACCGATGCCAAACATTGACCAACACAACGGTAATAGGGATCTTGTGACTAAGCAATGCTGTGCCACCACAAATCTGGAAGGAAGACACAGCTCTCAGAAAATGTTGCAAATAATGTTTGTTACAAGGAGAACCAAGAAACACACAATCCAAGGAGACCGAAATTTCCTCATCTTTGATGAGGAAATTGATTTCATTGCACGAATTTGATATTGAAGAGAAAAACCTTTGCAAACTATGAAAGGCTGATGAAGAAGCAAGATAGAGCGAAATGGGATACTATCAATGCTGGCGCACCTGTTGCCAACATCCCGCCGGGATTTCCCTTGGGAGTGGCTCGGTCATTGGGAACATCACGGACCGCCTACCAGCATCTTTGAAGCTATAACGGTTCTTTGCCTGCAATATTAAAGGACATTACCTGAACATAAGAAGTTGTTCGGTGGACTGGACTTTATGACTGTATATTGAATGGCATTTTGAATGGAGAGTGCACATTCTGTCTGATAAGCTCATTAGTGCAACGTAAATATCATATGTATTTTTGATACGTGTTTTCAGTCTCCTTGGATTGTGTTTCTTGTGCATTGTATATTGGAGACCTTTCCCCCTTTTTGGATTCATACTGACAAGGAGAACCAATACAAAATAACCATATCACAGGATTATCAAATTTGAGTGAGTGATTCCAAACACTAAGAAGCACGTCATTTTTTTTTTACTCCCCAAATCAGTCAACACTTGCTATTTTTGAGGACATTGGATGGCCAATTTAACATCAACATTCAGATTCAGGACACTAAGAGCAGAACCACAAGTGACAAAAGGCACAGATTGGACACTTGTCTGCTTCCCTCAAGTTTTGATGGGAAATGTAGGCAGCTTGGCAGAATGTTGGACAAGTGACAGTTGAAAAGTCCATTGGACAGCAGTCAGAGAGCGAAGCTGCGAGACCAGGATGCCTACATTTCCCATCAAAACTTGAGGGAAGCAGACAAGTGTCCAATCTGTGCCTTTTGTCACTTGTGGTTCTGCTCTAAAATTTATAGAAGAAGACAACTCACATGAATTCAAACAAAACATGACCTCTCCTCCCTCTTCAGTTTTTTTCCTATCTCCAGGACCAGTTCTCTGGTCAAGCCACCCAATCAACTGCTTGGGAAGACAATGAGGCGGGAACTGAAACACCACAACGATGTGCCTCAGGGCCAAGCTACAAGTGACAAATGACACTTGAATTGCAAGTGTATTTCTCCCTGTTCACTTGCCCTCCACTCAATCCACTTGCCAGGCAAGTGTCTTTCGTCATGTGTAGCTTGGCCCTCAGTTCCGTCTATCAGTAGTGTTGGAGGTGCCTGACATACCCAACTGGGCTGTCACCAGCAAGGGCCCAGGAAGGGATGGGCATACTTTGCTTAGGCTAACTAAATACTCAAACTGACCCTACCTACCCCTTAATTCTTTCTTGACCACCAGGAGGTTGGAAGATATAGCGTAGTGCTTCAACCACCTCAAAGATATACATGTATTCTATTAGTGCAGATCCTGAGGCCTGAAAATATCTTCTGAAGATGGTCATTCTCTTGTGAGTGAATAGTTAACCATACAGATTTAATTAACAGCAGCAGTAGAGTATTCACTGCTCTGGCACTGTGTGGTAAATTACTAATCAGAACTGTAGGCCCACGAGAGAGTACTGAGAGCAGAGGAAATGACGAGCGCTCTTTTATACAATGTGCAACAAGAATAAGCCACATTAATACCTTTTACATGTAACAAATTCAGAAATAGGCTCGGGCTGTAAAGCCCAGCAGGCTAGCCCCTAAATACTCACTATTACATTACGCCAACGGAATAGTTGAAAGAATGGCCTTCATAATTACTTCATCAGTTATTGCGGGGCCAAAGTTAGAGAATATGTTTCAGTTGGTTCAGAACACAGGTGCAGCCTATATTGTTTGCTATTAAAATATTTAAAGGGCAGGATGCACGAGGCAGCCCGGTGGCTACTATCATTTGCACAAGCCCTGGCTGCAAACTTTGTCAGTGATGTTGCTTCTCCATACCTGCACATGAACTACAGCGAGAAGTATCCTGATTCACCTCTTTCCTCCAATGTAAAGCACAGACATGTAAGTGTTTGGTTGATGCAGCTCTGCACCAAATGCATTTCTTTCCATCTTGTCCTACTGTAGAATGAGTAATAGGCAGCTACAGGATTAGTCCACCATCACATCATGCCATAGAACACTCACCGATTTGCTCTACCCGTAATAAACAAGCTAACCTATTCCTGCCAACACTACGTACAGTCTGAACAGTCTACAGACCAGGCTGATTTAGCATTTAGGGTTGCTCTGTGGGTTTGGTGAACAATGATCCTCCGACAGGCCAAACAGCAGAGGCCCCAAATGCCTGCTTGGCCCTGAGGAGGTGGCCTAAGCCCATGGCCCTTGACAAGAAAGAGGGTGGATCAACAACATGTGGCAATGCTGGCCTGCATATGAGAGGCTTCCATAGCTGCTCTCTGATTGGTTGGTAAATTACCAGCCCTGCCAATCATGTCCAGTGCCTAATTCAAATTCAGAGGGTTCTGGGACAGCATCATTCCCAGCCTTAACAGCCATGAATACATTTTTAAAGTGTGGTCGGATATTCATACAGAGTGGCTTGCATTTAATCTGAAGAATACATGCCAACATTTCCCAGTGGCACCTTGCAACTGGGCCTGGCTGGGCACAATTCATCCAGACATTTTCCTAAGGAAAGGCTACCATGGGGGGAAAGGAGGAAAAGCTGAAGACAGAGGAGCAGATACAGGTAGGTCTGCTGTATCTGGGAAGACGTGTACAAAGCAGGAAAAGAGGAGAGGGTAAGAGGACTGCCAGCGAAAGGAGAGAGGAAATAGTAGGGGACGAGATAAAGGGGGAAACAAAATACCTCCAACAAGTCCATGCGGGCCCCCCTCTTATTATAGAAAACTATGCAAAACTAAAGTATCAAGGGTTTCTTTCTTTCTTTCTTTCTTTCTTTCTTTCTTTCTTTCTTTCTTTCTTTCTTTCTTTCTTTCTTTCTTTCTTTCTTTCTTTCTTTCTTTCTTTCTTTCTTTCTCTCTCTCTCTCTCTCTCTCTCTCTCTCTCTCTCTCTCTCTCTCTCTCCTGACCTATAAGTCTTAAGTAGTGTTCTTCAAACATAACTAAAACTATGAGGAACTAAAGAATCAAGGGTTTGATTCACACAAAAGAAAAACAACTGAAAGGGGTGAAAACAACAGCAATAACCAATTCAGAAATGCACTGCTTCTTCTGCAAAACTTCAGACAGACAGTGTAGAGACTAACTTCATTTGGGGAATGGACAACACACTTTGGACAATGGCTTAGGCATATTCAAGACAACGCTGCATCACAGGGGCATTTATCTTCTTCTGTGGCATATTAGTTTGTGTAAAAAGCTTATCACATGCATTTTTCATCCCTGGAATTCCATAATGGTTTCCTGTATTCATCTCAATTTTTGGTAATTAGAACATTTCCATTATAGTCTTGGGGAATGATGCTTTCAGGATTCCAAACCATCTGAAAATATAGGAGTTGTCTAGCCATCTGTGTCTATGGTTTCCTCTTTCAACGTACTGACTTCTACAACTTCCTTTTGGAAACTTGCAATGATTTATGGAATATGTCCCCCAGAACTCTAGGAAAAGTTTTTTTTAAAAAAAGATCTTGTAGGCCACACAACACAGATTACCATTTTCAACTAACAGCACAGCAGAAATTACCTCACAACCTGGAATGTAGTAAATTGTCGTATTTGTACTAAGTTTTAGACAAGCAACTCAGGGCAAAGCTACAAGCAGAAACTGCCTGCATAGAGTATATCCAGTTAGAGCTTTAGCTCTTTTGTGCCTTTGAATGTAAACATTCTCAAAACTGGCACCATCAGGGGTGATTGTGAATAGTCAAAGGGCCAAGCTACACATGATGAATGACACTTGAACGGCAAGTGGATTGAGTGGAGGGCAAGTGGACAGGGAGAAATACACTTGCTGTTCAAGTGTCATTCGTCATGTGTAGCTTGGCCCTGTATTTCTCCCTGTTCACTTGCCCTCCACTCAGTCCACTTGCCATTCAAGTGTCATTCGTCATGTGTAGCTTGGCCCAAAGTTACTGTAATGGCTTGGATTTGGAGTGAAACATAAGCCCGTTCAATGCTGATTTGTTTCAGATGTGCCTTACCAAACAAAGTGTGCTTATATTTGGGGCCTTGAGAGCCAAGCTACAAGTGACAAATGACACTTGAACGGCAAGTGAACAGACTCAGGGCCAAGCTACAAGTGACGAATGACACTTGAACGGCAAGTGGATTGAGTGGAGGGCAAGTGAACAGGGAGAAATACACTTGCTGTTCAAGTGTCATTCGTCATGTGTAGCTTGGCCCTGTATTTCTCCCTGTTCACTTGCCCTCCACTCAATCCACTTGCCATTCAAGTGTCATTCGTCATGTGTAGCTTGGCCCAAAGTTACTGTAATGGCTTGGATTTGGAGTGAAACATAAGCCCGTTCAATGCTGATTTGTTTCAGATGTGCCTTACCAAACAAAGTGTGCTTATATTTGGGGCCTTGAGAGCCAAGCTACAAGTGACAAATGACACTTGAACGGCAAGTGAACAGACTCAGGGCCAAGCTACAAGTGACGAATGACACTTGAACGGCAAGTGGATTGAGTGGAATGCAAGTGAACGGGGAGAAATACACTTGCCGTTCAAGTGTCATTCATCACTTGTAGCTTCGCCCTCACGTGTATTCCTCCCTGTTCACTTGCGCTCCACTTGTGCTCCACTTGATCATGTAGTGGAGTGCAAGTGGTGCGGAAGTGAAGAGGGAGGAATACATGTGAGTCTGTTCACTTGCCATTCAAGTGTCATTCATCACTTGTAGCTTGGCTTCCCCAAATATAAGCACACTTTGTTTGGTACGGCACATCTGAAACAAATCAGCATTGAACGGGCTTATGTTTCACTCCAAATCCAAGCCATTACAGTAACTTTGACTATTCACAATCACCCCTGATGGTGCCAGTTTTGAGAATGTTTACATTCAAAGGAACAAAAGAGCTAAAGCTCTAACTGGATATACTCTATGCAGGCAGTTTCCTTGGCATTCCTTTCTCCAGAAGCAGACTATCATTTTCAAAGTATGATTTAGTCTTAAGAGCATGCAGCATTTGTATAAACAAACATTACTGTTTTGTGGGTAAAGTGGATCATTTGAGATACTGCTGTTTCTTTGTTGTAGCACTTGTAAACACAGGAATTCGCTAAAAATTAAAATAAAAATCCTACAGTTATTAGGATAAAGCTAAAAAAATCTGCTTCTGTCTAAATCATTTCAGAATGATACATTTATCCCAAAAAAGCAGGTGTTTCATCAGCTAATGTTTGGATGAGTCCATTCACATTGATCCTTGGCTTCAGACAAGAATAAGGTGAACATTTTACTCAGATGGGTTGCAACTAAATCACTGTTTAATGAGCTTGACACAAAGCTTTATGAATAGAATCTTGAAGTTTATGCTAAGCAGATCAGAATAGATTATTGCTAAAATTCCCTAGGGGCTCAAAAAGTCCATATTTTAAAAATCATTTTAGAGACGCTTTTCTCTGACAATTTGAAAGCGTGTATAGTAATAACAAGGGGGGGAAATTAATTTAAAAGGCTTATAGAGTCTCATCTTCATCAGCTTGGAAGGTCTAACCATACTTGGAACAGTCACATTCTTAGCATAAAATGAGGGACAGCAACTCAGCGGGGCAACTTCAGCCAGAAAAATGGTAAGGTAGTGAAAAGTTTACCCGCTTTCTCTGTGCTACTACCTTAATCTGACACGTCACAACTGCTGTTAGGTTTTTTTAATAAATATTTCAGAACTCACAACTCTTTCGAGATCTCACCTAGTTGCATCTCAGAAAAGAAAGAGAAGACTGTCTCCCTAGAAAATAGATTTGAATTGTTGGAATCATTCTTGTTAAAATCCCTTTTTTAAAAAAAGGCAGTAATCTCTGTATAGAAGGTGCAATAAACAAAAGAAAAGAAGATGATTTTAAAAGACTTTCTAAAATAAAAAGGACATAAGAGGAATTCACAAGTGGTCCTTGGTATTTTAATAGCAGGGAGTGTGAAGCATTTTAAAGATGCGCATAATAGAAATCGCAAGCCATATAAATGACGAAAATGATTATTTCTGGGTCTTATTTGTGACTCTCTGAAATGGAAACCCTAGTCACGGCTTCTGAAAAAAAAATCCATGGTTTCTTTTTCTGAGCTCCAACGTTTACCAGCAATGCCGCATGAGCTTACATTTCTCTTTGAATCTGTACTGATTTCCTGGAAAACTTGTTACTTCTAATCAGATTATTGCAAGGGAAGAGCTAAGAGTACTTCCAACTAGACTTGGGCACGAACAGCATTACAAATGGAAAAAAAACACAAACAGCCCAATCTGCTGTTCGCGAACAAGCTGTTTGTGAGGCCCCATTCTAAATGAACAAGTGGTCCTTGCAAGCGTTGTTTGTTACCTTCGTCGGCTGTTCATCAAGCCAGACAATCTGGCGCCTTTCAATCAATTCCCCTGGCAATGGAGGCAGGGACTGAACTCTGTCTGAACTCCTTCTGGCTTTCCTTCTGGCTTTAATCCTTCAAAGTACTTCCAGCAGAGAGTCCCGTTTTTGCCACTGTGAAAATGACAGCAAAGTGACCCATGGATCATGCAAATTTGATGAGTATTGGACATTGGGAAGGTCAGTTTGTAACCCCTCAAAGTAGCTTCCACCAGAGAGTCCTGTTTTTCCACTGTGAAGAGAAAATAACAACAAAAGGGGAGACCCATGCATCATGCCTTTCCCGGGGTGCAATCTCTCTGAAACTTGGGAGATCTTCGGAGGACAGTGAGCACTATGCCCCCTGCAAATTTGGCATGTATTGGACATTGGGAAGGTTAGTTTGTAACCCCTCAAAGTAGCTGCCTTCCAACAGGCAGCCCCATTTTTGCCACTGTGAAGAGATAATGACAGCAAAGGGGTGGACCATGCATCATGCCTTTCCTGGAGAGCAATCTCTCTGAAAGTTGGGGGGGGGGTGTTTGCAGGACAGTGAGGACTATGTCCCCTGCAAATTTGGTGGGTACTGGACATTGGGAAGGTCAGTTTGTAACCCCTCAAAGTAGCTTCCACGAGAGAGTCCCGTTTTTGCCACTGTGAAGAGAAAATGACAACAAAGGGGGAGACCCATGCATCATGCCTTTCCCAGGGTGCAATCTGTCTGAAACCTGGGGGGGGTCATCGGAGGACAGTGAGGGCTGTGTCCCCTACACATTTGGTGGGTATTGGACATTGGGAAGGTCAGTTCGTGGGGTGTTAAAAGGGCCCTTTCCCTCGCATGTGGCAGGAAAGGGCCCTTTAAACTATCAGCTGGCATGCTGCAGGGGGGAATCCTCTCCGGAGCTCTCTCAGCCCCACCCACCTCACAGGGTGTTTTGTTGTGGGGATAATAATGACATACTTTGTAAACCACTCTGAGTGGACATTGTCCTGAAGGGCAGTATATAAATTGAATGTTGGTGTTGGTGTTGGTGTTGGTGTTGGTGTTGGTGTTGGTGTTGGTGTTGGTGTTGGTGTTGGTGTTGGTGTTGGTGTTGGTGTTGGTGTTGGTGTTGGTGTTGGTGTTGGTGTTGGTGTTGGTGTTGGTGTTGGTGTTGGTGTTGGTGTTCGTGTTCGTGTTCGTGTTCGTGTTCGTGTTCGTGTTCGTGTTCGTGTTCGTGTTCGTGTTCGTGTTCGTGTTCGTGTTCGTGTTCGTGTTCGTGTTCGTGTTCGTGTTCGTGTTCGTGTTCGTGTTCGTGTTCGTGTTCGTGTTCGTGTTCGTGTTCGTGTTCGTGTTCGTGTTCGTGTTCGTGTTCGTGTTCGTGTTCGTGTTCGTGTTCGTGTTGTTATGGCACACAAGGTGGAGAGTGCTCCATTGCCAACCAGTCCAGCACAGCACAGTGAAATTAAGGAAAAAATCCTGCTTTAGTGACAAAGCCAATAAATTGTACCTTCGAGTCCTACTGTTATGCCATATTTCCCTGTGCCTTCTAGTTTTGTTTCTACAGTGCGAGGCCATTTGGGTGAATCCTCCTCCCTAATCTGCTGCAGGAGCCCAAGCTAGGACTCCCGGCTGCCAGCCTGTCCTTGTACGCTGTGTAAAAGTACACAGGAAAGGAGGGCTAGGGTTTTTTCGTCACGGGAAGGGAAAGAGTGGAAGAATGGCCCTCTTTTGTCCCATCGTTTTTTACTACTAAGGGACCGGACAGGTGCTGGCCAGTCTCCCTTTCCTACTACTCCCTTTTTTTACTAAAATTGTTAACCCAGAGTTGAATGAAAAGGAAAAAATGAGAAAATGCGGTCAGAGAAGAAACTGAATGAGAGAATCCCATTGTTATGCCTGAAAATAAAAAAAAATCTGGCCAGATCCATCCTTCCATGTGGAAAACTGACCTGGAAAGACTTGGGGGTGCACATATGAGTGTGCAATACACGCTTGCTACCTCCCCGTCATTTGGGTTAACGGTTTTAATCAGAAAAGCCCCCAAACCAGAAGGCTTTCTGGGCAAGATGAAATTCCTCCTGGTGCTTATTATCTTTGGAGGACTTCTTAAGTCACAGCGAGTGGCCCTGGGGCACCCTGGCACCTAAGCGAAGGACAGCAGCAGCAGAAGGCCACTGAATGGGCAGCTCCACATGCCTGGGACCTCCAGGCTCTCCTTGAATAATGGCTTTTTCTAATTTTCACCCTAATCTGCATAAAATGAGCATTTTCAGCAACCGGGGGCTCAGAGGCTGAAGGAGCCCCCCTCCCTCCTCAAATCCACATGTGCACACCTGCGTGGATGTTGCCGAGCCAACCTTACATCTATTTATTTATTTAATTTGATTTCTATTCCACTCACCCCACAAGCAGGCTCAGAGCAGGTCACAACCAAGAATAAAATCAATAGGGGAGCATAAAAATATAAAAACATCAGTAACAATTCATTAACTGTTTTACTCATTGTGCATAAAAGTGCACAGAAAAGGACGATGATGGCAATAGTGACTCTGGCACGATGGCACCATGCCATCTGCTGCCCCCCCTCCCAGTGCAAAGCAAACCTTTGATCCCTATGAGCCACTCAGTGCCAATGCCATAACCCCATTGCCCAGGTAACGCTGGAAAAAATGCACTTGTGTGCCACCCACATCCCCTTCCCACCAACAGAGTAAATGGCAAGGGCTCAGACTCTCCCATTTGAAGCCAATTGGTTGAGAGATGAGTGCAGACAGTCTTACAGTTAAGGAAAACAAGGCACTGCTGGACGGTGCACCTCACTGCTTGGCCTGCATGCATGGCTGCTATGCGGTAAGTACCAAAATGAAACACACAAACTTTTCAATGGAGGGGAGTCATTACAGCCTTGTTTCCTGGATTTGGTTTAATGTTTCAGATGCCACTTTAACAAACCGAACAAGCAAGTTCTCTGTGTATTTTAGGCTTGTTTTTCTGTTATGCACACCCCTAATTACAACTGATCATCAGATTACAAAGATCAGTTCCCCTGGAGGAAGTGGCAGCTTTCAAGCTCCATGATATTGCCTCTCTTCCCTTCCCAAACTCCACCCTCCCAGGCACCACCTTCAAATCTCCAGGAGTTTCCCAAGCGGAAGTTGTTGAGCCAATTGTTACAGTCCCTGCTGTCTAGCAGTCCCTCCCAGTCTCCAGAAACTAGATTTCAGGGGTGGTAGGACTTGTATGGATTTCTTGCCATGTGGTTCAATGGGCTGCAGTGCAGAACAAGAAAAGGGACAAAGTTGCCCGTCTGGCTTCTGATTTATTTAAAAAACATGCTCTGCTTTTCTCCTCAATGGGATCCCGAAGCAGCTTACCTTGTCACCCCATCCTCCAACTTAGCTTCATAACAACTCTGTGAACTAACAGGGAATGACTGGCCCAAAAGATGGCATAACAGTGAGAATTTGAACCTGGATTTCTCAGACCAACATTCTACCTACTATGCCATTCTGGTTCTCCTTTGTCAGCAGAGATGGACAGGAGAAAGAGAATAGTTTTGTACTTTCAAATTGCTAAAAGAAGCTTGAGCCTTTCATTAGAATCCTGTAAGACAGGTGGTCTAAAAAGAAGAGTAAATCTTGACATTTAGCAATAGAAATAGCAGTACAGAATGCTTCATTTTTTGTGTCAATCCATAACAGCTGAAACAGTTTATGACCAGAACAGCAGGCTACACAGCTCGTTTTGCACAGGATAGGGAAAGATGTTCTGGGAGAAAGCAAAGAATTCCACCAGGGCTGTATTATTCATAAGGCAGACTAAGCTGAAGCCTAGGGGCCCTTCAGGGACGAGGGACCCATCAAATTTTTTTTCTGAGATACTGTTACCTGTGCCCTAGGACTCTAAGAGTTAAAGACACTTTGCACTCTGCACTGTAGCAATTCGTGTACGTATATATGTATTTATCCATATATATACTCTCATAAGTATTATAGACAGACTGACTGATTAATTGATTACTTTAATGTCATATTGCTTACCGGTTCCTTTTATGTCCATATCTCTATTCCCATATTCAAGTGAGAGTAATAGGAGGCGGGAGCATGGATATAGGGCTGTGTACCGCAGTCAAGTACCTACCATACCAAGGTCAGGCTGTCAGCTGTAGTGGGGTGAAAGATTGAAGTGCCAGAGTGGGCTCAAAATACCTGAAAGCCTAGGGGCCCGGCCATGGGTTAATATAGCCCTGAATCCCACATGTCTCTGAGAAAGTCTAGCACCCTGGGCTGTAATAAAAAGGTCCAGCTGGGAAACGTAGAATGAAAGCAACTGGAAAAGTCGAGAGAGCTTCAACCTTCACTTGAAAAAAAATTACCATGCTAAAAGCATACCGTTCTGCAGAAAGCAGCACAGAGGAAGTGGGGGGGGCCCTTTCACACACTATTGGGCAGGCCGTGCTTGAGATGCTTCGTTTTATAGATCGCTAAAATAACACTGCAGCAGCACAATATGCAAGGGGAAGCGGGACTACGAGGGTCATTGAGCCTTTTCACTTTCCTCACCACATTACAATTACAGAAACTGTGCTGGGGGAAGAACACTAAAAACCTGGTGCTGGTCCTCTATGAAAATCTCCCGGTGTTCACTGGCCCAGAAAATATTTTTCTTACCTGTGGTGGTTTAATAAACCACTGGCAGAGCATTAAAGCACAACATAAAGTACTGTCTGGTTAAAAGAATTAAACCAGCCGGCTCTAAAATCACTTCTTGCGCACAGTCCTTGGCGTGCCTCTTCCAAATGGATAATTCTCTTTACATCAACAAATAGAAAAAAGAGGATCCATGAATAGGGAAAGAAATAATATTCATGAAATTCAACAGTGTGTCTCATAAAACTAAGTGTATAAGCAAAAAAAAAAAATGCTTTGGAAGATCAGACCCAGGTGGATTGAGAACAGAATCCTAACAGTGGTAGTCAATGTTAAATAATTATGTGACTTCAAGCTAACTTGCTTATATAGTTTACATAATGTTTGTTGATCTAATGGCAGGTTTCATTAGGACTGAGATTTTTAAAAAATTCTGGTTATGAATATGCTGTATATTTGAAACTCATATCTTAAATGTTGTATGTTTATTACATTTTGAATGGTCCTTGTAATGTGCAATTTGATGTAGTGGTTAAGAGTAGCAGTAGTCTAATTTGAATAAACAGGTTTGATTCCTCACTCCTCCGCTTGAAGCCAGCTGGGTGACCTTGGCTCAGTCATAGCTCTCTCGGAGCTCTCTCAGCCCCACCCACCTCACAGGGTGATTGTCATGAGGATAATAACATACTTTGTAAACTGCTCTGAGTGGGCATTAAATTGAATGTTGTTGTTGTTGTTAAATTCTTTTTCTGATTTTTTTCTCCCTTTCCCTTTTTTTCTTTCTATATCCCTATTTTGTTTTTGAAAACCCAAAAATATATTTTAAAAAGAAGAATTCTAACAGTGGTAGGTTACAAACAGATGTAACAGATAGAAGATGTCTTTGTACACAGAAACAGGGCTAATCTTGCCCCACAGCTAGGCATGCCAAGAAGGGAGTGTAGAGGCCCAGAGCAGAAAGATCTTGGAGAGGGTCATGAGACAAAGGAGCAATACAGTTGTATGGCCTTGTGTCTAACCCATAGCGATAGGTACAGTGTGTTGAAGCCCAAGTGCAGAAAGCATCTGAGACTATCCAGAATGTCCATCTTCACAGAAGTCAAGGTATCATTCAAAGAAAGGGTGCATTGATTGAGAGCCAAAAGATATTCATATGCATGAGAAACTGCAATGAGAGCCAAGCTACAAGAGACGAATTGCATGAGGAGGAGCACGTGAAGGGAGTCGCAATGTTAGCCGGGAAGCTGAGTTTTAAAAGAGATCAGAAGACTTTGTCAATTTCCCCTCTCTACAGAGCCAGGGAGATCACTGATCAGAGGGTTTGTTAATTTCCTCTTTGTCTCCTGAAGGCTCTATCAGTTTCACCTCCCCTTCTAAGAGGCGAAGAAGAAATTAACAAACCCTCTGAGCAGCCATCTCCCTGGCTCTGTAGAGAGGGGAAATTGACAAAGCCTTCCGATCTATTTTACAACTCAGCAACCCGGCTAACATTGCGACTCCTCGTATAATTCGTCTCTTGTAGCTTAGCTCTCACTTTACATAGCCCTTTTACGATAAAATGGAGCAAGAATGAACTAACAATTTTTATATACTTTAGAAAGATGTTTCAAATATAGATAACCTTGTATGGTGTTTAAAGTTATAAGATAATTAGTTAGCCAAGAATGTGAGCCCTTATCAAGAGGGACACTTAATTGTTATCAGGAGATGGTTCTGAAACTCTATAAATACAAGAAGTTGAACTGATCAGGAGCTTCTTCTTAGAAGGAGCTCCTTGCTTGTAATCTGCTTATCTTTGTTTAAGATCATTTCTTGGACTCATGTAATTGCTCTCTTTTAATGCTTTTTGTAGTTATAATGGCTTGTATGATTAACACTGAGAATGTTGAATAACCACGTTTTAATAAAGCCTTAGAATAGAAGCAGAGATTCTCTAATTGTATTTACTCATGGACAATACTCGGTAACTAACCTAAAACATTTTGAGGTGTTCCTCTTGATGGGTGTTAAATGATTTGACATAGGAAAGCTAACTAGACACTTAGGACTTCTTGAATCAGGCCTGAATCATGTCTGAGCAGAGCCAGTTTGGTGTAGTGGTTAAGTGTGGCAGGAGAATCAGGTTTCGTTCCACACTGCTTGAAACCAGCTGAGTGGGCTTGAGTCAGTCACAGCTCTCCCGAGCTCTCTCAGCCCCACCTACCTCACAGGGTGATTGTTGTGAGAATAATAACATACTTTGTTAACCGCTCTGAGTGAGCGTTAAGTTGTCCTGAAGGGTGGTATATAAATTGAATGTTATTATGTTGTTGTTATTATCCAGGTGACCTTCCTCTGTTTCCCCGAAGCAACTGTGTACTGCCCCAATATAAAGGTTCTATAAGGGCTCGTAGCAATTGTTAGAGCTACGCTCCAAGAATTTGGCTAGTCCTTTAAAAAATAAAGTGCATTACACATGGCCTTTGGCCAGCCGTGTACCTACAACCAGTTTCCTTGTCTGACTATGAGATTATGAAATTAGGAGAGGAAACAATCTCTGGCTGGTTTTACATATTGTGACGACGATATTTTTGGATGAGAGCACTGTCCTGTTTTTGCTTTACATTATGTCACTTTTTAAATGTTACCGTATTTGTATTTCAGTAGGCGAGCAACCACACTGAGCTAACAGCCTTTCCATGACGGAAGCAAATACTCCACAAGCATGAAAATAGGCACAGGAAATATTCACTTCATGCAAAGTGGCACTTCAGAAATGCAATGCTACGGTTCACATTTCAGGACCAAGCGGCCTTTTTATTCCATTCTTTTGTATAGGGTTGACCTCTCATAATAGATTCTCTTCTCTCAAGACACTCCAGCTGACTTTCATCTGCAGATCTGCGGATATAGACGTGGCATGGCAGACATAATTGTACATCACCATCAACAACAACACTTATTCTCTGTTCATTTTTTTAAAAAAATGTTTATTTCCAACACTGATATCCCATTCTTTTTTGTTATAAAGGATGTGTGAGCCAGGTCAGAAAAAAAAATCCAAGCTAATACTATGAAGCTTTTTAAAAGATGCATAAATGAAAAGTGACGATGGTTTAGTAGTAGAACTTCTCCTTAACATACAGAAGGCCCCAGTTTCAATCCCAGTTAAAGGGGTCAGTTGATGTGAAAGATTTTTATCTGTGACCCCGGAGGTGGTGGTGGTGGTGGAGAGTGCCCTCAAGTCATAGTTGACTTTATGGCAACCACTGGTGGGGTTTTCATGGCAAGAGACTAACAGAGGTGGTTTGCCATTTCCTGCCTCTGCAATCCTGGTCTTCATCGGAGGTCTCCCGTCCAATTGCTAACCAAGGCCAACCCTGCTTAGCCTCTGAGATCTGATGAGATCAGGCTCACCTGGGCTATCCAGGTCAGGGCAGGACCCTGGAGAGCCACTGCCCAATTGAATGGACAATGCTGACCTTTGATGGACCAAGGGTCTCATTCAGCATAAGGCAGCATCATGTGTTCATGTATCTACAACATTTATTTATTCATTTATTTAAAGCATTGATTAGCCAACTTTCCTCCAAAGGTGATCAAGGCAGCTTATAAAGTAAAATATAAATATACAAGTGTTAAAAAGAGAGCAAAAACCTTTAAAACAGTGTTAAAACCCAGCAATGTAAGTAAACATAACTACATCATAAGTAAAGCAGCGGCAATCAGCAATAGACATTAAAACTGATTTTTAAAAAAATCCTTACATATGAAAACAGTCAACCAGGACATCTGCGATACAAAACTGACAATCAGCAGACACATTAAATAAAAGCTGTGGAATGTCAAGTTTAGTGTAGTGGAGCAGCAGGATTCTAATCTGGAGAGCCAAATTCAATTCCCCACTCCTCCGCTTGAAGCCAGCTGGGTGACCTTGGGTCAGTCACAGCTCTCTCAGGGCTCTCTCAGCGCCGCCCACCTCACAGGGTGAGGGTGATTGTTGTGAGGATAAAAATAACACACTTTGTAAACTGCTCTGAGTGTGGCATTAAGTTGTCCTGAAGGGCGGTATATAAATTGAATGTTATTTATTTGTGTATTTATTTATTTATTTATATTCTGTCTCACTGAGACTCAAGGCGGATCACATAGTATGAGATTAGTACAATTAGTGGCAAGGACAAGGGCAGGCATTTCCATACAGTGTCCAGAACATTTCCATAAACAATGTCATGGGATAAAAGAATATAAGTTTACAAAGATATAGTATTAGCAAGGATCCAGTATGGCGTTGAGGAATTGCTGAAACAGAACATAAACAATTCTAGGACTTACATTGAACAACATAAAGCACAGGTAGGAGTACAGGTAGGATATAGGTAGGATATAGGAGTACATATTTAAAGCAACAGATAGTATGTAAGGCAACATAATGGTGAAATCTATGGTTTCTAACTCATTAGCGAAACATCTGGGATCCCTTTCCTACAATACCACCCTCTTAGCTGAGAAAAAAGGCCTTTTTGAATAATTCAGTTTTGCATTGTTTGTAGAAAGCCAGGAGGGTGGGGGCTCTTCTGACCTCCTCAGGCAGGCCGTTCCACAGGGTATTATTATTAAATGTGAAGGAAATAGGTGAAATGTGGGGGACGGGGAATGTCACATTCTAACGGACATGATTGCAAATGCTCCATCCTGCTTAGCCATGAACCTCGTTCCTTCGTACAAGTGTGCAGAACAGAGTACCAGGAGTTGAACTCCAACACCAGTGTCAATAGCACACTCCTGTAAAGGGAGCCCACTGCTACAAACAGCCTCAAACCTGAGCTTTTATCAGCGGCAAAGGGAGGCCAAGCAAATTGTCAAAGAGACATGGTTTCATTTGCAGTGCTTTCGCTGGAAATGCCTTCCTTCTCTGAATGCCTCCCATTCACAGCCCAGAATTTTTATTGGCCTCCAAGAAGTCTGCCTTCATCAGCACTTTTTGTCCAGATGAATGAGCACAGAGAGGGGTGAGCACAGCATGAAAGTTCTTTACTAAAAATGCGAGTCACAGAAGGAACCGCATGAGGAAACAGATGAACTGGGAGGAATATTTTAAATATGGTGAACAGAATCCTGTGGCTGGACTTTGATAGAGAAACCTTGGGTGCCAAACACTTCACTAAGCTTTATAATCCTGCTTCATCAATAAATATATTCCTGTGGCACATTGCGGCGCTTTGTGATGGTTATATTCTTCGACAACATTGGAGGCATGTTGACAGTGCTACGCTCGACAGGAAATTACCATGCCTTCCCAAAGCATGCAATATACTTTTTCCTCTAGGAATAGAGAAGCCACCATCTGCAATGGGACAAATGACAGTCTTCTTCTGAACAGATACACAGAGGGGCAAATGGACCGTCGAATGGCTCTGAAAAGTCCCTGGAATCCAGAAGAAAGCACAGCCAAGTCACTTGAGTCAGATCCTTCAGCAACACCAGTACCAACTCACCAGTTACGTTCTTATGCATTGGTAGTGCTTGGCCAGTTCTGAGCTGAGTGACTGTTGCATTTCTAGTTGCAGCTTGGCAGGGGCCTCTCAACTTGACTTTCTCCTGGGCCAGTGTAATTGCCCAGTCTTCCTTTGCACCAGGGGTCATTTCGTAGCAAAAGAGCTGGAGGAACTCATTAGCATAACTCATTAGCATATGCCATGCCCCTTGCCATCACCAGAAGTGTTTCATTAGCATAACTGATTTGCATGTGCCACACCCCCTGACATCACCTATCCTGGCTGTTTTGGACCCAATCTTGGCCATTCAGGGCCAAAATTGTGCCCAAAATGGCAAAAAGGGGCTGAACATGGCCGAAAAAGGGCCCCAAATGGTCAGGATTAAGCCGCTGCTGAGTGGGAGAGTGATCCACCACCCGTCAGAGGCCCAATCTAGGCCATTTCGGCCCCAATCCAGGCTGAAACAAGCCCAAAATGGCTGAGAGTCAGGTGGGCATGTTTGCATGTTAGAACCATTTGGTTATGGCAATTAAGAGAATTCCTTCCAACAGGAATATCTCCTTTCTTGGGGTCCAAATAACATTTGTACAAGATGGAACCATGTAAATTGTCTTTCTTACATGACAAACATGCAGATGCAATTAAAACAGCATAAGTAGAGGAACTGGCAAACAAAAGACCACCATGATAGATTCATAACTATGAGTTCTTATAGTGGCTTCTATCATATATCTAGTTCTGAACTGGTCCACTGAGTGTGGATTAATAGATCTGCAAAATGCAGTTAGAGAAATGTAGGAGGGATTTCTCTACAAGCTTCTAAAAATAATACACTGGGGAATTAAAACTCACCACAAAAAAAAAAAACTCACCCAGAAACAATACCTGTCGCTTTAAGAAAATAATGCCCACTGAGCTTTCGGTCACTATTTTGGAGGTTGCCAGGCAACCATAATAATATTGCTGAGGTTTGAAAACTTTGGTTTCTGTAAAGCAAAGCCATGGGTGTGAGAGCAGTGGTGGACTTCGAGGCCACCACATAACTCAGCCCCACTTTTCCTGGGAACAGTCTGCCTGGGGAAGATGGAAAGTTGAATAAAAGAGCAGATAAAGCAAGGTCAGCTGATGGATGGGAAAAAGAGAAAGAAGCAGGAATGGGGAAGAGGCTATGGGGACTTCCAGGAAGAAGAAAAGGAAGTAGTGGAGTAGAAAATACAGAAAAAAATAAGACCCCCCCCCCCCATAATTCCTTGTGGGTTCCCTGCTTCTTCTATATTTTCTTGTGAGTCAATGGAAATTGTCCATTAAAGACTGATAGAAAAATACTGAAAATTCAGATTCGTGAAACCAATAAAAAGCTAACCTGGAAGGTTCTCCAACTTTCAGCAGAACTTTTGCTCGATACTGGGGGCATAACAGGAAAAAAGAAGTCAGTGGTTTTAGAAAGTTCACATATGACCTTTTGGATCCTTATTACAGCATTCATTATTCCCACAGCATCCAGATGTCCTTTGTTCAATGTCCTAAAAAATGCCCAGTTACATGTAGAGTCACAAAATGTGGAGTTACAAAATGTCAATAGTAGTCTTACATCACCAACAGACTTAGGTCTTAATTTATGTATGATTGCAGTACTAGACGGTGCCCGATAGATTTTAAACAGATAGGTAACTGCAGGGAGCAACACATGAGAGGCAGTTTGGTGTAGTGATTAAGAGTGGTGGGATTCTAATCTGGAGAACCAGGTTTGATTCCCCAGTCCTCCGCTTGAAGCCAGCTGAGTCACCTTGGGTCAGTCACAGCTCTCTCAGAGCTCTTTCAGCACCACCCACCTCCCAGTGTGATTGCTGTGGGGATAATGATAACGTACTTTGTGAACCACTCTGAGTGGGTGCTAAGTTGTCCTGAAGGGCAGTATGTAAATCAAATGTTGTTGTTGTTGTTGTTGTTGTTGTTGTTGTTGTTGTTGTTGTTGTTGTTGTTGTTGTTGTTGTTGTTGTTGTTGTTGTTGTTGTTGTTGTTGTTGTTGTTGTTGTTGTTGTTGTTGTTGTTGTTGTTGTTGTTGTTGTTGTTGTTGTTGTTGTTGTTGTTGTTGTTGTTGTTGTTGTTGTTGTTGTTGTTGTTGTTGTTGTTGTTGTGGTGGTGGTGAGCAGGGCTTTTTTTCAGCTGGAATGCAGTGGAACGGAGTTCTGGAACCTCTTGAAAATGGTCACATGGCCAGTGGCACCGCCCCCTGATCTCCAGACAGAGGGGAGTTTAGATTGCCCTCCGCACCACTCCAGCGGCACGGAGGATGATCTAAACTCCCCTCTGTCTGGAGAACAGGGGGCGGGGCCACCAGCCATGTGACCATTTTCGCTGAGGGCAACCCACTGAGTTCCACCACCTCTTTTCCCAGAAAAAAAGCCCTAGTATTACCTTCCTTTCAGGCACTGACATTTGGATATACTTGCAGCACTATATCTCTCTAAAGAGAAGGAAGCCTCTACATTCTATGTAACCAGCAGTTAGAGACCTCCGTTAATATATACAACAGTTCTTAAGTATGTTAAGCAACCACACTTTGCATTTATTAGCAGCAATAAGATCTAGCATGCAAAATTAACATAATCATGAGTTTCAAAGTTAATCAATGCCCACAAGTGAGGCAATGATGAATGTGTAAGAAACTACAGGTCTACGATGGGGCTTTTAAATTAACCACATAAGTAGCAAAGCAGCCCCTAAAAACATCTCCTGCTAAATTTCATTCCATGTCCTTTCAGTGACAGCCTAAGCAAAATAAACGGGTCTGAACTTATTGGAGTTTTGTATTTGCTGCCCAGTAAAACCTTATAGCTTCTGGCGCTTTATACAACCAAGATTTATAGTATCTATTCTCACCATGCAGAGTCCCCAGATAATGTTAATAGATGGCTAGTTTCGCCAATAAATCCCTCAGGAAGCCAAGAGAAATATCTATTTCAGATGACTTGTTCGGAACTAAATCCACATCCCAAATGGTATATAGTACTTAGGCTTAAGAGACTTGGCTTTACCGACGCAAAGACATTTCTCTCGATTCCCAGCTGAAGGAAGCGGCAAGAAGAAAGTGGCATTGCAGGTCTCCTGATAGCTAATGCTCTTGATATTAAAGGGCTAAAGTTCTAATTTTCTTCAAAGGAACGGCACCGCTTTGTGCAAAGCAAAAGATAAAGTTTCACAGAAACTCTGCCACTCTTTTCTTCAGCAGAGGGGGAAGGTTGCAGAAGTCATGTAGGAAAAGCCTGATAAAAATTCCAGTAATAAACACAATTGTGTTAAAACCGTTTTTAAAAAAGCTTTTAACACAATTTGTGTTTATTACTGGAATTACTGGGGGGAAACTTGTGCTTATTACTGGAATTACTGGGGGGGGGGACTTGGAGATGTTGAGAATTTCAACGTGAACTAAATCCACGGGCAAACTGACCTTGACCGAACTTCTGTGTTGCATATCTGATCTCAATGTGGCTGTTTGCCACTTTTATGGACATGGGGGAGGGAATAAGTGACCACCCCCTCCCTTAAGACCATGTGAGGACATGCATTCATTAATTGAACTACATCTGGACAGCTCAGGAGCTAGTACAGAGAGCAGGTTTATTGTTTTTACTTCATTTATACCCCACCTTTCTCTCCAGTGGGCACCCAAGGTGGCTTAAATAATTTTTCTCTCTTTTATTTTATCCTTACAACAACCCTGCGAGGAAAGTTAGGCTGAGTGTGTGTGACTGGCCCAAGGCCAACCAGCAAACTTTCACGACATAGTGGGGATTTGACCCTGGGTGCCCTAGATCATCATCTAACACTCTAACCACGCTGATTCTCACTGTCATAGTAAGGAGCACACAGACATCAAATGTAAAATATGTTTCCCTCTTTTAACAGTGAGCCTTGAGGCTGGGGAAGTTTCCACCAGATGTGGGGAACAGGGGGTGCCTGCAAGAAAACATTTGGGCATATTTCAGCAGTTCAGATGCAAATGAAGAGCCCCTCCAACTTGGGTTCCCACAGTTGTTACAACCAAGGTGAAATTAAGCTGCACTTGCAAGTAATTGAACATTCCTGTTCAGTTTAGAAGGAGATACTGTGAAGACAGACAGACAGACAGACAGAGATGAACTAGAGTTCAGAGTTAACCTCTAATAGTCTCTCTACATGAGGCATCTCACACAAGGATGCTCAAGTGTAGGCAGACGCAATGTTAGCCGGGAAACATAGTTTAAATTTCACCTCTCTACAGCAGCCAGCAGAGATCACTCCTCAGAGGATTTGGTAATTTCATCTTCACCTCCCTGAAGCATCTGTCAATTTCACTTCCCTTTCAGGGAGGCGAAGATGAAATTAACAAACTGTCTGAGAAGTGATCTCCACCATTGGTTCTGTCTTTTTAAACTATGCTTCCTGGCTAATAATGTGTCTTCCTACACTGGAGCATCATCGTGTAAGAGGTCTCATGTAGAGAGACTCTTAAGTTAATGACTAACCATGAGTTTCTAAGTGGAATCACACCCTTCTAACCCCATTGAATTCAATGTTTTTAGAAGAGAGACACATTGCTCAGGAAAGTACTGTTAGTCTGTTCCACTGCCAGGACTAGTGTGTGTTATTCTGGCCAAGCAGAGAGTTAGCTGTGTATGAGGAGGCATGGATGAAGGGCAAGCTGGAGCAGATTTTGCAGACCTAGTTATTACAGCTTCCATCTACATATGGTTCATTTTGTATGCCCCCTATCACTTCATTAGTGAGCCCTCCAGCAGATGGCACTTGCAAAAGCAGCTGGCTTCGTATTTGTTTTTTTTAAAAAAAACTCTAGCAGTAGCCAAATTCATATTGGATAGAAATTTCAGTGGGCATTAACCAAGACAAATCCAAGCATATTTGCTCAAACTCATAATACTCTAAATTTTACACAGTGTTACATCCTGGAGTGCAGGGCAGGAACTTGAAACCCCTGCTGTATCAGTGTTGTATAGCTGGAATTTCCCATACAAGACCATTTTCTGGACTGGATCCTGACTCAGTAGGGTGGATCCAGCCATCCTCCAAGAAGCCACCTTCCTACTGAAGTGGAAGTTGGAGCAAGGGTCCTTAGGCCGGAGGAAGGCTTCAAATTTTGCTCAATGGAGTGGTCGGATAGGGGTGGGATACCAGTAGCATCTCCCACATTCTTCTATCTGGTTAGATCTAGTCCTAATGAGGTTAAAAGGTGGGGAATTTGTCATACCATATTGATATTGATGACATCTGCCAGCTTTAATATGGCATCTGAACATTAAACTGAAATCTGCTCCCTACGAGTAGAGGGCCAGTTTGGTGTAGTGGTTAAGAGTGGCAAGATTCTAATCTGGAGAGCCGGGTTTGATTCCCCATTCCTCTGCTTGAAGCCAGCTGGGTGACCTTGGGCTAGTCACAGCTCTCTAGAGCTCTCTCAGCCCCACCCACCTCACAGGGTGATTATCATGAGGATAATAACAAAACACTTTGTAAACCGCTCTGAGTAGGCGTTAGGTTGTCCTGAAGGGTGGTATATAAAACACATGTTGTTGTTGTTGTGGGTAGAATTCACTAGCTGTGAAAACAGCAAAAACAGAGTGACTACTGTCTTTAAGAAGGAGCTGCCTTGGAAACATAAGAATAATTTACAATGATGCAATCATATAACAAAAGCAAGCATTTGGGTCCAGCTCCTCCAATATACTTTACATAACATCAGCAAACCAGATACTGCCTGGAAAGCAGTATATCCTCCTGAATATCAATGCTCCAAAACTGCTATAAAATGACTGTTCAGAATAGCGTTAAACATACAGTGAGGTAAAACATTGACTATTGGGTGATAGATAACAGTGTAGGTTAATAAATTTTAATCAGTTTGTTTCAGAGATTGACTAATTTTAATTGATGGGGCTATCTTTTAAGGTTTTGAGGGGGATCCTTTGGTTTAGACACTGGATGCAAAAGAAAATATTAAATATTGCCTTTCCTTCTAACAGGATGGCTCAGATTCCATTGGGTAAATTTTTGGGATAGATAAATTATAAATGACATCTCCTTCCATATCTGAGTATAGGGACCGCGATTTGGTTTTAGAACTATTAGAATTAATTTCTATGGAAATAATTAGTAAAGTGGTTAAAAGGCAGATGGCTAATTGACAGCCCAGATAGTAATATTATTAGTAAAGTACCTAAAATGTGTATTTTGCAGTAGAAAAACAGGGCACCAGTCCTACCCAGAGGTGTACAGTAGAGCAGACATAGTTAAAAGGCAATAGGATATAGGCAAGATTTCTTTTTTTAACATGGTGTACAAGAAAACCTAGAGCTTATTTAGCAATTTATTTCAAATTTAAAGAGGAAAAAAAATGATACTTCATGAAAGAGCAGCATTATACGATTATATGCAGCACTAACTAGCATCGGTTAATGAGGACAGAACACAGAAAGGGTCTTCACAAACACAGAAAGGAGGTAATTTCATTGGAGACAACCTTAATAATAAGTTATTTGACCTGCTCTTGCAAAAAGTTGTGAAATAAATGATTAACACCACAGGAGAGTGAGCTAATGGGCTCCATCTGGGAAAAACATGGTTGAAATCCAAACCAGCCGGTCGGAAGGGGCGAGGGAGGAGAGAGGCTAAAGAAATGAAGACTGGAAATGCAGAAAACATAGTTTAGGGGAAATAGCCAGATCCATTCTGTTCTCAAATATTTTGCCACAGACAGCACAAAACCCCAAAGCCTGGGCAGATGAGCCAAAAATCCTGAACCTTCTGTTGTTGGGGACATCGTTTTAATAATTTTGTCATAGAACGTCAGCATACTTCTTTGTTCAAGCAAAGCATTTCTTGCATGGTGGCGGCATTAATAATGGGACACTCCTGCACACCGCGAGGACACCATGAGGAAATACATTAGAAAGAGTACATCCTGCACCTTGTTGCCAATAATTTATTTTTTACCATCTCTATGTCTGAGATCACTATCCTAAAGAAGCTGACACACTGGGAAAGAAATCAGATTGCATTTGTTTGGATTTCTCTGCAGGCAAGTAAAGTGAGAGCCTCGCTACAAGTGACATCTTTCACGCGAAGGGCACTTGATCATTTTCGCAAGTCTTTCTGGGTACTGAAGTCCCTCTCCCACACCCCTTTTTCTTCTGTTCCTTCCCTTGTCTGTTAGCACGGCTGCCTGAAGAGACGGAGAAAGCCTACGACAGCAGCTTTTGCAAATTGTCTTGCTGGGGTGGGGTGGGGAATGCTCTAGAGAAAGCTGACATGTGAAGTCCTCCCCTCTCTGTTAGAACTGTTAGGATCGCGGCCTTAAAAGTCAGAGAAAGCCTGCGTTTGCAAATCGTTTCTCCAGTCGCAAGCCTGCTTTCAATGATCTTTGGGGGCGGGCAGCTGCAACTTTGCAAATTGTCTTGCTCGGGGAGGGGGGGATGCTCTGGAGAAAGCTAAGAAAGTTGCAGCTGCCCACCCCCAAAGATCATTGAGAGCAGGCTTGTGACTGGAGGAATGATTTGCAAAAGATGATGTTGCCGCAGGCTTTCTCTGACTTTTCAGGCAGCCGTGCTAACAGACAGGGGAAGGAACAGAAGGAAAAGGGGTGTGGGAGAGGGACTTCAGTACCCAGAAAGACTTGCGAAAATGATCAAGTGCCCTTCGCGTGAAAGATGTCACTTATAGCGAGGCTCTGAGAAGAGAGCTTCTCTCCTGCTTCCCTGGAGATGAGAAGATTCAGGAAATGTTTGGTCATGATAGTGACGTCGCCGTCCTCACACACAATATGCTCAAAAATCAGACTTAACCTGCTCCTAATACCTCTTTTCTCTCAGGTTGATCTTCCATATTATCAGTAATAATGGTATTAGTTCCTGCTGAATGACACCACCTCTAGTTCTACTGGTCCCACAAGAGCACGGGCAATCTTGAAGGTGGATCGCCCACAGACACTGAGGAATGTGGCCTTGGTGAACTCATCATTGGTGATGTCGTTTATTGTGAGGTAAAACTGGAATTGGGAGACATACGAGTCCCAGTCCTCTGCAGCAGCGTCAAACAGTTCAAAATGGTCCTTGGCTACCATACTGATGGCTGCCCCGAATGCACATATACCGGTTGGCCGAGGTGACAATTCTTTGCAGGTAAATTATTCAGCTCTAGTCTCAGGACTGCCTGCCTAAGCAGGATCTGATCCTCGTCACCAGTATTATGTAGTGGGTACGACAGTTCAATTGATTTCCAATAACTTTTTTATTAACAGTACCATCACCACTGAAAAGCACAAAACATCAAGCGGCAGTTATAGAACACTCAACTCCGCACCCAAGACACGCCCCCAAGACAGAATTAACAAATAGCAGGCATTCAGTATTCAGAAAGCCCGTTGGCTAGTCCTCAGTCCACAGGCGTGTCCTGATTGGCCAACTCCATTAATCCAGCCAATCTGATTGCAGCTTCCAGAAGCCTCTCTGCAAAGGCTTGTTCACTTGAAGTTCTTGAAACTCCCAATACACAACATGTGTAATGACAATCATGAACCATAAAAATCACAAAAATAACTGTTTCCGGATCTTACTTGTGATTCCCTGGAATGTAAAAGCTAGTTTTGGCTGCTTCATAGTCACAAAACCTCAAAAAATCTCTGATTCCCACCCCCCCACCCAGTTCCAGCATTTTCCAGCAATGCAGCAAGATCTTACATTTCACTTTAAAACTGTACTGAATTTCTCCATTCCAATCAGATCATTGCAAAGGAGGAGCAAAGAGCACTCCCAGCCAATTCTAGACACCTGCCATTCTCCCCCCACCCCTTTCCTCTCTCCTTATGAGCTGGAGAGAAACTTCTTTTTTTCTTGTGAAAAAGCCTTGGCTTGCTCAGGGCCTTAGCTTGTTCAGCATTCTAATGCTTGGAACTTCAGTTGCTGTGTGTCACTTTATTGTCTAGTTTGGCCTTGAGAATGCACATCTACAAAATATTGGTGATCCAATAGACCATTTGATTAAAAATAAACTTTAAGGCCTTTCATAGACTAGAACCCACATATTTGAAGGATCTGCTGCGGAATCTCACTGGGTGATGGGGATGCCAGATCTTTCTACCCTCCCAGGAGGATCACGGGGAATTTGGTACTTACCTTTTGGTGCCCCTGGGTGCTCCTAACTAGAGATGGGGATGAACAGCAATTCGAACAAAAAAAAGCCACAAACAGCCCAATCTGCTGTTCACAAACAAGCTGCTCGTGCGGGCCCATTCTAAACAAACAGATGGTCATTGCAAGCCTCGTTCATTGCTGTTCGTTACTGTTTGTTGCTGTTTGTCAAGCCAGACCGTCTGGCACCTGCAATCAATTCACTTGGCAACTTAGGCAGGGATTGTCTGAACTCTGTCTGAACTCCTGCTGTTGCCCTGGAAACCCCAATCTAAGCCCAATTTAGCTTGATAGGCAGGTCTTCCTTTCAAGTGTGGAGCTCCAAATTTGTTACAAGGGAGCAAAGACCAGGGGGGAGGGGGGCTCCCAGCTCTGGCTTTGGAGAGTGAGAGACAGCTGCTGTTGGCATTTTGATAGAGAGAATGCATTGGAGCTTGAATTTTCTTTGTGTGTGGTGGGATAGGGATCTTTCCCTTCAAGTTCCAGGGCTGCTGCCAGGCTCTGGGCCAAGCTATTATTTATTATTGGTACCTTTCCTGCTGCCTGCTCAGGTCAGGTTTCTGGGAGTGGTGCGGTAGGGATCTACCCCTTCAGGTTCCAGGGCTGCTGCCAGGATCTGAGGCCAAGCTATTATTTTTTATTGCTACCTTTCCTGGTGCCTGCTCAGGTCAGGTTTCTGGGAGTGGTGCAGTAGGCATCTTGACTTTGGATGATGGCTGGAGGAGAGCCTGTTGGCCCGCACGAACAGCCAACCATGAACATGTTTGCGAACAGGGCCATGTTCATGGTTGTTCGTGAGTCCCAGTTCATGGATGGCAACGAACAATGAACATCATGCTTGTTTTTTCTGTTCATGCCCATCTCTGCTCCTAACATGTGCACACTCCCACACCTCTGCGATGACATCACTGTGTATGCCACATTGAGCTTAGGGTTGCTAACACCTGGTTGGGAAATTCCTAGCAATCTGGGGGTGGCGCCTGGGGAGGGAGAGAAATCTTGGCAGGGATGTGATGCCCTTGAATCCATCCTCTACACCCAGCATTTTCTCCAAGGGACGTGATTGCTGTAGTCTGGAGATCAGTTGTAATTCCAGAAAAACTCCAGGCCGCACCTGTGTTGGCAGAATTCAGGAAATAACCCAATCCATGCTTTGGAATTTGTTTCAATGTATTTCCTGCAACAGGATTTTTGCAGAAGACAATAACTGACTGCAGGCCATTAATGCAACAGAGAGGCCTTCGAGCACAAGCACTAACACACAGCAGAGAAAGAAGATAACAAGAGGTAGGTTGAACTGCAAGAGAAAACATTCAATAAACCCTGAACACTAGAGACTGCTCCACAGCCCCCCCTAGGGTACAAGTGAACGAAACTACTTTTTCAGCAATATACAGTAATTAGACTCTTAGCAGGCCGTCACTTCTCCGACAAAGTTGGCAACCCTATGAGCTCCTTGGAGGTGACTTGCAATAAAATGTAACAGATAAACAAATAGACAGGTAGAATCAGTTTATTAAAACGATTAAACACTTTTTAAAAATGAAGAGAAGAAAATTGGAGCTGTGGTAAGCCTGAGTTTGATGCTTTATATCTTTGTAGGGTTATTGAAATTCTGTGAAGAAATGAAACAAAAGTCCACCCCTCCACTCCTTTCGGATAACTCTGCTGCGATTGCTGATGCTGTTTCTTATCCACATGCTTATGGACACCCTAAAAGAACTTCAAAAGATCGGGAAGGTGGGACTTCCTTTTGCAGAAGCCACGGTGGCTGATTCTGCACATGTTGGATAATGCACTTTCAATGCACTTCTGCAATCGTTTGGAAGACGATTTGGAAGACAGCAATCATATTCTACAGAACAGCACCCCCCCCACACACACACACACCCTGCAAAGGGGGGGTCCGGTTGCCTGCCAGAAACAGTACAGTCTGCATTATTTTATACTACAGGCATAACACATTTCCTACAAGTGAACCTCTTATGAAGCCCTGAAAGCAATTGCAGAGAGTCACTAGAGACTGTCTCAGATCTCACTGGTTGGCAATGAAAAGCAAGCAATTTATAGCGATAGCTCAAATGGGTGTTCACAAGGTGCTATTTGGATCAAGGACAATGGCACCAGTTTTGCATTTAGTGAACCGCGACGGCCCTGATCTTCTCCTCAATGCTTTTGGTCCAAGAATCAAAATGAGCCCCGTAAATAAAAAAAACCCCTTCTTTTGAGCTTCTTGCAGCTGTTTTTGTCTGAATTCTACAGTTTATATTTTTATAAGGAAAAATTTCAAGAAATTAAACCTATTACACATGTCTACTCTGATAAGAACATCGTTGTGTGCAGAATATCTATGGATTCCCTTATTCCATCGAAATAGCCCATTTTGCCTCTTGCGCAATCCGTCTCCCCAAATGTGCATAATCCTAAATTAGATTAATATTTACCCTGAAGGAGCCATAATTTCAAGAGAGAGAGCTAGATGATTACTTGGAAATTAGATGACAAAGTAATGCTCGTCCCGAGGGTGCACCCAAATGCAGAGGCTGATCGAGCTGTAGGCAGCAAACTCCATCAACACTTTGTCTGAATTATCTTGTCAACAGGAAAATATTCTCTCTCTAAGTTAAACTAACTTAATCAAATTGATCTGAGCTGCTGAGTCTCAGGCTAAAGGTTTGGGACTTTTTTTCCAGCCGGTATGCTGAGAAGTTATATGCAATTGCAATCAGTTGCTATGATGGAAGAGGCTGTTTATGTGGGATTTGAAGCCCAAATGGATCATCTCAGCTTTTCTCAATATTTGAATCCAACATCATGCCGAGAAGCTTTTGGCCTGCCCAATAGCTGCCAGCATAAGTTGTGCCATGCACCAAAGGTCTATGCTTGAATCTTAGAAAAGGATCGGCATTTTTGTCGTTTGTATTGCAGCTTCCCATAGCCTTGGTGCCCATGCAGACAGCATACAAAAATTTCTTGTTCACCAATCATGGTACATTTTGGGCTCCATTTGCCTCTTTGTTGCATATGCACAATCAGGATGTATCACTTAAATGGCCCACGGAAAGGATTACAGAACTCATGATTAGAGATGGGCATGAACAGAAAAAAAAATGAACATGATGTTCGTTGTTCATTGCCATCCATGAACAGGGACTCACGAACAACCACGAGTATGGCCCTGTTCATGAACATGTTCATGGTTGGCTGTTCATGGGGACCAGCAGGCTCTCCTCCAGCCATCATCCAAGTCAAGATGCCTACTGCACCACTCCCAGAAACCTGACCTGAGCAGGCACCAGGAAAGGTACCAATAATAAATAATAGCTTGGCCCCAGAGCCTGGCAGCAGCCCTGGAACTTGAAGGGGTAGATCCCTATCCCACCACACACACAGAAAATTCAAGCTCCAATGCACTATCTCTATCAAAATGCCAACAGCAACTGTTTCTCCACTGTCTGAAGAGTCAGAGTTGGGAGCCCCCTTCCCCCCTGGACTTTGCTCCCTTGTTGTAATAAACCTATCAACCTGCCTATCAAGCTAAATTGGGCTTGGATTGGGGTTTCCAGGGCAACAGCAGGAGTTCAGACAGAGTGCAGACAATCCCTGCCTGAGTTGCCATAAGAATTGATTGCACGTGCCAGACTGTCTGGCTTGACGAACAGCAAGACGAACAGCAATGAACGAGGCTTGCAATGACCACCTGTTTAGAATGGGCTCTCACAAACAGCTTGTTTGCGAACAGTGGATTGGGCTGTTCGTGACTTTTTTTGTTCATATTGCTGTTCGTGCCCATTGTCTGGGGTCAGCAGCCCAGCCCCCGGACTTGCTGACAGGCAGCGGCGGGGGGCAGCTGGGAGACAGCAGTTCAAGCGTTCTGTCTGGCAAACAGAGCCAGAACCTGCCTACTCCAGGGGGAAGGGGCAAAAGGCCAAAGCCTCAGAAGGCTGGAGAGAGCAGGGAGAAGCCAGCTAGTCCCACCCCCCAGGGGGAAGAGAGGGGGCTAAGCAGGCTAGAGGAAAAGGGCCAAGGCAGGGGGAATAGGGACCCAGCAACAGCCCAAACAGAGCCCTTACCTGCCAAGGAGGAGAAGCAGCCACTACAGCCCATAGAGGACAGCAGCCTGGCTCAGGAGGTGCTAAGAGCCAAGCCCCTCCAGGTGGAGCTGCCACAGGCATTCTGGGGGAGGAGATGGGTAGTCCTGCCCGGCCTCAATGAGCAGGCAGCCCAGAAGCTGGCCAAGGCAGCTCCTCGTGAGCAAGGCCAGGCATGCTCAGCAGCACAGAAGCCGGCTGGGGCAACTCCTCGTGAGCAAGGCCAGGCATGCTCAGCAGCACAGAAGCCGGATGGGGCAGCTCCTCATGAGCAAGGCCAAGGAGACCTCAGGTGGGGATGGCTTGCATTCAACCCCACCCTGCCAGTAAGGCAAGGAAGCCAAGAAGGGATTAGTGGTAGGAGGGAAACACCTGAGAGAAGGCACAGCTGGGCCAAGTCAAGAGAGGGAACAAGCCTAGAAGGAGGGCGGGGCGGGGAAAGGAAACCCTATATAAGGTGGCTAGGAAGAGCTCTGAGGTGGTGGGTGTGAGTAAGGAGTGATGGTGTGGAGTGAGAGCAGAGGCTTGGCTCGGAGGAGAGTTCTGGGAGGAGGAGATGATGATGGAGGACGCAGAGGGTAAGCAGGCCAGGTTGAGCAGGCCAGTGAGTGGACTGAGAGGGAGTCTGGATGATGTATACCACCCCTCCTTCCACAGAGCAGGGTCCTGCAGTATCCCTGGCGCCCCTCTGATGTCAGGGCCGGCCCAGCTGGGGCCCTGCCCAGTGGCAGCAGCGACAAGCCCTGACACCCATCTCTACTCATGATCACTTGTGAGTCTGTGAGTTACTCTAGGCCTTGCACCTTTTCTTAGACAACTCTCCTGAACAACCAACTGAGCAATTTAAAAGGAAACAAACCAATAATGACTAAAATTCCAGAATCCCATTCATGGTGATAGAGTAGGGCTGCCAACCTCCAGGTAGGGCTTGGAGATCTCTGAGAATTATAACTTATTTGCCTACTTTGGACGGTGGACTCTATGGCATTATATGTGGAAGTTCGGTGGAAGATCTTCTCCACTATGTTTTGGTTTGCCCTTTATACTTGGAGCCCAGAAATAAATTTCTGGCTAAGACATTAGAGGGCCTATATTCCTTTTCCAATTCTGACAAACTAGAATGTATGCTGTCAGATGTGGATACCCTTGTTTCCAACAGGATGGTACTTTTTGCTTTAGCTGCTAGGAAAATTAGAGCAAATGTGGTTTTTAAGAAAGCAGCTAGATGAAATGAAATGTAATCTTTGAGTCTGAATGTGAATGTCTAGAGATGGATGCAATTTCAAAAAATTTAATATTCTAGAGCTGGAAATATGTTTTTAACTTGTAAAGGCCGATGGCCACATGCAATAAATTCATCTGTCTGTCATTGTATCCCATTCTTTTCCCAAACCCCACCTTCCTCAGACTCCACCCTCAAATCCCCAGGAATTTCTCAACCCAGACTTGGCATCCTATAATGGAGGGGTTTTCCTAGAGATTCTGAAAAGAAGGAATTTGAAATTCCTGACCATTGTAACCTTCTTTTACTGCTGTTGGACAATAGAACCAGATGATCAAGAGAGAAAGACAGAGAAGACCAGAAGAGGAAGATGTAGAAGATGAAGGGAGAAAGAATCAGGAGGACCAGAAGCCAAGGGGAGAGGACCCAAAACTGAAAAGGAGGAGGAGGAGGAATTAGAGCAGTTGACAGAGAGGAGGGCCTGTCCATAAGAACCAGGGGAGAAGATGCAGCATCTCAAAAAATTGATATAAAGACATGCAACACCTTTGACTGGGAGATTCCTTAGTGTTCAGGTGGATGTTTTTCCTCCCTATGCCCATAGGTATGGGAGATGGTAAGATTTGTTAGGGTTGCCAGCTCCGGGTTGGGAAATACCTGGAGATTTTGGGGGTGGAGCCTAGAGAGGGTGGGGTCTCAAAGGTGTACGATGCCATTGATTCCGTCCTCCAAAGGAGCCATTTTCTCCAAGGGAACTGGTCTCTGTTGCCTGGAGATCAGTTTCTAATTCCGGGAGATCTCCAGCCACCACCCAGAGACTAACAACCCTATCAGTGCAGCTCATATTTCCTTCTCTCGCGAGAAGACGCTATCTTCCGCGGTTTTTGCGCGATGTTTCGCAACGTTCTGGGAGCAGGTAAGTAGTGTGAAAAGGGCCCTGGAGAGACATTCTATTCCCCATCTGCAGCCTCCCAGATGGCAAGGCTTTCCAAGGCTTTCCAAGGTTTCCAATACGCGGCTACAGCCACGTATTGGCTGTAGCCGTACCTATCTGGGAGAGCGTTCCACAGTCCTGAAAACCAAACCAAACAAAAATTATTTACCTAACACCAAAATGCTACAGTGGGAAACTGCCAATATTAGTTAGCTGCTTACTAGACAGGTATATACCTACTAGGAAGGCTATAAAGATAAAAGGGGTGGCTAAGTTAATAATTTAATTTATGTGAATTGTGGTTTTTTTAATGAGGGAACTGTTCGGATGACGAGAATTCAGAGGAGTGTGTACAAGTGCGGAAGCATGTATTCCAGGCTGCATGAGCTCTAGATGCTTATGTACAACCACATACCACCTTGGGAAGGAAATAAATGAGCTTGTACACATCTGACCTCTTGAAGTCGCTATTCATTATTTTGTGTTTATGTTTTTGATTGTAAGGTATGGGAGTATTTGGGGGGAGATGGCACAGTATAGCCAGATCTTGTCGGATTTTGGAAGCTAGGCAGGATTGGAAATTGGATGAGGCACCGCCACGGAAGACTGTGCAGAGGAAGGCAACAGCAAACTACCTATACGTCTCACTTTCCTTGAAGGTCCCTTGTTGGGGTCTCCGTAAGTTGGTTGGGAATATTTAACAATAAAAGAAGAGCTTTTCCCTAAAAAAAGTAAAGTATGTTTCCTGCCTGGATGCTTACTTTATGGAGCAAGCAGCGGGCACCAGTGGAGGAAGACTGAGGGCCAAGCTACAAGTGACGAATGACACTTGAACGGCAAGTGGATTGAGTGGAGGGCAAGTGAACAGGGAGAAATACACTTGCTGTTCAAGTGTCATTTGTCACTTGTAGCTTGGCCCTTAGACATTCCTTATAGGTTCATCTTCCAGTGGTGAATTCTTGGACAAGCTGGCAGACAAAACTTGATTGCCCCATGGACCTCAATTAAAAATAAACCCTAGGTAAGAATAAAGAACATATGATGGCAGCCAATCAGCTCAGTACTTCCTCATGAAAAAGGGAATTGCAGGCAGCCTCCATGAGGGAAACTCTTGTATGCTACTGTCAGTCACTGTGAGAAAGTGCATGTGTGAAATATTTCACATTTGAATGTTTGCCTGTCTTTTTCATTGAGGATGACCACCATGTTAGGCACACACAAGAGGCCCAGGCATATCTCACATCTCTGTAAGTCACTGTGAAAGTTGTCATTTTACATTGAAGAACGTTGTGACAAAAGGGCAGGAGGGTACAGAACCTGAGGGAATATCGTGAAAGAGTTTTCTTACTTTAAAGAATGGGGTAATGGTGAGAGAGACAGTGCCAGAGTGGGGAAAGATGCATGCACAATCGGCCTTTTTAGTGCAGGCAAACACATCTGTACTGTTTGAAACCCCATCCAACAGTTTGTCAGACATTTGTCACTGCCAGTTGCCCCGAGGGAAAAGGCCATGCGCCAATCTGGCTGGCAGTAGGGTTGATTTCCAACAGTTTGGACTCCAGAGTGATGCTCAGTTCCTTTAATCAAGATAACTTAACACACACCTTTCTATTCAATGGAAGTAATCCTAGTTGGGAGAATAACATTAAAGGTCTCCATTATTACAAAGGACGTGCATCACTTCTGACAGGGGCTGAAAAGAAGAATAAAAATCCAAAGCTCTTTTCTTGCACAAAGCCTTAAAGACATGACAAAATGTGCAGAATATAAAAGAGCTACATTAGCATTGCACTTATGGACCATCCAGACCGTCAAGTGCATGCAAGGTATACAAGTTCTGGACAAGCAGGGCCTCCCTGTTCACTTCACAGCCAATGAGCCTTGTATGTGGATTGTGTTAGGGGCACTTATTTATTTGTGCAATACCCTTAGCATAACATGTCCCTTTACAAACCTACACAAGCAAAACCTCTTTGAATCCCAGATATTTTGATGGATTTTAGAGTCCATCTAGGGTTTGGTGTAGCGGTTCAGAGCGTGAGACTCTAATCTGTAGAACAGGGCTTGATTCCTCATTCCTCTACTTGAAGACAGCTGGATGACCTTGGGTCAGTCACAGCTCTCTCAGAACTCTCTCAACCCCATTCACCTCACAGGGTGTTTGTTGTAGGGATAATAATAACATATGGTTGTTGGGGGTTTTCCGGGCTGTATTGCCGTGGTCTTGGCATTGTAGTTCCTGACGTTTCGCCAGCAGCTGTGGCTGGCATCTTCAGAGGTGTAGCACCAAAAGACAGAGATCTCTCAGTGTCACAGTGTGGAAAAGATGTAGGTCATTTGTATCTACTCAGGAGGGGTGGGGTTGAGCTGAGTCATTCTGTAAGAGTTTCCCAGGGTGTGGAATGCTAATGGCGGGAGGCTTCACTGAGTCATTCTGTAAGAGTTTCCCAGGGTGTGGAATGCTAATGGCGGGAGGCTTCACTGTATCCTGAGGAGGTTCTTTTGCATATGGATTGGTGCTTGATGTGCTAATCTTCTCTGCAGGGCTATTGTCGGGTGTGGAGTGTTTTGTTGGCCTGGTGTTTTTCAGAACTGGAGCCCATGCTCTGTTCATTCTTAAGGTTTCTTCTTTCCTGTTGAAGTTTTGCTTATGCTTGTGAATTTCAATGGCTTCCCTGTGCAGTCTGACAAAGTAGTTGGAAGAGTTGTCCAGTATTTTGGTGTCCTGGAATAAGATACTGTGCCCTGTTTGAGTTAGGCTATGTTCAGCCACTGCTGATTTTTCAGGCTGTCCAAGTCTGCAGTGTCTTTCATGTTCTTTTATTCTTGTCTGGATGCTACGCTTTGTGGTCCCGATGTAAACTTGTCCACAGCTGCAGGGTATACGGTATACTCCTGCAGAGGTGAGGGGGTCTCTGCTGTCTTTTGCTGATCGTAGCATCTGTTGTATTTTTCGGGTGGGTCTGAATACTGCTTGAAGGTTATGCTTTTTCATAAGCTTTCCCATCTGATCAGTAATTCCTTTGATATATGGCAAAAACACTTTTCCTGTAGGTGACTGTTTTTCCTTGGTTGTTTGATTCATCCTGGGTTTGATTGCTCTTCGGATTTCATTTCTGGAGTAGCCATTTGCCTGAAGTGCGTGGTTTAGATGATTAATTTCCTCATTGAGAAAGCGCGGCTCACATATCCGTCTTGCACGATCCACTAATGTTTTCATTATGCCTCTTTTCTGTCGGGGGTGGTGATTGGAGTTTTTGTGTAAGTACCGATCAGTGTGAGTTGGTTTCCTGTAGACCTTGTGACCTAACTGAGAGTTTGCTTTGCGGATGACCAAGGTATCCAGGAATGAGAGTTTTCCCTCACTTTCTTTCTCCATTGTGAATTGTATGTTCAGGTGGATGTTGTTGAGATGATTCAAAAACTCCATCAATTCTTCCTCCCCATGGCTCCAAATGATGAATGTATCATCCACAAACCGGAACCATACACTGGGTTTGTGGGGTGCTGATTCTAGAGCTGTTTTTTCAAAATGTTCCATGTAGAAGTTTGCTATAACTGGGCTGAGTGGGCTCCCCATGGCCACCCCATCCATCTGTTCATAGAATTCGTTGTCCCATTGGAAGTAACTGGTTGTCAGACAATGATGGAATAAGGCTGTTACATCCTCTGGGAAATCTGATTAATCAGTGCAATAGTGTCTTTTACTGGAACCTTGGTAAACAGGGATACAACATCAAAACTGACAAGTATGTCTTGTGGATTGAGTTTCAGAGAACTGATTTTGTTGATGAAATCTGCTGAATCTTTGATGTAAGACGAGGTTTTCCCGATGTGGTCCTGCCGGAGATCTGCCAGATGTCTAGCTAATTCATATGTCGGTGAACCAATGGCACTCACAATGGGTCGGAGTGGGACTGAATCTTTATGTATTTTGGGGAGTCCATATAGTCTAGGTGGCTGTGCTTCAGTCTTGCATAGTTTGCTGTGCGTGTCGGGATGTAGTGAGGAATTCTTGATCAGCGCATTTGTTAGCCTGGTGATTTTGCAAGTGGGATCTCGTTTTAGTTTTTTGTAGGTGGAGGGGTCCAGGAGTTCCTTAATCTTCTTTTTGTATTCCTCCGTTTTCATGATCACTGTAGCATTGCCTTTATCAGCTGGTAGAATGATGATGTCTGGATCTGCATTGAGGGTCTTGATGGCATTTCTCTCCTTGCGTGTTATATTGCTGGTGGGAAGCTTTGCCTTTCGTAGAATCCTGGCTGTCTCTCCTCTTATTTCCTCAGCTTCCTCTTCAGGTAGATGACGAATGGCAGCTTCTACATTTGCAATGATGTCTTCCACAGGAATTCTGGTGGGGGTGACTGCAAAGTTTCCTCCCTTTGCCAAGATGGAGGTTTCTTCTGGTGAGAGTTGACGGTCTGTCAGATTGATGACAATGCGTGCATTGTCGAGCATTGGGCTTGTCTGTCTTTTTTCCTGTAGTTTGTTAAACTTCTGCTTCTGTCTGGATGTGTGGTTGATAAACACTTGTTCCATCTTCCTGTAGGTGAGATTATCGACCTTGTCCCAATCCTGACTTCTCATTTTATGGCTGGTGTTGATATGCAAGCAAAATAGCTCCTTGTCTGTGGCAGCAAGTTCTCTGCGGGTAGTGTGGATTCTCTCACGTAAGAGGGCCTGTTCTAGACGGTCATAAATGCGGTTCGCCTGTGTGGTTTTGAAGATTCTTTTAGTTGTGAGAAAAGATGGAATGGTTCTTGTGTCCCTGCAGCGTAGAAGAAAGGTCAAAGAACAGAGTAGATGTGCTTTCTTGTTCCGAAGTGTTTCCAATCTTCGGGTCTGTTGGAATGTTTCCTCCCCGTAGAGGTGTTCGATGTATTGTCGAAGGCTTTCACGGCCGGAGAACGATGGTTGTTGGTGTCAGACTGTGGCTAGATAAGGCTCTTCCTACAGGTTCCCCTTCAAAAGCAAACAAGAGTCCATTGTTTGAATAAGGAAACTTTACTGCAGAAAAGGTCCATTATAGTCCACTGCCCTGAATAGGAGACTCAGGATGGTACACGATCATTGTTACCAATGAAGGGCAAAGCATGAGGTACAGAGTAACAGTTACCCACTGAACCAGCCTCCCCCCACAGTTCTCAAAACAATGTCTTTCAGTCTTGGGAAGTTGCTCTCTCTCAAGGCCAATGCTTGGTGGAACGGCGTTAGACAAAACAATCTCCTCCGGTGAGAGATCTGCCTGGGAAGCGGTGCACCTGTGGGAAAGCACTTAAACACTAGAAGCATTAGAAAATGGAGTCAGTACAGTTTACATATACATTGGACCTGACATTCTGCCCCCCTTAAAATAGATCCCCCCCTGGCTTATATGGGTAACGAGTATGAAAAGCTTTGGTTAATCTAGGAGCATGAACATGTGCAGAGTTCACCCACTCATCATAACCAGAATCAAAGTCCTTCCACCTAATGAGGTAAAACAGCTGGTTACGTTTGAGTTTTGAGTCCAGAATTTGTTGCACTTCATAGTGTATTTGGTCGTCTATCAGAGTAGGGATGGGTGGAGCTTTGACATGCCAGTTGTCGTCTGTTGGAGCTTTCTTTAAGAGGCTGACATGGAATGTATCATGAACATGGCGCAAATTCTTGGGCAAATCTACTGCAACAGTCACTTTATTGATTACCTTGCGCACAGGAAAAGGCCCTAGGAACCTTAACGCTAGTTTGCGGCTGGTCTGGGCTAGTTTTAGATTCTTGGTGGAAATATAGATATGATCTCCAGGTTGTAATTCCCAACCGGCCGCACGATGGCGATCTGCGTATTTTTTGTAATCCTGTTTGGCTTTCTCGAGGTGTTGTTTGATGAGAGTCCATTGTTGAGCGGCCTCCCCCCACCATGAAGATACATCCGGCGAACTAGAAGAATGGAGAGGGGGAGCGTCTAGCGGGAAAGGGTTGAAGTGAGCTCCATATACAATTTTGAAAGGAGTCTCCCCTGTGGAAGCATGCACACTGTTGTTGTATGAGTATTCCGCGAGAGGGAGAAGGTCCACCCAATTATCTTGCTGGAAATTAATATAACAACGAAGGAACTGCTCTAAAATCTGATTAGTTTTTTCGGATTGCCCGTCGGTTTGTGGGTGGTGGCTTGAGCTGATTCCTTGTTCAATATTCAACATTCGCAAAAGCTCCCGCCAGAAGTTGGCAACGAACTGTCCGCCGCGATCCGAAATCACCTTGGACGGAAAAGAATGTAATTTTACGATGTGTTTTAAGAATAAATCTGCCAATTTCCGCGCGGTGGGTACAGCAGTACATGGAATAAAATGTGCTTGTTTGGAAAACAGATCTACTACTACTAAAATGCAATTATGTCCTTTTGAATCGGGCAGATCAGTGATAAAGTCCATGGAGATTATTTCCCAAGGTCGGTTAGGTGTTTCTAACGGTTGCAGGAGGCCCGGAGGTTTTCCTTTCCGAGTTTTGGCGCTGAGGCAAATGGGGCAGGAACCAACATATTGGGAAATGTCTTTGCGCATGCCCGGCCACCAAAATTGCCGTTGTATCAGATGCAACGTTTTTAGGTACCCATAATGACCGGCCGTGGGGGCGTCGTGACATCGCTGCAAGACCTCCCGGCGGAGGCTGCCGGGGACATAGAATTTGGTCCCGGCCAACCAGTCCCCCTGTGGGGATTGAATCAGTTTCGTTTTGGGCGCTTTATCCCCCTCCTTTTCCACTTCAGCTTTAAGTTTCGTTTTCCAGTCTTGGCTGTGTGGGAGGGGCTGGCTCGCTCGGCTGCGGGTGGTTACCACACCCCCCAACTGCTTAGGTGAGAAGACAGTGTCTATAGTCTCCTCCCGTCTGCTTTTGTGTTGGGGCATGCGCGACAGGGCGTCGGCCAGAAAATTAGTTTTGCCCGGGAGGTAATTTAGAGTGAAATTGAATTTGGAAAAGAACTCTGCCCATCGTAATTGTTTGGCATTCAGTCTGCGGGGGCTTCGAAGGGCCTCCAGATTTTTATGATCCGTCCACACCTCGAAAGGGTGCCTTGCCCCTTCTAGCCAATGTCGCCAGTTTGTGAGGGCTGCTTTGACAGCAAAGGCTTCTTTCTCCCATACATTCCAATTCCTTTCAGCCTCAGAGAACTTCCTTGAAAGGAATGCACAAGGCCGTAGCCTTTCATCCTCCCCCTTCTGCAGTAAAACTGCCCCAATGGCCGTATCGCTGGCATCGACCTGTACTATGAAGGGAGAGTTTTCGTTGGGGTGGGAGAGGACGGGTTCCGAAACGAACTGTTTTTTGAGGCATTCAAAGGCTGTTTGGCAATTGGAAGTCCATTGTATTTTGGAGGAGGGTTTCTTTGCCTGGTCCCCTTTGTCTTTGGTTCTTAATAGGTCTGTTAAAGGGAGCGTGATTTGGGCGAAATTTGCAATAAAGTCTCTGTAAAAGTTGGCAAAACCCAGGAAGGACTGTAGTTCCTTACGGGTAGTGGGAGTTTGCCATTCTTGGATCGCTTGTATTTTAGATGGATCCATCTTCAAACCCTCTGAGGAAATACAGTAACCAAGGTAGGTGAGTTCGGTTTTATGGAATTCACATTTGGCTAACTTGATGGGCAGTTTATTTTTCATTAATACAGCCAGAACCTTTTGAACTAGTTGGATGTGGTCCTCCTCAGTGTCTGAGTAAATTAATACGTCATCAAGGTACACCACAACTCCTTTATAGAGGAATTCATGTAAGACTTCGTTTATCATGGACATAAAAACGGAAGGGGCTCCCGCCAAACCAAACGGCATAACTAAGTATTCAAATTGTCCGAGGGGCGTATTAAACGCTGTTTTCCATTCATCTCCTGCCTTTATACGAACGTGGAAGTAAGCATCTTTCAAATCTAATTTCGTAAAGATCTTACCTTGGGCCACGACGTTGAGTAGGTCTCGGATGAGCGGGATGGGATAGGCGTTGTTGGTTGACACAGCATTAAGTCCTCTAAAGTCTGTGCATAGTCGGAGTCCCCCATCTTTTTTCTTCACGAAGAGAACTGGAGCCGCATGGGGACTATTGGCCGGGCGGATGAACCCCCTTTGGAGATTGGTGTCGATGAATTTCCGGAGCTCCTCCCGTTCACGGGGATTCATGGGGTAGAGTCAGCCTTTGGGTAGGGAGGCCCCCGGTAATATCTCTACTGCGCAGTCGGTTCTTCTGTGCGGGGGCAAGGTATCTGCTTCCTTTTCGGAGAAAGCGTTCAAGAACGGCCAATAATATTCAGGAATTTGTTTTATGTCCTCCCGGGTGAGAAGAGCCTTTTCGGTGTGGGATGGATCAGCGCCCCAATTTTGGTCCCATCGATGGGTTTTACAGTTCGCGTGATTGAAGGTGACGCATCCTTCTGCCCAATTAATGTGGGGGTTGTGATCACAGAGCCACTTGCTGCCTAAGATTAACGGGTATTTGGCCGTCGAGCTAATAACGAAAGATCTCTTCTCCCAGTGTTGGCCCATGCCTGTGACCACTGGAATGGTCTCGGTGGTAACAGGGTTCATGTTAGTGCCATCCATTTGTTCAAAAATAACTGGGTTCTTCAATTCGCGGACTGGCAGGACCAATCCGTTGACTAAGGCTGGGGCGATGATATCTCTCGAACAGCCCGAGTCAATAAGGGCTTGTACACGAATGTGCATCTTCCTCTCCGGGTTCAGTAAAGTCACTGGCATGAATAGTATGGACCCAGGCGGCCGGTCCCGTGTTGGGACGGGCTTGGGGTGGATCTGTCGTTTGGGCCCTTTTACGACAGATCCATTTCGTTTCCCGACGAGGGGCTTTCTGGATTCCCCTCCACACCTGGGGAAGCGGGGTCGTATTCCATCACCTCTTCCGCCTCCAGCCCCCTTTCTGAAGCTGGTCGCTGGGAAGCGCCGCGACCTCTGGGCGCTCATGGAGCTGGAGTCGGGCGTTGGAGAGTAGGAAATGGAGCCAGGGTTGGACGCCGTAGTTGGAGTGGAGGTCTTTGCACAGGCCGGTAGGGGCATTGTGCTGCAAAGTGACCGGCTTGTCCGCATTGCAAACACAGCCCTTGCTGCCATCTAGCATCTCTCGCTCCACGAGTGGCGTATCCAGCGCCCCGTCCTCCCCTCTGTAGAGTCAAGGGTCTCCTTTGTCCCGTTTGTTGTTGTTGTTCAACCAAACGGACTTCCAAGATGCGATTCTCAACTTCGCATACAAGTTGGATCCAGCCTAATAGCGTAGGAGGATTGTCCTGCATAAGGGCTCTATCTAAAAGTCTTGGGTTTAGCCCTTGCTTGAATAGGATAATCTTGGTGGATTCCTCACACCTAGGGCATTTGGCAGCTAGTTGTCGGAATTTCGTAATATAGTCTCTTGCCGACATGCTGCCTTGTCTAATGGCTTGCAATTCCGTTCGGGCCCTGGTTTCCTCTAAGGGGTCCTCGTATTGTGCACGAATAGCATCCACCAACCCCTGGAGAGTATTCAGTTCTGGGGCCCCAATATTGTAGAGACCTACATACCAATCCGCAGCTTTGCCTTGCAAGCGAGAACCGAGATGCTCAATCTGGCTGGCCTCGGTACCAAAGAGGTGTCCCCACCGGTTGAAGAATTGCACCACTTGCACTAGAAAAAATCCTAGCTTGGAGGGATCTCCATCAAAAGTAGCTTCCAGTTTCACCCAGCCCATCGGGAGGTCTTGTCTCGGAGCCGGTGCAGGGTAAAAGTCCGTCGGAAGCATCAATGGCCTTTGAGGTACGAGGATGGGTCGTTGGGGACCCGGTTGTGGCAACGGTGCTGGTTGCGCTGGCGGCGGCATCACCGGCTGAGCTGGCGGTGGCGGTCTTGGTTGGGCCGGTGGCGGTAGCGCTGGCCGAGCAGGCGGCGGCAACCGCGGCCGGGCTGGTGGCGGCAACACCGGAGGCGCCGGCAGTAGCGGTTGAGGTGCAGGTGGCCGTCGCGGTTGGGTCATGATCGGCCGCTGAGGGGCGGGTTGGTGGGGTCGTAATGGTATAGGCCCCACCGGTTGATTTGGAGGTGGTAATACGGGTTGGTCCGGTGGCAAACGTATTGGTTGCTGTAAAGGTATTAGTTGTGGTCGAAGCGGAAGGGGCCGCAGCGGCGAAGGCCTGATGGGTGGTGGACCGCGCGGGCTTGCCCCTCCCGGCGTCGTTACTCTGGGAAGCAGAGGCTGATCTTGAGGCGCCGGTAGACCTTCCCTTGGGATTTGCTGAATGGGGACAACTTCTGGCGGTTGCTGAGGCAATTCCTCCCTAGGAGGAGCCGGAGGCTCTTCTGACTGATCCGGCCGGACCGTTATTGGAGAAGTGGGAGGGGGTATCACCGGCGACGCGGGTGGACGGCATGGCCCTTCTTCCCCGTCTCTAGGCCCCTCAGCTGGAGTCTCCTCGGGAGGTGGATCCCCGTCCTGTTTAGGGGTTTCCGTTGGGGCTTCTCCAGGTACCTCAACTGGAGTATCCCTGCGAGGCGGGACTTCATCTAGTTTAGGAAGTTCCGCGGGGGGTTCCCCTGGTTCCCCAGGGCAGGATTCCTCCTCACCTGAAGGCGTCGGCTGCCACGGGGCGACATCCATCGGATAGGAAATAACGCTTTGGAGAGTAGCTATTTGTACAGCCATTTCTTCTGGTGATAGTCTCTCTCCTGCCCCCATCGCTGCGATTAGATGAATGGCATGAGCCAAACTTTCCTCCATGTCGATTAGTTTAGCTTCCAACTGTTGCATTCTACTTGGACCCGGTTGCCCCATCGTGGAACCTCCCTCAGTTGCAGTCACCGGGGAAAACGGCCCCCAAGGCGGAGGGTCTCCGTGATCGACTTGCGATCTCGCTGCTAGAATTCCTTTGGCTAGGCCCGTCACTGCCGAGATGCCGGAATCCACAGCATGGGTGCGACTTTGCATCTGCACCCAACTTTGTTCAGGAACTTCCGTTGGCTCTTTCCACGGGACAAGTTCTGAATAATCCCAACTCAGGGCGCCGCGGTGGGATGTGTCCCCGTCCATCTGTTCGGTCGTCCTGTTCCAAAACAGCCACGGTTGGCTGCTGTCCAATTCAGGGACAGTCTCTAGGCTTCGGCGCCCGTCCATGGAAGCTCGTGGATGTAGCCCACTGGCCTGGCGCTCTCTCGTTTCTCGGGGTCTGGCCCCCCACTCCGACGGCGTAGGTAACGAGATCAAAGGGAGAGCGGCAGCCGTCGGCCTTGTCCCCTCACTGCCGAGATCGATGAGAGGCGGAGTAGTGGTCGAAGCCCCGGTCCCGGCTGGCACCGGTTCCTGAGGTTCTTGGAGTTGCGTTGGTTGACTGTCGGGAGATGCATACGGATCAAACAAAGGATCCCTGTCCGGGACAACTTTGGATTCCGCTGGGCCCGACTCAGGCATGATTGGTAACAAAATGTCAGACTGTGGCTAGATAAGGCTCTTCCTACAGGTTCCCCTTCAAAAGCAAACAAGAGTCCATTGTTTGAATAAGGAAACTTTACTGCAGAAAAGGTCCATTATAGTCCACTGCCCTGAATAGGAGACTCAGGATGGTACACGATCATTGTTACCAATGAAGGGCAAAGCATGAGGTACAGAGTAACAGTTACCCACTGAACCAGCCTCCCCCCACAGTTCTCAAAACAATGTCTTTCAGTCTTGGGAAGTTGCTCTCTCTCAAGGCCAATGCTTGGTGGAACGGCGTTAGACAAAACAATCTCCTCCGGTGAGAGATCTGCCTGGGAAGCGGTGCACCTGTGGGAAAGCACTTAAACACTAGAAGCATTAGAAAATGGAGTCAGTACAGTTTACATATACATTGGACCTGACAGTTGGGGGTTTTCCGGGCTGTATTGCCGTGGTCTTGGCATTGTAGTTCCTGACGTTTCGCCAGCAGCTGTGGCTGGCATCTTCAGAGGTGTAGCACCAAAAGACAGAGATCTCTCAGTGTCACAGTGTGGAAAAGATGTAGGTCATTTGTATCTACTCAGGAGGGGTGGGGTTGAGCTGAGTCATTCTGTAAGAGTTTCCCAGGGTGTGGAATGCTAATGGCGGGAGGCTTCACTGAGTCATTCTGTAAGAGTTTCCCAGGGTGTGGAATGCTAATGGCGGGAGGCTTCACTGTATCCTGAGGAGGTTCTTTTCTGAAAAACACCAGGCCAACAAAACACTCCACACCCGACAATAGCCCTGCAGAGAAGATTAGCACATCAAGCACCAATCCATATGCAAAAGAACCTCCTCAGGATACAGTGAAGCCTCCCGCCATTAGCATTCCACACCCTGGGAAACTCTTACAGAATGACTCAGTGAAGCCTCCCGCCATTAGCATTCCACACCCTGGGAAACTCTTACAGAATGACTCAGCTCAACCCCACCCCTCCTGAGTAGATACAAATGACCTACATCTTTTCCACACTGTGACACTGAGAGATCTCTGTCTTTTGGTGCTACACCTCTGAAGATGCCAGCCACAGCTGCTGGCGAAACGTCAGGAACTACAATGCCAAGACCACGGCAATACAGCCCGGAAAACCCCCAACAACCATCGTTCTCCGGCCGTGAAAGCCTTCGACAATACAATAATAACATACTTCGTAAAGCACTCTGAGTGGTCGTTAAGTTGTCCTGAAGGGCGGTATATAAATCGAATGTTGTTGTTGTTATTAATACTATTTCAGCAAGTGATGGGAGATTTGCAGGGCAGTTCCTAGGGAGCATGGAATTGGGGGACAATCAGTGAAATCCTAAGCAGAGTTACTCCAGTCTAAACCCACTGAAATCAATGGGCTTAGACTGGAGTAACTCAGCTTAAGATTTCACTGCATATGATCTTATTTCGAAGTGATGATCCACACTGTCTCCCCTAGTCTGTATTGTCTAGGGGAAATTATGTGGAGTCCATTTTCTTTTCCTTCTCAGTTCCTCAGTGACAGGAAATTGGGGTTACATCAAGAAGTCTCTCCCGCAAGGGAATGTAAATGGGAGACCTCAGTCCATCCCATTCAAATACATTTTTGACTGGACCAAGATCCAATATGGACATGGGCTGGACCCTTAGAAGCCTCCAGCTTCCCTTGAATCGAAACCAAATGTGCCCCTATGGTACTCATTGCTTTGTGAATGGCGAACATGCCTTATTACCTCTTTAACTGCAATGAAAAGTAGGAAGAAGGACCTATATGAAGTATAAAGATCCCACCAAAAAGTCCAAAATCCCATGTATACCACATGCCATTGCCTCTTGGCAGAGCACAAAGGCTCAGTTCTGGACTCTGAATTAACTTTTTTCCCACACGTCCAGTAAGTGTCTTGGGAAATTGATATAATCCAAATTATCTATAGATGATGCCAACTTCCCACCTTACACACTCATAGCTGTACAAGGGCACAGTCTCATGGTGCAATTCTCCAGCCCAACTATTGCAAACATTTTTCCCTCAATAGAACAATTCAGCACTGCCATGACAATAATTCCGTAGACCATATTTCACATGCGGATGATCTTTAGAATTGAAATTTTACTCTGATTATGACAAACTGCCATATCAGATACATCGGGTGCCCTTTTAGGGCTTATCATGCTATTTTCTAGTCATAAAGAAAAGAAGAAAAATGGCACGGAGATAGAGTGAGTTGGAAATATTTCTTTTAGTGTATCATTTCCAATGCATTTTAATACTCAAGTTTGTAGACAGTACATCATCAGAAATTACATAAGCCATGAATCACATAAAGGCTCTATTATCTGCAGATATGTCTCTGACAAGAAATGAGAGGGCTGTTATTTTTGGAGTAAGATATTACAGGGTCTTTTCCAACCTTAAAAATTAAGCATGTACTTCTGATTAGGTCATACTGCTAAGCAACTCAACATGACTGCTTAAGCTGTTTTATATAAGGTCCAAGATATTAAATGGCGTGACTTTTTAAGAGGGGAAGGGCCTAAGGTAGCCAGGTCCATGTTGGGAAATTCCTGAGATCCAGTTTGGTGTAATGGTTAAGAATGGCAGGATTCTAATATGGAGAGCCAGGTTTGATTCCCCACTCCTCCGCTTGAAGCCAGCTGGGTGACCTTGGGTCAGTCACAGCTTCTCGGAGCTCGCTCAGCCCCACCCACCCCACAGAGTGATTGTTGTGAGGATAATAATGACAAATATATTGTTGAAGGCTTTCACGGCCGGAGAATGATGGTTGTTGTGGATTTTCCGGGCTGTTTAGCCATGGTCTTGGCATTGTAGTTCCTGACAGCTGCTGGCGAAACGTCAGGAACTACAATGCCAAGACCACGGCTATACAGCCTGGAAAATCCACAACAACCAATAATAACAAACTTTGTAAACGACTCTGAGTGGGCTTTAAGTCATCCTGAAGGGTAGTATATAAATTGGTTGTTGTTGTTTGGGGGTGGAGTCTGGGGAAGGCAGGGTTTGGGTCAGGAAGAGACCTAAACTGGATATAATGCCAAATAATCCACATTCCACGTCCGCCATTTTCTTCAGGGGAACTGATTTTTGTCAGCTAGAGACCAGGTGTAATGCCAGGACATCTCCAGCCACCACCTGGAGACTGGCAACCCTAGAGGGGTCACAGCTCAATGATAGAGCTTTTCCTGGAGAAGCTTTCAAGTTCAATCTCTGGCATCACTACTTAAAATGATCCAATGGTAAATGATGTGAAATACCTCTGCACGAGACCCTGGTGAGTCACCCCCAGTCTGAATAGGCAATTCTGTCCTTGATAAACCAACGGTCCGGTTCTGTATAATGTAGCTTTATATGTTCATACACCTATATATTAAAAACTGAGATATATGAGACATTTTAGACTGGTCTTTCTTTCCATAATACCACAAAAGGAAACGATCTCTCTGTGCTAAGAATTCCATTTTGCACATATCCCAATGGGATTTTGAATACTTCGCAACTGGATAGAGGCAGCAGGAGTTTGTCTGATTCTCATCACTCCTGAAAAACCACAGATCAGAGAAGGAAAATCAAGGTAGGTACACAACAGAGGAAATAAGCAACCTACTACAGAGTACACACAGGACTGGATACCTATTACCAGGAAAGCTATTGATTACATGTCATGTGAAAAAAGAACAAAAGAAAATGACTACAGATGAGTCAGTTCTTCAGGTTTGCTTTTTCAGAAAGACTTGATTTATTGCCTAAATAAACAAACAAACATGCCAAGGATTCCATTTCCATAGTGTAACAGTAACATCAAGTGGCCATTTCAAATAATCCAATATTCAACATTAAGCGGCTTCAAAACAGTAAATAATTTTCACAAATAACCTTCTTTATTTAACACATATTTCCCCTTTAAAAATTAAGTTCACTTTGCCAGCCAAAAATATTTCTATGTTGCTTGCATTATTACAAATATCAAGCTGAATTTTTTAATCAAAGCTTACAAGAAGTATCTACTACAATTCATCAAAACATTTATACCCATCTTTTCCAGGCAGCTTCCAATTCCAAATTAAAACAGTACACAACACACTTAAACCCCACAACCCCCTTCCACAAGCACAAACCAATAAAAAGCCTGCAGCTATAGCAGATAAAATGGCCTTATAGCACGTCCTAAAAAGTCTAAAGACAGTACCTCCCTCATCTCCTCAGGAAAATGTTCCACAGGGTGGTAGGTCTTATTGAAAGAGACCAAGATTGGACGGATGTGAAGTCAGTTAAGTTTCTCTAGTTGCCATTTTCTGGTTTCTCCTCTGCTTAAGGTTATCTTAAGCCTTACTTTAAGCAGAGGAGAAACCAGAAAATAGCAACTAGAGAGACTTAACTGACACATGAAAATGTATGAGGGAAGATGGCCCTTCAAATATGTGGGTCCTAATCTATGAAGGGCCTTAAAGGACATAACCAGCATCTTGAACCGAACTCAGAAACTGGCAGCCATTGTAGCTGTGTTCCCAAAATGTGTTCCCATGCGCTAGCTCCTACTGTAATGAATTTACCATATTCTAAACTAATTGTGGTTCCTGTGTTATCTTCAGGTTTGGTGTAGCGGTTAAAAGCGGAAGGACTCTAATCAGGAGCACCAGTTTTGATTTCCCACTCCTCCACTTGAAGCCAGATGGGAGACCTTGGGTCAGTCACAGCTTCTCAGAGTTCCCTCAGCCTCATCCACCTCATATGGTGATTGTCATGAGGATAATAATAACACACTTTGTAAATCACTCTGAGTGGGTGTTAAGTTGTCTTGAAGGGCAGTATATAAATCAATTTCATGTTATTATAAGGGTAGCCCCACACACAGTGTTACAGGAGTCAAACTATGAGGTCACAAAAGCATGGATTAGTGTGGCCAGATTACCAGAGTGAAGAAAGGAGAAAGATGGCAAACAAGATGCATTTGGTGGAAGGTAGTCTTGGATAGAGATGGTCATGAACCTAAATAAGACCCCAAAAAACCCATGAACCAGGCCGGTTCGGAGTTCCCGAACCAGGGTTCGTGGAAGCTCCTTTCCATGCTGGTTCATTGGGTTGTATTTTCAGGGACAGTTTAAATGGCCATTTCCCCCGGGATACCCCCCTGCCGCCTGCCAGCTGATAGTTTAAAGGAAACTGCCATGGCAGGGCTCTTTAAACTGCCCAAACCCCAGCCCCCTACCCCCCCTCCAAATGGCTTTCTCGCCCCTTAAATGACTGCCACAGCAGCCATTTGAGGGGCAGGGAGGCCGTTTTTGGCTTCCCTGCCCCTCAAATGGCCATTGCAGCAGCCATATGAAGGGCAGGAAGGCCATTTTCAGCCTCTTCCATCCCCCTGCAGGCCCCCAGGGTGGCGGAAGAGGCCAAAAATGGCCTTCCCGCCCCTCCTGCGAGGAGAAGAAGGATTGCGCTGCAGGATAAGGTAAGTGTGGGTCTGGGTCTGGGGAGGTAGGGGGTAGGGGGCTGGGGTTTTAACAGGGGATCCCCCTGCCGCCTGCCAGTTGATAGTTTAAAGGGACCTGCTGCTTGCAAGGCAGGAAAGGGCCCTTTAAACTGTTAAATGCCCCTTCCCCTGCCGCTGTTAAGGCCAGAAAGGGGCATTTAAACCCCACGAACCACGAACCACAAACTAGTTCGTAACTGGTCCAGTTCCGTGATTCGTGGTTCTTTTTGTTGTTGTTGTTGTTCCGTGCCCATGTCTAGTCTTGGCCACTAAAGCAACTTGCTTTTCAAATCTGCTCTGCGAATGCCCGCTCCACTTCATCCAAAACAAGGGGATCCTGACATATCAAAGCATTTCCTCTGTTAATTTCACTTTCCCTTCAGGGAGGCAAAGATGAAATTAACAACCCCTCTGAGGGGCCATCTCCACCTGCTCTGTGTAGTGAGGTGAAATTGACAGAGCCTACGGCTCTGTCTTTTTAAACAATGCTTCCTGGCTAACATTGCACCTCCCTACACTTGAGTGTCCTCATGTAAGATGCCTCATGTAGAGCAACTCTGAGTTTCAGCTTGGCAGCCTCTTGACCATAGCTTCAGAAATTACTTAGGGTGGAGTCAAACAACTAAATGGTATCCACTTTAAACATACTACTCAGATAAAAGGAGTTTGTCTGTAGCCACGTCTCCCATCACATGTTGATGTCCAATGTACTATCATGTTTCCAGCCACTTGGAAAACTGGGAAAGCAGAGAAGTAAAAACGTTACACAATTTCATGGTCAGAGACTACAGCCACCCAAACACAGTACAGTTCAGACGGTATGCAGTAAGACTTTAAGGGGCTACTGTACGTAGGTTGCTTTTATAATGAGAATTTATTATTTTAATTGTAAACCACTTTAAGCAGGACCTTGAAGAGGTAGCATAGAAATCTCCTGAATAATTAATTTTTAAAAATCTTGCCACTCATAATGTTCAGGGTGACTTATAATAAAACCAGACCTATACATCAACACCTATACATCAAATCCAGTATACGACAATTGCTTGGCATAATCTCCCCACCATTGCACCTTAATGAATTTGGTTAATTTATTTTATTATTGTCTATTGCATGTTGATTTTAGAATTATTGTTTTCTTGTTTTTATTGATTTTAACTGTTATTCACCGCCCAGAGCCCCTGAGGATGGGTGGTTTATAAATCGAAATAAGAAGAACAAGAACAAGAACAAGAACAAGAACAAGAACAAGAACAAGAACAAGAACAAGAACAAGAACAAGAACAAGAACAAGAACAAGAACAACAAGAACAACAAGAACAACAAGAACAACAACAGAGCAGCTCTTCTTCTAATGTCAAATTGGAACCTTCAGCCCCCCGCCCCCCAAAAGCTCTCTCAAATAAAACAATTTTGCTTAACCTGCTAAAAACTGGAAGAGATTGGCCCTTTCTTATTTAGTTGTAGGATCTAGTGATTCAAGTACCAGACTAGTATCTGGGAAACCCAGGTTCAAATTCCCACTCTGCCATGGAAGCTCATTAGGTGACTTTGGGCCAGTTTCACACTCACAGACTGACCTACCTCACAGAGTTGTCGTGAGGATAAAATGGGGAAAAGGAGAATGACATAAGCCACCTTGGGTCTCCATTGAGGAGGAAGGTGGGGGATAAATGAAGTTTTAAAAAGTGAGAGCAATGATGCTCTCGACAGGTCGTGGAGGAGCATGCCACCCACTCTAGTGTACCACTAGAAGAAGAGGTTGAGCTAAGCAGGGGTAACTTGTGTCCTTGTACAGGAACAAGATGTTCTTTAATTATGTGGTCCCAGTTGCTGTGTGTGTGTTGTGTTATGTGCCGTCAAGTCATCTCCGACCTATGGCGACCCTATGAATGAAAACCTCCAAAACGTTCTATCTCTAACAGACCTACTCAGGTCTTGCAAACTGGAGGGCGTGGCTTCTTTTATTGAGTCAAGCCATCTTGTTTTAGGTCTTCCTCTTTTCTTACTGTTTTCCACTTTTCCTAGCATTATTGTCTTTTCCAGAGAATCTTGTCTTCTCGTGATTTTTTTAAAAAAATGTTTATTGTACTGATGTATGCATTATATTACCTCCACATACAATCTATAATTCATATACATATACATATAGAATAAGTGTAACTCTCCATACATCCAATACAGACTTGTTTCCCCCCTCCCCACCCCACCCCAAGAAGAACGACCATAAGAATCATCTACTTTATATCTTTAACCATGAGCATACTCTTTGTTATTTGCCCTGAGCCCGCAAAAGCGGGGAGGGCGGAATATAAATGTAATAAATTAAATTAAATTAAATTAAATTGGAGTTTTGTTAATATTATTTGGTTGGTCTCTCCTTCTCTTACCCATCTTATATATCTAGACCATTTCTTCCTTATCATTAATGTCTTATTTCCCCATGTCTTATCCTGTTTTAGTATCAATAAAATGTCAAATTGGATCTCATGATGTGACCAAAGTACAATAGCTTTAGTCTTGTCATTTTAGCTTCTAAGGAGAACTCAGGCTTGATTTGATCTAGTACCCACTTATTTTTCTTTTTGGCTGTCCATGGTATTCGCAAAACTCTCCTCCAGCACCACATTTCAAATGAATCAATTTTTTCCCTTTCTTTACTGTCAGCTTTCTTTACCTTTTCCTCAAGAGAGGTTAGGCCTCTCTTGAAGAAACCATCCTTGGACCCCAAAAATCCGATCAATTACCGCCTAGTTTCGAACCTCCCATTTCTTGGCAAGGTGATTGAGTGGGCAGTGTTGGAGCAGCTTCAGGGTCAATTTCTTCTTGGACACTTGCGCAAAAGTTTTCTATTTCTTCCTCCTCATCAACCATAGTTGGAGCATAAACTTGAATGATGGTTATGTTAACAGGCTTTCCCTGAAGTCTGATTGATATTACTCAGTCAGACTTTGAATTGTAGCTCTTAACTGCTTGTGCTATGTCTCACCTCACTGTTAGAGCAACACAGTTCCTTTTGAGTTCATTCCTGCAGTAAAACACTGTGATTTTCTGACTGAAAATGTCCTGAATCGGTCCACATTAGTTCACTCACACCCAGGACTGCAATGTTTATATGTTCCATTTCTTGTTTTATAATTTCTAGCTTACCTGTTTTCATACTTCTCATGTTGCATGTTCCTATTATGTGTGTCGCACAGCTTTGGACGTTCCTTTTGCATCTATTCATGTCCGCAACTGGACGTCCTTTCGGCTTTAATCCAGTCCCATCATTAAGAATAGTGCTATTTGTACTTGTCCTCGGCTCTTCCCCAGTAGCCAATTGAGTGCCATCCGACCTGGGAGTCCTGTCTTCCAGCACTATATCTTTTTTCATTTTGGATTGTCTCATAGGGTTGTCAACATAAGAGATTAGCAGAAGTGGTTTACCATTGCCTTCTTCCACTTTGCAGTACTAACTAGGGTTAGTTGAAGTGACACTGCCATTGTCTGTGAAAGATCTTCTGCCAGTGTCACCTTTCACTGCTGCTGCTGCCCAGTAGCTAACCTTCAAGGATTCTTCCACTCCCATCACCATTGGAACATTCAATTATCTTCTGCTGATGTGACCGTTGATTCTTGAAGGGGGTGGATACATCTTAGTCTGGTGTGTCAGCTTTAACCATTCTGCCTTGAGTGACTCTTCCAGAAGTTTAGACTCTTGACCAAGCCTGTGCTCCTGACCGTGTTGTTCTCAGTTTCACTGACACCCCAGTCCATGAAGGGATTTAAATTTATTTTAAATATTTATGTCTTTCCTTAACTCTTTGGACTCAAGGCAGCTAACAAAGCCACAACAATTTGCAAATGCATAAAACCATGTAAAAGTGAATCAAGAAGACAAAAAAAGAAAGCACAAAATGAAAGATAGCACAGTCAGCTTGCCAAAAATGTTTACCCTCCACCAAGAGCTTTTTAAAATGAAAGTTTTACATGCCTTCATAAATGCAGAAAGTGAAGGCTCCTTCTGCACCCACTCGGGCAGGAGAATTACCAGAATCCTTGGTTAAGCCCATAAGCATATTGGCAGCCAGAGCAGCAGTTTTAACATGGGCCCGAGGTAAAAATAATCCCTGGTACCAGACAACGGGTTGGCCAACCACTTTTATAGCACTTGAAGGTTCTGGGTCATTTTCAACAAGCACATAACAGCATGTTGCAATAACGCATTTTACTGATTACGGAAGTATGGATCAATATTGCCAGGTCAGCTAAATCAAGAGAGGAAGACAATCTACAGAAAAGATGTAGTTAAGGAAGTACTCCTAGCAACAACTCCAACCTGTTAATTAGGGCTCTCAGGCCTCCCACTATGGCTGGAGGCCTCCCACCAGCAGCAACATTGGCTGCATTGTTATTTCAGTTCCAGGGAAAATGCAGAAGTGACACAAAGTAGCTCTAAGAATTACCAGAAACTCTGTGGTATTACCATAGAATTTCCAGCAATTCCTAGAGCCACCAAACAGCACTTCCTGATTTTCCCCAGAAATGATACTGTGACGTTGCTGATATGCCACCATGTCCCTGCCCCCCGGCACTTGCCAGTCATGGCCTGGCAACTCTAATGCTGATCTATTGACAAAGAAGAGTCCAGGAGGACACCCAAACTCTTCTCTTGAATAGTCAAACAGACCCATACCCAATTCAAAATTAGCAAATTAATCCCACTCAGAACTTCACCTCTCTCAAACATCATGACCTCTGCCTTGGCTGGATTCAGGTTCTTCACCCACATCCACTTGACCACAGCATTTAGACACTGGCCTAGAATCAAAACAGCTGCTTCTGGAGGCTTATTTGGTAATTAATATATAATTGATATGCTGCTTTTGACATATTAGTTATGAATGAGAATCTTAGCTATCCAAAGCTTTTTCTCACTAAGTTTCTATCATAGGCCATCTTCACACTACCTTTATATCGACAAACTGGGGTGGGGGTGAGAGGATTTTCTGTATCATAGACATACATATTCCGGTTGCTAAGATTCAAGGTGGATTCTGGGGCAGGACAACTTAACATCCACTTAGTGTTTACTAAGTACATTATTGTTATCCTCACAACAATCACCCTGTGAGGTGAGTGGGGCTGAGAGAACTCCAGAGAGCTGTGACTGACCCAAGGTCACCCAGCTGGCTTCAAGCGGAGGAGTGGGGAATCAAACCCGGTTCTCCAGATTAGAGTCCTGCTGCTCTTAACCACTACACCAAACTGTCTCTCTAGAATTTGAGATAATGTTTTCATATTTAAAATAAAGAGTTTAACATTATTTATATAACTCATCACTTTGAGCGCTATCAAAGTATTTATAATCAGCAAAAATAGGTTGCAATAGTCTCCTCTAGTTTCCTCTAAACTTTCAACTCAAATGCTTGGTGAGGAGGCAAAATAGAAGGTTAATGCCCTCTTCTCTTCACCCAGAGCAGCTATAAACACTCTGAGGTACCAAGGAAGTAAGCATCCCCTCTTTAATTCCTGCTCTGGTTCCCTTGCATAACTTTCTGTTCACCAAATCCTGAGCCTCTATTTTTTTTTCCTTGACCAGGTCAACAATAGGCAAGAAATTATGTTACCTGAAATGTATTTCATTATTACTATATATTATTTATGTATTATTTATAGTCCTTTCTCACTAGGACTCAAGATGGAAGTAAGATGGGAACAGCCAATAAGCAATGCAATAGTATGAACTGAAGCCAATAAGACATCTGAGAACAGAATTGAAGCAAAGCATAAAACTTTCCTTGCAATCTGTATAGCTAGCTAATGTTATTCTTCTATACCCTGAACTTTCAAGAAAAGCGTGGCTATAAAAGAAATAAATATTTGTTGGTACGTTCTTTTCAATGTCAAGGTTTATGTTAAATCAAAAAGAGTCCAGTAGCACCTTTAAGACTAACCAATTTTATTATAGCATAAGCTTTCGAGAATCAAGTTCTCTTCGTCAGATGCCTGATTTGATCAGGCATCTGACGAAGAGAACTTGATTCTCGAAAGCTTATGCTATAATAAAATTGGTTAGTCTTAAAGGTGCTACTGGACTCTTTTTGATTTTGCTACTACAGACTAACACGGCTAACTCCTCTGGATCTAAGGTTTATGTTAGTTGATGCAGTTTTAACAGCCAGGTAAATAAATAAGAAATCCTTTGCAACATGTAGAAGGGAGCATTTCTGGGCATTCGTGGTAAAAGTTTATTCTGCCTAGTATTTTTCTTTTTAAAAAAAATAACAGTGGATGATGACAGATGCCCCAGATCCATGGCAGATGCATTTAAGGTCTATAGAGGCCAATACAAAGGATTCGGAATCATGAAATATGTGGGCGGATGAATAAATATTCATTGTTCTCGTCCATTTACCTGAGATGGTTTAATGCTCCCGAAGTTTTGACTCCCCGCTACCAATTCAGGAGGCTTAGAATTCCTCCTAATGAAGCTGGTGACATTCCCAAGGCTAATTTCACACCGAATGTGAACATTCACATTTGAGAATATTGATGCTACTGGAACAGCAGCTGTGGCAGCTGCTGGATTGAGAGCAGGGCTGTGGGCCAAGTGCTCAAAAACTCTATTCCCTCCTCTACAGCCGCATGACCTTCTTAATAGACTTTCACTCGCTCTTCACCAATTTCATTGCATACAGATACAAAATGTTGGGACTCGGGGTGGGAAGGAAGTTACAGTTTCGAAAAGTGAAGCCACCAACAAACCACTAATGCATGAAAGTGTACAATGGAAAAATGAGCCAGGAGTTGAGTTCAACCCTGTACTCTCCCCCTAAATGAGTAATTGAAGGATCAATTTAGAGTCAAGTCCTATGGCTTCTGTTCTGAATAAAGCCCCTGTACATCAGAATTTTTTAACTACTGTGACTTTGACTCATTCTGGACCGTAGAAATTTTCCTTGTAGTTCTCAGCAAGACACTGAGGTGTAATTTATAAATTACTGCTACACTGTGGGAGCTAGGTACAGGCGATCAGTAACATCCACCAGCCCAAAAGCATAAAGTATTAATTGGAACTCAGAGAGTATGTTTCGCATCAATTTAATTTTGATCAAAAGAGAAATTCAAATAGGAGGGCAGGAAGGAAGGTTCTGCCAACTTTCAGAATTTCACTCTGCAGATGTTCAGAGGTAGGCCATATCTTCCCAAACCTCCTTACCCTGTAGTGTGACATATGCAGGTGATGTCAAAATAAACCTGCAAGGGTTGAAGTTACAAAAGTTACACAGAGCACCACTTTGCAGTGTGACAGAAAACTTCAAGGAGAAATCCAAGAGAATTGCAAAATAGAGAATAAGAGAAATTTATGACTATGGCCATTTCCACATGTCCTAAAAATAGTGGCCCACTCACCGAACACTGGCGGATTTTTCGCAGGATTTCTGATGTCTCCATTTCCAAAGTGGATGCAGGCAGTTTCCATGGCACTGCAAAAATGGAAGCAAAACAGCCTGTGTCTACTTTGGAAATGGCCTCTATCTAAAAAAGTGGATTTTGGAAAAAGAAATTCCGTTCTACTTAACAACTCTAACTGTAGACTTCACTCAGTGTGGTGGCTCCCAAGCTGTGCTGGCTTGTTGTAACTCTAAGAAATAACCTGAAATCCTGCGTATATACCACTTCTCAAGAAAAAAAAATCTGCAAATTTTAAATCTACAACAGCTTCTTAGAAAGTCAACCCATTAAATGTGTTTTATGAGAGAGAAGAGGAAATGGTGCTGCTTCCAAAGGAAGAAGTAGGGCATAAAAAGGACCATTATCAATTAATTTTGATTTCTAGCTTCTCTTTTCCTCCTATATAACAGGCCTGCCATTAGCAATGGCAAAAGGGGGGGGGGACAAATTCCTTCACATGAATAATGACACAGATCTAAAGAGCATTGAATTTCCTTGTCCATCTTTGCCTAAAATATCAAGGAAAGTTCGAAAGCAACAGAACACATTCCAGAGAGAAAAGTTAAACTTTAGATTTTGTACGTTACTACAATTTTTAAAAGATATTAAATATTTAAGATTTAATCATCTGTCAGAGTGTCAGTTTGCTAGTCAGTTCTCAAGCCAAAGCTACGCCATGTTCTTATGTCATAATCTGTAGTTGTTTAGTTCTCTCCCTCCAGGCCCAGGTGTTGCCCATATCCATGGGAGCGAAGAATTCTTATCACTCCGTTCCGGCCGACCTTGATGTCCTTGCCTTCCCAGGCCTTCTAGACAGGACTAAGGGGGGAGGCTGGGAATGGGTGTTTGAAGTGTTGTTACTTTCACTTTGTGTGTCATTCTCAACCAAGCTTTTGTTCAGCCAAGACTTTCCTAGTCCTTGGAATATGGATAACTGTATCCTGAGCGCTGTCTTTCAATAAACCTTTTGGAATCAAGAAACTTTGTGCTTCTTGCAGAAGGGGGGAGATGGACTCTAGATAACTGGGATTCCATAGTCTGACATCATCTTTGATGATTAAGCAAGGAAACCATAGCATATACATTTGTGTGATATAGACAGACAGTCCATGCAATGCTTTGTTTGTGATAGGTTTTTATCACATCAAAATATGCACATAATTAACAGTGTAATCCTAAAGGGAGTTACTCCCCCATGGGCTTAGTAATTCTCTTAGGATTTCACTGTAAATTGCTTCAGCTACTTGTTTTCAGTAAGCTTACAAGCTCTTGTCAGACCATAAGCATTATATGCATATTGTAAAGAATGAAGTGTTAAGAAATCTACATCTACACTCGGTTTGCAAGGCCTCCCACTGGCAATTCCCATGCCCTTCACCACCCAGAGGTTAAAATGGCACCGAGGGAAAAATAAAATAAAAACCAGCTCTGTTGATGACATGGCTATGCCCATTCTCGGTACAACCAGTTTGATGTAGCGGTTAAGAGCAGCAGGACTCTAATCTGGAGAGCCAGGTTTGATCTTTCACGCCTCCACTTAAGGCCAGCTGGGTTTGGGAAAAGTGCAGAGAAGTGGGGTCTTTTATTCATTGTTGGTGGATGCGCAGCCTGATAAGTAATGTCTGGTCTGACAAAATAGCAATTATTAAACAAATCACAGGATTTCTTGTCACCTTTAAACCTGAATTGATTTTGTTTAATTTGTGGTTGGGACAAGATGTTCCTACAAGCCCTAGAAGGCTAATTGCTATGCTTCTAGCTGCAGCCAAAATGGCTATTGCTTCAGTGTGGAAGGATAAAACTGTGGTATGATAAAATTTGGGACCAATATTATATGGAGAAAATAATATATCCAATACAGTGTGCTGACCTGCCTAATATACAATCCGGTTTTTGGGAAGATTGGTTACCAGTTTTAGGTCATATGATCACAAAAGAAGCTGGCCCCACCAAGAAGTATTCATTAGATCCATTTCTTTTTTAATACATTATTACTACAAAACTTTTAAATTCTTAAATCTGTATTGTGGTTATTAACTGTTTAAAAAAGACTCAGCGTGAATGTTATGAGCTCTTCTGCACTGTACTGACGAGTTGTATGTTGTTTACAGTTCCGTTTTAAATTTTGTTATGAAAGAAGAATTTTTTTTAAAAAAATAAACAGTATTTTTTAAAAAGCCAGCTGGGTGACCTTGAGTCAGTCACAGTTTCACAGAGCTCTCTCAGCCCCACCCACCTTACAGGATGATTGTCGTGAGGATAATAATATTTACTTTAAAATGGCGTGTGTCTCGCTGATGTGCAATCATGTAATTTTGAATTGATTTCAAGAATGTGATGGCCTCTGGCTAATGAACTTTGTTGATAATAATGACACACTTCATAAACCACTCTGAGTGGGCATTACGTTGTCCTGAAGGCAGTATCTAAATAGAATGTTGCTGTTGTTGCTATTGTTGTTGTTAAAAAAGAGTAGCTCTAGGAAATGTGTTATTTGTTACTTATTTCCAAGGCCTGACTTAGCCCTGTAGCACAAGCAACTACTGTGGGGGTACAAAGCAGCTCAATAGTTTCTCGGGATGTATTTTGACAAAAGCCATTGAGGTGATCCAGTCAGGAACTTGCTAAACATTTATATGGAGAAGTTTGATTAGGATAAGAAAGCCAGTATGGTGTAGCAGTTAGCGCGTCAGACTAGGATCTGGGAATCCCATGTTTGAATCCCTGCTCCTCTGTGGAAGCTTACTGGGTGATTTTGGGTCATTCACACCTGAGGATAAAATGAAGGAGAGCAGAATGATGTAAGCCACTTTGGGTCCCCATTGGGAAGAAGAAGTGAGGTATAAATAAAGTAAGTAGAAAAAGTAAAAATAAGATCACCTGGCGGTCATGTTCATGATGTTCTCCGCATGCCTGCAGGCCAATAGATACAGTTTTGTTGATCACTCCAGTTTGGGCAGTCTACAAAAATGCAGTACATTCCAAGGAATTATGGGTACATCCAATCCAATATGCACTGACTTGGAACAAGTCCCAATGAACTCAGTGGGGCTCACTTCCAAGTAAATATTTATAGGCTAGAACTGTAAATCCCATGGATTAGAATAAATTTTACTCCCTAATGAGTGTGTTTAGGGTTGCAGCCTGAGGGTTTATTTCAATATGTTATTGAAGAAATATCCGTTCCTTTCCTGGTTACTTGCTGTTCACCTGCTGACAGCTCTAAGCAGAAGCAGATGCATGCTGGTGTGATCAGATATTAGTAGCTACTGAGCTCAGCTCATCAAATGAGCCCAAGTGGCAAATGATCCAATTAAAGCTTCATTATTTGGAGGTGAGAAGGCAGGAGGGAGCATGCATCATCTTGCTGTAGTTGCATGCAGTAATTCCCATCTGAGCCCTACATCTTATGGCAGATAGCATTTACTTATCCATCCATACAACGTAGCCTTGACCCGGATAGCCCAGTTGAGCCTGATCTTGTCAGATCTCAGAAGCTAAGCAGGGTTGGCATTGGCTAGTAATTGGATGGGAGCCCTCCAACGAAGACTAGGGTTGCAGAGGCCAAGGCCGTATCCGCAGCTGCCAGCTGCTGGGAGCATGCCACGGCTTGCTGCATGGGAGGCTGAGCAGGCCCTTGCCTGCCCCATAGATGGGGCGGCTGGCTTGCCGCATGTGCAGGACCTCTCAGTCCTGTGCTCAGCCATGGAAGTGACATCATCACACAGTGCCAGGAGGGGGAGGGGGGCCGGACAAGGGTTGCACTGGGTGCCAGCAATCCTAGATCTGGTCTTGGCAGAGGCAGGAAATGGTAAGCCACCTCTGCTAGTCTCTTGCCATAAAAACCTCACTAGGTGTCGCCATAAGTCATCTATAACTTGAGGCCACTCTCCACCACCACCACCACCACCACCACCACACAACGTAGTTCTTAAATAGTGAAGCCTTGACAATTCCCATTTTAAAGATTATGAAACTGGACTGGAACGCGCTGATTCTTTTAAGATACTGGTACCAAAAGACAATTCTGAAGACTCTTTTGGTTTATGGCAATCCATCTAGACTTCATCCAGTCTTCATTTTTTATAATCTTCCGCCAAGGAACTCAGGCTAGCTTATACGGATCTGGTGATCCCATAAACCAAAAGAGTCTTCAGAATTGTCTGTGGGGGCTCTTCTGACTTCCTCAGGCAAGTTCCACAGGATAGAGGCTACCACAGAGAAAGCCCGTGTACGGGCTGCTCCTGACTTCACCCGTGTGCAGCCTGTCACCTTCAGGAAACCCTGTTCAGATAAGTGAAGCTGCTGTGGAGGAACATAGGGAGGGAGACGGTCCCGTAGGTATGCCGGACCAAAGCTGTGAATAACTTTGTATGTAATAACTAATACTTTGATCTGAGCACGGTAACTGATGGATTTTGTTCAGGTGGAGGGTGTAGTGTGTTTCAATTGGTATTAATGTCCAACATTATCTCTTCTGCACCACCTATGTACACATGAATAATGATAAAACATGACAAAAAAAGCAATCAATGAGATTGTATATAGAATAGTGTCTGTGGAGGGTTATGTCAATGCATCAATAAAACACCTCACACAAAGCATCTCGATGCAGTCAAATTTATAATCAGGTTGCTTATTTTTCAGTGTGGTTGTGGTTATTTTAGTATTTATTTTACAAAATTTATGGTGGTGGAAAGTGCTGTCAAGTTGCAGCTGACCTATGACAACCCCATAGGGTTTTCAAGGAAAGAGACATTCAGAGTTGGTTTGCCATTGCCTGCCTCTGTGATGCAACCCTGGTCTTCTTTGGTGGTCTCCCATCCAAGTACTAACCATGGCCAGCCCTGCTTAGTTTCTGACATCTGATGAGATCGGACTAGCCTTCATACTCTCATAAGGGTTGTGAAGGTGGCTAATTAAGAATATGCATAATAAAATCACACCTTAAAAAACATTTAAACCAACAAAAACACAAGATCAAAGCAAAACCAGAGCTAAAATTGACATACAAAAACATAAAAACAAGAATGAAAACATTGGGAAGGAAGGAAGATTCACTAAGGGGACACCTAGCAAAACAAACAAGTCTTCACCTACTGGCGGAAGATGACAACAGAAGGAGACAGATGAGTCCCCCTGAGGTGAGAGTTCCAGAATATGGGTGCCAAGACTGAGAAGGCCCTCTTCCAGGTTGCCACCAACTTAATCTAAGAAAGTGGGACACTGGAACCAGGGCTTCGGAATATGACCTCAGTGGTCAGATAGGTTTGCAAGGGAGTAGGTGGTCCATATAGGCCAAAACCATATAGGGCTTTAAAGATCAATGTCAGCACCATGAATTGTGCTCAGAAAAAGATTGGAAGCCAATATAGGCAGACTGGAGAGATATGGTCCCTATGACCCACCCCAGTCAACATCACGGCTGCCACATTCTGCAACTAATTACACTTTTCATGAGCAGCCCCACACGATACAAGTTGCAATAATGTAATCTAGAGGTAACCAGAGCATGCACCACAGTAGCCAGATCTTTTATGCCCAGGAAAGGTTGAATCTGTTAGCCGGGACTTGAATGGCCCAGACTAGCTTGATCTCATTAGATCTCAGAAGCTAAGCAAGGTCAGCTTTTGTTAGTACTTGGATGGAAGACTCCCAAGGAAGACCAGGGTTGCTACACAGAGGCTGACAGTGGCAAATCACCTCTGTTCATCTCTTGCCTTGAAAACTCTACGAGGTCACCATAAGTCAGCTGTGACTTGACGGCACCTTACACACACTTAAACTAAGAGATAGGGACTGGCCTAAAGATACCCATGAAATTCCATGCTTGAATAGGGCTTTCAGATCAGGTCAGGTCAGTTTTATTATTACGATCCAAGATCAAAATTCAGATCGGCATGATAGGGCTTCGAACCCAGATCTCCCTGGTCTTGTTCTTGTTTAATGCATCCATTCCTTCTGGTGCCGCTTTTTTCCATTTGTTTGCTTCTACAACATGGATGTGCAAAAATAGAGACTGGACTACGGTACCAAGTTGGAGCATCTGCTTTGCATGCCAGAGGTCCCAGATTCAACCCCTGGCATGACCAATTAAAAGGATTATGTAAGACCTCTACATGAGACCAAAAGATCTCCCAAATTCACAGCTGATCATCAGACTACAGAGAACAGCTGAAGCTGAAGAAAATGGCAGCTTCAGGGGGCAAACTCAATGATATACCATAGATTCTAGGCAAAATTCCTTCCCAGATTCTACCCTCTACCATCCCCAAAACTCCAGGAATTTTGTGGACTTGAGTTGGCAACCCTAAGACCTGGAGAAACTCTGCAAGTCAGAGTAGGCAATACTGACATTAAGAAATTTTGTAGCTTCATGTGCTCAAGCTTTCTTTATAAGGAGCAAACGGAATTTTATTATAAACAGGGACATTGACTTACTGCTTGGCTAGACAAGAAAGTCTTGGGTTAATAACAACTACAACATTCGATTTATATACTGCCCTTCAGAACAACTTAATGCCCACTCAGAGTGGTTTACAAAGTATGCCATTATTATCCCCCCAACAAAACACCCTGTGAGGTAGGTGGGGCTGAGAGAGCTCTGAGAAGCTGTGGCTGACCCAAGGTCACCCAGCTGGCTTCAAGCACAGGAGTGGGGAATCAAACCCGGCTCTCCAGATTAGAGTACCACGCTCTTAACCACTACACCAATCTGGCTCTCAAACTGACTCTTTAGTTCCTGGCATCTCCAGTGAAAAGGACAAGGTAGTAGATGATATGAAAGGCCTCTTCCTGGAAAGCTACCACCAGTCAGACAAAACTGACCTTGATAGACCAATGGTCCAATTCAAAATAAGGCATTTTCATGTGATGAAAAATTATTTGACTTTCAGCTTTCGTTTCAATGAATACAAGGTATATGTGAAGAATCAGATGTCTTCTGTCATACTCTGCACAGCCTGTTTGATTCTGTGTGACTCTGGTGTTAGAAACTGTTCTTTGCCTGGAATAGGACAGCCTACTGCTATCTCTTTCTCAGCCTACAGTTTCTTTTTCGCCTGAGAAGCTGGGCCTCATGGACTTGGAGTTTCTCACACATCATCTTTGCTATGTCCTGCTTCTCATTTATTAAACGTAGCGAACTGTTTCCTAAAAGGGGTTTGGAATAGGGGCTGGGCTTAGAATCCTACATACATTATGTGCTTGTAGAGAACCACCATTCCTGACAAGATGTGTAATAGGGAATGGACTAGTAGCTTATCAAATAAAATGCTTTAACTCTTGCAGTTCCTGGACTCATGCATTGAAGTCTTTGAGAGTTACTTGGCAGAAGCTCACGGTATAGTTACATTACATTTTAACTGTGATGTTAAGCAGCCATCTTTTTTTTAAATGCAATGAACCTTTCTGTTCTACTCTTTCATAATTGAATTTTACAATGGAGGTAGATGAATTTATTCACTTTCCTGGCAGAATTACTTTCAATCAATTTAATTAGAACCCAAATTGTAGCAAGCAGAGTTGACCTCCTGTCTCCTGTCCATTTGCTGACAATATTTAACGGTGGGAAAAAGAGGGAGAATTTTTCAAATTTTTGTATGCCCTTTCGCTGCCCCTTGTCTAAGACGTTCAGTTCCATAATCATCATATTAAAAGAGGCAGCTGTCTATCTGCCCATTAGCTGACAACTTGCTTTTCAAAAAAGACCAGGAAGATGCTATTCCAAAAAATCCATCCCAGGGTATGACCTGCTAACAATACTTCCCCTTTGGCTACAGATGTTACAGCTTTCTGTTTGGAACAGGCCAATATGATCCAAGAGCTAATTGTATTAACATCAGCCCAGTTTTAACAAGTCTCAAGTATCAATAAATCATTTCTTTAGTGGTCCTAGTTATAAAACTCTATTGTTAATGTACTGTACTTGAATTGACAAATAGGCCGAAGAAACCATTCGTTTCCTGTAAGATCTCTCACTTTCTCAAGCTTCACTTCCCATAGCTGTAAAGGAGACTTTCAAAATGGAGAATGTGAGGAGCATCTTCATGCATTACTCAAGTTGTTTTAGCTTTAATGGCTCTCATCAGAGATATTTCATGCCTGTGAAAACCACCCAGCTTTGATGATCAATTCCCCTTGAAAATCTCCCTATTTTATATATTTTTACACATAAAACCTAACGGTGTTACGCAACGCAATGCGGCCTTCCATACAAATGCTGCTGAAATCATGAACCCTTATTTCTTAAACAAGAAGTTAGCACTTGACTAATAATGATGGCAATCTTATGTGATGGGTACACACTTTTATGCACCCATCACATACTTCAAATGAACAGTAATTTCCCTAATTAGCTACCACAGGAATTAATTACAGTAAGAATTCACAGGTCTAAAGTGAGAAGACTGCTGCTAGCATTTTGCATGAGTGAAAGCCAAGGCTTTGTTATTTGAATTTTATGAGAGAAACTTTTTTGCCTGTTGCATCACCGATCAGCTTTAAACTCTAGACAGGTGAATGGGCTTCCAGCAGGGTGTGCCGTTAGGTCACAGGGTCCTGCCAACTGGGTCTCATCCCAAGTCCTCATAGAGCTGCCATTTTGAAAACACCTTCAGCTGTTGTGTCAGGCCTCCTGCCTCTCTTTGCATGCATGTTAACAAAAGCAGCAGGGTGGTGAACTGAGGTCTTTCGGTGAAAGGAAGTGCCCCTCCCTGGTTCCAATAATTGACAGACTTAATTTTCTCTGACATACACCCTTTAGTGCAGAGTTTGTGCTTCCTATCCTCAGTTTTCTTGGTATCCTGCTAATGGTCCTCGCCTTGGTATCAGTGAAGTCTTAACTCTGTCTCCCCCTCTTCCTGTCACATGATTCTGATGTCAGAGGACTTCCTGTCACTTTTTTGTAGCTCAGTGTGCCCCATGCTCAGTTTGATCCAGGTCTGAAGTAACTGAAGACTACTCGATAACATGAAGGGCATGGCAGTACTCCAAGCAAAAGGACTGACGGCCTTTCATACCAAACTTTCATGTCTTGATGCAACCAAGAATGTACAAGAATGTGTCCTTTTTTTTTCCATTTTGTTTTTGTACATGGTCACTGCCAAAAGATACATATGACACTAGCTATTATATTACTGTAATTCACCTCACAGATTTCCCAGACAAGAAGATCAAAGAGGTAAATGATTATAATTGTTTAATATCTAATGACATGTCAATCCCCTTCAAGGGTCTTTGCATTTTGCCTGTTTTTGTTACTGATGGTTCCATTTTGTTCCTTTTAAAAGTACTATTTACATGTTGTTATATATTAAATGCCATTTATACACAAGTGACACACAAATAGACATTATTTTTCATGGTAATTTTAATTTAAAATTCATTAGCATGGTTGAGGGGACAAAGACAGCTGCAGTTTCATCCTGAATAGGGAGAACCCATGTCAGAAATGAGTAGTACTTTGAAAGTGAAACTTCACAGAATTTTGGTAAAACCCTAACCAAAACATTAACTATCAGAGTCAAACCACACAAGACAAAATAAAGTACCCAAGTAATTTGAGTGTATTTTGTCTCATGTGGTGAGACCCTCAGTAGTATAAGAAGCATGAGGTCTTGATAGGGACAGCTTGAACAGGAGCAGAGGAAAAATTAGACAGCCAAGACCACGTATACGTTGGCATATTGTTGTTAATACCGTCTGGAGTTCAATAATGTTTACTTTTCTGAACAAAATGATTGAGAAGATTTTGAGACTGTAGATTTTTTTTAAAAAACCACCTTGTTCATATTAGAAGTAGTTATATTTCATTTGGTAGCAGTTACTCAGTCAGAAGAGTTTTCCCCAATGTGCAGTAATTCTACAATCAAATTGTAGAAGAGATAGAACTTACAGACTATTGAGGTAGATTCCATTTGCAGCAATATCTTGCAGGAAAAAGAAAGATTCCTAGTATAACAATGCAGTTCTAAGAAGAGTTAATTTCAATGGGCTTAGACTGGAGTAACTCTTCTTAAGGTTACACTGTACAGCATTACTTGCCCTATACTTGCCCTATACCACAGCCAACTAGTTCAGCATCAAGGCTGCTTGGGTGTGTGAGGAAAATTTCCCATTGCAGGGGAAAGGGAGGTAGAAGCAACCTCTCTTTTAATAGACCATGAAGCAAGAAAGAGAATTTCTCAAAGGAAAGCAGAGAGAGAGAAGGAGTCAGGACAGGAGGCATCCCCCCCCCTTAGACAAAGAGAAGCAGCTTAAGCATTGAAAGGGTAACACATATGCACAGAGAGACTTACAGCATCCCCCCCCCCTCTGCCCAATGCCCATCGCATCACAGCAATGGGGAAAAGCTATACAAATAATACTGCTGCCGTTTTTCATTAGCCAAGTGACACACACTCAATATCATTATATATCAGATAACAATTGCATGCTTACACGTTCATATCAAAATATTTATTTGAGTGGAGCACATACAATGTTTATCACATTACTGGCCCTTTAATAAACAATTCTAATTAGGCATATACATTTCCAGAAAAGATACCTGTAGGCAACCCTTCCAGTTCACCTTTCATCCTTTACACATTTAAATGTGTTTTTCTTTCAAAAACATTCATGGACTGCCCTTGATGTGTTCCTCCAAACTTGGAATGAAATTTTACAAGAGAGTATCTTGATGAGAAAGAATAATTTCCTCCCTTTGTTCTATCTAAAAGCCACCATCTACAATTTTAATATTAATAAGTTCTTCTCTGATCCGTTCTTATCTTGACCATCTGTTTAGACCACTCGAGTAACCAGATACTTCCAAAATATATTGATTCCATCTCTGTATTTGTACAGTGGTTCCTATCCCTTGTGCCAGGACTATGGAAATTCTAGACATTATTATGAGCATCTGCAGTGTTGGGGTAAATCCTAGATTAGGACACAGAATGAAAGATCAATCTCCTGTTACACCTACAAACATGTTTGTGTAAATATATGCCTGGGGAAAGAGAAGTGAGTGGAATTAAAATGTGCAATTTGAGCCAGAGGCTACAGGCACAGATGGTTTAAAAAGAGGATAGACAGATTCATAGAGGATAGGTCTATCTGTGGCTACTAGCCATGGTGATTAAACGAAGCCTCCACATTCAGAGACAGTAAAGCACTGAATAGCAATGCAATATATTCAGCTATGCCCTATTTTTGGTCCTCCAGGGTAACTGGTTGGCCACTGTGCAAGACAGAAACATATGGTGATTGCACAAGGCAATGGTCCTTACTAGAGTTGGGCACAAATCGAAATACAAACCAAAGTTCGTCATGAACCAGGCTGTTTGTGAACCAGCAGTTTGTTGGAGCTCATTTCTGATGAACCATAATGAACTCCTATGATTTTTAGAGCAGTTCGTGTGGTTTGTTTTTCAGTTCATCACTGCAGACAGCCTGGCGGCGATCAATCTGTTAGCTAGGCAATGGGGCAATGGGCTTTCCGCAGACCTTCTGCAGCCCCAGAAGTGATGTACCAACAAACCAAACAAACCAGTTTGTGAACCGGGCAAGTTCATGGTTTGTGCAATGCAATGAACCACGAACCTCAATGAACTTCCATTTTCCCAGTTTGTGCCCAGCTCTAGTTCTTACTGTGTCTCAAAAAAAATTAAAATTGGGTATGTCGTTCTTTAGGAGGAGGTGATAGTATCCACATTTACTGACTTAGTTACAAATGAAAGACATGCAGGAGATTTGGGACCAGGGCCATTTCCACACACGTTGAATAATGCACTTTCAATGCACTTTCACAACCCTTTTGAAGTGGATTTTTTGTTCCACACATGGAAGATCAGTTTCAAATGTTCACTAAAGAGTATTGAAAGTGGATTATCCAACGTGTGTGGAAGCAGCCCAGGTTAGAATGCAGAGAGTCACAACAAGCATGGAAAGAGAAATAATTTAGTGACCCTAGAACTCAGGAAAAACACTTGATCTCTGGTCAAATTTCTGATCACTTTTATCTTTGTACAGCAGGTCTTCTGAAAAATACCCCCATCTATCACCTTCTTGCCAGAGTGACTGTCAGGGCTGTGATGTGAAATGTGGAGTTTTTCTCCCCAAGAGGGGTTTACTTCAACAAAAAGGATACCATTGCATATACAAAACTCCTACTAATTTTGGGATAACTATGGCAGCCAGCATACACAAAGACCCAAAGTTCTGGCTTGGACCAAGGAAGTTCGAAAATAAATGAGACTTGAGAGCTGCAATTGCTGAAATAAGAGGCATCCGTTACTTATTGAAAACAGCTCTATCGCCACACTCTAGAACACATAGGACCAAACACATATGACCAAGTGTAGCTATCAATGAGGGAAAGGTTCGAAGAAGAAATTTAAAGCAAGAGAAGGGGTACCTGCTATGTGTTGTACAGTAGAATTGTTCTAAGAGAAGAGTTTGGTATAGTGGGCAGTTTGGTGTAGTGGTTAAGAGCACGGGACTCTAATCTGGAGAACCGGGTTTGATTCCCCACTCCTCCACTTGAAGCCAGCTGGGTGACCCTGGCTCAGTCACAGCTCTTCCAGAGCTCTCTCAACCTGACCCACCTCACAGGGTGGTTGTTGTGGGGATAATAATAACATACTTTGTAAACCGCTCTGAAGGGTGATATATAAATCAAATGTTGTTGTTGCTGTTATTGATCCAGAGGAGTTAGCTGTGGTTCTCAAAGGCTTATGCTACAATAAAGTTGGTTAGTCTTAAAGGTGCTGCTGCACTCTTTACTATGTTGCTGTTATTGGTATTACAGACAAGAGTCTTTAAGGCAACCAAGTGTGGTAGAGTTGGAGGAAAGAAAGCCGTGAGGAATGAAAGTGGAAATAAATGGTGGAGTGCAGCTATGGAGAACCTCAAAGTTAAGGGCATGGAATTTGCACTCTCTGTCTCCCTCCCTTCTTTCCAGGGGACTCATGGAAGTATATATTGTTCCCCTTTCTCCATTTTACTCTCTACCTCATTCTGTGAGGTAGAATAAGCTCAGCTGATGTGACTGTCCCAAGGTCACACAGTGAATTTCCTAACACTGTGGGATTTTGAACTGTGTGTCTGACGCTCTAACGTCTACATCATTGGAGCTCACTGGGTGCAAAAATGTATTGAAAGCAGTATCTTGGGCAAATTTTCTGCATATTTCCCCCATTTCACATATTTGAATATATCCTATAACTAGATTACCAGTGTGTACATGTGTGTGTTTTCAGCCCTGGATATATTTAACATTTTTATTATTATTTATATTCGTTAGTAATGTAAAGAGTTTTTACAGACGTCGATATTCATAAGAGCCAGCAAAATTCTTCAACTTTACTTACCAAGTCCCTCTCTCTTTACTGGCTTCTGTGACTTTCATCACCCTCAGGTCCCGTCCTTCTACTTCTCTGAAACCACAGATGCTACTTAATCGGGGCTAGCAGAAGGTATAAAGGTGCCGCCAGTATAGCCAGGGATCTGTGGCTTTGCTTTCATAATCCTGAGAACACTTCCCATCTGCTCTGGCTTCCTACCACAGGTGGTTATGGATGCAATAAGCATGGAACAAAGGATACATGGCAAATGCTAATATCTGTACTCTGGCAAACTGTTATAGGCAGCTAGTTGGGGGGGAAATTTCCCAAGATATTCCCAGCCTAAGATTATTCCCTTTTCATTGTATTATTTGCCTTTCTCACGGGATTAAGATGGACAATGCTTTATATTGATCTCTGAGGGGCTGTAACTCAAGTGGGAAAACATCTGCTTTGCATGCAGAAGGTTTGATCCCCAGCTTTTCCAGTTAAAAAGATCCAGAGGGGATCTGAAAGAGTTCTGCTTGAGACTCTAAAAAGCAGCTGCCAGTCAAAGCAGGTAAGGCTGGCCTTGATAGAACAATATCCTAACTTAGTATTAAGCATCCTCATCTAATTTTATCTCCTCCCTCCAAATAAAATCTGGTGATTTGGGTTATGTTGAGACAGCAGTCTCTGCTGAAAATACCCAATGAGTTCATAGATTCCATCGCACGTAACAATATTTCACCCATACGTACGGTGTCTCTTTTATGTAGTAGTAGAGAGTAGACATGGGCACAAACCGCATTACAAACCAAAAAAACCCCACAAACTGCCTGATCGTCTGTTCGCGATCTGGCGGTTTGTGGGGGTCCATGGCCAATGAACCAGCATTCATTGGAAGCCTGGTTTGTTGTTTTCACCCACGGTTTGTGAAGCCAGACAGTCAGGCACCATCAATCAATTCCCTTGGAAACGGAGCTGGGGGAATGCCTGAACTCTGTCTGTACTCCTTCTGTCACCCTGGAAACCCAAATTGAAGCCCAGCTTACCTTGATCAGCAGGTCTTCCTTCCAACCACAGAGCTGCAAATTGGTTACAATTAGTTACATGGGAGAAGACACCTGGGGGAGGGAGGGGAAAGGGGGTGTTCTGTAGCCATGGGCACTCCAATCTTATCCATGCAAACCCTGACAGGCAGTTCTGATGGCCAGCCCCTTGTACACTGGGCCAATGTCAACTGGTGGCTCTAATTGTATCGAGTGGGAGTTTCCTGGGGGCCTCGGATTGGACAGGGTATAACTCCAAGATCCCTATTGCAATCTTGACCAAACTTGGGTGCTGGCTGGAGAAGAGCCTGCTAAACACTCCCTGTGAATATGGGCTCTCTAAGTGCAATGGGGGCCATTCTGACACCCACAAACCACAAACTGCAAACCAGTTCAGTAACGGGAAATGTTCATTATGGTTCGTTTGTTCGGGTTCATCGGCGGCACCGAACCACGAACCACAGGTTCGTTAAATTTTTTTGGTTCATGCCCATGTATAGTAGAGCGTAGTTTCATGTCATAGCTAACTTATGGCAACCCCTGGCAGGGTTTTCCTGGAAAGAAACTAACAGAGGTAGTTTGCCATGACCTGCTTCTGTAACCCTCGTCTTTACTGGAGATCTCCCATCCAAATACTAACCAAGGCCAACCCTGGTTAGCTTCTAAGATCTGATGAGATTAGGCTCACCTGTGCTATCCAGGGCCATTTTCACACTGTTTACCAGCCACGGAACATCGCGCCAAGTTCCCGGAATGACAGCATCTTCCTGGCGCGATTTCATGTGAGTACTACTGTTCTCATGTGAAATCATGCCAGGAAGACACTGTCGTTCCGGGAGCTCGGCGCGATGTTCCATGGCTGGTAAGCAGTGTGAAAACGGCCCAGGTCAGGGTCTCTTTTTATATACTTGTAACATATTCTTACAAGAGGAATCACTGCCTTATTGCTTCTACACCTAATATGATGCATTGATAAATCGAAATAAATAATAAATCAAAATAATAAATAAATAAAGGCTTTACTCTGTTTTAAAAGGGAAAGGATTCTTTTCTTCTTTCAAGAAAAAACTTGATATTATAAAAGCATAATTATACTTTAACAGTCGGTCTGTAGCTATAAAAACATGACTTCAGATTAGATGTCTTTTGAAATGAGATCCTATGTTGAGATCCACACTTCTGCTTGCACCCAAGCAAGCAAATCTAAACCTGTTCTCCAGCTTGCTGAGTTCCTTCTTTCCAAGCCTGTGCATGTGAATGTTTTTAAGTCAGCCACCTATCTATAAATGGGGCATTTATGTGCCTCACAGTGTTTACTTTTGCCAACAACAAATCTCCCATATTTGTGCAGCTGCACAAGAGCCCACAGTCATGTGAAACATGGCCCTGCTTCTCTTTCCTTTTGGATTCTTTGCTGCCCAGCTATCTGCACCCCTGACTTGAGATTCAGACATTCCCTTGGATCTGCAGGGTTTGTTAACCATTGCTATTTTGGCCTTTGGGGCATTGGCCTTTGGAACATTGTGACGGACTCAGCTTCTGATGCTGAGATTTCCAGTCAGTGAGCATATGATTGACATGTTTCCTCCCCCCCACCCCCATGGGGCTAGCCTGAAATGGCAGTTGGGGGTGGAATGTTGGGGAAGCTGGCAGTTGGAGTTGGGGAGAGAAAACGAGAGAGTGGAAGGGAGCTGGAGCCTGGCTTCCTCTCTCCTCTGTGAGAGGAAATAAGGTTTGTGAAGCACTATTAGTCCTCAGACTAAAGTGGGGGAAACCAGCACTAACTCCTACTTAGACTTGAGAGATCTGGGAATTATAGTGGGCCAAGGAAGTGGGTAGAGAGGAGTCTCCCCTTCAGCACCAGGAACAGGGTTATGGCTCATAACTATAACGCCTGCCCAGTATCTAGCCAGGGTTTCTCTCAGTGGAGCACCCTTAAGTCTGGAGAGGAGGGAATGTCGTGCTGTCTGTGCTTTAAAAGGGAAACATTTGTGAAGCAGTGTCAACCTCTGAAAGAAGCCAGCAACTTAGAGTTATACCAAGTGTTTAGTGCCTCACACCAGTGAAGTTTTTGTATAAAAACCTTTCTGTTGCTTCAGTTCAAACATCTGCCCACCTGCCTTTTGACTTTACCTGCTGTAAATAAACCTTCAGTTACATTTTGAACCTCCCCAAGCCTTGTGTGCCAGTTTCTGCTAAAGGGAAGCCCAAACCCCTGATCTGTCCCCTACTAAGGCTTGGCTTGGTAACCATTTTTAATAAGCCTTAAGGGTGGGACAAGAAGGAAAGTTGAAGCTTAACATCAACCACGCTACCAGAGGCTTCCCAACTCAGTATACAGCTTCATAGGCTTAAAGAGGAGAAGTTTTACCTCAGTGGAGGGGAAGGTCAGCCTAAGCCTGAGTTGGACATGGGTTTGTGACAAACATCTTTAATGAGCTTTCTTGTATTAAATATGTTTGGTGCTATATTGACTGCTAGTCAACCTTTCCCCAGGCGAGAGGTTTGTATTACCCACCAATAAAATTCACCTCTGTTTTCACTCTTGCAGATGTTCAGTATTTCTTCAATGATCACAAAGGTATCTTGCCACTTTGTAAAAAAATCCCTTACACAGCCACATGGGTCAATGCCTGGTGTGTCCTTTTAAACTGGGTGTAAACTTAAAGCTGCCCTGCCCTGGATAGCCCAGGAGAGCCTGATCTCATCAGATCTCAAAAGCTAAGCAGGGTTGGCCTTCATTAGTAATTGGATGGGAGACCTCCAAAAAAGACCAGGGTTGCAGGGGCAGGCAATGGCAAACCACTTCTGTCAGCCTTTTGCCATGAAAACACCACCAGGGGTCACCATAAGTCAGATATGACTTGAGGGCACATGCCACCAAACCCTAAAGCCAGCAGCTTCTTTACCATAGGGGTGAGGTAGTAGAAAGAGATTTTTCTTCCTTATGATCAGGTGTTGATTTTAAATTTGGACTCAGACTGGGAAATGGTTCGCTTTCGTGTTGACAGATGTTCGGGATACATCTTTTTTCTGATCTCTTATGTCAGGAGCTCCCAGATGTGTTGAATTTGGGGACACATTTGGAAATATGAGAACAGGTAGCGGGCACTGAAACAATATGTAACCAGTTGCAAAATGGCTGCCAGGTGGGTGGCGTCCAACCACAAAATATTGGATATTTCCACACCAGGCATGCTTCTATGATGGAGGCAACTGTTTTCAGATGAGTTCTCCCTGTAGGCACAAAGGTGATACCTACTGGGCTCTTCTGAAACACTTCCTCCTCTGATAAAGTGGAGGAAAAGCCAGAACTGGTTCTTTGTTTTGGGGAAGAAGCAAGAAGGTGCCAGGAAGTGCATTGGTGGGTGCTCTGAGTGACATAGCAGAAACAATTTCTAACAGAATTTTAAGGATGTCTGGAAGGTACATTTACCGGTATTCTTTGAAGGATGACATGACATGATATTAAACTGTTGCAGGTCTTGAAGATCCTTCTCAGGTTATGCTTCCTTTTGTTATAGTAGTGCAACCAAACTCTCTGCCCTGCAGTAATAAAGTAAAACTTAAAAGTGATGGCTGAAGCAAAATAGTTGTTAGTAAAAAGGCTCCCTTCCCCTGTTTGAGATTGGCACTGTGTATACATGGTATTAGCAACTGTCAAATAAAGATGCCTGTGAATAAATCTTTCCTAACAAAGGTTTAGTATTAAGCACTGGGAAACAAAGAGTGTGTGCTTCAAAGCTAACTAAGATTAATGTTAACATATCCCTCTGAGAATGATTGAAATGGTCTCTTTTATCCCATTTAAGGTTACTGTCAGTGAGGATTAGCTGTCTTTAGCCTCAGTTTCTCTAGATGAAGATTTATATTAAACATGATCATGTGATTATTTTTGTCATCCATGGAATACGCTCTGATAGAAAGAAAAATTTAGTCTTGCCATTATAAGAAGCAGCAGGCAGCAGGAGGAATATGGTTCTTTTTGTTTAAGAAATGAAATGAACACTGCCAAATGTGACTTGAAAACTAAATCATCTTTTTTCTTTGATTGAGTCCACTTGTTCTGCACATTGTGTACAAGTGATGGAGGTTAAAGTCAGGCGGAGCCATGAATATCAAAACATGAGCCTTCCCGAAAGAGCGCTACTAAGAAGAACCTGGGTCTGTAAAAGTGCTAAAATGTGCCTCTTTTTTCATTATTTGGGGGAATGGTCAAAGAAAACTGGTAGGCGCTATTGTTACTAATGAAATCAGTCTCGAGCTGAACAAGAAGAAACGGTGCCAGGAATTAGGTTAAGAAAAAACAGTCCTTGAAAAAACTAGTTTAGCACTTCATTCACCCTTTCTGGTCCAATATACTGACAAGCTTAACAGTGCTACCCTATATCTAAGAGCTATAGAATGAGCAAGACTTTTTAAAAAATGATTATCCAGCTCTGATATCATTCTGCTCAAACTGACTGTTTTTCGATAAACAGTCTCCTTTGGGAAGCTGGAGAATTAATATATTCTTCTGGAAAGATAATCAAAGGTTGGCAAGCCTATAAACACTTTCCTGGGAGTAAGCCTGATTGAATAAAATGGGAATTACTTCTGAGTAGACCTGTTTAGGTTCGCTTCCAAAGGGTATTCACACACTCACCTCCCGCTCCCAAAGAATACACATTGCTCCTGTCAAATCTACATATGATAAGATATGGCACAAAACAGTTTGTAAACCTTTTCTTCTAGGATTTGCTACTCAAAAATAAATTGGCCATTATGACATAGATGTTCAATATCCAATGTATTTCAATTCCAGTCCAATTACCATCCATAATACACAGGTCAAACATCACAAGTTTTACAACAGAAGCAAAATACCATCTTACATTGACTTAACCCTTTTTGGTTTCCCTCTGAGAATTTGTAAGTGTGCACAGATACATTGGTCTTGTATGTAACACACTGCACAGTGTCTTGTTTCATCAGCATAGCAGCAATATCTAGTGTTTGGCATGTGAAACAAGCATATTGTGTTATCTTCATTGACTGTAATCCCAATATTTAAAAAGGCTGTTTGCAAACCAACTGTTACCATTCAGCACCTCAGCTACAGCATCTGGATCCTCTGTCCTTGCACAATGAGAAGTTCTGCAGTATGGAGAGAAAGAAAGGGAGTGAGCATGTGGCCAGGGAAATTACCAACTTTTATAGTTCAGGCACCCGGCTCCTCTATCCTTTAACAGTGAGAAAGTCTGATTTTTTTTGTTTTAGGTAATCCTTGACAATCCTTTTTTGTCCTTGGTGATCCTTTGAGATTTAAGGTGGGGTAGAAATCCACTAAATAAACTCATATTAGACCCCAGTTCATATGATCATCAGACCCAAAATAGTGGCTTGAAATAGTCAACAATGTACAACCATTGCTAATCACAACATGTGACTTTATGTTATATTACCACAAATCAAGTAAGGCTGCAATCCCATGCATGCTTATTTGGATTTAAGACGAGCCCGGCTGGGTCCTACCAGTAGTCCATCTAGATCAGTGGCCCATTCACACAGTGGCCAACCTGTTACCCTGAAGGACCAACAAACAGAGCATAGAAGCCAATGCTGCTTTTTATCACTGGTATTGAGAGGTTTACTGCCTCTGAATATGAAGGTTTCCTTTGGTCACCATGGCTAGTAGCCATTGATGGACCTACCCATGGAAGTCGAAGTCACTGAAATCTATGCATAGAATCAGAGTGCAAATGCGTGTGACTCCTGTATTATCCTTATTCTAGCCTTCGCCCAAGAAATTCAGAATGGTGTACATAGTTCTTGACTTCTACATCTTACCCTTTTGGCAGTTTTGTTAGGGAAGTTAGGATGAAAGAGAGCGTAACTAACCCCAGATCACCCAGAGAGTTTCACGGATATTTGGGGATATGGACTTGGGTCACTCCAATGCTTACTGGGCATTACATCACACAGAGAACTGACACTAGAAGTAAAAAGTATCAATACCCCATTTGATAGGGATAACGATCGGCTCTTATGCTTCCATACACACACACACACCAGATGCCCCAGTAACAGCTTAAATGCCTTTCTGATGTCACATAGGAATCTTTGCTAGTTCCGCTCCTGCAGTGAGTTGTCCCTATAAATACAATGCAGGACAAATTATAAATCATACCTTTATTACTTTTGAAGATAGTAGTAAGTGGGTAACCATTTTGGTCTTCAGTAGAACAGCGGGATTTGAGTCCAGTGGTACCATAGAGACCAACAAGATTTTTCAGGGTATGAGCTTTCAAGAGTCAGAGCTCCCTTCTTCAGAAAGGAGGTGTCATATCTGAAGAAAGATGCTCTCGAAAGCTCATATTCCGCAAATCTTGTTAGTCTCTAAGATGCCCCTGGACTCAAAGTCCGCTGTTATTACTTTTGTTGAAGTATGAAATCATTTTACTAGGAAATATAAGAGGCATTCGCAATGCCTTGCTACGCATAACCGTGATTTCTGCCATGGTACATCAATAAAGTGAAATCAAGGCCCTCGTCATCCATGCTTTCGCTAGGCCTGGAAGATTCAGTTGGTTCTTTTAGATTCAATTTACCTACAAGATGGCCATTCTTTATCACTCCAGATAGTGTACATTTTTCCATTTGACCTAAAGAAATAAATCTTGGTTTGATTTTTCCACACATGCACTACCAAAAGAAGACACGATTTGAGGCTATATCCTTCAATGGACAAACTTCTGTCACCCAGTGAGGTTTGGACCCCTCAGCACAAACAACAATTCAGTCATAAATAGCAGGTGGTATCCTTGAAAATTCCCTGTAAGTACACTTTTTATTGAGCACACACTCGACTTGTCCTACACTTTATTTCAACCCTGTGCATACATATTCGTACACTACTATTCCTCTCCCTTTCCCCCATCCTTCTAGCTCACCTGACAGGGAGACAAAAAATTAATTTACAGAAGAACTATTTTCCTCAGTTTCTTGGTTCTGCTAGAGTAGGTGAAGGGAGAAGCAGAGTCGGCCTTGGTTAATAATTGGATGGGAGACCTCCAATGAAGAAGACCAGGGTTTTAGAGGCAGGCAATGGCAAACCACCTCTGTTAGTCTCTTGCCATGAAAGCCCCACCAAAGGTTGCCATAAGTCATCAGTGACTTGAGGGCACTCTCCACCTCACTCTGAGTGGAAGCAGGAGAAAAAATGTTTTAAAACAGTGATGTCAACTACATTGCTACATCACTTCCAGGAAAAACCATAAAGTTTCTGGTGATTTCTAGAGCTACTCTATGTCCTACCCTACCCTATGTAGCAATGCAGGGGACATTGCTTGCCCTCCCCCAATTTCCCCACCCCCAGCCCTCCTACCAGTTGTCAGGCTCAGTTGGCAGCCCTAGTTGGCTTGTCTCTAGTACTCCAGTCAACCATTTTGCTTGCCCGGATCTCAAAATCAAGCATGTTCATAGAGTGTTCCAAATTAGATCACAAATATTTGAGAACTTTCCCACTGCTGCCTGGGAACCCCGGCTTAATTTATGTGCTCCTATGAGATTGTCACTGGCTGCTGAAAGCCATTGACTACACACGTGATTTTCAGTGATGCATAAACTGCCCACAATTTATTCATCCAAGTGAGTAAATCGTGAAAATTAGTGAGCAGCAAACTATCTAGCCAGACAACATGCCAAATGCTGTGCAAATGCAAAAGCCACGCAAAATATTGCTCAGTCTGTAGAGTGAAGAATATTGTTCAGGCTGTATGGTGAAGAAAGAAATCTGTACGGTGAAGAAAGATAATATAACATGAAGAACTATAGGGAGATGTATGACTGGGTAAGAAATGGAATTGCAACAACAAAAGCAAGATGGGTTTGCTTTCAAAATGTGCTCTGTGTCAAAATCAAAGCAACCATGCTACGCTCCTTACTGCAATGCAACTGAAGAGGTTTGAGGCTCAATCAACACACATCCAAAATGAGCACTGGAATATTCTCAAACTGTAGGAATGTCAGAATGGACACTCCATGGGCCAAGACAGGTAAAGTGATATGGCATGTCCATAATTCTTATGTTTTAAAAAGGATTTGTAACTGACACAAACACTTCCCTTTTCTTACTATCAAGAGTTAGTTGAAGGACAGCACAAGGGGTGGGGAATGAAGGAAACAAGTCCCTATCCTCTCTCCCAGGCCAATGGTCACTTCTTTCATATATAGTGATAGTTGCTTCATTTGATTTTAAAGATATAGATTAATGGACCGAGCGGATCTTGGATAGAACACATTTCTGCTGCCGAAATGAATATTTTAGAGGGAGTCCTTTTTTATTTAACACATTGCCAATTAAAATTCCAATTAGAACACTCAACACACTGCAGTCATTAATTATGAAATTGATCTGGAAAACTAAAAGACCTCTTGTATAAATGTGTCACCTTACAAAGGAAAAAATAGTCAAAGCAATATCTAATTTTTAATTATATCACTACAGAGCTCCCTTGAAAGCTCAGATAACTCAGGTTGACTAGGGCTATAGTCAGATGTGGCCCTCATTAATGAGTGTTTCAATTGAAAGAAAAGCCAAAAATGTCTCAGCTGGGTATTCTTCTCTCTGGCCACTGTTGTCAGATGAGAGAGGAGAAAAGCTAGGGGTTTTTTGGTGTGGGTTTTTTGCCGCTGCTGCTGATTCCTGTCCTGAAATAATTTATATATACATTCATATGCACAGCTCTGGTGCAGCACTTATCTGGCAGAACCTGGTCTGATCTGGTCTTCCAGGGTGTCTATGTGAACCATAAATAGATTGTGCATCATTCTGTGCCAGGGAGTTGAATCCACCAGAGAAATACATGACTGTTAGGGATGTTAACCAATCAGCAGAGTTACACAAATCTGACTACCAAAAAGGATTGTATTGATCAGGTCTCTTTTTTTCCAAAGTACAGTTTTTTTGGGGGGGTTAGGTTTTTTTAAATCCAAATTTAATACAAGAAATGATAAAACTGTACAGTACAAACAAGAAAGGGATTAAAACTAAGCCATAAAAGACATTATCAAAACCACTCTTGGCAAATTGTTAAAAACCCAAGAATTACAATAAATAAGCATTTAAACTTTGTTGCATTGGGGGAATTACTTCTTTGGCATTTAAAACATCTAAAATTGGTTTCCACACTTTATCATATTCGAATAAAGGGACTACAATATGCAAGTTCCCAAAAAACGGATTGTGCATAATCCTGCCCATCAAATATTGCTCCCAGATTTTCTGATACCATTTTTTTTAGCAATGGGCCTTTGAGGGATTTCCAATTCCCAGCAATGACTAGACAAGCAGAGGCAACTAATATCGAAACAAGAGATCTAGTATTCCTATCTAGCACAGAGTTGGGCCAAAAACCCAATAGGAAAAATTCTGGGGAGTACAGCAACGAAAGACCCACCATGTTGGATTTCTTTTTGTGAACCACTCTCCCAAATTCCTGAACAACATGGGATTCAACATATGGGAACAACATATGTAGGGTTGTGCCTTCCTGCTTGCAAGATCTCCAACACAGAGGGCTCAACAACCTGTTCATCTGATTCAATTTATGTGGTGTTAAATACCAATTGGACAACAGCTTGTAAAATTGGAGTTTAATATTCCAACAACTAGATTTGTTGGAAGGGGAATGCCATATATGTTTCCAATCAGATTCCGAGAAAACCCGTTTTAAAGAATCAGACCATTTTTGTATTAAAGGGTCTTTATGTATCACCTTTAATAATAATTTGTAAAGGGTTTAAATCCTACCCTGTTTACCATCTTCCCCATTCCAAATCATTTCCTCAAAAGGAGTTAGGCGGAAGCAAATCCTTGGACCTGATCAGCTTGGTGAACAGATGTTTCAGCTGAAGATATCTAAACCAAGATATCCTAATTCTGAACCTTTCTTCCACTATAGATTTTTCTAGAATTGTCCCATTTTCAATCCAATTAGTAATCAACAATATCCCAGAGTTTTTCCATTCCCTAAACTCACTTAAATCCTTTCCTGGAGGGAACCACTCTTGGTTAATGAAAGATGTTAGGGGAGAGATACCTGGAGCTAAGATTTCCCTATATTTATCCTAGGTTTTCAGCATGTTGTCTAATAGGGAGTTGGAAGAAGTCATAATTGGCCTGTTTTTAGCTGAGGACCAGATGGTTACTGTAAAGAAAAAATGTTACGTTTAAGAGTATAGGAAGCCCCTTTGAGAGCTGGGTTGGAGGCTTCCTTGGCTGGAGAAATTCCCTCCCCCCTTTTAGGAGAGGCTTTTCACTTTTGCTAGCAGTAAGTTATGTATGCTCTGTCCTTGAGTCAAGATAAGCTGTTCTTGCTAGCTAATTGGTAATTAACTTCACACCTGTAGTTTGGGGTCGTGTGCCAAGAGCTGCAGACCTTCCACACGTCCCTTAGTGCACTTGTCAGGTGATGTGGTCAGGCTGGGAGTGGGTGTGGTTAGGCCTGCCTCACTTTGGTTCCAGCTTGAACCAATATAAACCGGCTGTTAACCAACATGGAGAAGCTTATGTTGAGTGTCTACCTTAGACCTCTGTGTATGCTCTTTTGCTTTGTTTCTGGCCCTATTTGTTGAGAAGGACTGAAGCTCCATCTTTTGCCTTGCTGTTTTGTGGGACTTTTGCTTGCTACAACTGAGAAACCAACTTGCTTTGCCTCTTAAGAATTTACTGTGGTATGTAGAGCTTACTGCTGTAGGTTTTTGTTTGTTTGTACTCACTTTTTGTCTTGTGTGTGATAACCCTGCACCTGGAATTAATAAACCTTTATATTTTTATCTTGTGTGGGTTATTAAGACTCTGAAGCCTCACTGCTATAAAACCTTTGTTGAACTCACCCTATGTGTGCTTGAGATCCACCTACCCAACAATTATTCTTTCGCTGTGAACTCTGCCTGTAAGTCTATCCTTGCAAGGTAGACTTTGCTTTGGCTAAATTCCCTAATAGGCTCTGGAGCTTTGCTCCCTAACTCCTTAGCCTAGGGATAGACTGGGGAGCTGGTGGCAGCTTACTTGGTTTGCTATTTGCAACAGGACCTTCCAGGCAGCCTGTGTCCCTTCCCTGGGCTGGGCCCCAGGGGTCTGGAACTCCTTGACATGGTGGCAGTGGTGGGATTTGTAAAGGAGTTCCAGACTCCTGAGTTCAACAAAGGTTTTATAGCAGTGAGGCTTCAGAGTCTTAATAACCCACCTGTGGAAGGACCCAGCCTGTAGGAAAACCTTCCTATATAAGACTACAAGTGAGGCCAGATCTAATGTGGGGCCAACTTGTTCATAATTCTGCTGACAAGCCCACCAATTGCCTGAATGTCTTGTTGTTAAGCTCTTCCCTTGCTGCCTGAATCCTGGATGGCCCCTTGACCTTAATTTTGGAATATGGTCCCTGATCCTAGAGTGTGACTTTGGCCTGTGCTTCTGGATTATGTTCCCTGACACTGGACTTTCTTTGGACAGTAACCTGAGAACTGCTACTGTTGGGACAAGTTATTGCCGGGACTTGTCTCCAATCTGAAAACTCTAAAAGTAGGACAGCTTGTTTCTCCTTTAGCAAGTCTGTAACTTTTTCTTCAGTAACCACAAAGGATGCAGCACCCTCACACAAACCACAAGGGACGTTTAAGCCTGCCTTAGAAGAAGTATGTAGCAGCAAATATAGGTCCCTGACATGCACAATACAAAGGTCAAATAGAAAAACAAAGCTGTGAAAATTATTCCGCGTGCTTTACTGTTACAAGAAAGGTGAATACAAATGGAACATCGATGCCAGAGTTTGCTTTTGATCTACCTACACACATTCAGCTATAAAAATCATGTCTGTAACAATGAACAAGTAGAGAATTTGCTTTCAGAACCTGAGTGAATTCTCTCTGTGATCTAGATCACAATAAAGACCAACATGTTTTCCAAAATTTGAGGTGGCAATCTTTTCTTGAATTCCCTCCTCAGACCCCCCAAGGGGACTAAACAACTTCCCTGCTAATGTTTTCTCTTTTGTCATCACCAACTGGAAAAGAATTGATGGATACAAGACACTCAGTAGTGGAACCCAGTTTTGGTATGGAGGCTAGAGGTGTACACTGAAAAATAATTTCATTTCGGTTTTAGATCTAGGGGGTCCGAACCAACTATGCGCTGTTATTTTTTTCTGAGGGCCAAGCTACACATGACGAATGACACTTGCCTGGCAAGTGGATTGAGTGGAGGGCAAGTGAACAGGGAGAAATACACTTGCCGTTCAAGTGTCATTCGTCATGTGTAGCTTGGCCCTCAGTGGGGCATAGTTGTCTTGGATCTAATCCTTCTTTTTGTTATTGTTGTTATCATGAGTTTCTGCCTCATTCTCTGCAATGAGAGCTTCCAGGCTCTTTGGAGCAGTTGTTTTTGCACTTAGCACCAAAATCACACAGAACACAGTCCTCCCTCTAAACCATTGACCCACCCAGTTTTTTCTCAGTTACACTAAATATACAGACACGCATGCGCACAAAACAATGGACCCTAAAGAAGGTGAGTGTCGGTGGCCAGACACGCATTATAGCAAGAAACTAGCTGGCAAAGGGGTAGCAACTGCAGGGCAGTGGCAACATTAAAAACAATTCTGCTTTATGTTCCTTTTTTTTTCTTTTTCTATAATGACTGCTGCTGCTGCAACGTATGTACTGGGGAAAAAAAAGAACACATTTTTCGGTGGGAGGATCTCGTTACAATTTCGTTTTCCAGATTTGATTCAGCATTCTGGAAGCTGCTTTAACAGAACTCTGATTTCTGGGTATATTTCTAGCATGTTTGTTTTGTTTTGCGCACCCCTAATGGAGGCTAAATTTTTCTCAAGCATCTGTAATAACTGACAAATGTAGGAAGTATCAGAAATGGATACCCCCCCCCCCAATAATATTCTAACTTCCTGCTTGTACTCATTGTTTGCACATTGGGTTTAATGCAGAAAATGATTTTGTTGCTGTTGTCCTACTATGATAAAAGAAAGCAAAGCTAAATTCTCACTGCAATCCAACATAATCTTTCTGTCTGTTTTTGGTACAATCATTGATAAATGCAAGGCTGTTTCTTAGTGAACAGCATAGAAATTGCTGTTATGATTCTCAGTCTGCTGTAGCAGAATGTTTATGGGAGGGAAAGCGACAATACTAAGTATAAATACTGGATGTATAGAAAGATTTTATTCAAAAGACTTTCAGGAAGAGGGGTGCTTTGTTACAATTCTAAAAGTTATTGTGTAACATGCTTCACTTTCTATTCAATGTCAATAAAATGTGCTTCTAAGTGTTCAGATTTGTAATGGCTTCCAGTCTGAAGGAAGACAAGACTTCCTGGAAAATACAATAATGGTAGGGAAAATTGAAGGCAGTAAGGAAAGAGAAAGACCCGGCATGAGATGGATTGACTCAATAAATGAAGCCACGGCTTTCAATTTGCAAAACCTGAGCAAGGCTGTCAATGACAGGACGTTTTGGAGGTCATTAATTCATAGGATCACCATAAGCTAAAAACAATGAACTGGCATATAATGCACACATACAGGGCTGGTGCCAGAGTTTCTGGCGCCTGAGGCCGCTGCATGCCCCATTGGCATGGCAGGCAGCTGGGACAGCGCGTGGGTGGCAGACAGCTGGGACGGCATGCGGGTGGCCTCCCAGCCCTCCCACTCAGTTTCCCTGCACTGCCCTGGCTGCCTGCTCCACCTAGCCCACACATGTGTGCAGATGGCAGAGGCAGCATGGGGCAACTGAGCAGGAGGGCTGGGAGGCTGCCTGCTCAGACTGCCTCACGCTGCCACCATCAGCACACGCTCCCGGCGGGGCGCAGCAGCTGCGGGCCAGGCACGGCAGGCAGCCGCGGCGGTTCACGGGCAGCTTCCCAGCCCTCCCACTCAGCCACCAGTGCTGCGGCCGCCAGCTCTGCATCATGTGCCCCTGTCCCCGGCGCCCCCTCCTGTGCTTCAGTGCTCGAGGCGGCTGCTGGACCCGCCTCTATGGATGCGCCGGCCCTGCACACACAGCCGTCTGAATGTTCTTGCTTCATTGCATGAATGCCATGCGTCCTCCACGTAGGACTAGACTTAAAGGTTCCCTGACTCACTGAGTGACTTTGAGCCAGTTACTCTCTCATGGGCCTAATCCATTGTCTAGGGTTGTTTTTAACACAAAAAGAGGAGGAAAAAGCGTATGTCACCAGGAGCCCCTTAGCAAAAAAACTGGCACGAAAGTAGATTCAGTCCCTGTTACATAGTATTTACTCCTTTTTCAGCGCAAATAACCATAACTTTTGGAAAGAGGTAAAAGAAATCAGTGTACCTGTTCACAATGGAAACTTTCTTTTTGCAATATGGTTTAGATTTTTCCTTAATTACAAACCAGGAAAGGAAATATTTTCTTCATTCACTTGAAAGGAACATTACACAACCTCTTCCCATTTATGAATAGGATATTGGTGCAGAGTGCCCTCAAGTCATAGCTGACTTATGGTGACCCTTGGCAGGGTTTTCATGGCAAGAGACTAACAGAGGTGGTTTGCCATTGCCTGCCTCTGCAGTCCTGGTCTCTGTGGGAGGTTTCCCATCCAATTACTAACCCAGGCTGACCTTGCTTAACTTCTGAGGTCTGACAAGATCAGGCTCACCTGGGCTATCCAAGTCAGGGAAAATAGAGTATTATCGCCTTGAAAAATATACTGTAAATAAAATTAAATAGTAATAGCACAACTATAAGTTAGTATTTTAAACAATACTAAAAGAAGCATCCAAACCATAGAAAAACTGATAAAATCACTGAGCCCCCCCCCCCCAAAAGAACAATGAAGAAAGCCAGTTTGGTGTAGTGATTAAGAGCAGCAGGACTATAATCTGGAGAGCCAGATTTGCTTCCCCATTTCTCCTCTTGAAGCCAGCTGGGTGACCTTGGGTCAGTCACAGCTTCTTGGAGCTCTCTCAGCCCCACCCACCTCACAGGGTGGGAATTGCTAAATGGGCACATGTTCTGATCGAAGGGAGACCAAGTTCTGCCTGTAGCAAGGCAGCTGGTGTCTCTTTTGGCAGGGCTAGAACACATCTCATGAAAAAATTCTGAATTATTTCCAGATTGCTAAGTGTTGGTTCCTTCCACCCCCAGGTCTCAATTCCCTACAGTAAATGAGTAATGACTATAGAAAGAAAAAGCTTTATGGCCATTGCTATCAAGAAACCACCCTTAGAGTAGTAGAATCTCATTATTGTTCCTATGGTCTTGAGCACTGAGGGTTTTATAAGCTTTACATGGGCATCCCATTTCAGGGTCTCACTAAAAGTTAGACCTAGATACTTGTAGGTCCTACACTGCTCAGTTGGGGTAAGTGCTGCCAGTAGCTCAGTTCCTCATGCAGAGATCTGGCATTGAGTCCCAAGGGAAATGGTCTGGTGTGATGCTATTTGGTACCTGTGCCGAGATTTGCTTGCCTCTGTTCTAAGGCATTCAGAGGGGCAGTTTTCTTGTGCCTCATTGTTGCCCTACCTATGCTTAGAGAGTGAACAAAATTACACAAACAATCCCACCACAGCACATTATAGGGGGAGGCTGTTATGCAAGACAACTGTCTTTCAAGGATGCTGGTCTGCCGTTATTGAATGAAAAATCGAAGGATTTACTGGGCCCAGTTTGAAAACTACCAATCTGAGTTATTCCTTCCTCAGTACAAATTACATGGCAGTACCTTAATTTTGCCATCTTTTCTATCTTCAAAAACAAAGGTCATAAATGTAGATATTATGAAACTCTGCACTGGAAAATAACAAGCAAAACTAATAAGTCCAGAAATCATTTTTATGAATTATACCAACACACTAGGATACATATTGGCTCAGTTCATTAAAATGATTACTGCACCCTATTAAATTTAATCTCTTATGTTTAGCCACACATTTAAAGAGGCACCTAAGCAGCCCTTTTGCTGGACAACAGCACAAAGGACCTATTTACAACTGTGACTTTCTTCTTAATTATTGCTAGACCCTTTTTTGTAAGGGTGAGTTATGCAGTCCCCACAGACAATATCACAGGTAGCCTGAAATTAAACGTATTTCTAACTTTGTTAGAAACAAGTGTGCTTAAGATAGAATGAGAATATCAGGCTGCGTTCTTCAAACCACTTTCCCTGCAGAAAAGCTCATTGGAGAACAATGGTTTGAATGCTCTGGCCTAAGTGTTTTCTACTCTTAGTCTTTTTTTGAAGGGGAGCTTCAAAAAGCTTGCAAGTACAGATGAGTTTTGAAGGGGAAGAGGTAGCGAGCAAGAGCTGTAACATCCGCAGTCGCTTTTTAATCAGCCACTCATAGGAGTGTTGATTTGGAATTCTCTCTTCTCTTTTTATCTGTTTCACGGATTCTCTTTGAACTATACCTGCTGCTAGTTTGAGGCTGCCTTTCGTGATCTCCCAATCTTTACACTCAGAGGTAAGAAGAGAGCTTTCTTTAAAGTTCCATTTAAGGCCTGATACTGGTCCTCTTCAGTTTGATAATAGCATCTCACAATGGGGAAAAAGGGTTGTGGCTTCTCTTTTCTAAAGCAAAAGTCTGCAAACAGCAGAAAATGGCTCAAATGGGTAATGCCCTGATCGAATCCAGGTTGCATCAGTTCCTCCATTTTTAAAGACCAAGGAGACCAAGGAAGACAGTGTGACTACAAGTGACTTTCTTCACGTGAAGAACACCAGATTTTTCTCACAAGGTTACCTGGGAAGCGAAGTCCGAGTGGTCCTTCCCCTCTCTGTTAGAATCGCTGCCTGAAGAGCCACAAGAGGGCTTCGTTTGGGAGCAGGCAGCTGCTACTTTCTCCAAGGGCATCCTGCAGACTGCCTGCTCCCGGGGAGCTGCTCTGGAGAAAGCGGCCGCATCGGTGAAACTTCAGCCACAGCGACAGTGGAAGGATCTGCTGCAGATTCTTCCGCAGTCACTATGGCTGAAGCTTCACCAACACTGCCACTTCCAGAGCAGCTCCCTGGGAGCAGGCAGCCTGCAGGACACCCTGAGAGAAAGTAGCGGCTGCGTGCCCCCAAACGAAGCCCTCTTGTGGCTCTTCAGGCAGCGATTCTAACAGAGGGGGAAGAACACTCGGACTTCGCTTCCCAGGTAACCTTGGGAGAAAAATCTAGTGTTCTCCACGTGAAGAAAGTCACTTGTAACAAGAGAGAGGGAGAGGGTGCTAAAATTAACTTACACTGAGTCAGGCCAGTGGGCAATTAAACTCACCTCAGCCTATGCAGAAGGCACTATTATCTCTCCTATATATTTAAATATCATCACATACATCTACGTGCAACTCAGACTCCTACTCACACAACCCGTTATTTGACGATGATCAAGCCAGCCACCTCCTCAATGCGGGAGATCATACTTAAGATGATCAAAACACATGGGTACAAGGTAGTAATTGCATTGTGAAGTGAACCTTTAACTGTCAGTGGAAGTTGTAATCAATAATTAAGCAAGGAGGGAAGACGAGCAACCCGATAAGCCAAATTGGTTTCGTGGCTGGTTGAGAATATTGATGACTCAATTGTCAGGCAATAAGCAAAAACATAGTGGAAACAAATGGTCCGGTATGTTTTCAAGGCCCCTCATTCTCAGAGTAATGCATGTCTAAGATGCTTGCAACAATGTGCTTTTATTCTAGATGGATTGAGGCAGGAGAATTGGCCCTCTTTCCAGGTTCCATACTCACAATCATATGGACTAGAATCCCAGTTCATATATAAATGTCCATTGGATAAGCAGAACAAATCAAGCCTGTTTCCAACTACCCTGATTTGCGTACATAAAGAGTTTTACAGGATGACTCACACACATTAATTTATCATGAATATGCAGCCTGCAAGGCCACATGGAAAAAGAAAGTCATGGTTGGGAGATTTTAATTACTATGAATTATTTCTTGTTGCAGTCTCCAAGAGTAGTCTAATGGTTCCCAACATATTAATGACAGGGACAGTTTAACTGAGACAAGCTACAAGTGATGAATTACACTTGCCTGGCAAATGAACAGACTCACGTGTATTCCTCCCTGTTCATGTAGTGATCAAGTGGAGTGCAAGTGGAGGGCAGGTGAACAGGGAGGAATACACGTGAGTCTGTTCACTTGCCAGGCAAGTGTCATTCGTCACTTGTAACTTGGCTCTGAGTGTCCCCAATGGATATAAATAATGAGCAGATTCCGCAACACCTACACAGACTTAGGACTCTTTTCCTCTGTTCTTTGTTATGAAATTTCAGCAATGCATTATTATAGACTAGAAATTGGCAGCTTAAAGTTCTGGGGTAAAACCTCTTCTGAGGAAGATATGCTGATCCCCATTTGCAATCCAGGAACATGGAAAGAGGAGGAAGCTGTTGTGATGGGCAGTTCACACTGAGGGCCAAGCTACAAGTGACGAATGACACAGGTTGTACACTTGTCAGCTTCCCTCAAGTTTTGATGGGAAATGTAGGCATCCTAGTCTTGCAGCTTGGCTCTCCAACTGCTGTCCAATGGACTTTTCAACTGTCACTTGTCCAACATTCTGCCAAGCTGCCTACATTTCCCATCAAAACTTGTCCAACCTGTGTCTTTCATTACTTGTAGTTTGACCCTGAGTAACCAGAGAGTGACTTGCATCCTCCATCCCCTCCTTCAGAATATCCTACCATAAAACTGAGCTGGGTAATTCTAGAAAATGAGGAATAACTTCTCCTATATTTTTACATAAGCTACCTTGAGCCATAGCAAACATGGCAGGTTATAAATGAAGTAAATTATAAACGAGAACAACAATATACCTCAGATCATTCTCTCTCTTAGTATTAAACTTATTTGGACTAGTATTTCAGTAACTGAACTATGTTTTGTAGTAAAATGCAGTTTGAGAGACTGCACAGTTGTGACCAATATGTTTATTTTGGATTCAGTCAAAAGCACATTACTGTTTGGGAAACAGAGAAGTTCAGTAGAAAGTTTACTATCCAGATGATATTTCTCAACACTCAGAGTTGCTGTGAAAATTAGGGAGGTGTACAGCAGTGTTCTTCAGGCTTGACTCCATAAGCACAGAATCAATAGATCATGGTGGTATCCTTATGTTATCAAGTTAACAGCATGTCCCATCAATCACGGCCAGCTCCGCCCACCATCTTGTGTCACATTTTCTCTTAAGCTTCTGGGGGGAGGCCTGAACAGCATGTAGATCAATTAGAGATCAATAGATTTCCAAAAGAGAGCCAGTTTGGTGCAGTTGAGAGCCAGTTTGGTGTTGTGGTTAAGAACGGCAGGACTCTAATCTAGAGACCCGGGTTTGATTCCCCACTCCTCCTCTTGAAGCCAGCTGGGTGACCTTGGGTCAGTCAGAGCTCTCTCAGCTCCACTCACCTCATAGGGTGATTGTTATGAGGATGATAATAACATACTTTGTAAACTGCTCTGAGTGGGTGTTAAGTTGTCCTGAAGGGCAGTATATAAATCGAATGTTATTATTATTTTAACAAATCAAGCTGGAAACCAAGAGAGGGGTGTTCCTCTAATATTTCTGTCTCTATGCTTATTTTCACACTGGATCCAAACTCCATCTTGAATTTCAAAACTTTCTCTCTTTGATGGTAGAAAAGTCAGTAGGCGTGGGCATATGTAAGGGACTTCCATGTCCCAGGATTTTAAGATGTGGATGGGGGTGACTGCGCAACAAAGCAGGAGAAATTTTCTTGTGGAATAGCAATGTAAGCAGCCATCTTGCATCAATAGTTAGCTTACTGAAAGAGATCCTTTGTAGGTGTGTGCAAAATGGAAAAAGAGCCAGAAATACACCCAGAAATCCTTTTGTTAAAGCAGCTTTCAGAACAGTGATCCAAATCTGAGAAACCAAGTTATAACGGCACTGTCCCACCAAAAAGTTTGTGTCCTTTGTTTCAGTTTGTATCTCACTGCGGTGGCAGCAGCACTAGGCACAGGGCTCGCAGGGCAGCATCTTGTTTCCCTGGACACAGTATTCACCAATTGGATCCCAAGAGGAGAAGACTCTTACTTTATCAATTAAATGTTAGCAGGAAAGAAGAATAAGGGCAATGTGTACGACTGCATCTTTTTTCCCGTTGCTACCTGGGAAATGGCATTGTCTCCCTGCCAATCAGGTCCTCGTGAGGGGAGACCCCTCTTCGCCTATCGGCTTTGGAAATATCTGGAAGGAGAAATGTGCAGACTTCAGTCATAGGCTGCAATTCTAAAGACACTCCCTTGGGAGTAAATACTATTGAATAACATGGGACTTACATCTGAGTAGACTTGTTGGGACACATCTTATTTGTTTTGAAATGCTACTCGGGCACTGGTCTGTCTCATTCATTCTTATCACGACACTTGGTCGGTCAGCCCCTATGAAGAAAAGTGCCACAGGGGGTGGAGGGTAGTGCTGGCTGCTGCTGCTGTGAGGTAGGAACAGAAATGAAGGACACAAATTTTTTGGTGGGACTGTGCCATTGTAACTTGGTTTCCTGGATATGGACCACCATTCTGGAAGCAGCTTTAACAAAACAAAACAGTGATTTTTGGGTGTATTCCTGGCTTTGGGGGGGGGGGGCATTGGTTCAACATTTCGTCTCTACCCCCTCCACAGGACAAGACAGTTGACTATCCTACCAAGTAGTAACATAACACACTCAAGTTATTACCTGGTAAATAGAAATCTGTGTTCAGTATCCCGGATGACCATTTGGTAAAATATAGTTTCCAGTATTATAGTGGCATGAATCTGTGGCCTAAACTATTATCACCTATTCTACATCTGTATTCCCTGTCCTCCCTAGAGACGGGAAAGCGCTGGGATTCAGGTAAAATACGGGAGTGGATTTTCGGTAAGGACGTCTTACATGATATTAACCAGGTATGTCACTCTACATTCTCTTCTTGGTACCCTAGGTTTAAGAAAAATAAATTCCTTTCACATTATCTACCTGGCTTTCCTAATGTTCATTTAAGGAAGGCATTTACCAAAGTGCATTTCCAGACCATGCCATCAGCATGTATCCAGGGTAGATATCAAAAAATACCAGAGGCTCAGTGCCTTTGCCCTTGTGGTGCCAATGAAGTGGAAGATCTTCTTTACTATATTTTACACTGTCCCTTTTATGAGCTCATTAGGAACAAATTTTTGAACCGACTCCTCATAAATTTCTCTGGTTCAGAGGAGGAATCCATTGAGTTTTTATTGGCGGATGCCATCCTAGATGTTACTTTTAAGGTGGCCTCTTTTATCTTTCTATCAACAAACATAAGGAAGAAACTAATCCCAGCTACCCCTACAAGACTTTTAGCTTCCACAAGAATTTTAGCTACATTATAAATATATTTTAATCCAGGGTTGTACCATTTATTTGTACAAGTATTTTAAATTCTATTGACTTGCATTTTGTTACGATAGTCTGTCTAACCTGTACTGAAATGAATTGTGCTATTTGTATTTCATTATGATGGACTGTCTAACCTGCACTGAAATGAACTGTGCTATGGGGTTAGGATGCTATGGCCCATGGCTACAACAATAAATATTTTGCTCGCTTGCTGTATTAATTCTATAAAGTAATATTTGGTGGGCAACCAATAATTTGAACATGATACAGACGCAGGTGAACTATGGGGTCATCACCTTGGCACACTCCTTATATTATGCCTCCTTCCCACCTGCCATGCTAAAAGGAGATGCATTGGGCCAGTACCCAGAAGGAGTGACTTAACTGCTCAGTTGTGATTACCTTTGGATGCAGGCAATCAATATTTTTCTGACTTCAGAAAGAGTGACGTTAACATGGGGAGAAACTGCAGCATACCCCAGCATGTCTCACATTACCATGGCGGCGCAGAGTAAGGTGAAATATTTGGGAGTTGAGCTGACTGCAAAAAATATAGATTTGTTCAAGAATAATTATGAAAAATTATGGACTCAGATAGAGAGAGACTTGATCAAATGGAATAGACTGAATTTGTCATGGTTGGGCAGGATTGCAGCAGTTAAGATGAATGTGTTACCAAGAGTAATGTTTTTGCTACAGACAATACCAATCATCAGAGACTCTAAGCAATTTGAAAAATGGCAGAGGAAAATATCAGATTTTGTTTGGGCAGGCAAGAAGCCTCGAGTGAAAGTAAAAGTTCTACAAGATGCAAAGGAAAGAGGCGGAATGCAACTGCCCAACCTGAGACTTTACCATGATGCAATCTGCCTAGTTTGGTTAAAAGAGTGGATGACATTAAAGAATAAGAAACTATTAGCCCTAGAGGGATATAAAAAAATTTTTGGATGGCACGCATACCTATGGCATGACAAAGTAAAGGTCAACTCGATGTTCCTGCATCATTTTGTAAGGAGAAGTTTATATATAATCTGGAAGAAGTACAGAATTTACCTACAAGAAGGAACCCCCTTGTGGGTGGTTCCATATGAGGTGATAGATCCGAGAGCTGTTGATAATGAACAACAATGTTTAACGTACAAAGAAATAACTAAAACTGAAGTATCTAAACTTAGAATAAAGACGCAAGAGGAACTATCACCTAACTATGATTGGTTCCAGTACAGACAGATTAGAGACTTATATAATTCGGACTCTGCAAAAGGGGGCATACGAACAGAGAACTCGGAACTAGAGCAGACCCTTCTTAAAGAAGACAAGAAAAGAATATCCAAGGTATACCAAGTATTGTTGAAATGGTACACTGAGGATGAGATAGTTAAAACACAGATGGTGAAATGGGCTATAAATTTCAATAAAGAAATAACAATGGAGGCATGGGAATACTTGTGGAAAACTACAATGAAGACAACGACATGTATTAATATTAAAGAGAACATTTTCAAAATGATCTATCGTTGGTACATGACACCAAAGAAGATTGCGCTAGGGAACTTGAACACTTCTAATAAATGCTGGAAATGTAGGAAGCATGAGGGCTCCCTCTATCATATGTGGTGGTCGTGTGAGGTAGCTAGGCAGTTCTGGGGGGAAATAATAAGAGAAATGAGTGAAATTTTACAGTTTCAAATAAATAAGAACCCAGAACTCCTGCTGCTAAACTTGGGAATGGAGGGAATTCCAGCCCATCATAGGACGTTGATATTTTATATGACTGCAGCAGCTAGACTTTTGTAAGCGCAGAAATGGAAAGTACAAGAAGTGCCAACTATTGAAGATTGGATCTACAAATTGCTGTATATGGCTGAAATGGACAAGATGACAAGAAAACTGAGAGATCTGGACTCAGGGCAGTTTAACACAGACTGGGAGAAGCTGAAACAATATCTGGAGAAGAAGTGGGAGGTGGGAGGAAAACTGTGGCAGTTTGAGAACTACTGAAGTACAATAAAAGTATAAAAGAGAGGGGTGACTTTACCGGGGGAGGAAGAGAAATGTGAATTTATAAGCAGTTAGATTAATTAATTGATTGAGATATATATATAGATATGTAAAGGTTAATTGATAGAATATTGATAGAGAATAATTAACGGTTTAAACATGAGGATTGAGTAATTAACAATATTTTTTTTTACTTGATAAGACTTATATGCACCAAACTGAATGTATAGAAGAGTTAAAACGACTGACTATGTGATGAGTTATATAGAAATACTATAAAAAGAAGAAATGATTAATATATAGAGAACAAATCAAATTGTTTGATTTAAATGTGGGAAATTTTTATGGTTTATGATATATAGAAATATTCAAAATTGGAAAATGGGATAAATTGTTTATCTAAAGAAGTATAGTTTGGATGTATAATAAGTAAAAGAGTTAAAGATGTACTGCTTAATATAATGGAGAATATAGATTTGTTTTAGACAGAGGAAATTAATAGAAGTAAGGGAAAAGGGACAGAGGGTGGGAAAGCTGTTGGAAGTCAACAAAAGGGGGGGAAAGGGAGGGGGTTAGAAACGAAAAATTAGGGAAAAATTGAATGTAATGTAATGTAAAAATATTAATGTTCTAACCCAATAAAAAAATTTTTTTTAAAAAAAAAAAAACCATGGCGGCGCAGAAGCCACGTAGCAGTGGCTCCTGCAATATCAACATGATGCAAGAGCAGACTTGGAGAACTCCTTCCATTGATAGCATAAAAGAAAATGCAAAAGAGCCTGTGTGCACATAGACACAGCCAAAATATGAGCCTTCCTAGTGCCTCTTTGCTGTATCGTACAATTTTGCACTACTCAATAGCAGGAGCCAAAGTGCCACCTAGACCAAACACAGTTGCTTAGAACACCCTGCAGTGATGAAAGTGATTTAATACCAATGAGATGGCCTCTGTCAGCCAAGAGGGCCATTTCCCAGAGGAATGACATTGATGAGGTCTGACTGGGTGAAACAAGCATGAAAACAGTACAAAGAAGTAGCCAGATAATGAAGACGGAAAGGGGAGTAGAGCTGGGAAAGCCTTTTCAGAGAAAAACCACAGAGTCTCACTGGCAAAACGTTTGAAATTTTAAATCCAAAAGTCTTCTGTAGAAGATTGTGCCATTGTACCCTTAGGATGGGGGGGGGCAGGGAGATTGCTTGGCCTCAGGGGAACTGAAAACTTGTTCTGAAGATGAGGAAAAACCACACAGGCAAGTGTCCGTTGAGCATTTGAGAGACGAATGGACATGGATACCCACCCAATCAAGAATCACAAGCTTTCAGTCATTGCAAATACAGAAGAGTTACAGCTGTCAGACAGCAAGAGGCAAGGCCAGTGATGGATAGAGATGGGCATGAACAGCAATACGAACAAAAAAAGCCACGAACAGCCCAATCTGCTGTTCATGAACAAGCTGTTCGTGAGACCCCATTCTAAACGAACAGGTGGACGTTGTAAGCCTTGTTTGTTGCTGTTCATCAAGCCAGACAGTCTGGCACCTGCAATCAATTCACTTGGCAACTTAGGCAGAGACTGTCTGAACTCTGTCTGAACTCCTGCTGTTGCCCTGGAAACCCCAATCTAAGCCCAATTTAGCTTGATAGGCAGGTCTTCCTTTCAAGTGTGGTGCTCCAAATTTGTTGCAAGGGAGCAAAGAGCAGGGGGGAGGGGGGCTTCCAGCTCTGGCTTAGTTTGCAGACAGTGGAGAAGGAGAGAGTTGCTGTTGGCATTTTGATAGAGAGAGTGCATTGGAGCTTGAATTTTCTCAGTGTGAGGTGGGATAGTGATCTACCCCTTCAAGTTCCAGGGCTGCTGCCAGGCTCTGGGCCAAGCTATTATTTATTATTGGTACCTTTCCTGCTGCCTGCTCAGGTCAGGTTTCTGGGCGTGGTGCAGTAGGGATCTTGACTTGGATGATGGCTGGAGGAGAGCCTGCTGGCCCCCATGATCAGCCAACAACAAACATGTTCGTGAACAGGGCCATGTTCGTGGTTGTTCGTGAGTCCCTGTTCGTGGATGGCAATGAACAACAAACATCATGTTCGGGGTTTTTTTTTTCTGTTTGTGCCCATCTCTAGTGATGGATTCTTCTGAAGCAGCAGCAAAGATGAAAACAAAATCATTGGGGGAAAGGGTGCCAAAAGCATTGTTTGGGGCAGAAACATACATCATATTGTGACATTTATCCAAGAGCCACTTCAGACATAATGTTCTCAATTCACAGATAGACTTTTGAAAATGATCGTAGATGCTTCCACTTGGAAATGTTACATCAGGGCAGCAATCTTTCCTAGATGTGCCTGTGAATAAGACTTTCTGCTTCTATCAAATCCTTCTCAGAGTTGCAGCTCCAGAAAACTGTGTGGCTGAGCATTCTCTGGATGATGTTTATACAGGGAAGTTCTACTCATCTGTCTAGCACAATTTTTAGCTTGTTGGTTGTTGTGGGTTTTCCGGGCTGTATTGCCGTGTTCTTGGCCAAGACCACGGCAATACAGCCCGGAAAACCCACAACAACCATCGTTCTCCGGCCGTGAAAGCCTTCGACAATACATTTTAGCTTGTTATTATAAAAATACAAACTTATACAAATGTCAGGTTGGATACAGCAATCCTTCAGTGGAAGGCACTGGCGGTGGATCTTCTCCACTTTTCCCCTCCCTCCAACAGTCTTTTCCTACCCCAGAAAAGTTTATTGCTGTGATGGCAGGACACACAAACTAATAGCCAAAACCACTCTTCCTTCCTCTTCCATCAGCAAAGCTCTGTTGATTGAAGAGGAAGAAATAAGCAATTTTGCCCCCTTCTCCCTCCTCGCTCTCACTGCAGCCTCCAGAAGTGCATAATTATTATGCCTATATGGGCCCCACGGTCCTGGAAATAAACTTCCCCAAGATTGTAGAGGATTGCTAGAAGGGGAAGAAAGCAGAGAAGATCCACAATCCTTGTGTTACCCTAATAGGAGGTCTCCTTGTGAGTTGGGTGGCATTACCAACAAGGAGAAGGAGTGAGAGGAGAGTAACAGTGAAATCTTTCACCTGTGTGTATGGGGATTGTTCCTCTAGAGAACTCTTTTAATAGACAGGCAGATGTTCAATCAATAGGGATTTATTTATAAAATAATAAAGATCAATTGCACAAAATACCCACAGAACTAACTAGAAAACAGTGAGGAAAATGAAGCAGAGATTCAGTATTGGATTATATTTACCACCAGTCTAGGAGGGGAGGAGGAGGAGGTCTTGTAGAGTAGCAGCCTTGAGCAACAAGTACTTAATGGGTAGGAGAAGGAAGGGGGGCTCAGATATGAGTCTAAGGGTTCGTGGGGGAGGTCTCAGGGCACACACTGAGCTTGCAGCTGGGCAGGCCAATTATCAACCAACATATATCTTGACTGTATGTCTCTGCCCTAGAATAATAACTTAATGGCCGTCTCCAGAAGTGAGACAATAAAACTGGGAAAGGTCTGATTAAACCTTCCTGGGTGTTACAAAAGGTAAAAACAGATGATTGATGACCCACGATAGCTGGAGAGGTGGGGCCTATCAGGTCCCTGAGTTGCCAAGAATGAGAGAGTGGATAACGAAAGATTGGCAGGGTATGGAGGTGACTAATTCAGGAACTCCTGGAAGACCCTATTGTGTAAGGATCTTTGCACATCTCTGGGGCTGTGGGGCTGAAAGCTAATCTCACCTCATGATTCACATGTTAGCAATTTTCCAGCACCCAGCCAGGAGTTGGCAGCCATTTCTTGCCTCATTAGTCAGCATTTCTGGGTTTAAAACACACGAGGAGAGGGGCTTATGATACAGCCATATTCATAATAAGCTTCCCTATTAACATGAGGGCAGAGTCAACTGCTAACCCTTGTGCTGGATCCACTTCGTTATCCCTTCATGTTCTAAAAAAATTTAAACAATGCACAATGTATATGAAACCAGAGAACAGTAAATACATACAAAAATCACTAACCCAAGTTTCTGCTTCCAGGAATGGAAAAAGTCTTCCAAGATTTGCTACAATTGGTATCTTTTGTTTAGTCTTCTCCACAGTAGTTCACTAAAGTTAGTTAGTTTAACTACCTACCAAGCTTATGTTTATCTATGCTTAAATATTAAACTTCTGAATATTTCACCAGGTTTTTTGTATCTTGTTTTTTGCAATAATGATTTTAGCTTCAGTAAAGTGATTTAAAACCATGCTCTTTTAACCACTAGTAACATACTCCTTTAGAAGATCCCCAGTTTAAAATAGGGGCTCTTTCGGAATTTGAATGCCTAGTATATTTTTTCTCACCCTTTCTGCAAGGAGTCAGGGTGGAATATATAGTTCTCTCCTTCCCTGTTTTATCCTCACAACAACAACCTTGCGACAGAGAGAGAATGAGTGGTGCAAGGTTATCCAGTGAGCATTATGGAAGAGTAGAGCTTTATGCCATAAAGTACAGAGCTGTATGCCATAATCTGGAAACCAGCCCACAGTTCACAACATAAGAACTTACCTCTGGTGTTAAACTGAACATTGCTTCCAAGGTTAAATGTACAGAAGCTTTAACTCATGCAGTTCCTGGACTCATGTAGAGAAGTCTTTGAGAGTTACAGATTGCGAGGAATCCCTATCCTCTGTTCCTTGGACCTGAGCAACAGTTGAATCCTGTCACCCGAGCCATGGCAGCAGAAGGGGGAGAGCATACCAGTGATACAGGGCCAACAGAGGAAAAACCTGAAGACCTCGAAGATGTGCGTGGGCCCAAAGTGGGCATGTTGGCGACAGTGGGAGCAGTACTCCGTGTTAGTCTCCCCAGGAGTGATCTCAGCTACCAAGATATGTTTGAAGGCACCCCACGGGGATGGACTCCTCAAGCGGTGACAGCCAGGAGGGGAATGGAAATGCTGGATCATCGATAGAGTCACCTGTTTAAACAGAGTCTAGGTCTGGGAGAGGACCTCCTCAAGGGAGAGGAAGATCTGGACGAGGAACCAGAGATGGGGGAGTTGCTGGGAACAACCTCTGGGGAAGCAGTACAAGAGCTTTGGGCTGCGTTGGGGGAGATGAAGGGGGACATGAATACCTTTATGTGGAATGTCCAGGACTTCTTGTGGGCTGCCCTCCAACTCGACCCGGGAGGGGCCTGAGGTGGCAGACCCAACCAAGCAGCCCCACGACCAGGGGATCAACCTCCCCTACCCCCAGATGGGCAAGAAGACCAAGTACTCCCAGATAGGCAAGGAGCCCAAGTGCCAGTGCAGCTACCATTTCTACCCATACCCCCAGACGGAAGGCCACCTGGAGGAGTCCCATTACCACCACTGGGAGGAGTATTGGGACCTCAACCTCAACAGAATTTTTTTTCCAGACGTGCAAAACAGTACCACAGTTTCAAACTACAGGAGATGTCATTAGACATGTGAAAAAGAATGGAATTGCTCTGTCCTGAAAGCTGAGGTGATTTCTTTTAACAATTCAGTCCATGTTGACTTCACAAGTATCATTACAATCGATGAAGTTACCAAATCTGGATAAAGTAGGATATCCTAGTACTAAGTATGTGTGGAGCTACATAATCCTCATAATAATTACTTCATGGATCTGCATAATCCTCTACATGTGCCTTGATTTATTTGCTTAATAAGTCATTTTAAGGTCAAGATGGGAAGCCATGTTTCTCTGTAGCAGTGGAAAAGAGCCAGAGTCCAGTAGCACCTATAAGACTAACAAAATTAGTGGCAGGGTATGAGCTTTCATGAGCCACAGCTCACTTCTTCAGATACATTTCATTTTAAGGTGTCTGTTCTGCTAAACACCATTTTTTTTCTGACAATGTCACCTGCTCTTGGCTCCTGGAAAACTAAGATCTGAATTGTGCCATTTTCTCTGAAAGGCTGGCTGGCTAGGTGAGCCTGTTTTTCAGAAGGTGGCTGGGATCAGATGATCTTTGGATCTCTTCCAACTCTATGAATCTACATGAGCCTCATGGCATTGGATCATGGTGGCAGAGGAGATGCTGTCAGACAGCTGAGAGCAAAGCCTAAGCAGTTTGTGTGGTAGCTATTGGCAAAAGGAGAGAATGGTCTCCACAAAGAATATGCCATTTCAGTTATATAATATATCAGCAAAAGACAGTATCAAACCTCTGTTATTTATTTATTTATTTATTCACTCACTCACTCACTCACTCAAGCAATTTATATGCCATCTCGTAGAGACCTGCTCCAGGAAGATCACAAATAAATACACTATTGTCAAACTACAACATACATACAACAACAACAACAGCAACGTTCGATTTATATACCACCCTTCAAGACAACTTAACGCCCACTCAGACCGGTTTACAAAGTATGTTATTACCAGCCTCAAAGCCCATTGTGGGAAAAAATACAGTGGGCTCTAGAAAGGGGAGGGTGGACAGGCAGGCATTGCCTCCTCCTCCCCCCCCCCCCCCATGACTGATTCTGGCTGGGTGAAGGCAGGGGAGGTAGGCATTGTAACCTCCTCTGTGCCTGATCCCAGCCGGGTGAAGTGAGGGGTGGGGGGCATTACCTCCTGCTCCGTGCCTGATCCCGGCCAGGTGAAGGCAGGGGGGTAGAGCATTGCCACCTGCTCCTCTCTGCCTGAGGGGCAAATGATTGTAGCAAAGTTTGGGAGCAAAATCTTGGCTTCGCCCTGGAACAAAAAAGCATACACAGCAGTAGTGTGACAAAGAAACAATCTATACCCACCTATTAGGTTCTGAGCACCATCTGCCCATCTTGCAGGAACAGTGTATACTTATCATTGTCTATTTACACAGCAGGAACAAATGGACCAAGGTTGCACTTTACATACTTGCTCTTGAGGACCTGAAGAATGACCTATTTATACTGGTTTTACTATTTATTGAAGGTGTATCAATTATTTATTGAATATTTATTGCACGAAGTCTGTATAAACTGCTGTGTATTTATGATCCATTGAGATATTGTATTGGGCATTTATGATTCATTAAGGTACTGTACTCTCAAGCAGGTGCTAATTGCCTCATTGCTAATTGACTCATCTCTTCAGGTAGGGACATAGAGATCAGGGCTTGAGAGGATCTTAATAGTTGGTTCAGACAATAGGGGAGAAGATGGTCATTCACGTTCCTTGGCCCCCAAACATTTAAGGTCTTTAAGATAAGAACCAGCACTTTGAATTGTGCCTTGAAACAAATGGACCATCAGTGCCAATCTCTCAGCACCGAAAGGTCATACGATCCCTGTATCCAGTCCCCAACAATAAGCTAGCTGTTGCATTTGGAACCACTTTATGCTTCTGGACAACCTGTAAAGGCAACCACATGTAGAGCTCATTCCTCATAGATATTAAACATGAACAAGAGACAAAGGCTCACCAGCCTTTTGGGTCAAGTTGTGCCCATGCCAACATTGACATTGCAGGATGGAAGGAAGTGCGCTTTAACAACATTAAAGGATGCGCACTGAATGTTTCAAACGACACTTGTATGCTACATATCTGACCAGCACATCTCATTTTCTAGTCCCAGCAAGAGAATCACGTACTTGACTACAGCTGAAATACAGAAGAGCCCTGCCATTGCTTCCAACTGACTTTCTCCTTCTTTCCATTGGCTTATGCAACTGCCTCCACACAGCCTGCCTATTCAGCACTCTCTTAGAGCTGAACTAGATGAGACGCCTGACCCGAGGAGGACACGTGTCGGTTTCCCACAAGTTTCCACAGGAAGTGTAGTGAGAAATTTACTCTGCCAGGGAGAAGAGAGAGAGGAGCCTGCTTCTCCCTGACAGAGGTTCTTTCTCTAGGCATCTTGTCTAGTCCATTCGGCTCCCTCTCACTGCCGCTGGTGTGCTCGGCTCCCACTGGCTGCTGAGTGCATTTAGGGGAGCAAGGGGAGCATGCTCTCTCTCTCCACTGCCAGCATGTTCAGCTCCCTCTCGCCACCGCTGGCATGCTTGGCTCCCTCTGGCTGCAGAATGCATTTAGGGGAGCAAGGGGAGCGTACTGGCGGTGGTCAGGGGGAGCCGAGCACACTGGCACTTCCCGTGGAAACTTGTGGGAAACCGACACGAGTCTCCCTCGTGTCAGGCGTCTCGTCTAGTTCAGCTCTTAGAGCATCATTTCTCTGAGTGCTCCTCTTTGGGGGCTGACAAAGAGTATCCCAAGCCCAGTCAAAGACAGATAGCCCAGCCTCTCTTATTACTTGGCCATTGGACTGTGTTGCCGCTCCCTGTTATTTATTTCTCTGAAGTGCCACAGTGTGCAGATTGTCATTTCAAATGTATTATCAAAGTGATGCTGGATGTGGTGTATTATGCAACATATCGGTTCTGAAATAGACTTTAGCCTGTCAGCATAATCCTTCTTACGGAACTCAAACAAAATTGTGCCAACCTTGAATCAAGGTGGCTTAAGGAACTTAGATGGCTTTAAAGCCTCTGCCATACCCCCGTTCATGTTTATTGAGCCTTTCGTATAAGAAAAATGTGGGATCTGTTCTTCATATATGTTCATAATTCCCTGTATTGTCAACAGAGGAAAATGAGCATACAGAGGGAAACATTATTTCCTCGGATGTTTAGCTCTACTTTGATTCTTTTCCAAATCAGCTTTTCCACCATCCTTTAGAAGATGGTTCTTCTTTTATTTTTAATCTGTAGGTGCAGGGCTTTTTTCCAGCGGGAAAGCGGTGGAACCGAGTTCCGGCACCTCTTGAAAATCATCACATGACTGGTGGCCCTGCCCCCTGATCTCCAGAAAGAGGAGAGTTTAGATTGCCCTCCCCGCAGTGGCATGGAGGGCAATCTAAACTCCCCTCTGTCTGGAGATTAGGAGGCAAGGCCATCAGCCATGTGACCATTTTCACAGAGGGCGATTTAAACTTTTAAAAACTCCCCCCTTGTTCCAGCTGACCCAAAGTGACATCATTGTGCGGTCCTGAGTTCCACCACTTCTTTTCCCTGAAAAAAAGCCCTGTGTAGGTGTAAAGGCACAGTAGCTTCCATACTGTTTGGAGTACTTTGAGTTCAATTATTGCTATTTTGTTTGATGCTGGGTTGGTGTATGATATGCTCCTCAACTACATAATCCAGAAGCCCTTGGAGCAGGGTTCTCAAATTCACATCTTTCATCAGAGGTCAGCAGGGCACCCAGAAAGACAGAGACTCCCCAGAGTGATGGTTGTTGGGGGTTTTCCGGGCTGTCTTGCCGTGGTCTTGGCATTGTAGTTCCTGACGTTTCGCCAGCAGCTGTGGCTGGCATCTTCAGAGGTGTAGCACCAAAAGACAGAGATCTCTCAGTGTCACAGTGTGGAAAAGATGTAGGTCATTTGTATCTACTCAGGAGGGGTGGGGTTGAGCTGAGTCATTCTGTAAGAGTTTCCCAGGGTGTGGAATGCTAATGGCGGGAGGCTTCACTGTATCCTGAGGCGGTTCTTTTGCATATGGATTGGTGCTTGATGTGCTAATCTTCTCTGCAGGGCTATTGTCGGGTGTGGAGTGTTTTGTTGTCCTGGTGTTTTTCAGAACTGGAGCCCATGCTCTGTTCATTCTTAAGGTTTCTTCTTTCCTGTTGAAGTTTTGCTTATGCTTGTGAAGATTAGCACATCAAGCACCAATCCATATGCAAAAGAACCGCCTCAGGATACAGTGAATCCTCCCGCCATTAGCATTCCACACCCTGGGAAACTCTTACAGAATGACTCAGCTCAACCCCACCCCTCCTGAGTAGATACAAATGACCTACATCTTTTCCACACTGTGACACTGAGAGATCTCTGTCTTTTGGTGCTACACCTCTGAAGATGCCAGCCACAGCTGCTGGCGAAACGTCAGGAACTACAATGCCAAGACCACGGCAAGACAGCCCGGAAAACCCCCAACAACCATCGTTCTCCGGCCGTGAAAGCCTTCGACAATACTCCCCAGAGTCCTCATTTGTACTGAGATTTGGATATGATAAGGAACACTGAGAGTCTCTCCGGATGTATTTCACCTTCTTCATGTCCCAGTGCAACTCAGAGAAGACCTCACTTCTCTCTCAAGCCCTTTGTAAGATGTCACTGGATTTTCACAGAGAAATTTCATCTAGTGACTTGGAGCGGTACATGTCTGCAAAGGCACTTCAACTGGAATACAACTGTTCTACCGTACAACCTTTTAAATGAATATCTGGAATTGCTTTATACTTGGTGGTGGTGGTGGAGAGTGCTGTCAAGTCATAACTGATGTATGGCAACCCCTAGTGGGGTTTTCAAGGCAAGAGACTAATGGCAGTCGTTTGCCATGGCCTGCCTCTGCAAACTTGGTCTTCATTGGAGGTCTCCCATCCAATTACTAACCAAGGCCAACCCTGCTTAGCTTCTGAGATCTGACGAGATCAGGCTTGCCTGAGCTATCCAGGTCAGGGCACTTGATAATTAGACAAGCCATTTATCCATTTAACTCAGGACTGCCCACTCTGATTGCCAAAGATGCCAAAGAAGACACCTAACCCTATTTCATCGCCCCAAAAGTATATCTGTGGTGGTGAATCCACCCAGGTTTCCAGATACTCTACCCCACTCATTCAAGATTTTCAGTAAAATTGCCAGGTTATAAAATACATGTTTCAGGTATCCTGTAATTATGAACTTAACAGTAAAACCTATAATTGCCCTGTTTGACCAGATTGGGGCACCATCACTTGATGTAATACATAATTAAGAAGTTTTGAAAATGTAAAATAGTCTCTAAGCCTTTTGATTATATAATTATGGGGCTATGAAAGTGGATTCTGGAAATGATGGATTAATAGCTCTTGTCTTGTCAGTGCCCGGAGAAAAATTAGTTTATGGATCCTTGACCCCAAACATTCCTGCTGAAGCATAAAGTGGTTTCAAATGAATTGGCCTTTTATTTATTATACATGCTTATGTGCCACACATATTTAAAGTGGAGAGAATTGACCAAAACACACTGGCAGCCAACCGGAAATGGGATTTTGACTGGCTGATATGGTGTTGGCCCTGTCATGGTATCCACAGAATTAGCTTGGAAGGAAATACTAAGTAGTCGTAGTAGAAGATTGATTGTCATTAGCCATAGGCCATCACAAAATTAAAAAATACAAAAAACATGCTTCATCTGAAAACAGTTACATCCAGCATCATAGTTAGAAAAATTAAAATAAACAGTACAAGGAATTGTACCATTCATAAGGATGCCCGATTTGGAGAAGATTTGGATCGGATCTTCCTGGTTGCTAATGCAAATTGTGAAACTCTATAGGATACATGATTGTCACTGTTTGCGAACAGGAATGTGATTTTCTCAGTTTCTGCATATGGGGCTGAGGCAGGCAAAATTCCAGCCAAAAATCTGCCTCTGGGTGCATTTTATAGCAGGCAATATAATCAATAATGAGGAAGGTTCTCCACTGCAGATAGTCCGCAAATACAAACGTGGTTTTCCTCTGGCGACCGAGAATAGCAGCTGGTCAAGAAGGCTGATTGTATGGACTGAAGAAAAGACTAAATATTGCTGGAAGAGGGGGGAGATTGAAAAGAACCTGCTGGTTCACTGCTGCAAGCTAGCAACAGCTGAGTTCCATCTGCCCTCAGCTTTTGACAGGTATTTAACCTGGGCGGTACCAAAGGCATGATTTGAAGGACAGGACTGGCGCCACCATTGAGGCAGTGAGGCGGCCACCATGGGCACGGGGGTGCTGGAAGGGTTGCCAGGGGCAGAGCTGTGCGCCACAGAGCTGGCGTGCCTGCCCCACAGCTGCTTCAAGCCGGCCAGCCCTGTGCCGCCGCCACCACACGCCCCCGGCCGGGTGCAGCAGCTGTGGGCCAGGCACAGCAAGCAGCCGGGGAGGCATGCAGAGCACGGGTAGCCTCCGCGTGCCACACCAGCCACCCGCAGGCCAATGGACCTGGCTTTGCCACATGATGATGTCACAACATGCTGATGTCATCACGCAGGCTGGGTGTGCACGTAGACCTGGCTGCGGGCGCCAGAAACCCTGGCGCCGGTGGTGTTGAAGGACAAGAGCCAAAGGCTTATCAGCCCTCTGCTTTTAGCCCTGGGGTCACAGTCTGGGACTTGTAATAATTACTTTGGTGGGCTGAGTATTTGTTTCTTTGTGTTTGTGTATTAGTTTTTGTAATCTGGAACCTTTTGCATTTTGTAAGCCACTTAGGGTTCCTCCAGGGAGCAAAGCAGCCTAAACATATTCAAATAAATACATACACAAAAATGATGACTATACGGGCAGGGAACAATACATGCTCACATCCCTTCAGCTGCTTGGTATCCCTGAAAAATGGCAGTGGATTGGCATTCCTCTGTCCAGAGGCACTGCACTGCGATGCATCAGCAGTCCGAGTTGCTATTCAACTGTTGTGGCAGTCCCTTGGGGCTTGTATAGATTTTAGGATACTTGGCTTCACCTGTGCACATGTTTTCCCAGCAATTGGCCTGGGAGAGGAGTGATGAATCCAAGGGCAACTGATAAGCAGTGAATGTGGCGAGAGTCCAATACAGGGAGTAGTACCATCTTCCTCCAAACTCCGGTACCAGGTGTATAAGTTTAACATGAAAACAATCTCAATCCCAAATGCAATAGCAAGGTATTAAGAGAGAAGAACACCTCCAAGGCAGTTCAGAAAATTCGAGCCTAGCTCACAAGGCAAGTTGGGCCCTCCTTGAATTTACAAAGGTTTTCCTCAAGTGCCGCTACAGGAATTTAGAATCGCACAGCATTCAGACATCAATAATAAACATTTCATAATATGAATATGTTGCAGGGCTTCTTTATCCCAAGATAGCAGAAAAGAAAATGTCCATACGTACTTTTGCTGTTTTTGCTTGAAGCCAGCTGGGTGACCTTGGGGCAGTCACAGCTTCTCAGAGCTCTCTCAGTCCCACCCACCTCACAGGGTAATTGTTGTAGAGATAGTAATCATATACTTTGTAAACTGCTCTGAGTGGGTGTTAAGTTGTCCTGAAGGGTGGTATATAAATCAAATGTTGTTGTTGTTGTTATAGTAGGGGAAATTATTTTCTTAATAATATTATATTAGTATTTACATCATGAAAACTTGGTGCCAAAGAGACATGGTACCAGTTTGGTGTAGTGATTAAGAGCAGCAGGACTCTAATCTGGAGAGCCAGGCTTGATTCCCCACTCCTCTGCTTGAAGCCAACTGGATGACCTTGAGTCAATCACAGCTCTCTTAGAGCTCTCTCAGCCCCACCCACCTCACAGGGTGATTGTCATGAGGATAATAATAACACCGTTTATAAATTGATCTGTGGTATTAAGTTGTCCTGAAGGGCAGTATATAAATTGAATGTTGTTGTTGTTGTTAAAACCAGCTTCCTTCATTTAGGTGACAAACAGTCTTCCCGTAAAGGAAGAGCATTGGATGGAACTATCTGCTTTGCTAGCATTGCTAGCGCCTACGTCTGAGTTCCAGGCCTTTTCTAAAATGAAAGCTTGTCATACCATAGAAGTCACGGCACCTATAGTCCTTGTTCATGAAATCTGACATGCTGTTTGTCTTAAATGCCCAGACTTATTCCCCTTTGACAAGCATGCAGTTATGCACTTTCAGTTTGAAATATCAGTGTTTAGGAATAATTCTTACCATTTGATGAGCTAGGTGTCTTGCGACCTTCTTACTTCCAAGAAAACCTGCTTAGGGTTGGGGGGCTCTGGTTAACAGCTGGAGCTTTCTACTATGGAGTAATTGCTTGCTTCTGTTCCTGTTCTAAACAACGTGCACTCAGGTACTTTTGAAGTATTTAGCACACATACAACAATTTAAATAATAGCTAAAAAGGTTTGTGCTTCAGACTTGGTCAACTATTAAGCTAAATGGATGCCCTTTTAATGCTGATACTCCATGCATATACTAAGATGTCCTTCAGTTATACAATATTTGCTACAAAAATGGATACACATTCAAATACAGTCACTATTGATGAACTACGCACAATGTCCTGCACAAGGTCTACGTATTAACCTTTTAATACTTTCCCCTTTTCACATTAGAAGAATTCATTTAGGCTTAGCCTTCCGGTCATACCAAATATGCAGAAATCAATTCTGCCCCATTGATAGCACTCTTGACTGTATTAGCATACAATCAACCTGATAATACATACTCAGCTTAATAATATCTGGACATTTAAGTGAAGTTATTGAGTCATTAAGTGATTAATGCCTTTTTTGACTCACAGTTGCACAAAAAAATGAAGTGTCTCCTTTCCTATGAATGTTCTGAAGATACCTGAAGAATACCTTTTTAAATTTTGACAGTGTTATGGCAAGCAATGACTAACTTTCATCATCTTTTGCTAATTTCAATGAAGAACTTTTGCAACCAATAACATGATTAAACATCCTCTTTGGGATGAAAATCATCTTTCTTTTTTAAAAGAAGGGCATACAAGGGCATTCAAAAATTTATCTAAAGTGGAACAAATAATGAAATAAATCATTTTTAACAATTTGTTTACTCTGCCCTTTTTGGAATGTCCAAACAACAACACCTTTTGGAAAAAACACTTAAATGTCCGGGGAGAGAGAGAGAGAGAGAGAGAGAGCCTCCAGTTGCTATTCTGCCCAGCTGAGAATCTCATGGAGCAGCTGGGTTTTTTTTTAAACTACACTTCCCAGAAAACTTTGCAGAATCCAACACATGCCCCTGTGGCTCATGTAGTTCCACTTTAAGTTAAAGACACAACAGCAACCAATGACCAAAAGCTACCAATACAAACAGAATGAACAAAGAATCAATGTCAAACCAGAGAATCTCAGCAGAACTAAACTGAAGCAAGAAACACTGTTACAAGCCCAACAGAACCAGTGTCACTCAAAGATGCAAGGTAGAATCCAGGGCTAATGCAAGTCCAACAGAACCAACATCAAACCGGAGGATTCCAACATTCAACCTATCAAGCAAGTAATAGCAAAGCAGCAGGCAGACATGGCAATGGCATATGGCAAGCAAGCAGCACTGACACACAAACAGTAATGCTGCCTTCTTTCCCTCTCCTCCTGTTACCTGGGAAGCCTACAAAGGGTGAAAACAATCTGCTGCAACCATTGAAATGAGATTCCCAGATATTCCTGAACATATCAAGATTATTCAGGAATGTAAATATTGGTTTAATCAAAATATACCCGATACGAAAAATAGAATCTCATAATCACAGAATCATAGGGTTGGAAGGGGTCTCTAGGGTCATCTAGTCCTACCTCCTGCACAATGCACAATTCACAACTATCTTCCCTCCCCACACCCCCAGTGACCCCTGCTCCATGCCCAGAAGATGGCAAAACACTGTCAGGATTCCTTGCCAAACTGGCCTGAGGGAAATTGCTACCTAACCCCAAGGTGGCTATATCCAGATTCGCCCGAATAATAACAAAAGTGTTTGGGGGGGGGGCATTCAGCTCAGGAATACTGAATCGCACACCCCTAGTTGAGTGTGCAATCTGAAAAATCAGTAATAGATAATAAACGATGGGGTACTCCAAGACCAATGACCTGATGACCTCTCATGTATCTTGACATGTCTGTTGAGTCCTCTAAACTGATGCTAAAGCATTCAACTCCCTGACTCTTCCAAAAATTAAAAATTCAGTCTTTCATTGTTCTTAGCATATCGATCTTTATTTGTAAAAGCAAATACCTACACCCAGGGCTTTTTTCTGGGAAAAGAGGTGATGGAACTCAGTGGTAGAATTCAGGACTGCACAATGACATCACTTTGGGTCAGCTGGAACAACGGGGGAGTTTTTTAAAGTTTAAATTACCCTATGTGAAAATGGTCACATGGCCGGTGGCCCCACCCCCTGATCTCCAGACAGAGGGGAGTTTAGATTGCCCTCTGCTCCACTGTGGCGTGGAGGGCAATCTAAACTCCCCTCTGTCTGGAGATCAGGGGGTGGGGCCACTGGCCATGTGACCATTTTCAAGAGGTGCTGGAACTCCATTCCACCGCGTTCCAATTGAAAAAAAGCCCTGCCTACACCTCTGTGGACCTTGATATCCCTTCCCCTACTGTCTTCCTTCTTAAAGAGTTGGTTTGCAGATTGCCTAAGAGGTTTTTGTGCATAATACAGATCTGAAATTCAAATTGTTTTGACTCACCTCCCTCAGTTCATGACATTATGGCTATTTTATGACTGGATGAGCATAACTTTTATCACTGGGTTTCCAGAGATTGGTCACAGTTGGAGATGGAGATTTGATTTCTGCAAATATTTTCTATCATCTCTTTTTTTGGAAGGGAGGGGATTGGCTGTAACTATGAAAGCTTGGGTGTGTGTGTAATACTTCTAGAAAACATGCTTGAAAGAGTACAGCTAGGATACAAAAAAAAAACATAAAATAATTCCAGGTGACCAAAGGGATTTTAGGCTTTTCTATTCCCATGCCACACTATAATAAGCATTTGAAATGAAGGAGTCTTTCAAAAGCAGTTTGTGATATGGCAAAAGAAACGAAGCAAAACAACCCCACTGGACATGTCCAAACTTTTGGGCATAGAATTTAAATAATAAAAGGGAAGATAGTGTTTTGTTTGAACCAGTGCTTCTTCCATAAAATCTCTCATTTATCATAATTACTTTAGTATGGCCAGTTCAATATAAATACATTCATCTAGGAAAAGCAATAAACCATGTTATACTCCAAGCCAATAAGATGGAGATACTTTCAGAGGAACATAAAAAGTTTTCAAATTAGTAAATTCCTCCAGTAAACTCATCCTGTCACCCCAGCCAATGGCAAATAATTGGTGGTACCCCACCTTCAGCTTGAAGAAATTTCTCCGGTCGAAAAACCTTCCTCCAACTCAAGTGATTCTTCAAAATAATCACCTGAACTGGAAGAAGACTCCTTAGGCTGGAGGGAGATTACCAACCTTGCTTCATGGCATGGTAGGATACAAGTCAACAGCTTTTTTGTTTTTTTGAAATCACTCAAAGACACAGAAAGACTTGAATAAGTGACTGGGAGCACCACACCCTTTGTAAACCCGACCCAAACTCACACACCACTAAATCCCCTCCTTGCCTGGCAGCTGGAATAACCAGAAGACAGTGAAAGCAACTAGTAATAAGCTGGTGAAAGGAAAGTTTCTCCCTCCCTGCTTTCTCCACCATGTCCCCCCTACACCATTATGCCTTGAAGGCTAATTTAGTGGCAGGTGAGACCTGAGAAAATGTAGTGTCCCAGGGACACAGAGAGAGCCCGAATCAGATGAGAATCAGGAGTTTCCTGATTACAAAGGATATAATAATAACAACATTTGATTTATATACCGCCCTTCAGGACAACTTAACGATAGAGCAGTTTACAAAGTATGTCATTATTATCCCTACAACAATCACCCTGTGAGGTGGGTGGAGCTGAGAGAGCTCTGAGAAGCTGTGACTGACTCAAGGTCATCCAGCTGGCTTCAAGTGGAGGAGTGGGGAATCAAACACAGTTCTCCAGATTAGAGTTCTGCCACTCTTAACCACTACACCAAACTAACTAATGAACATATTTAACATCCCATAAAAGAAGCCATGAGAACGATGGAGGAGAGGACTATTAACCCTTTCCCTTTTCACCATTTTCCAGTACAAACCATTCCCAGCTCTTATTATCCCTTTAGATATATGATAAAACAGGCAACCTCCCTTTCACTTGTCAATAAAACAAGGGCTGTATTTAAATAAAAAGGGAGACCATATGCACGGGGACCTAACATTTTACCCTCTCCCATCAGCTACTTTGCTGCACCACCCCAGTTTCAGCATTTTCTTCCTACGCCAATTAATTTCCAGTATCAGATACCGGGTAGGAAAAATAAGTACCAGAGATGGGAGGAGCCTGAGTTTAGTTCCTCTCACTCACATGCTACTCACAGCCAAACACATTAGATGTGAACAGAGGAACTCATGCATGAAGATCCCCCCATTTATTATTTGCTTATATAGTTACACCCCATTTTTCTCCCCAATAGGAATCCAAAGCACCTTGCAATATCATTCTCCCTGAACCCCTCCCAACAAGACTGTGAGATGGGGTAGATTGTGAGAGAGTGCCTGGTCCAAGGTCATCCAATGAGCTTCCGTGGCAGAGTGAAGATTCAAATTTGAGTCTCCCGGATCCTAATCATCGAATGACATAACATGCTTTGGGGGGCTGTCAAACATTTGCTTCAGCCAACCCTTCAATTGAGAATTTTGATTGACAAAAAGATCTTTCTCCCTGAAATATCCTACTATATAAAAGGTAAGTCATATTGGTGGCGACTCACTTTTTATCGTCACGCAGGTGCATTGCTGACAACTCTAGCCTCGAGGCCGCTGCAAGGCACTCGCTTGTCACCAGGAGGGGGCCCGCTGAATTGATGGCCTAAACACTCCACCCTGCACCTCCCCTCAGTGCCCTCCCACTCTGCCCTCTAGGCTGCTGGGAAGCACCCGCTTGCTGCTGGGAGGGGACCCATCGAATCAGTTTTCACACAACAGGCATTGTTTCTAATATACATATATATGTAATAAAGAAAATGAACTCATATAAAAGCTATAATAAACAAAAATAAGACTGAAATGAATTAAAAATGAAAAAATAGATACATTTTCAGCCGTTTGTTCCCGTACACCCTCACCTTCTTAACTCAAGGTATCCTCCTTTTTCTCCTTCAGATATATTCGTAGAATACCATCATATTCCTTCAGATGAAACTAGACACCTTATAGTGGCACTAGATGAGTATAACATCAAATTTCACCTTCAAACTCCTTTTCTTTCTAAGATAAACAGGACTGGTTTGTTTTTAATCTCTGCTCATAAGTTTTCTCTTCTCATAACCTTGTAAGAAAGCTAAAGTCTTAGAACATCTGGCTGAGTTAATTCATCAAAATACCGGAAGAATTGTCAAGTGGAAATGAAATCTATGTTATAAAGACCAAAGTCAAAATAAAATAGAGAAAAGAGGCAGGCCATGGCGTTTAAATGAAAACTTTCTAGGTGAGTAATATCTGGCTGAGGTCACAGAAAACTCCTCTCTGGCTCTTTCTGTTGTGCTAATGAAGCAACTGTGATGAGACTACCTCAGCTGAAGAGGTCTGGATCCCTTTTCAGTCCCCAAAATGGCTAGCATTTTGTAGTCTGCCTTATTTACATTTTAAATAATGGAGCACTTACTCATGAGCACCAAATTTTTGTATGACACTGTTATGAGTAGTGAGAATATTAATAACATTATTCATAAAGTCACAATAGATGCAATAAAAATGTCTCCAGATTTAAGACAAAGGAGTCATACAAAACAAAGTTTCCTGACACACACCCCCAAATGTTCTGTTCTAAGATGGAGAAATTCCAATATGAATATTAGCAGGGGGGGGGAATAGAAATGAAAAAGCCATTCTGAACTGGATCTTCTTTCCAACAGGTGATGAATACATTTGTGTGATTTGCTGATAGTTTTGACATAATTATAATGTGGAGTATAAAACTTAACCAGCTGTAGGAAACTGGGCCCTGTGGACATACCATCCATGGATGCATAATATTCGTTGAGAAGTTTCATCCAAAACTGTGGATGAAAGTTGCCTAAGTAATGCATTCCATTTCTGTATCTCAAAATAACACCTTCCATCCTGAGTCCTCAAGTGCCGTTTGTAATCATGAGAAAACCTCCACTGCAGGAATGCGGTTACAGCAGGCAACTAGTCTTGAGGTGCATTTAAAGTTGTTCATGCAGTATCAAAGGGATTGTTTGAGGGACATTTATTTGCAAAGTAATTAATCAAAATCTGATCCAAATACTATCCAAATATGCATAAACGCATTTTATACTGAGGGTCTCACCATAATCAGAAAAGCTGAAAAGAAAAGAAAAAGCAATAGTAAGAGGAGAAAAATTGCTTAATAATCTTTGATATATTTATCTTGGCTTTTGAACCATCATGCCACCTGGAAAGTCAATGTAGGCTACTGCCCAAAAATGCTTGGCCTCAGTTTCCCTAACTAACTAACTAACTAACTAACTAACTAACTAACTAACTAACTAACTAACTAACTAACTAACTAACTAACTAACTAACTAGGTAAAGGTAGTCCCCTGTGCAAGCACCAAGTCATTACTGACCCATGGGGGGACATCCCATCACGACGTTTTCTTGGCAGACATTTTACGGGGTGGTTTGCCATTGCCTTCCCCAGGCATCTACACTTTACCCCCAGGAAACTGGGTACTAATTTTATCAACCTCAGAAGGATGGAAGGCTGAGTCAATCTTGAGCCAGCTACCTGAACCCAGCTTCCCCCAGGATCGAACTCAGGACAGACGGACGGACGGACGGACAGACAGATGGACTGACTGACTAAACAAACAAACAAATAGACAGACAGACTGTTGCATGCCTGTTTCTTAGATTCACACCTAATAATTGTCATGCGCTTCAGACCATTTGGAAAATCCGCTCGAATTAAAACTTACTTTTATGACTATTCAAAAGAATAGGGAGGGGTGTCAAATTACTGAATATATGTTACACTAGTCCTTGAATATCCTCACTGGCTTTCCCATACATTTTGTGTATAATTCAAGCTGTTAGCTTTTACTAATAATATTCTAAATAACTCTAAACTATCCCGTGTGAACACCTTGGTCTCTCAGCTGCTAGTACACGATCAACAGGACCGTTCCATTTCGGATTCCGGGCAGTCTACAGAATGTTTGCACTGCACATACAAAATTGGCTTGGATTCTAGAATGTCGTGTCCTGGCCGTCTACCTGATATGGCCGTGCTAACAGCAAGCAGAATCTGGTGCTTGCCAAAACCCAACAAGCGTCTTTAATGCAGGGAACTCTGGGCATGTTCTCAATTCAGGCAATACACCGGTCAAATTGACTAGTCTGTCACCTCAAGCCAAATGAGAACAACCCCCAAAGGCTGTATTCCACACATCATTAGATATTGTTCTACAGCAATCATTCGCAACTGAATTTTTCTGTGCGGACAAGACCATTCAGGAGGTGAATTATTGCTATGGTGCAATGCCAGTGCAAAATCCCAACAGCATGTGGATGCAGCAGAGACCCCCTTCAATTTACACACTGTTCTTGCCCATCACCAATCATAGCCGGCAGATTACCAAGCTTCACAGAGAAGCTTAGCAGCGTCTCTGGATGCGATCCTGCAAAGATCTTCCTGGGAGCATATCCATATCTAGGGAAGAGAGTGAAAGAGGCTTGAATTCCACAAAGCAAAGAAAGGATATGTGTTCTTGAAAAGCAAGAAACTTCAAGACAGTAAGGAAGACAAAGTCCTAAATCTAGAAGCAACTTCTGTCAGTCAAGCCCTGTTAAAAGATGATCCGTGGCAAGTAAGAGAAAGCCAGGGGGCTCCTAAGTATACTTTGAGATATGGCTAGCTGCAAAATTTTGCAACTCCTGTAAATTAGGAAGCTGAGAACTATCCCCAGAAGCATGCTATCGGCAGTGCAGTCCAATGAACAATAAATACTGCCTTTGTCATTCACAAAAGCATTGCCTATGAAGATTTGCATAATGCTGAATGAATCAGATCCCCAGCAGAGCAGTCACTGCATGAGGAATTACAATGAGATGGGCAACTGTGATGGGAGGCTTGATTAGTTTCCCCTAGCAGTGTGTGGGATGCAGCAACAGAGGTGGCAGCAAATGGGAGAGAAAACTAGGACATAGATCAATGAGTTGATGTGCTTTTCTGACAATCCCATGCAAAGGCAGGCTTGTGGTACTTGGATCTTGCTGCCGAACACTCTTTTTTATTATGTTTATCTTCAGCACAAATGAAAGTAAACTACATAGATGCCATTTCTTAGAGCACCTTCTTGTTGCATATTACCAAAGACTAATTAATTTTTTAGTCTCCATCCCTGAAAAGGCGGATAGAGTTTACAGCGATCATTGTCACTTTCAGAAATGATGACTGTAATTTCTTGCTTAAATAACCATACTCCCTATCAGGAATAATGTTTCTAAACAAAAATAAGGGAACATCTTCTAGACCTGTTCAGACATTACAATCAAATATACCACTAACTGCACATAACAACAACAACAACAAAAACAACAACATTCAATTTGTATACCGCCCTTCAGGACAACTTTTTTTAAAATTATTTTTTTTATTATTGAAACTATACAAAATACAAACATACAATAAACACTAGAGGTTGTAAAATACTGGATACAAACAACAATGAAACAATGAAACAAAGATCAATGAATACAAACAGCAATGAAACAGTGTATAGCACATTGAATTACAAGAAGTTATAACTAGTTGGTTATAGATTACATAGAGGATGTACTGTTCAATAGCTGTCATAAATAACTTTAACACAGTAATACAATATTTATTTAGAGAGAGGAGATAACTTATATATTTGCGTACATATGAAAGAATTTCAAACCTGGTAGGGTACTATTATTTTCAAGGTACTCAAAAAGTGGAAACCATGGAAATTTTATTTCTGGCAGATAATTGTATAATGGAGGAATTATATAACTAAGATAGAATGAATATAAGATAGAAGGAAGCAAAGAGCAACATATAGAGTATGAGTTAAATTGATTGACTTACAGTGAATGTATATAATGCTTATAGAAGTACTTAAAGTTATGCAGAATAAGGGACAAATTGTTTGCCCCATATTGACGAGATAAGAAATAAGTAGACAAATGACTGTTATTATTAAAGAATATATGCCAGGAATGTAACATTTAGTCGATAAGTTAAGTGGGAAAGGGAATAGAGATAGCACTGTGTTATAATAGAAGCTTAGAAGAGAGTGAAAGTATATGTTTAATAGAATAAAATAAGTTTGAAATGAGTAGGGGGAAAAAACGGATAAGGGGTTGGAAAATTGTTGGAAGTCAACAAAAGGGGGGAAGGGAGGGGGTTAGAACTGGAATATTTAAAGGAAATTGATTGTAATAGATATTATAGAGATTTCTAATCCAATAAAAAAAATTTTTAAAAAAAGTGGAAACCATGGCAGATTCCAGACGGCCCTCTGCAATCCGAAACGTTGCACGTTGTCGCGCGTCATTGCGCAGAAAACGCAAAATATCGTGTTTTCTCGTGCGAGTTTTGCGCGACCTCGCACAAAACTCGCGCGAGAAAACACGATATTTCGCGTTTTCCGCGCGATGACGCGCGACAACACGCAACGTTTTGGATTGCAGAGGGCCGTCTGGAATCGGCCCATTTCTCCATAAAGTTTGTAGTTCTTGTGAAGTGATACACTTTATCATATAATTTCTCTGAAATAAAGTGGTCCCAAATTTTTGCATACCAGTTGTCAATTGAGGGGGCTGATTTCGATTTCTAGAGTGCAGCTATCGCACTCTTTGTGGCCACTAATAATGTGGCTATAAGGACTTTTCTAATCATGGGTATGTGACCCTGATATTTGTCCCACTAGGAGGATCTCAGGTGTCAGTGGGACAACATAACCCGTAATTTTCCGGATCTCATTGAGGACTTCTTTCCAAAAATTTTCTATGTGACGGCACTTCCACCAACCCTTCAGGACAACTTAAAGCCCACTCAATGGTTCACAACATATGTTATTATGATCTCCACAACAATCACCCTGTGAGGTGAGTGGGGCTGAGAGAGCTCTGAAAGAGCCATATGACCCCAGGTCACCCAACTGGCTTCAAGTGGAGGAGTGGGGAATCAAACCTGGCTCTCCAGAGTCCTGCCACTCTTAACTACTACACCATTCTGGTGTAGCATGGATCACAAGCTATCGACAATTGTCCCAAAATGTGTATTCACCATTTGGCATGAAAAGGGATAGTGCACATATTTACCATGTCTTTGCTGTCTTGGTACATGCAAACCGACCACTGGATTTTTCAGTGGTCTCATCAGATGTACTGAGTCTGTATATATATATATGATTGATATGTACATTGTCATGTCACCTAACATGGGAACTGCACATATTAGCAGGACCTTGTGTGGCATATGCACCCATTACACAAAGTTGGTGGGCTCCAGTATGCATTACTGTAATTTCTTAAAGAATTTATTTCACAAACTTAAATTGGTTCAAATATCATTTTTTTCTTAATATGGAATCCTGAGACGGTTGGATAAGGAATCCCCAATTCTCAATTACATCCACAAACAATTGTCAACATTCTTTGGAGAGATCATAAAAGTCAAACTTATATAAAACCAACGTAAAGGTATGCATATGCCTTCTGATTCATAACAAAAATCTCTTTTGAGGAATGCTATTCCCATTTCACCAGAGTCCTTAAATATTTAACCTCTTTCAAGGGCTGCACATTATGGTATCTCACCTTCTATATTTTTAGTTATCTCCTTGCTTTCATTTTAAAAACACTTTCATTTCTCTAAATTAATTGGGAGGTTTTTTTGTTTACGGGTTCCCTGCCTTAAGCTTCTTTTTATCTCAGTTGTATGCCTACACTTTTTCTTTCTTCAGTATCTGAAAACATATAAATTATTACTGAACAGACTGCAATTTTCCTCACACTGTTTCTAGTTAAAGAATGCACACTGACTTGAAACTTATTATTTGGAAATATCATTCCCTGATTTTTAACTCTTAAGGAAAGATTCTGATGCTGTAAAAAAGTCTCTCGTCTGCTCTTGAAGCAAGAAATGTTTTTCTGGTCCATTTCTTTATGTATGTATGATTAGAAGGGATGCTGTTAACTTCAGCCCAAATGTGATGGACATTCACTTACCATGCTTGAATGTTTCATTTACAAATGAGTTGAGCCCTTCATTGGAGCACCTTGATATTTGGGTTGAAGTTCAAACTGAATTCCAGGCCAAGCAGAGGTTTTCGTACGTGCAGCAACTGCTTCTACATAAGTTGCCTCATATGCTAAAAGGTCATGGACAAGTTGTGCCTAGATCAAAAAGCTGTGCTTGAGTATAACTTATGGGTCAAAGTTTGTTGTGGGTTTTGCAATAACAAACATCCAGTCTGATGAAAAGTCTGAATTCTTCTTCTTCCAAGCCTGATGGACAGCACAATCCTTAAACATCAACTGGTCAAAAATGTGACAGCTAGGCTACTGTCCATTGGAACAAATCATTGTAGCCTAATTTGAATCGAAAGAGTGAAGAGTACTTGCAGACGGAAAGGGGGCTTGATACTTTGTATAGTGTCAGTTTGTTTGTCTGTTGCTATTGAACTGGCCCCTCCCTGCTGTGAATGAACATTCCTTTTGTGTCAGTTAAAAAGGTCTGTTACTGTAACTGTCTGTGTTATGTACAAGTCATGAACAAGTGTTCTCTTATAGTTTGCTGTTTGCATTGCTGTATAAAGTTATTAAACGAAGTTCAATATTATCTGACCAAAGGCGTCTGCAAAATGATATTACTTCTCACTGGATTCAACTGTTGATTCTGCTACATATAGGGGTTGGTTACGGGGGTCATATCACCCCTGGGCTGAAAGATCAGCAAAGTCTCCGGGCACAACACAAAGCACTGAGAGAGAAAGAGAAAATGCCCCCCACACTGCTCTTTTCCCCAGTGGAGAATTGTATCTTGGATTCTCTCTCTCTCTCTCTCTTGCAAAAATCCACCCTGGATTTCCTGGATCCTGTTACGCCCCCCCCCCCTGCCCCCAAGCTCCCAAAGGAAAACCCAACCTGAGGCTTTTTGCAACAGAAAGTGATTCCTCAGCAGAGAATCGCATTGAGTGGCTGTTCTTTTTAAGACTACATTACCCAGGAAACTTGCGCCCGGGTGTCTCATGTAGTTTCCCTCAGAGAGTAGTACTAGTTGGCAGCTGCCCAACCCAGAAGCCAAACATACCTCAAACTTGTGCAGACATTGCTCTCTCTCTCTCTCTCTCTCTCTCTCTCTCTCTCTCTCTCTTGCACACACACACACACACACACACACAAACAAGAAAATGAATTTTTTACAAATACAGTCACCAGAATTTTAAGAAAACAGGCACAACAAAGCAAAAGGCAGAAAACAGATCTTCAAAACAAGGAAAAAAACAGATTGAAAAACCTAGCTCTCCTAACACAGCAGCAGATAAACAAAGCAAGGGTATAAGACCCAGCAAAACAAAATCCATGATCATGCTTCCCCCAGTGCACCCCAACTCTAGAGAACTTAAACATGTTCCCTTCCTAAATGAAGCCCCTAAGGGGGGGGGAATACATCCTGTTGTAGTCTAGGCTCGAAGGTCTGCAACAAGGGGCTTTTAGTTTCTAAACCTATCCCAGCTGGTCCTCCAGGCAATTCACTCTCTGGGAAACGTGACAAGGCTCCAGCCAGTTAGTTTGTATTTCCTTCTTAGACCTCTCTGAGTCCTCCTCTGGCCAGAGAGAATTGCCTCATTGACCGTGGCCAGCTCTCCTGATCTCTCCAAGGGATCAAACAAGAACTGCCTCACTTTCCCCCCTGCCTCTTGTTTCCCAGAACACACACATACACCCAAAATAGGTAGCAGAGTAGCAAAGGAAAGCCTTCCCAATATTTCTGAAATAGTTCCAAAGTTTCTAAAATTTCAGAGGTTTTTGGGAAATCCCAAAATATCTTGTTTCATTTCTGGAATTTCTGATACAAAACAAGAATTTTCCAGAATTGTTTTGGTTTGGAAATATTTGAAGTCACACCCCTATTGCTGTACTGTAGAGCTTCCACCCTCCACCGGGGGCAAGAGGAGGAGAGAAAATAGAGATGGAGTATGGAAAGGGTGCCAGGGGTAGTTGGGCAAGGGGACCAGTGAGGGAATATCAGGAGGAGAGATGGGAAAAGCACAGAGGAGTGAAAAGAAACAGAGTGGAAGGAGCATAACCGAACACAGCTAATAGGACAGTAGGGGAATAATAAATAAAATAAAATAAAATAAAATAACAACAACAACAACAACAACAACAACAACAACAACAACAACAACAACAACAACAGATTTATATACCACCCTTCAGGACAACTTAACACCCACTCAGAGCGGTTTACAAAGTGTGTTGTTATTATCCTCATGACAATCACCCAGTGAGGTGGGTGGGGCTGAGAGAGCTCTGGAAGAGCTGTGACAGACCCAAGGTCACCCAGCTGGCTTCAAGCGGAGTCAAACCCAGTTCTCCAGATTAGAATCCCACTGCTCTTAACCACTACACCAAAATGGCAGCGATCAGTGTGGGAGAGAATGAAATTTCCTTTCTCCGTCCATCCTCAACTAGCTGTAGTAAAAGAAAAAAATCAAATTCAACTTCAGATGCATTGTTGTTGCAATTCTTACAAAAGGTCTGCAAGGTAGGTCCAACCAAGATTTCAGCTGGTGAAAAGGGGAGGGTGAAATCTCCTTTAACCACCCAAAGGGCCATGTTGGGAATCATTGAATGTTCATAAACAAAAGCCATGTGGGACAGACTGTCATAAAGAGGGAAACTGGGTGAGACTTTATCCGGTATTATCATCCGTGGTGGTGGAGGAGAGAATGCAAAAGGGAAAAAGATGAGAGGAAGTGGCTTGCCTCATATAGCTTGGCAATAGGTACAGCAAGTCAGATTTCTGCCTACCTGTGTTAATTCCAGGTCTGCTCCCAATATGGAGCATGAAGAAGAGACACTGGAATGAGTTCAGATATCAGGGGGGAAATACATCAATTCAAGCAGGCATTAACGATAGGGCTTCTTCAGGTTTGGATTTTTTTTCCACTCTTGATTTTCCACAGAAGTCACATTGTACAATGGGTGGAAGAGTTCAACACCAGTTGCCAGGGCTCATTTTGAGGGGGAACGCACAGGAACACAGTTCCGGAAGTTCCCCAAAGAGGTCACATGTCAGGTGGCCCTGCCCACCTGACTCCCGGCCATTTTGGGCCTGTTTCGGCCTGGATTGGGGCCGAAACAGCCTGGATCGGGCCTCTGACAGGTGGTGGAGCACTCTCCCTCTCAGCAGTGGCCCGATCCTGACCATTTTGTTCCCCTTTTCGGCCATTTTCAGCCCCTTTTTGCCATTTTGGGCCCAATTTCAGCCCTGAATGGCTAGGATTGGGTCCAAAACAGCCAGGATAGGTGATGTCAGGGGGTGTGGCATATGCAAATCAGCTATACTAATGACAAACTTCCAGTGATGGCAAGAGGAGTGGCATATGCTAATGTGTTATGCTAATGAGTTATGCTAATGAGTTCCTCCAGCTCTTTTTCTACAAAATGACCCCTGCCAGTTGCTATGACATCAGAAATGATAGTCTCCACCTTCAAGGAAAGTTTTCTATGAGCGAGAGATCTTTATCGATTTAGCCGTACCACCCAAAATACCTAAAAAATAGAACACAAAAAAGACTACCCAATAACAAAATATTTTTTTCTCTTAAAAGTCAAATCAATGGTCAAATGACCAACGTACTCTTACAAATGGAGCTTGCTACAAGTTGAAAGCATAGAAGGTACAATATGATTTTGTGGAGAGGAGAAGAGGTAAAACTGACAGAGCCTTGGGGGAGGCGAAGAGGAAATTAACAAACCCTCTGAGCAGTGATCTTTGCAGGCTTTGTAAAGAGGGGAAATTGACAAAGGCTTTTCCTCTGTCTTTTTAAACTACACTTCCTGGCTAACATTGTGTCTCCCTTCACCTGAGCATCCTCGTGTAAGAGGTCTCATGTAGAGAGATCCTCAGACCTCTGGCCCTCTTTAGTAATGGACTATGGAACATCAGCCATTGTGACTAGCAAGCAAGAGGCACTCCTTGAATTAGCTCAATCTAGTATAAATCCTAGACGCTTTTCTTCCTGCCCTTCCCTGATCCACATAAAATGCTTTTGCATCTGGCATTTCTGCCTGTAGCTTCGAGAACTTTCAGTTCAAGCCATCTGCTTCAGGAATCCTGAGGTAGAGTCATAGCTCAGTGGTAATACAGCATCTGCTTTGCATGTAGGAGACCCCAAGTTCAATTGATGGCACCTCCAGTTAAAAGGATCAGGTAATGTGAAAGACCTCTCTGCTTGAGACTAAAGATGGGCACGAACTGGGGAAAAAATGAACTGTGTGGTTCGTCGCATTTCACGAACTATGAACCACAAACTTTCACGAACCTGCCCTACTTCACAAACCAGTTCATTTGGTTTATGAAAAGTCACATCCAGGTCAGTAAATCATCACTTCCAGGTCAGCAGAAGGTCACTTTGGGGCCAGCAGAAGGCCACTTCCAGGTCAGCAGAAGGTCTGCAGGAAGTCCATCCCCTGTTGCCTAGGAAACTGATTGATCGGCGCCAGGCTATCTGTAGTGATGAACCAAAAAAATGAACCAAATGAACCAGCCTAAAGTTCGTGGTGGTTCATCAGAAATAGGCTCTGACAAACCGCCAGGTTGTGAACCACGAACCGGCCCGGTTCGTCATGAACTTTGGTTGGTATTTCAGTTCGTGCCCATCTCTACTTGAGACCCTGGAAAACCATTGTCAGTCAGAATAGGCAGTAATGATCTAGATAGACCAGGAGTCTGACTCATAAAGAAATAGCTTCATGTGAGTAGAAGGTTGATGTGAGTAATCAGCAAGGCTCGGCCTGGACTGACAGGTATATGACTGTACGCCAGACTGTGCAATGTGTGCTGCTGAGGGTGGATTGTGAAACTCTACCTGCTCTTTTTATGCTGACAGTTTTTAACTGTTTATTTTTATGTCTTTTAAACTGATGTGATCCGCTCTGAGCCTGCTTGTGTGGAGAGCAGACTACAAATTTAATAACAAATAAATAATAAATAAATATCCACAGAGAAGCTTAGAAGGAAGTCTAAATTGTATCCAATGCATCTCCAACACTGCAGTCTGGCTTGTGAAACTCTGATAAGAGCTGTCCCCAGCTCATGTGATTAACCACAAGAATGCTTCAGCTGTCTTATACTTTGGTACAGTCAAGGATTTCTCTAAACGATGAAATAATATGTTGTTGATCATCCCACAGTTCTAAACTTCATGTTATCAATAAATTATGTTTTTTCTTAACACAGAAATGTGGTTCTCTATTAATTGTAAACATAAAGCCAGAGTGGGGGGAATTGTACAATGGTTGCATGCAAACGGCTTTCGGAAATAAGAACACTGAATTATACCCGTGTACTATTTTATCTAACCTCGTACAACAGTGTTCTCACAACAATGATATATGGAATTAATACATTTCTGCGGGCCTGGGAACTGAATCTGTGTGGTATATTTTATTGCTCACTAGAAAGAAATAGAAGCCGCAGACATCTAACCATGGCAATCATTAATAACCATCTGTTTATTTCATTCCATGGGATGAGATGAGTACGTCATATGTAAACAAGTATATTTGTGTAGTGAGAATAATTTTGCGGCTGTTGATCTTGTGATAAGGAACGTTAATACCAATGTTCTCATGCACGTTCTTGCTCAAGTGTAAGCATAACCATCCATGAATTCAGTCACATATCAAGGTAGAAGGGCAGAAGAAATATGACAAAGAAGGAATTTATTGTTGAGAAAACAGTAAAGTATAAGAAGGAGTTTTCAAAAAGCCTACAAAATGCTACTTACCTTTATAGGCATTGAACAGTATTACTGGCCTTCACAACTCAATTTTTTAAACAACATTATTTAGTACATTTTTACCCCACTCTTCTTTCAAGGACATTAGGAAAAGATACCCAGTTGTCTCCCCTCCTCTATTCTATCTTCACTTGTGAGTTGAATGAGGACGATTGATTGGGCTTAGGGTTGTTACGGCGGGTTGTTTGTTTGTTTGTTTAATGGATCACCTTGTTCTTATTTTTTTTAACTATACTCGTAATATATAAACAGATAAATACATGACTTCTTAGAGATTTCAATCGAATCTTCCTTTTCATGAAAGAAGAATTGATTTGAAACTGACTCAAATTCTTAAAAAGAGGAGTAGAAAAGGATCGCTGCGTTTCAGGAAGAAATTTGGCAAAGAGGAATTAAGCAAATTCTTCTTAACAACCCCAATTGGACCAAGTTCATCTGATAGGGCTCCCCAGGTTGCCACCATGGCAAATACCTAGAGTTTCATGTAACACTGTGACATAAATTCCAGATACACAACTGGAAGTGATGTCACAGCATCACAAGATGTCTGTTTCCATAGTCTCCACTCCTCAATGATCAGAGAGCGGCCCTATCATCAAATTAACTTCATGGCAACTGAGGGCCAAACTACAAGTGATGCCTGACACAGGTTGGACACTTGTCAGCTTCCCTCAAGTTTTGATGGGAAATGTAGGCAGCTTGGTGGAATGTTGGACAAGTGACAGTTGAAAAGTCCATTGGACAGCAGTCGGAGAGCCAAGCTGCAAGACCAGGACACCTACATTTCCCATCAAAACTTGAGGGAAGCTGACAAGTGTCCAACATGTGTCAGGCGTCACTTGTAGCTTGGCCCTGAGAATTTGAACCTGGGTCTTCCAGGCCTTTGACCAGCAGTCTAACCACTACGTCACACTGGCTTTTAAAAATATAACCCATCATTCCAGCTCCATACTCCTGTACCTTATGATTCTTGGGCACTTTTTCCTTTAGCAGCTCCCTGGATACCTCACATCCACCCATCCATCCAGCTGTGATATACAAAGAATTGGTTTCTATGCTCTTCTAGATTTAAAAAAGCATCCGAGCAAGTCATCTCAGGGAACATCAGGAAGGAAAAAATGCCCTGATGCTAATTCACCGTTGATTCTTCTGAGCAAATGAACCAGGACTATATATTCTCCAGATCTCCTGAGAATGTGCTGGTTCAGCTGTGTAAGGAAAGAACTTTGGACTTATTGTGAAGGTTCCTTCTATTTGAAGTAGAAGAGGTCATCCTAATGTTTGGTTACTCCTTCTCCCATCATCCTTGGAGGCAGGATATTAGGGTTTGTTAATTTCCTCTTCGCCTCCCTGAAGGCTCCGTCAGTTTTACCTCCTCTTCTCCCAATTTGATGCTTTGGAGTGAAAGGTGCAAAGTAAGGAAGGCCACTGACCACCAGAGGGCAGGGCCGGATCGACGGGGGGGCAGGGGGTAGTCTGCTCCCGGTGCTGCCAAAGAGGGGGCACCGGGTGCAGCTGCCAGCTGCCAGAAGCATGCTGGTGGCAGCGTGGGCAGCTGAGCGGTGTGGGGGAGGCGACCCACACCATTTGCCTGCCCCACAGGAGAGGGAGTGCACGGCAAGCCAGCCACCCCCTCAGCGAGGCAGGCTAATGGCACGGGCAGCCTCCCAGCCACCTGTGCTGCTGCTGCCAGCTCTGTGGCACACCATGTGCTGGGGCAGCCGGCTTGCCGTGCTGGCAGCATGCTCCACCCCTGCATGATGACATCACAGAAATGATGTCATCATGCAGTACTGGGAGCGCGTGCGCAGTGTTGGGGGGATGGACTTGGGTTGCCTTGGGCACCGGCCGGAGTGTAACAACTACAAAAATTTAAACCCAATTCATAAGAGTTAATTTTTTTTAAAGGGCTGACAGTGCTCTATTATGTAAACAATGAATACAATGAATACAATCTTATGTATACAATATATAACAGTAAAATGTCTAGGAAGAGTTCAAAAAGTAACTTAACATTGAACACCAATTTCCAATAAACACACCATGCATAAAGTAATAAGTCCAAACTGCTTACTGCAATAAATACTAGTTCCTATACATAAATTATCAAACACTAGAAATGAATTTTGCAAGTAAGTAACAGCTTTTCTAGTACATAAATATGTTGTGATTGTGTCTTCTTTCTTTATAGGTCCATACGGGAAAAGACGTGATGTCTGCCTTCTTCCGAAGATATCCCTTGTACAGAATCTTCAAAAAGAGACTGTCAAGATGGAGCCTAACGGGCGTTTGCCAGCATTATTAATCCCGTTTTGTGATGCCCTCTTTCTCAAAGGCTCAAGATTATCAAGACCATCAAAACGTCTTTTTACCAAACAACTTCAATGACCAAATGGTGTGTATTTTAGACGGAGAATCCCTTCTTACTCTTGGCTACTGGATGATATGCCACAAAGAGCATTTGACCTCCCGATTGAAATCATGCACTGAATGTAGATACATAAGGTCCTTCACACATCTAAGGTACACCAGTTCTTCTTAGGATGTGACAGATTGGGACAGAAGGTTCCTCAGAAGGTACACCTCCTGAGACTTGAGGAACACCGAATTCACTTTTAGGATGAACAAAGGGTCCATTCAGAGAACCGCTACATCCTTTAAGAAGATGCAGAAGTCTTTAGCAATAAACCGAGCTCCCGTTTTGGATATGTTCCTGGCAAAGGTGATGGCAGTAAGGAACAGCACCTTAAGTGTGAGAAACCTAAGAGAAATCTTTAGTAGTGGCTCTAAGAGAAGTTTTGTAAGTGCGTGGAGAACCACATAAAATCTCCAGGAGGGGAAACAGTCAACCACTGGCAGGTTGGAAAGCGCTGTTCCTCTGCATGGTGTGAAAAAAGGGCCACCTTCAACTGAAGGCAGAACAGAGGCCAGGATTTCTACCTGTTTACAGAAGATGTTAAGTCTAAACCCCAGCTAGAGTCCATCTTGTAAAAAGGATAGGATGGAGGGGACATCCACTTCCATTGAAATCTTGTGTATCCTTCAGACCATCTGACAAATGCCTTCCAGATGCAGCAATATATCCTTTCCTTTGACTGTCACTTGATTGCCATCTTGTCTTCACAACCTGTTCAGAGAACCCTAGATCTAGAAGGTCTTGCTGCTCAATCTCCCAGTGCTCAGGTGTAGCCACGGTTGGAGCCGGTTAACATATCGCTCCCTGTGTCTGGCAAGATTGGAAGAGTCCAAGGAGGTTGGATTGATTGACAGCGTGATTGGGTCCGAAAAACAGGCTAGCTTTCCTTGAAGTTGCAATATTTTAAAGTTCACCATTACCTTGGTTCTCGCGGTTGCATCTTCTCTCCATTGTCCCTGGCCACATGGCCAAGATGAAGTCCTTAGGTAAAAGCGTGGCATGTGGCTCCCTGATCAAAGCTGTGGAAGAGAAGCATAAGAGTAAGAGCTTCTTCCTCATGTCCTGAGTTTTCATAATCTACTTCAGGAAGGGGGTAATTTGGACCTGCCCCAAAAGGAAGAGTTTACTTTCTAGGCATTTGGCTCTTAGCATTCTCTGTGCCTTTGGGGTATTTCCTGAATGCCAGATGTGAGGTAGTAAGCCATTGTCCTGCTTCACCCAATGCCATTATCCCAACTAAGAGCGGGACCGCAAGTGACGCCTGACACAGGTTGGACACTTGCCAGCTTCCCTCAAGTTTTGATGGGAAATGTAGGCAGCTTGGCGGAATGTTGGACAAGTGACAGTTGAAAAGTCCATTGGACAGCAGTCGGAGAGCCAAGCTGCAAGACCAGGGTGCCTACATTTCCCATCAAAACTTGAGGGAAGCTGACTAGTGTCCAACCTGTGTCAGGCGTCACTTGTGGTCCCGCTCTAAGAGCTTGAGTGCTCTGTGCTTGATGGCTCTTCTCTTCTCGCAATTCTGTGCCCACCAGCAAACTCCAGATTTTTGCTGCCTCGTCACAGACTCACAGCATTTGCACAGTCCCATACACACACATACACACAATCTGGATCAACTTTTCCAATTAAAACACCACAAAACATTACTAGAAAAGAAAATTGCATACTTTTGGAATATGTGGCAGAACTGAAAACAAATCACCCCAAATAAATAAAGCCAGCGAATAAAACAAAAGTTTTGAATTTTTAAAGAGAAAACCCAACCGTAAAATGAACGCGATACTGAAGCAATAAGATGCAATGAAAAGTTGATTTAGGCCCCAAAGCTGTTCAGTTCCCATTTGGTTTGGACGATGGCCACTTAATTTTCCTCAGCTCCGCCTGGACATACTGAACAAATTCTATTGTAGGAGATTTGGTCTTGTGAAGGTCTGTAAAAGGGGTAAAAAAATTAAAATTTGATGGTAACAAGGGTTCCGTGACTTTATTCACTGAGGGCAGTATATTTAGTGAACAAATGAAATCCCTTTATAACAGCCCAGAAATGTAGCTCATTATTGCAACCTCCATATTATAGGAGCACATCTTCTGACATTTCACACATGAAAATAGGGGAGAGCTTTGTAAGCATTCTATTTTCAGATTGCAAGAGGTGCAAGGGCAGATTGTGTATCTGATGGCACCCTGGGAGTCTCAGCCCACCCACATCCTGCCTGGGAGGCCTCAGATACAGAGGGAAGGAGGGTTCACTTCACTCATGCCTTCCCTCCTCCCATAGGTTTTTTCCGTTCACTGCTTCTTCTCTCTGAGTCCGTCACCCAGAAGAAGAGTCCACCTGAGGTAATCTTCCTCAGCCTCTGGTTGAAGTAGGATTGCCAGCTCTGGGTTGGGAAACTCCTGGAGATTTGGGGGTGGGGGAGCCTGGAAAGGGCAGCGTGTGGGGAAGGGAGGGAACTCAGCAGGTTATAAGGCCATAGAGATAACCCTCCAAGACAGTCATTTTCTCCAGGGAAACTGATTCCTGTCGGCTGGAGATTGGTTGTAACTTCAGGAGATCTCCAGCCACCACCTGGAGGCTGGTAACCCTAGGTTGAGGGGGGAGTTATATAGTTCCTAGCAGCCCGGACACTACCCACTCTCCCAACCTCCACGAGTCTTGAGAACTTTAATGATGTGACAGCTAGTTTAGCAACAGTGAGCTGGCTCCACATTGCCCAGCAGTTCTCTGGCAGCGCCCTCAGCTGGCTGGGAGGACCAAGTCACTCCTTCCAGCCACACTGCAATGTTGGTCCCCAGATGCCGCTGTTGCCTCTCGGGGCAGGACTTCTGTTACCCGACTGGGGAGTAGCAAGACCAAGATGGGGACCTGTTTATGTGTGCCTGGGCCAGCTCCAAGCACATATAAAAGATAGTGATTTTGATTTGATTTATTCGGCTTTCAGCCTGCTCTCCCCATGAATGGGCTCAAAGAGGGTAACAATATATTAAAAGATACATTAAATTTTACATTAAAATCATAAATAACATACAGTTCAATCATAAAAACTCAGATGATGGTTCCAATTTATCCAGCCCCGATAAACAGTTCTATGGGTGAGAGGTGGAGAGAGCAGCAGCGTCTCACTGATGGAAACTGGGGAGGGAGTTACACTAACCCCCCCACACACAGGAGCCTGGCAGGAAGGTTCACCTATAATCCAACTTCAACCAAATGCCTGATGGAACATCTCTGTCTTACAGGCCCCACAAAAAGATAGTATACCTTGTATTGTTGAAGGCTTTCACGGCCGGAGAACGATGGTTGTTGTGGGTTTTCCGGGCTGTATTGCCATGGTCTTGGCATTGTAGTTCCTGACGTTTCGCCAGCAGCTGTGGCTGGCATCTTCAGAGGTGTAGCACCAAAAGACTACACCTCTGAAGATGCCAGCCACAGCTGCTGGCGAAACGTCAGGAACTACAATGCCAAGACCACGGCAATACAGCCCGGAAAACCCACAACAACCATAGTATATCTTGTTGGGTCCAGGTTTCCACAGAGAGTTCCACCAGGTTGGAGCCAGGCCCCGGACGAAAAAGGCCCTGGCTCTGGTTGAGGCTAGGCAAGCCTCCCTGGGGCCAGGGACCACCAGCAGATTTTTACCAGCTGATATATACCCTCTGGGGTATATATGGTAAGAGGCGGTCCCATAGATATGCAGGTCCCAGTCCGCTAAGGTCTTTGTAGTTTAAAACCAAGACCATGGCCATTTTCACACTACTTACCTGCTCCCGGAGCGTTGCAAAACATCGCGCAAAAAATGCGGAAGATAGGGTCTTCTTGCGAGAGTTTTGTGCGACATCATGCAAAACTTTTGCGAGAAGACGCTATCTTCTGCGTTTTTGCACGATGTTTCGCAACGTTCCGGGAACAGGTAAGAAGTGTGAAAATGGCCCATGAATCTGAACTGGAACTCCATAGGAAACCAGTGCAGCTGTTGTAACGCAGGAGTTATATGCACCCTGTATGGATTATCCGTAACTGCATTCTGGACCCACTGTAATTTCCGGACCAGACCCAAGGGAAGCCCTGAGCAGAATGAGTTGCAGTAGTCTCATCTGGAAGTGACCATTGCTTGGATCACTGTTTTTAGGTCATGGGTTGAAAGGTAAGGGGCAAGTGGCCAGGCTTTGACAATCTGTCCCCCTATTTGTACACGTTTGATGAGGCTGCTAAGGATTAATACATGGTTTCCCCTTTCATTTCTTTTTATATTCATTTATTTGTGTATGAAGTGGTGTGTTTAACTGTTTTGGTTCTCCATTTTTCACTCTTAGATTTGTTGATTTGTTTCCTGCTTGCATATTGTACAGTTTTTAAATACAACTTATACACACAGTGTACAGCGTACATCAATTGTACATATAATATGTGGATAACCTATAGCCCTGCTTTAGTGATGAGCAAATACCATTCAAAAATGTGTACATTTAACAGGAAAACTTTGGTGTAAGGAAACAGAAAATGCTGTGAAAATAAAGAATTATGTGTTGATTCACACAAGCAGGGCTTTTTTTCAGCTGGAACGCGGTGGAACAGAGTTCTGGCACCTCGTGAAAATGGTCACATGGCCGGCGGCCCCACCCCCTGATCTCCAGACGTCATTCTGCGGTCCTGAGTTCCACCACCTCTTTCCCAGAAAAAAAGCCCTGCACACAAGGGAAAAACAAACTTGAAACAAGTATTTCTAGGTTGAAACAGCAGGAATAAGCAATTCAAGATCATATTATGAATTAATCATTGAGCTCCGGGGGTTTTCCCAGTGCGTTGAAGGAAGCCGTAGCGAGGCCTCTTCTGAAAAAACCATCCTTGGACCCCACTGACCCATCCAGTTACCACCCAGTATCGAACCTCCCGTTTCTGGGAAAGGTGATTGAGCTGGCAGTGGTGGAACAGCTGCAGGTTTTCCTGGAAGAGACCTCTGTCCTGGACCCATACCAGTCCGGTTTCCATCCGGGCCATTGGACGGAGACAGTGTTGGTTGCCCTCATGGACGACCTCCGTAGGCACCTGGATCATGGCAGGTCAGCGCTGCTGATTTTGTGAGACCTTTCAGCAGTGTTTGACACGGTCAACCATGAGTTGTTGGCCCACCGCCTCACCGACTTGGGAATTCAAGGGACAGCCTTGCAGTGGCTTGTTTCTTTTCTCCACGGTCAGGGACAGAGGGTGGCGCTGGGGGAGAGACTGTCTGCACGCCATCCTTTGGAGTGCGGCATCCCACAGGGGGCGATACTCTCTCCCCTGTTGTTCAATCTTTATATGTGCCCCCTCGCCCAGCTGGTGCGGAGGTTTGGACTGGGTTGTCATCAATATGTGGATGACACCCAGTTGTATCTGCTGATGGACAATCGACCTGACTCTGCCCCTGATGCCCGGTTGAGAGCTTTGGAGGCCATGTCTGGATGGGTGGCACAGAGCAGGCTGAAGTTGAATCCCATGAAGACAGAGGTCCTGTACTTGGGCTGTGGGCTGTCAGAGGAGGGGATCCATCTCCCAGACTTTGGGGGGGCACCACTTGTGCCCGTATCACTGGTCAGGAGTTTGGGCATGATCTTGGATTCCTCCTTATCTATGGAGGCCCAGATTGTGATGGTTTCCCGGGCCGCTTTTTTCCATCTTCGGCAGGCCAGGCAGCTAGCCCCCTATCTCTCAGCCCAAGACCTAATGACAGTGATCCATGCAACGGTCACCTCCAGGTTGGATTACTGTAACTCGCTCTATGCAGGGCTGCCCTTGTGTATGATCCGGAGACTACAGCGGGTCCAGAATGCTGCTGCACATGTTTTGACGGGTGTTCCTTATAGGACACATGTTACACCAATTCTGCAGCAGCTCCACTGGCTCCCCGTGGAATTCCGGATTCGGTTCAAGGTGCTGGTTGTGACCTATAAAGCCCTAAACGGACTGAGACCAGCATACCTAAGGGACCACCTCTCCCCATATGTGCTCCAGAGAATGCTCTGATCAGCCGGAAAACATCTGCTGATGGTCCCTGGCCCCGGGGAGGCTCGGTTGGCCTCAACCAGGGCCAGGGCCTTTTCGGTCCTGGCCCCAACCTGGTGGAACTCTCTGTCTGAGGACACCCAGGCCCATCAGGATCTTCTATCATTTCGGCAGGCCTGTAAGACAAAGATGTTACACCAGGCATATGGTTGAGGCCAGCATAAGATCCTCATTGAGCCTCCCACCAGCCTCCCACTAAGTGTGGGGTTATACAGTGTCCACCAGCCGGCTGCCCAACATATAGGTACAGCACAGGGATATGTAGTGCCCATTCATTTGCTGTCCCATGTATGAGTTGCAGTACATTATCTGTCTGCTTCCCTCCTCCTGTATGTTGATGGGCAGGAATCTGGAATTAACCCCATCTTGGGACAGTTATTATCTGTTTGTTGATTTTATGATGAACTGTTGTTTTATGAATTGTTTTAATATTTGTATTATATTTTTATACCTCGCCCTGAGCCCTGAGCCCACTTGCGGGAAGGGCAAGTTAGAAATGTAAATAATGATAATGATAATGATAATGATAATCCTTAGAAGAGAGCAAGAGTCCAGTAGCACCTATAAGACTAACAAAATTTGTGGTAGGGTATGAGATTTCATGAGTCACAGCTGAATTCTTCAGATTGAGCTGTGACTCACCAAAGCTCATACCCTTCCACAAATGTTGTTAATCTTATAGGTGCTACTGGACTCTTGATCTTTTCTACTGCTACAGACAGACTAACATGGCTACCCATCTAGAATCATCCTTATCTGCTACGTGCTGTACATTCTATTAATTTCAATCAGTGGTCTTCAAACTGTCCAGACCATGAGATCAGAGTTGGCATCAGAGTCATATGACAGGAAGAGGAGGAGCCAGAGTCTCTGAACATGCATGTGCTAAAAAGGAATCAAACCAGGAAGTGGAGACCTGGGGCTTCAATTCACCTAAAAATGCCCTGAAGTTGCTGAAGTTTGGGCTAATCTAATCACAATCTAATCTACCTCACTGGGTTGCTGAAAGTAACATGTCTCCAGGGTCTGAGGCCCAGCCCTCAGTCTTACTGGGAGAAGGGGATGGAAGGCAGCTGGGAGACAGCTACCCAGCCACCCCAACAGACACCCATGGCCAGAACCCACCAGCACCAGAGGGAGGGAAAGAAGCACCAAAGCCTCAGAGGGTTAGACAAAGCAGGTGGAAGCCAGCTAGCCCCACCCTCTGCTGGGAGGCTAGGAGCCCAGGCAGGGAAAGTGAGGACAACCAGAAGGGGACCAGACAAGAGGGAGAAGGCACAGACAGCAACCTTACCTGTAGTAGAGGAAAGGCAGCACAGGGTCATGCCCCAACCTGCAGAACCAGGTGGGGCTGGGAGCAAAGCAGCCACAAGTAGGGTTGCCTGCAATTAGCAGAGAAAGCCCAGCAGCCGAAAAAGGAAGCACAGGTGTGGCTGCCCAAAGCAGCCAGCAAAGCAACCACAGGTGTGGCTGCCTAAGACAGCCAGGGCTGTGGCTAGAGTGCTGGAAGCATGGCTGGCAAGTGGAGCCAGGAATGGGTGAAGGGATATAAGGGAAGTCCACCACAGGGTGGGGTGGGTTGTTGTGTAGGAGTGTGGTGGAGTTTAGGAGAGTGAGAGGGAAAGAGGGGGGAGCTGGAAGGAGGAAGAGCGAGGAAGATGAAGGAGAGGAGGAAGAATGAACCTAGAGGCTTTGGAAGGCAAGAAGAAAGGGGAGGCAGCTGGGACTCTGTCAGGTTGAGCAGGCCTGCAAGTGGATTGAGAAGGAGTGAAGGTGAGGTATACCCCCCCTCCTTTCACAGAGCGAGAACCTGCATGGTCTCTGACAGCTTCCCAAGATCAAGAGTAGGCATGCCGGTGACCGGCATAGCGGCGCTCATGGCAGAACCTGACAACCTGAAGACAGAAGAACCATGTACACTGTCCTTGGAGGAAAGGTGGAATAAAAATAAAATGATTTCTAAAGATCTGGAAGAGAGGGTTGAAACCTGAAGAACAGTAATTCACAGCAGCATTTGGAGCAATACAGCATCCTTCAAATCTCTTCAAAAATACCGGAAAAGATTTACCAGGGAGGGATTGTACCTTGTAAATAGGGGCAATTTGAGAGGATAGGGTTGAAATTAAGTCCTGCCTCTGTTTGCTTATTGACCTTTTCTCTCTTCGAGACAAGCTAGATCTCTGAAACCGATGGCCCTTCTCTGAGCCCTGTTCCGTCTTTCCAGTATGCCCCATTTCAATCCTTAACATGGCCACCATTGATCCATAATGTATGAATTAGTCCTAACTGGCCCCATAAAGAAATACAGCCCACGCAAAAGGAGCCAATGCATTCCACTGCCACATCGCAAAGCCGTGTCAAATTTGCTACCCATTTTCACCCTCCAGGCTTCCCTTAAGCTGAGCTAGTCCCTGCCTCTTTTCATTCTGCACAAGTGTGTGTTTTTCCCCATGCACATTAGCTTTCATTTCTTCTAGCTGAGTAACATGTTGTTTTGTTTTGCCTAGAGTTCAGCACTTTCTGGGCATCTTTGAAATTACTTCCATGTACTCTCAAATACACCAAATGGAACGGTTAACCTCAGTCCAAAGATGGATTGCATATGATTTCCAGTGCATTTAAACTAAATAGTCAGACTAAACGGCATGCTTTCATCCTACAAAGAAACAGAGTGGGTTGAATTGTTCAGGGAAGATGTTTTAAAACTGATTCTATTTTTCCTTTGCCAGAGAAGAAAAGCAAGATCTTTTATTTCTTACAGTTAAAACAAACTTTAAAATGTTACTTTCAAACCAAATCATTCTAGATCAGACTTGTCTGTACAATCTAGAAAAAATGGCATGTCTAAGGCAACTTGCAGCCAAACAGGACACAGCACAATTTTGTCTAGAGTTGCCAGTCAGTAAGAATGTGGCAGGTGAAGTGGGAATAAAAGCATGGGAGAATTTTTTTTTAAATGCAGCTTTGTGTATATACCAGAAGTTCTTGCCAGAAGTGACAAAGGGTAGCTCTAGGAATCACTAGATACTCCCTGGTAAAACCATAGGGTTTCCAGCAATTCCTAGAGCTAACCTTGGTCATTTTGGTAAGTATACAAGGCTGCATTTAAAAAAAAAACTTTCACCCACTGCTGCTCGGAGTTGCAGCAGGCAACAGGACATGGGGACAGGGGATCCCCCACTCTCACAGGGGGCTTGACAGCCCTGCTTTTGTATCTCATCTCCAGAATTTGTTTAAAATGATGAAAAGCAGTCTCGAAGGATAAGACTGAGAGCAGAAGCGCAGTAGGGGAAGGGAAGCACAACCCTTTCCCCTCCTGCTATTCATCCCCTAAAAATCACCTTCTTCTGTCTGATTTCTCATGCCTGGGAGAAAAATATATATCATGTACGGAGAAAAGCACTTTGCCTCTGCACACACACACCAATCTTGTACTCCCCTTGCAGCCTTCCATGGCTGCTCTTCATTCTAAAAGAGAGGCAGGTGCCGAATTCGATAGCACATCTGGGTTAGCCCATTACACATGTAGCTGGCAGAGGACCAGGTGTAGAAACAGGCCGTAGATGATTCACGCTGTTTCAAAAGGACTGATCTACAGCATAGTTGGGAGGACCAGAGGCCTGCAAAGTCAGGCACGTGTTGAGGCTCATATCTGGGATTAATGGGCCTACTGACTAAGCCATTTTCTTGGGTTCTGAGTGCGTCGACGTGCCCAGGCTCAGCACCATGATAGCACAGAGGATTCTGGGACGCTCTCAGCTTGAGCATGTTAGATTTCTCTCACTCACTCACCCTCACACACATAAACACGCATATGTTTGAGGGGGCCTAGGCCAACCTTCTTAAAGGCTTCCCCAAAAGCTAGCACCTTGGAGCCAGTTTGGTGTAGGAGAGTCAGTTTGGTGTAGTGGCTAAGAGCGGCAGGACTCTAATCTGGAGAGCCAGGTTTGACCCTCCCCTCCCCCCACTCCTCCACTTGAAGCCAGCTGGGTGAACTTGGGTCAGTCACAGCTCTCTCTGAGCTCTCTCAGCCCTACCCACTTCACAGGGTGTTTGTTGTGGACGTATGACATACTTTGTAAACCGCTCTGCGTGGGCATTAAGTGGTCCTGAAAGGTGGTATATAAATCGAATGTTGTTGTTATTATTGTGTAAGGAATACCATGTAAGAAGAAAAAAGGATTTGCCTTCAGGACTGGTTGTCTAATAGTTTTGAGTAGGTTTGCGCTGCTCATTTTCTCACTACTGGGTCATACGTCCTTACTCCTGTCTCATAGCTAAGCCACTCGGCTATTCATCTCCATCTTTACAAAAGTCGCTGCATATATGGGATTTGAACCTGTAAAGTGCTGAGCTCTGAGTCTTCCTGGGAAGCGTGCTGGCACCAGTCACCCACAATTAGTCACACTGACTTTGATGGGATTGTTGCTAGGATTTCGACCAAGTATGTGTTCCAGCAGGTCAATAGATCAAGCTAGACTGCTGAACACAGTAACAACCAGCGCTGGAGTTATGCTTCTTTTAGATGGGTCGATATTTATCTTATATTTTCCTTAGTGTTAGCTGTTTGATTTTATAGGCTCTATTACTGTGTCCGATTTCATAGGATTTTATGTTTACAACCTCCACAGTGGCTAATTTGTAGAACTTTTTGGGTAGACCTGGTGCCTATGAACAAATGTGGGGATCCCTTTTTAGGTTTCCATTTCACATCGAAAAAAAGCTTGAAGTTTGAGATTTTAAGCTATATAGAATTCTTCTGTCTGTGTTCCTTCTGGCACCTTCCTATTTGCTTAAGGACAATCAGCTTTACTAGCTTAAGACCAGCTTGGGTACTTTATAGCTGTACATTTGCGTTTGCATATGTACACTTGCATGAGAAAGAAAGAGGATTTAAATTGAAGACTCACTCATTACACACACCCATAATTTTAACATTTCTGTTCGCTCGATCTATGTAATTTTGAGCATATCTTCATTCAAGAGACAAACCTTTGAAGATTTCAAAGATCGCTAGCAAAATTGTTTTGTATAAGTCATCCTACAGATTAGAATAAATTTTACTGCCACTTACTAGCTTCTGCTGATAACCATCTACACATAAATTCCAGATCAGGTTCAAGGTTTTGGTCTTAACCTTTAAAACCCTTAATGGACTGGGATCAGTAGCATACCTGCAGGACTGCCTCTCATCATACATTCCCCGGAGGGCATTTCACTCAGCAGAAAAATGTCTACTGGTAGTTCCTTGCCCCAAGGAGGTCTGCCTTGCCTCGACCAGCAACAGGGCCTTTTTGACACTGGCACCAACCTGGTGGAACTCTCTGTCTGTGGAAACTCGGGCCCAGCAAGACTTACTATCTTTTTTGCCAGACCTGTAAGAAAGATACTGCCAGGCATATGGTGGTTGAGGTGAGTGAGCCATCCAAATGGCCTCCTGCCATGGGGGGAGGGGGCACTGCCTTGGGTCTGTGATAGCCAGCCGCCCTGTGGGATCTTTGATGTTGAGGGAACTGTGCAATTGTGCGCTGCTATGTTTTATTGAATTGTACTGTTGTAGGTTTTATTGTTGTGCTACCTGTTTTTACTTTTTATATTGTGTTTTATTGATGTGATATGCTCTGAGCCTGCTTGTGGGGAGAGTGGACTGAATGAATGAATGAATGAATGAATGAGTTGGCATATCTCACTGTTCTGCTGCTCTTCTCAGCATGCCTATAAAGAGAGGCAGGAGTAGGAACCTAAAGGACACGCTGGTGCACTCTGATTTAAAAAGGAGTTATGGAGAAACTAACTTCCCAGTGGGTCTCTTTAAGTATGGGCATTGCCGCGTTTGCTCAATGATGATTACTGGGTATTTTGATCCCTGGGACACAAATTAATATTAAATTGAGGGACATTATTACCTGCCAAACATCTGGCATGGTATACCTTATCATTTGTGAATGTAATTTATTATATGTTGGTAGCACCATTAGACTGTTAAAAGTTCGTGTGCTGGAACATACGTCATGCATCAGAAATGGCATTCGGGAAGCTCCTTTAGTGAAGCAGTTTTTACAATCACAGCATAGAAAAGGCAGATTTAGAGTAGTGGTATTGTTTTCAAGGAGGTCAATTTCTCCTAGATCGTTACAGAAAACACTTTTGCAAAAAGAATGTTATTGGATACACCATTTGCAATCTTTGAAGCTGAACGGTTTAAATGATTAAATTAACATGTCTTGTTTCCTCTAAACAACGAAATTCAGCATCCTGGTTCCTTGGGTTCGTTGCATATGAAATAGTTATTTTTTATTGACAGCAATCTGTACAACGTTTTGGTTCTTTAAGAACGTTTTGAGCTTTGCTAATTGGGCTTTATAAGATGCGTGTCTTGGTTGAGTCGGCGCTTGGCCGCCGCCTTTGACTTCGCTTGTTTAATGATTTATATTTTTGATTGTTTACTAATTGTGTTTTTGACTACATATATTGGTATTATTAACTCTGTATAATAATGAGACAAATTTTGTTTGTAATTGTTTATTTTAATTTTTGCAGATAAAATTATGTAACTGTAAAGAATATATATGATGTTTTGGATTGCACAGCTCCATATAATTACAGGTGTTGTTGTTTGCCGCCCCTGAAGAGGTGTTGCACACGAAACAACTGGCAACAGCCGGCCCAGGTTGCTGGGCAGGGAGTTTATACATATTACTCCTTTGTGGACAGCATACCTGTTGAAAGAAACAGCAAGATTACCATTTAATTTTGAGACTATACTTACATGCATGGACTTACCTGTCCCAGTTGACCTTATCTGTCATGTATGACTGTACCCATTCATCCATGCCAATGTTAATTCTGATGCTTATGTTCCAATGCCAGTTATCGTACACATAATCCGGGTTAACTCAATTTCCTGTTGCTAGTATTCTGACGGTTTCTCAGGCTTTCACAGGCGGCTATCTGTTGAGCTCAACTATTTACGACCTTGGACTTCCCCTCGGACTATGATATGTCTTTCTTCTTAGTGGCGCAGCGTGATAGCACAAATATGCAAAATGTTCTCACACCGAAAAAGCGGCAAGGGAGTGTTTGGAAATTGGGAAGGGGAAGAAAGGCAGGGTAGAAAAGAAATGTAATTTTCCCATGTTGCCATTCTTGTCAAACTTCTACTTGAGCTACTTAGATGCTTACCTTACTCCTAAGTAGACCTTTGAACTTGAGTATGGAAAAGATCTGATTTCTGAATAAAAGTCATTTAACCAAGGACCTGTGCCTTGCTATATTATGTCTATGCTATATTATATATTACAATGGCGCGAATGCCATTATTGTGGGTATTTTCTTATCGTAATGCCGATCGTGCCCATCTCTAGTTGTGATATTTACCAATGGCATTTATTGACGTATTAGAATATTGATTTTTGTATCTGTGGATTAATTGTGTTTTTTCATCCACTACCGGGTGTCTCGCTTATTTGGTATATCATTTTTGTGGTGGTACCTCCTTGTTCAGTAGAATACCTAGCAAACAGCAGGAGGACTATAAGCAGGGGTATGGGGGGCCCTACAATGCTAGGTACAGTGTTATTACTTCCAGTTAAAAGAAGAAGAAGAAGAAGTGAATCACCAGAACCTTTATGGTAAAAAGGTTCCCAGTGACTCCTAGAGCTACCTTATGTCACTTCTTTTTTTTAACCTGTGATGATGGAACACCACATGTGATGCTGTGGGGGGAGCCACCTCCACTGGGGGAATGGGACTGCTAGGAAGGAGGCATGGTGCCCTTGATGCAGCAAATCCAAAAAAATGATACAATATGGACAGCCAGCTAACCTTAGCAATTTCTCACTTTGCAGTTTCTTACTTTGCATTAGGCATCCTTCAGAGATAATGTTCCGATATTAATTAATCATAGTCTCAAAAAGCGATAATGTATACAAAGGAAAAAAGAATTAATTTAATACGAAGTCACAACCAAAACATAATATTACTTCAGACCTTACAGTCATAAACTATAGAGCAATGCAGACCTGGTCATTTTGAAGAAACAGCCCAGCATTTTACTATAAATGTGCACTAAAATTAGAGTAAAGTACTAATTTTAAAAAACTCAATAATTGACTTTAAAAGCAAAACTGTGAGCTGGACAAAACTGTGTTTCTTGCCAGAAAATGAACGGCATGGGTTGGACATATTTCCATATCTCCAGTCCCTTTTAATTCACAGTCTTTCCTAGAACCCCTCCCTCACCCCAAATAGGGTGGCCAGCATTTCATAATAAAACATTGCCTCAATATAGCCCAAGAGTTCCAAGTCTGACCAGATATCCTGCAGTCTAAGAGATGTGAGATTTTATACCGGTCTCAAATATTGGCCAAAGTCAACCGAGCAGTCTTGGTCTGTTTGTTTTGATCTCTTGACTTAGATATATTTTTAAGAGTGTGTGTAAGAAGCATATTCCCTCTTTTCCCACCTCCCAGCTTCCAACAAAAATCTATTTCAGGAACTGATTGTCATGATAATCCCCTACCAGTGAAGCAGTCAGCTCTGAATTGCTGTCACTGGCTTATTCCAGGAGTTAGCATTATCCTATGAGGACTCCATGCATTTGATGTCCCGTTACAAATGAACAGAGACCACTTAGCTGTAGTCAACAGAGGGAAGTCCATGGAACTGGGGGTGAGCAGGGAGGAGGGGACAATTCTGCAACCTACAGAAGGTTTTCTCTTTTCACCTGATCGGAAAATCTTACTTTTCCCCTAACATTCCCCCAGTAAATTAATCTCTTTTGGTTAAAAGTATTTCATCCGAACTTTCATTTCCAAGAGCAATTCTGGGACCTTCCCAGAGGAAATAATTATCGGGTTTCCTCAGTAGGAAAACAGATTGTGTTCAAACCTCATTCCTACCTAACTGCCCTAAATCCTTTGAAAAAACCTCCTGTATGAAGTTGATTTACAGCAACTTGTGAAGGTGTTAGCAAATGGGCAAGTTATCAAATCAGAAGTGGTTACATTCCGTTTGGTAGCAGAGTTACTTAGTTTCCCCCAACGTGCAGTAATTAATCCTCAGGCAATCAAACTAGAGAAAAAATAAAATTTACAGTTTATTGAGGCAAATTCCACTCATGGCTGTATCTTGGAATAGAAAGAAAGAGTCCTAAAGAGTCATGGGCCGTTTCCACATGTCTTACCTGCTTGCATTATGTCCCGGCAGTTTGTGCAAAAAACGTGGAAGATCACGTTTTTTCGCACGAGATTTGCACGCCGTCACGTGACGTCGCGCAAATCTTGCACAAAAAAATGTGATCTTCCGCGTTTTTTGCGCGATCTGCCGGGACATAAAGCAAGCAGGTAAGACATGTGGAAACGGCCATGGAGGGGAGACATTTTCCCATGTCTGCTGCTCCAGGTGAAGGTATTGTGTGCGTGTGCAGCAGCAGAAAGGGGAAAACTCTCCTTGCTCCCCTAGTCGGAATGAAGAGACAGGCAACGTTGTTGGATCTAAGGGCTACTTTATTAAATTGACCTCAACATGAACATTTACCAAAAACTGCAGCAAGGGTAAAAGCGGTACAGGTAAAGCCACGTGGTCACCCCTAGACCCCTGCCTTGACCTGTCTGGGCAAGCCCCGAAGCCCCAGGTGCGAGCCATCCCAGGGGATGGCAAGGAGACCTGGCCTGCCAGGCAAATTGGTTCCCTCCTTTCAAGCTCCTAAGCCCCAGCCATACAGCAGTGAGGAAAAGACTTGCACATGGGGTTCCCCCAGGCAGTCTGCCCACGCGTGCTGGCAGCCATCACAAGCAGTACCAGCCGCTCCTAGCAGACCCCTCTCCCCCACCAATAGGGAAGCGCCAAGGGTGCTCACCTGCCCACTGCCTATCACCAAACTCTATTCCGCCAAGGATGCACCTAACAGGCACCACCTCAAGCCAATTTCCTCTGCCCATGCAATGGTGTAAGGTAGGCAAAACCCCCATCATCCCCAGATCAATTCGGGATAAAGGGAAAAAATTCCTACCTGGCTCTGAATACAGCAACCGGCTAGTCCTGCACCAAAAACAGGGTGAGGAGGGTAGGCCGAGCTTATTGAAGCACTGACGCTGGGGGAGCAGAGCTGCCTAAAGGCTACTGGCTCCGCCCACCCAACAGAGACCCGGATGCCCGGGAATTGCATTGCTCTCCCTCTTTCCAGGGGAGCAATGCACGGCCCCCTCCTTGAGCAGCTTAAGCTGCAAGGAGGTAGGGTCTTATTCCCTGCACTGTTGTTGCCCGAGTGTGGGGGGGGGGGGAAGCTTGGGAGAAAGGCAGCAGCTTTCTCAGCCCATTTGCCTGCTGTTTTTTTTTTTAAAAAATAGAAGCGAATCCCCGAGGTGATGTGTGCCTGCATAGGGCCCAGGTTGGCTCCCTGGAGAACTCATAAAAGAAGTAACATGTGGAGTCACTGAAGGGCTGTGCCTCTTTACTGCTTTTCCTGGGTTTACCGACTCCTTTTGATATTGAGGCCCATGCCATCTTGTGGAGAAAGAAGTGGGGATTAAGGGATGGGCTTTGCATCGGTTTGCATCGTTCCTTATGCGCAGGTTTCTGAAGGTTGTTGGAGATCAGTTGTCATCAGGGTGGGCTTTGCCTTGTGGGTTCCACAGGGCTCAATCTGATCCCCCCTGCTATTCAGGCTCTGTGTAAAGTCCTTAGAGGAAATGATTCATAGTTTTGGAGTAGGCGGTCAATAATATGCTGATGATACCCAGTTCTGTATTTATGCAAATCATACAATGCTGCCGTAGAGCTTCTGAACCAACCCCTCACTGCTGTAGTTAAATGGCTTAGAATCCTAGAATCCTAGGGTTGGTACCTCCAAGGTCATCTAGTCCAACCCTCTGCACAGTGCAGGAAATTCATGCCCCCCTACACACACACCCAGTGACCCCGCTCCATGCCCCCTGCACAATGCAGGACATTCACAACTACCTCTCCCCCACACCCCCAGTGGACACCCCCTGCCCCCACTCCATGCCCAGAAGACGGCAAAACACCGTCAGAATCCCTAGCCAAACCGGCCCGGGGAAAATTGCTTCCTGGCCCCAAAGTGGCAATCAGCATTACGCTGGGCATGTAAGTAGGGACCACAAGAACTAAGCACTGATGTAATCCTTCCTGCCCTCCCTCTCACGATCTGCCTAAGTTCACAGAATCAGATGGCCATCTAGCCTCTGCTTAAAAACCTCCAAAGAAGGAGAGCCCGCCACCTCCCGAGGAAGCCTGTTCCACTGAGGGACAGCTCTGTCAGCAAGTTCTTCCTAATGTTTAGCCGAAACTCTTTTGATTTAGCTCTTTTGAATTAGCTGAAACTGAGTACTCCTGACAAGACAGAGGTAATGTTGGTTGGAAAGGCCAAGGTCAAGAAGGATATTATGCTTCCCACTTTTGATGGGATCTTTCTGAACCTCACTGACTCAATTAAGAGCCTTGGGGTTATTCTGGTTCCTGCATTAATGAAGCAAGTTAATGTAGCTGCAAAAAAAAAAGCATTCTCCCATCTTCATGGAATCTGGAAGACGGACCCCTGCCTTGACTCAGCTGATCTGGCCACGTGGATCTATGCTACGATTACCTTGAAGCTAGACTATTGGAATGGACTCTATGTGGGACTGCCCACAAAGTCAACTCAGAAAGTCCAGTTGGGACAGAATGCCACAGCTCAGTAACTATTGTGCGCTAGGTGGAACATGCATGTCCCACCCATTCAGCAATCAATTCCTTGGTCAACAATCAGTTTCCAGGTTCAATTCACGCTATCATTTAGGAAGCCCTTAAGGCCGTGGACCAACATATCTGCAAGGACCACCTTTTTTACTGTGCTCTGCCATGACAGCTTCACTTATCCAAACAAAACATTTTGAAGGTGCCGCCTTGCTAATAGGCAGGGTGCTTTTTTTGGCTGGAACACGGTGGAATGGCATTCCGGCACCTCTTGAAAATAGTCACATGGCTGGTGTCCCCACCCCCTGATCTCCAGACAGAGGGGAGTTTAGATTGCCCTCTGCACAAGTGGCACGGAGGGCAATCTAAACTCCCCTCTGTCTGGAGATCAGGGGGCGGAGCCACTGGCCATGTGACCATTTTCGCAGAGGGCAATTTAAGCTTTAAACCCCCCCCCCTTGTTCCAGCTGACCCAAAGTGCAGTCCTGAGTTCCACCACCTCTTTTCCCAGAAAAAAAGGCCCTGCTAATAGGTAAGATCTGCAACTGCCTGTTGATGTGCGTTCTCTGTGGTGACTCCCACCCTGTGGAATGGCCCGCCAGAGGAGGTCAGGAAGGTGCCCAAACGTCTATCATTTCACAGGATGTGCAAAACAAAAATGTTCAGGAGGGTATTTTTATAAAGGGATGAGAACTGTAGTAGAGTGGAATAGCTCAGGGGCCACTTTTATACGGAAACCAGATTGTAGTCTCTTGCAATGTTTATTGTATGGACGACCTTGCTTTTACTACATCAATTCCTGCTTTGTAACCCACTTTCTGCGTTATGGTATATCATGCCATAGACAAGAGTTTGTTAGGGTGAGGGGGTTTTTTGCATTGCTTTCCAATTCTGTAATCCTTGTCCATTGTTTATTGGATATTTTATGTCATTGAAATGATTTCTATATTTTATAATTCACCTTAAGTTTCAGCAAGAAAGACAGACTATACATTAAATGCATAAATGAGGTGAAGAAATAAATTCACACTTTTAGCCACTCTCATCAACTCAAATCAGGATACTACTCCAATTTAGATTGTCACCCCTTCTAATTTTAATCTGCACAATTCACTCTCTTTCAGGTTTTCCTGTCTGAGACACAGTTGGTTAATTACTTCACTGCTGTCCTCCTTAATACTAAGGCAACCTTTTTTTTTACACAGCAGAGGCCCATTAACTACATCTTATATTCACCCCCTTCCAAAATATCCATTAGCATAATTAATAGCCAGTTAACCAAAGCATTGTACCTTCAAATGTCATACAACAAGCTACAAGGTCAAAGCTGGAAAGAAAGTGCACTGCAACAAGTTCCGGACAAGAAAATGATAAGCAGAACAGAATTATTTGATCGATAGATGAAAATATCCAGCACCTACTAATGAATGATCAATAAGATAGTGACTTACAAAAATTGGCAATGCATACACGCACAAATAGAGATTCACTAAGGCTACGAGCCAAAGGTCTGTGAGGTTCCATTCGATCCATGTATACTGGATATGCTCTGCTACCTCCTTTTAAATTGTGGTGATTACTCCACAACTGGCTGAATTCCTTACCATTGAAATGAACTCTTAACACAGCATTATGTCACTGAAGACCAGAACTGTGTCCAAAAGCCACCTGATCAGATATAGTATGGTGGTTAAGAACAGGGCTCATTTCGAGGGGGCATGTACAGGAACGCAGTTCCAGCAGTTCCCCAAAGAGGTCACATGCCAGGTGGCCCCGCCCACCTGACTCTTGGCCATTTTGGGCCTGATTCAGCCAGGATTGAGGCCGAAAGGGCCCGGATCGGGCCTCTGACGGGTGGTGGATCACTCTTCCACTCAACAGTGGCCCAATCCTGTCCATTTTGGGCCACTTTTCAGCCATTTTCAGTCCTTTTTTGCCATTTTGGGCCCAATTTCAGCCCTGAATGACCAAGATTGGGTCCAAAACAGCCAGGTAGGTGATGTCAGGGGGTGTGGCATATGCAAATCAGTTATGCTAACAACACACTTCGGGTGATGTCAAGGGACATGGCATATGCTAATGAGTTATGCTAATGAGTTCCTCCAGCTCTTTTCCTATGAAATGACCCCTGGTTAAGAATATGATTAAGTGCCCTGCCATATCAGATCAGTGATCTGTCTAGTCCAACATTGTCTTTCACAGACTGGAACAATTTGCCCTGGGAGACCATCAGGCAGGACAGAGAGGTCTTCCTTGATGTTACATCACTGGTGCTCAGAGGTTTACTGCTTCTGGACATGAAGGTTTCTTTTAGTCATCTTGGCTAGTAGCCATGGATAGTCCTATCCTCAATGAATATGTCCAACTCTCTTTTAAAGCCAGCACTAAATTAATGGGTCAGTAAGCCCTGGGACAACCTGCTAAACAACAAAGAGGCAGCCTCGGTATGAAACCAAACTATAAGCAAAGGAGACACCCCACCGAGGATTTTGTATCAATCAAAACAGACAATCAGACAAAACATGTCAGCAAGTGTTAATAAATATAAAGTGCTCAAGTGCTACAAAGTCATCCAAAATTTCATTACAAATGTTTCAATTTAACTCAACCATGCTAGCATGTTGCTAATATACTGACAATATCATGTCATAAGACATCATAAATACACAACAAATACAATTAATAAATGCAATAATAAATAGCAGCAGTGAATCCACTCATGAGCCTGGAAGTATAATGAAACTAATTCTTTCTTGTTTTGCAAATGTAAAAGTTCTTTCCAGCGTGAGGTAATTGGCCGTCATAAGTCAAATTGTTTAGTTTTGCATCGGAAACTGCAAGGAAACTTGGGAAACCCTCTTATTCTTCTTGCCCTTGAGAAAGACGCTCGAAATGGGTTCAAGTAGCTAGCAAGCTCGTTGGGTGGATGGGGGCCATTACGCCCCACATGGCATTTTGACAAGAGTACACATGTTCCTTGGTAACCTGCAAGAGAAAGAAGAACACAGTATTATTGGCGTCTGCGCTTGGACTTACCTTCGACAGATGCAGGTACCTCATGCTGGAAAGAACTGACATGTTTTGTTTGATTGTCTGTTTTGGTTGATACAAAAGCCTCAGTGGCAGTCTTCCCTTTGCTTGTAGTGGGACAAACTGCGGCTGGCAACTCATTGGGTAGCACTAGCAATAGGAAAGCCATGTAATTAGCCTCATGTCCCAGTCTATAATACTGCTGATGTAATCCCTGTGGAGTAATTGGTTTAGTCCAGTAGGGTGGAGTCAGCAGCAGCTAGAGGCAAGCTGCTGAGGAGGAGGCTGGTTGCTGGGGAGCTTAATAATAATTTATATGCTCTTATCACCTTGAATAAGGTAATCAAATGTTGTATATAAACAATATGACTTAAAGTGGTGTTTGTGTATTGTGTTTGGTTGGTGTTGCTGGGATTGTATTATTTTTGCAGGGCTGTAATTCCCCAAGAAGAAGACAGGAGCCTGGGCTACAGTTGCTTCGAATTAGTGAAAAAGGACTCACCACTTCGTAGACTGTTGAACTGTTTTACCTTTTCAAAGACATAGTTGATTTAAAGCTTTCTGTATGGTTGCACTTATGAGTTAGTTTTAAGAATAGTTGTATTTTATTAATGGTTAAAAAGTTTAAAAAAGAAAAATTCTTTCTGAAATTGGTGGGAAAGTTTGTTTCCTAAGCCCCATAGAACTCATAAAAAGAGAAGTTACACTACCTTAGAGCAGTGATCCTCAAAGTGATTATTTCTGTTTTGCTGGGTGCTCAGTTGTTTCTTCCTCATAGCAAAGAGCCAATCCTTGCCAACCTTCACCTCAGTGGAGCAGGAAGTGGTTCAGGAGCTCATAGGGGACATCACCTCTGCGCCTGGAGAGAGCACCCACTTGCTACTAGGAGGAAGTTTGGTTTGGAGCTTGCTGCCATTTTGTCATTTGTCCCGCCTCCCATGGCAGCCATTTTATGATAGCACCAGCTACCCATCTCAAAATTCCAGTAGTGTCCATGGGCTGAACAAGGTAGTGGACCCCAACCAGGGAACATTATGGACATGTAGCTGGATGTTGCCAACCATAAACATCATCTTGCCTGCCTGCCTTTTTATGTTTTTCCTCATTCTCCAGGAAACAGAATTCCTCTCAGCCAATCTGAGCCCTGAAACCGATCAGGTGATTTGCCTTGGCCGATCATACAGTCTTTCTTAGAGATAAGTGAAATTTTAAACTACAGCTGTCCATTACCGTGGCCATTTTTGTGACATGTGTGTGCTGCATGTTTATTGTGCTCACTGTTACTTACATCTTAGGAGAGATGAATTACACTCAAACCCAACCAGACAGATCCTGCCTGGAAGGTGCTTCTTAACAAACATGTAATTTGTTATTACTAGCTAGCCCTTCCTCCACCCATCCCCAGAGGGGGGGAGTAAAAGGGGGGACACATTTGGTTGCTTGGAGGGGGAGTTCAGGAGAGGTATTGTTTTTGTTGCTTTTTTTGGCATTCTGCCATTGGCATTTGGCTTGATCTTCTACCTTTCCTTTTTTGTGTTTCAGGAGGGTTTTCTCTTGTTATTCATTGTGGGGTTTTTTCTTGGTTTGTTGGCTTTTCTGGTTGCTTTCAATTAGTGGGTTACCTGTTTTTGACCTTTTTGCAGATTAATGGATGATGTTTCATTGCTTAAGTAAGCTTTCTCCCTTTTCTCTGCAGCACGGTTAGCAGGCTGGGGGGGGGGGCTCTCACTAGACAGATATGCAGGAAGGACTACTTTTACACACAGTTACTAATGTTTTTTTTTAACTGCTCCAGAAAACCAGCAACCATTTCTTTAGCCTGTTTCCACTATGCAGAAAGGATGGGGGGGGGTCTCATTCAAAGTGCTGTATAATCAGTCCCTTTGTTCAATTCACTTGAAACCTGGGGAGTCTTTAGAAGAAAGGGTGTACTAGGATCCCTCATATTTTATTACCAGTTGGTGGGGGGAATTCCACTCCGGAAAATCTGACATGGAAAACAATGAGCAGACATCCAATCCAATCTTAATGAAAATGGAAATTGAATCTCATTTGTCTTCTCAATACAACAACAGTATTTCCAAGAATTCTTAAAACGATACACTTTCCCTTTCTTAAATAATGATACAGAATTAAAATGAGAATTTTTCCAGTGTATGTTTCAATAGAGAATTATCATAAGGATAACTTACATAATGAACACTTAGGGAAGAGTACTCCATGAGTAGAGGTTCCTGTTTTTCTAGCATTCAGACATCTAGTTTTGGCTATTGATGAATGCCTTTTCAGGGGCAAGGTACTTACTTAAATTACATCTTTAATGATAGTGCCAAATCCTAAATGCAGTACGTCCAGACCTCTCTGGAGTTTGAGCATCCAGTATTAGCCCTTACATCTGCCACTCTTTTATCTTTACCTAATCCAAATTTTCCTACTGACAGTGAGAGCATAGAAAAGATCCTCCATTCATCCCACCAAAGAATCAGGAGAACCATATCTTCCATAACTTCTGTCGGCCCAAGATGAAAATAAGTGCAAGCCCCCAAGCTTTTGATTGGGCCACAGTAAGTTTATTTTCAGTGTATTTTGAAATGTCCGGGATCTGAGGCTCAGCCCCCAGACTTACCAGGAGGATGGGATGGGAGGCAATTGGGGGACAGCCACCCAGCCACCTCAATGGGCACCCAGGACCAGAACAGACCAACAACTGAAGGGGGGAAGAAGGCATCCCAGCCACAGGAGGACAGAGAAGCACCCAAGCCTCAGAGAGTCAGGTGAAGCAGGTGGAAGCTAGCTAGCCCCACCCTCCAGTGGGGGGGCCAGGTAAAGAAAGTGAGGGCCCCAAGGAGGGGAGTAAACCTGAGGGAGGAGGTGCAGGAAGGAAGGGCAGTCAGCCAGCAGCCTTACCAGTCAGGGAGGAGAGGCAGCCAAAGCAGCACAGAGCCACGCCCCAGCCTGCAGGCCAGCTAGAAGGCAGTAGCCTGGTCAAGGCAAAGCTGGAAGCAAAACAACCCCAGGTGGGGCTGCCTGAGGCACTCTACAGGAAAAGCTTGGCAGCCAGCCAAGGAGGCACAGGTGTGCCTGCCCCAAGCAGCCAGCTCAGTAGAGAAAGCTTGGCAGCCAGCCAAGAAGACACAGGTATGACTGCCCAGGGCAGCCTGCAGAGCAAACCCAGGTGCAGCTGCCTGAGTCAGCCTGGGCCGTGGCCAGAGTGCAGGAGGGGGGCGTGGCTGACAGGTGGAGTGCAGTGAGAGAGAGAGAGAGACTGAGAGTCTGAGCAGAAGGAAGATGAAGGGGAGAAGGAAAGTAAGTCCGGAGGAAGGAAGGGGCCAGCTGTCATGGAAGGCAGCCAGGACTCTGTCAGGTTGAGCAGGCATGCGAGAGGATTGAGAGGGTGCAAGGGTGAGGTATACCCCCTCCTTCCACAGAGTGGGAGCCCGCATAATCCTTGATGGTACCCCTGGTCCAAAGTCAGGCATGCCGGCGCCTCAAAGGGTGACACCCAAGGTAGAACCTGACATGAAAATTGAGTTTTAAGCAAAACTGTCCAGAACAAAGAACTCCCTAGAATCACTACAGATCATCATCTTGAGATATGTCATCTTCCCAGCTGGAAGGGCAAAGAGGCAAATGAATTCTTATTGTAAGAAAAACTTTCTGGATAGTTACTGTGGCTGGTAAAGCCCACTTCCATTCCCCACAGTTTTTCTTTTTAATTTCTCCCCGTCTGGAGTAGATTTGCTTTTTTTAAAAAAGGGCACCCAGACACTGTTGCATTCATGCACTATTAGGCAGCTCCTCTTTATCACAGGAAATCTTCCTTTCCACAGCTCTTTCAAGAAAATATTGTAGTGTCTCTCTACACAAGACTCCTGGGTTTATGTTCGTCAAGTGTAGGGAAAAGCAATGTTAGCCAGGAAGCATAGTTTAAAAAGACCAGGCTGATGGACATCGCTCCTCAGAGGGTTTGTTAATTTCATCTTTGCCTCATTGAAGGCTCTGTCAATTTCACCTCTTCAGTCTAAAAGTGTGTGGGATCGTGACCAGAGGGCAGCAAGAAGTGGAAATGGGCTGGAGCTGCTTTCCAGAGCTGGGCCAGGACCTGAGAGGTTATAAAGGGCTAAAGTTTCCCTTCTGGCATTTCACAGCCCCTTCACACAGCTCCAGTGAAAAGCAAAACCTTTGCCCTGCCGCCGGCTCTATCTTTTTAAACTACCCTTCCTGGCGAACATTGCATCTCCCGACATGTGTTCACGTGTCAGATGTAGAGACTCCCTTTTTAAACATTTTATATTCTACTTTTCACAGAAAGGGACTCAGGTCTGTTTCTGTTTAAAATATGCACACACACACGCATACGCATGCGCACACACACACAAATACAATTAAACAAGCCACCAGCAAAAGAAAAACAATTCATTCCACTTTTGGTCTGGGATCCATTGCACAGGCTAAAAGCCACACATACACATACATGTGTTATGTGCCATCAAGTCGCCTCCGACCTATGGTGGCCCTACGGATGAAAGACATCCAAGACTTGCTCAGATCCTGCAGACTGGAGGACGTGGACACACATGAAGCGGCCTTATTCTGAATCAGACCATTCGCTCATCAAAGTCATTATCTAGTCAGACTGGGAGTAGCTCTCCAAGGCCTGTGGTAGAGATCTTTCACATCGCCTCCTAACTGATCCTTTTAACTGGAGATGTTGGGGATTGAACTTGGGACCTTCTGCATGCCTAGCAGATGCGCTACCATTGAGCCACAGCCCTTTAGCTCTTGCTCTTCAGCTTATACTAAAAAGCTTCTGTCTCTGACCTCACTAAGACATTTAATACCTGTAATAGGAAGAGTGGGTTGCCCTCGGAGAAAATGGTCACATGGCTGGTGGCCCCGCCCCCTGATCTCCAGACAGAGGGGAGTTGAGATTGCCCTCTGTGCCACTGAGCAGCGTGTCTGTCTGGAGATCAGGGGGCGGGGCCACCAGCCATGTGACCATTTTCAAGAGGTTCCGGAACTCCGTTCCCCCGCGTTCCTGCCGAAAAAAAGCCCTGCTTGTGATAGGAAGAGAGAAACGCACTCAGCGATGATCTACGGTTCGCCCATATGTTCCCACAAATCCTCTTCTCTGTTGAAAAAATGTTTGACCTCACCCAGCCTTTTATATCCGAAATAGGAAGGGGTGTGTGTGCTTAATTCAATCAAGACAGCTAACAGCGTTATAAACAGCGCACCTGTCATGAGTACATAATCCCAAATTCTCAAAAAAAATGTATTTGCAAGGTGTGAACAGAACCAACATTTCAAAGGCAGATATAGCTGGAAGCTATCGCAGGCAACTTGAAAAATACAGCTGCCAGCAGCTGAGGCAAAACACTTCCATAATCTAGACACATATTGAAGTATTGTGAAGATCAAGTCAATACACAAAACCAAATCCCTTCAAAACCAGTTCTCATGCCTCTGTCACATAAGAATGAACGTGCCAATAAAAATATTTGGGGGGAAATGATCTATGTCATCAAGAAAATGCATATTCTACATTCCTATAGATTAATTATTTTGTGAAGAAGAAACAAGTTAATAGTTGAATTAGTTGCCAATTTAATAACACCTGCTAAGATATTAATAGCTAAGAATTGGTGGCAATTTAAATGACCATCTATTAACCTGTACAGGGTAAGCCCCTGCAGTGTTACCTCAGTGTAAATCAACTGACATAGACTATCACAACTTCCTTTAAGAAATTTTAAACAATATTTAACAATTTTATTTATTTAAATATATTGTTCAGTTTCCTAGATATGCTTAGACATGTAATCAATGTATTTGTTATATATTATTGTATATGCTGACTCATTCTGATCCTAGATCATAATAATAAACTTGAACTTGAAATCAACTGACCATTAGGAAGAACTTCCTGACAGAGCGGTCCCTCAGTGGAATAGGCTTCCTTGGGAGGTGGTGGGCTCTCCTTCTTTGGAGGTTTTTATGCAGAGGCTAGATGGCCATCTGACAGCAATGCTGATTCTGTGAACCTGGGCAGATCATGAGGGGGAGGGCAGGAAGGGTACATCAGCGCTTAGTTCACTTGGCCTCTTCTTACATGCCCAGGGTAAGGCTGATCACCACTTGGTGTCAGGTAGCAATTTTCCCCAGGCTAGTTTGACTAGGGATCCTGACAGTGTTTTGCCATCTTCTGGGCATGGAGCGGGGGGAGGGGGGAACGCACTGGGAGTGTGGGGGAGAGGTAGTTGTGAATTCCCTGCATTGTGCAGGGGGTTGGACTAGATGACCCTTGAGATCGACCTCCAACCCTACGATTCTATGATTCTAACTAGTTTAGATTACAGTAACTCTGTTGTGAAAAATGTTGAGATGGCCAAACTGGTAGAGTTTTTGTCTTTTAGAGAACAGTGATATGATGATTCATTTTGTACAACCTGGTAGCAATTTTACAAATTTTATGGAAATGAGAATTATCATAATAATTCTCTTGATAGAATTATATTATGTATTAAGTTACATTTTTGACTTGTTCTTTTGATACTTGAATTTTTTAAAAAAATTATTCCTCCTAATTTTTTTTAAAAAATAAACATGCCAAATTAGGTTTGATGGGTTTATATTTTACTGAGTTATGTGCGCACCAAACCATTGTTCAGAGGGATATTAAAAAGAGTAGTAAAAGGGTAATTTTGTATAAAGTAGAATGGATCAGGAGGGCTCTTTTATAAAAAGAATGGTGTTAAAGACTTAAAAAAATAGGCAGTTTTCATTTCCCTTTTGTACTGGATGTATAATACTGTTTTTATTTCATTGTTCTCTAATTTTGTAGTTCAGTTTTAGCGCACTGTTCGTTGTATATATTATACCAGTCTTTACTGCATTGTTTTCTGTAATTTAACTTGTATCTCAACAAAAAAAAGTATGGACTATTAAACAATCAAGCAAGTGAAGAAATAAATAAAACGAATAGCTATGTACAACATGACAGATGGAGATGCGGCCAGCATTTCAGAAAGTCATGTATTCTACCCACAATTTCAGACCAAATGTGGTTATTATACCTGCTACGGCAGTTCTTATTTGCCAAGGTTGATCACTATTTCTGATACCTATCCGCAAGAAACACCTGACCAAGTTATGCCTTTTGGGGAGATGCTGGTAATGTCTTTTTTTCTAAATGTGCATATCCATTCAATATATTTCAGCTTCTTCCTCTGGGTATCTAAAGGATGAATTCCTGAGCAGGATGTATCTTCCCTCTAGGACCTATGCATATAAATGCATGCACATAGACACAAAAGGCAACGTGCTCCATGCTAAATCCCAGTAACTGTCTGAGATGCAAACGTGTTGCTGAAAGTAGGGCTATTCTTATAACAAGCACAACCAAGTCCATAGCAGCCCTGTTCACAAGTTAGAGTGTGTACATAGTGTACCATGCACACTTGGTTTATACTGTACGGAAGTGGTCCCAGAAGGATGTATCACTAGAGGGATAGGGTCGTAGACTTTATGTGCTACGGTTGCTATTTGTTGCTTCATGTATGATCCTAACAGGTAGTTCTAGGTTGTTTTATGTTGTTTAATGTAGCATTTTTAGAATTGCTTATGCTCTGTTTCAGCATTTCTCCAACTCTGAACTAGATTTCTGCTGGGTTTAGATCCTTGCAAATTTGATTTTATAGACCCTATTACATTGTTTATTGAAATGTCGTTGAAATTGACTGTACAACTCACCCTATGTAATCTACCTTGAGACTCAGGGAGAAAGGTGGACTATAAATAACCTAAATAAATAAAATTAAAAATACTATAAAAAGTAATCTTCTACCAGGTACCCTACCCCTTGGTTCCCTTCTAGTTTCTTTATTCTACAGCTGAGGAATAAGGCCATGCCAGCTGAAGATTTACCTCACTATGAGCCAACTTTTGCAAATAAATAAATAAATAAATAAATAAATAAATATTGCTTTATTTCATATAATCCAATGACCCAATGGTCTTGGACAACATAAGTCATGGAAATAAATTCACCCTCTTATTCCTTACTCACATTGAAGCCACAGCTGCTGGAAATTTTGCTGTAGGCATTGTTCTACCAAAAGCTACATCGGCTAGCAAAAAAACTGGAGACACAGAGGAAGCACCAGAAGCAATAACTGGCTGAATCCAGAGATCACGCAAAGGGGTCAACAGTATGCACTCCAAGAAACTATGAGCCAGTGTTTCAATTACACCAGATCCACAAGGATACAATCGATCTAAAGAAGCTACTTCTCGGAATTCTGCCCAGCAGAACAGCAGAGAGAAAAGCATTTAACCTAGCCAAAAGAAAAGCCCTTTGATATTTAGGGACAGTCAGAGCAGAACCACAAGTGACAAAAGGCACAGATTGGACACTTGTCAGCTTCCCTCAAGTTTTGATGGGAAATGTAGGCATCCTAGTCTCGCAGCTTCGCTCTCTGACTGCTGTCCAATGGACTTTTCAACTGTCACTTGTCCAACATTCCGCCGAGCTGCCTACGTTTCCCATCAAAACTTGAGGGAAGCAGACAAGTGTCCAACCTGTGCCTTTTGTCACTTGTGGTTCTGCTCATAGTCGATAAAAGTGAGACAGTAGGAGAGAAGGAAGCACAATGCCAAAAAATAATGTAGAGCACACTCTATGAGACCTATCAAGGGGTGAACTGAGGATCTAAGGGATTCAATGATCTATCAAGAGATGTCCTTGCGGCACGAGGGCCAATAGATGATAGAAATGCATGGGTTACAAATCTCTCTCCCTCCCTCCCTCTCTGAATATCTATCTATCCATCTATTGATTGACCGATCTCTCTATCTATGTATATCGATCTATCAACCGATCCATCCATTGAGAGAGAAATAATCAGCACATCCAGGTTTCTGAAAAGCAAGCCTGACACGCTCCAAGTTTTATTTATTTTATTCACTTCAGGTATACCACCACCTTTCCCCTCAACACGGACTCAAGGCAGCTTACATCATTCTCTTCTCCTCTATTTCATCCTCACAACAGCCCTGTGAGGTAGGTTAGGCTGAGAGTATTACTGGCCCAAGGTCATCCAGGGAGTTGCCACGGCAAAGGTGGGATTTGAAACTGGGTCTCCCAGATCCTAGTCTAACCTTTATACCACATTGGATCTTCTTCCTATTGGTGGATTCTGCGATCAGATGAGAAGGGTGTTTCCTTTTTAATTCAACCCGAATCAATTATGGCAAGAGAAAATGATGGGGCTGAAACTAGATGAGAGATTGGAAGATGCACGCACAGATCTCCAGCATATTTGTACTGCTAAATCGCAGTTTGAGTGGGGGGGTGTGTGTTCAGGCCAAGGCTATGGCACCAGATGGATTAACTCCCTCCCCCCCCATACCATTTTCTTGACCTCAAGTGGCCCTGTGAGCAGCTATTTGATCCATGGATGAGGGGAAACTTTTTATTGCCTGTTGTGGTTCTTAACTCATAACCAAATACAGTTCACTAGCTACGTAACATTATCAGCTGGGTGACCTTGGGTCAGTCACACAGCTTCTAGCTTTCTCAGCCCAACCCACCCTCACAGGGTGTTTTGTTGTGGGGATAATAATAACGTACTTTGTAAACCACACTGAGTGGGTGTTAAGTCATCCTGAAAGGCGGTATATACATCTAATGTTGTTGTTGTTGTTGTTGTTATCACTGAACGCCTCCAAGAAAAAAAAAATTAGGACCTAAAAACAGCATTCCAGACAAGGAATAATTGTATTCCTGTTTTAGTCAACTTCTTAATCGTAAGGTTTGGTTCCTATTTACTGTGTGCCACTTTTTAAGGGCCTGGAGGGGAAATCTAAGAGCAGGGATTTTATCCTCAAATTGGAAAGAGCAGCATAGAACAACAGTCTTCAGTCAGATGTCAGAAGCTGTTGCAAACATGGACAAGGGGCTGCATATCTAAAATCTCAAACACCCATTTTCGTCCCCTCAAAATTCTGAATGCCCCCCCAAATATGTAAGAAGAAGAATAACAGTCGATTTATGTACCACCCTTCAGGACAACTTAACACCCACTCAAAGTGGTTTACAAATCACCCTGTGAGGTGGGTGGGGCTGAGAGAGCTCTGAGAGAGCTGTGACTGACCCAAGGTTTCCCAGCTGGCTTCAAGGGGAGGAGTGGGGAATCAAACCCAGTTCTCCAGTTATTCCTCTTGCTTCTGGCCATGATCCAGGTTGAGGCAGGGGCTTTTGTTTAGTGATAAAACGTGTGCTGGAAATCCAGTCACAGAGCTTCCGGGGTTTTATCTAGTTTATTATCTAAATAATAAGCATTGCATATCCCAGTCTCCTTCCAGTTGATGGACACTGCGCTCTGATGAGACAAGTCTCTCCTTAAATGCCTTCATTTGCCACAATGTAATTATAATCCATGGAATATGTTATATAAATCCCCCTTAAATCAAACAAAATACCTACAGATAAGCTGTGCTATTTCACATAAAAACAAACAGAAAATTTAGCAGTCTTTATGGATGACAGCCTGGAATTTGCCAGGTACGTACACATCATTAGGTGGAATATTAATTACTTGTGGACCTGATTGTACCCAACAGCTGACTATACATAAGGCGTATCTATATACACATACATCAGCAACTTAGTCTGTGGTTTCTGTATTTTTCTAAAATGCCATCTGCAAGTATACATTAATCCATTAAAGTGCACACCCACAAATATACCTCTGAATGAGCAATGCTTTCAAGATGATTCTTCAGTAATTGCCATCTGTTGGTATTAATTCCTCTCATTTAATTAATGCTCAAAATTGTAAATACAAACTTTACTATGAAGCCCAAACTTACCCAAAGATTAGACACTCTCTGTCACTTAAGAATTCTGGGAGGAATGGATCCAGAGGCGGTCATGTTTGGCCATCATAGTCTTGACTGAAAGAAAAATTATTACAGGGTCTCTTACACTGCCTTACATTCAATGACAGCCGCTCTTGAAATTTCTATCACAAACCAGGGGTTTCCCATTTCTGAAATCTCCTGAAACACTGGATATTTTTGTTCCTTGGAGTCCATGGACCTTCAGGAATAGCAAAGGAGGCAAAGTGATTCAGTGTATGGCAAATGCCAGGAGATTTGGGAGGGCAGTGCCTGGGGAAGATGGAGTTTGAGAAGGATGTGACCGCTTTAAGTTGCCTCACCTAGTCTCTATGTTCTTTACCATAGAGAGTAGGGGAAATTCCTAGAGTGCCCCTCAGGGTTGCTAGGCCTGGTAAACAGCGGAAGAGTTGGGGGTGTGGAGGGAAGGTGTGTGACATCAGTCGCTAGGTTACTTCAGGTGTATCCTGGACCCAGAAGTGATAATGGGTAACTCTGGGAATTACTGCACCAAATTTCTGTAGAATCCTAGAGCTACCCATTGTCACTTTGGGGCTGAACCCATTAGAGATGTATCAGCAAAGAAGCCTACAGTATTTTATTTTTACTTTTCCCCCACCATTGCTTGGAGTGGCAGGAGGCACAGTTGCCAGGAGATTGTCAGCCATAAGCTGGCACATGGTAGGCCTAGTGTCGCTATTTGGAGGCCATTTTTTCCTCCACTCCTCAATTCCTCAGGAATGGGAAAGTGGGCAGGAGGCTAGTAGTAAATCCCTTCTTGAGGCCTGGTCGAGACTATAGAACACACACTGCTTCACTGCAGTTTCTACCAGGAAGCACGCAAGAAAAAGTTACATCCCTTGTTTAGGATGTTTCCCACCTGCTCAGACCCGGAAATCACTAAAAAGCGATTATCTGCTGCAACTTCACAGTTCACATGGGCTTGTACAAGATTCCTTGCTATAGCACTTAGAACATGCAGGGATCGATTACAGAGCGCATTGGAGACATGATACTAGAGTCCTCCATGTTTTATTTGTTTCTCTGAGCTTGGCTTTTAAATGTTTCAATTTTTAACTTTAAATTTTATATTGTCTTTATATTTATATTTTGATATTAACACCAGTTGAGTTGATTCATCGCAGCACAAAAACAAAGATTTTTATAGCCTATGTCTTTTATGTTCATTTTAAGCTGTCTTTGATACTGACACCGTTCTTTTATTTACTTTGTAGATTCATTTAGGTTGTTATTGTGCTGGTTATGTATCGCAATAAACATTTTGGTTTGGTTTGGTTCTTGAGTGGGTAAATGGGAACCCTAGCAGTAACTGCTGTTCCTGGAGATGGAAATACCCTTGAATCTTTGAAACTGCGTGGTTAGCTATGAGCCACTGGCCTTCAGTTTTCTAACAGCGCAATCCTATGCACAGTAACTCCAGTCTAAGCCAAAGAGTGCAATCCTAAACAGAGTTACTCCAGCCTAAGCCCATTAAAGTCAATAGGCTTAGACTGGAGTAACTCTGCTTGGGATTGCATCAACTGCTTTAGACTGGAGTTGCTCTACACAGGATTGCACAGTAAGTTACCTAGACACAAGACTTAAACATCCTTTGCTAGCTGTGTGTTTGATTTTTTAAAATCCTTAAGTTATGTTTAATTTAGCTCATTTTTTAAAGTCATAGATATTTAAATGAAGCATTGCTTATTTACAGTTAACAGGCATCTAAATCAAAGTTTAAGAGCTATAAAAATAGGAGCTAAGAACCCTATGGCACCAATGTACTATTAATGTTGTCTAATTTCTGGCAACAAAAGGCAATTCATTGCAATCAGCTTTCTTTAATAGATGGGGGAGAATGAAGGCAATTATGTCAATGTGTTAAGTGGGGATGTGAGAGCCTGTAATATCAAACTTTCAGTCATGTGCTGAAAATAAATGATTATATATTCAGTATGCAGAGGTAAACTTTTTGCTTTCAATAGCTTGGTCATTTAATAGCCACATTCCAATGGCAAACCACCTCTGCTTCTTCCCTTGCCTTGAAAGCCCCAGTTGGGGTCACTATAAGTTGGTTGAGCAATAGCCACAGCCAGCTTTTTCTATAAACATCAAAGTCCTTGAGGCTTTCATGAGAAATTTTCTGGAACAACTCACAAAAATACTAATTTTTTTCACCTCCAGATTACATTTAAGGTCCATTTTACCATTCTTTATATAGCACATTTGCCCTGATCGGGATAGCCCAGGTGACCCTGATCTCATCAGATCTCCGAAGCTAAGCAGAGTTGGCCTTGGTTAGTAATTGCGTGGGAGTCCTCCAATGAAGACCAGGGTTGATGAGGCAGTGTCAGTCCTAGGGTGTCAATCCCTGGCAGTTAGATCCCCAAGTCTCTCACAGCAAGCAGGCAGGTGCGTTGGTTGAAGAAACTTTATTAGAGATACATACAGTTCAGGTGTTCACTCGTAGGTAGCAGTTGACAGAAGTAACTAGGTAAGCAATAGGACAACTGCTATAGAGAGACGTTCTCCCGCCCCCCTTTGCATTTAGGCGTGAAAAGTTAAATGGGAACAAAAAGTAGTTTAGTCTGAGATAAGGTACACAGTGGAATCTTCCCTCCTGTGAAGCAGATACATTTCAGCACCCAGCTGCAAGCTCTCAGCCAAGGCCACACAGAAACGAAAGTGCATATTTCTTAGAGATAAGGGAGAGCCTGCCAGCTTCTTTGGCAATTAATATTAGCAGTTTGGACACCCTCAGGAGTCTTCTCACATAATGCATAAAATACAGTATTATAATATAAAATGCAGCGTCAAATGCAGCAGACCGCAATGGCAGAATTGTCTAAATCATTCTCCATATGAAAGTCAGGATACAGTGATGGCATACAACACAACAATGGCATGGATGCATGGCAGACATGACAGGCAGGCCATGGCAAACCTCCTCTGTTAGTCTCTTGCCAAGCAAACCCCACCAGGAGTCACCATAAGTCAACTCTGACTTAAGGGCACTCTACCACCATACACCATATTTGCAAGCAGTACAAATAAGTCTTTATATCCCTCTTTGAGAAGGGAAACATCAAAGTCATCTGAAAAGTCCATGTCTTAGTACAAACTAGTAAACTTTCTAAAAGATTCTGTTTTGCAGTCCATGTGGTTAGCTCACAGCCTACAGTCTAGGAGCTGTGCCGTTGGAGAGAGAAACTGGTAGGCCCTCTTCCCAAGAGCTCACCATGGCAACGTCACCCATGAAGTAGTTTTGTCTCTCTCCACAAGCTGAGAAAAAAAGTGTAGCACAGTCTCTTAACACATAAACTATGTTTAATTGAGGTCACCTATTCCAGTCATGGACATTTAAATAATGCATTACTTCTTTTTTCCAACAGTGAACTCACCAGTCCTAACATACATTTCTTGACTGGTATAAGGGAAGTCTTCTGACTATGGAAGCAACATGAGTGACTTCGGTTCCCCCCCACCTCCCAAGAGCTACATCCAAAGGGAATGGGCTTCCAAGAAGTTGAATGGATTTACAGAAGAAGTCTGAGAATTAGTTACTGTAGAGCGGGGATGAGAGTCAAGGCTATGTAGTGAGTTCATGCGAATTCAACTGAGTCCTCCTGACTTAGGCCGTTTCCTCACGTCCTTAAAATAGCAGCACTCTCCTGGAACGCTATCGGCTTCCTTGCGAGATTTTTTGTTTAAAATGGATGCAGGACAAATTTTTTTGGCACATATCATGCAAAGAAGTCGCCAGTGTTCCGGGAGTGTGCCACTATTTTAAGGACGTGAGGAAATGGCCTTACACTTTTCACCACTATGCTAACACCAGCATTCGTAAGAGCAAAACATTACCATGAAGTAACAACTTTGTCTATCATTATTCTGTGTTTCTTTAGTCCTCGAAACAGAATAGCAAGAATGCAGTGGTACACAAGAGCCTGCCTTCTATTGAGACAAATCTCCGCAGTATCAAAATTAGCACTGTCTACTATGACCGGCAGCAGCTCTTTGAGGTCTCAGGCACGGGTCTTTCACATCACCGACTACATTCATCTTTTTAAAAGAGAGATGCTGAGGATTGAACCTGGGACCTCTGGACACAAACTAGAGGCTCTGTCACTGAGCTACAAACCTTCCCTTAAAGGTCCAGTCTCCTTGGTGGGACTTGAACTGGCTTCCTGCAGGTTGTAGAGCAGGCAGGAACTTCCCATGTGCCACCCAAGGCAGTTGATCATTTTAGACGCCAGTAGTTTTGTCTCTTTATGGCCGTTTCCACCCAGCTTGCCTTATTCTGCAAAGCAGCGAAATATCGCGCGAAACCCCACTAGAAGACGCTGTTATCGCATCTTCTCACACGATAACAGCATCTTCTCGCATGATAACAGCATCTTCTCATGAGATTTCACGCGAGATTTCGCTATTTTGCAGAATAAGGTAAGCCGTGTGGAAATGGCCTATCTCTTGTACATTAATTTCTATTTTACCATGTGGTGGAGAGTGCTCTCAAGTCATAGCTGACTTATGGCAACCCCTGGTGGGGTTTTCATGGTAAGAGACTCAGAGCGGAACTACAAGTGACAAAAGGCACAGATTGGACACTTGTCAGCTTCCCTCAAGTTTTGATGGGAAATGTAGGCCTCCTGGTCTTGCAGCTTGGCTCTCTGACTGCTGTCCAATGGACTTTTCAACTGTCACTTGTCCAACATTCCGCCAAGCTGCCTACATTTCCAATCAAAACTTGAGGGAAGCTGACAAGTTTCCAACCTGTGCCTTTTGTCACTTGTGGTTCCGCTCTAACAGAGGTGGTTTGCTATTGCCTCCCTCTGCAATCCTGGTCTTCCCTGGAGATCTCCCATCCAATTACTAACCAAGGCTGACCCTGCTTAGCTTCTGAGATCTGATGAGATCAGGCTCACCTAGGCTATCCAGATCAGGGCATTTCACCAGAAGGGATTATATTTGTAACAAGTATCTCCCTCTGCGTAATCCGTCTGGAGTCTCAGCGAGAAAGGCGGTCTATAAATGACATAAATAAAATAAACAGTAATAAATGACAAAGTGATGTTGCCTCTTGCTGACATTTACCCCATTAAAATTGTTTGCATCAGCTAATCCTGAGGATTTATATTTTAGGACCCATGTCTCTTTATACATCCATTCTCCAGATATCGTGGCAAAAACGGAGTGGCTGTATGCTTAAGTCCATTTATCCCATTACCCATTTCAGTTTGATGAACCCTCAACAGCAAATGCTATACAAATAAAGACTCCTGTTATTTGAGGTTTGAAGTTGGTTCTCAGCATACACACAGTGGAACTGATCTTGCCCACAGTTGCTAAGCACTGTGAACGTACACACAGTTTCTCAACAGAGGCGATGTCTTTTCTAGCACCCCAATCGCACTTCCACTTCAAAGAATCTCATCAGCCGCATTATTCTGTCTCTCAAATCTGCCTGGCTTCTCTCATAGATGAAACAATTTGGAAGACACAATATAAATCAGGGACCACACAAGGGAGATCACTGGGTAACAAGATTTATGATTGCAGTGTTGTGAAGAAATATTTCTTTGCTGTAGAAGGAAATGGCGCATATTTGGGTATTTGCTCATGGAGGCTGTAAGTGGAACAGAGACACGTATGGAACCATTTTCTAGGAAATGTATTAACTTGTCAGTCATAGTGGAAAACCACCGTGATTCAAAATAAAGGACTAGAGATCGGTAGGACACAGGCTCTGCATGCAAAATTTGTCAAGCAATCCCTGAAGTCTCTCATAACAAGCGCTCAGGTTGCCCTTGATTAAAGAAGGTAAAGGAGGGGGTTGTCAAACAGCACAAACCCAGTACATACTGTTAGACCCTGGATTTTTTACTGAACCACTATGCAAAGATTTTATCGCTATTTTTGGCCAAGTGTGCTGTACTTCATCACTGGTCAAGCATGTGGGTCCCTCTGGGCAGATCTGATACCTGAGGTGTCAGAAACACCCACTTCTCCTTTCATTAGGGACAGTTTCAGATTGAGTCTGCCTATGGATGTTGACAGGGTCCATGGGAATTAAGGCTACCACTTTTGCTTTGGACCCATGCCCATCCTGGCTTTTAAAATCTTGCTGGGAAAAGATATTGGTGAGAATCATCAAATCCTCCTTGATTAAGAGGGCTGTCCGTAAACCTTTGAAGGAGGCAGTTGTTAAACCTCAGGTAAAAAACTTTCATTGGGTAGGGATGAGGTGGCCAGCTATAAGCCAGTCTCTAATGTATGTTTTCTAGGGAAGTTGATAGAGGATGTAGAGGTGGAGCAGTTCTAGGGTTCCCTGGATGACACATCTGCCCTTGACCCATTTCAATCTGGGCTGTTTTCACACGCACCCGTAAGCCTCCAGAAGATAGCACAAAACTCACGGCACGAAGCATCTTCCTAGCCTGATTTCCCAGCACGATCCCCTTTAATGGTGCAATGATGTCAGAAATCATGCCATTAAACGGGATCGTACCAGGAAATCGCACTAGGAAGACGCTTCATGCCGTGAATTTTGCATGATTGTCCAGAGGCTTTGGGCATGTGAAAACGGCCCTGGTTTCAGGCCTGGATTTGAGACAAAGATGGCTTTAGTTGCACTGGTAGATGATCTTCATCGAAAGTTAGACAGGGGACAATCTTCCCTGTTGATACTGTTAGATCTTTCAACAGACTTTGATACAGTTGACCACTCCATTCTTATGCACCAGCTTGAATATGGAGTTGGGGTTAAAGTTGTAGCTCTTTGGTGGTTTTGTTCTTTTCTGTCTGACTGGACACAAAGAGTCTCCACAGGAGGTACAGAATCAATTGTGTCAGATTTCATAGGTTTGGTTTAAACAAGATGGTCTTTTGGTTCTCATCCAGTACTTTGATTCTAAAAGGGAGATGAATCCACAAAATTTCTTAAAACATAAGCCTCAGACAGCAGAGTTGAAATGCTTGGCTTTGACAATCACATTTATCCCTGCCATTGTGTCAGAGTGGTGAATATAGGGACATTGGAAAGAATGTCTCTCCCAGACTGACAACAAATTCCTTTGGGCAGGGAACTCAATGTGACAGCACTCACAGATGAGCTAATTGAGACGGAGAAAGAGTGGGCGGGTAGCGTCCAAAGAGATGCTTCCTCAGAAAATGTTCTAGAAAACAGAAGCAAGTTAATGCGCTTCTTATTTGTGTAAAGTGTCTGTAGCAGAACATTCAATTAAAATTAAATCATGGAAAATAAATCGCTGTTGTTGCAACTGCTTGGCACAGCTTTTCCAGAAGAAAAAGTAAGGCTCTAGCGGTTGAGCCTGTCAATTTTTCCAAACCCATCCAAGGAAACCGAATCCTTCGTTTTTCACTGCGAGTTCCCAAAATGCACTGGGAGGGAAGGCTGTTGTTCAAACACACCTTCGTGAGGGGGAGGGAGGAAAGACATTTTCAAAAAGCCACACTTGGGCTCTTGCAAAGTTCGATCACACAGAATAAATAAATGGATTTTGTTTTCTATTTTTTAAAAAAACCACTTTTCAGACTCCTACTATCTAAGGGCCAAACTACACATTACAATTTGTAGCATTACAAAACATAATGTGGATCATTTGGGTTCCTCTGACATAACTTCAACTGAGACAGTCATTTGTCGGATGCAAGGGAGATAATTTTCCAGGCCACATGCCTGATCAGGTGTGTAGTGCAGGGGATAACGGTCTTCAGGTACCCCCATTACATTTTCCCCACCTCAAAACTGCCCAGGAGGATGTTATTTGCCCCGTTGGACAGAGCTGCATGTGTACTGATGGGCATCTCCAATGTGGTAAATAATGCCTCCTGGGTGCTCTTCAGTTTGGGGAAATGGTGGAGATGGAAAGATGAGTTCCGTTCTCCTTCTGCTGGTCCAAATTGGGTCCCCTGTGTGCTCGGGAAATGAGGTCACTTCCTCCTGACATCCGTGAAAGTCGGCTTGGGGAAATTCAGACATGAAGCATTACAAACCAGAACACATTTGACCCTTGCTGGCAGAGTTCAGGAAATGATCCAATCCACACTTTGGAATTTGCTTTCAATAAATTTACTGCAACTGGATTTTTGCAGTAGACAGTAAGTGACTGCAGGCCGTTAATACAACAGAGAGGCCTTCAAACACAAGCACTAACAGCAGCGAAAGAAGACAACAAGAGGTAGGTTGAACTGCAAGAGAAAACATTCAATAAACCCTAAGTACTAGAGACTGCTCCACAGCTCCCCTAGGGTACAAGTGGACTAAACTACTTTTTCAGCAGTATTTATTGTAACTAGACTCGTAGCAGGCTGTTGCTTAGGGTTGCCAGGTCCCTCTCCTCTCCCAGTGGGAAGGGGGATCTTGCACTTACCTCATGTCACTCGTGAGTCCCTCTTCGCATGCATGAGAAATGCATACATGCTCCCAGTGCATGCGCAATGACATCACTTCCAGGAGTGATTTCATTCCACTGACCATGTGAACACTCCCCAAAATTGGCCCCAAACAAAGCTCAGGAACGCTCGCACAGCTAGCGCAACAACGTCACTCCGGAAATGATGTCATCACGCCCCCTGGGAGTGTGTGCACCATGCATTTTCTCAAGGGTGCCTGCAGGTGGCGGGCGACCTCTGGGGAGCTTGCTACCTCCTGCAGATTGCTGGCGGATGAGCGGGCAAGGAGGCAAACCCCCGGGAGTTTGCCTGCCACCAGCAGGCACCTGGGAACCCTACTGTTGCTTCTCCAACAACCCTAACACAAGGAGAACTTAAGACAAGGATTACAAAACCACCTCTCTCTCTCTCTCGCTCGCTCTCACTCAACCTTTGTCATCCTTCCCTGAGCCAGACAGGGAAGGCAAGGCATGATGTCACTTTTGACAAGAGAGGTAAGAGCTGATGCCATACCTTCTATTCTCAGTTCAGCACAGGGAGAGCTCTTGGACAACTGCAAAAAGTTAGCAGCCCCTGGACTGCCAGCTGGACACCCTAGATTTCAGATGTGGGGAAAACATATGCAAGTATTGTTTACCAGCCAGTTTGGTGTAGTGGTTAAGAGTGTGGGTCTCTAATCTGGAGAACCAGGTTTGATTCCCCACTGCTCCACTTAAAGCCAGCTGGGTGACCTTGGATCAGTCACAGCTCTCTCAGAGCTCTCTCAGCCCCACCCACCTCACAGGGTGTTTTGTTGTGGAGATAATAATCGCATACTTTGTAAACCACTCTGAGTGAGTGTTAAGTCATCCTGAAGGGCGGTATATAAATTGAATGTTGTTGTTGTTGTTGTTGTTGTTGTTGTTGTTGTTGTTGATGTTGTTGTTGTTGTTGTTGTTGGACCTGATTTAAACTCTTCTCCATTTGAAAACCAGTGTTGAACCCAAAACATTTACAGAAAGAACAACAAGCACAAACTAGTGTGGTGTAGTGGTTAGGGTGCTGTGTTAGGACTTGGGAGACCCAAGTTCAAGTCTCCACTCTGCCATGGAAGCTTGTTGGGTGACCTTGGGCCAGACACACACTCAACCTAAACCACCTCAAAGGGTTGTTGTAAGGATAAAAAAGAGGAGAGCAATGTAAGCTGCCTTGGGGCCCCCTCCCGGGGAGAAACATAGAGTATTAAAGACGCTTGTAAAAAGGGATAATACTATAATCACTGGATCTCTCATTATGAGTACAAGGTAGTTTGCCTTTTAAGTCTCAAGACAGTTTTTGATTACGACTCTTACGTCAAAAATGCATTTCACACAGTCAGCCTCTCACAGAAACCATATTTCACAGTGCAATCCTCAGCAGAGTTAAGTACAAAGGGTTTACCCTTCTTTTCTTCCAGCTTCTAGATAATGGGTGACTGAAGCCATCTACTGTCCTTTTCCCACAGTACTAACATGCTTAAGTGGCCCTTTCTTCGCTCTGCTCTGGCTGATGCTTTGAAATGACATCAAGGGAAAGGAAGAAGATAAAGAAACCACTTATTTAATTGTAGTTATACAAAATATTTATGTTCAACTATATCTCCTTAGACTCGAGGCAGCTAACAAAGCAGCAATAGCTGCACGCAGGGCTTTTTTTCAGCTGGAACGCGGTGGAACAGAGTTCCGGAACCTCTTGAAAATGGTCACATGGCTGGTGGCCCCGCCCCCTGATCTCCAGACAGAGGGGAGTTGAGATTGCCCTCCGTGCCACTGCCATGTGACCATTTTTGTCGAGGGCTATTTAAAAACTCCCCCCTTGTTCCAGCTGACCCAAAATGACATCATTGGTCCTGGGAGCATGCGCACACTTTGCACGTGCACATGTGGTACCAGGGGCACCACCTCCCGCCAAGAGTTGCCCCCTGTACTGGCAACCCACTGAGTTCCACCACCTCTTTTCCCAGAAAAAAAAGCCCTTGCTGCAAGGACACAAAAGCAACTCAAGTGTACAGTAACAAGATAAAAACCATACACAGTTAAAAATACAGCCCAGCTGGCCCAAATTGTTTTACCCTCCAAAATAAAACCATTGCATGCCTTCCTGAAAACAGTAAGTAAACATGACCTCCAAATCCACAGTGGTAGACCATTCCAGAGGAATGGAGCCACCACAGAGAAAGCCCATGTTGCTATATGGCCAATCTTTGGTGAGGCAACGACCACAAGAAAGCTTTTTGAGAAGCATAAATGGCTTACAGCAGTATACCAAGAAATGAGGTTTTATTTCTTGAAGAACCCAGCCCACGAAAGGCTTTAAAAGTAATAACGAACAATTTCAATTGGGCCCAGAAGCAAAAAAGGTAATCAGCGATGTGGCACTGGAGTTATATGATCCAAGTGGTTGATTCCAAACAGGAGTCTCGCTGCCATTTTTGCATGAATTAAAGCTTCTGAGACATCTTTAAAGACAGTCCATTGTATAGCATGTTATATTAGTCCTATCTAGAGGTTATGGCAGCATGCATCAGTGTGGCTAGGTTAGTATAGACTACTAAGGGGCCAGCTTGCAACCCAAATGCTTATCCATCAACTAAGCTGGGTTCAGTTGCACATCCAGGTTCTTAACTTGATCTTCCAAAGCGAGTTTTACTTCCATCTACATCTGATAGATCGATACCAGGCGCCCTGTGTCTTCTCAACAATTAACACTTCTGCTTCATCTGGATCAAGTATCCGCTTGTTCGCCCTCAGCCATTTGGACTACATCTTCAAGACTCTGGCCCGGGACCTTCAAAGCTGCCTCTGGAGATTTAGCTAAAGGGAGACAGAGGTGGGTGTTATCTACATATTGTGGACAGTCAACTCCATATGATCTCAGTGAGGTGGTTCACATAAAGATTAAAGGGAAGAGCATTGGATACAAAATTGATCCTTGGGGCATTCACACATCAGGTGACTTTTCCTCTCGTATGATAATTCTTTGTTTCCTGGCAAATATAATAGCAACAACAATACCTATGCTTATATACTGTTCTTCTAGACAGATTACTGCCTCACCCAAAGCAGTGAACAAGTTAGTGTTATTATTATCCCCACAATAGAGCTGGGGAGCTGGGGCTGAGGGGAGTGGCTTACCCAAGGCCACCTACTGAGCTCAGGGCAGGAGTGGGATTCAAACTAGTAGAGTGCTGATTCACAGCTGAACCACTGTGCTACAGCAGTTCTCTATGCCATGTACATTTACTAAGTTTTCAGCATTTCAGTATCCCCCCTCCTCCACTTGAAGCCACCTGGGTGACCTTGGGTCAGTCACAGCTTCTCGGAGCTCTTTCAGCCCCACCCACCTGTGAAGATAGCAATAACAACAACAACAGCTTTGTAAACTGCTCTGAGTGGGCATTAAGTTGTCCTGAAGGGTGGTGGTGTATAAATCGAATGTTATTGTTATTATATTTTTCTGCATCCACAAATAATTCCACTCAACAAGCAAGGAAGGATTTCAGTGCTGAAGCAGGATGTTTTGATCAAATAGAGAGAACATTGGACTTGCAGCCAGAAGTCCCACTCTACTTTGGACGGCTTCATAATAACTTTAATAAGTTATTATGGGCAAGTTAGTAGGAACAGTTACCCTTCAGGCTTCAGTTGGTCTAACAAACATTCTCTGTTCCCATTTTGGAGAAGCAGTTCTCTGAGGGGTTTTCTGATGGAGAATCAGAAACTGGCAACTTACCTAACTAGAGTTCGTAGGATCCTCTCATAAAAGAGAGGAATAAAAAAGATAGGTCTGAGGTACAGACTCTTTCTCAGAACTAAGCTGGGCAGAAGGCAAAAATTGTCACCACACCAACAATGAAATCCTGAGCAGGTGTACTCAGAAGTATGTGACTACTCAGAAGTAAGTTCCATTATGTTTGTTTAAAACATTTTTAAGCACAACTTAGGGTCCCCAACGTAATGACCAAAAACATTCAAACATATATAAACCCAAAACAGGGACATCTGAAAAAGGGCTCCAGAACATGACCATAGCTGTCGGACAGGTTTATACGGGAGATAGGTATGCATGTCCCAAACCATGGTGTGGTATGTTCAATGGTGCTTATTCTCAGTTAAGTGTGCAAAGGGTTGCCTCCTAAAGTTTTACAACTCTTCACCTAAGGGCTTCTCTCCCATTTTTGCCTGTTTGGTGTAGTGGTCTTTATAGGCCTCTAATCTGAAGACCCAGATTTGATTCCCCACTCCTCCACTTGAAGGAAGCTGGGTGACATTGGGTCAGTCACAGCTCTGTCAGAACTCTCTCAGCCTCACCCACCTCACAGGGTGACTGTCATGAGGATGATAATAACACACTTCATAACTAGACATGGGTACGAATCTAAATACGAAACAAATTTCATGATGAATAGGGCCGATTCATATATCGTGAAACATGTTTCATGGGGCCACGTTTTTTTCATGAAATCCACGACTTTGGGGGCCAATTTTTTCAATTCATGAATGCTTCATGGTGCCAGACAGGCTGGCACTGATCCATTGATCCCCTAGGCAACATTGGCCCGGAATGTCTGCAGATCTTTTGTTGCCATGGAAACCCCATCTTAGCCCAAATGACTTTAATGTGCAGCTCTCCCTGCCAACCTGAGAGCTGAGCAATGTGGGTCTCCACAAGTTTACCTGGGAACTGTAGTCGGAGACTACTTCCCCTCTCTGTTTCCCTTCTCCGTTTTTAAGAATGGGATGGTGGAGTAGCAGCAGCGGCGGCAGCCTCAACAGCTCCTTCTGCTGCTGCTCACTGCTTGCCTGCTTCAGGAACCCTTCCCTGACTCTCTACCTCCCGTCCTCCTGCTGCTCTGACAAGCCTTCCCACCCTCACCCCCACTCCCAAGCTCTCCTGAGCAGATCCGTTCTGCTCGGCTTTTCCTTTGAGAACGTGGAGGTGGGGGGGAGCATGTCAGAGCAGCGGGAGGACAGGAAGGAAAAGTCAGCAAAGAGAACCTGAAGAGAGGAAAACCCAAGCAGATCTGCTCTGCTGGACTTTTCTTCCAGCAGAGGCAGAAAGCAGGAGGTCAGGAGGACGGGAAGGAAAAGGCAGCAAAGAGAGCCTGAAAAAGCTACTAGGAGGGTGGCAGAAGGAGGAGAGCCTACTGAAGTATCCCTGCAAGTTTGGCATCTCTGGGTATGAAGGGGGCCGTTGAAGTGCCCTGGGTTCTGACGAATCACGAAACGAATGAATCGTATCATGAAACAGGACAATTTCGTGGAAGTTCATGTTCTGTGGTTCGTGGAATGCAACGAAATGCAAAACTCTTGTTTCGTTTTTTTCACGTTTCATGCCCATCTCTATTTGTAAACTGCTCTCAGTGGGCATTAAGTTGTCCTGAAGGGTGGTATATAAATCCAATGTTATTAATGTTATTACTTTTCTTTGACAGTAGATGGGGTGGCGGCCACAAAGCAGCCAGGCATTCCTCCAACAGCTCAGAAGCCCCTGCCCGAGGAACATTCTGTATTGAATTTTAATGTCAGTTGTGGGTTTTTTCCTATCCTTTGACCTGCCAATGTTGTCTTTAAAGAGAGATTAGGAAGTATAATAAAATGTGTAGATTAAAAGTGCAAAAAAAAAATTGCGGAATAATGCCTCCCAAAGGAACATATAAGGCCACAGGTATGCTCTCCTGTGAGAAAAAAAATGAGAAAAGCCATGAAGAGGTGAAAGAGATACGTTCCATGTTGTTCAAATCGTGTTTATATATTTCCTCAGGGAGTCAGCATCTCGGCACATTCATCTCCCCTTACCCCTACGCTGGGTAATGGACTCAAACGCAGACTCTGAGGGAAGAACGCCATCTGCTGAGGAAATTCCCTAAGTAGCAAGGCTTTTCTTGGAAGTCTGTCACAGCACTGCCCCTTCTACAGCAGCCAGACTTGACAGCTCAAATCAAACGCTGTTTTTTCCCCCAACACCATAGCGAGAAAGAAGGCAGAAAAGCCCTTCCCTCCCTCCTAGCCTTCCTCAAATGTAACCAATAGCTCTATTAAAATCCCATCATACCACCTGCTTCTTACACATTACCTCAACAAAGCCTTTCCTTTATTATCCTGTTTCACAGATGTATTTTCCTTTTTGCAAGATTAGAAATACAACTGCGGTAATTTGGGTTTTTAAGAAGCGGCATGAGTAATACATGCATTTAAAAGTGTAGACTCTTAGAAACATTGTGAGGGGAAAAACTGGTCTTCATAATGGAGGAGGGGGAAATGGTTTTTTCCCTTCCTTCCCCCCACCACTTGGCTTGGAAAAATATCTGCAGAGTTTTATTCATGTTTCTCAAAACAAGAAGCAAATATTTTTTGTGACATGGACAACACTGGTGCCTATATAGTTTTCATTTATGCCCCATCAGTTGCTGGGTTAGAGGCCTTCCTCATGTCTGCGAGGAAGGAACTGTTCCCCCCTCTCCTCTCCGCCAGCCACTCAGCCACAGTTCTCTTCTGCACACTCTCCCAAGCCTCCTTTAATTATTGCAGTGCCAATGGGTTTAAATGAAGCTTCCTTCTTCTCGGATGCACACCATCAACACACAGCAAAAATCAATAAGTTTCATTTGATGCTACTCACCTGGCATCCATCTGCTATCTTTCCAGACTCTGTTTGCCTTCATCTGGGTAGCTCTTCTCTCTCATGTTTGGACTCACCTAAATAACAGCAGGATGAAGAGAAGGGTGGGGGGTTAGCGGGAAGTTTCCATTGAAAATCCCTCCTCCCTGCAATCAGAATGGGATTTTTCTGTCTAGATGAGACAATCTGGTTGCAAATGATAGCTATAGCGTGACAAGAGCTCAATAGCGAATGATATGTGGATGCAGCCTCAGTTTAGAGAGAAGCGCTACACACCTCCATTTTGTTGCTGCAAGGGGTTTGGCTGGCTCTCTTGGAACAATGGCCATTGTCAGATGTAAAAACATCCATTTTTACGGCTTATTTAAGTATTCCATCGGGGTGGGGGGGGGAAGCAAGCATGTCTAAAGAAAAGATCGTTCTCAACTGCTTTTTGAGATTCTTTAATTGGGAGGTGCCAGGAATTCAACATGAGACTTGTTGACTCTTGTGACGATAAAATTAGGAACAGAGAATTGTATGCACCAGCCTGATTTCCTTTTACATCATAGCAGTGAGGGTTTTTTTTTTTACCTCTAAAGGAAGTGAGCAGAAATGCAGAGCAGAATGTCAGGACCCAAGATAAGTTGTCCAACACATTGCAGAGCATGGAGGGGAGGGGAACATGTAACAGGCAGTTGCTATATCTGGTTGCATCCCTGTATTTCTTACATACAATGCTTTCCCCGACAGGTTTGTATTGTAACTCTTAGCATTGCAGCATGCAAGGTAGTCTGCCGTCAGTCCTACAGAGCAGAACACAGGCAGCTTGTCTATATGAATCATCTCTGGAGTTCAATAAGGCTTTTTTATTGTTAAATATGCTCAGGAATACTAAATCTGAGTCTAGTCATTGCAGCAGCCGTTAGCTTGGTCTGTTGGGCATTATCACGTAGCACATGACGTGGCGCATGTGAGACTTGCCCTCCCTCAGATGCCGTCGCTCCACAGCAACCATTCTAAATCTAGCTGTCAACCAACAAGGTTGACATTTCAGAGTGAAATGTGGCATTCTTACTCATTTTCTATTTCTGCTTCCATCTTTATTCAACCATAATTAGCAAACTTTACGGTATAAAATATTTTACAAACAGCCAGTCAAATTATTGGAAGGTACATGAAGGAGGGAATGTATCCTAAACTTGTACTCTGGCATTTAGGACAGGATCCTCGGCCCATAAGAATAAACAGAGCTCATTTCGAGGGGGAACGTGCAGGAACGCAGTTCCAGCAGTTCCCCAAAGAGGTCACATGTCAGGTGGCCCCACCCACCTGACTCTTGGCCATTTTGGGCCCATTTCGGCCTGGATTGGGGCTGAAATGGCCCAGATCGGGCCTTTGATGGATGATGGATCACTCTCCTGCTCAGCAGGAGCCCAATCCTGACCATTTTGGGCCCCTTTTCAGCCATTTTCAGCCCCCTTTTTGCCATTTTGGGCCCAATTTTGGCCCTGAATGGCCAGGATTGGGTTCAAAACAGCCAGGATAGGTGATTCAGGGGGTGTGGCATATGCAAATCAGTTATGTTAATGACACACTTCCAGTGATGCCAAGGGGCATGACATATGCTAATGAGCTATGCTGATGAGTTATGCTAATGAATTCCTCCAGCTCTTTTTCTACAAAATGACCCCTGAGAATAAACCTACAGATTTCATTTGTAGCATTACTCTGTCGGGAATTGTTTGATCCCACATACAGAGTAGACAGCGAAGGAAAAAGAAAATTGACAGAACTGGGGAAACAAGAGTGAAGAATCAGTGGGTGGGGCCATACCTCACATCAAAGGAACAAGGGAGGGAAGAAGGTGCCATAAACATTCTGAAGATCAGGCGTGATGTTGGACCATGGCTCGATGGTAGAGCATCTGCTTGGCAAAATGTCTCAAGTTCAATCTCCAGCATCTGTGAAAGACCTCTACCTAAGATCCTGGAGAGTGGCTGCCAGTCAGCGTAAGCAATAATGACCTGCATAGATAGTCTGACTCAGGGCTTTTTTTTCAGCTGAAACATGGTGGAACGGAGTTCCGGGACCTCTTGAAAATGGTCACATGGCTGGTGGCCCCGCCCCCTGATCTCCAGACAGAGGGGAGTTGAGATTGCCCTCCGCACCGCTCGGCATCATAGAGGGCAATCTAAACTCCCCTCTGTCTGGAGATCAGGGGGCAGAGCCACCAGCCATGTGACCATTTTCTCCAAGGGCAACCCACTGAGTTCCACCATCTCTTTTCCCAGGAAAAAAAGCCCTGGTCTGACTACATAAATAAACCTATATATTACTGAAACTTTCCTTAGAAGGTAAGACAGTCCCATTTTCCATCAACTCACTCTATAAGATGAATTTATATACTGTAATACATTTGGTTATATTTCTCAGCCCTGAGGCTCACCGAAAATAAGTGGCTTTGCATGCCAAGATATCCCCTAGCTGCTGAATGAAAGCTCATAGCACAGTGAACTACAGTTCTGTGTATATTATCTATCATAACCACAGTAAACTTTTTTCCCTCCACAATACAGTTGCAATGAAACACTGTATCATTTTTCTCCATTTAAATATATTAATGCATGCAAATATTCTCAAGGATGTTTTTCCCCACCTCTCAGTCATAAAATCCCTGATTGGACCCTGAATGGAGATTCTTTTTAGATTTTTGGGTTTAGATCCAAACCCCACGTCTAGTTCTACATATTCAAACAGGGATTGGATACGTGGCTCAAACAACAGACCCGCTCACTGCTGTACGTCCAGAGGAGTTAGCCATGTTAGTCTGTAGTTGCAAAATAGTAAAGACAAGTCCGATAGCACCTTTAAGACTAACCAACTTTATCGTAGCATAAGTTTTCGAGAACCACAGCTCTCTTTGTCAGATGCATCGTCAGCTTTCAAGAACCACAGCTCTCTTCGTCCGATGCATCTGACGAAGAGAGCTGTGGTTCTCGAAAGCTGATGATGCATCTGACAAAGAGAGCTGTGGTTCTCAAAAGCTGATAATGCATTTGACAAAGAGAGCTGTGGTTCTCGAAAGCTTATGCTACAATAAAGTTGGTTAGTCTTAAAGGTGCTACTTGATCTATGATAATTTGCTTTTGAAACTGAGGGAATATCTCAAAGAACACTGTGATGTGTCATGGGGGGTGAGAGATGTGCTGTTCGTAAATAAATGTACAAAACCGCATTGGCTACATCCAGGCTTTTGGTAGGGCCTAAAATAGCTCTCTGGCTCTCTGTAGATAATAAGAGGTCAGTCACCCATCCACTCTGAAAATCTAACCTGTGTATCTTTTAGATTTCATTTATTGCAGCACTCTACAAGGCCAAATTACTTACTTGAGAGACAGAAATGACCATTTCTTTTCTAATGGTATCTCTAGATTACCATTACAGCTAAAATCATTTATATTTTAAATGGTGTTCATTCATGCAACATTTATGAATGGACATACCATCTTTTTTGTAGTCCACTTTCCTCTGAACAGAAGTTAGAGTGCAGAAAATGGCCAAGGGCTGGAAGTGTGAATAACATAAACTTTTAAAAAGCACATTAATGAATTTCAATTGAACTGCTGAAAATTTAAACTTATCTTCTCTCCCACTGTCACAAAAATGTGTATAGCTTACTCAAATATCTGTTTTGCATAAAACAACCCCAGAATCAGCTGGGCAGCAATATAATATCCCATTCCGATGTAATACAATCCCATAGCCATTTCATATAAGTATCTCCCCATGTGATAGTTGTAATTATCACCAAACCATCATAGCCTTGAGTCCTACCACTCTGTTCCATCACTTTTAAAGCTTTCCTCTGACAAAAGAGGCTCGCTCAGTGGAGAAAGTCTCCTTAAGCTGGAAGAAAGCGTCAAGCTGAGCCACGCGGGAAGATACGAGCCCGTATCATGTATCAAACCATCCACAGACTTTATAGAGTGGAATTTTCCCAATGAATCCCTCCCCCCCCCCAAAAATTATCTCCTCAGGATCAGCATAGGGTGCGAATTGGAGGTCTGCAGTGGGTCAGGGAATCAGCAGAAATTGCTGCCCCCTCCTCCACAGATGTAACGCTGTTCCATCGGGGAAACTGCATAGTTGGATACAAGGCAGTGTGTGTCCTTTTTTTAACAGGAGGCAGGGTTGCAGAGGCAGGCGATGGCAAACCACCTCTGTTAGTCTCTTCCCATGAAAACCCCAGCAGGGGTCGCCATAAGTCAACCATGACTTGAGGGCACTCTCCACCACCGTTATGAAGATATAACTGAGGAGAGAATTGTTGGAATAGAAGTGACAGTATGCCTGGACACTGAGGGAAGAGTGTTATTTTTCCCTTTTCTATAGAACCAGGCCTCTGTGTGCGTGCGTGCATGCGTGCGTTTGTGTGTGTGTGTGAGAGAGAGAGAGAGAGAGGCCTTTCTTTGAGCTAGAAGCTTCTCTCAGCCTCCTCCATCTCTTTTTGCCTTTGTTCTCCCTCTTCTGCTGATTTTGCAAGAAGCAAGATACTTTCCGCAGAGCTCCCCTGTGCAAGCATTCCAAGAGGCACAGGCACCTCTATAGTCCCTCTCATATGCAGCTGGATTAGCTAACCACTTGTTATAGGGAACAGTGTTTACATTGTGTTTCTGTTTTTCCCCTGCTACTACAAAAATGTGAGCGAATGTAAATCAGCTTCAATAAAAGTAAGTTTTAGCTGTTGTAATATGCTGGCTTGGAGAGTGTTTCACCACACATGATTCCATGCTTTACTAACTATGCAACTTTGCTGCATTAACTAACTAATATACCCAATAAGAACCATGCATGCCACTCTGAGCTCCTTAGAGAAAGGCTGTTTGTTTGTTTTTAAAAAAGCAAATCTCTTGAAAAAGACTATTATACAAACATAGTATGACCATGGAAAAGAGCTAGGGTTGCCAGTCCCTCTTAACCTCCCGGCTGGGGACTGGCTCCCTGCACTTACCTCTTGTGGTGAGAAGTGACGCCATCACGCAGCCCCCAGGAGCATGCCCATGCTCCACAGGGGCTGAGATTGGGGCCGCAGCATAGCACAGGAGCACTCGAGCGCTCCACAGCAGCCCAAAACAGGCCCATTTCGGCCCAAACTGGGTTTGTTTTGGTCCCGTTTTGGCCCAGATCAAGGCCACTGTGGAACGCAGAAGCGCTCCTGTGCTCCACAGCAGCCCCAATTCAGGCCAAAATGGGCCCAATCCAGGCAGCTGCTGTGCACAGGAGTGCGCAGTGCCACAGGGGAGCACACACGGAAGGTGTGTGCCCCCCGCTAGCCAGGTAAGTGGGGGTGGGGGCAGGGGATGGGGTCTGGCATCCCTAAGAAGAGCTTTTCTCACATGACTACCCACCTTCATTAAGCAGCTGGAGAACACCAACAGCAGGGCTTAGCTTAAAGAACATAAAAGCACAGGGATCACTATATGGGAAGATGGATGCCTGGATCACAAGTGTAAACAGTATCCTGAATAGTGCCCCAGTAACAACTGAAAGCCAAGGAAGACATTTTAAGACAGGAGCAATATGTGCATTGTCGAGGGTACCTAGCAACATGCGGAGTACCAGATCAGATTCAAGGTTCTGGTATTGCCCTATAAGGCCCTGTGCTGACTGGGACCAGCGTATCTATGGGACCGTCTCTCCCCATATATTCTGATCAGGGGACAAACAGCTGTTGGTGGTCCCTGGCCCCAAGGAGGCCCGCCTAGCCTCGACTAGAGCCAGGGCCTTTTTGGTCTTTGCTCCCACCTGGTGGAACGCTCTCTCTGCTGAGATCAGGGCCCAGCAGGAACCACTATCTTTTCACCGGGCCTGCAAGACAGAGTTGTTCCGCCAGGCATATGGCTGAGGCTGGGCCTCCGCCGGCCTGGAAAAAAGGGGTGTATAAAATCTTAACCCTCCCTGTGAACGCTGTCCACCATCCTGTTTTTAAATGTGTATGGATTTTATTGTATTTTAATATGTTGATTTTATTGTATTTTAATATATTGTTTTTATTGTATTTTGTATTTTAATATGTTGTTATCTGCCCTGAGCCCGCTTGTGCAGAGGGCGGAATAGAAATGTGAAATAAATAAATAAATAAATAAATAAATAAATAAATAAATAAATAAATAAATAAATAAATAAATGCTAGCCACAGCATTTTTGGACAAGCTAAAGTTTCCAAGTGGTATTCAAGGGCACCCTCATGCAGACTGAGTTACAGTAATCTAGCCCTGAAATGACTGGGCCATGGATAACTGTGGCCAGATATCAAAAAGTGCAAGAGGCATACCAGTCAAAGCTGGCAAAGGTATTGCATATTACGACGAATGCTACTTGGCATCCATGGACAAAACAGAATCTAGCAGTGATCTCAACTAAGGGTTTGTTCCTTGAAGAGGGAGTGCTACGCAACCTTCTGACTTCATTCAGATTCAGTTTATGGGACTCTTCCATCACATAACCACCTCCAGAAGGTACATCTAATGCAATAGAATAGCCACTATCTCCTCTCCTTTACAGCCAGATCTAGATGTCATCTTTAGTCTGCTGACACTTCACTCCAAATGACATTCCAAGCAGTTTTGTATAGATGTTAAAACTCATGGAGTTCAGAATGGAGCCTGAGGGACCCCCATAGAATAATAACATTCAATTTATTAATTTAATTAATTAATTAATTAATGTCATTTATAGTTCGCCTTTCTCACTGAGACTCAAGGCAGATTACATAGTGTGAGATTAGTACAATCAGTAGCAAGGATGAGGGTAGGCATTTCCATACAGTGTCAAGGGCATTTCCATAAACAACGTCATAGGGTAGGTGAATACAAGTTTACAGAGACATAGCATTAGCAAGGATCCAATACCGGGTTGAAGGATTGCTGAACAGAACATAATCCTTTCTAGGATTGACATTAGACAACAAGAAGCACAAGCAGTATATACGAGTACATACTCAAAGAAACAGATAATATGTAAAGCAACATAATGGTGAAGCCCATGGTTCCCAACTCATTGGCGAAACATCCGAGACCCCCTCCCTACAATACCGCCCTCCTATCTGAGTAAAAAAGCCTTTTTGAATAATTCAGTTTTGCATTGTTTGCGGAAAGCCAAGAGTGTGGGAGCTCTCCTGAGTCTCCCCAGGCAGGCTTTTCCATAGGGTAGGGGCCACCACAGAGAAGGCCCATGTATGGGCTGCAGTTGATTTTGCCCATGTGCAGGCTGGCACCTACAAGAGGCCCTGTTCGGATGAGTGAAGCTGCCGTAGAGGGACATAGGGAGGGAGGCAATCCCATAGGTATGTCGGGCCAAGGCCATGAAGAGCTTTGTATGTAATAATCATAATCCTTTATTTGATTTATATACCGCCCTTCAGGAAAACTTAATGCCCACTCAGAGCAGTTTACAAAGTATGTTATCAGTATCCCCACAACGACAATCACCCTGTGAGGTGGGTGGGGCTGAGAGAGCTCTGAGAGAGCTGTGGCTGACCCAAGGTCACCCAGCTGGCTTCAAGCAGAGAAGTGGGGAATCAAATCCGGTTCTCCAGATTACAGTCCCACACTTTTAACCACTACACCCAACTGGCTGTTGCCAAGAAGGAGAAGAGTAATCCCTGAGAACCACCTGCTGAAATCCACTCTTCACATAGGAGAGGAACCATAAGAGCATGGTACTTCTTGTTCTCAATCCAGCAAGGCACTCCAGAAGTGATCAATGATATCAAGGTCTGCTGGGGTATCTTGGTGTCGCTCACATATGTACCTGTCTGCCCTTTGAGATCTCCTTCAGAAGGCCTGCTTCAGAACCCCCCACTTTCAGGGGTTGGTGCCCTTGGTGGAATTTTTGCAAGTGTCCTACGTTCTGTCATGAAAGAGTTAAATTGTTATTCTGTTTGTTTAGTCAGATAGCTAGTTAGCATAGGACCACTTAGGCCTCAAGTAGATGTTCCCATGATAGAAAGGAGAGTCTTTAGTCCTAATGAATTAATCTAGGCTTGTCTATTGGTTGAGCCACTTGATTGGGGTGCAATTAGCTAGCCACATATACTAAGGTTTTATTGCTCTTTGTTCAGTTCTAAGTCAGTCTGTTTAAGTTCTAAGTTTCTGTCTCAGTCTTTCTCTCTAACCATCAAGATGTAGTTAGTTAGATATTCTTTATTTTCTAACCAAATGTACCCTTTTCCCCTTATACGTAGTAAAAGCATTTTTATAGAGCTAAAACCACAGAAGTCTGTCTACTTATTTCCAATGCACTAATATCAAACTCTGCTACAAACTTTTTCCACCGCCAACATCCCTGGACTATGGATCAGTGGTAATATGCAGACTTTGTATGCAGAAAAGCACCACTTCAGGGCGAATCATCATAATCCTTAATGAAGCTGCAGTGCATGCACTGTGACAAGGCGCATAAGTATGTCATGCAAACCTGGAGTAGCAGATGCAGGGGCGTATTATTCATAAGGCTGACTAGGCCGAAGCCAAGGTCAAGGCCGTATTATTCATAAGGCTGACTAGGCCGAAGCCAAGGTCAAGGCCGTATTATTCATAAGGCTGACTAGGCCGAAGCCAAGGTCAAGGCCGTATTATTCATAAGGCTGACTAGGCCGAAGCCAAGGTCAAGGCCGTATTATTCATAAGGCTGACTAGGCCGAAGCCTACGGGCCCTGAAGGGACTAGGGGCCCATCAATTTTTTTTGTTGCGGCACCCCCCCCCCATAAATTACAATTAATTGATTCTCTTATATAACCTCTATTAGTAAGATAATTAACTACATCCTTATTGAAGTGAAACAAATTGTCTCTTATATTAAAATAATTATCCATACATTTTATATTTTTAATAAATAATAAAAAATTATTCACTTTAAATTTTACAGTATTGAATAATTGTACCCCCAAAATGTACTTTCCTGAAGAGTTCTACTCGTGCAATACAAATAATTTAAAAATTGTGAATAGAATTCTTCAGGAGACCCTCAAAATGGATATAGGGCTATGTACTGCGTTCTAGTATCTGCTGTACCAGGGTCAGGCTGTCAGCTGTAGTGGGGTGAAAGATTGGTGTGCTGGAGGGGGCCCAAAATACTTGAAAGCCTAGGGGCCCGGCCATGGGTTAATACGGCCCTGAGCAGATGAATTACTCATTTGTGCCAAAAGGAAATATGGTGTCTGCATGGTGAAGCGCACAACAGAAAGCATTGTGTAAGATTTTCTTTTCCTGCTTAAAATTCAGCAACACTAAATGGTGGCATATAGAGCTTCACACCATCTGGCAGCAGCAAGGAACAAACAAAACAGAAGTTCAGGTATTCTGTTGTGCACTTTAAATAATACGCCATAGTATACCAATTGTGCATGAGAGACAACACACCATTAAAAATAATTGTTCTGCCACCCTGAGCTTCCTGTCTTAATTTATGTCACAGGAGTGTTGTTGTGTAATTACGTGAGGTATGTGACACAATGAATAGCGCCATGCTATGGGATTATGCCGCTCCAGATACAACAGATAGCCACTTATTTTTTATCTACACTAAACTCTTGGCTCTGGTCCTCACAGCAAACCAAACTCTTGTTAAATCAGTATGTATGTGTGTGTGTGTATACAGCAAACCAAACTCTTGTCAAATCTCTCTCTGTGTGTATAACTTGTACCATGGAACAGTCCCCAGGGGATATCCTTTGCAGTGAGCTTCACAGACATCTGTACCTATATTGAGACTAATGAAGGACTGAAGGCCAAAGATTTTTTTTTCAAAGCGAACAATTTCTTCTTTATTTACAATAATATTTAGAAACAACATATAGTATTTACTCCAATGAAAAACTAGAGTGTTTTTCCCAAGTAGGCCATCAAAAAAAGGAGGGGGGGGGTCATCTTACATTCACATACAAGTTACAGCTATGCCTGGTTTAAAATAAAATTGTGTATAACTTTTTTGAAGGGGGTTGTATTATATTCAGGATTGCCCGCTTTTCCACTTGGGGTGTGCACTGAAAAAAATTCCATTTCACTGTTAGATCTGGGTGCTCTGAACCAACTATGGACAATACTGTTTTTTCCTAGCTGGGGCTCTGCTGACTTGGATCTGATCTGTTTGTTTTTTTTCATTATTGTGAATTTTTGCCCTGCTCTTTGCAATGCAGGGCCATTTCCACACTACTTACCTTCATCTGGAACGCCTTGGAACATTGCGGGAAAAAAGCCGAAGATAGCGTCTTCTCGCACGAGTTTTGCACAACATCATGCAAAACTCACGCAAGAAGACGCTATCTTCCGCATTTTTTTGTGACGTTCGGCAGAGTTCTGGATGAAGGTAAGTAGTGTGGAAATGGCCCAGGTTTCTGGGCTCTTTGAGGACAGCTTTTTTTGTACTGAATAGTGCCAAAATTGCACAGAATACAGTTTTCCCTCTAAACCATTGACCTGCTGAGTTTTCCCTCAGTTACACTACACACAACAACAACAACAACAGACTCTGAAGAAGTCGAGTGCCGGCAGGTGCACATGGTGAGAAACTGGCTGGCTAAGGAAAAGGGGGTGGAGGCAGGAACATTAAAATATTCCTGCTTTCTGTTCACTTTTTTCTTTTATTGTGCCAATAAATTATCACCTTTGGTGCCAGGTCTCCTTGTGCTTACTCCCAGGAAAGTGCTTGAAATACTGCAGCATATGATTGAAGTCTTCCAGGGCATTAATCAAGTCTGATTGACTGAGAAGACCATTCCCAGTTCCCCATGGCACTCTTCCCAAGAGGAATTGTCCAAATGCCATGATGGGGGGAGGGGAGACAGGCCAGTGTCTGGGAAGTGTTTAAGGATCCCATTCCCCCCATTGGGGGCAGGGGATCTCCCACTTTCACCCTCCACCCCCACCTCCACTTATCTGGCTGGTAGGAGAGGAAGACATGGAAACAGGCCTTCCAGGCATGCTCCTGGAGTGGCACGAAAATGTCACTGATATCATTGTGCCACCCTGGGAGCACTCCTCTGTTTCGCCACAGACCGATTTGGGTCCCAAATGGGACAAACTCGGCCAAATTGGGCCCATTTGAGGACCAAATCGGCCTGCTATGAAGTGGGCGCACAGTCACTGGGCGCGAGTAAAGACTTCAGAAAGCAAGAAGGAGGTAAGAATCGGGTCTCCCGGGAGGGTAAGGGGATTTGCCAACCCTAGTAGCGCTGCAAAACAAGATGCACCCCAGCAGGCCTACTTAGATGTAAGTCCCATGTTATTCAATAGTGTTACTCCCAGGGAAGTGTCTTTTGAATTGCAGCCTATGATTGAAGTCTCCTATCCAAAAGTTTCCAAAGCTGATAGGTGGGGAGGAGTCTCCTCCTGTGAAGACTCAATTGGCAAGGAGATAATGGCATTTTCCAGGTAGCAATAGGAGGAGAGATGCACTCGTGCACATTGCACTCATTCTCCCTTTCCGCAAACAGAGTTAATAACATAAGTGATCTTTTCCCTTGGGATCCAATTGGTGAATGGTGTTCAGGAAAACAAGATGGTGCCCTCTGAGGTGAACCCAGTGCCTGCCTGCAGCTGCTGCTGCAAGGTACCAACTGAATGCAACACACAAACTTTTTGGTGGGAAGGACTCGTTACAATTTCATTTTCCAGATTTGGTTCAGCGTTCTAGAAGTTGCTTTAACAAAACAAAATAGCAATTTCTGGGTGTATATTTAATAATTATAACATTTGATTTATATACTGCCCTTCAGGACAACTTAATGCCCACTCAGAGGGGTTTACAAATTATGTTATTATTATCCCCACAACAATCACCCTGTACAGTGGGTGGGGCTGAGAGAGCCCTGAGAGAGCTGTGACAGACCCAAGGTCACCTAGCTGGCTTCACCCAGCTGGCTTCAAGTGGAGGAGTAGGGAATCAAACCCAGTTCTCCAGATTAGAGTCCTGCTGCTCTTCACCACTACACCAAACTGGCTCTTTATTTCTGTTATGTACACCCCTATCTTCCACCAAATATGGTAATAGATTTTTAAAATGATATCTCTGTCCTGTTTTCAATGATAAAGTCCTAAAATTGGCTTAGAGAATTTTAAAAATTAAGTCTTCCGATTTCTTTATTTCAATATTTATACCCCAATTTCGTCCCAAAGCAGCTGACTACATAATTTACCCTCACAAAAAACAACCCTGTGAGGTAGGTTAGTTTGTGGGTCTGACAGGTCACCCAGCAGAGCAGGGATTTGAACCTTGCTCTCCCAGATCCTGTAAGAGCCCCGTGGCGCAGAGTGGAAAGCTGCAGTACTGCAGCCCAAGCTCTGCTCACAACCTGAGATTGATCCTGGCAGAAGCCGAGTTCAGGTAGCCGGCTCAAGATTAACTGAGGGCCAAGCCACAAGTGACGAATGACACAGGTTGGACACTTGTCAGCTTCTCTCAAGTTTTGATGAGAAATGTAGGCGTCCTGGTCTTGCAGCTTGGTTCTCCAACTTCTGTCCAATGGACTTTTCAACTGTCACTTGTCCAACATTCCGCCAAGCTGCCTACATTTCCCATCAAAACTTGAGGGAAGCTGACAAGTGTCCAACCTGTGTCATTCGTCACTTGTAGTTTGGCCCTCAGTCTTCCGTCTTTCCGAGGTTGGCAAAATGAGTACCCAGTTTCCTGGGGGTAAAGTGTAGATGACTAGGGAAAGCAATGGCAAACCATTCCATAAAAAGTCTGCCAAGAAAATGTCGCAATGCGACGTCCGGCCATGGGTCAGTAATGACTCGGTGGGTGCACAGGGGACTTTACCGTTTTTTACCTCCCAGATCCTATTCTGATTCTCTAACCGCTACACAATGTCCCAATTAATGTTGCAATCAAGAAGGAAGGAGCAGTCAGGCCACTGGTGTCTCTTCTTTCCCCCTTCCTCCCTCATGTCCTCTTCTCCCCTCTTTCCTTCTCTTCTCTGCACATCATTTCTGTCCAACCATGCCTTTTTCAGTGGGATTGTTTTTTTCTAAATTATAACTATCTCCCTCCCAATAAGCTCTCTCCAGCTGAGTGAACCTGACATCTCAGAGGGTCCCACTTCCTCATTCTGTACATCTTAATTATATTCAGAAATAAATTATCTTATTAGCTACATTATTATATTAAGATGACAAGAAAATTTTATTATAAAAATATAATGATAAAATAAAAGATATTTTATTCATGCATTTAGTCCTCTCTCTCTCCCCCTCTGACATTTAATTAGGTCTACTGCAGCATGGTGATCTAAAACATTAATTTAGAAAATCAACTAGAATTGCTTGCAATAGGCTGCCTTCCTATTTTGCTTTTAAGATCTTAGTTTGCAACTGACTTAACATTTTTTTTAATGGAAGTACTCCTGGGGACTTGAGAAAGAGCTAGATCACCAGACAAGTGTCAGTCTCCATAAGGAAATGTGAACAGTTCACTTTGACAAGCAGGTTCTGCAGGGGTACCTTGTTCCTGCTTCTAGCCACCTTCTCCATATGCTATTACATCTGAAGTAAAGACGGGGCCAATAAGGCTACTTTATCTCCCGGCATTTGCTGGGGCAGTTTTAGGAACCCTAGGCCAAATTCCCACTCTGTCCGAAAGCTCTCTGGGATGAGTCTCTCTACACAAGACACCTCAGCACATGTTCATCAATTGTAGAGAGACGCAACGTTAGCCGAGAAGCGTAGTTTAAAAAGAGCCAGTGGAGATCACTGCTCTGAGGATTTGTTAATTTCATCTTCGCCTCCCCGAAGGCTCTATCAGTTTCACTTCTCCAGTCTAAAAATGTGTGGAATTGCAACCAGAGGACAGCGAGGAATGGCAATGGGCTGGAGCTGCCTTCCAGAGCCAGGCTTGGGCCTGGAGAGGTTATAATAGGCTGAAGTTTCCCTTCTGGAATTTCACAGCCCCTTCACACAACTCCAGTGTATAGCAAAGCCTTTGCACAGCCACCGGCTCTGCCTTTTAAAACTACCCTTCCCTGCTAACATGTTCTTCACATGTCAGATATCTCATATAGAGAGACTCAGTGACTTTGGGCTAATCACCCTTATAGACTAGTAGTGGAGAGTACCCTCAAGTCATAGCTGCATAGCGACCTCTGGTGGGGTTTTCATGGCAAGAGACTAAGAGAGGTGGTTTGCCATTGCCTGCCTCTGTAACCCTGGTCTTTGTTGGAGGGCTCCCATCCAATTACTAACCAAGGCCAACCCTGCCTATCTTCTGAGATTTGACAAGTTCAGGCTCACCGAGGCTATCCAGGACTGGGCACCTTCATCTACCCCAAATAATTATTGTGAACAGGGCACATTTTGAGGGGGAACACGCAGGAATGCAGTTCCAGCAGTTCCCCAAAGAGGTCACATGACAGGTGGCCCCGCCCACCTGACAGCCATTTTGGGCCCATTTTGGCCTGGATTGGGGCCGAAACGGCCCAGATTGGGCCTCTGACGGATGGTGGATCACTCTGCCACTCAGCAGCAGCCTGATCCTGACCATTTTGGGCCTCTTTTCGGCCATTTTCAGCCCCTTTTTCCATTTTGGGTCCAATTTTGGCCCTGAAAGGCCAGGATTGGGTCCAAAACAGCCAGGATAGGTGATGTCAAGGGGTGTGGCATATGCAAATCAGTTATGCTAATGACACACTTCCGGTGATGGCAAGGGGCGTGGCATATGCTGATGAGTTATGCTAATGAGTTGTGCTAATGAGTTCCTCCAGCTCTTTTTCTATGAAATAACTCCTGATTGTGAAGATAAAGTGGAGAAGAAAGAACCAGTGAACTCTTTGGAAGAAGGGTGGAATAAAAATGTGAGAGATAACTTATCATAAAATTCCACAGCTGCACATACAGAAAGTCTGAGTGACAATACCACAGAACATCCACAGAAAAATATGCCACCAAAAATACTAGAAAAAAACAGCCCCGTCCCTAATTCAAGTTAGTGGAAGCACAAATAAAGAAGGGCAAATGCGGCCATTTCATCTAACACCAAGTCTTATGATAATTATTAATTCAGTGCACCATCCCTGGAGAGTGCTAAGTATGGAGGTGTAAGCCAGTACATTAGATGTTTGCTTCATGTTCTAATATTTATCAGGAAGATTGGGTTTATATATAGAACAAGTGTCTTACAGCTCAGCACAAGTAAGTCACACTGTATGTGAGCAGAGCACATTAAGCTGCCGTGTGCCTATCAAAGTCAGTATTGTCTACTCAGATTGGCAGCTGCTCTGCAGGATCTTAGGAGGAAGTCTTTCACATCACCCACTACCGAATCCCTTTAACTGGAGATACTGGGGATTAGAGGTGGGCACAGTTTGGAAAATGGACCTAAATTTGACATGGTCCAGCCCAGTTTGTGGTTCAGGAACACACGGTTCATGGGACTCACCTTTTTCACAAACTTTGGTCCGTTTGGGCCCATTGGTCTGCAGTCTGAGAGTCCAGACATCCTGGCTCTGATCTATCAATTCCCTAGGCAATAGAGGGAACATCCACTGACCTTCTGCAGCCCTTAAAAACTTGATAAGCAGCTCTGTCAGAGAGCTCCCATTCTGTTCTATGCGAGCAAAGAGGAAGAATTAATTCCCTAGGCAACAGAGGGGTAGACGTTCTGCAGCCATAGGAAAACCAATCTTAACCCTCAAAACCTTGATAGGCAGCTCTGCTTGCCAACCAGAGAGCTCCCATTCTTCTCTGTATGAGCAAGGAGCAAGAATTAATTTCCTAGGTGACAGAGAGGTGGATGTTTTGTAGCCATGGGAACACCAATCTTAGCTCTCAAAACCTTGATAGGCAGCTCTGCCTGCCAAGCAGAGAGCTCCCATTCTGCTCCATGTGAGCAAGGAGCAAGAATTAATTCCCTAGGCAATGGCTGGGAAGGTGTCTGTGTGGTGAGTGAGGGGGCTCTTCCCCCACCCTTTTCTGTTTGATTTTGCTTCATTGCAACTTTTTGGTGCTGCAAGCCAACGCAAGTCAGTTAACATTTGCAACTCTTAGTATCTACTGAAAGTTTCCTGGGGGTGACCACTTTGGGGGTCTGTAACTTGGACCTTAAAAATGCAATTGTGGCCAAACTTGGAGGATGGCTGGAGGAGAGCCTGCTGAAACCTTGCTGTGAGGTTGGTATCTCTGAGAGAAAGGGGGCAGTCCCAGGACCCTCAGAAGTGACGGAGCACAAACCAATGAATTAGTCCATGAAAAGGCTGGTCCATGAAAAGTTCGTGGTCCATGGTCTGTGAAAATCGATGGACCACAGGCCAGCAGTCCATGGCATTTTACTCGTCCGTACCCACCACTACCAGGGATTGAACCTGGGACCTTCTGCATACCAAGAAGATGCTCTGCCACTGAGCCACTACCACCTCAGGTTCTCAAAGTTGGAGAATTGGGGTTGAGGGTGGGATTTACCCACTGTGGCTGAGCAAATGTCAAGCTTATTCCCAGTCATCTGTAACATGGTATGTCATCTGCAACACTTCCTGGAGCTGCATTGATGTTGGCCGGGTCCCAGGGCCAAGCTAGACGTACAGGTTCCCCGGACCCAACTCAGGTTTCTGCAGCCAGACAGCAGTTTAAAAGTAAATGATTGAAGCTGTATCCGACAACCTTGACACCCCTCTACACACATTTTTGAGGGAGATAGTGGCAGTCCCGAGATGCGTAGCAGGTACTGCACTTAGGGTGGAATTCGCCCAACCCTCAATTGAGAAGAGAGCATGGATTACAGCCTTTAAGTTGTTCTTGAACAAGGAAATTTACAAGGACAATTCAGGGAAAGTAGGTTTTGCACATTTGATCTTGCAGGATACCTATAAGAGTAGCCAAACTAATTTAATTAACCAGAAACTAAAAATTCTGGATATTGATATAACATCTTTACAGACAAATGAGGCCCTCAGAGTTATAAAATTAAAACTAAAGGATCTCGATTATAGCAGTACTCTCCAGGGAGCCAGACGTACATGTTCGGGCCTATCCCTGGGACTTTCACCCCCAGAGGCTATTCCATCTTATTGCTATTCTTTAAAGATTCCAGCTCAACGCAGAGCCTTCACATTGGCTAGACTTAACTCCTTCCCCTCTAAAGTGCTTTCTGGTCGTTTCTCTGGACTCCCTTATTCTGAACGACTTTGTGACTGTGGACAAGGAAAGTTAGAGACCTTGGATCATATAATAGTTTTTTGCCCTAAGTGGAGTAAGGAAAGAGAGAGATTTATTATTCCTATTATGTTAAAAGAAAAGCTTCCCTTCCTTCCTTGGGCAATCTCAGTGTTATTGTCTGATAACTTTCCTGACAATCAAACCTCTGCTATAGTGGCTTCCTTTTTAGCCACGGTGATAAAGAAACAAAATCTTCATGAGTTTAGATAGTTTAAAGTGATAATGACGAGTTATGTCTGTGTGAATTGGGTATGTTCAAGTGTACAGTTCATTTTTGTTAAAAGTAAATGGCAGTTAAAAAATTTTAAAAAGCTCAAACGGCCTCAAAATGCTTCTGCGGAGGAAGAAGGAGCTTCTACTTCCCCCCTCAAGCCATTTCACGATGGCATGGAAGGAGCTTCCCTCTTCCCTGTTTTTACTGCTCCACATCTACAGAATATGCCACGTGGAGCAGAAAGAAGAGGGGGGAAACTCCCTCCTATTTTCACAGGGGGAAATGGCTTGAAGGGGGAGGGAAGAGCCCCTCCTCCCCCAGGGAGGCATTCTGAGGCCATTTAGGGTCTCCGTTATATTTAACAGCTATTTCCCCAAAGCAGCTGTGTGGCTGCAGGGAACTCTTTAGAAACCTGCATGTCTAGCTTGGCTCCCAGAGAAACCCCAGTGGCAGTGATGCAGAAACTTGCATTGTAGCTGGCTGGAGGCAACACAGAGCAGGAAGTTGGGCTTACTCCTTGCCTGGGAAGATAAATTATTTTGCAGTGGCTCTGGTGACCAGAGAAAGCAAGAAAAGCATAAAGGCATTGCGTTTTTCCCAGTTACCCCATCCTTATTGGGTTTAAAAGCTGATAAAGGAGAGCTGGGGACAGCCCCTTCCCGGCCTGCTTTCCATGCACACCTTCCCGGGATCAATGCCTGCCACCTTCTGTTTAAGAGATCAGTTAGTAGGTGATAGCACAGATCTTTTCCTGGTACCCTGGAAAGCTGCTGCCGGTCAGAGCAGACAGTATTGACCTCGACAGACCAACAGTATAAGGCATCTTCATGAGCATATGAATTAGTCTGTCCTGTATTTTATTCACATATATCCTAGAGAAGGAAAAATCAAATGGCTGTTTTCAGGTTCCAATGACAAGCATCTGCTGCACTTTAAGATGCCAGATAGTTTGTGAACAATCCCAGTTTAAAATGTATATTTTCCCCAATAATGCCGACACGGTCACCATCTAACTTCATAAAGTATAATATTCATCACTGCAGTCGTAAGAAAATAAATTTGCTCTGACTGGCAGCAGTGGATAAACAGCCTCGAAAAACTTGCCTCAGATCTCATTTGCCGTATAAGAATTGCAACTTTTTTTGTCAACTTCACAAGATACAAACCACTTCATCGGTCTCATCTTCCTTCAGCCAATGGTGCTGATGATGAAGAGCAGCGTGTTTAACAGATCGGAAAGGCGCCTCCTGTACATATTTTCAATTTAAATTAAAATTCAGCTTGCTCAGGTAGGATGGCTAGAATCTTCACTAACAAAAGGAAGGTGCCAGAATCATGGTTGCTTAAATTCCTGTAACATTAACCCTTGCCAGCTGTCCCTTTCCTCAGGTTTTAGAGGGGGACAAACCAGAAAGTTAGAGAGATCAGGATATCTGTTTACTCTTTATTCTTTACTGCTCTGAACTATCCTTTGATGTGTAGATGTGTAATCTCAGAACTTCCTCCTTGGGACATCTTTCTCTTCCTCTCTTCATCACACAACTATCTCTTCTCTCCATCTTGCACCATGGATGCAGGACTTGTCCTGCAATCCATGCCTATCCCTAGACTAGATAGATAGATAGGAATCTATCTTTCCTCTTTCCTGTTAAAGTATGGAGTTACTATAATAAAGAACTCTTATTTCTTTTCTAAATATAAGCTAATTTTAAGTTTGTTATTTTCTCTCACACACACCAACCAGAAAGCTCCAATCACATATCTCCCTGCAATTAGATCCACAGGAGTTAGCCATGTTAGACTGTAGTTGCAAAATAGTAAAGAGCCCAGTAGCACCTGTAAGACTAGTCAACTTTATTGAAGCATAAGCTTTCGAGAACCACAGCTCTCTTCGTCAGATGCATGAAGGGTAAGCTTTCAAGAACCACAGCTCCCTTCGTCAGATGCATGGATTCCCTCCATGCATCTGACAGAGAGAGCTGTGGTTCTCAAAAGCTTATGCTTCAATCAAGTTGGTTAGTCTTAAAGGTGCCACTGTACTATTTTCCCTGCAATTGTTATACTCTGCCTTGTCCCAGTTTTATATACCTTTTTAAAACACTTTTCCCCGTTCTTGATTTGACTCCACACACTGACCGTCTGTTCCTCATAGCTGCCGCCCCAAACCCCAATATCCATTTTTCTTATGTGACTGAAAAGTCTAATTCAGAAAACCATATAACATGAAGTAAAAATTCTTCCACAATTTGTGCTTTCCTCTAGGCTATACATACCTTTTAGAAAGGATACTTATCTCAGGCAGTAGTGAACTCTAAATTATGGCACGGAGGGGTCATATTGCAGCTCACTGGCAGTTCTAGGGAGTGAAGAGAAACTAAGGAAGATGCCACAACTGTGCCCATGAAGTAGGACCACAATTCTGACAGCTGAGCCCAGGCACAGTTGCTCAAAGGCCTCACTGAGTTCAAGGAGGCTTACTTGGGATTGTGTTGCAGCAGACGCCAAAAAGGCAAAAGACCTTTTGGGCACACACGCTCAGGAAAAGCCAGGACTTCATAGCTGAACATGTGGTATGCGTATAGAAGGTTCCGGCAACTTCCAGATGGGGCCTGAAGTTCTCCTGGAATTACAACTGATCTCCAGACTACACAGATCAGTTCCCCTGGAGGAAATGGCAGCTTCCAAGGGCATCACATCTGTGCTGTTGTCCTTCCTCACCCAAACTCCAGCCTCACCAAGCACCACCCTCAAACCTCCTGGAAATTTCTATGATGGACTTGGCAACCCTATTCCAGCCTCCCTGGTATCTCAAGCTGTAGCAGGTGTTTGGAGAGCCCTTTCTCTGCCTGATACCCTGGAGAGCTGCTACAGAATCTAGAATACTAAATTAGATGAACTAGTTGTCTGAATTTGTACAAGTAGGGATGACCGGCCCGTGCCTATGCTCCCCAAGAGCTGTTTTGGGAAGGGCCTGGGAGGGGAAAGCACTGCTGACTACAACATCACTTCTGAGTGAAGAGCTAGAATTGATCCCCCCCACACACACACACACACACTCACATCTGTATGATACTCTAGGAATCCCTCCAAACTCTATATTACATACCATAGAGATTAGGTCATTTCCTAGAGTTTTATTGGAGCCAATGATGTCACTTTGGGTTTTTAACCTGAAGTGATGTTAAAACACCACTGGTTTTCCATCATTTTCCATCCCCTTCCCTTAGTGGGAACCTGGCAAACCAGATACAAGGCGGCTTCATATATTCACATCAATGGTAAAAATAAAATAAGTTAATCAATTTACTGCCTTTCATAGCATCCCAAATTGCCTCACCAGATATGATCCCCCACAGCATGCCTAGCATCAGACTTTAGGACCACAGCTTAAGAGTCATCCTCATGATATGTTTCCCGATTCTGATATCCAAAGACTGGAAGCTCAAGAATTCCCAAGCAAATGGGGCAATATTTGCAGTTTCCACGAACTGTAAGAGTAACAAAGCATGAAAGTTCCAGAGATTCTACAAATCCCACCAAGGCCGCTTTTCCAGTACCCACAACTTCATTACCCAGTAGGCCACACTCCAGATACTGCAGTTATGAAATCAGGAAACTTCACAGAAGTGGACAATGTCTCCAATCTGATCCGGCACCCAGCAAATTATCTCCCATGCCTCCAAAGAAACCATCAGACCCACCCTTGATCACCAGGCCTGCACAGTCTCTTCCTGTTATTTAATGGCAAAGCTCAGAGCAGTGAGAGTAGAAAAATAAAAAATGTCCTTCGTGGGTGTGTGTGATGTCACTTCCAGGGGAAATCCAGGAGCGATGCCAGTCCTCTCTGGGAACCATCACATTCCTAGAGAGATGTGATTCCTAGAGGTGTAACATCACTCATGGTTTTCCCCAGAAATTATGTTATGCCGTCACTGATTGCCAGGTCCCTCTTCCCTCCTGGTGGGTGGGGGGGCTGGCACTTACCTCATACCAGCAGTGTATCTCCCATCGTGCGTGCGTGACTCATACGTGTGCTCTCAGAGCATGCGTGATATCATTTCCAGTGGTGAAGTCATTGCGCCAGACACATGAGCACTCCTGCACTTTGCATGGGGCTGATTTGGCCCACTTGGGGCCAAAAATGGCCCCAAATGAAGCACAGGAGTGTTCACATGGCTGGCATTTCATCACTCCTGGAAGTGACATCATCGCCCGCCAGCCCCAGGAGTACACACACTGCACGTGTTCCCGGGGTGTCTGCTGGTGGTGGGCAACCTCCGGGGGGCTTGCCATCTCCTGCCAATAGCTGGTGGATCAGCAGGCAAGGAGTCAAACCCCAGGAGTCTGCCCGCTACTGGTGGGCACCTGGGAACCCTACCCCTCCGGTCTCCCACTAGATGGCATGCTGAGTCTGACAACCGTAGTTATAAGGTCCTAACAAACTTCTCAATCCTCCTGGAGTTCCTTAATGAAGAAAGCATGATGCATTGTGGGATAATATGATATGGACATAGCATAGTGTTGTTAACTTCAGGTTGGAAAATTCCTGGATATTTGGGGGTAGAGCCTGGGATTTGAGGAGGGGAGGGATCTCAGTGGGTTATAATGCCACACAGTCCATGCTCCAAAGCAGTCATTTTGTCTAGGAGCGCTGATCTCTATTCCAGAGACCAGTTGCCTGGAGGTTGGCAATGCTTCTGTAGGAAGAGGTTGTGTTTTACGCCTACTGAAATCCTGTTTGAAATCTGAATTCTGTGTAAATTGACTTCATTCTTCTATCTGTGTATCATTTCTTAGATACTTGATCCTCTCAACCACTTCTACAGTACAGTCTCACCCCTGCAGAATATACGTCTCCCCCATTATGCACTCCAAGAACTCAAAAACATATGGTTTTATTAGAATGGGTTTCCTCCTTTGGTACTTTCTCACTTTTAAATAAAACATGTGGGAAAGCAACAACCATATCCCTCTGTGATGGACTCAGCTTCAGATGCTGAGATTTCCAGAAGTGAAAGTATGATTGACATGTTCCCCCCCGCCCATGAGGCTAGCCTGAAATGGCAGTTGGGGATGGAATGTTGGGGAAGCTGGCAGTTGGAGTTGGGGAGAGAAAACGAGAGAGTGAAGGAGAGTTGGCGCCTGGCTGTAGACCAGGGAGGGTCAGCCAGAGAATCCTCTGTGAGAAGAAATAAGGTTTGTGAAGCACTATTATTCCTTGGACTAAAATGGGAAAAACCAGCACTAACTCCTGCTTAGACCTGAGAGATCTGGGAATTATAGAGGGCCAAGGAAGTGGGTAGAGTGGAGTCTCCCCTTCAGTGCCAGGAACAGGGTTATGGCTCATAACTATAATGCCTGCCCAGTATCTAGTGAGGGTTTGTCTCAGTGGAGCACCCTTAAGTATGGAGAGGAGGGAAAGTCCTGCTGTGTTTGTGTTTGAGTCTATAAAGCGTAACATCTGTGAAGCAGTGTCAACCTCTGAAAGAGGCCAGCAACCTAGTGTTAAACCAAGTGTTTTGTGCCTCACACCAGTGAAATTGCGGGTGGGTGGCCCGGCCGCCACCCAAGGAAGTCGCCGCAGATGCGGGTTGCCCGAGCCGGGCCTCCCTCCACAGAGTCTGCCGCTACGGCGGCGCTGGGCCCTCGTCCCGGGCCCAGCGGGGCATTCCCGGGACCAGCCTGCACCGCAAGCCGGGCTGGGCGCCCACGGCGGCGCGATCGGGGCCGCCTCCCGGAATTCCCCCCCCAGCGTCGCCCGGGAGCTGACCAACAGACCGCCTCGCAGGGCGGGCATTTCTTTACTTTACAGGACGAATGTCTCCAGCGGCGAGCACGAAGGGCAAGGCAGCAGCCAAGGCATCACGCCAGGGCCCGGTCACGAGGGGTGCGGCAGGGGCCCCTCGCAAGGTGTGGGGGGAACCCCGCCGGGTCCCCCGGGGGGCCGGGGCCCCCAGCAAAGGCACCAGTGGGGGGCTGCTGGTGCCCTCCGGGGAGCCGGGCTCACGCAGGGCGTCCCCCCCTCTGCAAGGGGTCGACATCCAAGCGGCATGGATAAGCATGCAGGAGAACATGGCTGTGCTTTCCGCGGCATTTGGCGGGGGCGGGGCACCAGCTGCCAGCACCCGGGCCGCCATGGCTGGGGCCGCCGCCACCGCCCCCCCTCCTGTTCCAGCCCGCCAGAGCCCCCCGAAGGGGCCGGGGGGCAAGCGAGGGAGGGGTCACTCACCCCAAAGGGGGCCTGAGCGGCGGGAGGCCAGGCGCCCGACGCATAGGAGCCCATCGCAGGAGGCCAGGGACACGATCGTGGTGGACGAGGAGGTGGACAAGCTAAGCCCAGAGGGCAGCTGGGAGAGTGATTCGGAACGAGGACGGAACAAAGGGCGGTCCAGAGCCTCAGGTCGACGGTCACGGAAGTCGCGCCGTAGGAGCCGGAGCCACTGCACATCGTCGTCCAGGGAGTCGAGAGGTGAGTCCTCCGGGGACGAGGATTGGGAAAGGAAGGCAAGGGACTACTGGGAGGCGGCGGCCTACGTCCCGGGACTAGCTGAGTGGGCCCGGCGCCGCAGGCACCGGGGAAGAGCCCACATAGGGGCCAGGGCGGCGTGGGAGCATACCCCGGCAGCCCGGCGCGAGAAGTCTCCGCCACAGGTAGGGCCGGGGGAAGCCCCCATCGGATACCATCTGCCGGCTCGCGTGAGGGAGCGGATCTTAAATGGATACTACGTAGATGTTTTCACTCTACTGCAAGCAGAGGAGCCAGTGGGGGACATGGGTTCCCCCAGAAAGCGCAGGCGTCAGGATAGGGAGAGGCCGGCAGAGCGCACGTTCACGAACTGGGTCCTGGGGTACTGCGAATATGCGGGAGTGGTCCAGGCGGCATACCCCGAGCGCGCGTGGCACCTCACCATGCACATGAGGGAGGTAGCGCACATCAAGGCCACATCAGGCGAGAAGGCGGCGCTAAAGTATGACGAGAACTTCCGGAAGAAGGCGTCCAGCAACGAGCTCACCCGTTGGGACCAGCCGGACAGCATGGGCTGGCTGCGGGCAGTCAACAGCAAGGGCATGGGGGAGCGTGCCAAGGCCGAAGCTTCAGGATACAGGCGCCACGCCGGCAAGCGCCCCTGCTGGGAGTTCAATGCGGGGGGCTGCCGCAAGGCTCGGTGCCGCTTCGACCACGTATGCGAGGACTGCCTAGGCCGTCACCCTCGGCGGGACTGCCACAAGGGCTCCGGATCGCAGCGGCCCTTTCGGGGAGGCACAGTCGGAAGCGGAGTCAGGGGGGAGGATGGGGCAAGAGCACCGGCAGCCGGGGGCCAGAGTGTCACCACGGGCCCAGGAAAAAAATGAGACTGGCGGCTCGGGGGACTGGCATTCTCTCGCCCGAACGCCAGTCTCCCCAGCGGCACTGCAGCCTTGGCTGCAGCGCTACTCCAATCGGGCGGCCGCCACATTGCTCTGGAAAGGCTTTACCGAGGGCTTCAGGATTCCATACACGGGCCCTCGGGTCGCCACAGATGCGCCCAACCTCAAGTCAGCGAGGGACATGCCGGACGTGGTGGCGGCTAAGATCGAAAAGGAGGTGCAGGCTGGAAGGGTGGCTGGCCCCTTCGATGCACCCCCGGTACACAACCTGAGAGTGTCCCCGCTGGGTGTAGTCCCCAAAAAGACACCAGGAGAATTCCGACTGATTCACCACCTGTCCTACCCGAAAGGAGCATCAGTGAACGAAGCAATACCATCAGAGCTCTGCACCGTGCGTTACGCATCATTTGACCAAGCGGTGAACCTAGTACGGGCCTGCGGCCGGGGTGCCCTGATGGCCAAGTGTGATATACAATCCGCCTTCCGGCTATTGCCAGTCCACCCAGAGGACTGGTGCCTCCTGGGGTTCAAATTCCGGGAACAATGGTACATGGACAAAGCCATGCCAATGGGCTGTGCGGTGGCTTGCGCGGCCTTCGAGACTTTCAGCACATTCCTCGAATGGGCACTGAAGGATCGGGCACGCTCCCCATTCATTTCTCATTACCTCGATGACTTTATCATGTCGGGGCCGGCGGAGGGAGGGGAGTGCCAGAGGCTCTTAGAGCTGTTCCAAGGATTGGCCTGGGAGCTAGGCGTGCCGCTGGCCCAAGAGAAGACGGAAGGCCCCACTACTTGCTTGTCGTTCCTGGGGATAGAGATAGATTCGTTGCGGGGCACCTGCAGGCTGCCCCCGGAGAAGTTGAAAGGCCTGCAGGAAAAGGTTGGCTCGGCGCTCAAAGCCAAGAAGAAAACACTGCAAGAGGTGCAGTCACTCCTGGGGAGCCTTAACTTTGCTTGCAGGGTAGTGGCGCCGGGGAGGCCATTCTGCGCACGCCTGGCCAGAGCAACAGCGGGAATCACCGCGCCACAGCACCACATCAGAATAACGAAACAGCTGAAAGCTGACCTGCACGTCTGGGACACCTTCCTGAAGGACTTCAACGGAGTGTCCTGGTGGCGGGAGCCCCTCGATCTGGGGGCGGCACTGCAGGTGCACTCCGACGCGGCAGGAGGCGTGGGCTTCGGGGTGTACTGGGCGGGCCAGTGGTGCGCGCAGAGGTGGCCCACGGCCTGGCTGGGGCGGGACATCCTCAGAGACCTCACGTTCCTCGAGCTCTTTCCCATCCTGACAGCCATAGAACTCTGGTCCGACCAGTTTAGCAACAAGAAGGTTCTCTTCTGGTGCGACAACCAAGCAGTGGTGCGGGTGGTGAACAGGCAGACATCACGCTCAGAGCGCGTCATGCGCTTGGTGCGCAGGATGGTTCTCCGGTGCCTGCAGAATAACATTGTGTTTGGGGCTCGCCACATTCCCGGAGTGGACAACAACATAGCAGACGCCCTTTCTCGCTTTCAGGAGGACAGGTTTCGAGAGATGGCACCAGACGCAAAGCAACAGCCAGACCCCTTCCCGGAAGAGCTGTGGGAGCTTGGGAGCACCGGAGAGTACAGGGAGTTCTTGAGTCTTTGGCGCCTACGACCAGGCGGGCCTATGGGACCGCAGTCGCAGCATTTACAACGTTCCTCTCAGAGAGGCTAGGCCAGCCAGGATGCGACGTGCCGGAGGAGGCCCTGTTGGAATACCTGGCTCGGATGGACGAAGCAGGGTACGCACCCAAGACCATCAAGATGCACGTGGCAGCCATTTCATTCTTTTGCAAGGCGTCTGGGAGGGCAGACCCGACAGGTAGCTTTCTGGCTCGGAGGGCCGTGGCGGGATGGGCCCGACGGGGGCCGCCCCGCAGGGACACCCGGCGTCCCATCACAGCGGGAGTCCTGCAGGGCCTGTTGCAACACCTGAAAGGGGTATGCCACTCACCCTTCGAAGCCACGTTGTTCGAGGCAGCCTTCAGCCTAGCGTTCTATGGGGCCTTTCGCGTCAGCGAGCTGGCGGCGGCCTCTTCCAGGGATCAGTCCAACAGGGCCTTGGCGCGAGTAGACGTATCAATCAAGGGGGGCACACTTAAGATCAGGGTCCGGCAGTCCAAGACCGATCAGCTGGGACGTGGAGCGATCGTGCAGCTCCACGCCGTGGGGCGGGGGTGCCCAGTGCGGGCGGTCAGGGCATACCTGGACAGGCGCCCGGCCACCCCGGGTCAGCTCCTAGTGCACGCTGACGGCAGGCCACTTACCAGGTACCAGTTCACAGCAGTCATGCGGACCAGCCTACAGGCGGCAGGCTTCCCACCAGAGGCATACGGGTCCCACTCGTTTCGCATCGGAGCAGCCACCACAGCAGCAGAAGTGGGCCTGTCCGCTGAAAGGATAAAGCGTGTGGGCAGGTGGACTTCCAGAGCCTATTTGGGCTATGTCAGGAAAGATCGTACTAACCTTGTGTGATTCAGTTACAGGCGCAGCACCCACCCCGACCGGAGAGAGGCATCACGGAGCTGAATGACAGGAGGAACAGCGAGAGCAGCTCAGGCGGGGGGGTGAGAGTGGGCCCCCCGGAGGGCCCCGGCGGAGATCCCCAGGGCCACTTGGCCGGTCGCCTTCGGGGCCGGGGAGGAATTTTTTCCCGCAAGGGGCCAGATTGGCCGAGGCCACTTGGGGTTTTTCGCCTCCCTCTGGGCATCTAAGTCGGGGCCCCCCTCGGGGATTGGGGGTGGCTCCACCTTTGTGGTTACAGCAGCTGGAGCGTTGGCGGGAGGCGGGCCTTCGGCCAGCCTCCAGTGGCGGTTTTCGAGGCATTGGGCCGGATCCCATCAGGGTGAGCTGGCCTGCGGGACTGCTCACCCCGACGGAGCTGGAAGCAAGGGTCGCCAGGCGGAGCCGGCGACGGAGCAGAATGAGCCGATGGGCCAGCGGGAGGCTGGCGGGGGATGCATCGGTCGGCAGGAAGGCCTACGATGCCAACGGGGATCCAGCCCAGATGCCAGGCCAATGCTCCATATAGCTGTAATCAATAAAGTTGTGGCCATTTCTAACCCACGCAAGTGTCTGGTGTGATCATTTAGCCGTAACGCAGACCGACATAGCCCCTAGGTGACAAAGTCCTGCTGTGTTTGTGTTTGAGTCTATAAAGCGTAACATCTGTGAAGCAGTGTCAACCTCTGAAAGAGGCCAGCAACCTAGTGTTAAACCAAGTGTTTTGTGCCTCACACCAGTGAAATTGCTGTATCAAAATCTTTCTGTTACTTAAGTTCAAACATCTGCCTACCTGCCTTTTGACTTAAACCTTCTGAGCCTGAGGAAGCGGGGAGGGCGGAATATAAATACAATAAATTAAATTAAATTAAATTAAATAAACCTTCTGTTACCTTTTGAACCTCCCCAAGTCTTGTGTGCCAGTTTCTGCTAAAGGTAAGCGCAAGGCCCTGATCTGTTCCCTACTAAGACTTGGCTGGGTAACCATTTTTCATAATCCTTAAGGGTGGGACAAGAAAGAAAGTTGAAGCTTAACATCAGCCGCGCTACCAGAGGCTTCCCAGCCCAGTATACAGCTTCATAGGCTTAAAGAGGAGAAGTTTTACCTCAGGGTAGGGGAAGGTCAGCCCAAGCCTGAGTTGGACATGGGTTTGTGGCCTGAGATGGGCACGATCCAAAAAAAAATTAACGATCCAGCTGATCGTGGATCAGCGCCGGTGATGATCCCGAATTAACGATCCACACTGATCATCTCCCGTTCCTGAGCTGTGGATCGTGGAGGCCAAAGCAGGGCACGCTAGTAGGGATGTGCGTTTCGGCATTCAGAATGCCGAAAGAATGCCGAAACAAAAGTGTTTCGGCATTCTTCAAGAATCCCGAAACGTTTCGGGGAATGCCGAAACGTTTCGGGATTGCCGAAAGAAAAACCCGAAACGTTTCGGGATTCTTTCGGCATTCTTTCGGCATTCGAGAATCGCCATTTTGATTTTGCTAGCCGTTTGCCTTAGCAAGCGGCTAGCAAAATCCTGCTGGAAGCAAAGGCTTCCTGCAGGCTCTTAGAAGAGGGGAGGGGGGGAGAAGGAGTGAATCACTCACTCCTTCTGTCACCCCCCACCCCTCTTGCAAAGGAGGATAGGGAATCCTGCTTTGCCTTGCAAATGCAAGGTGCAAGCATTGCATTGCACTTTGCATTTGCAAAGCAGCAGAGATTCCCGCCAAAACTAACAGGTAGGGGAGGGGGAGCAGGAGGAGGGTGGCTCTTGGATTGTGGGTGGGGAAAGGCAGGGGACTGGGGACTTTAGGAGTCACCAATCCCACTGCTGCATTCTCATGCCAGCCAATAGATTTAAATCTTTGGCTGAGGCTGCAGCAGGGGATTTAAATTTGGAGCAAGACTGTCTGGAACACTTCTGTTGCTGCTGCTGCTGAGCTGTGACCGAGAGAGGAGAAGAAGAGAGACTGCACCTGGAGCCTGGAGGACATCTGCCTGGAGGATCAACTGTGCTGGACATCCTGAGAGGACACCTGGTAGGCCTTTTTAAAATTTTTGTAAATTTTTTTGATGCTGGGCAATGTGCTGCTGTGGCCTGCCTCTGCAAAAAGGTGTTGCAGTTTATTCTTGGCATGGCCTGGGGGACAGGTTGGGCAGACAATGTTTGATGGTGGGGTGGGGGTTTCAGCATTGGTTGTTGTGCTTGCCTTCTTTAAGCTTGATCCACTGTTTTAAGATTAAAACAAGAGTGTGCCAGCTTTGGGCCTACACAGGCCAGAAGCCTTTCTTCTGGCTGGCTCTCACAGTTGTGCTCCACAATCTGGAATGGTGTGGCTTGCTTTTCTGTGTCTGGTCCCCTGCTTGCAAGGATTCCCAACAGGCTCCGTCCTGATCAACTGTGCCAGCCTGTGGGCCACACACAGGTATGGCCTGGGGGACAGGTTGGGCAGACAATGTTTGATGGTGGGGGGGGGGGGTTCAGCATTGGTTGTTGTGCTTGCCTTCTTTAAGCTTGATCCACTGTTTTAAGATTAAAACCAGAGTGTGCCAGCTTTGGGCCTACACAGGCCAGAAGCCTTTCTTCTGGCTGGCTCTCACAGTTGTGCTTCACAATCTGGAATGGTGTGGCTTGCCTTTCTGTGTCTGGTCCCCTGCTAGCAAGGATTCCCAACAGGCTCCGTCCTGATCAACTGTGCCAGCCTGTGGGCCACACACAGGTATGGCCTGGGGGACAGGTTGGGCAGACAATGTTTGATGGTGGGGGGGGGGGGTTCAGCATTGGTTGTTGTGCTTCCCTTCTTTAAGCTTGATCCACTGTTTTAAGATTAAAACCAGAGTGTGCCAGCTTTGGGCCTACACAGGCCAGAAGCCTTTCTTCTGGCTGGCTCTCACAGTTGTGCTTCACAATCTGGAATGGTGTGGCTTGCTTTTCTGTGTCTGGTCCCCTGCTTGCAAGGATTCCCAACAGGCTCCGTCCTGATCAACTGTGCCAGCCTGTGGGCCACACACAGGTATGGCCTGGGGGACAGGTTGGGCAGACAATGTTTGATGGTGGGGGGGGGGGGGTTCAGCATTGGTTGTTGTGCTTGCCTTCTTTAAGCTTGATCCACTGTTTTAAGATTAAAACCAGAGTGTGCCAGCTTTGGGCCTACACAGGCCAGAAGCCTTTCTTCTGGCTGGCTCTCACAGTTGTGCTTCACAATCTGGAATGGTGTGGCTTGCTTTTCTGTGTCTGGTCCCCTGCTTGCAAGGATTCCCAACAGGCTCCGTCCTGATCAACTGTGCCAGCCTGTGGGCCACACACAGGTATGGCCTGGGGGACAGGTTGGGCAGACAATGTTTGATGGTGGGGGGGGGGGTTCAGCATTGGTTGTTGTGCTTGCCTTCTTTAAGCTTGATCCACTGTTTTAAGATTAAAACAAGAGTGTGCCAGCTTTGGGCCTACACAGGCCAGAAGCCTTTCTTCTGGCTGGCTCTCACAGTTGTGCTTCACAATCTGGAATGGTGTGGCTTGCTTTTCTGTGTCTGGTCCCCTGCTTGCAAGGATTCCCAACAGGCTCCGTCCTGATCAACTGTGCCAGCCTGTGGGCCACACACAGGTATGGCCTGGGGGACAGGTTGGGCAGACAATGTTTGATGGTGGGGGGGGGGGTTCAGCATTGGTTGTTGTGCTTGCCTTCTTTAAGCTTGATCCACTGTTTTAAGATTAAAACCAGAGTGTGCCAGCTTTGGGCCTACACAGGCCAGAAGCCTTTCTTCTGGCTGGCTCTCACAGTTGTGCTTCACAATCTGGAATGGTGTGGCTTGCTTTTCTGTGTCTGGTCCCCTGCTTGCAAGATTCCCAACAGGCTCCGTCCTGATCAACTGTGCCAGCCTGTGGGCCACACACAGGTATGGCCTGGGGGACAGGTTGGGCAGACAATGTTTGATGGTGGGGGGGGGGGGTTCAGCATTGGTTGTTGTGCTTGCCTTCTTTAAGCTTGATCCACTGTTTTAAGATTAAAACAAGAGTGTGCCAGCTTTGGGCCTACACAGGCCAGAAGCCTTTCTTCTGGCTGGCTCTCACAGTTGTGCTTCACAATCTGGAATGGTGTGGCTTGCTTTTCTGTGTCTGGTCCCCTGCTTGCAAGGATTCCCAACAGGAACCGTCCTGATCAACTGTGCCAGCCTGTGGGCCACACACAGGTATGCTGCTTTGGCCAAGGTAACCCTTTTTGGTTGCTGGCCTGGCACTCACAGTTGTGCTCCACAATCTGGAATGGTGTGGCTTGCGTTTCTGTGTCTGGTCCCCTGCTTGCAAGGATTCCCAACAGGCTCCGTCCTGATCAACTGTGCCAGCCTTCGGCCCACACACAGGCCTGCTGCTCCGGCTTTGGTAACCCTTCCCGTTTGCTGGCCTGGCACTCACTGTTTTGCTTCACATTCAGGTTGTTTATCGTTGGTGGACCTCTTCTGGACTGGACTGCACTTGGTGGACATCGGCCTGCAGATCTCTGCGTGGAGGATCAACATTGCTGGACATCTGCACTGGTGGACTGGTAGGGTTGTTGTTAAATTTGGTTTTTGAGCTTATGTCTGCTGCTGTGCCTACCTGCGAGCATATGCTTTGGCTCTGTCTTTATGGCTTGGGCCGGGGGGGGGGGGCATTTTCTGGTTGGGCAAGAGGATATTGTTTGGGGGTTAGGGGGGCCAGCATTGATCGCAGTGCCTGCTTTCTTTCATGTTTCATTTTTCAAGTTTGAGTGTGGGGTGGGCATGAACTGCTGTTTCACAGGACTAAAAAATGAGTGTGCCAGCTTCTGGCCTGCACAGGCCAGAAGCTCTGCTGGGTGGATGTGTTTTGTTTTGCTGCTGGTTGGCCCTAGCCTTTAAGGGGGGGGGGCTGACTTGGCTTGTGCAACGGGGCCTTGAATTTTGGGGTTGCGTGTGCGGCGTGTGGTGTTGACTCTGCTAACATTTCCAATTTTCTTGACAGCATCGTGGAGGAGAGGAGGACCAGCTGCAAGACCGCCTGAACATCGCTGGACTGCAGGACTGGTGTTACTGTGAGCGAGTCCGGGTTCACATTTGGGTGGCCTTGGGGGTGGGTTCTTGCTAGCTTGGGAGGGGGGAGGCTCATCTTCAAAACACCACATCCACACCCCACACCGACATACCACAGATACATCGGTCCCGCTAAATAGTGTCTCTTAGGTAGGTAGGCCAGTTGGTAGGTGATCAGTGGATAATTGCCCTCAACATAATTATTAGGGAAACCGAGCCTAGTTTTTTTTAAAAAACTAAATAGGGACTCAGCAGGGAAAGCATTAGTGAGTGAGTGTTAGGTTTGAATTCTATATATATATATATATATATATATATATAAAAATTTGTAATAGCTGTCAATAGGCTTCCCATTAGTGCCCCCATAACTAGGGTTCCACTGCCCATCTCTGGCACCCGTGGTGGTGCCAGGCCGGCCCGGGCATACTAGTGTGTGAGTGTTTAAGGCTTTGTCACCTGTTATTGGGGTTTAGGGCCAGCTCAATTCCAGAGGAATTCAGCTGATTGGCAGGCTCAGGTTCCCTGACATAAATAGGGTTGCTTAAAAAGGCACTTGATTGTTCATCTCCAAGTCACAGAGCCACTAGAAGCACAGATTTAGAGCAGGTTAGTTAGGTCTTGAAAACAAAGTTGACCTTTGTTTTCTAAATCTTTTCTGATTAGTTAGGGTTGAATTTGGGAGGGGAAAGTATGTCGGAGAGGAAAGCAGAGAGGGGCCCCGGGGGAAAGGCTAGGGAGAAATCTAGAGGGGAGGAGGGGAGGGGGAGGGGGACTGCTGCGGCAGCCCCTCCATCTGAGCGGAGGAGGCCCTCCCCTGCGCTGCTGCCGTTCACCAGCCTGGCTTCTGGTGACAGGAAGAGGGTTCGCAAGACTCTCTTTCCTGAGGCAGCTGCTGGAGGGCCACCCCCAACCCGGGTGCGTGAGGCAGGGGCTGGCACTGGGCAGGGGCCTGCTGCTGAGGCTCCTCCTCCTCCAGTGGTTGCGAGCCAGCTGCTGGAGGAGGGGCAGCATGTGGTGTCTCCTGGGATGGGCGCGGAGCACATGACTTTCCCTGCGCTCCCGCTCACCCCAGGAACCCGGAGGATGTTGGAGGAACTGCCCGTGAGACCCCCCCTGGGGCGGTCCACCCCAGTTTCCTCTGAGGCCAGCAGCAGGCCTCTCGCGGCTGTGCAGGAGGAGAGGACGCGGGAGGAAGAGGCAGAGACTGTGGTGGAAGAGCCCACATCTCTGCCCCTTCAGCCTCGTCCATCCCCACCTGCCCGGCCGAGAGTGGGACACGGTGTGTCCGGCCAGAGCACCTCACAGGAGGTGCCGCAGGGTGGTCCCGAACGCGCTTCTCCTGGGAAGCGTGGGATGCCCTTTTCCTCCGAAATCTGGAAGCACTTCCAGACAACGGAGGATCCCCGAGCAGCCCTGTGCCTGCATTGTAGGCAGCGCGTCAGCCGTGGCAAAGATGTGTGGCATCTCTCCACGTCTGGGATGAGGTACCATATGAAGAGGCACCACCAGGCGGTGCTTCTTCGGGAGGAGGGTTCTAGTGGCGCCGCACGGCCGCCAGCTAGCCAGAAGGAGGCAGGCTCCTCTGGTGCTCTCCCCCCAAGGGTACCTGCAGGAAAGGGACGCCAAGCCTCTCTCCTGGAGATGCTTGGTATGCAGGGCGCTAGTGTGCCCAGAGAGGGGATCCGGAGGGCGAGCAGGCGCATCACGCGCCACATCGTCAACATGATAGCAGTGGATGGGCAACCGTATTCCGTAGTTGAAGACTTCGGCTTCTCAGGGCTGCTCCAAGATTGCTTTCCCTGGTACGCCGTCCCTGCTCGCACGTCGTTGAGCAGATCGGTGGTGCCCTCGTTTTACAGGGCTGCCAGGGATCATGTGAAGGCACAGCTGTCCCGGGTTGCCGGGAGAACTGTGCACTTCACATCGGACATCTGGACCTGCCCAAGTGTGCAGCAAGCGTACCTCTCGCTTACTGCTCACTGGTGGGAACCCGAGTCGGTTCTGGGTGGGGGCCGGGGGGAGGTGCCTAGCACAGCTAGACAGGGAAGGATGCGAGACCGCCAGGCCGGCTACTGCAAGGCCTTGCTTCACGCCGAGGTGCTCGACGTGTCCCACACGGCGGAGAACATCGCTGCCACCTTAAGGAGACAGTTGGACGAGTGGATAGGCCAGGGACCCGCCACCGTGGGATGCATGGTGACGGACGGTGGCAAGAACATGAGGGCAGCGGCGCATCTAGTGAGCCGAGAGAGCGTCTACTGTGCCGCTCACAAGCTTCACCTAGTGGTGAGAGATGCGCTGGGGTTGGGCTCCTCGAAGGAACCCGTGGATACCCGGACCCGTGAACTCCAGTTACTTGTCCAGAAATGTCGGAGGCTCACGGGTCACTTCTCGCGCAGCGTGAAGGCCACGCACGAACTGCGCCAGACACAGGTCAGGACAGGTGTGCCAGAGCACGCTCTGATCACTGACGTCAGCACTCGCTGGAACTCCACCTGCGCCATGCTTGAGCGCTTGGTGGAGCAGCAGGCCGCACTCCACGCGTGGCTCTCCGAGCACCGCGGTGCGAGTCAGGTGGGTGAGTTCAACCGGGAGGATTGGCTCACCATCACCCAGACAGTGGAGGTCCTGAAGCCCTTCAAGGACTTCACTGTGGCGGTCTCGTCAGACACGGCGACCCTCGGTCTGGTCATTCCCCTGGTGCACACGCTCCAGAGGAATCTGGCCACCCTTGCAGACCGGGTCGCGCCCCGTGCTGACCTTGTTCCAGCGGTGCGCGCATTAGTGAGAAGGCTGCAGCAGGGCATAGCTGCCAGGCTAACTCCTCTCACTAAGGAAGAGTCATACATGTTGGCGACCATGTGTGACCCGCGCATAAAGGGCACTTTCGCCGAGCGGGACGGGAACCTCACCCAAGCCAGAGACGGGCTCTGCTCTTGGGTGAGGCGCAGGCAGGCCAAGAGGGGACGCCTGTCGACAGGGGGGACGCAAGAGGGGCCCTGCCGTGCGGGTCCCTCTGACGCCCCCTCTGCGCAGGCCCCCCCCGAGGCCACCACCGGAGTGCCGATGGAGATGGAGATGCTCCGGTGGGCCCTCGTCCCCTCTGGGGTTGTGAGGACCGTGAGAGAGGATCCGGCGGAGGCGATGGTCAGGGACTACCTCGCGGAGCCCTGCGAGTCGCTCTCCACCGATCCGCTCAGCTACTGGGCCAGGAAGGAGTCGGTCTGGCCGGACCTCTCCCTCGAGGCGCAGCGGCTGCTCTCATGCCCTCCGACGAGCGTGGAGAGCGAGCGCGTCTTTTCACATGCGGGCGACATTGTCGGCCCACATCGCACTCGCCTTCTCCCATGGAGAGTCGAGCAGTTGACCTTCCTGAAGGTCAACTCTCGCCTCTTCGATTTCTCAGGACTGGACTTCCAGAGTGACTGAGGTGAGCCCAACTTGTGGCCTGCATCCTCTATGAGTCCAATCCTTTGGAATCGCGCTCTCCCCTGTATAAAACCCTGTATATACAGTTAAAACCGGCCAGTAGAGGGAGGGTGGTTAGGAACCAGTGGCAAAGGGAAAACACCCAGCAATTTGAAAGCCCCCCCCCAGGGTATTCAAAACATCTCCCATCACTGAGACATACCCTGTGGGACCAAATTTATTATGAAAAATAATGCCCCAGAAACATGGATTGCTACTGGAGGGAGAAACAGGTTAGATAGGGATTGCTTAGGTGTTTTTATCAGATGAAATCCTTGTAAAAAAAAATTGTAGAAGAATTGTTGTACTGTTTTTTGAAAGTTGATGTTCCGTTCATGTAAAAAAAAGGAAAAAAAACCAAAAAAAAATGTTGTGATTATGTTTTTTAAAAGTTGATTGAATGTTCATGAAAAAAAAAAAACCCAAAAAATGTTGTGATTATGTTTTTTAAAAGTTGATGTTCTGTTCATGTAAAAAAAAGGAAAAAAAAACAAAAAAAAATGTTGTGATTATGTTTTTTAAAAGTTGATTGAATGTTCATGTTTAAAAAAAAAAATTGATGTTAATGTTGGGTTTGCATGGTTGGGGGATGCGGGTAGAGTGGTGGATGGGCACCGGCCAATGATGATCTCTCACAGATGTTCCCAGGTAAATTCTGAGGCTGGTGTGGGGGTGGGGGGAGACCTCTGCAGAACTGCTCCAGAAATACCATTGTCCAGTGCCTTGGAAGTGCCCAGTTCAGCTTTGTGTGTCTGAACTGAAAGCACAGCCACAGGAAATGACATAGGTTCTGCTGGACCCTGTTGCAGTGGTTCCCCCCCATTTAGTCATGTTATGGAGGGAGAGTTGTATTAGGCTGGTAGTTATGATCATCTTCTGTTTCCATGCCCTGTTGTGCCCGCTCACTATGTAACCTGCTGTAATGTTCAAAACTTTACTGTTTGTCCATTTCAAAAGAAAAATTGTGTTTAAGATTCTCTGATGTGTAGTTAATTGTGTTGTGTTGTGCTATGAGGGACAATAAGTGTAATATGTTGTGATTTGTTGACCACTTGTAATTTGAAAATGAGAAAATAAAGGTTTTTTAAACTTAATGATTGTGTGTCTGTGTTCCCTTCTTTGATGGGAGGTTGGTTCCCAGCATAGGGAACAATGGGGCAGGCTGGCCAGCCTGTTCCTGGGGTACTGGGTGTGGGGCAGCTGAGGGTGGTTTTGGTTCTGAGAGGGGCTGAGTGGAGGATTTGGGTCTGTGTGTGGCAGCTGGGGTGGGGGAACTGGGTTTGTGTGGGGCTGTAAGGAGTGGACTATGGGGGATGAGAGCACTGGTTGTCCCTTGTGCCCAAGTAGGCCCCTGCTACTGTCCTGGTGTGGGCTTCCATGCCTCTATCAGTTGCTGGCCCTCCTTTGCCATCTTTTTCTGAAATTTTCCTAGGGCTGCCAAACTCCTGGTTGGGCTTGAGTTCAGGTTAGAGAGAGTAGTTCCCTACAGAGAAACTGGCTGCTTCCAAGGGCAATCTCTTTAGAGGGCAAATGCGGACCATGGATTCTGGGGGAGATCCCTACTCAGATTTTCCTTTCCACAAGTCCCACCCCCAAATTGCCAGTAACTTCCAAGGCCAGAGTTTGCCACCCCAGAGAGATCCTGTTCCCACCCTCTTAGCCTTGGCATGAAAGTTGTAGCCCCCATGGAACGCTTCCAGGTTCCTGATTCCAAGCCCAATGACACCAATGTAAGACAATCCAGACCTCCATCAAAAATGGATTTTAAGTAGCAGTGGGATTGGGCTGCATTTCAGTCATTCACATATCTGGTTGTGTTCCCAAACATTTAGCTTATGTTTTTTTAAATCAGCGTATGGCACTTAAGGACACTTTTAAATGGTTCTAAAAACATTTTTTTATTATGAAGTATTTAATGTGGCATTGATCAAGGGCAGGCCTTTTGGCCAAATGAGCAGTATCAGTACAGTAAAATTTAGACAAAGCTCATAGGAGGAAAAAGCATTCACACTGTGAAGTGGGAAGAAAGTTTCAATTTACATGTACCATGGACTCCGAAAAAGACATGTAAGTGGCATCCAGACCAAATCAGGCCTGCTTTCTCCCTTGAAGATATCAATTGATGATAGTGCTTATGTCACATCATGAGAAGACAAGGTTCACTAGAAAAGACAATAATGCTAAGAAAAATTGAAGGCAGTAGGGAAAAGAAGAATACCCTAGATGTGGTAGATTGACTTCGGTTTGCAATACATGGACAAGGTTTTTGGGATACTGTGGAGCTCAATATAATTCTAAAGTACACCACAAGTGATTTGAATGCATAAAACATACAGACACATACACATAAAATGTATATACCCCCTCCCCACCAAATTAAAGGTTTATCTTATGCCCCGGTTTTCTCCCCCATGGGAACCTAGAGTGGTTTACACATTGCTGTTCTCCCTTGATTTGTTTCACCCTCATCACAACCAGGCTAACAATAGACAGCTGCTCCATGCCTCACATTGGAGTGACTCCACCGATGGCCTTCTTAGTTGTTGGAGGGGGTGGAGGGGGGGGAGGAAGGAAACAACGCACTCCTGCCCACTCTATCTGGGGCCTAGGTGACCAAATTGCTTGGCCTTGGCAAGGAGCCAGTGGTGGGGCGGCACTGGTTCTGGGGCCCCGTCCAGAACATTTGTCCAGGGCCCCAAAATCACCTAGACTGCCTCTGGAAAACACAACACAATTGTTTACTTAGGCTGAGCCAAGAACATCCATCAAGCCTACAAGGCACAGAATCAGAGTCTGCCAGATTCTAGACCAACTCTCTAGCCATTGCACTACAGTGGATATCTAAAAATTGTTCATACCCCCACCAGCAACTTGAACATTTTTCTCCAAAAGGCACAACTTGGCTGGGTCTCAAAAAGGACTATGATGCATGGGCCTGTCAATGCATACTGGTACTAAGGCTCTGGCCGGGGGGAGGGGGGCATTGTGCCAATGCCACCCTGGCTTTGGAAGGGGACAGTAAAATAGAAGAAATAATCTAGTTTCAGTGCCTCCCCCCCTTCTCTGTCTCTCTCTCTCTCTATAATGTGAGTGAAAACATTACTATACCATCACTGAAGCCTACAGGATACTTAGGGTCTGTTCACACACGCATGATCATTTAATGGCAATGCTCTGGCATGATGATGTCTGTTCTAGGAGGTGATGTGATCATCACACAAGGCTGGGGAGCACGCACAATTCACAGCAGGCAGATTTGGGCCACAAGGGATCCTGCTTTGGCCTGTAGGGCCCAAATCAGCCCACTGCAAAGCACAGGCATACTCTCAGGGCAGCCAGATGACATCAGTGACATCACGGCAGCAGCCCCTGGAGCGTACCTTGAAGGCTCATTCACTGACTTTCCCCCTTCGGGGTGATAGGTGAGAGTGGGGGATCCCCCACCAAGGGGAAACGGATCCCTAATTGTGTCTGAGGTTGTGGAAATCAAATGGGTCATTACCTCCATATTGCTTCTGTCTTTGAGGGACTTACATGCACATTATATTTAACTCCAGATTTCTTGATTGTTAAGGAATGCATGTGGTGGGGGGTGGGGGGAAGGGTGGGAGAAGGGCACCTGAGGGTGAGGGTGGCATTTGGCATGCAAAATGCCACCCCTGGCAAGACAAGCCTCTCCCAGCTGTCAGTGGTAGAGATGAGAGCAGAGCACCCACTTGGGGAGGCCATGAAATGGCCCCCCCAAGTGGGAGCAGGCTGAGCCTTGGTGGGGGGATGGGAGGAAGGGTGGGAGAAGGGCCCCAGAGGGTTGGGGGGGGGATTTTGTTGCAGTGGTTCCCCCCCATTAAGTCATGTTATGGAGGGAGAGTTGTATTAGGCTGGTAGTTATTATGATCATCTTCTGTTTCCATGCCCTGTTGTGCCCGCTCACTATGTGACCTGTTGTAATGTTCAAAACTTTACTGTTTGTCCATTTCAAAAAAAAAATTGTGTTTAAGATTCTCTGATGTGTAGTTAATTGTGTTGTGTTGTGCTATGAGGGACAATAAGTGTAATATGTTGTGATTTGTTGACCACTTGTAATTTGAAAATGAGAAAATAAAGGTTTTTTAAACTTAATGATTGTGTGTCTGTGTTCCCTTCTTTGATGGGAGGTTGGTTCCCAGCATAGGGAACAATGGGGCAGGCTGGCCAGCCTTCTCTGCGGGTGGTGGGGGGGTCAGGGGGGTGGTTGTCTGTGTGCCAGGGCAGGTGCTCTTTCCCAGGGACGATTTGGCACTGCCACCATTGTGGCACCCCTTGTCTGTGCAGAACTGCCCTGGGAAAGAGAGTTTAGGGGTTCCCAAAAGGGGAGGGCAGGCCAGCCTGTTCCTGGGGTTATGGTGGGTGTGGGGCAGGTGGGGGTGGATTTGGGTCTGTGAGGGGCTACTGGGGGGATTTGGGTCTGTGTGTGGCAGCTGGGGTGGGGGAACTGGGTTTGTGTGGGGCTGTGAGGGGTGGACTTTAGGGGCTGAGAGCACCTACTTGGGGAGGCCATGAAATGGCCCCCCCAAGTGGGAGCAGGCTGAGCCTTGGTGGGGGGTGGGAGGAGGGGTGGGAGAAGGGCCCCAGAGGGTTGGGGGGCATTTTGCATGCAAAATGCCACCCCTGGCAACACAAGCCTCCCCCAGCTGTCAGTGGTAGAGATTAGAGCACCTACTTGGGGAGGCCATGAAATGCCCCCCCCAAGTGGGAGCAGGCTGAGCCTTGGTGGGGGGTGGGAGGAGGGGTGGGAGAAGGGCCCCTGAGGGCTGGGGGGCATTTTGCATGCAAAATGCCACCCCTGGCAAAGGAAGCCTGCCTCTTCATTTTTTCCCCATAGGAAATAATGAAGAGAGATCAGCAGCAGCATGCTAACAATATGCTGCTCCTTTGCTTTCTTATGGGGAGGATGGGGGGACCTGCTTTGGGGGGCCATAACATGGCCCCCCAAAGTCCAATCTGTCTGAAACTTGGGTAGTTGTTAGAGAAGGGTTAGAGGAAGGTCCCCACCAATTTTGGGCTTATTTGGTGGGAAAATGCCTCCTCCAGGCGTCCTGAAAGACGGAGGCATTTTCCCAACAAAAAAACCCGAAAGAATCCCGAAAGAATGCCGAAATAATGCCGAATCCCGAATCCCGAAAGAGATTCTTGTTTCGGCTTTCGGCTAATGACGGTAGAGAATCTTGTTTCGGGTAATCCCGAAACAAGAAAGCCGAAAGTTTTTTCCTTGCACACCCCTACACGCTAGTATTCCCAGCTATGTGGGAAGGTGGGTTGTGGTGGTGGCCGACTCTCTCAGTCTCTCTCTCTCTCTCTCCAAAGGCTAGCAAGTAGCAAGCAAGAGCTCTGTCCCACTGCACTGCTCGCAGAAAGTGAAACCCAGCCTGGGAGCCTATGGCATGGGTCCCATTCAGCAACACAGGAGGTCTGTGTTTGGCTGTCAGAGCTGCCTATCAGGGTTTGCAGGGATGAGATTGGAGTGCCCATGGCTACAGAACACCGCCTTCCCCCTCCCTCCCCTGGCTGTCTTCTCCCAACTGGTGACTGCTTTGCTGCTCCGTGGTTGGAAGGAAGCCCTGCTGATCAAGGAAAGCTGGGCTTCCATTCAGGTTTCCAGGGTGACAGAAGGAGGGCAAACACAGCTCAGACATTCCCCTGGCTCCTTTGCCAGGGGAATAGATTGCTGGTGCCTGAGTATCTGGATCCCTGATCCGAGCTCGATCACCTTGATCCAGACCTATCCCAATCGCTGGATCGTTGGCCGTGGACGATCACGATTTGCCAGGTCGCGATCGCCATTATCGTGGGGTTTTTTCAATCGTAATGCAGATTGTGCTCATCTCTATTTGTGTCACCCTCTCACAAATAATAAATAGATGCAAAATGGTAGAGTCCAATAGCACCTTTAAGACTAACCAACTTATTTGTACCTTTAAGACTAACCAAATAAGTTGGTTAGTCTTAAAGGTGTGACTAGACTCTTTACTATTTTGCAACTACAGACTAACGCAGCTAACTTCTCTGGATCAATAAACAGATGGACAGTCACTAAAAGTTTTGAACTGACCAAGCAACTCTGGACTTCCTTCCTGCCTACAGGAAGCTCTGTTTAGTTAGTACTTTGTATATGAGCAGCAGAAAAACTCTAACAAAAAAGTGGAAAATACCTTGATTATGAGATGTAATTCTAGGATGTGGATTAACATTATAACTTAAACCACTCATTCATTCACACTGTCTCACCCCATTCTGAGAGACTATAAACGTAGCACTTAGAAATATTAAATACCCTGCAAGATTACTTGGCAACTTATTTGTGTATGTGATTTTTTCCCCATTACTATGGAAACAAAGTGGATGTAATGCACATCGTAATGTACACTGCAAGCAACTTTTGTTTCAAACCCATTAAAAGATGTGCAATTATTTTAATAGCAGGCTTGATGTCAAACTTTCTATTTCAGATGAATTCTTTTCCCCAGTAAAAAAAGGAATTCATCAAAAATGCTTCCTAGTAGGCGCACCACTGATGGAGAAAGAAAAGATTGGTGATTATCAAGAATGCAGTTTTCAGGAACCACCAGGAATTGATGTTCAAAGTATTTCTCCATGTTATTTAAACCCGAACTTAGGGCTTAGTCCTTTGGCACACACTGACCTCCCTTTCTGCCTAAGAGATTGGTACTTTTCTGCATGCACCCCAAGAAAAGAGAATGAACCAAACAGCTCTGTTACTGTTGCTGTGGGGGTACTTCTGACTCCCACAAGGGGTTGGCCTCCCATTTACCTACCCTTGGTAGGGCATTATTCATCCCCAGCCCCAATTTCCTCTCCTCAGAAAGTGAGGAGCAAAAGGAAAGCCTCCACATAGTGACACTCTAGGAATTTCCCCTGGTCTTTATGGTCAAAACTTAGGCTTGCAGAGGATCCCCCATCCCTAGTTTCTATTTCTTGTCACCACTGAGTAGCAACAGGAGGAAAATAAAATAAAAAATGGTCACTGGGCTTATGGCATGATGTCACTTCGTGGGAAAACAGGAGGCTCGCCTGGCCTTGAGCACAGCCAGGACCTTCTCGGTGCTGGCACCAGCCCGGTGGAACTCTTTGTCTGCTGAAACCCAGGCCCAACAAGATGTATTATCTTTTTACCAGGCCTGTAAGACAGACATGTTTTGCCAGGCATATGGTTAAGGCTGGGCTATGGGTGACCAAACCTTTCCTGCTAGTCTACTGCTGGGGAGAAATGTGACTCCCCCCCCCCCCCAGTTTTTCCACTACTTGGACCACTGCGGTTCTTCACCTCCCACCCCATGGAAATGTTTTACTGGGGCTGGGTAATCTGGGCTGCCCTCTAGAGATGTTTTATGACTGATTGTATGCTTATTTATAGTTTTAATGTAAAATTTTAATGTATATTTAATACTGACATTATCTGCTCTGATCTCGTTCATAGGGAGAGCAGACTATAAGTCAAATCAATCAATCAAAGTAAGTGTCATACATGTATAGGAATTGCCAGAAACTCTATGGTAAAACAATAAAGTTTCCAATGATTCCTAGAGAGGACTGACCACACTTTCAGGTTTTCCCCAGAAGTCATGTTAGTCCTCTCCAGGAATTGCTGAACTCTTCATGGTTTTACCAAAGAATTTCAGGCAATTCCTAGAGATGCATGATTATCACTAACAGGGTTTTTCCAGACATAATGTCATGCTGTTACTGATGCCCATGTCCCAAACCCCACCTCCAGTCTCCTAGATAAAAACAGGTAAGGAAAGAGTTAAAATAGGGGCTGACCTTACCAGTCAATCAGCTCTTCAGTTCTTGGGGGTAGGCCAATCCTCCAAGCCACAAGTCAGAGAGAGGTCAATGAGGATGGGCTGGTGTTGGCTCCAGGCAGTAGAGGAGCCAGGTAGGGTAACGGGGAAGGTTGGGGTAAACCTTAAACTCCTTCTACTTTTCAAAGCTGAGGCCTTAAAAAGAGGCCTGCTGAAAAGGAGTCTCACTGTGGAACATAAGAGCTCTATCCTACAAGAGGTCCCCTCACTGTGGCTGCCACATTGTTATGAGGAAGGATTGTATGGTTTCTACTGAAAGGCCTCCCGTAGTCTGTTTTTTTTTAATCTAAGCTCAGAAATGCTGTTAGCTAAACATCCAACAGAGACTTCATTGCCTTAGCAAATGTGAAGCCCTGAGGAGAGAGATTGTTCAGACCAAACTGATGTTCCTACAGCGCTCACTGAACTCAGTTACGCTTTTAGATTTCCACCACATTCCTGACACTTAAGTGGTTATGGATATAAATATATCACAGCTGTTGATTTACTTTTAGCCTGCTGTTCTCCCCACCAGGGTGTCGAAGCAGTTTACAAAACAAACCAAGAAAAATATGATTTCAGCAAACAAAGAAAAACACAATTCCAGCTCCTGACCTTGTGCTGGAATGGGTGGTTAGGTTTGTTGGCCCTCCTGGTAGGGTTGCCAGCTCTAGGTTAAGAAATTCCAGGAGATTTGGAAGATGGAGCCATGGGGAGAGGTGGGAAGGAAATGGACCTCCGTAGGGTATAATGCCATAGAGTACACGCTCCAAAGCAGGCATTTTTTCCAGAGGAACCCATCTCTGTAGTTGGGAGATCAGTTGTAGTTCTAGGAGATCTCTAGTTTGTTTGTTTGTTTTTGTTTGTTTGTTTGTTTGTTGGATTTATATTCTGCCCTCCTTGCAAGCAGGCTCACGGTGGATTACATCATTCAACACACAATAAACATAATTACATAAAATTATCCATAATTATTCAAAATTATCCATGCAGGAGCTCATAAGCGTGACACAGGGCTTGATGTAAGAGCCAAGCCCTGAGCCTAAAATGTTGTATTTTAATATTTATATCCGCCAATTGAGAATTTTTTATTGTATATGGAATAGTGTTTTAAAGTTTATTTATAATGGGGTTTTTTTTGAAAAAAATTTATTAGGTGAGAATATTAATACATACAACTTTCAAATAACATCTCAATATTATTTTTCCCCACCCTTTCCCTCCCCCCAATTTCAGGACTTCCAACAGCTTTCCAACCCTATATCTTAATCTATTCCTAATCTATCCCCTTTTTCTATAACTCATTATATCGTGTTTACATTCTGCTTTGTTAAGCTAAGCTCTATCTGTTAGCTTCAGATCTATTATTATTAACTTAAAATCTGTTATCTATTACTATCTGTTAACTTCAGATATATTTAAATTTAAGCTAACAATTAAATAAAATATCTACTTTATTAATTTTACCAATATCTATTAACTCCAAATCCACTTAAATTTAAGCTAACAATTAGCTAATACTTCCCTCCATATGGTAAAGATTCCATCTCTTCCAATAAAAAGAAACCCATTCTAATAATTTTCGAATTGCCATAGTTCCCCTTTCACATCCCACTTCTTTTCTAAATATGTTTTCAGTCTTCCCCAATCAGTAAAGAATTCTGCCAGATTCTGATCTCTCAGCTTTCTTGTCATTTTATCCATTTCTGCCATGTACAGCAATTTATGTACAGTCTTCAATAGTTGGTATTTCTTGCACCTTCCATTTCTGCGCATATAAAAGTCTTGCTGCCGTTGTCATGTAGAATAGTAATGTTCTGTATTGCATAGGAACATCTTCCATAGTTAAATTCAGTAGCAATAGTTCTGGGTTCTTCTTTATTTGGGTCTACAAAATCTCATTTATTACTTCTAAAATATCTCCCCAGTACTGTCTAGCTACATCACACGTCCACCACATATGATACAATGATCCTTCATGCTTTTTACATTTCCAGCATTTATCTGACATATTTGCATTTCCAAGCGCGATTTTCTTAGGCGTTAAATACCATCTATAAATCATCTTATAGACATTCTCTTTAATACTGGTACAAGTTGAAATCTTCAATGTAGTTTTCCATAAATATTCCCATAACTCCATTGATATTTCTTTGTGACAGTTAATTGCCCACTTCACCATCTGTACTTTGACTGTCTCATCCTCTGTATACCACTTCAAAAGTATTTTATAAATTTTAGATATCTTCTTTTTACTTTTTTTTTTTGAAAATTTTTTTTATTGGGTTAGAATCCATTATTTTTACATTTACATTCAATTTTCCCCAATTTTTTCATCTCTAACCCCCTCCCTTTCCCCCCCTTTTGTTGACTTCCAACAGCTTTCCGACCCTTTGTCCCCTTTCCCTTACTTCTATTAGATTCCTCTATCTAAAACAAATATATATTCTCCGTTAATCTAAGCAGTACATCCTTAACTATTTTTAACATTGTATGCCCAAACTGTAAGTCTTTGTTTCCATCTTAGATAAACAATTTATCCCATTTTTCAATTTCAAATATTTCTATATATCATAGACCATGTAAATCATACATTCATTTAGATCAAACAATTTGACTTATTCTCTATATATTACTCATTCTATCTTTTTGTAATAATTCTATATATCTCTCATCACGTTGTCAATCAATTTGACTCCTCTGTATCTTCAGACATTCAGTTTGGTACATTTTACAAAACTTACCAAAAAAGGAAAATATTGTTAGTTAATCAATCCTTATATTTAATCCTTATAGTTAGTTATTTTCTATCTATATTCTGTTTGTTAACCTATATATATCTATATATATGTCAATCTATTAGTCTAACTGCTTATTAATCCACATTTATCTCTTCTCCCCCCGGTAAAGTCTCCCCCCTCTACTTCAGTACTTCAGTAGTTCTCAAACTGCCACAGTTTTCCTCCCACCTCCCATTTCTTCTCCAGGTATTGTTTCAGCTTCTCCCAGTCTGTGTTGAACTGCCCTGAGTCCAGATCTCTCAGTTTTCTTGTCATCTTATCCATTTCAGCCATATACAGCAATTTGTAAATCCAATCTTCAATAGTTGGCACTTCTTGAACTTTCCATTTTTGCGCATACAAAAGTCTAGCTGCTGCTGTCATATAAAATATCAACGTCCTGTGTTGGGCTGGAATTCCCTCCATTCCCAAGTTCAGTAGCAGGAGTTCTGGGTTCTTATTAATTTGAAATTGTAAAATTTCACTCATTTCTCTTATTATTTCTCCCCAGTACTGCCTGGCTACCTCACACGACCACCACATATGATAGAGGGAGCCCTCATGCTTCTTACATTTCCAGCACTTATTAGAAGTATTCAAATTCCCTAGCGCAATCTTCTTTGGTGTCATGTACCAACGATAAATCATTTTGTAAATGTTCTCTTTAATATTAGTACATGTCGTTGTCTTCATTGTAGTTTTCCACAAGTATTCCCATGCCTCCATTGTTATTTCTTTATTAAAATTTATAGCCCATTTCACCATTTGTGTTTTAACTGTCTCATACTCGGTATACCATTTCAACAGTACTTGGTATACCTTGGATATTCTTTTCTTATCTTCTTTAAGAAGGGTCTGCTCTAGTTCCGAATTCTCTTTTCGTATACCTCCCTTTACAGAGTCCGAATTATATAAGTCTCTGATCTGTCTATACTGGAACCAGTCGTAGTTAGGTGATAGTTCCTCTTGCGTCTTAATTCTAAGTTTGAATGCTTCAGTTTTAGTTATTTCTTTGTACGTTAAACATTGTTGTTCATTATCAACAGCTCTCGGGTCTATCACCTCATACGGAACCACCCACAAGGGAGTTCCTTCTTGTAGATAAATTCTATACTTCTTCCAGATTATATATAGACTTCTCCGTACAAAATGATGCAGGAACATCGAGTTGACCTTTACTTTGTCATGCCATAGATATGCGTGCCATCCAAATATTTTTTTATATCCCTCTAGGGCTAGTAGTTTCTTGTTCTTTAATGTCATCCATTCTTTCAACCAAACTAGGCAGATTGCATCATGATAAAGTCTCAGATTGGGCAGTTGCATTCCGCCTCTTTCCTTTGCATCTTGTAAAACTTTCACTTTCACTCGAGGCTTCTTGCCTGCCCAAACAAAATCTGATATTTTCCTCTGCCATTTTTCAAATTGTTTAGAGTCTCTGATGATTGGTATTGTCTGTAGCAAAAACATTACTCTTGGTAACACATTCATCTTAACTGCTGCAATCCTACCCAACCATGACAAATTCAGCCTGTTCCATTTAATCAAGTCTCTCTCTATCTGAATCCATAGTTTTTCATAATTGTTTTTAAATAAATCTATGTTCTTTGCAGTTAATTCGACTCCCAAATATTTCACTTTGCTTGTTACTTCACAGTCCGTTGTTTCCGTTAATAATTGTTGTTTCTGCTTAGTCATATTTTTACATAATATCTTTGACTTCTTTTTGTTGATATAAAAACCTGCCAAGTCTCCGAATTCCTTGATCTTATCTATCACTCTTGGCATGTTCTCCAATGGGTCTTCTACAATTAACATTATGTCATCCGCAAATGCTCTGACCTTATATGAATAGTCCTTTATTTTTATTCCACGAATTTCCTCATCTTGACGTATTTGTATCATAAGAATCTCCAATACTAAAATGAACAACAATGGAGACAACGGGCAACCTTGTCTTGTTCCTTTACTTATCGTCAATTTCTTGGTCAATTCATCATTCACCACAATTGCTGCAGTCTGGTCTCTGTAAATTTCCTTAATTGCTCTGATGAATCTTTCTCCCAATTGTAGCTTTTCCATAGTGGCAAACATAAAGTCCCAGTTTAAATTGTCAAACGCTTTTTCAGCGTCTACAAAGAAGAAACCAACCTCTTTGTCACAACGCTTGTCATAATATTCAATAGCATTGATCACTGTCCTTAAATTGTCTCTTATTTGTCTGTCTGGCAAAAAGCCTGCTTGTTCCTCCTCTATAACTTCCGAGAGCCACCCCTTCAATCTCTCCGCCAATATCTTCGCAAAGATTTTATAGTCATTATTAAGTAGCGATATAGGTCTGTAATTTTTCACGTTAGTCAGGTCTTGGCCCTCTTTTGGGATCAATGATATGTTCGCTTCACTCCAAGTGTCTGGAATCCTTTGATCCCTTAAAACTCCATTCATCACCTCTTTTAGGAATGGTGCCAGTTCATTAGCCATTGTCTTATAAAATTTAGCCGTAAGTCCATCTGGCCCTGGCGCCTTTCCTAGATTTGCAGATTGTATTGCCTTATTTATTTCCTCATCAGTTATTTCACTGTTCAACTTATTTCTCCAAGCTTCCGAGATTTCTGGAAGTTTGGTTTTCTCCAAATATGACGCTATTGATTCTTTATTTACTTCTTTCTTATTATACAGCTTAGCGTAGAATTTATAAAAGGCTCTACTAATGGTAGTCTGCTCCAAGTACATTTTGTTGTCTTCACAAATTTTATTTATTATTTTCTTTTCCCTTTTCTTCTTCAATTGCCATGCCAGGTACTTTCCAGGTTTATTAGCGCCCTCAAACGCTTTTTGATTCAGTCTTTTAAGATTCCACTCCAATTCTTTATTACTCATTGCTGTTAGTTGTTCTTGAAGTATTTTAATTTCCTGGTATACTTTCTTTTTCCCTGGTCTCTTTTTTAGCTGTATTTCTTTGGCTTTTATTTTCTCCTCAATCTCTTGTCTTTTCTCCTCTTTCTTCTTTCTTGCTCTACCATTTAAATCCATTAGTATGCCCCTTACAACCGCCTTGTAAGCATCCCAAACTTTATTGGTTGGTACTTCTTTATTCACGTTGTATTGTATAAAAAACTTTGTCTCTCTTCTCAATGTTTCCATATTCTCTCTTTCCTGTAACAAGTCCTCATTTATTCTCCATGCTTTCCTTTTTCTCCTTTTTCCTAATTTCCACATAATTGGGTTATGATCTGAGCCTGCCATCGGCATTATTTCTACCTCCTTAGTCCATAACGCTAAGTCTTTTGAGGCCCAGATCATATCAATTCTTGATAATGTAGAATGCCTTGCAGAATAAAAAGTAAACTGTCTGCTTTTAGGATATTCTCTCCTCCATACATCTTCAAGAGTCTCTTGTTGAATCAACTCAAAAAAAAGCTTTGGTAATAGTCCTCTTTTCTTTTGTGCCGTTGTAGTCTTTTTATCTAGTTCCAAGTCTGTCACTCCATTGAAGTCTCCAGCAAGAATTATCTGGTCATATGCAAAATCGTCTAAATACTTCCTCAAGTCCTCAAAGAAGCTTTCTTTTGCACCGTTAGGTGCATAAAGTCCGACTACCAACACTCTCTTTAAATTCCAAATACATTCCACTGCTACAAATCTAGCTTCCACATCTCTCATGACAAATTTTGGCTGTAGCTCCTCTTTTATGTACAGCACCACTCCTCTTTTTTTCTTGTTAGAGGCCGCTACAAATTCTTTGCCCAGTTTTCCAGATTTTAAATATTTTACATCCTGTTTTCTAATATGGGTCTCTTGCAAACAAACAATGTCACATTTTTGTTTTAGTAGCCAGTGAAAAATGTTTTTCCTCTTGTTCGGTGAGTTTAGTCCATTTACATTCCAAGATAATACTTTACACTCCATACTCATAATCTTGTTGGTACGTCTTTTTCATTGTCCTTAATAAATCGCTCCATCTCTCGCTCAGATCTGATGCGTTTTTTGGCCCCTCCAAACTCAAAGGACACTCCTTCTGGTAACTCCCATCTATACCTGATTTTCATGTCCTTCAAAATCTGAATTAGCACTTTGTATTTTTTCCGGTCTAATAACACTGATCTGGGCAGTTCCTTCATTATAATGATTGTCTTGCCATCAATCTCCAATGGATCTTGAAACTGTTTTGTCACAATCCTCTCTTTCATATTTCGTGTTGTAAACTGCACAATCACATCTCTTGGTAGTTTCCTCTGGGTTGCAATTCTCGAATTCACACGGTATGCCACATCTAGGATAGCCACAACTTCCTCCTCCTCCTTCCCCAGGTATTCAGCCAACACCTCAGTCATCTGTTCTTGCGCTGACTTTCCTTCCACTTCTGGCAAGCCACGAAAACGTAGCTGCTTCTCCATATGTTTAGTTTCTGCAACTGACATTCTCCCTTTCACCAATCTCATCTCTGTTTGTTGCATGTCTGCTAAATTCTCCATCGCGTCTTCTACTGTTTTAACTCTCTGCTGCGTTCCTTGTAATTCACTTCGTATTGTTTCCATACCTTTTTTCACTTCTGACAGCTCCGATTTTACTGTCTGTGTAACCTCTTTAACCTCTTTAATCAGCTCCAATTTCATGTCCTTAAGTTCTTTAATTATATCTAAAAGTTTTTTGTCCAGGTTTTTATCCAGGTTTTCTATTGCCGATTGCCACTCTTTTTTTGACATCGTGGGGCTTGCTTTAGCTCGCTCCCACGAATCCGCTCTCTTCCTTAACTCCGTGGCGTAAAATTTAATGTTTTTCTATTTTAAATGTCCCAGTTTTCTTACCAAAATTAAATTTTAAAGAGTCCAAAATGTCGGGCGTCTTTTCTCTATGGTTTCTCTATGATTTTGTAATCCAAGATGGCCTACTTCCTTTTCCGCTGAAGCCGCGACCCTTCCCCTTTCAAAGATGGCGATTCCCTTCTTCCTGCCCTCCAGCAAGGGCTGCTTCTCTCCAGCCGCTCTATTGTTATTACGCACTTCCTGTCTCCCGTCTTCCCACAGCAGATCTCGCGATGGTGTCTTTTTCTCACAGCTCCAAAGCCACAGGTATTCAAAACAATAGTCCGATTTCTTTAATAACTTCTTTAAACTTAGTCTCTTTTCAAATACAATTCCTGCGGAGTCTTCCCCTCCTTTTCGCTAGTCTGTTGCAGTTTAAAAATCTACTTTTTTTCCTCTCTGTTTTTATCAATCTGTCCCGTATCAGAAGATAATGATCTTTACCTTCTCTTCACTTTTCTCGGGTTGTAATCGCTGTTTCGATTTTAAGTTCTCCTCTCAACTTCTTCCCCCAATCGAAGCTTGGGTATGTAGGTCTTATGCCAGCCGAATTGGCCCCAAAACTGCCGCAGAGATTGTAGCCGACCCGTCGCAAGGTGGGACCTCAAGGATCGGGAGGGGACCCGTTGTGTAGAGCCCCCCCTCGTCCGAGATCTAGCTCACCCTAGGGTCTTGAGCGTTCTTTGCCTGCTCCCCGCCTGAGAGCAGTCGGCCGCGGGCTATTTTCACCCCACCGGCCGGTTAAAACGGCAGTCCGGTCAGCTCCGCAAATGGAGCTGCGTTAGACCTCCATGAATCCCAAACCGGAAGTCCTTCTTTTTACTTTCTTGTAGTATAGTCTCTTACAACTCTGAGTTTTTCCATTTGATTCCTCCTTTTGAACAATCCGAGTTGTAAAGGTCTCTAATCTGTCTATATTGGAACCATCCATAACAGGAGGATAACTCTTCCTCCGTTTTGATTCTTATTGTTTTTTGTTCCATAATCAATATCTCTTTATATGGTAAACATTGTTCTTCATTATAGATAGCTCTCGGATTGATCACTTCAAATGGTACCACCCAAGAGGGAATACCTTCACCCAGATATTTTTTATATTTTTTCCAGACCGTGAAGAGGCTCCTTCTAATATAATGGTGCAAAAACATAGAGTCAGCTTTTATTTTATCCTGCCACAAATAGGCAGGAAATATTTATAATGTTTTGATTGTTTTAAAACTGTATGTTATTAATTGTATGTTGTCACACCGCCCTGAGCCCATCTGACGGGGAGGGCGGTCTACAAATGCAATCAATCAATCAATCAATCAATCAATCAATCAATCAATCAATCAATCAATCAATCAATCAATCAATCAATCAATCAATCAATCAATCAATATTCAATTATAACAGTATAAAAATTCTTAATCAGTTTATAATAATAATAGATAAGTTACTAAGATGGCAGCAATCACTGCTTGGCTATTTGTTTAACTTCACTTTGGGTGAGGACCATAGGCAATAGCCGATATAATTATCAGGAACAATTGAACAGCTGAAACAATTGAATCAGGGTGGTGGACAGATCTGATGGGAAGATTTAGATCATTCCTTCTCTTCCCCCCTGCAGGGCTGGCGAAGTCCTGGCCCAGCCTCAACTATATGCCTAGTGGAACATCTCTGTCTTGCACACCTGATGGAAGAATAGCAAATCCTGCTGGGCTCAAGTTTCAATAGACAAAGAGTTCCACCAGGCTGGGGCCAGGATCGAAAAGGCCCTGGCTCTGGTTGAGGCCCGGTAGGCCTCCCTGGGACCAGGGACCACCAATAGTTGTTTTTCTACAGATCAAAGTGTTCTCCGGGGCATATATAGGGAGAGGTGGTCCCACAGATAGGCTGGTCCCAGTCCGCTCTCCCTACAAGCAGGCTCAGAGCAGATTGACAACATATAAATACATATAATAAAAACATATAGTAAATTGTTGGTAGCAATCATATAATACAACACAAAAATACTGCACTAAAACATGCAAGGCGGCCCCTATCGCACTCCACATCTCAAAACATCCTCAAGGTCCATGGGGCAAGATGACCAAGATTTAATAAGTATAGTTTGGGTGTATCTCCCCCCCCCCCATTGGGAGGATCTGGTTGGTGATTCTTCTGCCTCAATCACCATAAGCCTGGAGGAACATCTCCACCTTACAGACCCAGTGAAAAGATAACAGATCTTGCTGAGACCGGGCCTCCACAGACAGAGTGTTCCACCAAGTAGGTGCCAGGACTGAAAAAACCCTGGCCCTGTATAAGACAGGGTGAACCTCCCTGAGGCAAGTGATCACCAGTAGCAGTTTGTCTGCTGATCGAAGCAGCCTCTGGGGAATATAGGGATAGAGACAGTCATGCAGATATGTCAATCCCTCCTGGAGGTTGGCAACTGTCATGTATGCACCCATCCATGCCATTTATGTGTTCTCTGATGTTCTGATCTCATGCCATGTTAATACTGTTCTAAGTTGCATTGCATTCACATATTAAGTTCATACCAAAGTTAGCCTGTCTAAAACCGAAAGTGCTTTGCTTGTTAACGCTTCTCACAAAGATACGTGCTCAGCCTGCTATCTTTAAACTGTGTGCTGTCTGTTGACCTTGCAGCTGCAAAACAAGAATGTAACCATTTCACAGGAGAGAGAAAGAGACTTCGATATCTTTGTAATCTTGCCTAGACAAAGCTATTGTGTTCTCATGTAACTTCTTAGGTTTTCGCGCCTAAATGCAAACTGCTCAAGGGAAGGGGGGGAGATGTTCCCTATATCAATAGTGCCTTTGCCTGCATAATCATTCCTGCCAATTTTCCCATCTATGGATGTACCCATGAACTTAATGGATCTCTAAATAAAAGTCTTCCAACCAATGCACTGGAGTGCTTGCTGTGCGGGGCTTGGGGGTCTATCTGCCATGGACTGCCATTCCTAGAATGGACAGCAACCTAACTCCTAGTGTGGTAGGCAGTCTCCTGCTGGCAGCCCTCTGTTCCCACTGCTACTCAGAGTGGAGCTGGGAGAGATTTTTTTAAAAAATAGTGACATTCCCCAGAAGTGACGTAGCAAAATCACTGACATCGTTCACTCTCATGTTCCCACCTCCAATTCTCCCACCAGTGGACCCTGCCCACACAGAAAGGTTCACACTTCTGACTTATGCCTAGGCTTAAATATCTATAGGAAGGGAAACAAAAGCCCTACCCAGATCTTATACCATTCACAGACATGTTCCCAAGAATGCCACTCCCTGCATGCTAAACATGCAATGCAAACTGAAATCTAGGCCAATAGAAACAACACAAAAACAGTTAAAATAAACTCATTCATATCCGGGGGGGGGGGCTGTTTAAACTTCCTTTTCCCCTAGAAGAAAGTGGTGAAAAGGTCATAAAGTAATAAGTAAGAGCGTACCCTTCCAGTTTATACTTGCTACATTTAGGGCATACTGTCAAAAGACCACTTTGCTCTCTTCATAAGTTATTTTAGTGTCCATTTATTTTTACATCCCTTCTCAAAGGCTCAGGAGAGAACAAAACATGTGCCATAAAAAACAGAATCCCTGATGTACACATAAAGTTATCTAGAAATTGAACTTATATGGCATGCCTCCTTAACCCCAGCTATTGAAATTCCATACACAGTGTTTTCAGATTATGGTTAGACCTTGATGGACCAGTAAGCGTAGGGAGTTCTCTTGTGAAACAGCTACAGAAAATGTCTTTCCGTGTGCAGTTACTATTTGAAGTTTGTTCACAAATATTACATTAAAGGGGATATTCTCCATTTCTGTTTCTATGATGGAACAAAACTAGTCTTTAAGATACACAGGGCACCAAACCCTCAAGGACCAAAAGTGGCGCTTTGTACTGCTGCGGCATTTTTTATAATTTTTTTTTGTGCCTCAGCTGAGGATAGGGTTTCCAGGTGCTTGCCAGAGGCAGGCAAATTTCTGAGGATTTTCCCCCTCACCCACCAATCTGCCACTGATCAGCAGGAGGTGGTAAGCCCCCCAGAGGTCACCCGCCACTGGCAGGCATCCTGGGAACACGGACAATACGTGTGCTCCCAGGGGGCGCAGCAACGTCACTTACAGAAGTGACATTGTCGCGCTGGCTGCGGGAGCATTCCTGCACTTCATTTGGGGCTAGTGTGATGTCATGTGGAAGACCACGTGAGTGACACAAGGTAAGTACTAGGTCCTCCCCTCCCGCCAGAAGGGTATAGGGACCTGGCAAGCCTAGCTGGTGAGAGGGGGAGCAGGTCTCCCAGTATGGTGAGAAACTTCCTGGCCTGGGCCCTCCATTACCATCACTCAACAGGCCAGTAAGAATCAGTGTTTCTCTCTGGTGTCATGACATCACTTCTGGCAAGAACTGGAAGTGGCATCAATGGATCACAGTGATGCACTAGCAAACATTAACCAGAGAGTTTCAGAGAAATGCTAGAGCATTGCCCCAACACATTGACATCACTTCTAGATCACACCAGAAGTGACCTCCCAGTGCCAGAGTTGCTAGGTCCCATCCTCTGAAATTTTCCAGTGGCTGCCAGCCTTTATGATTAAAGCTTCTTTGTTACTCTTATTGAAGCTTAATTGAAGTGCCGTTATTGAAGTTTCTTTTCAGTCACCAAGGAAAGATGACAACTTATCCATAAACAGAATGACGAGCAGTGCAATCCTAACCCCTGCCACAGCAGTGGTCGCCCATGTAACTTTGGAACCGCCAGTTCTCCCCCAAAGGACTTTCAGGAGGGAAATACACTGGCAGAGCATCCCATTAAAATTCTGGCATTATCCAATGGTTGCCGTTGACAGCTCCATGAGTGGTAGGCAAAGATGACAAGCATCCAAAGGGCTCTTACCTAGCCAGCTAGGAGTACTTCTCGACTGCGTCAGTTTGCTTTGCTCCTGCTGCTTGGAGCATTGATACTGCATTAAAATGAGCACAAGGGTTGCCTGGCCAGGGGAGTACAGAGAGCCAGAGAGATGGGTACAAACCAAAATATGAACCAAAATTAAGCACGAACCAGGCTGGTTCGTGGTTCACGAACCATGGTTTGTCAGATCCCATTTCTGACAAACCACCACGAAATTTAAGCTGGTCAATTTGGTTCATTTTTGGTTCGTGACAGCAGACAGCTTGGTGCCAATTAATCAGTTTCCTAGGCAACAGGGGATGGACTTCTTGCAGACCTTCTGCTGACCCAGCAGTGACCTGCTGGCCCAGAAGTGATGGTTTTCTGACCCAGATGTGATGTTTTCGCAAACCAAACAAACCAGTTCGTGAACCAGGGGCAGGTTCGTGAACGTTCGTGGTTCATGGTTCGGGTTTTTTCCCGATTCGTGCCCATCTCTAAGCCAGACATCCTGATCCACAGCTGTGCTCTGTCCTCTGCCCAAAGGGGGTGGGGGAGTCTGCTAAAGTCTGTCTACGTGTGCAGCCCTGTCATGAGCTGCAAGTATCCCCTGCCTCTCCCTGGACTGAGGAACTCTCTCAAGCACAGTTGCCTGGGTGGCTCCCTCTTTGTCAGGCATGGGCCATTGTGCGTAGAGGGCAAAGTCACACACACCACCAGCAGCAGCCTTGGGCATGGAGGGCAGCATTTGGGGGGAGGCACTGGCCCATGAGCAAGGGGAATGGGAGAGGCAACTGTGGATGAGCAAGGTGAGGCAGCCAGCTCCCCAGCTCCTTCTTACCTGTCAATACATCCTTGCTCTTTTGAGCAGAGAGTCTGGTGCAAGGTACCGGTTAGTGTTCTGGAATAGGGGATGTAAAATAATCTGGACTAACACACACACCCCTTTGTGAGTGCAAAGTGCTTGCCCAATTGTGCAAAGTGTCCACTCTGTGCTTTCCCAGCCACCTCTGTGTATAACACTCTACGTCCCCATGGCAGAGGGCTCTCAGGCAGAACCTCATGCCGCGCCCCTACTTATCAAGTTAATGGGTACCCTGGCCGGATTTTATGCAGGGTGGGAGGGCCATGATTGGGAGCTGGGGAGGGGGCTCTGCTGCTGCAGGGGAGCAAGCAGATTGATCACAACTTTAGCCTGCATCCTGTGCTCCTCTGGGCCATTTGGGTGCATCCATACACGAGAGGGGCAACTAAATTGTCCTGTAATGGGCACCTATGGGCTATGCCAACTTTTTTCATGTCATAACTTCCCACAGCAGTTGGGGGCATTCCCATGGCTTGAGTGGCTTAGGGAGCCAATTAACTCCCCCCTACCACCTACCCCACTTCCTTGAGTGTTTACACTCCAGATCCACCACCACTGGGCCCCCGTGTTCCCCCACCACTGTGAAACCCAGACAAGGTGCCACCAAAGGAGCTCCAAGACCTAAGTGTAAGATACGCTGTCTTAGAGCCAAGCTGCAAGTGATGCCTGACACAGGTTGGACACTTGTCAGCTTCCCTCAAGTTTTGATGGGAAATGTAGGCGTCCTGGTCTTGCAGCTTGACTCTCCATTTGATTGAAGTTTACAGAGCGGCAGTCTATGAGAGGGAGAACATGCGGTTGGGAGGGGAGTGAAGGCATTGGGCTCTCACGGGGGGGCTTCCCCTCCGCTGGGTGTGGGGGGGGGGTTCTGTAAACTTCAATTAAATGGAGAGCCAAGCTGTAAGACCAGGATGCCTACATTTCCCATCAAAACTTGAGGGAAGCTGACGAGTATCCAACCTGTGTCAGGCGTCACTTGTAGCTTGGCTCTTAGGGACTAGCTGGCTCCCTAAGCACTTTTGCCCTCCCTTAGAATTGCGCTGTTAAACTGTTTTGATGACCTATTTATATCTTGGTTTTAATAGCTTTTACGAGGCTATTTTAATTTGTATATTTTAAATTTGTTAGCCTCCTTGGTGGCCCTGTGACGGCTGAAAGGCGGGATAAAAATCTTGTTAATAAATAAATAATAATAAAAGTTTTTCAGATTAAATTAAATGGGGACAGGGATTTTTCCATTCGCTGCAAAACATGGCATACACACACCATCAGAAACCCTTTCACGCGCTCATTTAGAAATCAGTTCTCTTCTTCACAAAAAATTGAGTAACTTCGTTATTCAACACACCAATAATATTTCCAGAGAAGGTGGACCTTAAGAAACTGGCTGCCTTTTCCTGGAATAAACCTATTTGGTTTATAAGGTTAGTTGTCTGCAGCTGGTCTCTCTGGATGTTTCTGAGATAAACAAGGTTTTGATATAAAACAACATACGGTGCCTGACGTCTGCAATGCCTCTTCTGCCAGTCAATGGAATGGAATTACCGAGATCCACTCCAGAGGTACGGATGGTAGGAGAGAAGCAGCCCAGGTAATGTTTAAAACACCATCTACGTTTGTAAATGAAAGCTGTCAAGACTCATAGAAACAAATTGGAGGGAAAAGTAGCTCTCTGGTGGATTGCTGAGAGAGCCTGAGGGTATCAGCGCATTAAAAAAAGTCTCACAGAGAGAATGAGGAGGAGAAAAAATTCTATTATGGCTGCAGAAAGGGGTGGGGGCAGCAAATACTGCGTAGCATTGAAAGGAGGGATGCTTGAATATTATTCTTATGCAGGGAAAGACTGCTTTGAAATTTGACTGACTGCCTTCAAGAGGAGGAGGGGGTGCCTATTAATGTGACAATTCAGACAGAGAAGAATCAGAAGATATTATTCCAATCTTGCAAAGGCACAGAACCTGTCAGGCCCAAAGAGGTGAAATACTTAGATTAGTGGCTCCTGAGCCTGTGCAGAATGCTATTTATTTGCTGTTAAGAAACTGCAGCCCATCCGCACACAATTCTATAATGTAAGTAGCATGGCTCACAGGCAGACAAACACCGTTGCCTGTATAAGAAAATCGGAGGGGAACCTTGTGAAATACTACACGCCCCTTTCTCTCCCCACCTGCACTACCCCAAATATGAAAATTAGAACTGAGAGGAAGAGTTCACCTCAAAAAAAACCAACAACCTGCAATGCAGATACCCAATTGAAATGCACGCAGCATATTGCATCATGGTATATGGAGGTTAACCAAGAACATTAACTGATATACACTGCATATGTTTAGGTGACCTAAAACTATTTTATTCCACTAGTTATTTTGTATTAATGCCATTGTGTCATAAAGTATTTTTTGAATTTACCAAGAAAACATCCCCCAGTTGAGAAAAGCTCCTGTCCAGAATTTCGAATTTAAAAAGCACATTCAATCACCCTACAGAAGAAACATCTGGGGAGAAAAGGAATCAGCTTGAAAGGATTCGGTCTATGATATTCTCAGCAGAGAATTTCTGGCTCCTAATCCTTGTATTTGAGGAGCAATACTTAAAACCAAGATCACTAATCATCCTGAAGTTTGTTATCTGGTGAGTCAACATCATTTAAGACCTTTCCAAATAGCAAAACAAAACAAACAAAACTCATTTTTTATAGGTTATTGCCGGGCCTTGACGCAGCCCCAGATGGGATAATACACTGTTACCACATAACAGAGATAGAGTCTTCCTATATGCCAGGTAAGAGGAGAGGCTCACCTTTTCTACCACTGCATTTAAAGCATTCAGGGGGGAAAGAGGGGGGCCAGGTGCAAGGTGAAATAATTTATTAAGATTTTTTTGATCCCTACACGATTTGCTATTGAGCTTCATCAGGGGATCTGTTATAAAATATATAAAAGACAGTTTGTCAATTTAAACAGATTTATATTATGTTTATATTATGCTATTATATTATATTACGAGTGTATATGTAAGCTGCAGTACTGCAGCCCAAGCTCTGCTCACGACCTGAGTTCAATCCTGGTGGAAGCCGGGTTCAAGTAGGTGGCTCAAGGTTGACTCAGCCTTCCATCCTTCCAAGGTTGGTAAAATGAGTACCCAGTTTCCTAGGGGTAAAGTATAGATGACTGGGGAAGGCAATGGCAAACCACCCCATAACAAAAGTCTGCCAAGAAAAGATCGTGATTCATGATGCGACGTCCCTTCATGGATCAGTAATGACTCGGTGCTTGCACAGGGGACTACCTTTACCTTTTATACACATAGTATTTAAGGAATATTTCTACCTCAAGCCAAATTCCAATATATCAGAATAGAAAAGTTTGTGTTTTTGTTTGTGATGGCAGAAAGCATTGTCTTTCATAGTACTAAAACATCCAGAACTTGAAACCACACTTTGACATCAGACAGAATGTTCCTCGGGCATAGATTCACTCAGTCACCTTTGCATAGTGAATATGTCACACGAAGTACGATTCTTTTATAAAGCTATGGTGTTTTTTAAAAAATGGAACAACAAAAGTATGGTTTGAACCTACCATATTAAACAATTAATATAGGTAAAGGTAGTCCCCAGAGCAAGCACCGAGTCATTACTGACCCATGGGGGGACGTCGCATCACGTTTTCTTGGCAGACTTTTTGTTACGGGGTGATTTGCCATTGCCTTCCCCAGTCATCTACACTTTAACCTCAGGAAACTGCGTACTCATTTTACTGACCTCAGAAGGACGCAAGGCTGAGTAATTTCTGCGAATTTTAAAGGAAAGAATTTTAAAAGATCATAAATCAATAATTTCTAAGATTTTGTACTTGAAAGTATTTTTCTACCCCACAAATATATTTCTCTGTTGTGAGGAAATACTCTCCAGATTGTCAGGAAGGGCTGTATCTCTCCAGAGCACTTAAAATGGTTCCATGGATCAGTTTCCTCTTAATCTGTTAAATGGGTTTGGGGTAGAAAAATTACTCAAATGGCCAAAAAAAAAAGACTTCTGGAATTGTTCCCCCCCCCCCCAGTGCTTTTTGTTTACAGAAAACAAACCATAAGTTGTAACTAGTTGTGCCTTGGGGACATTGCTTATTAAAGTACAGGTGACAATGGCTGTTTCCACACATCTTCTCCCCCTCCAGAAAAATGGCGCAAAACCTACGGAACGATGCGCCTTCATGGCACGATTTCCCGACATGACTTTGTTTCTTGGTGCGATGATGTCAGAAGACACTCCACAAAGAGAATTCATGATGGAAAATTGCATGATGAAGGTGCGCCGTTCCATAAGTTTTGCGCCATTTTGGGGGGGAAGGGGGGACGTGTGGAAACGGCCAATGTCGTAACAAGGAGAAGTTGCAGACCCACTTTTCTCTGTATTCCACCAAAAAAGTACAACCAGTGTAAAGAAATACACTTCTAGAGTATTTTCAGGAATTTAACAATATTGGAGATAAAGTTTAGTCCGTGCACAAGGTAAAAAGTCAATAGGAGTCAAGTTGGGTAGTATTGCCTTATGTTAGGGTGAAAATGCATATATGCCCAGATTCATTCGCTGCCCAGATTCATTCAAGTACATTCATTCATATACTTAAGTAAGACAGTGAGGTTGAAATACCCAGAAATTCTTTGAAATTCTACAGGGGGACATTATCTCCAAACGATCATCCTGCAATAATGTCCTTTGAATTATGAGTTCTGTAAACAAGTTCTCAGAAGTGTCTCATTTGCCCCCTCTTTCAAAATAATAGTTATATAGGCTCTGCGTTTTTATTAGTGCTATTTACTGACAACTTTGCTCTCCGTAGAAAGTACACAGAGATAGCAGACAAACATTAGGAATCCCACTGAAGGGTATTTTTTTCTCCTCTGAGCTTCAAAAATCATTACAGAATCATTTCGAAAAGGAGGATAATCAGTCATGGTTTGGAAATGAGCCTGCTAAAGAGTAAACAAAATCATTAAGCTGGTATACCGAACCAGAATACCTTCATCTTCATCATATTGCCCACCCAAAGCAAGCTGATGATTTGCAGTCCATATTGCAAGTGACAAGACCCAACCCCAAAAGTAGTGACTAGGGGGAAGCTATTATCCTTCTATGGTGATTTGGCGATGTGGGGGAGGGAGAAAGAGATTATTCCAATAATGATTTCCTTCTCTGGGGTGTTGCGTCAAGATCAAAGTTCAATGCATGAAACTGCAGTGGAAAAAAAATGAACATCACTTTCTATTTGATGCATTTTTACTCCATCCCTTTCCAAACAGCTCAGACCTGGTTCTTCCATTCATTGTATCCTCAAAACAATGCTGCCAGGCTTTTAAAGGCCCATGGCTTAGTGGTAAAGCATTTGCTTTGTGTTTATTTATTTCCCTATTTATTCTTGCCCGCGCGCCCCTTGTCCTGGGGAAAGGCAAATGGTGCAGGCGGCCTCCCAGCCTCCCATGCTGCCTTTTGCCTTTCCCCAGGACAAGGGGCGGCTGGCTTGCCCGTGCGTCCCTTGTCCGGGGGAAAGACGAACGGCGCAGGCGGCCTCCCAGCCTCCCGCGCTGCCTTTTGCCTTTCCCCAGGACAAGGGGCAGCCAGCTTGCCCACGCACCCCTTGTCCTGGGGAAAGACGAACGGCATGGGTGGCCTCCCAGCCTCCCGCGCTGCCTTTTGCCTTTCCTTTGTGCCCACCCCCTTCCCCCTCCCTCCCCTGGGTTGCTGCTCCGTGGTTGGAAGGAAGCCTGCTAATCAAGGAAAGCTGGGCTTCCATTCATGTTTCGAGGGCAACAGAAGGAGGGCAAACACAGCTCATTCCCCTGGCTCTGTTGCCCCGGGAATAAATTACTGGCGCCAGAGTGTCTGCAATTCCGAACAGAAACCGATATATCCGATCAAGTCCCGAACAAGCAACCCCCCAACTGCTGGATCGGTTGCCATGGACGGAACTGATTAGCTGAGTCACGATGGCGCAAACGCCAAAATTGGGGGGGGGGGGTTGAAATCATAATTCAGATCGTGCCCATGTCTAATCATAAGCCCCTCTCTGTATGTGTTTAAAATACAGAAATGTTGCCTAGCAGGGCAGAAAATGCAAGCCAGATCCCGACCAGGAGAATGTGAGGCACCAGGCAAGACCAGCTTTCAGCTCCCACACCCTGGAGATGTGCACAGATCCTAAGACAATAGGGTCTTCCAGGAGTTCCTGAATAAATCTCCTTAAAACACCTTAATCTTCCGTTATCCACTCTCCCATTCAGGGTTCTTATAGCCTCACCGATCCAGCTATTGTAGGTCATTATTTATCACTGCTTACTTTCGTGTCGTCCAGGAAGGCTTTAACAAAACTAGTTTTGGGGCAGAATATGCAACCCTGCCCCAGGGTATGTTCCATAGTATAACTGAACTACCTGCTGCCTCATTCAGTGTGTGTGTGTGTGTGTGTGTGTGTGTGTGTGTGGTTCGGATTCAGACATACACACCCTCAGATGGCATGTCTGAGCCCCTTTCTTCCTTCTTGCCATGCAGCACTGGGACACTGAAGCTATTTTCCTTCTGTACTGGTAACTATAACTCCCAAACCCTGAAATTCTACCCAAACTCCTCTCTGCTTTTCTTAGCAAATGCTGTATGGGTGAGGTATATGTTCTTGTATAATTGCTTTTTGATATCCCTTTAATAAAAATTATTCTTTAAACATCCGCTTGGTCATTTTGGAGAGTCCTCTGAGGGAAGAGACCTGGTATACATTGGCAGAGCAGATCCCAGTTAACCTTCCTCTCAAAGCCTCTTCTTGCACGTTAATTTCCCCAACTCACAAGAAGACCCCTCATTTGGGCAATACAGTGGCAAATAGAGGTGAGCACGGCCCAGAAAATGGACCAAAATTTAACGTGGACTGGGCCGGTTCGGTGTTCGCTAACCGGCGGGTTGAGGGACACCCATTTTCCAAAGATCCTATGGAGTTTTCACCAGTCCATTGGTCCGTGGTCTGTTAAAGCCTTCCTGCCCCGCTGACAAGCAGTGCCAGGAGCACTTTAACATTTAAATCCCCTCCCCCTGTACCAGCTGATTGGCGGGCTGCCAATCAGCTGGAGCAAGGGGGGTTAAAGTGCTCCTGTTATGGGGTAGTCCTGAGGTGGGGAGGGAGGGGCACCTTGGGTGCAAGGAAGAGATGGTTCTGCCCCTTGTGGATGTGACACCTCAACCCCTTCCTACTCCCAAGGTAGAAATAAAGGAAAACAGAGAAGACGCTCCTTGTCTCTCTCATCCACCCTCAACAACACCAGTTTGAAAGCAGCTGTGCCAGAGAAGACAGAACATTCTCTTTTTGCACTATATCCCCCTGCCCAACACTCACCGCTCTGCTAAATGTATCCCTAATATTTTTGTTGTTATTGTTGTTGTTAAATTTATAGTCCACTCTCCCTGCAGGTGAACTCAGAGTGGATAACATCATATCTTGTGTGATCACAATAAAATCACATTGAAGGAAAGTATACAATTCAGTAAACATAGACCTTAGGTGGTAGCCCATATTGCATTAACCCGGCCAATTATCCCATGAACTGGGAACTGGTAGACAGCATTAAAATGTATCAGTGAAGACCAGGGTATGGGGTTCAATCCCCCCTCAACAGGAGGCCAGCAAAAGAGCCCTCTGCCACCCCAACCTAATCCATTTGCCCGGCAGAACATCTCGGTCTTCCAGGCCCAGTGAAAGGATAGCAAATTTTGCTAGGAGACTTTGCTAAGAAGGCCATGGCCTTGGTTGAGGCCAGGTGAGCATCCTTGTGGCCAGGGATCACCAGCAGATCGAAGCGGCCTCTGGGGAACATATGGTGAGAGGCGGTCCTGTAGATATGCTGCCAGAAGGGCCACCACTACCACCACATGGCCCCGGTAGGAAGCTGAGTTTGAACTGTTTGGTATAGCTAACACTCCATTTGCTCCGGGCCATAAGACCCACCCATGTGCCATTATGGCTGGCCAGCCCTTTAAGTTTTTGTGCACTTTTATGCACAAAAAGGAAAGGAATCTGAGAGCCAAGCTACAAGTGACGAATGACACTTGAACAGCAAGTGAACAGACTCATGTGTATTCCTCCCTGTTCACTTGCACTCCACTTGCGCTCCACTCGATCACTATGGGAGCACAAGTGGAGTGCACGTGAACAGGGAGGAATACTTGTGAGTCTGTTCACTTGCCGTTCAAGTGTCATTCGTCACTTGTAGCTTGGCCCTGAATCATCTCCGTGCACCATGAGGCATTGGAAGCTTGGGGAGGGAGGGGTCTCTAAATGTCAAAGAATCATATTATGCAAAAGGGGGTGATGTTTGGAAATGAATGACTGTTTTCTTGAATGGAGAGAACCACAATAATGGCTGAGGAATTGGGCTAAGTGGGCCATCCAGTCGTGTTCTGAGGGTGTGCTCTGGATTTTCCCAAGTTCTAGCTGACTGTGAAAGTCAATCAAAAGTAAAGAAGCAGAGCATCAACAGAAGCTGTGGATCTACCTAAAAAAGACTGCGGTCTTTTGGGGCTCTCTTTGGTTGACTAGGTTAACACTGAATTGAATGCTAGAGAACGAGGTAAACTCCTCATCGCTCTGCTGCTCAAGCACTGTAGTCTTCCGGATCGGTTTCCCGTGTGGATGACCAATCTGTTAAATATGGTGAATGAGCAGGATCCAATTCAACTCCTTTTTATTTTAATGTTTGGTTTATGCTTTTAATTGGAAAGGGTGACTGGGGCTGCCAATCTCCCAAATGTTTGATCAAGAATAGGGGGGGAAAGGACTGGAGAACAATCCATCAACCTCCTCAAAAGCTATCAAACTACACTTGCACACCAGTCTGAGAGTCTTTCTACACAAGATAGCTGACATGTGAAGAACACGTGTCAAGAGATGCAGTGGTAGCCGGGAAGGGTAGTTTTAAAAGACAGCCAGCAGCAGGGCAAAGGCTTGGCTAGTTACTGGAGCTGTATGAAGGGGCTGTGAAATGCCAGAAGGGAAACTTTGGCCCATTATAACCATTCCAGGTCCAAGCCCGGCGCTGGAATGCAGCTCCAGCCCATTTCCATTCCTCACTGCCCTCTGGTTGCGATTCAACACAGTTTTAGACTGGAGAGGTGAAATTGACAGAGCCTTCAGGGAGACAAAGATGAAATTAACAAACCCTCTGATGAATGATCTCTGCTAGCCATGTTCTTTTAAAACTACGTTTCCGAGTTAACACTGCGTCTCCCTACACTTGATGAACATGCATCAAGGAGTCTCGTGTAGCAATACTCTGAGTTGCAGCACTCAGACTCCCAAGCAAATAATTCTCTGTCTGCCACAAACAACGGAGGGGGGAGGGGTTGGCCAATGCAGGCGCAAAACATTTTGGCCCTGGTTGATGTACACATAATGAAACATAAAGAAATTAAATCACGACTGTCAGATGCTAAGAATCATGGTATGCAAATTAGAGAGAAATTTGGCTGAAATATATAATTACAGAAACGTTAGAGGACCAACAGGCGATTACAGGCAAGGCGGCATTGGAAGTACATGCCGGTCTGTTCTTTCTTTCTATTGATCTCCCCGCCCGCTGCACTGTGAGAAACAATCCACTGTTGTTTAAGTGATCATGGGAGCTGCAATACACTTGAAAGCTAAGAAAGACTTCACACATTTTTCTTTCATGGGCTTTCACTCTCTGCAAGTTCAAAGAGTAACTCTGAAAAGCACCAAGTCCAGTAATACCACCCTAGTGCTCTGTTATTGTGTCCAGCTCCTCCTCCTCCTCCTCCTCCTCCTCCCACCCATGGTTAACCAAAGTCTCCCATCCACAACGTTCACTAGCAGATTCATGATTCGTGCATCCTATGTCCACCCCACCCCCTACAATAACCACAATATTTTGGTTATTGAATATACACCGGTACATTTATATTTAAGTAATACATATTCAAGTGTTGGCATAAGTCAACCTAGTGCTTTTACTTTGAATATCTATCATATGGTGTCATTGGTGTATTTTTCAATGCTTCTGGCTACTGGCAGTTTTCTAGGGCAGCAGCCCATCAGGAATTTTCCCTGTAAATTCAAGGGTCAAGTCCACTCTTGCTTCCTCTTCAGACCTAAAAAATACATCGAAACACTGAGTTAATTTCAAAATGCCGTCCGCCATCTCAGTATGGGAAATACTTGAGCACAGCACATATAACATATGGTACATGTCAGCGTGTCTAAAATACCTTACAATAATGCAGAAAGGCACAAAAATTTTGATGGCTTTATAAGACGAGATGCCTTTCCTAAAGAAAAACAGGAAATCTGTCCCAATTTTTACAGTCCCGTTTTAAGAATCTTAAATTATATCAAAACCAAAGAAGACATCATCCAGCAGACGCTGAACAGCAATAACTCAATGACACATGTAAATCCAATTGTTCATTAAAATCCAAAGGGACAGCCGTATGAATATGCTGAAAGATTCTCTGCCACAGCAGTAAATCTGCTGCCAGCCTGCAATATTCTCACATTTGTGAATCTGTTCAACAGCAAAAAAAAATTCTCATGCTCTCAATATTTATGCCACAAATATGCTGTGTTAATGTTATTTCAGCACCCCTTGCTTAATCTTAACAATGTCCAATCCTGGTCTTCAAAGATCTTCTTGAGATTCAATACGGGTGTGCAGAGATCTCTGGCCCACACCGCAGCTCCGAGATCCCCTCAGCTCCACATCCCCCCCCCCAGCTCCACAGTCCCTCCCACCAGTACCTGCTCCCATTCTTGAGGCTCCATGATGTCCGAGAATGAGCAGAGAATCCCAAGGCTGAACAAGAGCCGAGACCAGCTGAGCTTCACCTGCAATGCAGGCAGCGTGACTGCAGCTGAAGCCAAAGACTGCGTCCTGGTCAAGGCCTCAGTAGCGCCACCCTGCCCTGGCTACAGTGGCCCCATAGAGCCACAGACGAGTAGGAGCGGGTGGCTGAGCCTCCCAGACACACTGGGCCCCAGGTGGCTCAGAGGGGAAGGTGAGAGGCTGCCAATCAAGCCCAAATCTTGCCATTGGGCCAGGGGGAGGGGGAAGGGGGAGGCCAGAGATTGGCTAGGCTATTTAAGGCTTTTCTGAGCCTGGCCAAGGAGGAACGGGTGGAGAACTCTCTGCTGGTGAGCAGAGTTCCCCAGTGATTCTTCCTTGGCCAGAGAAAGCAGCAGACAAAGAGCAGCCCCCAAAGGAGAGGGGGAGGAATAGAGTGACTTGAACCCTCCTCCTCTCCCCATTCTGAGGCCATAGAAAGCTGAAAGGACCTGGAGCCTGGGCGCCTGGCCTTGGGAGTTGGAAGAGGAGCAGGGAACACCGAGGGCTTGTGATGAACTAGCGGGCCTCCTGCAGAATCTTGGCCTCCTCATACATTGGGACCAATGTGGGGCCCAATTCACTGGTGTCGGTGAGTCCTACCAAGCCCAACCTGGTTGATATGACAGGTTTTGGCCAGGTGCAGGTGAAACAGACATTCCCTGCAGAGCCCTTTGCTCGGCAGACCAACATCTGCTGGTGGTCCCCAGCCCCAGAGAGGTTCATCTCACCTTGACCAGGGCCAGAGCATTTCAGCCCTGACATCAACTTGGTGGAACTCTTTCTCTGTAAAGACTCGGAACTGGCAGGATTTACTATCTTTCTGCTGGGCCTGCCAGACGGAGATGTTCTGCCAGGCATACGGGGGTTGATGAGAGTGTCCCCTCCCCCAACTGGTCTCCCACCAAAGGGGGATATGATCCCTCCAGTCTGCTGAACATCAAGCAGCTTGCCACCCGCCCCCAGGGGTTTTTGTACATAGAGGGATTGTGCAATAAGATTGCCATGATGTTTTTTCTCGACTGTTTTAAGTACTATGCTGCCTGTTTTATATTTCTACTATGATCTGCTCAGAGCCTGGTTTTCAGGGAGTATATATGAGGGCAACATAGTGAAAAAATAGTATAAAGTGTTATTGAAAAAGTAACAACAAATGTATAGTCAATTAAAGTGCAACATGCTACAGTACCATATTAATACAATCAGAACAGGCAACGGCAACCAATACAACCAACCAAGGTAATGGAGTACAAGGTGAGTGCTACATCTAAAGTCAGAACATTGTTTTCATATTAAAAGTACTTATGTTCTTTTTTACAGGTGTCAGGAAGAAAGACCCCAACGACTCTACAAGGAGCCAGGCAAAGAACTTGTTTCAAAACGTCTTCCTCAAGAGTCGTAACACAGATAACACCTGAAAATAATAGATCACCACCGTGAAGCTCTTTGGTGGAAAAGCAAGCGCCTCCAAAGGTGTGGCCTCTGGTGCTTGCTTTTCCACCAAAGAGCTTCAGGTCCTGTACCTGAGGCTGAATGAGACCTTCTACAGTTGCTGCCAAGGAGAAAAGTTAGAAACAGGACGAGCCCAAGTCAGGCAGTGATCATTAGGGACTCCAAAGGAGGCTGGATGATTCCCTCACTCCACACTGGGGCTGGAAGCTGATTTCTCTCAGATGGCCTCAGGGAACAACTGGGAGGGCAATAACCATCCTAAGGGTAGACCTCTTACCCTTACTCAGGTCTGCCCAGGTGGGAAACCCCACCTGGGGAGCATGTTTCACTTGTGGGCAATGGGGCCACTACCGACGAGAATGCCCGTACTTCGAGTGTGACACGGGATGAACCCCACCTTGCTCCAGTCAACACCGTTGGGCAGCACTAAACATATCTGTCCAAATAACGGAAGGAGTAGAAATATTATTATTATTATTTATATTTATATCCCGCCCTCCCTGCAAGCGGGCTCAGGGCAGGTTACAACAGAAGATAAAATATACAAGATAAAATCACAATAAATTAACACAACTTTCTAATAAAACACCTGCTCACCGTATAAAAACATCTGACGGAGGTGGAGGTGCAGCTTAACCATGCATGGTTGCTCATATATGGGGGTTAGATGGTCAATACCCCCTAAAGACATAGAGGAGACCGGGAGGGTGGAATACAAATATGATATAAATAAATAAATAGAAATTTGGTGGAAACTCTGATGGCCTCAACCATTCGCCTGGTGGAACATCATCTTACAGGCCCGCCGGAAGGAGACAAGACCTTGGCGGGCCTGGGTGTCCTCAGACAGAGTTCCACCAGGTCGGGGCCAGGACTGAAAAGGCCCTGGCCCTGGCTGAAGCCAATCAAGCCTCCCGGGGGTCAGGAACCACTAGTAGGTGCTTACAGGCTGATCTCAGCACCTTCCAGGGAGTGTATGGAAAAACAGACACACTGTTAGACTCAGGAAGTGCTGTGTCCATGATCCTAGGTACCCCAAGGAAGATGATCAATCAGATGGACCCCAATGGTCTGTTACCATCAACATCAGACTCGCTGGCTAGTGGTCCAATTGACAGCTCGATATGGAGAAGTTCACAGGCAATCTTTGCTCCAAGTCCCTGAGTTGGCCTACCCCATTCTGCTGGGTTGTGACACCTCAAATTTCGTGCCTTTATTGTATGAGGCCACAGCCCTCATCGTGGTTGCCCCAACGCAGTTGGTAGTTAGAAAGGGAGAAAATGGGGCAGCCAATCCTCAGTTTCAAGATGCTCAGGATGAACCCCTGGGATGGCTGCACCAAGACCAAGTGGGTGAAGGGGAGATAAAAGACCCCTCAGAAGGCTGGGTGTTGCCCATGTATTACCCTGCATGGCGGTAGTTGGTAGTGGGTAACTCAGCAAGCTAGAAGGAAAGAGGAAATGTTTCAGCTGTTGGTACCTAGGGCCTATTGGGAGCAAGTATTAGCAGTCATCCATGGTCCCATGTTGGCAGGGCATTTGGGAGCCAACAAAACCTTGGCCAAACTCCTTGAAAGATTCTGTCTATCTTCCAGGATGTGAAGAAATATTGTTAATCTTGCCCTGAGGGAAAATTCTCATACCGCAGCTGGACTCCTGCAGAATCTTGGCCTCCTCACAATGAAGAAGAAAAAACCCTGGAAAAAGTGCAGTAAAAGGCAACCAAGATGATTAAGGGTTTAGAGCCCTTTTCTTACAAGGAAAGACTAAAACGTCTGGAGTTTTTAAATTTAGAGGAGAGATGACTACAGGGCATGACAGAGGTTTATAAAAGTATGCACAAAATGGGGAAAGTGAATTCTAAGAACTTTTTATCCTCCTCCAATAATACTAGAACCCAGAGGCACCGAATAGCAATAGATTCAGGACAGACAAAAGGAAATACTTCTTTGTTCCATGTGTAATTAACTTTTGCTTTCACTGCTAGTGGGTGTGATGATGTCCACAAGCACAGATACGGGTTGGGAAATTCCTGGCGATTTGCGGGTGGTGCCTAGAGAAGGGAGGGGTGCTGAGGAGAGGGACTTAAGCAGGGCATGATCCCAGAGAGTCCACCCTGCAAAGCAGCCATTTTCTCCAAGGGCATGATATCCATGGTCTAGAGATCAGTTGCAATTCCAGGGGATCTCCAGGCCTCACCTGGAAGTTAGCAAGCCTCAACCTCTGTGCCCTTTTTGTAAGTGCTTCAGGGCAACTGGTTGGCCATCACACAAAACAGGATGCTGGAGTGGGCGGAGCACTATCTGACCCTGCAGAGCTCATCTTATGTGCTTAAGCTTAACAAGCAGGAAATATTGGGGTCAGGTTTTGATTAACTGGATTCCAAATATCAGTCCAACTCTTCTGCACCCTGAGAGGGCAGTTTATGGATGAAATATCATAAACCCCTTCCTCATATGCATAACTCTAAGGAACTGCCTGGCCCAAGGCAGAGTGGATGCCAGCCGGCCTGGAGACTTGAAGGTTACCAGGACATGAGTCAGAGGTGAGTGGGTGGCTGACTACCCTCCATGCCCTAGATAGACGCAGAGATAATGAGGCTTCCTGAGTAAAAACTCCCTGTCTAATTCCATCTACGCCTTCCTTTACTTCCCCTCATCCACTTACCCTTATCAAAGCTATTCAGCAAGCCTAATAGCCTTTCCATCTGGTACTTACCAGGTTATCAAGCGATATTTTAACCTCTAGAACATCCCAGATAGTCATATCAAACCTCTTCCATCTCATTGCATATCCCCAGACAAATAAGTTATTGTTTTGGGGAGCAAAACACCAACATTGCCCCAGGGAACATTTTGCCCTATAACTGGGCTTTCCAGCAATGTGCACAGTGTGTGTGTGCTTTTGGATCCAAACACATGCCCCTAAACTTGTTTGGGCCTTCCTGTTGAACATCTGCCTGTTTATTTGAGAGTTCTCTGAGAAACAATCCCCGTAGACATAGGCAGAGAATCCCAGTTACCCACTCTTGCTGCCTCCTTAATACTAATTCCTCCAACTAATTAAGAAGACCGCTTACATGGGTAACAAATATGCATTTCCCACTTAGTAGATGTTACAGTGTTCAATAGTTCTAGGTACACCAGCCTTTATTTTAATTGCTTGTAAAACTGAGACCCTTTCTGTTCTATCTGAAATTTGGCAGGGATAATTCCTAAACAAAACAAATCTCTTGATAATGAGTTTATGTCCACACTAATAGAATATTGAAGAGATGGATGCAGAATGCTAAAATATGATTGACTCAAAAGGAAAAATGCAAATCAAGTATATTACATTCCAAAACTGAATAGTCACTGGATCTCCTAGGAATTCTATGGTGGATGATCAAGTTTGTCTGCTTCAGAAATAATCAAACAACCTTTCACATAACTTATGAATGAACTTCCATATGGTAGCAGCCTAGGATTTATCACAGCAGGAAAAAGGTATGCAAACTGAAAAGTACCATGACATCATAACAATCACATACGAGGGGTGTCTGTGTGAAGCACATTATCTCAACTAAACTGATAACATGCTAACTTTGTGATGATTCCATCAAATCCAGCATGGTGTAGGTTTAGAGATCCAGGTTCCAATTCTCACTCTGCCATGGAATACACTGAGTGACCCATGGGGCAGTCACTATTAAAGATGGGCACGAACTGAAATGTGAACCAAAATTAACCATGAACCAGGCCGGTTCATGGTCCGCAAACCGCGGTTCATCAGATCCCATTTCTGATGAACCGCCACGAAATTTAGGCTGGTTCATTTGGTTCGTTTTTTGGTTCGTGATTGCAGACAGCCTGGTGCCAATTGATCAGTTTCCTAGGCAACAGGGAATGGACTTCCTGCAGACCTTCTGCTGGCCTGGAAGTGACCTTCTGCTGACCCGGAAGTGTTTATTTTCTGACCTGGATGTGGCGTTTTCACGAATCAAACAAACCAGTTCGCAAACCAGGGGCAGGTCCATGAGAGTTCATGGTTTGTGGTTCATGAAATTTGACGAACCACGAACCGCTTGGTTCGGGGGTTTTCTGGGTCATGCCCATCTCTAGTCACTATCTCTCAGCCCAATCTACTTGATAAGGTGACATTTTATTAGTATAAAACAGAGGAGAGGAAAACTGTATGCTCCCTCTGCTCCTTGGAAGGATGGGACAAAATGCATTATGTAAAAACAAATAATAAGTCACCCTGATTAAAAGCAGCATTGTGGAGATGCCACAGGAATCCAAGAGAAAAGCTAGTACACCTTAAACTTTTCATTTAAGGATAATGCCAGAACATTGAGCATTCAGAAGCTGCCCCCCACCAGTCAGGATTTGGAAGTTCACAATTTTCAAAGTGAATCCCCATTTTCATGAAAGTTAGCAGAAATTATACCTTCTTTTCTGATCTATAGCTCTACATGGTTTCTGTTGTTGATGGGGTGCTCCTCGTCTCTAGGATTTTCTATCTAATGCCCAACTATGGATACAGTTCAGCTACTACTGGCAATGGATGAAGATGCAGAACTCTCCTGCATTCCCACTTCTAAAGCTGATTTAGCTCCTTGGTTCAAGATTCCCCTTTGTCCTTCTACCTCCCTTTGCCACATTCTCTCTACCTCCCTTTGCCACCCTCTCCTTTCTTCTGTTTGTGAATAAGAGCAATTTCCCCCTCTTCTTGATCCACTTCCAACTCTATTGTATCTCCTCCTGCCATTATTTCTGTACAAAAGTCTTTTAAAATCCTTTTGCAAGGGCTATAGTTCTTTGATTGAAAGTCACCGCTGTGATGCTTTTTTCCCCTTCTCTGAGTCTTATAATTTCTAACAAATTATTGTCACACTTTGAGCTTCCCAGTTCTCAACAAGATCTGAAATAAAAGCATGTGATCTCTGAAGGCCCTGTGAGTTGATCAGCCAAATGAAAAGTGCCATCCGAGGAGAAATATTATTAGTAAGCAGAGATGCCAAAAACTTCGCAACGAACATATTTGGTAGATTAATGGACCGTAATGGATTGCTGCAGTCACCCACTATCTGACCCTCGGATCTGTTTGCATGTCTGCAGTCTGACTCAAATAGCTGCCAAGCAGCTTCCCTGCTGTGGCCATTGCCTTGCAGGGGCTTTTGCCCCTGTGAAGTAGCTGAGATGACTTTCCCCAGGTGACAGGATCAGGCAATTAAATAATGTCAGGGGTGAACAATGCTTCCCATAAGACTATGTGATAATGTCCATGTGCAAAATAACATGGACTTAACATGGTAACACGGACTTAACACCAAATGGCAAGACTTTTTTGAATATAGAGTGTTTCTTGCTGCTGGTTGACTGATGGACTTGCTTACTGTTTATCCATTTGGTTTGGCTGCCAACCGGCATGCAGAAACAACAGATCTGGGGAAGAGGGGGCAAGGAGGATGCTCTTTGGGCTGCGTAAGAATGCTTGTGCCTGGAACACTGCTAACTGCACTGTACCTTACTGTTTGAATACGCAAAAAGTAACTTGGGCTGTTTCCACATGTCCTTAAAGGGGCGGCCCACTCATCGAATGCTGATGGCTTTCCCCCTTCACTCCAGATGTCTCCGTTTTCAAAACCGTTTCAGGATGTTTGGCTCTTTTTTCCGGCACCTTTTCGGGGACCATGGGAAAGTGCATTTCCAGAAAAGATGTTGAAAAAACAGGAGCCTAACAGCCTGCAATGGTTTTGAAAACAGAGATGTTTGAACTGAAAGGGAAAAGCCACCAGAGTTTGGTAAGTCGGCCGTCCCTTTAAGGACATGTGGAAATAGCCTTGATGTACAGACATAAAGCTATTTGTCATGAAAAACTCTGCTTCTTTCTTGATCTCTTCTAGATATAGGTGAAAGTTGACTACTATTCTAATCTTTTGAATGAAAATTAATTTGATATTGGAGGCTTTTTTAATACCATATTTGATACAATGATGATCGTATTTATAAAGTCTGTATAAAAAAGATTTTTACCAGTACTATCTCTCTCAGGGGAACTCAGAGCAGAAGACAGGCAGTACCACTTTGGTAACTTTCATACCAGTATCTGTACTGGCCTACTTTCACTCGATTCCAAAATTTAAAATTGTGTGTGTGGGCTCTCTCTCCCTCCCCCCCCAATAAACCCAGTCTATAAAACTGGCAGAGGAAGTCACCTCTCCCACGTCCTCATTGGCTACTTGACCAAAGCCATTAAGATCCATGAAGGGACATATATGTAGTCACTGAGAGCCAAACTACAAGTGACGCCTGACACTAGTTGGATGCTTGTCAGCTTCCCTCAAGTTTTGATGGGAAATATAGGCAGCTTGGCGGAATGTTGGACAAGTGACAGTGGAAAAGTCCATTGGACAGCAGTCGGAGAGCCAAGCTGCAAGACCAGGACACCTACATTTCCCATCAAAACTTGAGAGAAGCTGACAAGTGTCCAACTAGTATCAGGAGTCACTTGCAGTTTGGCTCTGAGAAACATTACCATTCCTTTTGTGCTGTGGGACAGACTGAGAGCCAAGCTACAGGAGACGCCTGACATAGGTTGGACACTTGTCAGCTTCCATCAAGTTTTGATGGGAAATGTAGGCGTCCTGGTCTTGCAGCTTGGCTCTCCATTTGATTGAAATTTACAGAGCGGCAATCTATGGGAGGGAGAACATGCAGTCGGGAGGGGAGTGCAGGCGTCGGGCTCTCACTGGGTGCCCCCCTTCCCCTCCGCTGGGTGTGTGTGTAGGAGGTTTCTGTAAACTTCAATTAAATGGAGAGCCAAGCTGTAAGACCAGGATGCCTACATTTCCCATCAAAACTTGAGGGAAGCTGACAAGTGTCCAACCTGTGCCAGGTGTCACTTGTAGCTTGGCTCTGAGCCTTGGTGCTCAGAGAACAAGCCTGTGACAATAGGCTGCTTAAGCAGTTTGAATGCACTTAATGGAAGGAAAGAGAACAGCTCAATATCACTACCTCAGTGGTGTCTGCTTGGGAAGTCTCCAGGCTTTTATTACAGGTCATCTCCTTCATATTGCCTCTAAAAAAGAACTGGAAGTGCCAGAGGACGGAAGGAAAATCAAGGCCACAGTTTAAGGATATGCTTCTTCTCCCCAAAGGACCTTAAACTCCTCCCCACTCATTTCAGATAGGTTAATAAGGTCCGGTCTCCCCATGAGGGAAACAGTGAGGGAGCAAGAGACGCTAATTTTGTTTTGTTCTGTTTGGAATGCAGGAGTTGGGAGTTGGCAAACAGTTGCCGCACAGACTCAAAACCAAAAAGCGAAAGGACAGAAGACAGCTGTTCTTCAAAGTGGTACAAGCTGCACACAGTTCCAGCTGAAATTAGCAAGGCCATTTCGAGCTTTATTTTAAAAAACTGTGCTTGGCTTAATCAGCTAACACAATACACTGCCTCTGGATGCTGCCCTTGAGAAAGCTAGCCTGGCAACACCTCTGCTATTTACCTCTCAATGTCAAATATGGTTGATCAAGTATGACTGTTAAGGGAAAGAGGTGAAGCAGGACAGCTCCCCCCGCCACAGAGAAAATATTGATCTTTAAAAGTACCATAACATTTATTTAGACAAGGAGATGTGGTGGAGAAAGATCTTATTCACTTTAGCTTGTAAACTCAGCATGCCTCTCCCGCCTTGGAATTCTGGGAATCAGGGGTCATCTCGTAGAAAAAGAGATGGAGGAACACATTAGCACAACTCATTAGCATGGCTCATTAGCATATGCCACGCCCCTTGCTATCGCCAGAAATGGTTCATTAGCATAACTGATTTGTATATGCCGCACCCCCTGGCATCATTCTATCCTGGCTGTTTTGGACCCAATCCTGGCCATTCAGGGCCGAAATTGGGCCCAAAATGGCAAAAAGGGGCTGAAAATGGCTGAAAAGGGGCCCCGAATGGTTAGGATCGGGCTGCTGCTGAGTGGAAGAGTGATCCGCAACCCGTCAGAGGCCTGATCTGGGCCGTTTCGGCCCCAATCCAGGCTGAAACAAGCCCCAAATAGCCGAGAGTCAGGTGGACGGGGCCACCTGACATGTGACCTCTTTAGGGAACTGCCGGAACTGCGTTCCTGCACATTCCCCCTCAAAATGAGCCCTGCTGGGAATTATTAGTTTCTGTGAATTCTCCATTATTCATCCTTTGTATTGGGACATAAGGCTCCCCTTGGTTGTAGGGTTGCCAACTCCAAGTTGGAAATTCCTGGAGATTTGGGGGTGGAGCCTGGGGAGGGCAGGATTTGGAGAAGGGATCTCAAAAGGGTATAATGCCATGTAGTCCATCCTCCTAATCAGCTATTTTCTCCAGGGGAACTGATCTCTGTAATCTGATGATCATTTGTAATTCTGGAAGATCCTCAGGCCCCCACCTAGAGGTTGGCAACCATAACTCTGGTTGTGAGACTGATAGACTGAAAGGCGTGTGCACTACCAGTGTTTTCTGGATGTGGCAAACTGCAGGGAAATCCCACGAGGAAGACTTTTTTTATTCAGTAGGCCAAAGTAGGATCAGCAATAACCTAAAATATAGGATTCTGAGGGCCAAGCTACAAGTGACGAATGTTCCCTGTTCACTTGCGCTCCACTCAATCCACTTGCTGTTCAAGTGTCATTCGTCACTTGTAGCTTCGCCCTGAGTTAGTTCCTCAAGGGTTCAGCCAGAAGTTTTTTGTATTGCCGTCGGAGGCTGGCAATGGGTTGTCTTCTTTGGGCTCCTTGTCATCGACTTAATAAGCATCGTATGTCTCCTCACTGATTTAAAATTGCTAGGATCCCTCTGGCAGCAATCACACCACTTCTCTCCCTCTCAAATACAGTTTACATTTGTCAGGTAGATATGTTCTCTAAAATATGACTTCCAGATTCTCTTCTAGGAAGGGTTCAGTTCAAAATAATAATTAGAGTCCATAGCTATGTTTTGCTCAAGTAAACCAATGCAGTGATTAACAGTGAAATCTTAAGCAAAGTTTCTGTAAGGCTTGGATCCAGCTTAAAATTGCTAGAGCCCTTGCACAAGGAAATGCAAGAAAAAGACTTCAAGTAGCTTCTTGTTCTAAGTAATAATAATAATAATAATAATAATAATAATAATAATAATAATAATAATAATAATAATAGTCCTCTGTGCAAGCACCTAGTCATTACTGACCCATGCGGGGGAGGACGTTGCATCACGTTTTCTTGGAAGACTTTTTACGGTTTGCCATTGCCTTCCCCAGTCATCTACACTTTACCCCCAGGAAACTGGGGACTCATTTTACCGACTTTGGAAGGATGGAAGGCTGAGTCAACCTTGAGCCAGCTCCCTGAACCTGGCTCCCTGAACTCAGGTCATGAGCAGAGCTTGGGCTGCAGTACTGCAGCCCACCACTCTGCGCCACGGGGCTCCTCATAAATAATGATGATGATGATGATGGAAGAAGACTGCAACAGTAGTCCGAATTGTCATCGGGGCACTTGGAACCATCTCAGAAAATGTTGCAATTCATATGGAAAAACTGCAGCTTTCTGACATAACACCTACAGAACTGCAAAAGACGGTGCTACTTGGAACACCATACATATTACGCCGGTATCTGGTTGATACTTAGGTTCTCCGGCAGAAACTTGTATCAGCTTAGCAAGGCTAATCAATAATAACATGTGACCTCCGCTTATTGTTGATTGTGTTTCGGATAATTTGAATAATAACAACATTCGATTTATATACCGTCTTTCAGGACAACTTAATGCCCACTCAGAGAGCAGTTTACAAAGTACATAATTATCCCCACAGCAACTATCACCCTGTGAGGTGGGTGGACCTGAGAGAGCTCTAAGAGAGCTGTGACTGACCCAAGGTCACCCAGCTGGCTTCAAGCAGAGGATTGGGGAATCAAACCTGGTTCTCCAGATTAGAGTCCTGCCGCTCTTCACCACTACACCAAACTGGCTCTCAGTTTGGTGTGTTCTCATTTGTATTCCCATGCAAATCCCTGGTTATGCAAAATCTTGTGCAGCTAGTTTCTGGGCACTGTAATATATAAGGATGAATGCACTAGGTGTTGCACGAGATCATACAAACAGAACTGCACTAAGTCCATTTATGTTTCCATTTGCACATTGCTGGATCCAAGCCCAAGTTAGTCACATTTGTTTAGTTTCTGCTATTGTAAAACAGAGATAGGCACGTGATGTGTAAAAACTAATAAAGAATTCATAAATAAAGTGTCCACAATCAAATTATTTGAAGATGCCAAAACTTCAAAATTAATGCCTACAGCAGACAATGGATTGCTAGATAGACAAGTTTACTATAAACACCCTAAAGCTACAAAACAGTGGGGAAAAAATACAGTGGCTTAGATTAAAAATTAATATTCTGGAAAAGAACCACCTTAGGGGCCGTTTATTTAAATACACGTTAAACTATTCATTTCCCATCAGAATATAAAGTGTTTGCACCAACGTATCAAAAAACAAAGGCTCCAGATGTATTTAAGCAGGGAAAACGCATACTGTGATTCTGTACCATTAACAGCGGAACTTCCTTTTGGTACAAGGAGCCTTCGGCAGGTAAAACATACCTCCTTCACCAGCAGAAGGCTGCTTGTTGCTTCAGAATTCATGACCATTGGGATGTTACCTGGTGAAAAAAGAGACTACCTGCGGTTGATAGATCAGCAACTATAATGTTGGCAAATTTACCCTCTCTGTCATGAAGAAATGCAGTGATCTGACATAGAATTATAGAGTTGAAAAGGATCTCCAAGGTCATCTAGTCCAACCCCCTGTACAATGCAGGAAATTCACAACTAACCCCCCCCCCCCACACACACAGCCCCAGTGATCCTTGCTCCATGCCCAGAAGCTAGCAAGACACCATCAGGATCCCTAGCCAATTTTACGAATTCATAGAAGCAAGAGATCTGCAACCTCCCTCTTCATACCACTCGTTGATGTATTAAAGTTGAAGCACTGTGTTAATATTTGTAAATGCAATGTATTATATTGGTTTGTTGTTTGATTATTGTTACAGTTCTAAACTTGAATAAAAATATTAAAAGGAAGGATCCCTAGCTAAACTGGCCTGGGGAAAATTGCTTCCGGACCCCAAAGTGGCGATCGGCATTACCCTGGGACATACTGGCTTGGATCCCACTTTCATGGATGGATTTCTATCAGAGGAAGCCTAATTTCCCCACATCTCTGCTCCTGCTGTAGCTCAAAATGCCCCTCTAATGCTGTTCTGGGGAAGGGGGGACCTTCAGGAATACATTAGAGATAAGCACTAGGAACACTGGAACCCAACATCCCTTATAGCAAACCCACATGCCAAAGAGAATTTCCCTCAAGGGAAGACGAAACCTATAGATTCCATTTGTGGCATTATTCTGTTGGGAACTGTTTAATCCCACATGTATAGCAGACAGTGATGGAAAGAGAAAGTTGACAGAAATGGGGTAACAGCCTAAAGCATCTCTGACAAATACTCATCCAGCCTCTTCTTGAAAACTGCCAGTGAGGGGGAGCTCACCACCTCCCTAGGCAGCTGATTCCACTTTTGAACTACTCTGACCATGAAAAAGTTCTTCCTAATATCCAGCCAGTACCTTTGTGCATGTAGTTTTAGCCCATTGCTTCGGGTCCTACCCTCTGCTGCCAACTGGAACAGCTCCTTGCCCTCCCCCAAATGACAGCCTTTCAAATACTTAAAGAGAACAATCATGTCCCCCCTCAACCTCCTCTTCTCCAAACTAAACATTCCCAAGGCCCTCAGCCTTTCCTCGTAGGGCTCAGTCTCCAGACCCCTGATCATCCTCGTCGCTCTCCTCTGCACCCTCTCAATTTTGTCCACATCCTTTTTGAAGTGAGGCTTCCTGAACTGCACACAAAACGCCAGGTGCGGCCTGACCAAGGCAGTATACAGAGGAGCTATGACCTCCTGCAATTTCGACGATATGGCCCCTTTGATACAACCCAAGATTGAATGAGCCTTTTTTGCCGCTGCATCACAGTGACTGCTCATATTTAGTTTACAGTCCACTCTTACCCCAAGATCCCTTTCACATATACTACTGCCCAGAAGTGTATCCCCCATCCAGTATTTGTGCTTCCCATTTTTGTGGCCCAGATGTAATACTGTGCATTTGTCTTTGTTGAATTGCATCCTATTCGCAGCTGCCCACTTCTCCAGAGTATTCAGGTCTTGTTGAATTTTAATTCTATCTTCTTGGGTGTTTGCTACTCCTCCCAATTTGGTATCATCAGCAAATTTAATGAGCAGCCGTTCCACTCCTTCATGCAGATCATTGATAAAAATATTGAAAAGTACCGGGCCCAAAACTGAGCCCTGTGGCACCCCACTGGACACCTCCCTCCAATCTGATGAAACGCCGTTGACCACCACTCTTTGGGTGTGGTCCTCTAACCAGTTCCCTATCCTCCGAACTGTCATATAGTCCAGTCCACAGTCTTCCAGTTTGCCTATCAGAATGTCATGGGGGACTTTATCAAAAGCTTTACTGAAATCCAGATAAGTCACGTCAACAGAGTTCCCCCGATCCAGTAAGCTGGTCACTCGATCAAAGAAGGAAACCAGGTTGGCCTGGCAAGATCTGTTAGGGACAAAACCATGCTGACTTCCCCGGATCACTGAGTGGTCCTTCAGATGCTTACAGATTGAATACTGTTTTAATGCCCAGTTACACAACAAATTGTGTGTGAAGCTGCAGCCTGGACACAGATTGAGACATTACACACACTGAGTATGCTGTTATCAATAGAAGATGTACACTTCATTTTTTTTTTGCACCGAAATTGCTAGTGTCCCCTTCAAATTTCCCGGCAAATCTTTCATTTCTTATATCGCATTTGACTTTCTTTCTTTATAGCTGCTTTCCTCTTTGCTTATTATGCCCTAGCAGTATTTTGAAGACATTCCAAGTCCCATGGAATTAAAAAGCTAGTAAATATAAATTGCCAGTCCAAATAAATTCTACGATGAAACAAATATATCAGAGAAGGTTCCTCAGAGATTCCCTCTTAAAGTCATCTAAAATGAACAAGTGCCTTTTTCTAGATCAAGCCACCCCAGTAAATCTTGGTTCCCTTTGGATCTCCTTGATGTGACCCCGCTGGTTAATGGGGATAAGATAATTTGAAATTGAAAGACTACTGTCATTATCTTAGACACAGAGACTCTTGCTATCAATATACCAATCCCTAATAAACAAGGCTTAGGCCATAAAATAATAAATCAACATATGCATGAGGAGACACAAATAAATGATTAATGCTATTATTTTCTCCGCAGAATTTGATAAACTTATATATCTCCTCGGATTCATCTCTGCAGGGTTCCAGACAGAAGTAGATTAACTTATTGTGGCTTTTATATAAAGCATTTTTAGTTGAAAAGAACATCTTTGGATTAGGGTGGACCAGTTGTTTTCTTGTGCTTGACATGTTTTAGACATTTTGTATGCCTGCATCAAGTTGTTTCTATTCTGGTCATGCTCGTGTGCAGAGCGTTTGCCATGCACATGTGACCGACACCCTTACCATTTTTTCAGTTTCTTTTCTCCAGAAAATGGGTTTAAAAGATAGTATTATTCCCTGCAGCGCTGCAGCTCAACAGGTGTGGGAGGGATCCCCATATTCTATTGCACCCTTGTCCACTTTGCACTGATGTCACCACTCCACTGTAGCCGGATTGCACATTACTGATAAATGAAGGTTCTCCAGTGCCTAATGAGGGAGGCGCCCGTTGGTCTTCTCCTTTGCCGCTTCCTCGCATGAAAGCTGCTTTCGCAAACAGATGGAGTTCTCTGTTCGAGCTTCTAGAAAACTGATTTTTAAGCTTAACTCTTGCTGCTGCATAAATGCTAAACTGTCCCTTCCCCATTTAAAAAAAAAATCTTAAAGGAGGATTGATATGGCTAACATATCCAACAGCACAGCATGAGGAGTTGCAACAAGATTACAGTCCCGTAAATTCCTCCTTTTTCTGAATTATTGTTTACCTGATATTGCCATAAAGGGCACAATATACATGGGATTTTAGTTTATAATCAAAACATTGCATTCAAGACTTTGCCATTATTGCCAGTGCTTGATTTTACAGTGTCACCTCTTTCCAGGACCCACTTAACCATATGCTATTTAAATATTTGTCTGCACTGCGATCTTTGTTTTGTTCCAGTCTCCAAGCCAGTCTTTCTACTGCTTACATGATCTGCTACATCTAATGACTGCAATTTATAATGTAGAACTGTTCCTTTAAAACTCTTCATTGACACTTACATGCTTGTATATATCTCACACACATACACAAAACCACAATCTTGAGTAGTTGCATTTTATTGTATAGTTCTCAAGTTAAATATAAATCTATGAGCTTCTCCATATGAAATTAAAGCATAGTGCAACCAGTTAACATATTTGAGATATACAGATGACTGCATGATACAATGTGATATTTTTCTGCTGTTATTATATTTACATATTTGATTACCTGGCTTGCTATTTACATTTCTAAGCATATGCCATAGATATAATTGGTTATCTGCACTGTACATTGTTTTGTTACAGAATATTTAATATTGCATGTAAGACAACACCGCCTTCAGGACTTCCCTATGGATTCTCATGAAATTACAAGTCATGTTAAATAATGAGGTGTCCTGATAACAGTTCTATGCTGAAAACCATTTAACTCATAAGAATATCTATAGCTGATACCCATTTTAAAAAGGATTTTTAGTTATAACAAGTAGATGTCAAAATGGCAGAAATGTTTCTCTATCTATGTAACATTTGGTTGGGATGGCACTTTACCTGAGATACAAAATTATCAAAAAACCAACTATATTTTTAAAAAGTTATTTAGAGACTATATAATATGTATATATAGGGGAAAGTATGCATGAAATTATATTGATTTTCTGTAAAATACCCCATTTTTATAAAACAAAAATGCAAGTTATGCATTTAGGAAATTCCACACCCTCATCTACCGAAGTGCTATTTCTGCCCCCACCACACCCATTCAGATTTCTTTTTTCTGCACAGAAGTACTTAATTTTTAAAGAAAGCAATACAGATCCCAATTGAACTCGGAAGACATGATAACTCAACTTAACTGGATCTTCAGAGGAATTTTAAATATAGTTTTACTTACACACACACACACACACACACAATGTATGTGTGTAGCATCTAACCCAGCAAGTGTCTCTAGATTTTTTATTATTCTAATTCCTATGCAAATAAGGACATTACACACTCACACACACACACACACAATGGGCAGTTGCTTCGTTAGGCACTACATGACATTGTAAACTTAAAATACCACAGATACAGAGAAATCATATGTTGAACATAAAATTCTGCAATATTTGAGAAAGATATGGACTGGATTCCATGAATATATTTTGACATTAATGGAAGAGATCTAATTTAATCTGCCTTATATTATCGGTGCCCAAGAATTCTACAATGTTGAGAACCAAAGCCAATACTGACTGAAGTTGCTCTACACCAAAGTTCTCAAGCACATCAACGTATGGAACACAGGAGTAGTGGCAACGTATGTTGTTACTCAACCCCATCACAGAATGATATATGAACTTCACCTAGGTTCTGTGGCTCCACCAGATGAACCTTATTGTTGCTTGAAAATCCCTAGAAAATTTTATTCCCATGAAAGCGGCTAAGCCTCTTTGATGTGAAATTAATGCCATTATCAACCAACTGCGTATTGGCAACATGAAGACTCCAATTTAGGATTAATACCATGGTTCACAGTCAATATCTCAAGACAATTCAAATGCAGGGTTAAGTAGCAAGACACTTTTAAACCCGCTAGTCATAATACCTCAAGGAAAAATAAACCTTGAGAATCTTTAATGCCTGTTTTTAGGTGCATGCATCCATCACTCCTTGAGGTCAAGTTTCCAAACTCATTATGGAGGGGAGAGAAGCAAAGAAGCAGCTCTACTGCTTGTAGTTCTCAACCATTCATGGATCCATAAATAGGACAGGCAGCAAGGTGACACAACAAAACAGCTGAAAGGCCTAAACATAAAAAGGCAATCGCGAGGAGTTCCTGAAAATAAGTTTTCCATTCAGAGTATATTAACAAAACTCTGGACAAGTTCACATGAACAAACAGCTACACGTTGTAAACTTCTTTTTCCTGGACTATCCTCAGATCAGGCAGAAGTTGAGGTTTACACAACTGCTCATCCAGCAGTAAAACTCCTTGCTCATACAAGTCTAGCATTTCAGGAAGAAGGGATCATTCTCTTGGGAATGCCGGATTCCTGTGTGGAAGTTCAAAACACTTAGATCCTCATCTGCAGCTTGACGCTCAGGAAGAGTTTTCTACTACTCAGTTCTGCAGTTTGTATAAAATGCCCCCTTATGGTAAGAGATTAATAGACTGAACTTTTCCTTTAAGTTCTATAAATAAAATCTGGGGGGGAAATGTAAGTCTGTTACATTTTGTTCATTGTTTTGAAGGAAGCTGTGCCTTTGAGTTTAAATTTGCACACAATCTTGATGTATGTAAATTAGTTCCCACCTAAACTTCTCATATAACTCCTATTAATATGCACTAACACATTCTGCTGGATTACGCTTTTCATAGAAGCAAACATATAGTTTTGATTAGTTGCTCTGGTGAATAAATGCTAGATAATCCATTATACATAGTAGTTGGGACTGTCGACTGATTCACCAGCCATACTAGTGAGGAGGGGAATGGAGAGATCTTAACTGTCTCATCTTCCAACCCCCACCCCGGCAGTATAAAATTAGTGCTTTTCCCATGATTATATGGAACAGCATCTTGGCTGTTGATGACTCAGGTAAATAGTCTAGAAACCCAATCAACTTGGGAACTGTCCTCTTCTTTGTTTCTCCTCCATACTCAGTTTATGTCTGAAGGTGCGAGCTGAGGATAATGTCTCAGTTAAGCTTTCTCAACAAAGTAAGGCAAAACATATTTAAATATATGTATCACTGTAAACCAAGACACTTGGGGAGGAGGATCATTGTTCAAGATAAGAGGCCTACATCCTAACAAGTATTTGAATGGTTTAACACGTTTAAATTATCAATACATTACTGCGGCAGGAAAAAAGATCTATTTTTCTTATTTTAATCAGTACGTTTTAGACACTCTAAAGTGAAATAATTTATTAAACACTATTTGCACTCCTTAGCACATCTGGGGTCTCTCCAGGTATATTATCAAGTAGCATTCTTTACCTAATTCTAGAAGTTGTATTATATTGAGATCTGTGTTACTGGGCTTCAGTATGTAACGAAAGATCACATTAAAGGATAAAAAATATTTCTCAAAATAAATATAAAGCAAGCCTGTATGACCCCCTACCTGACCTTGCTGCCTGATGAACCCCATCCTCATTTCTATGCAAGGTCGAGTATTTTTATTTGCCAACAAGGACATCAGAGACAAGCAACGCTTCTGTCGAAATAATGGATATAACTGACAAGGGACAAGGCTCAGCGAGACAGGGCAGTCAGTCATTAGATACCAATGAACAGAAAATACTTTCTTCAGTCATAGAATTACCAAAGGAAAAAGCTGAATGAAACCAAGACTGAATATAAATCTCTCTCTTCTATGCACACTGAGCAAAAATGTCCAGTTTGAGGTCCACCTTGTTCTTCTCAATCTCTTGGTTTGTCCACTTCTTTGGTAATCCACTCATTGTCTAGCTTTTCGCTGAACTATAATGGAGCATTTTATTTCAAGACACTGGTGCGTATTTATGTCGACACAACCCGATAATGCTAAAACGATACCATGCCACAACAAGGAAGACCATCTGTGCGTATGGTTTCTGGCTCTTTCATCTTTTGTAATGATTGGGGGCATCTGCAAATGCAAACTTCAGTCTGTAGGCTTCTGCAAGAAGAACACTGATATCTTCATTTCCCCAGTGCATCGTGGGCAAGTTCTGTAAAAACATTAGCAGTTCCTTAAGGGGGGAAAAGAGAGAGAAATCAGAACAGAAAATGTCTTGATATTTAAAAGCTGATCAAGATGTGCTTTGGACAAAGAGCTTTTGGACAAATCCAGGTCAATTAAAGTAAAATCTCAAGATGAGTGACTCCAGTCTAAGCCCATTGCAATATATGTTATCCCACTATGAAATGTCTGCATTGCTTAACATGTAATGTTAATACTTATGCTTTATTTCAGCTTTCTTTCTAATTTTTGCAGTCTTATACCCATCACAGTGCTTATGGGATGTTTCATCCTGTTGATTGTTTTGGCATACACTGTGTAATCTGGTGAGAAAGGCAGACGATAATGCAAATAAAATAAATAAATTAAGACACCTGATACCATATTATCAATTGCTTTAAAGGTCAAAACAAGCACTTTGAATTGAGCTCAGAACTTAACAGGCAGGCAGTGACAATTTTAAAGAACTTGTAGGATAAGCTGTCTGTGGTCAACATCTGACTGCAGCTTTCCTGACACATTTTGAATACTTTTGTTTTTTAAAAAAGCTCACATACAGCACCTTAACGGTTTGCATGAAATGTGATTTAAGTTTGCCTTTGAAATTTCTGCTTGCTAATGTGGGGTTTTAAAAGTCGTTGCTGTACCCTAGGGAGCAGAATGAACTACAGTTTTAGTCAGTGTTGAGGGAAATTTTTTCAGTCACCCTTTGTATATCTCAGAGATAAGTTCATTCTGGGCAAAGTAAGCAAACTGTGTGGAGCCTGTACAATAGTCTATGTCTGTGTGTTTCTGAGAGAAAATATTTATTCTAGTTAGGCAACCTGTGTGGAGGCCTGAAGGGACTTCACTGTCAAGGTCAGTGAATCTGTGTGATGTTCTGAGAAATTCTGGCTAAATCAGGCAAACTGTGTGCGCACTTGGTGCAGTCTGTGTATATCTGAGAGAAAAATTATTCTATCTAGTCCAGGCAAGCTGTGTAGGAAGGCCTGGGTGTGAAAATATGTCTGTGTGTATTAGATGAAAGTTTATTCTGTTAGAGAAGATCTGTGTGACTGGACATGTGAATATATAACTGTCTTTCAAAGTACCAAGCTTAAGAACTGTTCTGAAATTGATACATTGCAACCGTCATGCTTATGTACTTACAAATAAATTCTATTTTTTAAAAAAGACCCTTTTTTAACTCACAAGCACACTCATGTGCTGATCGTTCTGTCAAACTACCATCTGTGACAAAGCCTTCCTATAATACCAATTAAGCAGAAGAAATCTAAGGCAGAAAGTGTTTGGTGGCAGCACAAACCTTTTGTGGAGGCAGTAATATATAGGTCACACAAACAAAAAAGGAAAGGTGTTCTCAAGGTAGAAGCCTGGGTAAAATAGAGAACGCTTGAAGGTCTGTGTGACTAAAAGAAAAAGATCGAGAGCCCTCCTGAGGTATGAGTTCAAGGTAAAATAAGGAGGAGCTGAATTAAAGGTTCAAAGGCAAAGGTTTAAAAAGGGTTTAAAGGCTTTAAAACCTGAGCAAATCATTACAGGATGTAATCATTAAGCAAATCATTACAAGCGCTCTTACAATAACTTAACAGCGTGACCAAAGCATGTATATTTTTTTATCTGTTAGACACCTTGGTGGCAGAAAGGTGGAGTGTAAATAAATAAATCACTTTGATCAAACATCAGATGTATACACATACAAATCTTGAAACATCTGTGTGTATACATATACCAAATTAACCTAACAAATCAGTTGATTCTTTGAAGAATCTCCATGACACGACCAAAGTATCAATACAACTAATTCTCAATGTTGCCAAATCTGTGGATTACTTAAATCCAGAGACTGAAGCCATGAACAGACATGACAAATCCTTCAGAACGATCTGAAGTTTAAACTAAAATTTAAAAGAAACATTGGGAGGTTAAAAAAAACCCCAAGTAACAGAAGAAGTGCATGTAGCTTGTCCTCAGTGGAGATTGCTAGGCAACCATATAGTATTGCCAGCCTTCAAGCACTGGTTTCTGTCAGTAAAATGGAGGGGGAGGAGGCAGGACCCTTTTCAGGGGTGTTTTAGCCTTTGGGGGAGGATTCATCAGGACCAGGACTACCAGCAACCACTGGGCAACTTGGTACTACCCCACTTGTATGATTCATGCAGGCCTGGCGGCTAGCTATTATTCAACAGCTTTCATTCCATGAAAACCAATGTTGTGTAGTGGTTAGAGTATCAGACTAGGATTTCAGAGAGCTGGGTTCAAATCCCCACTCTTCTATGGAAGCTCAGTGATCTTAGGCCAGTCACAAAATCTCAGCCTAATCTACCTCACATGGTTGTTGTGAGGATGAAAAGGAAGAAAAGAGTGAAATGAGATGTCCCCCACAAGTCCTGCTTGCCATATATCTAATTCTGAACAGAGCTTCAGTATATGGATTAGCAGATCCACAAAATAATAGAAACAATGTCTGTAGTGTTAAGAAGAAAAAGCCCACTGAGCTCTCAGTTGCCATTTTGGAGGTTGCTAGACAACCACGACAATATTGCTGAGCTTTCCAAGCCTTGGTTCCTGTAAAGCAAAGCCCTGGAGGGAGCACTTGGAGACCAAAACAGCCCTGGAAAAGGTCCTGCCCCCTTTGCCTGTCATGTCCCCTCATGGAGGATTTGCTATAGACATGCCTGGCAGCGACCACTGAAGACCAACGTCACTTGGCCCAACCTGGCAGCCCCTGGCAACAACACCTAGTGCAACCAGGCTCAAACCTGGTGGTGATCACCACACAACTCTGCCAGACTTTTCCCAAGCAAAGGCTTGCCGGTGGGTGGGAACATGAGAAAACTGAAGACTGAAGAGCAGATAAAAGTAGGCTGGCTTATGGGTGAGAAGGACAGAAGGAAGCAGGAGAAAGAGAGATACTACGGGGGTTGCCAGAGACGGGAAAGAGTGGGGGCAGGGAAAATGAGATGCTCCTTGCAAGTCCTTGCAGTTCCATTGCTTGTATATACTATTTCATTAATACAAAAATATTCAGAAGTTATTGCCCTGCTTTTCAATGCCACATGACACCAACATTAACATGCAATACAAAACTATAATGATACACCTGTGAAGCATGAAGGAAGAAGATTTCAGGAGGAATGCAATGCATATTCATGAAACACTTCACATTTTCAACGGTAAAGTGAATTAAAAGGATCTGAAGCCACCTATTCTAGACATGCCATAAATCAGTGCAGCTGATGAACTCCTCCTGTTCATTTAAGAGGAATCGCCCCTCTCTGTACCTGCTGAATGGTTCAACAGCCAGCTTTTAAACATCTTAGCTATCTAGTTTTATGCAGAGTTCACTTTCATTTCTCACAGGCTACAAATAAACTTGGAGTCAGATTTAAGATTTTTTAATAGTTAGATCTTTCACAAAAGTTTCTTGCAAGCCCACTGCCTATAAAAAGAACATTATTATCTTATTTTTAACCTTTCTTTCTCATTCTGTGACCTTTTAACCAATGGATCAAACAGGAACACAAGTGTGATTCACCAAAAAGATTAAAGTTTGAGTAGACAAAAAAGGTCAGTCCACACCAATAACGGTTACATTTTAAGACATTTAAGACAGAGATGTTTAAAAAAATAATCCTTTAACTAAAAATCAAAGAGTTTTCTGTGGATTCAGCAACTTGATTTTTTAACATAAGCATTTCGTTTTTGTTTTCATGCAGGCACACTTAGGGTGTCTTTTAAATGTCACCACTCTTTAAAACGTTTTTGGACACCAAGCTAGGACTACAAACGTGACTTTTTGCCCATCTCCTGCAAAATTACCTCTGATCTCCGAGCCTCAACCCCAAATGAATCAGTAAATGGTAGTATTCTATAGCTTATTTCTTTGACAATTTTGTTATTAGTCTGGGGAAAAAATCTTGTTACATTCTGGAAGAACCAGCCTCTAAAAATAGAAAAATAAGTGATAGACAGAACTCAACTGCCAGTTTTTGAGATTGGTCAAGTAGGGCTGACAGTTCTCAACAAGGTGAAACTGAGAAAATGACATTTTGACAGAGCAATCTTTCACTAATCTTTTGATAGCATAGGGAGATATATCGTCCATGTGATTATTTCCAAATTTCTTTTAGAAGAAAACAATTTCATGGAAGGAAATGCCATAAAATATGGCTAACAGACAGAGCTTTTTGAGTCCCTTTTTAATATTCATGTTGCATATAAAGTAACAGACTTCAGATGAGTCTTCAGTCTACTTTGAACAGCAAAACAACAGATACCCATTTTGTGTAACAGAAATCCATCTACAAGGTATCTGAATGTCTACTTTACCACTCATATAATATGCTTGCACGAATGCAGTTGGACAAGTTATTCTTCCTCTAATTACATGAAAAAAATGACATTCTGTAGCCAAAAATACTAATTTATTTCCCTTCTTATAGAAAACATGTACATATAGGATGCTATTTAACAGAATAGGTAGCCTTTGTGTTCTCTACTATCAGCTATAACCATGAAAGTATATGATTTTGAACATTATCAGTATTCCTAGCACGCAACTCAACTCCTCTATATGCATACCCTTTAGGAGTTCTTTAATATTGCCTGACAAATCAAAGGAAATTTTTAAAAAAGGATCACCAATAATGAAATAAGAAGGGGGGGGGGAAACAACTAAAAATCAACAAAATGATTTTCAGCTATGAAGCAGAACTGCGAAGCTTCACTGACGTTAACATGTATTGAAGTAGTATAAAGCTGAACGGTGTCATCTTACACATTCAGGAAAGTGATTGCAAGCTAGCTCTAATTCGGGTGTGAATTGTGCAATGGATGAACACCGATGTCCAACTTGTATTAACTGTCTACACTGTGTTGCAGTGACTGTGTGTGTATCCATAAGCATGCCATGGACTGCAACCGCAGAGGGCAAAGAGTTGTGAAAAAGAAGGGCTTGAGTGTTATGTCAAGAACGGGCTACGGTGTGATGAAGATGGGATCCACCTGGATTATGATATATTCTTTGTAGGGACCTAATGCTAGTGAGCCTGTGACATCTTTTCTTTCTTTACACATTGGAGGACACTGCAGAAGAGTTCATGTCAAAACACTACGAATACAGAGACAATTGGTCTCTTTAGACATTACTCAACAGCACAAGGATGATCATGGAAAATCAATTTCCACATGGCTGGGCTAATGTACAATGGACCACTGTTATCTTCCTAATAAATACAGCGATCTCTACTTTCCTGTAAACATGACTAACATCACTCTTTAAAAAAACGTGGTTTCCATTAGGAATGGTGCTGAAGTCCTTGGCTGAATTTACATCACAAGTCTTGGTAAATGCTCACTGGAAATTACATTTCGAATACTGGCAGTTTGAAAACAAAATATATCTGTGTGGGCTGTGTGCCAGCCATATTCATTTGGGAAAGTTCACCAAGGTACTTACTTGCGTAACAGACTTCAAGCGTTAAATGCAAGCGCACACAGGAAAAAGAATGCTCTATATAGAAATGATCTGAGCTGGATTATCAGTAGGTGTTGTTTAAACAAAGTGAACCTGCACCCCCTCAATGAAAATCCCGTATGTTGCTTGAGACAGACTGAAGTATCTCGAGAGTGCTAGCACAGTATGTTTAAAGGGCTGTCAGGTCTGTTGACCACTGTCCTTCCATATTGTTATTCAGTTTATGATGTGTTGCAATAGCCTCTTGCACCTGCTCCCCGTTGCTTTCCAGATTCCGAGACCAGTGAGCCCCTTATCTCGGATGGCCCGCTGCAGCGGCCTTGGGACAGCTCCTTCCGTCCCGCTACTGACTGTGTTCGGTCAGAAGAGCCGGAGGGAACATACGGACATGTGAACGGATTGATATAATGTATCCTATGCTCAATGCGTCACTCTTAACAAGAGACCTGTGTACTGCCAGATGCCCGTAATTGCTTCTGTGTAACCTATAGACATATGTACCGAGAAGCCTGTGATATCTCAATAAAGACCTATTTACTCAAGAGAGCTTGGATTTCTTGTTGCAAGGGTTGGGAGTCACCTTCAACGTATCCTGTCTTTCATAGACTGACATAGACTGTCAAGCTGCAGCCAACTTATGGTGAACTCTCAAGATTTTCAAACCAAGAGATGAACAGAGGTGGGTTGCCATTGCATGCCTCTATGTAGTGACCCTGCACTTCCTTGGGGGTCTCCCATCCAAGAACTAACCTGGACCGACCTTTCTGAGATTGAGCTAGCCAGGTCATTAAGGTCAAAGTGGAAGCCCTAGGTCTGCATATAAATCTAGATTTCCCTTGCAGTTACAGAGTAGAAGAGGAGGATTTGCAATCAAGATAAGACCATTTTAAAGCCTAGCATTGCTGTCAAATGCTTAGGTGGAAGGCGTGCATTTTTGTGAGAATTCACAACCCTCTTCCGCGCATAGCCAAAGATAAAAAACAGAACCAATATACATAATCAATATATAACCAAGATATAAAAAGATATATCTATCTATCTATGGAAAAACCATATGCTGCCTATCATCATCATCATCATCATCATCATCATCAGTAGTAGTCTACCTTTCTCTTGGATTACATAATCAATAGCTGGGACATTCACTGAGCAAAGTACAATAATGAATAATAGGAACAAACACAAAAGCCAACCACAGAGATGAAATCTTACTGAAACAAAGCAAATTACTTTTCATGGCATGTTTAACGATGTAAAAGCTCCCTATCAGGTGTATGTCTATATCAACAGCCAGCATCCAGCAGAGTAGCATATAGTCCCTATCCCCCATCAGTGCATCCCTCCGAGCTACTTCTTACAACACAGCCTTTTAACTTGGGTAGAAATCCCTTCTGAATAATTCAGTCTTGCATAGGAGAATGGAAGGCCATTCCATAAGGTGGAGGCTACCACAGAGAAAGTACATGTGTGGGCAGCTGTTCATTTTGCACTACTGCAGGCCGGTCTCCAGAGACCTGTCAGAGATGGCTTGCAACTAAAAATGAAACAATTGCAGCCCTCGAGAAGCCCCAACCGTCAGGTTGCAATGGCAACCGCAAATTGAAACAGCCATTAATAACCAGCCAGGTCATAAAAATAGTGAAAAACAAACAATGAGCAGCCTAAAATGATGTTGAGAAGTTTATATAAGTTCCTATCTTATTAACATGTCCTTGTGTTTGAATCACTCACTCCTATGTTGTTTACCTTGTAAATAAAAGTTATTCTTTTTTCTGTTCTACCCCTGGCTGGCTTAAAGTTGTTGGCTTAGGGAAACACCTCATTCTATCTGGCCACGACCAAAGTGTCAGAGGAATTAAATGGAGGCAGTGTATAAGGGGGGGGGGAATTCTGAGCTCCTGATTCCAATTCCCTTCATAATTCAGCTGGGCAAGAGGTAGTAAATTGAGAGAACTGCCTACCTGTCTGGTGAAGTCCCTGGGAAGAAGAGAGAGGGGTCCCTGCATGGATTCGACTCAGAGCTCTCAGCCTGATAATTATGGACCAGACATAGGTTTGCCGGATCCTGATACCTTCTGTGTATTTGATTTTGCGTGTGCTCTTGGTGCGTGTGTGATGATGTCACTTCTGGGAAGTGATATCATCACAGAGGCCATGGGCTTTGCACGGGACTAATTCTAGCCCATTTGGAGACAAAATTGGCCCCAGCGAAGCATGGGAGCATAATGACCTCAGAAAGTGACGTTATCACCCCCCACCGGGAGTGCGCCCGGTGTACACTTTTGTGGGTTGCCTGGTGGTGGCGGGCAATCTCTGCAGGGCTTGCCAGTTTCTGCCAATCACCAGCAATCAGCAGGCAATGTGGCAAAACTCCAGAAGATTGCCCGCCACCTAACTAGACAGGTGGCATATTGGGACTTCCCTGAACCGCCCGTGTAGCCCAGAACCTGAAAAGGGAGGCTTCAGGTTTGTCACACATGGGTAAAAAGATTTTGCCTTGGTGCCCAAAAGAAAAGTAGGCACATTCCAAAAGTGAGATGTCCTCACTGAAAAAGTCCTGTCTCTTTTCACCACCTGACTCATCACTGCAAGAGGGGTACAAAGGGCAGGGCTCCAGAAGAAGACCTTATCCTCTCCGTGTTATGAACGAAAGGGCCACACAGGTCTTATAACATCAAATGACATACCTGGGAAGAATTTTAAATCTGGTTGATTTAGAGCCAGGAAACAAAACAATAATAGATATTTATATTTCTGTTCATTTTCTGCTCATGCTGCAGCAGTATGACAATTTTTTGTCATAAGATAACAAAGTCTACATACACCAGCAGACTAGAAGTGAACAAAGAAAGAAAAATTACTCCTCCTTCCTCACCCGCTTGTTTGAAAAGAAGGACATCTGTCACCCCATACCATATTATCCATTTCATACTACATAAGCTTTTTCTTTTTGGTTCCTATTTGCCCTTTCATCAGCTGTGTTGATTGAATTTGGTAGTTAAGTGCGATTTTCATCTTCTCTGGAGGTTACACAGTGATAAAGCCAATAATTGACATTGTTATTCAGTTTCCACTGAAGAAAGAAACATGGAAAGAAAACAATTTTCTTCAGACCAAGGCATCTCCAGTGACAGCTATGAATTACTGACTAAACAGACGTGCTGCCTAGTCATTTCTGTTGGGCAGGTCACCTCGATGGCTTAAGTGCCACAAGCGAGGCCAGTTCCCTGCATACTAAGAAGCTTTTTATACTTTAATAACATACACACTACAAAATTAAACGTATATAAAATTATGGTCAGTAGGTTAATCTAACCCCCACGTAACATAGATATGTCTTAAAACTCAGTTTTGATAATATTTTCAGAGAACAAAAACAAATGGAAGTGCCTTATATTCAAACTATCAATGTACAAGTCAAGCATCCATAGCATATTCCATGTTTTTGAAAAGTCTGCTTGAGTACACACTAGAAGTCCAACAGTATATGCAAGAGTAAGTGACACTCCCACCAACAAAAGAAATTCGACTTCAACCTCCCTCCCTCCAATCTGGAGGCATCTTGGTTCAGAGGCCCACAGAATTGGACTCTGAGGGCCACTCTTCCTGAAACTTGGGAGGGAGGGCTTTAGAGGATAGTCAGGACTTGGAGTAGGTTCCTGGCAAATTTGGAGAAGTTTTCCTGAAAAATGTCCCCCCAGCCAGCCCATGGATATTTTCAGGCATGGAATAGTGGCCAAATAAACCCATTTTTTTCTGATCTGTCTGAACACGATCAGAGAATCTTTCCCAGATTTTGGGAATTCCAGATCTAGATTTCTCAGATTCTTTTCTTTTCTTTTTGGGTGCATACAATTAGGATGCAGTATTATTAGGAGGTTTTTTTAAAAAAATATTATTATTAAGAAAGGTGACCAGCTGTTGGGACTACCTGAACTGATGTTACTTTCTTCCTATAAGTACTATGCTAAACTCTGACACACTATTGTAGGAATCCCCAACCTTTGAGCCTGTGGGCACTTTTGGAATTCTGACACAGGATGGAGGGCACAACCAGAAAATGGCTGCCCCAGGAGACGGAAAAGTCACAAAATGTCAGAGAATGAGGTTATGCCTAACTTTAGTAGTAATTCTTCAGCATTTCAAGCAGAAGGTCTACTTAACAGGATGACTTTTAAAACGAACATACTGTTTTAAAACATTTTCTTGCATACGAACAGCTTACTTCTATCACACAGCAAAGATTCTTGTGCTGTGGTGGCAGCTGCTGTCAAACCAACAAAAGCCCCAGCAGGACAGGATGCATCTCCTTTAAAAAAGACTTGGGTGGCACTAGGAGAGACATTGGTGGGTGACATACTACAGTCTCCTCCTCGACAATACTAGCTTGATACCCATGCTTTGCTACGGTACTTAACTACTTTAAATCCAGTTATAATACTTACGGGTATGTAACATTTTTTTAGTTTGTGGGTGTTTTTTTTTTTACAACCATAGCGAATTTTTAGGGGAAGACTGGGAGATGCATTTTACCTAAGGACTAGGGCTGTGCATGGGTGGGGAGATTTTATATTCCTGCTTCAGGTTTACCTGAAGAGGGAATTCGGAATACTCCCAAATCCGAAGCAGCAAGCCACTTCAGATTCGGGTTCCGGAGATTGCTTCAGTATGCTCCGTGAAGATTCGGAGCATACTGAAGATAAGGGGGGAAACTCCTCACCACCACCCACCACCCTCCCTGGGGCAACCCCTCTACCCTCCACCCACTTACCTCATGGCGGGAGGGTTATCAGCTGGGTGGCGGGCCGCTGCCACCATGGCAGTGGCGGCGGCAGCACAAGACTGTGCAACCTGGAGCCAGCCAGCTCCTCTGCCACCACGCCACTGCCCAAGCCTGCGAGGTGGTGGGGAAGGCTGGAGCCTCCTTCTCCAGCCCTTCCTGTCCCTCAAATGGCCATGGTGCGCTGGCGCCACAGCTGCCATTTGAGGGGCAGGAAGGGCTTTCTCCACCTCCTCTGGCCCTTCCTGCCCCTCAAATGGCTGCCACGGCGCCGGCACACCACGGCCATTTGAGGAGGAGGCTCCGGGCTTCCCCACCACCTCGCAAGCTCGAGCAGCGATGGCAGCGGCAGAGGAGCTGGCGGAGCCACCGCAAGGTAGGTGGGGGAGGTGGGGGGTTGTTTAAAGAGCCCTGCCACTGCTTGCAAGCAGCGGTGGGGCCCTTTAAGCAAGCCCCGAAGTTTTCTGAAGCATTTCCGAATGCTTCAGAAAGTTTTGCTTCAGTATTCCGAAGCACGGCCAGCATGCTTCAGGGATACCAAAGCTAACCAAATCGGGTCCGCTTCGGGTACCTTTACCCAAAGCGAAACCCGAATAGCACAGCCCTACTCAGGACATATTCAACAACTCCCAATAGCAACTGCATACTGTTTAGAATGTGGGGTGGGGTGGGGTGAGGACCAATCAGGCCGCATATGCAAATGACCTCTGTGTTCCAACTGTCTCTGGGAGGAAGAGGATGTGTAGAATGTTGTGAGGCCCAATCAGCCTGCATATGCAAATGACCTTAAAAGGCTGGCCTGATCAGGGAAGAGTGGTCAAGCTGGCAGTGGGCAAGGGTTCAAGCAGGTAGCAGCCTGCCAGCCACACAGGGAAGCTGACTCTCTTTGGGAAAACACATTTTACCCCCTTAGGGGGCAAATTTCTTAAAATCCCTTCTTAGTGGGTATTTACATCAAGAAAGGAATGTTCTCCCCAAATTTCATGTTTCTAGGTCCAGGGGTTTGGGCTGGGCATTGATAAGTCAGTCAGGACATTTATCTTTATATTTATAGATAAGGCCTCTTTCTCAGTAGCAATTTCTAGTTTAGGAGCCATACGCAAACATAACTTTCTGTCAGTTGAAACCAAGTCTCTATCTCTATGTACTGATTTTTGATACTTATCAGCGCTGAATCAAAAAAAAAAGTATGACTACCAGATATTCTACTTGTTTTCTATCATTTCCAACCACAGATTTGAAAACTTACAACATAATGACTTGAGGTTGGTTTTACAAAACAGATGGAACCCAACGGAGGGACCCAGGTTAATGGATGGATCTGTTTGCATTTGCTTGCCTAAATACAAAGGGGAGAGTGATGAATGAATACACATTTTTACACGGGTTACAAGCAATCTTCATAATTTTACATGCAAAACAGCTGTAATTGCAATGGAGTGAGCTCAAGACTGGAGCACAGACTTATGCAAAAAGCACTCATGAAAGTAGCCATATGGATGCATTAATATCTGACTTCGAATGTGGTGTTGGTAGTGATTTGTACATGTACACTATGTAAAGAATAGGCTTTAGGTGACTCACCACTCAGGAGCAGGACTTTTCACTCTTCAACACATGTGAACATATGAAGCTGTATTACCAGATGTCAAGACTATTGGTTTATCAGGTTCACACTGTCTGATCTGATTGGCAGTACCTTGCCAGGGCCTCATTAGGGTGTTCTTTCACATTACCTGCAATCTGTTCCTTTTAACGGGAGATGTCGGGGGCCATGCATGGGAACTCCTGCATTACTTTCCTATATGGCTGGAACCTACAGATTCTTTCTAAGATTCTTAAGTGTCTGAAGTGGCCCCTTGTTTTGTATTAGTTAAACGCACATCAAATCTCTTATGCTGAATTCCACTCAACTAAACCACTCAATAGGAAAAGCAGCCACTTTCTAGAGCTGAGTGTCTGAAAATTTCCTGGCTTATCAGCATTTTCAAATTTCCTGATATATTTACATAGGATTCCCACTGCAGAGAAGCAAACAGGCTATTTCTCTATTTTTTTAAAATGGTGAACACTATTGCAACCTTTTAAGGGATTAAGATAATGCCTTAGTTCTTGTATGCTGTTCTGAAGTCTTTTGTAAGATTTTCTAGACTATGGCTTTAATTTAATTATGTATACACATACACACCCAAGTTAGATACTCTGAGGACTTTTGTTGTATCCTACTGCGAGACAGAAATAAGTCAATAAAAGAAAAAATCTGCAGCAGTCCCTTTCTCACAATTGTGTGATGGATATATCTAGAACTATAGGAGAACAGTTGCTGGATTTGACCAAGAAAGTCATAGTAGATACCTTTGCACACAGAAACGGGGCTAGCCTGGCACCATAACTAGATGGGCCATAAAAAGAGTCTAAAGGCCTATAATAGAACAACCTCAGAGAGGGATATGAAACAGAGGAGTAACACAGTTGTATGCACTTGTGTAGACTAGAAAAGCATCTAATTCATATCAAGATATACTGTGCATTAAGGTCCACATGCAGAGACAGTCTGAGAATGACAAGAATGTCTAACTTCATATAAGCTGAAGATACGATTCAAGGAGAGATGTATAGGTATGAGAAACCTGTAGTCACTAACTTTCCATAGACTTGGTGAAGATAAAATGTAGCAAGAAATAATTAACGTTTTTATATACTTTAAGACTATATTTCAAATATAGATAACCTAGTCTGGTGTTCAAAGTTATCAGATAATTAGTGAATCGAGAATGTTGCCCGTTTGAAGCGGAACAGTGAATTATTATTAGGAGATGGTTCTGAAACCCTAAAAATATGAGAAGCTGAATTGGTCAGGAGCTTCTTCCCAGAAGGGGCTCCTTGCCTGTGACTTGCTTATCTTTGGGTAAAATATCTTGTTGTACTCATTTCATGTTCCCCTTTAATAATCTATGTAGCTATTATAATGGACAGTATGATTAAGAATGCTGAATAATCATCTTTTATTAATAAAGGCTTAGAATTTATGCAGAGATTCTGCGATAATATTACTTGTGTGCTATACCCAGCAAAGAACCTAAAACATTATTTGTGGTGTACCTCTTTACAGGAGTTAAATGACTTGATACTGGAAAGTTAACTAGACAGGTTGGGCTTCTTAAGTGCATGCTTATATCTGAATCAGACCTGACCAGAGACATCCCAAACGACTGGTAAGCAAGGATTCCAGAACAATACATGTTGTTCAGCATGGTATGAAATTCATTCACTGAATGCTTAAAAAAACCCTGTTGATTTCATCTTATGTTTCTAATCTTCAAGGTAGATGGAGGACATTAGGAAATACATTGGGGGATACAACAGAGTTTGGAGAGGAGGGTTTCTACTGGACAGGGTTTTCACTGTCCTTCCCCCTGTGAATCAAAATCCAAAGTTTCCTTTTAGTTACCTATTAATTATCAATAGTGATGGTTCTGAGAGCTTCGTAAGCTCTTTGGCTGCCACTTCAATAGGGTTTCCTACAGAAAGAAGGGAGGAAGTGGATACGTGTGTGCACTACCCCCTCCCCACAGCTGAAGTGTACAGGGGAGCCCAAGAAGTCACTGGACTTTAGCAGATCAGCCTCAGTTCTCTTAACATTCCATCTGCAGACAAGGGCCACATGAGCGAGTGAATACTTAAAACCAGTGATCCCCCAGTGGTGCCTGTGGGCACCACAGAGGCCATGGCCTTATTCCCTGGTGCTCACTTGCTTCTTCTTCAAACCAAAGAGCCAGCCTTGGTTGCCCTGAAAATCACTGAAGCAGGAGGTGCTTCAAAAGAACCCGGGAAGCATCAACTTTGTGAGGGCAAGAAGCCCATGTTTAGAAACACCTGCTTCCACCATAGGTTGCTTAGCCTGTAGATGTTTGGTGACTGGCTCCAGCTCCCACAGCAGACCTTCTGTGGTTGGCTGCACGCACACACAAGCACGCATGCTCTGGCAGTCATTCATTGTGGTGCCCAGTATCTATTCTGAAAATCCTAAAGTGCCCCGAGGGTCAATAAAGTTGAGGACCCTTGACCTAAGCTTTCATAAGAGACAGGTCTCAAATGGCTACAACCGCTCATTAATATTGACTGAAGCTTATATTTAGTAAAGATAATCTAATTTGCAATTTTATTTAGAAGCAAATGTTACACAAGTGAATAATTAAATTGCTAGATTTAAGAAAAGTATACATTTTGGTTCCTGGAAATGTTCTTAAATCATTTTTTTTTTTGTAAATAAAGCGCTGGATGCTCAAAGTCGATAAAAAAAAAAAAGAATTCTCAATGGTTCCTCTCCAACAATTAGGAAGAAAAGTATCTATTTTTTAACAGTGTGCTGCAGTTTATGATACGTACTACATACTGGTGAGGAGATATGCCAGAAATGGTAGCATATATACAGCAAGACTGCACAGAGACAAGATAGCGTGCCTGCATCATCAGCAGAGCGTGAATTCAGTTCATTTAGGATGGCTGGAACCACTCCAAACACAACACTACAGAAATAAATGAGGTACATTCGACAGAGACAAGAAGACCGCACTACTGAGCTGGTGGGCCAAAACCGTCCACGTGCTGAGTCACGCTGGCAATTCACGCGGCTATTCTGCTAGGTCTGTGCTGTTCTCACATTATTGTATGAGAGGGCTTCCGTTACTTTCAACATGAGGGAAGAAACCCAGAAGATAAAGCACATGTCAGGACAAAACACACACTTGCTTCCCTGCGTCCGTTATCTCTGATTTCAACAAGAGGCAATTCTATCAAAGGACAGCATGTTTAATCTCTCTCTCTCAAGGAGGAAATCCATAATGATGTGGCTCTTACTACAAGAAGAGCCACCAGAGTTAAAGCTGACTTTCTAAAGACAGTTATCCCTTTTGAAGCCAACCCAGCGACACAAAGCTGTTTCTTTGTGGCGTTGTGGGGAACACAAGGTTATCTGATTCTTCCAGTATTTCCTGCAAGGGCTCTTTGCCAAAGTTTATGTTGCGATAATAAAAGATTTCAACATGGTATCTAAGAATCCAGAGAGCCTGATCCATCTTTATTCTTTTAGCTTCAGGCAGGGCTCCTATTGTGTGGTGGTGGTGGGGAGGGACACAGATCAGGGGCTGAGAACCAACTTTGGAAACTTACCCTCTCCAAGTAAGGAGTTATCGGGCAACAACGCCTGAGAAACCCCAGAAAGCTCCATTCAAAACCCTGAGCCAATTAGAGGGTCACAGCGCTCAACTAAACAGGCAACTACTTTATTATTTAGCCACTGAGCCCAAATACCCATCCACCGAGAAGGATTCCTGCTACTTCTCTGCATGAGTCCCTGCTCTGGTCTTATTTTGCCTCCTTTCAATCAGCCTCTTCCGGTGGCCAGTAATTCTGCTGTATTCCTGCAGTCAGCGCTGGAATGATGTAGTCACACAACCAAGGCAATGAGGCAGAAACATTGTCTGCTTCCAGAGGTCCTGTGTGCATCATGAGACAGGCTCGCCTCTTCCCAATACGGAGGTGCAGGCAGCTCCATGACTCACACAGAAAGGCAGGAGTGAGCCAGGGCCGCCAGGAGGGGGTACCAGGGGTACTACAGTTTTCTAGTCCACGGCCCTGAATTTTTCTGGTTCCTGTGTAGGTTTGATATGCAATGCCTACAGGAAACATGAGCGCAGGAGTCTGGTATTCCCACTCTTCAGAGCTATCGTCTCTTTGCAGTACCAGCTGCTAAAACCCATACAAAAGGTCGTTGTAGTGGAGGTTTGGTAGTGTCTGTTGATTTGAACATAGTCCACTCAGGGGGCTGCAAAAAAAACCAGGCAACCCACCTGCCACATTTTACTTTTGTGATCTTACCCGGAAAGATGCCTGTGTGCTTGGGACTCCCAGCAACAGTTAGAATCAATTGCTTGGAACCAATTGCTGGGGTATTTTCCAATTAAGAGTGAGTTTAAAATGTGAATTTATAGACTCTTAGAGAAGATTTGGGGATCACATTGATAAATTCCTTCCTACCTGCTACTCCTTTAAATATTAGGAGAGCCGTGTAGAAGGAAACTTTTCCAGAGGTCCATGGTAGCTCTATATAGCCCCTATAAAGTGCTATATAGTTCCTTATAAAGTTCAGTATTTATACCTCTTATACACTCTAAGAATGAGGATAAGAGTGGTGTAATTTCAAATGTCAGTTCAGAAAGACCAATTTTATTGTAGCATAAGCTTTCGAGAATCACGTTCTCTTGATCAGATGCATGACGTTATGCATCTGACGAAGAGAACGTGATTCTCGAAAGCTTATGCTACAATAAAATTGGTTAGTCTTAAAGGTGCTACTGGACTCTTTTTTATTTTGCTACTACAGACTAACACGGCTAACTCCTCTAGTTCAGAAAGAGTCCAGTAGCACCACCAACTTTTTTGTAGCATAAGCTTTCGAGAACCACGGTTCTCTTCGTCAGATGCAATTCATCTGACGAAGAGAACTGTGACTCTCGAAAGCTTATGCTACAAAAAAGTTGGTGAGTCTTAAAGGTGCTACTGGACTCTTTACTATTTTGCGACTACAGACTAACACGGCTAACTTCTCTAGTTCAGAAAGAGTATGCCGGAGCTATCAGAAGTTCCTATCTGGATGGCACATTCCCCCAACACACCATGCCAAACAACCAGGAGCTCAGGGATATTCTAAAAGGAAGGAGGAAAAAACCCCTTTCCCTTCAGTAAGCGTTCATCCACCCATCCAGCCCCTCCCAGACTAACAATAGGAAATCAATCACAGACTGCACAGCCCGTAGTGTCCTGATCCCCACTGAGAATGGAAAAACATCAGGAGGGAAAATATGAGCCATAATTCATCGGAAGCAGGGGGGCAATATGCTAAAAGAGCAAGTCCAGTCCTGGAAGAGTGACTTGAAAGTGTCCCACAGTCCGTGGATTTGCCAAGGAATATGGAGAACTCACACTACCGTCACCTCATGCAGCTGCAGAATAATATCCGCGTGTGCACAAAACTGCTTCGCCGATTACAGAACAGTTAGAGTGCTGACCTTTACTGCTTGAAAGGACAAGCTGGTTAGATATGATCAAATAGCGAGAAAGAGCTGAACTTTTATTTAAACCTGGCTCCGCTCTTACACATCAGTGAGAGAAAATAAGGCAACCTCTGCGACCATCTGTATTTTTCAAAATTATGCCACCACGGATAGCTGTGAAATCTTGCCGTTTTATGTGGTGCTGCGACTATGGTAATGGATTCGCTCTGCTCCCTTCACACTTTCGAGACCTTGCTGCAGTGCTTAATGTCTAAAATGGGGCAATGTGTTCATGAGGCATAATGTATTTACTTTTTGCACAGGCCCATAGAAAGATACTGCCACGGGGGGAGGGGGGAATGCAACCTTCCAAGTCCAGGTGTTTTCTGGGTACAGATGTTGCCGCTGTGGCACAAGATCCCAACAACAGAACACAACACCAGATACGTACCAATCAGCCGAGTGTACCTTTCAGCATTTCAGCCCTGCATATCTACAGCAGCACAATACTTGGATGAAAAACACAATTTTCTACTTGCATAGGGAAGAATAATCTTTTTGGCCCACACTGAATTATCACACAGTATCCCATTCTACAATACGGAATTCCTTGCTGAGTTCCTGCTTTTTAATCACTGCAATTGCTTCCAATTTATTCTATGAACTGCTTTAAATTCACGGTCTTGGCCAAATTAAATATTTCCAGGTCACTGGGGGCAATTCTTAAATTAGACCCATGTTTATTGTAGGTCTAATTTCCCCTCAGTATGCCGGCACAAATTACCATTAACATAGTAAATAGGAAGGTATGGTAAGTACTTTCCTAGTTTATTTCCAGAAGCTGTTTTTATTATTGGCTTGGCTTAATGCCAACCTGCACATTTTAGAACATCTTTGTAATGACTTTTTAAAAAAAGGGATGGCTATTTTATTAAATAGCTACTACGAGGTTCAATCTGTTTTGATGTTCAGGCCTCTAATAAACACGTGAAGTAATCCAACTTTCCCCTCTGTTAGCAAATATAAAGCAAATCAATACGGGAGATTGTTCCAAACTGAAATATATGAATAAAATACAACTGATACTTTCCCTCACTATTACCGAAATGCCAAAGAGGGCCTCTGCTTTTATCATACAATGGATTTGTGAAGGAAATATTACAACACAAAAGAAAGGGAAAGTAAGACTGATTCATCTCACTGGGTATAAAGCATATTTTGGTGAAAAACAAGGGGGGCGGGGTTGCCCTCCTGGAAAAGGAGGGCTAACATGAGATGCAACTTGCACATTTCAAAGGCAGTTCAGCAGTGCACTTTCTATATGACATTTCTGAGTAACATATTGCTGAACTATGAATGTAAATCAAGTAAGGAAGGATACAGAAACACCTATTCTAAGTGGAGACTGAATGGCAACTAGTAAGAAGGGAGTGATATAAATTCATGGAGAGTAAGTTCATTGGCGGCCGCTAGCCGTGACAAAAAGAAACGGCCACATTCAGAGACAGTAAATAGATCAAGAAGCGTAGCCGTGTTAGTCTGTCCGTAGCAGTGGAAAAGATATCTGAAGAAGTAAGCTGTGGCTCACGAACGCTCATACCCTACCATTAAGTCTGTTAGTCTTATAGGTGCTACTGGACTCTTGTTCTTTTCTACTGGTATCTGAAGAAGTGAGCTGTGGCTCACGAAAGCTCCTACTCTACCATTAATTTAGTTACGTCTTATAGGTGCTACTGGACTCTAGCTCTTTTCCACAGAGACAGTAAACTTCTGAATACCAATGCTAGGAGGCAAAATAGAGGGGAGGCCTTAACCTCTGTACCATGTCGTTGGCCCTTCAGCATTCCTGGTTGGCCACTGTGCAAGACAGGATGTTGGATTAGATGGACCACTGGTCTGACATAGCAACGCTCTTATGTTCTTAAGAGGTATGTCGACAGAGCCAGAACTCTCTCATTTTTAGTGGGTGTACAGTGGGTGACACGGTGAATTTAAGAAGCAAACATATCTAAAACTGCACTATCTAATGTAGCGCTGTTCCACTCTAAACCCATTGAAGTCAAATGGGCTTATGTGTATAGGACTGCACTGTTAAGGTAATATAATATAACTAGTAACAAAGCCCGTTGTGGGAAAAAATACAATGGGCTCTAGAAAGGGGAAGGGGGGCAGGCAAGCATTGCCTCCTCCTCCATGATTGATCCCGGCCGGGTGAAGGCAGGGGGCAGACATTGCCACCTAATCCGCTCCTGATCCCAGTCGGGTGAAGGGGACAGGCATTGACTCTTACTCCATGCCTGATTCCAGCAGGGTGAAGGGGGGAGCGGGCATTGCCACCTGCTCTGCTCCTGATCCTGGACGGGGAAAGGGAGGGTGCGTATTGCTGCCTGCTTTGCACCTGATTCTGGCGGGTTGAAGAGAGAGCGGGCATTGCCACCTGCTCCATATACCGGAGCCTTCCTGAATACAGAACTAGTAAACAAAGTGGGAACCCACAATTCGGGAAAAAGAATAATATTATGCACAATTGTACGAAACTTATTTGTATTTAAGTAAGGTGAACAAGTGCTCAATAAATATACTATTGTGACTTCCGGTTCGGGATTCATGGAGGTCTGAAGCAGCTCCACTTGCGGAGCTGACCGGACTGCTGTTTTTAAGTGGCCGGCGGGGGAAATATAGCCCGCGGCCGACTGCTCTCAGGCGGAGAGCAGGCAAAGAACGCTCAAGACCCTAGGGTGTGTTTGATCTCGGACGAGGGGGGGCTCTACGCAACGGGTCCCCTCCCGATCCTTGAGGTCCCACCCTGCGACAGGTCGGCTACGATCTCTGCGGCAGTTCTGGGGCCAACCTGGTTGGCATAAGACCTACATACCCAAGCTTCGATTTGGGGAAGAAGTGGAGAGGAGAAATTAAAATCGAAACAGCGACTACAACCCAAGAAAAGTGAATGAGAAGGTAAAGATCACTATCTTCTGATACGGGACAGATTGTTAAAAGTAAAGAAGAATAAAAGTAGATTTTCAAACTGCAACAGGCTAATAACAAGGAGGGGAAGACTCGGCAAGAGTTGTATTAGAAAAGAGACTAAGTTTAAAGAAGTTATTAAAGAAATTGGACTATTGTTTTGAATACTTGCGGTTATGGAGCTGTGAGAAAAAGATACCATCGCGAGACCTACTGTGGGAAGTCGGGAGACAGGAAGTACGTAATAACAATAGAGTTGCTGGAGAGAAGCGGCCCTTGCCGGAGGGCAGGAAGAAGGGAATCGCCATCTTTGAAAGGGGAAGGGTCGCGGCTTCAGCGGAAGAGGAAGCAAGCCATTTTGGATTACAAAAATCATAGAGGAACCATAGAGAAAAGACGCCCGACATTTTGGACTCTTTAAAAATTAGTTTTTGCAAGAAGACCGGGATATTTGAACTAAAAAAGACATTAAATTTTACGCCACGGAGTTAAGGAAGAGAGCGGACTCGTGGGAGCGAGCTAAAGCAAGCCCCACGATGTCGAAAAAAGAGTGGCAATTGGCAATAGAAAACCTGGATAAAAAACTTTTAGAAGTGATTAAAGAACTTAAAGACACGAAATTGGAGCTGATTAAAGAGGTTAAACAGACAGTAAAATCGGAGCTGTCAGAAGTGAAGAAAGGTATGGAAACAATACAAAATGAATTACAAGGAACGCAGCAGAAAGTTAAAGCAGTAGAAGGCGCGATGGAGAATTTAGCAGACACGCAACAAACAGAGATGAGACTGATGAGGGGAAGAATGGCGGTTGCGGAAAGTAAACACATGGAGAAGCAGCTGAGGTTTCGCGGCTTGCCGGAAGTGGAAGGAAAGACAGCGCAAGAACAGATGACTGAGGTGTTAGCTGAATACCTGGGGAAGGAGGAGGAGGAAGTTGTGGCTATCCTAGACGTGGTATATCGTGTAAACTCGAGAATTGCAACCCAGAGGTATTGTGCAGTTTACGACTCGAAATATGAAAGAGAAGATTGTGACTAAGCAGTTTCAAGATCCATTGGAGATTGATGGCAAGACGATTATTATAATGAAGGAACTACCCAGATCAGTGTTACTAGATCGGAAAAAATATAAAGTGCTAATTCAGATTTTGAAGGACATGAAAATCAGGTACAGATGGGAATTACCAGAAGGTGTGTCCTTCGAATTTGGAGGGGCCAAAAAGCGGATTAGATCTGAGCGGGAGATGGAGAGATTTTTAAGGGACTATGAAAAGGACTTACCAGCAATAAGACCATGAATATGGAGTGTAAAGTCCTATCTTGGAATGTAAATGGACTAAATTCACCGAACAAGAGAAAAAGTATTTTCCACTGGCTATTAAAACAAAAATGTGATATTGTGTGTTTACAAGAGACCCATATTCGAAAGCAGGATGTAAAATATCTAAAATTGGAAAAATTGGGCAATGAATTTGCAGCGGCCTCTAATAAGAAAAAAAGAGGAGTGGTGTTGTATATAAAAGAGGAGCTACAGCCAAAATTTGTAATGAAGGATGTGGAAGCTAGATTTATAGTAGTGGAATGTACGTGGAATTTAAAGAGAGTATTGGTAGTCGGACTTTATGCACCTAATGGGGCAAAAGAAAGCTTTGAGGATTTGAGGAAGCAATTAGATGACCTTTCATACGACCAGATAATTCTTGCTGGAGACTTCAATGGAGTGACAAACTTGGAATTAGATAAAAAGACATCAACGGCACAAAAGAAAAGAGGACTATTACCAAAGCTCTTTTTTGAGCTGATACAACAGGAGACTTTAGTATGGAGAAGAGAAAATCCAAAAAGCAGACAATTTACTTTTTATTCTGCAAGGCATTCTACACTATCGAGAACTGATATGATCTGGGCCTCAAAGGACTTAGCGTTATGGACTAAGGAGGTAGAAATAATGCCGATGGTAGGCTCAGATCACAATCCAATCATGTGGAAATTAGGGAGAAGGAGAAAAAGGAAAGCATGGAGAATAAATGAGGACTTGTTACAGGAAGGAGAGAATATGGAGATGCTGAGAAGAGAGACAAAGTTCTTCACACAATATAACTTGAACAAAGAAGTACCAACTAATAAAGTTTGGGATACTTACAAGGCGGTAATAAGGGGCATACTAATGGACTTAAATGGTAGAGCCAGGAAAAAGAAAGAAGAGAAGAGACAAGAGATCGAGGAGAAAATAAAAGCCAAAGAAATACAGTTAAAAAAGAGACCAGGGAAAAAGAAACTATATCAGGATATCAAAATACTTCAAGAACAGCTGACAGCAATGAATAATAAAGAATTGGAGTGGAACCTTAAAAGACTCAATCAGAAAATGTTTGAAGGTGCAAATAAACCTGGGAAGTATTTGGCATGGCAATTGAAAAAGAGAAGGGAAAGGAAAATAATAAATAAAATTTGTGAAGATAATAAAACGTATTTGGAACAGACTACCATTAGTAGAGCCTTTTACAAATTTTACGCTAAGTTGTATAACAAGAAAGAGGTAAACAAAGAATCAATAGCGACATATTTGGAGAAAGTGAAACTCCCAGTAATTTCGGAAGCTTGGAGAAATAGACTGAACAATGAAGTAACGGATGAGGAATTAAGCAAGGCAATACAATCTGCAAATCTGGGAAAGGCGCCAGGGCCAGACGGACTTACGGCTAAATTTTATAAGGTAATGGCCAACGAACTGGCACCATTCCTAAAAGAGGTGATCAATGGAGTTTTAAAGGATCAACGGATTCCAGATACCTGGAATGAAGCGAATATATCATTGATCCCCAAAGAGGGCCAAGACTTGACTAATGTGAAAAACTACAGACCTATATCGTTACTTAACAATGACTACAAAATTTTTGCGAAGATACTGGCGGAGAGACTGAAGGGGTGGCTTTCGGAAGTTATTGAGGAGGAACAAGCAGGCTTTTTGCCAGACAGACAAATTAGAGACAATTTAAGGACAGTGATCAATGCTATTGAATATTATGATAAGCGTTGTGATAAAGAGGTTGGTTTCTTCTTTGTTGATGCTGAAAAAGCGTTTGACAATTTAAACTGGGACTTTATGTTTGCCACCATGGAAAAGCTACAAATGGGAGAAAGATTCATTAGAGCAATTAAGGAAATTTACAGAGACCAGAATGCAGCAATTGTGGTGAATGATGAGGTTACTAAGAAATTGATAATAAGCAAAGGAACAAGACAAGGTTGCCCGTTGTCTCCGCTGTTGTTCATTTTGGTATTGGAGATCCTGATGATACAAATACGACAAGATGAAGAAATTCGTGGAATAAAAATAAAGGACTATTCTTATAAGGTCAGAGCCTTTGCGGACGATATAATGTTAATTGTAGAGGACCCAATGGAGAACATGCCAAAAGTGATAGATAAGATCAAGGAGTTTGGAGACTTGGCAGGTTTTTATATTAACAAAAAGAAGTCAAAGATATTATGCAAAAACATGACCAAGCAAAAACAACAATTGCTAATGGAAATAACGGATTGTGAAGTAACAAGTAAGGTGAAATACTTGGGAATTGAACTGACTGCAAAGAACATAGACTTATTTAAAAATAACTATGAAAAATTATGGACTCAGATAGAGCGAGATCTGATTAAATGGAATAGATTGAACTTGTCATGGTTGGGAAGGATTGCAGCAGTTAAGATGAATGTGTTACCAAGAGTAATGTTTTTGCTACAGACAATACCAATCATCAGGGACACCAAGCAGTTTGAAAAATGGCAGAGGAAAATATCAGACTTTGTTTGGGCAGGCAAGAAGCCTCGAGTGAAAATGAAAGTCTTACAAGATGCAAAAGAAAGAGGCGGAATGCAACTGCCCAATCTAAGACTTTATCATGATGCAATCTGCCTAGTGTGGCTGAAAGACTGGATGATGCTGAAAAATAAGAAACTATTGGCCCTAGAGGGATATAAAAAGATATTTGGATGGCACGCATACCTATGGCATGACAAAGTAAAAGCGAACTCGATGTTCCTGCACCATTATATACGGAGAAGTCTATATGCAACTTGGAAGAAGTACAGAGCCTATCTACAAGAAGGAATCCCCTTGTGGGTGGTTCCATATGAGGTGATAGATCCGAGAGCTGTCGATACTGAGCAACAATGTTTAACTTACAAGGAGATAACCCGAATAGAATCAGCTAAACTTAAAATAAAGACTCAGGAAGAGCTATCACCTAATTACGACTGGTTTCAGTATAGACAGATCAAGGATCTCTATAACTCGGACTCTGTAAAGGGAGGTATACGAACAGAGAATTCGGAACTAGAGCAGACGCTTTTAAAAGATGACAAGAAGGGAATATCTAAGGTATACCAAGTATTGTTGAAATGGTATACTGAAGATGAAACAGTTAAAGTACAAATGGTGAAGTGGGCCATAAATTTTAACAAAGAAATAACAATGGAGGCATGGGAATACTTGTGGAAGACCACAATGAAGATTACGACGTGCACTAGTATCAAAGAGAACATTTACAAAATGATTTACCGTTGGTACATGACACCAAAGAAGATTGCGCTAGGGAATTTGAACGCTTCTAACAAATGCTGGAAATGTAAAAAACATGAGGGTTCCCTCTATCATATGTGGTGGACGTGTGAGGTAGCTAGGCAGTACTGGGGGGAAATAATAAGAGTAATAAGTGAGATTTTACAATTTCAAATCAATAAGAACCCAGAACTCCTGCTACTAAACTTGGGAATGGAGGGCATTCCAGCTCATCACAGGACATTGTTATTTTATATGACAGCAGCAGCTAGACTTTTGTATGCGCAAAAATGGAAAGTACAAGAAGTGCCAACTATTGAAGACTGGATCTACAAATTGCTGTATATGGCAGAAATGGACAAAATGACAAGAAAACTGAGAAACCTTGACCCAGGACAGTTTAACACAGACTGGGAGAAGCTGAAACAATATCTGGTGAAGAAATGGGAGGTGGGAGGAGAACTGTGGCAGTTTGAGAACTATTGAAGTACAATAAAATGCAGAGAGGGGTGACTTTACCGGGGGGGAGAAGAGGTAAACGTGAATCTCTAAGCAGTTATGTTATTAGATTGATATATATAGAATAACAAATAGAATATTGATAGAAAATAACTAACCATAAGGGTTAACTATAAGGATTGACTAACTAATAATATTTTCTTTCTGGTAAGATTTGTATAATGTACCAAACTGAATATGTTTATCTGAAGATATATATGAGTCAAATTGATTGACATCATATGATGACAGTTATATAGATTTACTATTGAAGGGGAATAGAAATACTAATGTAATCAAATATAACTAAAACAGAAAGAAGAAGATAGAATGAGTAACACATAGAGTATAAGTTAAATTGCTTGATTTATATGAATGTATGGTTTATATGGTTTATGATCTATAGAAATATTTGAAATTGGAATTATGAAAAATGGGATAAATTGTCTATCCAATATGGAAATAAGGACTCATAGTTAGGGTACAGAGTATTAAAAATAGTTAAAGAAGTATTGCTTAGAATAAAGGGAGAATATACATTTGTTAGATAGAGGAATTTAAAAGGAGTAAGGGAAAAGGGACAAAGGGTTGGAAAACTGTTGGAAGTCAACAAAAAGGGGGGGAAAGGGAGGGGGTTAGAAACTGGAAAATGGGAGAATTGATTGTAATGTGAAAATAATTGATCCTAACCCAATAAAAATTTTTCAAATAAATAAATAAATAAATAAATATACTATTGTGGTGACAATAAATATTTTGTACAAAATGGATGTAAGCGATATCCCAATTCAAAAATATATCCTTCTGTATACATTTACTCAAATATGAGCAACGGCTGGAAAGTTCATATAAATTAGTCCAACCACACCTTCTGATGTTTTTTTTGTTTTCTTATAGGTGCGTGGATCCAAGGTGTTCCAGAAAAGGTATGCATAACTTTCACAGGTATGTAAAAGACAGGTCAAGGACTGCTGTCTTGAATATATGATTCTCAAATCTGTATCTTTTGTTCTTTCTTCCTATAGGTGGATCCAGAAAGGACAGGACACAATCCTGTGTAGAACCTGACAAGTGACTGGCTAGAATACACTTGTTTCATATGGAATCATTTCATCAGGGCTTCCATCAACAGTTCCATCAGAGATTGGCAGACACACTTGCAATGCTCCTGTGTGTATGTCCTGGCACATGGCTTGGTTCTGGGTGTGCTGGGACAGACATATATTATTATTCTTTTTCTCAAACTGTGAGTTCCCACAATTCGGGTGATGGCAGGAGGTGGGCATTGCCACCTTCTCTGTGCCTGAGTGAGGTGGGGGTGGGTGGGTATTGTCACAAGCTCTGTGCGTGATTCCAGTTGGGTGAAGGCAGGGGGTGGGTATTGCCACCTGCTCTGCTCCAGATCCCAGCTGGGTGAAGGTGGGGGGGTGGGCATTGTCACCTGCTCTGTTCCTGATTCCACTTCATGAATGGAGGACTGGCATTGCCACCTGCTCCATGTCTGATCCCAGCTGGATGAAGGCAGGGGCGGGCATTACCACCTGCTCCACTCCTGATCCCAGCAGGGTGATGCAGGGCTCTGGGCACTGCCACAAGCTCTGTGCCTGATTCCAGCTGGGTGAAGGCGGGGGGGCTGGCATTGCCAGCTGCTCGGCGTCTGATCCCAGCTGGGTGAAAGTGGTGGGCGGGTATCACTCCACGTTTCACACTTGATCCCATCTGTTCCCAGCCTGGGCTTCCCTCTGCAGCATGCTCTCGTAGGGACAGGCTGCTTCTTCTGGGCTTTCCTCCACAGCAGCGCCCTCTGGAGGCGCACCAGGGTAGGAAGTTGTTGTCTGGACTCTGGAACATGTTTAGCCTTTTATATAGTAGGGTATAGGTAGCCTGTGATACTGAACTCTATTATACTTACAATTTGATTCTGCAAGGTATGTTTAGATCTCAGGAAAACTAATCTTTGTTATTTTATTTATCCTTCTATGCAACTTGGTGTAGTGGTTAAGAGTGGCAGGGCTCTAATCTGGAGAACTGGGTTTGATTTCCCACTCCTCTGCTTGAAGCCAGCTGAGTGACCTTGGCTCAGTCACAGCTCTCTCAGAGCTCTCTCAGCCCCACCCACCTCACAGGGTGATTGTTGTAGGGATAATAACGACATACTTTGTAAACCGCTCTGAGTGGGTGTTAAGTCATCCTGAAAGGCGGTATATAAATTGAATGTTGTTGTTAAGGTTGTTTTACCATAGAAAATTCATGCTGCTTTACCCACGACTGGGCTCTCTCAGCTCTACTCATCTCATAGGAGGATAACAACAACACACATTGTAAACTGCTCTGAGTGGGTGTTTTGTTCTGATGGGTGGTATATAAATCAAATGTTGTTGTTATTATTTCTAGATGTAATATTTTATTCGCCTTATAATAAATTATATTTTTACATCTATGTGGTGATTTATTGGTTCATGGCTTCAATCTCAAATAGTGCCTGGGCCTAATTTTGACCGCATGCTACCTTTGTACCTTTTTATTTGGGACCTGGGGGCAGCCTATTGACTTGGGAGCAGGCAGACCCACACGCTCGCCAGAGTCTTTGACAAGCCAAGTTCTCGCAAGATGAAAGTAGGTATACAGGAAGCGCGAAAAACCTGATGCTGCCGTCAGAAAAAAGAAACCCTCTATTGATGCAAGAAAACTTTTCAGGTAAAGAGACATCACCTAAATCTGTGTTGATGGCTCCCCTAAGAAAGGTTTGGCTGGAATTAACAAAGGACATTTAGCACAGATTGGCTGTTGAGGACAAGCGGGGGAATGGAAAAGGCCCTGCTAAGAAAATTAGCAACATATCACCCAAGATATAGATGTCACGGGCTGGGCCAGCCCAAGCAGGGTGGTGCAGGTCCAAACCTTGATACCAAGTCCAGAGGGAGTTTCAGGAGCCAAAAGCCAAGTCAAAGCAGTGGTCAGAGTTGAGTCCAGAGTCCAAGAGCAAGGTCAGGCACAGTCCAAGGTCAGTTACCGGTAGTGTCAGGTCCAACAGTAGGCACGGGCAAGGTGCACGGAGGGGTTGCAGGCAGTAAAGACGTTGCTTCCACGCCTGGCTGTTGCTCCTGACTGGCTTTTATAGCCAGGCATGGTTTTCAGCCAGCTGCTGGGGCTCCATCCTGAAGCTACTCATCATCACTCTCCAGCAGCTGGCGTTGGCTCAGGAGACGAGCACTGCGCCGTCTCTCCTGCAGCTCCAGTCTCTGGCGCTGTCTGCAGCGTTCTCTGGGTGTGGGTGAACCTGGGGGGGGGGGGTGGAAGCCTCTGGCTGGGCTTCCCCTGTGGTGCTGGCAGTCCCTGACTGAGCTTCCCCTGTGGAAGTCCCTGGCTGCACTTCCCCTGTGGTGCTGGGGCTGGAGAGTACTGATGGCTCTGCTTCAGCTGCTGGCTGTAGGCTCCGATTAGCCAACAGCTGTGGCTCCTGATTACCAGCCTCTGCTGAGTCAGGTCTGGCTGCATGGAGCTCCTCTTCTCCTGAGGAGTCCTGGCTGGCTACACGAAGCCCCTCTCCTCCTGAGGAGGAGTCCTTGCTCTCACTGAGCCCAGGCTGGGCCATGACAATAGATTGAGATGTCTGGGCAAAAGGCAGGAGGAAGTTCAAAGGGAAAAGGCCAACCTGTTTCAACCAACAGTTCAGGAATAAGCTGAATCTTTCACATTAAATAATCTTCCATTCAAGACAGCTATTTTTACAGTCAAGATACACCTAACAATATTTATTTTGGCCATGCGATCATAAAATGTTTGATAAATATCTATGTAGTCATAATTATTGCTGCAGTACTTCTGTGTGAAGAAAGAAGAGCAAGAAGGACCTCATCTCCTGCAATATAAGATCTATCACTTACAACGCATTCTATTATTTTTAAAGCAGTTTTACTTTTTAAAAAAACTGCCTGGCTATGAACATTTCAGAAAAGTCCGCATCTTAAATGCCTGATTGAATGCACTTTCTGTTTTTCTCACTCTGAGTAAGTATAAGGAGAGAACAAGAGCAAACACACACATCCAGGATTCTTTGATCTGTCTTAACTGGATCAGAGAATCTTTCCTGGATTTCCGGAATCCTAGATTTCCGGGGGGGGGGGGTTAGTGCACACCCCTGCATCAGAGGCACCACTCCTCCCACCAGAGGAAAGCAACTCTGCTACTAGAACAGATCTGTGGAATGTAACCCTGTAAAAGGTAAAGTTTAGAAATCGAAGTTATGTTCGAGAAGTTTGAGAAATGCTGCTCATTTATTCTGTTATATATAGTTAGTTCCATAAATAAAAACGGGGAACCACAGTGTACGAGAACAAACTATCAATACCAGAAATAATTTGCATGGGGAATCTGTGAAAAGGGAAAGGCTCATGGAGAACGATAACTACCATCCCTCCAAGACCTTCAGTTCAGGGTTGATGAAGGACCACATAACCCAGTGGAGTTAACTGAGACAGATGCACTCCATTTCCTTGCAACTAGGACTCAGTCGCACAAGCTAGATCCATTTTCTCCTCCTGAAGCAACCCAAACAGAAGTGTAGCTTTATTCCTCACCAATCTGGTGTTGCACAGTATTAGTGAAGAAGTAGAGACAATCGGGCCCTTGCACCAGGGTCTATCGGGATGAGCTGATTATATAAGTAACAACTCAGTTATATCTCTCCAACTTCCAGAATTTTTGCCTGCTCCTATTTGTATGGGAATAGTGCCTTCACCACACATCCTAATGCTGCAAAGACTTGCCACAAATACAACTAGCGGCCCCACAGCACTCCACATCCTCTCACCTGGAAATCTGCCACAAAAACAGCCCAGAAACTAAGTAGTAATGAACCAGAGCTGATGCCATAGCCCGTTCTTACACAAGGGCTGTTTCTAGTTCTTTCAGCTATGAACTAAATTCAAAGTGGTGAAATGCTAATTTATAATCTTTCCCCAATACAGTTTGTAAAAAAGGGGATTTTAAAAAAATTGTATATATGCATTGTCAGCAGCCGCTGTGGAGATTCAAATGGAGCAGCTTCCCAATAAAGAGATGCTAATGTGGTTAAAAGCTAAGTCAGAATTGCAGATCAGTGTTTAACAGAAAAACTAATCAAGAGTGATAATACAATTGGAAATGTCAAATTACTTGACTCTGCAGCAGGTTTATTTGCTAGTATTCATGTCCTGATTGGTTAAAAAAAAGCTTTATTACTACAAAATTATATGGCATTTCACAATAGAGTACAAGTAATCACTAGGGGACGGTGCGCGTACTCTCTAGAAACCGATTCAGAATACAAATGTGAAGATTTCCCCCCCAGAAATAGAACTGCAACAGTGTTAACTTGAGCAAAAATGCAGCAGCTGAGTCCAATGACCCAAATGCCGCTGTTGCTTGTCAACATATCCGAACGAAAGTAACTGAGGAAGGGGAGTCAGAGAAAAATGATCCAGTTGTACCTATTTGTGCCGAAATATTCCGTAACACCAAAACAAACTGTGCCTGATCCGTTGTCTGCTCTCACCTTCCTCCAAGAGTTCCATTTGTTATTCGCTTTTTATTGCTACGGCCTGGACTTCTTCCCCTTCTAAATCCCGTGTCAGGACATTCAAATACTGCAAGAAAAGCCTTGGCCAAACACAATCATGTCAGATATTAACCCATATTTAACACGTTGCCTCAATTAAAATGAAATCATTAGTGGAGACGCAAACTCTTTCGGTTAGCCTGAATTTCATTACATGGCTTCCCATTTCAAAAATCCAGAAAACCTTCCTAGGGCAAATACCAAGAGCTGACCAATGACACGACAAGGTTAATAGCACTGACCTAATTATATTAAAAAATATGCACATTTTGAAGAGAGTCTATTGGAATCTGCATTTTATTAGACTGCTGAACACGGCATAAAGATGGCATTACATATTAAAACTTATGCTTTATGGGATTAAAATGTTAGGATCACAGACACTGTAGAACAGAGAGAGCTTGAAAATGTGTATCTTGCACAAGCTACAGACCAATCCTCAGCCCTGAGGTGCAGATTAGACTACGCAACTTTTCCCCTTTTCCATCCCTTGTTTTCTTTCAGATCACCCTTTGCCCTAGAAATGGCTATAATTGCAGCTATTTAGAAACAAAGCGAAGTAATATGCTGGTGATATGCTTCTTAGATCCCTGTGTTACAGTGATTATCCAATTAGCTACCTGCCTGCAGTGAATAATAATGGCAGCATTTAAAACAAATCAATAAAATACATCCCATCAGTTCTTGGCAGGCCCAAACGCAGGCTTTATAAATACGGGTGGAGAGCAGAAGCATTCGAAAATATGCTTGGGCAGCTTCATAGAGGTCTCAGGCACTGCAAATGCTGACACACAACACAATCTTTTAAGTGCGGCCATTTAATCGGTCAAGAAAGCAAGTCCCACTTTCTGAAAGTGTTGATAAACGGAAGTTAATATAATAAAACATTAATGCAGTTTTTGCATCTTTTCCTAAAGTAGATAAAAGTTAAAAAGGGGGAAGAAGAGACCCACAACTTGGCATGTACAAGGATTAGACATTTTCAACCAAGCTTCAAGGTAGGTTTATTTGAAATCCAACTAAGAAAGAGCAACGCTAATGCATCTTGCTGAGTTACTGTCAAGAGTTTGCCATTTGAAATGCCATTAGACTCACGTCTGGCATAAACAGGAGCTTTGCCCAAACAAGACTGAAGTGCTAATGATGGAGAATGTTGCCGATCGAAGATTAGTCACAGTTGGTTCTGGGTGGGGTTGGACTAGGAGTGCTATCCCCCCACTAGGGAAGGGGATCCCCTGCCTCCAGTCCCTGCTCACCTGCTGATGGGGGGAAGGCACTTGAGGGGGAGGCGCACACGTGCTCTCCCATCTCGCTGGAAAATGATGTCATTTTCAGGCATGAAAAGGAAGCTATGGAAAGCTATTCATTAAAAATCACCCCCAAATTTAGTGTCTGAAGGCAATTTTTAATGCATCACCCCATGACACACAGGCTTCCTCATCACGCCAGAAAATGTCATTTTGTGGTGCAATGGAGGAGCGAGTATACACATGTGCGAGGGTAAGTACCCTACTGCACGCACGCACGCACGCACACACACACACACGGTTTGGCCTCTGGGAGACCTGGCAACCCTAGGTTGGACTCTTTATGCAGCATCACCACTTGGGGGAACTCTTATACATATCTACAGAAGGAGGCTCACATTTCTACTACAGCCTGTAGCAATTTTGCTCTGCTTTGCCTGAAGTTCTAGCTGCATCCCTGCCTTGGGACACAAGATCTGGTCCTAGTAATTATCACATCTAGGCTGGCCCTACAAAGTTGTTTTATTTAACGCTCTTTGTCCTGGGTATAATTTTTTAAAAATAAGATGTGGGGGAAGGGGGCTGGGCAGGGGCTCCATGGCATAACTGGCCTATTTGGAAGTAACCATGGCCAGCTGAATGTGACGTGGCACTGATGTGGGTGGGATGGCCCCCTCCTGACTATAAAAGGCCTGCGCAGTAGAAGAACAAGGCTTCATCCGGTTCTGTGGGGATGAATGAGAAGAGGGAGGTGCCGTTCTCCTTGGGAGAAAGCCTCAACAAGGAAGGTGACCCAGAGATTCTTCCCAAGATGCTGCAGCACGACAGCCTAACTGATCAGCTGATGGTTGCCGCCTTCTTCGTGTGCTGCCTTGCATGTCACCCACACATTAAAAATGTCGGTTCTGTGAACACATCCCCATTAGAACCAATATTATCAATACCTCTTGTAGCACTTTGTTTTCAGGAACAGTGTTAAAGGAGCCATTAGCGTGCTGTCTTCAGTTGGGCAGACACCTGAGAAGGAACCTTTCCCATGGTGACACCTTGACCGCAGGATCTGAGACTCGGTGGGATTAGTCTTAGGCACTAGGCCAGTACTTCTTCGTTTCCCTTGTGCTGTAAGTACTAAAAAGTAAAAGCCCTGCTCAGTGCAACCAGGAGCCTCTCTTCGAAATGCAGTGGAATTCGGGGGGGGGGGGAATCTTTCATTTAGGCACAAGTCTGCTCGTTCACAGCGAAAGCAGAAGGGTAAAGACAAGAGTTGCTCACTGAACTCTGTCTTTTAAATGTTTTTCTCCCAGCTTGAATTAGATACTTAAAGTATGCTGGGTTGGAGGGAAAAGCCCCAGAAGCCCCACAAAATGGTAAAGTGAAGAGAAGGGGTAGGGAGGGAGGAGCTGAAAACCCCTTTTCCGAGGGTTCTGTTTGTTTAATAAAATAGAACACGCTTTTGCATGTGAATGGGCAACCACGGTTGGCTATAGCTTGGCCCTTACAGTACTGCCTGTCAGAGTTCCATTTTAGTTTTTAGATGGGAGCTAGTATTCACTTAAATTAAGGTTGCCAACCTCCAGGTGGTGCCTGGAGGTCTCCAAGAATTACAACTGATCTCCAGACTACAGAGATCAGTTCTTTTGAGGAAATGGTTGATTTGGAGGGTAAACTCTATGGCATTATAACACACGTTTCCCCCCCCCCTCCCTGATCTGCTCCATTCTAGGTTCCACCTAAAAATCCCCAGGAATTTCTCAACCCAGAGATGGTAACCCTACCTTAAATAGTTGCCGGCAACCACCATTCAACAGATACATTTCTAAGTCAGAATCTCCTTTCCTTTCTGAACCATCGTGCCAGTTCTAATTAGGCTTTTAAAAGGAAGGCTTAATGCAGATAAATGTAGAACATTTCTAAGTACAGGACAGCCTGCCTCCTGATTTGCATGCAAGATGTAAAAATTCATTTAATTTATATTGTCTATGCTTAGTTGATCATGGAGCTAAGCGATGGCTGCCTTTGCATTCATCTCCATGACTCTGATGCTGACTTATTGTTCATTTCCCTCACTCCAGTTATAATTCTAAGATTTTCAAAGAACTGAAGAAAAATAGATGCGAGTACTTGACGGAGCCAGAAAATAAAATAATAGTGCGTGAAATTTTACATATCCGATGCTAAAATACAATGAGAACAAATGACTCTACATTTTAATAGCATTAAATACAGTAGAACGTTTTAAACATAACAGCAACGGGGCTTCAGAATCCACACGCATGCCTCAACTCACCCTTGTTAGTGATTTATAGCACTTCCAGGCATCAAAATGTCAGCCAATGTTAGCATCCAAAAACCTTCCAGAATCCGCCAGTTTTTGAGGGCAGAAGACGGCATTAAGGCATTCCTCATACCCGAGTCCCATAAGTCTAAGCCCCATTCGACAGAGATGTGCCTATGACAAAAGGTACTTGGAACTCCTACACTTACCCAGCCCCAGCCCCCCATCTTGAAGATATGCCACTTGGTTTGATTGAGACAGACTCAAGAAATCCTGGGCAGGCCTTGAGAAAGAGGACTTCTGAAATCTTTGAGCTCACTTGAGCCTACATCATCAGCGCCAAAACCAATTCAGTCGGTTCATTCTAGAAGAGTATAAGCAGCGAATGGACTCAATCAAATGCTTGTCTCATGCTCCCAACTCCACAGTTGTTGTCTGCCGTTATTATATTGTGGCTCCCCAAGCCTGCCTGGGAAAGTAGGCAGCAATGAAAACGTGGAATAGCAAGTATCTTCACTCACTTGCCTGCTCTATATCACTCTGCTGGAGGTGGCTACTGCTGCTCCTAGTGGCCATCATTGCTTCCCTGCTAGTGGTAATGGCAGCTCCAAGTGCCACAGCTGCTGCCACAGCCCTAGTTGTCCAAAGCCACTTTAAGCTGTAGCGGAAGAAAGGAAGCTTTTAAAGATGGTGGAGGCAGCTGTGCCACCATGTCACTTTTGAGGGAAATCCAGAATTGACTCTGGGTAGTTCTAGGAATCACCAGAAACTCTATGATTTTACCATAGAGGTTTTGGTGATCCTTGGAGCTACCCCATGTCAGTTCTAGGTTTACCCCAGAAGTGACAGAGCAGAACAGACAAAGTTGCAGTTTCTCATGTCTCCACTGCTGGTTGCCAGGCACGGCTTCACAACCCTAGGGACAAATGGAGTAGGGACAAAGTGTCAGCAGTGGAAATATACTAAGGGAGAGTGCAGAGAGTATCTTGGCAAGAGCTCCCCAAACTTGGGGCCATCTCTGGTTTCCTCTCACTTGCCAAGGGTGATGTAAAATAGTTCTACTGGATTGGTTCCATAGTCGAATAGTTCCATAGGATTGGTGCTCTCATGTTCATCCCATTCCCAAATGGTGAATTCAAAGGGGTTTAACAAAAGCAGATTAACACAGCCTGCTGCCAGTAAGCTGCCACTGATGTCAGAGGTTCCAATGGAAACAGTAGTAATTTCCAGAGATGAGTAAGCAACAGCTCAGCAACTGGGTGACAAAGATGAAGGTGGCAGGACTTCTGCAAGGCCTGCTTATCGCAGAGAAGTCTTTCATGGAATCCCACTCCATGCGAAGAACTGCAAATACTACAGTTAATCCTCCTAGTCTGCGTGCGCTAAGTGAAAGTGATTGTATCCCCACAATCTTTTCCACATACACAAGATGTCGCTTCTGATACAATTTCACAACCAAATTAAATGAAACTATGTGAAAGATCCATTGGACATTCCAGTGCTCCACATGCACACTCTTATTTCATTTTAAAATATATTAAAGTACCATGGTTGAGCTGCCACCGTTGCACTACTGCTCGTGCAAGTAAATTTTCTTTTCCTTCTCACACACTGCTGGATCCAACTCTTGAGGCTGAGACGCTTCCCAAAATACTTTTTGCTGGTGAATTATAAGAATGGTGAAGGTGGAGGGCACACAGCCCTCTCCCGGCTCTTCCTGATAACCTGGCAGCCACCTCTGCGCTGCTGCTGCTCTCTTAAAGCAGCAAAGTTTTCCCTTGTGTGAAGCTGGGAGCTTTGTGAATCAAGCATCTAGAGATCCAGAGGCTCATTCATATTATATTTCACTTCAAGGAAAGAGCTATTTACTCACCTGGAAGTCTTTTTCCTCTAGGATCTCCTTCTTCCATCTGACAAGGAAGGCAGCACAAACATATAAGTGGAAGTGAGAAAACCCCTCTGGTTCAGACTGTTTACCAAAAACAAAAACAGAAGAGAGAAAGCACTAAGTTATATGATCAGAAATTAACAGGAACATTCTGCTATTATTGTTCTCGTTACCCTTGAAATAATTATTTGCAGAGGCAATTTGTATCTGCTCTTTCTATGCTACCAGTTTTAACTGTTTGTTTTTGTGTCTTTTAAATCGATGCGATCCTCTCTGAGCCTGCTTGTGGGGAGAGCGGACTACAAATCTAGTAATAAATAAAAACAAATAAAACTTCAGCTATTAAAAACCCAACTTCCAAACTTGAGTCCAAAGAAGATGATCTTTGTTGAAACTGAAAAAGCTGAAATTGCTCATTAGCAAGCAAGCGCTTTCGGAATGCATGTATCCCATGATATGGACAGGCTGGTTCATGCAGTATCAAATATGCAATAAGCATCAAGCCCCCCGCCCCCGCTTGCAACATACCAAGGTTGCAGATAGAAGCAAAGGCAATGATAACTTCCTCTGATTCCCCTCCAACTTTTTGTGCTTCCAGGAGATTTTACGCCTTTGTAGGTTTACATTGGAAGAGCTCTGCTTACCAGTGAACTTTAGAGGAGCAAGATTTAAGTCTAATAGCACCTAAAAGACCAACAAGATTTCCAGGGTATGCACTTTCAAGAGTCAAGCGCCCTTCATCAGAAATACATTTGTATCTGACGAAGGGTTCTGAACTCTCAAAAGGTTGTATCATGGAACGTAAGAAGCTGTCATACAGAGAGACTGTGGAACAGTTCAAAAATGGGCAAAATATTTTGCATATGGACCACAGACATCCATTTTCTCATTGCATAATGGTGTCTTCTTCCCTCTGTCCACTGCAGCCCACTGATCACCACAAAATGCTGCTTCAGGGGGACAGGGGACCCTGAGGAACAACATGAGGGGTTCTGCATCAGGAAAGAGGAATTGGTAGAAATTGCCAGTTTAGTCTGGATCCACCACTGAAGCTATACGGGTTGCCAATATGCAAGGAGATGACAGGCTTAAATGTCTACCATGATTTCTTAGAGAAGCCCGTAAGGAAATTATGTAGTATGCACTGTCAGGAAAGGCTTAATTCTCTTTCTTAATTTTTTAAAATACACAAAGTCACAGTCTGTTGAGATACAAAATAATCATGGCTGAACACAGAACAAGAGTTAGAAAAACATACAGCGCAGCCATCAAAATTACAAAAATATTCCTTTTGTTAAAATACCATTATAACCCCTTCCAGAAGAAAATAAAGAGCAAGAAGGAATTAAGTCCCATTTATTTCCATCCAACATACTAAAGGATACCATTATTGAGTCTGTTTTCCTGATACTTGTGTGACTTTGAAAAGTAGTAGATCTGATCAAGGAATACATCTCCTTTAATTTCTTACTGCTGTATCTAAGGAGAAGTATCAGGCTTCCAATAACTGGAGAAAATCAACCTCAAAAGAACGACTCAGTCCTCTAAAGTCTAAAATGAATGTGTGTCAATATAACAAAAATATTTGTTCACGTAGAACATTTCTAGACAGTCCTCAGCCGTGCACACTTAGATGAATATGGGTGCCTCATATTTATATAATCAGATGATAACGAACTTCTAGCAAATTCGTTCTGCAAAAAAAAAAAAAGAAAAAAAAAAGAAAAAACTCTGAAATGGAATAACTTTTACAAAAATTCAGAGAAAAACCATGTCTCAAGGTGGTTCTTGAAAACACGATGAAAATTGGAAAGCATGCCCAAGATCTGAATTTATTCTTGGTATTTTCCTCTTTCACACTGCTGTCCAATACAGTTTTCCAAGGCTCTTTTAAATTAAATCAAATAGACTTAAGTATTCAATTCATTAAAGGAAAAATGCATATTCCCTTTAGATTTAAGAATTCATCATGGCTCAGATAAAAACAGGCAACAAAGTATTTCAAATGGATGGCCTTGGACAGTTTTGGAAATTGAGCAAAACACCTAACGCATAATTGCCTTTCCTAACACCTGCTGCCTATTACAACTTTCCATCTGCAACTCTCCAAGTTACAACCAGTCTCATCTTCAAAACGTATAAAAACTGCAGGCCGAAAATCAAATATAAACAATGACCTTGATTGCAGTGTTTTAGCAAAAGATCTTAAGACAGATGTACAGCCTTCCAGAAGACTTATTCTGAACATATTAGGCGTGACTCGGAGCACATCATCACAGAAGCATCTGCCACCATCAATAAAAATCATTTAGACGGTTAACATCACAAATATCACATTGCTTTGCAAAAACCCCCGATTGCTTCTGCGACCAAAATTGAAACTATTATTTCAGACTTTGCTCTTGAGAATTAGTCAAGGGGCGCTGGGGGAGGAGGAAGGGAAAAGAGTGAAGAACGGACAGCGCTCCATCATGAAAAGCAGAAACGCTTTTATTTAGAGGATTAGGGTAAAAGTTGCATCCATTTATAATTTGCGCCAAAGCCGGTTTTCCTGTGGAAATTGTTTGGTTTAAGTAGCTTCTAGTAAGAGGGTCAATACCCAGCCTCAGAAGGGCCAGAAACTTATCAGCACTTTTAGATTATTTCCAGCAACTTTTAAAGTAATAACGTTTTAGATCCACAATATGAATCTTAAAGGCATCAATTATTAACAATATCCTTTCAACATTTTTTAAAAAGTACAATACCATTGTGGTTATTAAATATTTAATAGAATACCTCCAGCTCTGAATAATTTCTCATCATCAAAAATCCCTACCCTCTGAGAGCAGGAACACAAAATATTTTCTAAGGAAGCAGTTATGTAACACTCCTCTAGGTAAAAAGGGAATTCTATACTTGAACAGAAAGGGGGTTAACTTGGGAGCAAGCATTAGCAGTTAAACGTAGATCAACCCGGAGGCAGAGTTAGAATTTGGCCAGCAAAAGTAGAAGGCAGTGAGGATGGAGGAAAGAACACAAGGCCTCGCACGGGCCTTCCCTAGCAGTTCTTCAGCTGCTTTGCACAGACATGAGTAAAGCCTGAACTAGAACTGCTCCAGATTCTAGTATCCTGGGACTAACATGAAACATGAAACGGACTTCACAGCATTACAACTGCCACTGCTAGGAGAGAGTTCTTATTGCAATTGTATCTCTGGGTTCATTCCTATATGACACCATTTCTAACAAGAGCCAGTTTGATATAGTGCAGGGGTGGCCAAACTGTGGCTCGAGAGCCACATTTGGCTCTTCTAGACATGCTGTGTGGCTCCCAGAGGTCTTATTGCCGTGGCCATATATTTTATTTTATTTCCCTCCATTTAGTTCTTCCTTTCCATGTCTTTCCCTCTATTTTCCTTTTTTCCTTCATTCTTTCTTTCCATGACTTTCGTATTTTCAATAAAATGTTGGTGTTTGCCAGGTCTAACTCAGAAAATACCTGGGGACTTTAGGGACTCAGAAAGGGTGCCTCAAGATAAGAAGTCCTTGACACACAAACTTCCATTAAATTGGCTGTTGTCAGGGCCCCTATTGCAATCCTTCAGCAAATTTATACTTCATTTCAGTTGTCATTGTTACTGTTGTTGATGGCCTGCAGATTAAATAGCACTTCATCTCTAATTCAGTGACTGTAGAGTGTAAATGCTATAAGCTGCTGGCCTAAGTGGGAAGAATTCTCCTGCTGCAATTAATCAACAGGTCATTATTATCCTTTTTCCATCTCCTTTGCAGGGAGCATGAAACACATTTTAACCCCACCATGCAGAATAAAGGTTATTGGCCAAAGTGTTACAAAACTGAAATCATTGAATATATCCAATGGCAGATTGCCTTTTCGTATAATTAGATAAAGGCCCAGTGACTCTCTAAGGACTAACATTTATTTGATACAAGCTGTTGTGAGTTCAGCTTATACCTTCAGATATCTGTGTCTTTCACATCCTGTAGCTGTAGTGTATGTGACAAGTCTGTCCCTTTAATTTGGAACTGGACTTCCCTACTCCATGTTAGGACTTAGTATTTTGTTGTGTTTTTAAAGTAGTGGCTGTTGCTATGACTTTACACAGAGACTGAATTCTTCAGTCCAGAGGGAAAACACTTGAATTCATTTGTCTCTCCTCATTGGTGATTTATTCTACAAGAGAAAGTAAATATTCAGCGGTCTGCTGCCATGTCCACCACTCACTGGTTTCCTACAATTCTTTTCCGCGTCTCTGTTGTTTTGTGTGCTCAGAAGACCCAAGGTCTACGCCACCTCTCCTCCCATTAATTGAACTATTCAGTTCAGTATTCCCTCTGAGACTGAAAAAGGGTGCTATTTTGAGTGCTCCTTACTTGTCTAGGAAGACAAGTGGAAAAACCAATTTTAGTCCAGATCATCTAATTTTGTGTATTGTAGCCTTTACAGTTGTGCTTGGCTATCTTATTCATATATATCTCTACCCTTCCTGCAGAGAGAGTCTCTGCTATTGGGGGAGCAGACTGCTAGTGTTGATAGTTACCGACCCTTTCCAGGGCAGCCCCCTTTTTTGTTCTGCTAGTTGAAAAAGAGTTTCCTTTGTCTTTTCAGTCTTAGTCAATCCACATTTTACTAAGATTGTTCAGTGTTGTCACTTTCACAATTGTAGTTCAGTGTTCTTATATACCTGTGTCACCTTAGCAGAATTTGGTCTTCAGTTTCACACCTCAAGGGATATCTAAATTTGTTTTCTTCTTTCCTAGACAGAGTGCATGTCTGTTCAATGTCCTTTACCTAGCACGACTTTGCCCACCAGAGAGCTCTTTTTTCCTTGCTGCATTCCAGCTTGTACTTTGGCTGGGAAACTTTTAGAGAGCTCCCTACTTCTTTAGGAGCACCTCTGCATGACTGTCAAATGAGATGCTAAGCAACTGTTGGAAAGGTGGTCCTCCATGGTCTCTTAGTTTGAGAGCTTCACACCCACCTCTTTCAGTAAGTGAGCTTGTTACTCTCCCTATGTGGGACTACACAGAAGCAAGGAAGATGAAAACAGGGTTCCACTTACCTGTAACTGTTGTTCACTGAGTGTTGTTCTGTGCACACATCCCCCCCTCCTGCCCTGCTGTGAACTCCCTGGAATCTTAGTTTCGGGGGGAGGGGGTCTCTGGTGACGGCATGGAAAGAACTGAAGGAAGAGCACCCCTCTTCCTGGTCATATGAAGTTTTCTAGGAAAACACCAGAAGAAAGCTCTGGAAATTTTATCTGCGGCTGGCCTGCACCTACACAGTCCCAACTTGATGAACAACAGTTACAGGTAAGTGCATCCCTGTTTTCTTCCATGTGTGTCCTTGGGATTGTGAATGTATGTGTGTGGCTTTCCTTTCTGGCTGAATCCTGGACAGGTCCAATGACCGTCAGGAGGGGTTTCTGTGTAAAGAGGTGCACTGGGAAAGCCCTGGAGTATATGCATTGTTTCACAAGCAGCTCTTTGACTAGTAACAAGAATGCCACCATGGAATCCAGCTCATGACTCAAATAAGCATCTTGGCCCTCAGAAAAGTCACAGCATTTAACCCTGGAAGTTCTACTTAGAATTTCTGTTCTAAGTTGAAGAGGCTTAAATATTTTAAATATAATCATAATCAGGGCTCATTTCGAGGGGGAACGCATTGGAATGCAGTTCCGGAAGTTCCCCAAAGAGGTCACGTTAGGTGGCCCCGCCCACCTGACTCTTGGCCATTTTGGGTCCGTTTCAGCCTGGATTGGGGCCAAAATGGCCCGGATCGGGCTTCTGATGGGTGGTAGATCACTCTCCCACTCACCAACGGCCTGATCCTGACCATTTTGGGCCCCTTTTTGCCATTTTGGGCCCAATTTTGGCCCTGAATGGCCAGGATTGGGTCCAAAACAGGATAGGTGATGCCAGGCGGTGTGGCACAAGTAAATCAGTTATGCTAATGAAACACTTCCGGTGATGCCAAGGGGCGTGGCATATGCTAATGAGTTATGCTAATAAGTTATGCTAATAAGTTCCTCCAGCTTTTTCTATGAAATGACCCCTGATCATAAAGTTACTCCACAAGATTACATAGAAGCATAGAAAGGTGTTAGAAGACAGAAATACTGATTTCTTTTCGAAATTATGGAAGAGCCATTTCAGTTGGAGAAAGGATCCTTGGAGGATGATTGGATCCACCCTCATATTCTTGACTTCATGACCAGAGTGATACAAGAGGCATGGAGTGCATGAATGAAATGACCTTAAAAGCCTAATAAGATTGTTATGTCCTTACACTTCCACATGTATTCCAAGGAATACATTGATGGGAAGCTCTTTTCATAGTGTTTGCCAAAGACAGGTCTTTTAAACTTCTCAAAGAATTTCTGCACTCTGGCAAAATGTCCTACGATCCTGGAATGAAGCCAAAATTGAGGTTTTACTTTGGAAAAATACAGTGATACTGTAACCAGAAAGGGTCAGAGGGCATATGATGAGTTAAGAATGCAAGTACCCTCCATTTTTATTCAAAGTAATTGTGCCAAATATTAACAGCATTTTATTTCGCATTCAGGAGAAAAGGACAGCTATCTGGTTGCATTACGTTTTCAAATGTAACAAATTATTATTTACACATCCTTTTAAATGTGCATCCTGCAATTTATAAGCCCTTAGGCATGCTTCAAATGATCTTCCCCTCTAGGGGAAAATATAGATATTCCCAATGGCTAAATCTGCTTCCAAATGAAATGGCATTCATCAGTGATTTTCATGTGAGCTTTTTACAATGGCCTTGCTCCTTGACTGCAACCAGCTGTAACGCTCCTTTATTCTGTTATCACATCCACATGAGGGAATGAATGCCAAGGCTTTAATAGTCCTGCAAAAGAAGCACCGCCGCTCCATCGGAATAGCAATGAGCCAACTTGATTGAAGGCATCTTTTTAGCGCTCGCTCACTTGTTGCAGAATGAATGCTCAAATGGCAATAAATAAATAAATAAATCCTGCTCAGGTGCAGATGCTGAGGCAGATAGAGAAGCCTATAAATAATGTATCACATAGTGCATGTCACCGAGTTTAAAAGGAAAGGGTCCGAAGTGGATAAAGGTGATGAAGTCTCATAAAAGAGAAAACTGACAGGTCTTCTTTTAACGCTGAAACAGGTACAAATGAAGAATCCTCAACTGAATATTTAGTCACTCGACAATGGAAAGCTCAGGATTTTAAGCAAACTTCATTGCCTTTAGGTCCTAAACTACATGGCCACAGCAGCACTCCCAGAAAGGAACACCCCCACCTCCCCTACCTTTGGTAGCAGCTTCTCTGAAATGTTTGCTTCCTGAGGACAGTGAATCCCTGGGAACAGCAAGAGGTGTGTGAGTTACTGGAAATCTACTGGCAGAAGTACCATGCATAAGTAGAAAAGGCCTTGTCAATCTGTAGTTACTAAAATATCTCATCAGGTGTAAAGCTATGGGGGTGACTCCCAGATAAGTTTTCATGGTTCTTAATATGAAGACAACCCGGGCTTTTTTTCAGCGGGAACGCGGTGGAACGGAGTTCCGGCACCTCTTAAAAATGGTCACATGGCCGGTGGCCCTGACCCCTAATCTCCAGACAGAGGGGAGTTTAGACTGGCTGCCGAGCGGCACAAAGGGCAATCTAAACTTCCCTCTGTCTGGAGATCAGGGGGTGGGGCAACCAGCCATGTGACCATTTTCGCCGAGGACAATTTAAACTTAAAAAAACTCCCCCCTTGTTCCAGCTGACCCAAAGTGACATCACTGTGTGGTCTTGAGTTCCACCACTGAGTTCCATCAACTCTTTTCCCAGAAAAAAAGCCCTGAAGACAACTGACATAGGTCGCTGAGATGGGTTTTTCCTGAACCCTCATTCCCTTTTGGTAGTTATAGTTGTGAACAAACAAGGCCTTGGTCCCCAGGAATAACAAGCTAATTTGGGAATGGGAACAATTTGAAATGCAACATGGGGAACTCCATATAACCCGAACTCCACCTACAAATATAGAAAAGTCCCCCACCCCTCCCCCTGGTTACAAGAAACCAACCTCTCTCACGCATCTGGTCAAAGCCAGTAAGGAGAATATAAGGAACTTGTGATGGTTTGCAGCCAATAAAGTCACCTGTAGAAGAAGTTACTTTCATTTATGCCTTTGTAATTTGAAGGTTAGACCACTGTAATGCACTCCGCCTGTAGATGGCAGTTTGTAAAATTCAGTGCTGCAGTTTGTCTCCCTATGGGAAGAGTTCATCAGAAGCATATTACCAAACGGCTCCAGCTTCTATACTAGCTCTCTAAGGTCTTTGGGATTCAACTCAAGGTGCTGATAAAGCACTGACATAAAATACTCAATAGCTTACGCTCCAACAGATAGCGACAAGTCTTTCATCTCCCCCCTTGCAATCTCTAGTAACAATTAAGAGTAACTCGAGAGGTTATTGTCTTTGCACCCATTTACAAGTACAACAGCCGCCTCGATGGCTGTACTTCAAACTGTGGACGCTCCAAGTGTGAACATTTTCCATTAATTTTTAAGTATTTATTTTATTTGAACTGTCTCTTTTTAAGCATTTACCTACACACATAACTATATTGTGAACTTTCACACATCTAACAAGAACCTATCATAGATCCTTTGCTTACATAGGAGAAAGTCATGTCTTATGATCTCAACTGCACTAAGCCCTGTTTTGATACATCCAGAGGAGTTAGCCGTGTTAGTCTGTAGTAGCAAAATCGAAAAGAGTCCAGTAGCACCTTTAAGACTAACCAACTTTACTGCAGCATAAGCTTTTGAGAATCACAGTTCTCTTCGTCAGATCGCATCTGACGAAGAGAACTGTGATTCTCAAAAGCTTATGCTGCAGTAAAGTTGGTTAGTCTTAAAGGTGCTACTGGACTCTTTTCGATTTGGTTTTTATACAGCTGCTGAAGAGGATAGCCGCATTAAGCAAGAGATTTCCCCCCCCCCTGGGTTTTGCCCAAAGTTTCCTATCTATCATCTAGTTAAATGTTTCTGATTACTATCCTTTTGAAAACCAATCACTGTGACAGTGCATTGGGAAAGATGTGTATACACACTAATAGGCATACCTTTTCCAATTCCTAACAAATTTAAGGGGGTGGTGGTGGGGGAGAGAATGTTCTAGAAGGAGTACTACTCCACCAGGATTAGATTAATACAAATCAGTTTGTTGCCTTGAGAAAGACCAACAGCAAGGTCCACAACGGAATTAAAATTAATGTTATCATCATCATCATCATCATCATCATCATCATCATCATCATCATCATCATCATCATCATCATCATCATCATCATCATCATCATCATCATCATCATCATGATGTCTTCTTAGTTTCTTGAAACAGAAATCCCAAAAGACCCAGTCAACCTCAAACGGACATTAACAAAGCTGGGTTGCACCCTTAACCATAATTTTGCAAGTAGATGGGAGTTCCAATACAATGGGCATTTTTAATTTTTTGAAAAACCAGACTTCAAAGCCAATTTTCTAACTTTTGTTTTCATTTGAAAGGGCTTTTAAGATGTTACTACTGGTAGCAACTCACTCTCTGTTGAGGAATTATCTTCTAGTATTTATTCTAATTTAATATGAGGCTCAGACACACTGTACCTAAGGAGTATACTGGCATATAATTACAGGAGGGATAACCTTATTTAGGCTTCCCTATGCTTTTAATTTAAATGGTGTTTTAATTGCAACTAGCCCAGAAATGCCCTGGCCCAGAAATTAAAAGGAAATTTTACACAACACATTTTGCTGTTTTAAGGTCTCAGAGAAAATAAAATTTTGACAAATCAAAGAGACCTTTACTATTGATTTATAAGGAAGATAGAACTGTGTCTGTTTTGATTCTAATCCAGAAGAGCACATGGAAAGGTTCTTCCGTCATCAAGAATGGCTCCTCTTGACTTCATACTACTATTTTTGAGATGTGGTTTATCCACCCCTCTTCCCACTTATTTTGGGACAGGAAAAGGAAAGACTCCACTGTATCTGCCCATTTTCCCTGTGCTCCTTTACAAGGGAGTGTCTGTGTTTGAACTGTACAAGCTGAGAACCTGGGATTACCTGTAAGAAAGACGAACAATCTGGACCCCCCCACCCTTACCCACCATCTTCAAAATCTCCCCCGCTAGGATTCTATCAGGACTCAAAGGCTTCAACAGATTCTCCCTCCACTTCCATTTTTCCCCTTTAACCAAAACTCAGCTGCGCTCAAAACTTGGTGCTTCCAGAACACATTAAACCCCTGCCAGGCACCCCCCACCCATAAGTTTGCAAAGGGCCTGTTATTCTGCACACAAGAATCTGGACCTTGTTGATGGATGGCCTGGTTTTGCTTTCTTTATCATGGGGGGGGGCAGTCACTCTATTATAAGGTGTGACCAAGTATATAAAGGCATTGTTAAAACTTGGCAAAGACAGCAAGTGCTATATTTCGACTAGTTACGTCCACAGCTGCTGCTCAAAGCTCTCGTCACCATTCTATTGCTCAACAAAACAGACATTTGACTAGGGAGACAGATGAGAGATCCCTCAAAGCAGGAGGATGCAGTTTAAAGAGGACACACGCCGCACTGCCGGCCCATCAACTCAGGCCCCCGACAGTGGACAGTTCTAAGTGGTTCTGGAAGCTCAGCTCAGAGGCCAAAGGCACTAAGAGATTATTCATCTCTATTTTCCTGCCAATTTTTTTTGTTTGCCAGCCTGCCCTCACTTTTCTAACCTAAACATAAAAGGCAAATATTGATCCAGCATGTTTGAAGAACGGCATGTTGTTTGATCCATGCTCCCATAGAACTGGTCTGAAAGCATTGTTATATGAGCATCGATTTCTTTTTAATTTGATTGTTGCTTCTTTTCTTAAGCTGTAACTAAATTTTTAAAAGGCCATTCACATCCCCCGGCTGCTACTGAAGCACAATATGCTCTCAGGTCAGCCAGAATGAGTTGCCTGCATCAGTCGAACACACAGGTTTGTGACAACATACGCTCCTGCAGAGCAGATAGCCCAGTATCTGGCTAAAATAGTTTACATGTTTTCTATGCAATGCGCGGTAAGCAAAGGAAAGAAATAGAGGAAACAGTAACAGAACAATAGCAAAACCGCCAGTGGGGAGGGGGCATAAAGATGAAGGGGGAAGCCTGAAAATGGGGCTCAAAAGACAAAAAGTGACATATTGGCAGAGCAACATGGAAGGCAATTTTCAGGTGGGGAGGAGATACAATAGCTCCAAAAACAGTGTGTACAAGTTATATGTGAGAGCTGATAAAGGACATCTTTGGAGCTGCTACCACAGAGTTCCTTGGATGTACTTTCTAGGAATCACAGAAACACTCCTACTTCTCCAGGGGAGGAGATGGCGACTAAAAACTGCTCTTACTCCAGAAATAAAATCATTACACTGGAGAAAATTTACCTAAACTTGCCAATAAGGGTGTGCACACCCTCCCTAAATTTGGTTGATAAAGATCAAGGTTCCAGGGACACCAACAAAAAAATTGTTATACCTGAAATCTGAGTAAGAGTCTCTAATCTGGTTCGGCAAGATTAGAGAATCTCAGATCTATCCGGCCCTGATACCCTCTGGGAAAAACTAAGCAGGAGGCTGGCCGGGGACATTTTCCAAGTAAACTCTACCAAATTTGCAGAGCACCCGCTCCTGACTGTCCACTAAAGACTCCTAAGTTTCGGGAAGATTGGAGAGTCTGCTGTTGGACTGATCATAGGATAGCTAGTGTAATATAGAGGTTAGAGTTTCAAACAAGGGCCTGAGAAAGCTTGGCTCAAATTTCCACTCCACCATGGGAGCTCACTAAGTAACCTTGTGACAGTTAGTTTCAGGTGGGCAGCCGTGTTGGTTTGCAGTAGAAGAGCAAGACTCAAGTCCAGTAGCCAACAACAAAGAAGAGAAGCGGGGGAAGCCTCCACAGACTCAACCCAAACAGACAGGGGGAAATAAAGAGGTCAAGTCACAAAGTAAAATATTAAAATATTAAAACATTAACATTCCAAATAGGTATTGATTATCAGTGTACACAAAGTTCAAACAAGTTAAAAACATAGGTCCGGAATAGCAGGCTACATAAACCGAAAGAGCAAGAGTCCAGTAGCACCTTAAAAACCAACCAGATGTGCAAGGTATAAGCTTTCAAAAGCCAAGCTCCCTTCATCAATGTGCACCTGACAAAGTGAGCTTGACTTGAAAGCTTATACTCTGGAAATCTGGTTGATCTTTAAGGTGCCATCGCGCTCTTGCTCTTTTAATAGCTACTATTAGTCTAACCTACCTACTACAGTAGGCAGGGCTGGTGCCAGCATACCGTGAAGTGGGGCAGCTGCTGGGGCCCAGGACTTCTGTGCCACAGTGCCATAGATGCCACCTGCAAGCATGCTCTTCCTCCACTCATCTGCTTGCTTGCAAGCCTTCTTGCCACTTCCACTTCCTAGTTGCTGCTAAGAGTGCGATAGCTACTCTATGGAAATCGAAATCCAGCCCTACAATTGACATCTGGTATACAAAAATTTGGGATCACTTTATCTCAGAAAAATTATATGGAAAAATTTATCAAGTAGAACTCTTTCCAAAAACTACAAATTTTATAGAGGAATGGTTTCCATTCTTTGAATATCTTGAAAGTAACGGTTCTTTACCTGGCCTAAAACTCTTTCATAAGTATGCAAATATGTGAGTTTATCATTATGTTAGATATTCTAAGAATAATCTCCTTATAAGCTGTAATTAATTCGTTATAACTTCTTGTATTTTAATAAGTTGTTGTTTGCTTCATTGTTATCTGTTACTAATTCTGACTTTGTGTTTTGTCATGTTTTGTGTGTTATACAGTTTCAATAAAATTTTAAAAAAACACAAACAAATGCTGTGCAACACCACAGGGGCGGGGGGGCTGTGTGTGATGCATATGGCTGGGAGCACGGGTGGTGGGTAGACTTACAAGGGAGCAAGAGGGTTGAGAAGGATGCACAGGTGGACTGTGTGAGAGGCGCATGTTTGTGGGTGACTAGGAAGAGGAGTACATGCTGGGGGAATGGAGGTAGGCAGGGGAGGGGAACACAGGTACTCTCTGCTGCCCCCCCCCCAAAACCTGCAATGGACCCTGATACTAGGGATACAATGGGGGAGGGGAAAGAGTCGCATGCACTTATTTGACCACTTTAGAAAAAGGATAGGATAAAAATCAATATGATTTCATAGGGTGCTGCATGAATCAGCTTTTACAGGGAACTTGAATTTGCCGGACTAATTATGAGGTCACCCCATTCTATGCTAAGTGCTTTGCTGCACTCTCAATTCTCCCAAGTAACCAGAAGAGCATGCCAAAGTTAATTAACTATTCTATATCAAAAGAGGAAAAAGAATATACTTAGCTGAGCCAAGCAAGGAAGAGAAACAGCAGCATTAAGATACACTTGAGATGCAACTGCAAATGTAATGGATTATGAAGATGAGTCCCCGATTATGAAATTCAGCTACGCAGAGGAATGTTTTGCCACTATAAATTAAAGAAACGGGATGGTGGTGGTGGACTGAAGAGACTGGGTGTAGGGAGAACTGAGACTACTTTAACTCATTCTAATTGAACCCGTCGTGAATCAACCAAGGGGAAAATGTCAGAGAGACCAAGATGGAATGAAGTTTTGAACAATGCTATCAAAATCTTGAGAATACTTAAGAAGTGTGAGGACAAAACGAAAGCCCCAAACCTGTTATTCCGCCGACGAAATGCAAGCTGAAAATAAATCAGCGTCGTTCTCTTACTGCTGTTAAGAGGTTTACACAGAATAAAATTGCAAATTGCTATACAACAGAGCTAGGCTGTGCATATGGAGAACGAGGGTTGGATACTCCAGAGTTTAGGATAAGTGATTTCAAGCAAAATGTAAGTGGAGACCCCTTTGTACAAGACCTTCACCTTCAAAGCCCTTTATTCCAAGCTGCATTGTGTTGACTGACTGAGAGCCAAGCTACAAGTGACTTTTTTCACGTGTAGAGCACTTGATCGTTTTCGCAAGTTTTCCTGGGAACTGAAGTCCCAGTGTCTTGCTCCCGGGGAGCTGCTCTGGAGAAAGCCGATGTGTCGGTGAAGCCGAGCAGGACGCCCAGGGAGAAAGTTGCAGCTGCCCGCCCCCAAAGATCGTTGAGAGCAGGCTTGTGACTGGAGGAACGATTTACAAAAGCTGCTGCTGCCGCTGGCTTTCTCTGGCTCTTCAGGCAGCGATTCTAACAGAGAGGGGAAGGACACTGGGACTTCAGTTCCCAGGAAAACTTGCGAAAACGATCAAGTGCTCTACACGTGAAAAAAGTCACTTGTAGCTTGGCTCTGCGACCTTGCCTGTGATGAAGCCATTCACTGTCTTTTTTTTTTTTGCTTTAGAGTACATGCTCCCAAGTATTTTGAAACCTGCTCCAATTTGAAAATTTTACTTATATATTTTGCTATTCCATTTTAGCCTCCCCCAGCCCCAACTCTGCCTTTTTAGGTAATAAATATATAGAGATCTATGCATGTAACCGCATGTGCTGTGAGTACTTTGTTATGTGTGGAGATCTGGCTGGAAAAAAATACGACTCCTTTTAGCCTGTTTCCCTCTGTGCCAGTGTTGGATAGTGGAGAGAATGTCAGATAAGGATCTGGAAGAGCCAGGTTTGAATCCCGACTCTGCTATGGAAGGTTGCTGGGTGACCTTGGGACAGACGCACACACACTCAGCTAAACCTACCTCACAGGTGTCATTGTGAGGATAAAATGAGAAGAGGAGAGGAGAACAACGTAAGGTGGTTTGGATCCCCACCAGGGATGAAGGCATGGCATAAATGATGGAAATAAATAATTAGAGATGCCACAATCCAACCTCACGTGACTCCTGGTGGGCTTCAGTCCCATTAATAGTCTCCAAAGTCCAACAAGCCCACAGCCTGGGTCACTGGAACCCACCACAAGGGATGTGTGCAAGGTTTCTTCTGCCAAGTCCCTCTGCATTAAACTCTCCTTGAGGTTTCTGTGGGGCAGCCAGAGTCACCCACAAAGTCTCAGGCACACAAGTAGTGTTTCTCAGGGGTCAGAGTGAGGTGTCAATTTTTTGTTTTGGTCAGGGGGCATACAGAAACCATTTGGTGGGCCAGACCTTCCTCAGGATGAATATGACAAAACAAAAATATAACAACTGGAACACGCAGGCCCCTTTGATCTCTCTGATGCGCTAGTTAGGTTGGTTTTAATATCGATTGGCTGACTGATTGAGTGCACTCTGTGTGACTTTGTACACTCAGAGGTCCAGAATCTGTCCAGGATAAGTGCTATTTCCTTTTCCCTCTGCCTGTCTCCCCCTCCCTCCCTCCCTCCCTCCCACACCAAGGGCTGCCTCACATTATCCGTTTAAGCAGAGCTCCAGCATTGTTTCTTAGAGCTTTGGGCACAGGCAGGATCCAGCCAATCCAGCCGCTCCTGTGCAGGCCAAAAGCCATGAGGTGGTGCCACAGCCCTGCTTAGGAGGCTAAGCTGGTAGCGCCAAGCAAGCCCTTTAAGCAGCCCCCCTAGAGTGCCGGGTGAAGAGTCCGCAGGCCAGCAGCAGCCCATAGGCTGTAGACTCCAACCCAGGAATGCCCAGTGTCACACAAATCTCCAGTATGCTCTGGGAATTTGCTAGGTGACCTTCGGCCAGTCGTTCTCTCTCATCCTCACCTACCCCACAGGGTTACTACAATAATAAAAGGGAAAAGGGAAACCCTGTGTGCCATCCAGACCTCCGTGCAGGAAGGGCAGGATTAAAACTGACTAGAGAGCAAGGGAAAAGAAACAGGAAGGGTATTGTGGGCGTCCCACTAAGGGAGACCATTCTTTAGATTCACAGTAGCGTGCCAAACATGTTTCTAACACTATAGATTAACTTAGCAGTGACAACTGAAAGTTCGTGTAGGTGGAAAGATGAAAGAACTGCTTACTCTTGTAGAGGGGTAATACTGATGGAAAAGGAAGTCTGGAACGTGTTGTGTAGGGTCTGGTGATCTTTTGGGGCCAAGCGCTGGCAAGCAAATGGTGGCAGCGAGGCATGCTTTGCATAACCATCTCGAGGATTCACCTTGTGCAGGTCTGGGAGGGGTGACAGGCGTAGGCCAGGCCTGTTGCCTTCTCCCACACCCCTGGCCCTGCGAGTGCCCTGGGCTGCTTGGGCAGAGATCTGTTCACGTGTGTGTTATGTGCTGTCAAGTTGCCTCCAACCTAGGGCGACCCTATGAATGAAAGACCTCCAAAACATCCCATCATTAACAGACTTGCTCAGATCCTGCAAACTGGAGGACGTGGCTTCTTTTATTGAGTCAAGCCATCTCATTTTAGGTCTTCCTCTTTTCTTATTGCCTTCTACTTTTCCTAGCATTATTGACTTTTCCAGAGAATCTTGTCTTCTCACAATGTGATCAATGTACGATAGCCTCAGTTTTGACATTTTAGCTTCTAGGGAGAAGTCAGGCTTGATTTGATCTAGTACCCACTTGATTGGCTTTTTGGCTGTCTATCGTACCCACAAAACTCTCCTCCAGCACCACATTTCAAATGAATCCATTTTCTTCCTCTCAGCTTTCTTCACTGTCCAACTTTCATATCCATACATAGTAATGGGGAATACCAGAGTTTGGATTATCTTGATCTTGGTTCCCAGAGAGACATCTGTATCTTTAAGGATCTTACCTAGCTCCATCACAGCTGCTCTTCCAAGTCTCAATCTCTTTCTGATTTCCTCATCGCAGTGTCCCTGTTGGTTGACGATCTGCTCATGTGTGTCAAGCAAAATTATATGGCAGGCTGCTGTCAGAACACATGCCCATGGCTGTCTACCGCTGGTTGTTGATATAGGCACTGCTCCAGAGAGCAACAGCTGGTAACACTTTCCTCTAGCTGCTGCTTAACCATGTTCTTCTAACAAGCATGTTTCTCTCTGTCAAACCTCCCTCTCTATCTGTATTAGTTAGGCAAGGAGGAGAGGGCAAAGCAGATGGGAGTTACCACTACTACAGCCACCTCCTGCAGACTCCGAGTACAACCAAAGAGAACCAAAGAATGTTGATCAATAACAACAGCAGCAGGGCAAATAAAGCAATAGGAAAGGGAAAGCTAACAGAACTTAACAAAAAATAAAATAAAATAGAGCCCAAAGTGAAAACACAAAGATAAACAATGAAATCAATTCTTCTCTGACTCTCAACTATTGGAAGAAAGTTAAAACACAGACAGAGGCCTAAAACTTTTGCTAACAGGTTGCCGCTTGGTATCTCATTCTTCCCTCCCCATCTTCCGCCCTGTCTCTCTTGAGATGAGGGCACTGTGCTGGCTAGACAAAAGAGGGGCAGCGGGTCGGGGGTAGAACATCTGGTTGGCATATAGAACGTCCAAGATTCAGTTCCTGGAATCTCCAGTTAAAAGGATCAGGCAGTAGGTGATGTGAAAGCTCTCCTCTTTAGACCCTGAAGAGCAGCTGTGAGTCAGTACAGGCTTTAATGGACCAATAGGCTGATTCAGTACAAGGCAGCTTCACACATGTTCATGTGTGAGAGGGAGACTTCAGTATGGGTAGCCATAGCCAACTACAGCTCAGCAGTAATCGGCTGTTCAGCGGTAATCACTCTGTTAGTTTACAGAATAACTCACACTTTAAGAAGATAGGCAGCATGAGAAAAAAATATGATACAAATCAGGTCTACCACCCCAAACTAGGGAGCACTCTATCCTAGTGGTTCCTAATCTTTTTTGGTACGGAGATCCTCAAGTCCGAGAGTACTGGGTATGGTGGCACAGGCACACTCACACATACAAAACTGAGTATGCACAAATCCACACAAGTGCAAAAACCTGGGATCCACTTTTGTACCGAGACCTACAGGTCGGGAAATGCTGTTCTACACCATAGGCCAAAACTGGTGTAAAGGTAAAGAAGATCCTCTCTGTTTATTTCTGGCTCTTCTTTGGACTGATGGATGCAATTATTCAAGAGCACAAGTATGCATAGCTGTTTACGTATATATAATTACACTCAGATTTATATACTGCATTTTCCATATCATTAGCGGCTGAATGTTTTTAACTGTCCATTTAAGAGTAATATTTTTACTCCAGCACTTACCTTTAAATCACTTAGCAAATTATGAGCCTTAAACCATTAAAAACGATCTACAGCCCCCTTAACTGGGGAAACAACATGTACTCACATATTAAACAAGACCACCCTAACCATGTCTCTTACAAACTGTATGAAATCAAACCTGCACTCGTTCTTGCAATTCTAGCAGAGGCTGCCCAAGTCTATATAACTGGGTAGGGTGGTTGGATGTTTAATGATTGGTTACGAAGCTCTCTAATGACTCAGGCTTGTAATTCAGATAGGTTCTAAAACATACAGTCAAGCATTCTCTTCTGCCAGCTGAAAAACCAGAGCTAATTTTGATAGCCTGTTTTCTAGTGAGCCATTAACAGGAAACAGAAAGACTGGAACATTTGCCAAGATAAAGATTTAATTCGAACATAACTTGAATAACTTTCCACCTGCATAAGGCATTTAATAAAAATTCTATTCAACAATACACTGGGCTGACCTCAGTTTTGGAAGCAACAATATATTCTCAGTCTCTCCTCACCCTTTCTTTGCAATCTAACAGAAACCTTCCCCTTAAATTCACTACCTGAGGTCCACCTCATGACTGGGATCAGCTTTGCCAATAATAACCATTTTTCATACAAAGTTTGGACTAGCAAGAGACAAAAGCAGCAGAATGGGAATTGAAAGGGAGGGAAGGTTAATAAAACAGCTACTAAATAACTAGTAAGGTTAAAAAAAGAGCTCTCCCCTGCAAAGTATAGGGTTCTAATGTATAGAAGCACCAAAAATACCTGGCACCAGTAGTGCAAAAGAGGAAAGCCAGGTTCATTTCTCAAATAAGTACAGGTGTGAAAAAATGTCTCATACTGTACATTATTATGCAGGCACAAAAGCAGCAGTTCACCTGATAGGTGTCCCAAAGCCGTATGGTGCACCGCAGGGGAACTTCTCTCATCAACAAGTTGTTCATCCAACGGAAAACGAACTGGAGGTATTTCACTTCATGTTGCTCCAAGTGTCCATGTACTTGTTCTGAAAGGAAGTGTGGGGAGAAAAAAAATCAAGACACACAACTGTTTTTCCAGTGGACTTTGTTCTGTTCTGTTCAATCCGTATGCATTTTAAACAATAAGCACCTAAAATGGGTACAAAAGCAAGACTGTAAATCATATTACACCAGTGATTGCAAAGATGTTGAAATGGAGCTGTTATTGGCTATAACAAGATTTAGAACTGTGTGACAATGAATATACTAACTTATGCAACTGGGCATGAATCATTTAACATTACTATAGGAATTACTTAGCTCATCTCTCTGGGTCACTTTCTTTAAAAAAAAACATGCTACTGTATCACCACCTTAATTTGTTGCATTCTCTTTCACTCATTCAAGAATGTACCATGAAACAGGTGAGAACATGTGATAAGAAACAACGGGGTTGATTTTAACCACTCCAAGTTTATTTATTGAAATATACCCCACCTTTCCTTTTGACTCAAGTCTGAAGCCTTACTCCAATCTCAGGAGCCTCCTTCCAACTTAAGTTGCTCTTATGCTGGAAGAGCCACCTAAGCTGGAGAAAGGCTCCACGGAGGATGGCTGGATCCACCCCATTACATTAGGTGCCCAATGGGGCATTTCCAAACTTTCGTTTTTCCTACAGCACTCCTTTAAGAACTTTCAACAGTTAGAATTCTTTGTCCAAAGACATCTGTTCTTTTATCTCTGCAATTCTCATTCCAGGTCTCAGCTTGCTTTTTATCTACTTCCACCTTCCAGCCTCCTCCCATATTGCTCCAGTGTTCCAAACAACGTCCGCTAAATCCTTTTCTTCCTCTAAATCCCTGCTCAAAATTCCACTTCTTGATTACCATCATTCTTTCCTGTCCCATGGAAAGACAAAGAAATGTGAACAAAGAAAAAAGTCCAGCCGAGTCTCTTTTGGCAATGCTTCCCAGTAAGAACTCAGAACATGAAATGTTTGTTCTACAACAGATTACTCCTTGCAATTTTCGAGTTCTCTATCCCTTAATATATTTTTCAATTCATATTCTCTCCATGAGGCAAAGATGCAATTAACAAACCCTCTATCTTTTTAAACTATCCTCCGGGAGAGGTGAAATTGACAAGAGCGTTGGGCTCTGTCTTTTTAAACACTTCCCGGCTAACATTGTGTCTCCCTACAGTTCAGCATCCCTGTGTAAGATGTCTCATGTAGAGAGACTCTCAGAAATTAACACAGTCAGTGTTATTATTATCCCCGCAATACAGCTGAGGAGTTGGGACTGAGTGGCTTAGCCAAGGCCACTTACAGAGTTCATGGAAATAGTGAGAGTCGAACTAGCAGAGTAAAGATTTGCAGCCCAGCAACTTAACCACTATATCACAATTATGGTTCATGTGAACATACGATGTTCTTCCAAGTCAGACTATTATCCCATAATTGAGTCCAACACTGCATACTCCGACTGGCAGTCGTTCACCAAATTATTAAATAACTTATTCCGCATGGTAAATAAAACACTGAACTTGGATTGAGAGGACTTTGTGATTTTAGTCTCATCACTGTCTTTCAGGCTAACCTAAGAAGTATATTTGCAACACACACGAAGACACACTACCAGTAACAACAATGTAACAAGCGAATGGGTCTATGCTTACCAGGCCACTAGCCCGGTGATTTCTAGTGTTAAAACCTGGCCAATGCATTTCTTCCTTCTTCCCCAAAGCCAAGAATTAATCCTAGCTCTCCTCCATCTCACTGGAGCAGGAAGTACTCCAGAAGATCAGGAATACTTATTTGGAAACAGTCGCCTCCATCATAGAGTGATGCTTGATTTGGACCCCCCAAATACTTGCTTATTGCCCTCAGCTTCCATGGCAGCCATTTTGTAGTTACCAACCATTCTCAACATTTGTATCAACCAACCATTCTCAACATTCCAAACATACCTAACAGGGTTGGGGGCTCCTATTCTATCCAATTACCAATTATCTCTTACGCAAAAAAGAAATCATTAACAGTAACATTAACAATAATAAACTTTAACAATAATCCTTTGTCCTAGGCATATTTAGTAGGAAATTCAAATCACTAGGATAAGGGTTCCACCATGCACCACCAGCAGGTGGAAGACAAGGCTAGAATAATAGCCCCCCCCCTGTTCCCCACTGCCTTCTGTGTTTGTTTTATTTATATATTGACATCCAGCCTGAAGAAAACTTTTGGAGAACCTGAAAGCTTACACATTTATGTTATTTTGATTTGTCCTAATAAAATAATTGTATGATTTTGCTTTGGACCAGTACAGCTACCTACAACTGCTGTCGCTTGAGTCTGTATCTCTGGCCCTGAACGCCAGGGTGATATAGTGGTTAGAATGCCAGACAACGACCAGGGAAATCCAGGTTTATAATCCCTACTCACCCATGAAACTCAAAGGGCTGTATTGTTTTAATTTTTTTAGTTACGATTTATTTGTGCAAAGCTAAAAAAGAAAGGAAAAAGAAACAAAAAGCAAAAAAACCCTTTTAAAAATGGTGGCAAATCTGAACATAAGCTTCCACAAACGGTCTCCAAGTATCTAAAAATAACTCCATGTGCGATATGTTCAAATGTTGAAAAGTTTATAAGTTGAATCCGACAAAGACGGCCGTCCTGTACTTGGTCCATGGATTGCTGGATTTGGGAATCTGGCTCCCGACCTTTGATGGGGCACCACTTGTGCCCTTTCCATTGGTCAGGAGTCTCCTCTCTATCGATGGAGGCCCAGGTCACGCCAGTTGCCCAGTCTGCTTTTTCCTCATCTTCCGCAGGCAAAGCAGCTTGAGACCCATCTGTCAAGCCCATGACCTAACTACAGTGATCCATGCAACAGTCACTTCCAGATTAGATTACTGTAACTTGCTCTACGCAGGGCTTCCCCTGGATCTGACCCGGAAATTACAGCGAGACCGGACTGCTGTTGTGCATGTCCTGATGGGTATGCCATACAGGGCACATGTTACTCTGATCTTGCAGCAGCTGCACTGGCTTCCTGTGGAGTTCTGGATCAGGTTCAAGGTTTTGGTTTTAACCTTTAAAGCGCTAAACAGAGCAGCATACCTGAGGGACCGCTTCTCCCCATATGTACCCCAGAGAACACTTAGATAATCAGGTAAACATCTACTGGTGGTCCCTGGCCCCAGGAAGGCCTGGCTGGCCTCAACCAGGGCCAGAGCCTTTTCAGTACTAGCCCCAACCTGGTGGAACTCTGTCAGAGGATACTCAGGCCTGCCAAGACCTTACACCTTTTCAGCAGGCCTGTAAGACAGAGATGTTCTGCCAGGCATATAGCTGAGGCCAGTCTTAGATTCCTTAGAAATGCTTCCCTACTGGTTTCAAATTGGCCGGGAGGGGAGCTATATAACCACCTGCCATCCCACATGTGCAGTCACAGTGACGATATTAATTGTACCCCTTCCCCCTTGTTTATGGTTAGGGAAGAGTGGAGGGGGCTGCCTTCATCGCTGAGACCCTGCAGATCATGGGTGATCTTGACACAATCAGGTGTCTACCTCACAGGTGTCTACCTCACAATCATCTGTCTACCTCACAGGTTTCTGGAGGATGAATCAAGAGGTGGGGTCCTTAAAGGTTAGATCCCTGCATGTACACTTTGAGGGTTAGACCCAGACTAACTTTTCTGCAGCTATAATGATTTCCACCCAAGCAGTGCCTCCTTCCCCATCCCTCGGCAGCCCAATACGGTCTCTGAAATCCTGTTCCGGGGGGACCCCCTCTCCTCCAAGAACAGAATTGCATAGGACAGTTCAGACCGTCACACGAGGGTGGAGGCAGGAAAATCACACTCTGTGGCTGGCAATCCTTGCATGCATGGAAATATCTAGTATGGATCTGCTGTGGCATAGGGAATAAGTGGTTGGCCTGCGAATCAGCACTCTACTGGTTTCAATCCCACTACTGCCACGATCTCAGTCGGAGGCTTTGGGTATTTATCTAGCTGCATTGTGGGGATAATAATCCTGACTTTGTTCAGCACTCTGAATGGGCACTAATCGGTCTAGGAGAGCGGTATACAGGCACAGTTATTATTATTAATTATCCAAGCCTGAGCTCCATGGAGGAAGAATGGGTTTAAAATGGAACAGATAATTATCCTGAGCAAGCAAACATATTGGAGACAGACTTTAAAAAGTTATTTCAAGCAAATCGAACCATTTATTCAGATACATGCAGCAACTATTTTAAAACAGTAACTTCTATAGCAGCCAGGTATTTATCTAAGGTTATTAGAAAGCCTCTGAAAGTAATGAAAAGCAACATGCTGGGACAGCTTAGAATACTTCAACTCTTATTTAAAAAAAAATAAGCATACTGATTTTCCTCTGGGCTTGCCTTTTCCCCCTCCAACATGTTGAAAAATGGACAAGTAAGTGCAAAGCTTTATTTGCAATTTATTTTATAATATATGCACAGCAAGAGACAAAAAGAAAATGTACAGTCTGAAAAGATTCATTCCTCCTTTTTATAAGTAATTGTGAGCAGATGTTATTTCACTGATAAAGGTAATTTAGCTGGCAATAATTCTAAATTTAAATTTTCCATTTCACTGGTAGTAAGCATGCAGATGTAATGAATTACTCGGCAGATGTAATTATTGCCATCTTTCAGATTTAAAATATTTTTTTCATAAAATACTTATACAGCAGTTTGTGATAATAAAATTATGCTAAACCTTCAAGAAATAATGGTTCTTGTATCAAAAGGAAAAAGAAATAAGGGGTGAATTTGTTTTTAGTCCTCTCAGCACTTTTGGAATTTAAGGAAACCAATTGAAAAATGTTGCTGAAACCCATCCTTCCATTTTCTTGTCCCTTGAATAAGTTACATGTGTATTTTTTTCAGTCGTGGATTTATGCTTGCTTAAATTCATCAAAACAAAATGTTTATGCAAAATGAGTTGTGTTTGCACCAATGATTAGCAAATCATTCCATATTTCATTCCTAAGTAGATAACGAAAAAAGAAACAGTATTTCGCAAACATTATATTCTCCTTTAACTGCTAAGAAAATCTCACCTGCTACTTGAAATGCCTCTATGAAAGCACATCCATTCAACCTTCTCGGCTCCTAAATTAAGAACTCTGCCCTACATTTAGAACTTGTCACCTCTGGAGCACTCTAAGTGCTCTCTTTCATAGAGCCAAGCTACGTGACTTTTTTTCACGTGAAGAACACTTGATCGTTTTCGCAAGTTTTCCTGGGAACTGAAGTCCGAGTGTCCTTCCCTCTCTGTTAGAATCACTGCCTGAAGAGCCAGAGAAAGCCGGTGGCAGCAGCAGCTTTTGCAAATCGTTCCTCCAGTCACAAGCCTGCTCTCAATGATCTTTGGGGGCGGGCAGCTGCAACTTTCTGCCTGGGCATCTTGCTCCCGGGGAGCTGCTCTGGAGAAAGTCAACATGTCAGTGAAGCAGAGCAGGACGCCCAGGGAGAAAGTTGCAGCTGCCTGCCCCCAAAGATCGATGAGAGCAGGCTTGTGACTGGAGGAACGATTTGCAAAAGCTGCTGCTGCCGCTGGCTTTCTCTGGCTTTTCAGGCAGTGATTCTAACAGAGAGGGGAAGGACACTGGGACTTCATTTCCCAGAAAAACTTGCGAAAACGATCAAGTGTTCTTCACGTGAAAAAAGTCACTTGTAGCTTGGCTCATAGTTGTGAGTTTTTCCTATCACTACCACAGCTTCCTTTAATCCTAAAATATCCAACCAACTAGTAATCTATTGCATGGTGAACTAACTGGCCTACCTCTTTGGGAGGTTAGCAATTACCACAAACTTACGGAGGTATATGTATGTCAGCCTTCAGAACACAATACACCTCCGCCTGATGCATGGTAAAAAGTGAATTATTTATGTCATTTATAGTCCACCTTTCTCACTGAGACTCAAGGAAGATAACACAGCATGAGTCAGTATAGTCAATTTCAAAGACATTTTAATAAACAATGTAATAGGACAAAAGTGCAAAGATTTCCTTTTACGTGGCAATGCAATATAGATGATCAAGCTATTGCAGGATAAGAGTATTCTCATCAGGAGAGTTAGGCCACTGGTTTATTTATTTACTTCATTTATACCCAGTCTCTTTCACCAACGTGCACCCAAAACAGACTGCATCACTGGATCACCTATATCTTTCTGCTGGGTGCCAATGTGTTGTAAAAGGAAGTGTAATCCCAAGGCTAGCTGAAGATCAGTCCAGAAAATGCTAAACACTGGACAAAATAATGACCAGGTGTTGGGTGTGAACACCTTCTATTAACAGGGGATGTCTTCATCTAATTTCTACTGCCAGCACACATTGTTATCACTGTGGTTGTTATTATTCTTATCATTGAAGACTGAAGTTTCCTGACTTACAGGAAACTTTTCTCCAAGTCCCCAGAAGGGATGTGCACTCAGATATATCCCGTCTGAATATGTGCCTGGAAAATATCTTATCAATATTTCAGAGGGATATTTGAGAATCTGAAGAGGTATTCCAGATTCTCAGAAATACTGGTACTCGGGTTCTGTATATTTCTGAAAATATGTGGGAATATCCAGGGCTGGCATTTTGAGGCTACCAGGACTATTTTTCCTCCTTTGATAGGTCTCCTGGGCAATGGGAGGAAGTGGGAGGCATCTCTACCCCTCATGGGAAGTTGGGTTGTGCACTTCGGATTTCCGATTTGGGTAAAATACCTGAATCAGAAATCCCAAATCAAAGCTTTCCGAAGCATTTGAAAAGCTTCGGAAAGCATGTCTATAAGATGATTTATAGATGGTATTTAACGCCTAAGAAAATCGTGCTTGGAAATGCAAATATGTCAGATAAATGCTGGAAATGTAAAAAGCGTGAAGGATCATTGTATCATATGTGGTGGACGTGTGATGAGGCTAGACAGTATTGGGGAGATATTTTAGAAGTAATAAATGAGATTTTGCAGACCCAAATAAAGAAGAACCCAGAGCTATTGCTACTGAATTTAAGTATGGAAGATGTTCCTATGCAATACAGAACATTACTATTCTACATGACGACGGCAGCAAGACTTTTATATGCGCAGAAATGGAAGGTGCAAGAAATACCAACTATTGAAGACTGGATATATAAATTGCTGTACATGGCAGAAATGGACAAAATGACAATAAAGCTGAGAGATCAGAACCTGGCAGAATTCTTTACTGATTGGGGAAGACTGAAAACATATTTAGAAAAGAAGTGGGACGTGAAAGGGGAACTATGGCAATTCGAAAATTATTAGAATGGGTTTCTTTTTATTGGAAGAGATGGAATCTTTACCATATGGAGGGAAGTATTAGCTAATTGCTAGCTTAAATTTAAGTGGATTTGGAGTTAATAGACATTGGTAAAATTAATAAAGTAGGTATTTTATTTGTTAGCTTAAATTTAAATATCTCTGAAGTTAACAGATAGTAATAGATAACAGATTTTAAGTTAATAATAATAGATCTGAAGCTAACAGATAGAGCTTAGCTTAACAAAGCAGAATGTAAACATGATATAATGAGTTATAGAAAAGGGGGATAGATTAGGAATAGATTAAGATATAGGGTTGGAAAGCTGTTGGAAGTCCTGAAAAAGGGGGGACGGAAAGGGTGGGGGAAAATGATATTGAGATGTTATTTGAAAGCTGTATGTATTAATATTCTCACCTAATAAAAAAAAAATTTTAAAAAAAGAAAAGCTTCGGAAAGCTTTGGGGCTGAGTTTAAAGGGCCCCACCACTGCTTGCAGCGAATCCCGAATCTTTGCTGCTTGCAGCGAAACCTGAATCTTTTCGGGCTGCACACTCCTAGTGGGAAGGCATGAGCCAGACATAGGGGCCTGCAGAGCTGTGGGTCTGGCTGGCTCCTTCTCCCTCCTGCCTTCCTTCCGTTCTTTCTGTGGAGGTTTTCCAGGACTGTTTTTTCTTCTTAGTCTGCATCCTTCATGGCTGGAGATAATTATTCAGGGGCCCACTGAACTGGACCCATTGATCCAATTTTCTTAAAACTTGGGGGAGGGTCTTTAGTGCACAGACAGCAATAGCTCCCCTGTAATTTTGGTGTCATTTGGTTGAAAAACAGCCACTCCAGCCCCTGAAAAAGTCCTCCATAGGGAATAAAAGCACCCAAATAATTCCAGAATTCTGGAAAAACCTAAACACCATCAAGTACCAGTACTTATGCTCACTGTGAAATCCCTATCCAAAGAATGCTATTTTTCCCCCAGGTGCACATCCACAGTTATGACATATCGTAAGACCAAGAAAACAACTTCTATACAAATTTCAAACTACAAACAATTTAAACTGGAGCTCCCTAGAAGACAAAGGTATTTTAATAGCATGTAGGAAGATCACAAAGAACAAGCTGGAGGGAGGAAGCTTTTATTCACAAGAAATTGAATCTGTTTTTTGTAAAACCGAGCTTCTACATTACACAACTTTCACATACCTTAGAAAAGTAATTAAAATAGTTTTTCTTATGCTTGGTATATAACATAGAAACATTACTGAATTACTGTAATCATATTTCTAATAAATATTGTAAAATCATAAATCCTTTGAAATTGAAAGCTTAATCCACAGAGCTGGAAAACAATTCCCTTACAAGATGAAAAGAACAGGTTATTTTGAAGACCCTGTATTTATTATACTACATACGTAGCCCACTGCATTGACTGACTGGAAACCAATGGAGACGCAGAGCTGGAATTTATTGTAGTCATGGTATGAAGACAGAATTATCTTCATTTGCATCACTTTTTAAGTCAGGGATCCAATGACCCCTGACCCCCCAAATTTCCAGCAAAAGGTTAGATCCAAAGCTCTGCCAACAGAGTGAAGGTGGCACTTCCTTTCTTGCTGCGGTCCAGTGAGTCACCTTGAAATTCTGCTCTGGGAATTGGGGGGGGGGGGGGCGCGAGCAGGGTAATATCCAAACTAGTGTGAGTGGTAAAGGGGGGGGGGAGTTGCACTGGAAGAAGAATGAGTCAGCATAAATCGCCCTCCTCTCCTCTGCTAATGGAAGTGCCTTTCTGCTGAACGAATTACACCTTTGGATCCAACTCAAACTTTGTCAGCTTTTCAAAGTTTTCCAGTTCACAATCATTAGAAGACAGGAATTTTCGTGGAAGACTGAAAATCTACGGAGAACGTGGTCATGGTGGTCGGGTTATATAGAGATAGGAAAGAACGTGCATATGAAACTGTTTCAAACAACTTTGATGGGTTCATTTTTTTAAAAAACCTTCAGTACAGAGAAAACTTAAAGGCACATGTTTACACGTGTATGTGTTTTGTTTTTTTATATTTTAAAAAGCTTGTTTTAATGTTTTTGATTGTTCACCACCTGGGGACTCCATGATGAACAGAAAGGCAGTATAGGGATGTTTTAAATAAATGAATGAATGTAAAATAGAATTAGAGAAAGAGAAAATACTATAATGAGACGAGAAAGGCACATTCAGTGCTAGAAAAGGGTAGAGTTAAGTGCAATATCCTCTTTTTTTAAAAAACAACAGCACCTATACCTTCAAAGGTAGTTTGAGCTGCAGATATTAGCAGGTGAATACTTCTATCAGTTCTCTGAAAAGCACTTCCCTGCTGATTTATGCAGATCAAGCAGCTATTAAGGACACAAGGGCAAGACAGGCTGATTCCTCTTCTAGATAGTTGGACAACACTAGCGAGGTGGATGGGGACAGTCAGCAACTTAAGAGACATCCTTACAGTATCTTTTTTCAGATGGTCTCCTTTAGAACCTTGCTGTGCATCCTGTTTGTAAAGGTTTAGCCTTTGGATCATATTAAGCACTGGGATGGATCCAGCCGACATTTTCATTCAATCTCACCTAATTTCCCTCCTTCCTACAGCCTCTGTCCCACATGGCATTTGTCCATGCCAGTCTATGATCCTAAGAAATTCTTTTTTTGTGGTCAAAAATTCCTGTCCTGTTTCAACAATGGAAAAGGTGGTTGGGCCCGACCTAATATATGACCCCCATTTGATAATTACACGACATCTGAACACTACCCTTTAAAAGTATACTGGAACCCTGTGGCCCCTTAATGACTATCATCATTATTATAATATTTAAAAATCTACAGTCATCTTCTTAGCAATCTACAGTATCAACTTCTTAGCATCTTAAATGCAAGCAAACCAATATAAAAATGTGCTGTGTTAAGTGCTAGGGGCAACAAAGCTGACACTGCACATAATGAAAGATGGAGTTTATCTTCCCAAGAAGCTTACCCAGTATCAAGCTATTTAAGGAACAGCATTTCTTCCGCACGCACCCTCGTTGACAGGCCGTGTCACAAAAATATGCTCAGTTCTGCTCAACGTCATTTTGTTAATGCTCTGTTCGTTACTTTAACGAACTATCAAGAGAATATGTTTAGAATGGGCAAGCACTATCTCTCAAATTTCATTTAATTAAACTCCGCTCTAGAAACATGACAGTCAGCATTTCATGATGAGAATTGTTTTAAGGGTGAAGGTAGAAAAATGTTTCAGGCTGGCCCTGCTAAAACACAAGCAAGCATAATCTAAAATTACCCTCGCGCCCACTGTAATTTATCTCTAATGTTAAAGATGTTATTTCCAAAGTTGGTAATTAATTGGATTCCACAGAGAAATTATCCAGACAGCCCTGATAGCAAAACAAGGCGCAAAGGCACACACCATGATGCCAAAGGACAACGATAAACAATGGCTGTGCCTCTCCCAAATTAAGACAATCAGTGAACTTAATGCAAAATGAATGCTGGCTGCCTTTTGTATGTGGCCATTACTCTACGGCAAAGAGACTGGCGTTGAATTTTGATTACGTTGCCTTAATAAAAGTTAATGAAAGTGGCCCACGCTCTAGCAGCTTTCCTTTAAGGGACACGCTGCTAGGATCTCACAAAGGCCACTGTGCCACAGGTTGATAGGAGATGACACCTTGCCTGAGAAAGGCTGCATTCTGGTCAGGGCAGAGCACTGCCTTGGTACTGGCTGGGCAGCTTACAAAGCTTTTAACGAAGTGCTTTCAGACAAGCTGCATTTAGAGTCTCACTTCGCTTTTGAGACTTACCATCGATCCGGCTGACCAGTTCTTCCAACATTTTCACTTTCTTCTGAATACCAGGCTGAGCAAAGGTATAGTTGTCCTAAAGAGATACAATGGTAAAGCTTACACACTGAAACTCGGAAAAGGTCCTTTATGAACACTTTGCTGAAGAGTATCATTCAAAATACAGCTCCAACCTTCAGACTCTCTCACCCTTTGCAGGAAGAGCATAGGGTAACATAAGTGAGTTTTTGCAAGTTTAGCCATATTGTTGTTTAGAGAGAATCTCCGTATAGCAAGGGTTTCGACTGATCTATTTAGGTAAAATGTCTCTGTGTATCAGTAGCAAAAGAGAAAAAAATATACTTTCAGGTAGGCAGATGCTTTAGTCCGTAGTAAACGAACAAAAGGTGAGTCCAGTAGCACCAACAGGATTTCTCAGGGTCTTAAGATTCCATGAGTCAAAGCTCACTTCATCAGATACAAACAGGAAAGAAAATTGTGTATACCAAGAAAAACTGAACAGTCTTGCGGAGCTTTTGGAGACCAGAGCCCAATTCAAGTGTAGGAGGTTCTTACTAGGCAAGATATTTATTTATATAGTTATTTATTTATTTATGAATGAAGTTAGGGAGGGTATAGGCGATATGAGGATTTTGTGACAGAGTTAATGTGTCTCATAAATTGAGTACTGAATTGAAGAATACAAAAAGTATCATGCATTCACTGCTATACCTATGTTTGATTTTAAATGGGGAGCTGACAGTACACCACTTGAATTGTGGCGTCGCTTCCTTAAGGCCAGATGTTTAATAGAAATGTTTGATTAGCAGATAAGAGAAGAATGCTGTCAACAACACTGAAAGCTGAGAAATTCCCAAGAAAGCACCACTTACAAAAAGATCAATGCCCAGCTAGGGTAAAAAAACGAGAAAACCGCACTGAATTAACAATTGCCATCGCTTCCCTCCCACTGGCTCCACCTCCAGATTTATCCCCCTAGGAGTTCCTTGCATCCAGGAGCCAGTTAAATGGGCCTCAGGGTTCATAATGCAGAACTACGCTTTATTGACAGGAAGAAGAAGAAAAAAAGCTCCATTAAGAGCCTTCCTTCTTCAAACTCTTATGATTTTTCAAAATGTGTCAGTCTTGAGAACTTTACATCTGACAGGTTTAAACATTATGAAAAGCACTTTTATTTACAACAGAAGCAGCTGAATAATTGTGCTCCGGCAAAGAATAAATGCCTGCAAAGAAACTGATAGCTCTGGCGTTGAGGATGACTGTATGCCCCCCCTCTCCCCGAATAGATAGTAAATCCAGATTCTCATTTAAATGTTTCGGAATACAAAAACGTATGAGCCTCGCTGAAGCTTTAACTGCACAATCAACATATCACACCAAATTCTCATCTTAAATCCTTATCAAATTCAGCAGGGCATTTTTGTCACCTCTTCTGGCAAGCAGAAGCAGTTTTCAACAATGAGGAAAATTCTGAAAGGGATCATAAGGGGGGAAAAGGAGGAAATGTTTTAAGCAGTCACTGATGGAGAACAGCAGTTAGCTAAGACAGAAAGGTACACCCTGTAAATAACTTAATAAGACTGGCACTGAAGCTTAAGATAGCTACAATTTCTCTTCTCCCATAAGGTCCTAAAATAAGACCTACTTGCGCATGCGCTCATACATGCCAAAGAACTGTCAAACTCCATTTGTCTTTTAACTACACACAAAAAAATATTATTTCCTGCCCACTGCCGGCGTCAGGGTTTCTGGCGCCTGCAGCAACCCCACACACACGTGCAGTGCGCACGTGCCACGGACTGCATGATGATGTCATCACACAGCGCAAGCCGGGGGCATTCGCCAGCAGATGGCTGGGGTGGTGGACGGAGGCTGCTCCGCGCTCCACATGCTGCCCCAGCAGCGGCTTGTGGCTGCTGTGCCCAGCTGGGGGCGTGTGGCAGCGTCAGCGGCACAGGGCTGGCTGCAGCAGCTGCAGGCCAGCCACGCCTCCTCCCCCAACACTCCCTCCGGCGCCTCTCCGGTGCCCTCGCTCCCTGAGGCCACCGCCTACCTGGCCTCAATGGGTGTGCCGGCCCTGTCTGCCCTTCCACCCAGCTGTGGGCAGGCAGCTGCAAGCCAAGACCTCTAAATACAAGAGCAATCTTCAGGCAATAAGCCAATCGCAGGCAGTGGCTCAGTATGAAACTCAAGAGACTTTCTCCCGTGACTTGGTGAGGGGACAGAACCATCCACGGAAGGGATTCAAAACCCCTCCTATGTACCTTTTAACACAATATATTGTCAGGGGCAAACCTGAAGAGCAGCCAGTACATTAACACTCGCACCAAAAAGACACCAGAAAGCTGTCTCGGCCTGCCAATTGTCTGGGAACTGGTTTAACTGTTACTGCCATCAACCTACCCCAGGCAGGTAACTTCTCACATGAGCAGGCAGCTTGCATAAGCAGTGCTTTGTAAAGAAGAGGCCGCTTGTTCTGTGAGCAGTTAACTCCCAGCGTGTCTGGTCAATCCAGATGATAAGCCAGGAGCTCTGTGTACAGAGATCCCCCTGTTCTTAAAATTACTTAACAGGGGCCCAATTCAGTGTTCGAGGCAGTGTTCGAACACGGGGGCCCAATTCAGAATTGAACTGTGCACAAAGAAGGCAGAACAGTTGAAACCTTCCCTTCCATTACATCACTTTCACAACCCCAGGGAGCTGCCATTTGCCTCCTTGGGAAAAAAACATGTGTATGCTATCAGTACATATACATTTTCCTAATGGAGCAAATGGTGCCTTGAGACCATTTTAGTACACCTTTAACACCCTGCCCACCATACCACAGCCAAAAACCAAATCAGGCCCCTGTATGCCTGGCGAGTTTTAAAAAATTATTTATTTGTTAATATAGAAAATGTGCGTGCCGCCACTAAAAACCCTTCTTTGAGGCAGCTTACAAAATAAAATGCTACAATAAAATCACACATCCACAGTATTAAGAGAAGCCATAACACAAATAGCAGAAAACAGCATCCAACGCATAGCAGCTTAAGGTTATGTTCATAAGGCAGTCAAATCCTGCTTCATCTTTTACCTAACCAACTTATCCTACATTAACCATTACCAGTGCTCAAAAACAGATCAACCAATGGGACAACGGTTGAGCATGCTCGCCGCTGGGGCCAAACCAGCTCCAAAAGAGGAGTGGGCATGAGCTGGAGATGTGGGGAGGGAGGACTCGCTAAAGCAAAGGATAAGGTGTGTCCATCCGGCCTCACCCCACCCACTACCCAGCTTGGCTGGGCATTTCCTATTTGGGGTGGCCAGGGAGGCTTTCCCTCTCTCCTTTGGGGAGGTGGGGTCCTTTTCCAGGGCCATTACCCCCACTCCAATCTGCCCCTGCTCACTGGTAGTCATCCTGAACCAGCACTATAACTGCATGGGTTTTACTCCGAGCTTGGTTATCTATTGTGGTTTAAAGATATTGTTTTGCTTTACTGTCCTGCCAATGTTGATCAAATGCCTCGAACACTAAATCATGGGACAGGAAAACTTTTAAATCAGCAACAAAACAAGCATGATATATCTTGGGAAGAAAACTATACGTTTGCTTTTAAAAAGTAGTGACAGACGTTTAATTACTTTGCAATACGGTGAGATCTATTCCCAGTCACATGTATCCTTTTTTCCACAACATCCTTAATGCAGTCAACAGAACAATAATCAGCGCCCCCCCCCGCGCCCCCCAACCTGGTTCGAGGAGGGGAAAATCGATTTACCTGAATGCCATCAAGCAGTTTGCTCATGCACCAGAAACTGTCAGCTTCAATGTTCTGCAGGGCTTCGGCAGGCAGACTGGAAACATCAAAATTTTCCACTTCTTCTTCTGTTTGATAAAGGGAGAAAAGACATGTCAATGAAGGACACAAAACAAAAGGTTAACTCCACAAAGCTCGAGGATGAGGTAGGTAGACCTTTTCCACAAATGTCAAGTACGCATTTCCCCTCATCAAGTACTGAAAACATTACATAGTTGCATGTTATTTAATTTTCTCGAGTGTTAATTAATATTTGCTTTTGGTAATGAAGAAGCTGGATGATATCTGATCAGTTAATAGACAATTCCGTTTGTTCATGCACACCTGGTATCAGAAAGGCAGACGGGATATGAAATACACTAAACCCGCTGGAACAAGTTACTCAAGGATGACAAACAAAACTGAAAAGACAGGAATCCACAAAGATGAGGATGTTTCGAGTCTTTCTTCAAGAGCATCCAACACTGTCCTCTTGAAGAGTACTATTCATATGCCACGTTGGGACTGCAAGGGCACCTGAAATGGCAAACAGATGCTTGCCAGGTAAAAGAACACACGTATCGTTATAGTAAGTACACTACTTTGAACAAAGATGGAAACGTGGCAGGCGGAATTCTTTGTGCATCTTATGCAAGTACATACACATTAGTGCACAGTTGCCATTCCATAATTACATTGGCAACTTCATTCACATACCATGCTTTCTTCCTGGTATCTAACTATATACAACAGGCAGCATATTTAGTCCAAGCCTACCAGTTGATGATTAGAATATAAAAATATAACTCCCCAAACAAGCAGTATGCACGCATCAGGAAAGTGTAACTGTTCATGGCGCTTTTGTGAATGCTCCCCCCAGGGGACATTTTGTAGAAAAAGAGCTGGAGGAACTCATTAGCATAACTCATTAGCATATGCCACGGCCCTTGACATCACTGGAAATGTGTCATGAGCAGAACTCATTTGTATGTGCCACACCCCCTGACATCACCTAGCCTGGCTGTTTTGGACCCAATCCTGGCCATTCCGGGCCGAAATTGGGCCCAAAATGGTAAAAAGGGGCTGAAAATGGCCAAAAAGGGGCCCAAAATAGTCAGGATCGGGTCACTGCTGAGCAGGAGAGTGATCCACCACCTGTCAGAGGCCCGATCTGGGCTGTTTCAGCCCCAATCCAGGACAAAATGGGTCCAAAATGACCGAGAGTCAGGTGGCCAGGGCCACTTGACATGTGACCTCTTTGGGGAACTGCCAGAACTGTGTTCCTGCACGTTCCCCCTCGAAATGAAACCTGGCTCTCCCTCACTTTAGTATGCTCCGAATCTTTACGGAGCATACCGAAGCGAGCTAAATACCAGCAGCAGCTTGCCGCTTCGGGATTCTGGCAATTCTGGATTGGGGGGGTGCACACCCCTTGTCCCCAACTAAGGAAATGACCAACATAATTGCTCAAGCCTATTGATTTCAACAGGTTGCAGTGCACCTAGTTCTGTATTTAAGTGGATTGATAATCCTAAATCTGTCTTAATGTCAGAAGCAAAAAATAAAAATTAGTGTTTCAATTTTCACGCATGGAAACTAAGGCAATCACCAATTAAGTAAGCCTTCCTAAGCAACAACTTTATAGTACCTTTCAAAACAATTACTGCTTAGTAGTGCCAGAGGATTGAGTCTCAAGTCAGCAAAAGAGACAGGGATGGAACATGGACTGTTTTAGACTCTATGTAGCTTAATTCATGACTATGGTGTAAGAGCTTGTTATTCCATGCATCCATCCACATGTACTTTTACTTCCAACTGCAACGGGGCATTTTCTCTGGTTATTCCCATATGGATATAGAAAGGTAGCTGGTAATTAGAGACAGCGCTTCATCCAAAGGCTCCCAAGACCAAAAGTCTCTTCAAATCCATGGGAAAATTCCCTCTGCTCCACCCTCACCCATTTAAAGGCAAGGGCATAAATTCCCCAACCTTGATGGGAAAAGAGGAAGGAAAGCCCCTCTAGGTGTCCTCAACCACTCATTTTAATCCTTCGCTTGACTTGAAATCATACAGCAGAGGCATCTTGCTGCAAAGGATCACTTGCCAGGGCTTTTTTTTCCAGCTGGAACGCGGTGGAACGGAGTTCCGGAACCTTTTGAAAATGGTCACATGGCTGGTGGCCCCGCCCCCTGATCTCCAGACAGAGGGGAGTTTAGATGGCCCTCCGTGCCGCTCAGCGGCACGGAGGGCCATCTAAACTCCCCTCTGTCTGGAGATCAGGGGGCGGGGCTACCAGCCATGTGACCATTTTCTCTGAGGGCAAACCAGTAAGTTCCACCACCTCTTTTCCCAGAAAAAAAGTCCTGTCACTTATTATAATTTCAATCCAAACAAAAGGTATGCCGCATGTGTAGCTCTTGATGACTGAGCAGTGGTAGCAACCCGATGTCCTTTCGGATGGGCGTGGGCCAACCGGCATTAGGCAGGGTTAGATGGAGGGGCACCAGGCTGGCTATAGCAAGGCCTTGCTCCATGCTGAGGTTCTTGACAAGGCACATATGGCAAACAACATTGCTGCCCCCTCGAGATGCAATTACTGGAGAGGGTAGGCAGAGTCATCAGTACAGGATACATGGTGACCAATGACAGCGCAAACCTCAAGGCAGTAGCAGCACAAGTGGGTCTCAAGCGTGGCCCACAAACTTCGCCTCTTAGCGAAGGGGGTCTGGGTTCTCTTGAGGAACCTTCATAGGACGCTGCGACTGGCAAGTTCCAGTTTCTTTGCCACAGATGCTGGCACCTCATGAGTAATTTCTTGCGCAATATGAAAGCAAATCACCAACTGTGCCAAAAACAGGTTTTGGCAGACATGGCAGAGCATTGCATGATCAGTGATGTCACTTGCTTGTCCACTCTATGGGATGCTCGAACGTTTGTTGGAGCAGCAGGCTGCCCTCACACTATGGCTCTTGGAGAGTGACACTTGGAGGGGGAAGAATGTGTTCAGCCAAGACAAATGGCTGACTATCTCCTAGGCAGTGGAGGTTCTTAGGCCCTTTAAGGACTTCATCATCATGGTTTTGACCGATACAGTGGCCCTGGGTCTGGTCCAGATACTTCAGAGGAAAAAGGCCTCTTTCCTGGACCCAGATGCAGACAAGCAGACTTCATACTAGTAGTGCATGCACTTGTGAGACGGCTGCAATAGAACAAAACATCCCAGCTGCAACCATGTGCAACCTCCAGCTGCAACTCTGTGCAACCTATGCATCAACAGCACCTTTGCCAAGCGGGCTGGGAAGCTCACCATTTGAGAGATGAGCTCTCTTGGTGAGTGCAGAATTCACGGGCCAAGAGAGGCACCCTGCCACCAGAGAAGATGGAGGAGGGGACCAGGTCTGCTGTTTCCTGCACCACCCCTTCTCAGCATTCCCCCCCCATGGCCATCCCCAAGATGTCCCTGGAGACAGAGGCCATCTGGGGTGCACTTAGCCCCTCTGGTAATGCAAGGAGCTTGAGCCAGGATACAGTGGATGCAATAGTTAGGGACTAGCATGCAGAGGCCAGCGAGTTGTGTACCACCTGTCCTCTGAGCTACTGGGCCAAGGAAGAAGTGGTCTGGCCAGACCTGTCTCTCATAGCTCAGAAGTTTCTCTCATGTGCTCTGGCGAGTATGTAGAGCGAGTCTTCTCCCATTCAAGCAGAATTGTCATCATCGCATTCCATGGAGAGTTGAGCAGTTGGTCTTTCTGAAGGTCAACTTGGTGGTAGTGGAAAGTGCAGTCAAGTCATAGTCAACTTATGGCAATGCATGCTTTTGTTTTCAAGGCAAGAGACTAACAGAGGTGGTCTGCCATTGTCTGCCTCTGCACAGAGACGCTGATCTTTGTTAGAGGTCTCCCATTCAATTACAAACCAAGGCCGACCGGGCTTGGAATCCACGATGTTGCCCCAGTGTGTTTCTGCAGTGGAAATCAGCTTTGACCTTTTTTCCCATAGAAAAGTGGCTATGGGGTACCTTTTTCAGGGGCCCATAGAATTGGACCCTAGGGTTCAATTTTCCTGAAACTTGGGTCTTTAGACAAAGTCAGGAATAGGTTACCTGCAAATTTGGTGGGTCTGTTGAAAAATGCCCCCCTAGACTCTGGATAGTTTTCTCTATTGGGAATAATGGCTAGATAAATCTGGGGTTCTCTGATCTGTCCCACCCAGATCAGAGAATTCTTCCAAGATCTCAAGAATCCTGGATTTTTTTGGAATCCCTGAAACCCAGATTTGGATTTCCCAGATTGGTTTGTGTGTGTGTGTGTGTGTGTGTGTGTGCGCGCGCGTACGCACGCACGCTAGTCAGACCCTGTTTCTATGTTAATGCAGAGTGAAACAGGAGACACCATTAGAGGATTCAAATGCTTTGCCTGAGGTCTTCAAACAAAGTTGTTGCTGTGAATAAGGACACAACAGAATTTTATGTCCAGAATTTTACCTGGACATAAATCTGATTTAGCAGGTACAACCTTCAGCTGTCCAACTTGTTCCAGTGAGAATATATGAAAAAGCACCCCACGTTACGAAGACATAAAACAGGTTAGCAAGATATCAGCGGACTTAGCAACACCATTTGCATTGGGTGGCCACTGCTGGAGACAGGACGTTAAACCAGAAAGACCCGGGGCTTAGCCCGGCAGGGTTCCCATGCTGTGTTTATGAAGCCGATGAAGAATCAGTCCTGAAATGAGCAGGATGGGCCCTACCTTCCAGTCTGGATCTCATTAAAGAGCATCCTATCATTGTCATCAATCACTACATGGCACCATTCCAAACTACCAGCATTTCAACAACACAAAGACTAGGCAGTCACCATTTCTAACTATGCCAAAGAACAAACTGTACTTAATTTTCACTAAAGAGGAAAGAAAATATAAATTTTAGATGCTCTGAGATATTCCACACAGGAATATTTTAGAGCCAGTCTGATTTTATACCTGGCATATATTTCGTATGCATGATTAAAATTTGCAAACAATATTCTTCTGACCATAAAAACCTTGACAAACCTCAACAATTCGCACTCCTACAGAACAAAACCCTGAGTTTGTGCTGAATAGAATGTTACTTTCTGCTTTGCTTTCTGCTAATCATCTCAGTAAGTGTTGCCAACTTTGCTCCCAACAACACGGCTTCTGTGCCTCTAACATGTACATAACACAGGGTGGATAAAAATCAATGATTTTTTTAAAAAAATCAAAAAAATCGGATTTTTTTAATTTAAATCGGATTTTTTTGATTTAAATCAGATTTTTTTAAATAAAATGCTTTTTGAGGAAAATATATTACCACCCAAAGGTTATTCCATCATGAAATAAAGATTAGTTTTTAATTATGTAGAATAAGGCTGTATATGTTTAATTTTTTTGGTAAATAAATTCCATTAATCCATTCACAATGTCAATGCTCTTCTAGAGGTTTTTGTAAGATTATTGGGCAGTTTCTCTGCCTACAAGATATTATCACAGATGCTTGGTTTTGCAGTTCTCAAAACTGAATTTGTGTCAGCTCAGCAGAGATCACATGCCTCTTCTTCACAGCAAAAATGTTATAACATGAACAGAGTTGAGAAAAAGACCTTAATCCTATTGTTCTACAAACCTATGAAGACAGAATCAACCCCTCCAGTGCTAAGTTTCAAGAAGTTCAGTGAATAGAAACAATATTTTTTTGATTGTTTGGAGTGGAATAGATCTGCACAAGAAGAAACTAAGTGTGAGGAGGGAGGGGCAAGCAGTACAAAATGAAAGTGAAACTTTTTGAGCACAATACTGCACAAGTCTTTGGATCTTTTGTGTGTATGACCTGAGGTTTATCACATTCTTTCCTTGGAGGAAAAAAACTATAATGGCAGCAGGCCGTAAAAGAGACCCAGTTTGGGAATACTTTAATGAAGTTCTTTTACCTATCGGTAAGGCAGGCATCTACTTGCATATTAAAGTTACACCAGCAAGAATTAGTCTTTATGTAGAAAACTATGATTTAAATCAAGCCTTAATGACTAGTGATTTTAAATCGTGATTTAAATCATGATTTAAATCAGTTTGATTTAAATCAAATCCACCCTGACATAACAGGCAATAATCTACAGGTGAGACTTTTCAACTTGTGGCAAAGATATTCAGTGATAAGAAAAAGCTTCACCTTATCTGACTTGCTCACCTTATCTGACTTGCTATAAAGAAGCTGGGAACCCTAACTTGACTGAGTTACAAAGCTAGTATTGAACATTACAGAGAAAAAGGGAAGACGGATGGGGTGGGGTTACAAAATCAAACAATGATAAAATATTGCAAATCCAAAAAGGTTGGTTCTCACTTGTGGAGAACAATTACAGAAATTCATTCTTTATTTGTTGTTTGCCATTGGCCACCGGGGGCCTAAATGATTACATGCAGGATTGTGCCATACGTGCCTCTGAGGGTGGGTTGTGAAATTGGCAACCGCTGCTTTTAGGCTGCCAGTTTTGTTTATTCCTGTATTTTTAAACAGATGTGATCCTCTCTGAGCCTGCTTGCGGAGAGAGTGGACTACAAATTGAATTCATCATCATCATCATCGGCACCTTGAATATAATACACCAGACATAACAGTCGTGGAATATCGAAAAGTCTGGATAATCGACATTGCAATTCCTGGGGATGCCAGAGTCGAAGAAAAAGAACAAGAAAAAATGATTAAATATAGAGAGCTGGCAATAGAAACCACCCGACTATGGAAGAAGAATGCAACAGTAGTCCCCGTTGTCATCGGGGCACTTGGAACCATCTCAAAACACTTTGCAATTCATATGGAAAAAATGAAGCTTTCTGACATAACACCTACAGAACTGCAAAAGACGGCGCTACTTGGAACAGCGTACATATTACGGCGCTATCCGGTTGATACTTAGGTCTCCGGTGGAAACCTGTATCAGTTTAGCAAGGCCGATTAATAACATGTGACCTCTGCTTATTGTTGATTGTGTTTTGGATAGTTTTAATAATAATAATAATAATAATAATAATAATAATAATAATAATAATGGTCAGATAAAAACAGAGAATAAGGGAGCATTCTGAAAAAGAGTGCAGAGCTGTTATTATGGCAAGTACATGTATGATATAATCTTATTATCAAGCAGATCATCATAAGCAACACTTGAAAATTGGTGTCCACAAAGGGCTACAGCATAAAGTACCAAACAATATGCAGGTTTTTTTGAAAGGGGGGGGAAGTTAAGGGGATAACATGCATCTTTGTCAATATCTGGAAGGAGGGGGAAAGACACCAATGTACAAAAGTCTCCAATTACAATATCTCACAGCAACTTCTCTCATTTTCTTCCGTTTCCTATGGCAATTCTCATCTATGTAAGTGTAGAAGATGGCAAAATAGTTGCCTGAAGAAAAATGGCTGCGACATGAAGCAAGTGACGTGTTGATCCAAAGGCTGCCGCAAGCCTCCCTATTAGCTGCTGTTTACTCCTTCACAGCGTATTATCCTGCTCTCGTAAAAAGCCTCCTCCAAGCAAAGAAAAGTAATTCACTTAGAAAGGCTCTAACGAGATACATTTTCTGCAGGCGCCACGATGATATGAAAAGGGAATTAATTACAGTTTGTATCACATCGATGTAGTATTCTGACACCAAAGGGTCAGAAGACGACCAGTGAGTGACTTCGGGTTGGTTTCAAGAACTGTTAATGCATCCCTAAACAGCTTTAGTCGGAGGTGAAGTTCCACCAAGGTTTATGGGGCTTGTTCCGTGGTAAGTGCAGAAGGAATTGCCACTTCAATCATACCACTGAGTTGTGGCTTACTCACAGACCTCGCAAAACGGTCTTTCCATCAATATTCCAGCGTGGCCACAGTTACTGACAGATGGGAAAGATATATTCCACGTCTTGTTGCTGGAATAGACTGCTTTACAAAAGTGACTCTGGGGCTTAGTTATGTTTTATTAGCAAAGCATCTGCTTTGTTGAAGATTAAATACATGAGGCACAACTCAAAGCTCTGATTCAGCAGGAGCTTCTAATTCTTTTTCAAAGAACAATGTTCCACATGTTTATGAGGACAAATCTTTATCTCACATATGATCTCTCTCTCAAACACATATTTCAAAATAAGAAGGCGGCGACATACAATGAATTCAAAGACTTAATTTAAAAAAAAAGATTTTAGCTGTAGGTGTAACTTACAGGAGAATCAAAAATGTTCTCTCAAAGGCCCTGGACTAACACAACAGAGGTGTTATCTATCCATGGCAAATATCACCCAATTTGGCAACCAATCACCAATTAAAAATCAGCTAAAATGGATCTCCAGTACAGTTAACTACCATGTTTTTTCTCTGCCCCAAGTCTTTTAGAGGAGTTGTACACTCCATTTGGTGTTATCAAGACATCTGGTGGTTGAGAGTGCCGTCAAGTCATAGCTGACTTATGGCAACCCCAGGTGGGGTTTTCATGGCAAGAGACTAACAGAGGTGGCTTGCCATTGCCTGCCTCTGCAGCCCTGGTCCTTGTTGGAGGTCTCCCATCTAAATACTAACAAAGGGCAACCCTGCTTAGCTTCTGAGATCTGACAAGATCAGGCTCACCTGGGCTATTCAGGTCACGGCATCGAGACATCTGATCAACTAACTATTTTTATATTCCAAATGGAGTCTACTGTCATACTTCTTCCTTCTCAGAAGGCCAAAAAAGTAAGCTAGCTCCACCTGGCACCACTCTGCCTATTCAGATCTGCCTCATATTTCATTCAAGATGCAGACATGAGGCTTTAAGACACTCTCTCCCTTTTCATTTTTTTTAAAAGCATCTTAACTAATAAAAAGTTCCTGACAGCTCAAAAGCTTCAATATTATTCTGTATTTTTTTTTGGTTGGTCTTAATAAAAGCCTTTTATTGAAATGTATTACATAGCTTTTAAAATGTTTCTATCAAATGTTCTAAATAAACAAATTTTTACTAAATGTTAAACTCGGGGAGTGGTCCAATGATATAAGCTTTGAAAACATCCATTAGAGCTAGGGGTGTGCAATCTGGATCCAGGATTCGGGAAAAGGTCAGATTTTTGCTAATCTAGCTAAATCCAGCTTTCTTGATTCAAATCACAGAATCCGGGATCTGATCTGGAAATCTGGATCCAGACCCCAAGATAAATCCCAAGAAATCCAAGTAATGTGGCTTCAGTCTGTGGCTGGCTCCTTCCTCATCTTCTCTCCCTATTTTTCCAAGAGGGGAGGAGGGAGGGGGACTGAGTGGCCAATCCGTGCAGCCTAGCTCCTGTGAGTGACACTGGTTCAGTTAGGCTAAGTTGCACCAGTGCCCCTGCCTTCAGTTTGGTTTAATAGTAACAACAACATTTGTTTTATATACTGCCCTTCAGGACAATGCCATACTCAGAGCAGTTTGCAAAGTGCGTTATTATTATCCTCACGACAATCACCCTGTGAGGTGGGTGGAACTGAGAGAGCTCTGACAGACCCAAGGTCACCCAGCTGGCTTCAAGCGGAGGAGTGGAGAATCAAACTCGGCTCTCCAGATTAGAGTCCTGCCGCTCTTAACCACTACACTAAACTGGGTGGAATTCTCTGTTTTGACATGATTCTCTGGTTTCATGTCAGTCCCCTTGATTCACTTTGATTCTGGGGGAATTCCATCCATTCTTTGCTTCAGTTTTGTTCTGATGGGCTTCTGGAACTAGAATTCTTAACTGCTTGCATTAGTTCTATTAGATCTGTGAAGGTCATTCACGCATCCAAATAATGGATTCACATAGCCAGAGATGAACATTTTTTCAATACCCCATTTTGAGAGACTATAGTTTGCCCAATCCAGTCATAAACAAAAAAATTAAAAATTAAAAACCCCGTATGAAATGGAACGAACCTACAAACACTTTTTTAAAAGGTGAGTATTTCTTGTAATAAAGTCGCTGCAAAATATATGTAAGACAGGTGTTTTTTTAAAAAGTGGAGTTTATGTGCAACAAGCAGATTACCACATTTAGCCAAAAGCAACATCACTCTGAATGTAAGATGAGCCACCCTTTTTTAAAAGAAGTTTGTTACTCTGCATACATCCAAATAGCATGTGAATGTGAAATTACCCCCTTTCTCCTCATGGCGCACCAGGGGCATGAGGGGGGCACCAGTTTTGTTTAGACTAGATTTTATTTAAGCCAGATTTGTAGAAAGACCTGTAACATCATAATTTTTACAAATGTACCTTGAAACCCATTCTTTTTTAGCGGCTGACTCAGACTAAAATGCATGAACATTTTGAGCAGCTACTGCCGAACACAGCAGATTTCTCCTTCCCTCTCGCTAAGAATGCCTAGTGCTATGAAATGTATGACAGGATATCTTGCTTTGTGGTTTTCTCTACCCTCCCCCTCCCCCCAGCAGCAGTCAAGAAAGATGACCGGCGATGTGTGAAGTTGCAATGTGTGTCATGTTGCGGCCATTGTTCTACTAGGGAGAGAAAAAGATGGAAGAAGCTAAAGGGTCTGGCTTTCGGCAGCAGCAACCATCTTTTCAGTAACATCTAGTTCTGGCCTGAAAGGAAAGGCATGTCAAAAAATCCACGTACGTGCTCCTCTGATTCAACTCCCTAATTCATTCTAAAAATCCAACCTGTAAAGTATTTCCAAATTCGATGTGACTGAAGAATTTAAAAGAAGAGCAAAATGCCATTTCCAAGTTCATGATGCTGACTGACACAACAGGCTGTAAGAAGACATGGGGCAGCATGCAAACAAGAGAGGCAACCTGTGTTCAGGTGTCATTTACCCCAGCAGTGGATTTTCTTGACTAGAAGCAGATCCACTTTACAGCCAGTACTTCACTGACTGAAGCACCTTTGGATAAGTGAAAAGCTCTTTTAGTATGAACAATGAAATCAAAGCATCATAATTTGGATTTTAATTTTTCATAAGGAAACATGCAGCTTGCAACAGACTGCGTTTCATTAGCATAACCCAATTACACAGAAACTCATTATTCCAAAAGTCACTGTTAATACTGTTACTAGGATTATAAATATGTTTACAAGATTAGTGGCCGGGGGGGGGGGGGGGGAATCCGTCAAGAATTACATTTTGCTACTTTTCTCAATATTAAACTTTTGTAATCAATCTGTGCTAATTACTACTGAACGCAAGCTACAAACGACAATTCTGTGCGTTCAATTAAATACTACAAAGCTAACACTTTCATAGCCACAATTACTTATTTACTGTTTTTTCAAAACATCTTGGCTTCTTTCCAAACAGAATAATTAAGTATTCCCATTTGGGAAGAGTTCTTTACTACACGAGGTTCTGTAACCACTATTATATAAGCAACGTCCACTCTAATTAGAACCAGATCATAAAATATATGCTACTTTTCCTTTTACAGTTATTAGTCAATAATGCTAGAAGCATTGTCACAGAATCCATTAAATCTTGCTGAGTTTATGTGAGCGCTTCTAAAATTCTGATAAAAGGTAAGAGTGTGGCACCGTATCATGCTTGGGCCATTCTGGGTTCTTGTATATAATTTTGCCGGGACAGAAAACTGTTAGAGAATTAACCGTCTACATTTGCAGTAGAGGAAGAAGTATCCAAAACATTATGCTGATCAATGTGCACTCAACTCTGTTTATAACTAGAGATGGGCATGAACCAGGAAAATGGCAGTTCATGATGGTTCATCGCATTTCACAAACCACGAACTGGCATGAAATTGGCTGGATCACAAACCGGTTCGTTTGGTTCGTGAATATGTCACTTCCGGGGCAGCAGAAAGTCTGCAGAAAGCCCATTCCCCCGCGCCCTCTATTGCCTAGGAAATGGATTGATTAGCGCCAGGCTGTCCGCAGTGACGAACTGAAAAACAAATCAAACTGGCCTAAAAATCGTCACAGGTCATCAGAAATGCTCTCTGATGAATTGCCGGTTCGCAAACCAAAAACCGATCCGTGATGAACTTTGGTTTGTATTTTGGTTCATGCCCATCTCTATTTATAACCCAATTCAATCCTAAATTTGACTATGAGGGGCCAGTTTTTCTGGAAGCAGATTTGGCTGGTGAGCCAAAATTCATCTGAGAGACTCTTTACTTCTATGCTCAGAGTCTAAAGATTTCTAGTTCTCACTTTATGGTGCATGAAGTTTTTACAACCTGCTCCTTGAGCTTTGCAAACTAAGGGACCCATGGTTGTATAGGTCTGTTAACTGATTAGAATTTGAACTGATCTTCAAGGCTAAAAAAAAGCCTCAAAGTTCAAAGGGAAATGCAAACCAAGAATTTAATCTCACAATGTACACATTCGCTTCAGTCACTAGCTTTCACTACAGCACTATCAAAATGTCCCTGTGCTCAGCATTTTAAACTTGACAGGGTAATGCCAAATGCTTCATATCCTTTCATACCTTTAAAAATAGACTCCACAAAATGTCTACAGGCTTGGAAGTGTAAAAGACTTTAAAAAGTAAACGTGAGCCATATATTTGATCTTAATTCTACACAACACTGTGATTCTGTCTTTGTTCTACATGCGTTCAAAGGAAGAATTAGGAAATACTTAATTGATTTTTATTTTTAAAAATAGAACAGAATTGCTGTAAGATCAAGTTGGGTAAGGTTATCTGAGTCTAGCAAGCTTCTTGACCAGAAGGAAAAAGTACGTCATATTTATTTTTCCCTATAACTCTCCAAATGCTATTTAGAAGCTTCTCAGAACGCAGTAGGTTATTTAGATTTATCCAGCAGAGGTGAATATTACTCACAAAGGAGGTTTTTTTCCTGCACTTAACATTCAAAATATGGCTGCAGTTATACACCTTAAAAGGTTCTTTACATCATTTCCTAAAATATTATCTATAATTATGTGTCCATTAATAGGTGCAATGATTCAGCTGGAACTTGTGTTGTGCAATGGTTGTTTGATAATCAAATTAATTCAGAAAATGTTTCATGCCCACCTCTGAGAATAAGACCTCTCTAAAGAAATGTTCAGGATTCTATTATATCAAGGCATAGAAGGTATTTTGCCACCAAATTAAGCTTTTGTTGGCTGGTCTTATTTGTCAATTTTCTTTTTGCCATTAAAAACAGTTCTCTTATAAACTTAGTTTTTTCAAAATGCTTCTAATTGCTTAGTTTTTATCCATCCCCACTGCTCAGCTTTTTATACTAGTCTTCCATTCTGTTCTTATGCCGGCAAAAGGATTTTGATTATATTTTGTGGTAGCTGACCATCTGATACTGATGAGTGTAGGGTCTAAAGCAATTTGTTTTTAATATTGATGGTTTGTTGTTTTTATGGTTTTAGGGTACTATTTTCACTTGTAAGTTGCCTCAAACAAGTCTCTAGAGAGATGGCATATAACGTCCCTGTCATCCTGCCCAGGGGCTCCTTCTTCACCTGGGCGTTCCTTCATTCTCCAAAAAAACCCAAAGATTCTGGTTAATTGCACAGATTGCTAAGAAAGCCTTGGGTTCATCGCTGGTTTGGGGTTCAGCCAAGGGAGCCTTAAGAGCTATCTCTAGTCACGGCGCCCTTCCCATAGGGTAAGGCTGCTCTCCTGGCCAGGAATACTGCCTCCCTGATCCAGGGACGGGCCTGGTCCTTTCTGACCTCCAAGGCCTTTGGCTTCCTGGTCTTGCTAACCAGCTATCTCTGCCCCCACCCCCACCCACCCCGTGGCCTTTTATTTGCCTTCCTCCCACCAGGGTACTCCCCAGTTCTTTTAAGCCTACATATCAGTCGGCCTTTATTCCCAAGGAGGCTAATACAAGCAATCTCTGACCCTGCTTGCCCCCAGGCCCCAGTCCTGCTTTCCTCTCCTCCTGGTAGCTAAAGTGCAGCCTCACTTAGGAACACTCCCGAGCACCACTAGTTCTTACCCAAACTGGATGTCCAGGAGCAGCACTGCCACCTGACCCAGACTCAGAGGCCCCGCCTCCCTTCCAGAGCTCCTAGCCATCCAAAGGCCTGCCACAATCGTGTCTCGCTCACCCAACACAGCAGATAAAGCTGGGTGTGAGCGAGGGACCAGCCAGCAGGAAGCCAATTGCTGAAGGAAGCCTCCAAGATGGAGGGACCATCCAAGAACAAAGCAACCAAGCAGTCCAGGCAGGAGGGAACCAAGGGTGAGCAATGGCTGCAAGGATGGCTGGAGATGTCCCCTTGTGGAAGTTTGCTGGCCAGGTGAACTGCGTTGCCAGATCCCAGGGCAGTCAGTAAGCCCAGGCACAAGTCAGCCATGCCTCTCAGCCTCACAGTGGAAATAGGCAGCAGGGATCCCGCCCCCTTCAGCCAGCCAAGGACTGCGTGCAGCTTTGCTGGGCTCAGGAGCCAGAGCTCGGCTATGTCCTTCTTCTCCCAGCCCTCAGGCAGGGAATGGAGATGCAAAGGCAGGAAAGGGCCAAAGCTGAGCCACACCCCGTCTAGAGTCCTCAAGCCCGTGCAAGGCACAGAGGACAGGGAGGCACTCGGAAGGGGTAGGGTTTATCCTATGAAGGGCTATACCCTCTAGCCCTGGGAATGGCCAGCATTTTGAGGGCAGGGTTAGGAAGTTCAGGATGGGTATAAAAGGAGGGCTCAGCACCCTGGCTGGAAAGGAGACCAGAGGAGTTGCAGCACAGGTGAGGTGCATGAGAGGAGAGAGAGACACACACATGCCCAAGCAGCCTTCCAGGTAGGCGACGGAAGTTCTGGATGACATGACCCTACCCTGCCTTCCTTATCTGAGTCCTGAGGGAGTCCTGAGAGGGGGATGACAGGACAGCAGATGGCCAGTAGCCATGTGCCGAGACCCCTGCTGTAGGACACCGGGGTGCAACGGGGCCTAAATAAATAAATGTATCAAAGTTTCGCATCACTACAGACCACTCCAAAAGTTGCCTTGATGGACATTCAGCAATCCTGCATATTCACCAAATGTTATTAACTGGAAAAAAAATATAGCCAGTTAACGACATGACATCCCTTAAAATTAAGCAACAGCAAACACAAACATTTGTTTATACTGAGCTTCTTCTTATTTTCAAGATGCAATGTTTGTATTTTTTTTTTTAGTCTAGTAAACTAGCAGCTCAATAAGTGCAGCCATGGAAATGAATACAAATGCTATAAATGCTTAGAAAAACATCATCTACTTTTTGGTACTAGTTCTTCCATAATTAAATTCCATAGAGAGAGTAGACCACTTGCCAAAACAAGCTACAATCTTTTATCCTTAGACAGGAGCGGTGCAAGAAAATTCCAGTTTCAAGAGCAAAACAGCCCCTTTGCATCTGTATTCTAGAGAATAAAAAAGATAATTAATTATAACTATATAGAGACTGGGGGAGTTCGAGTGCTCATGCCAAAACTGAAGCATGCGGCTCCCTTTGGAGTACATCTCTCTCCTCATAATTACATTAATTGCAATTAGTTTTCTACCCTTTCATAATTCTTTACATGCTGGCACCTGAAAAATTCTTCTGGCACTGGCTCAACTCAATTTTGCTGCTGCCACCATTACTCACACACTTCTTTTCCATTTGTTCCCACAATATGCCATTGCTCCAATCTATGAATAGGAGGGAGGTGGAACTCATTGCAACAGATTTGGTTCTAGAATATTAATATTGCCATCATCATGGGAGAAAGTTATTTGAGGAAGCAACTTCAATAATGTATTTGTTCACCTTTCCATTTTCAAGCATGTCATTTAATGTAAAAACAGATCAATAAATATACTTATACAGAGCATGGTCTGGACTCGAGGAGAGTGAGGACTCCTCTGGAGGAGAGGAGCCTCGTTTAACCAGTCAGGACTCCTCAGGAGAAGAGGAGCTCCGTGTAGCCAGCCCTAGCCTGACTAAGAGCCGAAACAAACGAGACGAAATACCTAGATTCAACTCGTGTTCTCTTACCTCAAGGTTTGTCGGGAAGTGTAGGCGTCCTTTCAGCTTAAAGTTTAGCATTTACAGAGCAGCAGGGAGGGAAGTGTGGGCGTCCTTGCAGCTTAAAGTCTCCCAGTGCAGCCAGGCGTCGCTCTGCAGGGCCAGGTCAGGTGAGGGGAAGGGAAAATGCCGCGATGCACCCTGAGAGCGGGAGGAAAGGTGCCCCATGCCTGCACTTCCCTCCCTGCTGCTCTGTAAATGCTAAACTTTAAGCTGCAAGGACGCCTGCACTGTAAATGCTAAACTTTAAGCTGCAAGGACGCCTGCACTTCCCGACAAACCTTGAGGTAAGAGAACACGAGCTGAACCTAGGTATTTCATCACGTCTGTTTTGAGTCTCAGCAGAAGCCGGTGATCAGGAACAACAGCTGCTGGCTGATCAGAGTTCACAGCCAGCACCCTTCAGCCCCAATACCACAGGGGAAGCTCAGCCAGGGATGTCCAACGCCACAGGGGAAGCCCAGCCGGGGGCTTCCACTCCCCAAGGTTCACCCACACCTAAAGCCGCAGACAGAAGCAAAGGCTAGAGCTGCAGGAGAGACGATGCAGTGCCGCTGCTTGGGGCTTGTTTAAAGGGTATCAGCCCTTTAAACAAGCGGATGAAGCTAGGTTCAGGCAAGAGATGGAAGCTGGGCAGACGTCTCCCTTACCTCCAACTACAGTAACTTCTGATGTGAATTGCTTAGGGAAGATTCTCAGCTGGAACTGAGCCACATGCAATGAGACCTACCCAACGACTCTTGAATATCCTGCTTAAGGAAGACAGCTACATTTGAGACCTTTTCTATGATATTCTAGTTTTCAGAGTGTAGGAACTTCCGCAACACCTCTCCACATCCGAAGCGGCAGGGGTGAAGTCCCCTTACTAGTGCTGATGTTAGCAGAAGAAGCTAACAATGCATTCACATCCTGGAGCGCAGCAAAGATATTCCAGAGAATTTGTTCTTCTTATACTCTTCCCATCATCTTAAACACACAGTTGTTTCCAATTTCATATGCTAATTCAGCACCCCCTTCTCTCACACAAAGCTAACCACCCAAGGAATCACCCAGACTCTGCTAATTCTTAGAAATCAACAAGGAAATAAATGCAAAAACAAATGAGGCCACAGGTCCTTGCCCCCTGACCTACATTTGTATGCGTGCCTGTTTAGCTGGAGGAGATGCCAAGAATACAAATGAGTATTTCAGCACAAAGTAGTACAAAGCATTCTGTTTATACTACCAACATTGGCAGTAGTAATTAAGGCAAGTGAACACAAAAAAACGTATAGAAAAGAAAGACACTGGCAATCCCTTGTCTACCATCTCACTATTTGGGTGGAAACCTCAACAGTTAATGCCAAAAAATGGCACCTTTTGCCCATACTGATGAGCCTTAAACAGAAAGGAGCACCTTGAATACATTAAAATAGGAAAGTCGGCTATACTTTTTAAAAGATGAGAAGCCTGGGGGGGGGGGGGAATACCTTTCAGTTGACAAGTTCAATCCATTTATACACAACTGCATTATGCAATACCAGTAATTTAGTGTGTGAGCAGTAAATAGGCCCACAAAACACAGGCGGCGGCAGCAACCGTATTCATTATAATTTACTTAATTGGATTTTCTGAAAAGGAGGAGATCTGGCAACAAGGAGAAAAATTATATTTCTGGAATCAAGACCCTCCTGATTTTTCATCAACAAGACATTCCCAGCCTGATTAAGATGCGGTGAACACACAATATAAACTTTCCCCCCATTAGCAGCAGCATAATCTACAATAAGTCAAAAGCGAGGTAACAGTCAATTTGCTTATATGATTTTGCAAAACGCAAAGTTCTTCAAAACCTATTCAATTAGTGTTTCTATATTACATTGACTTGACCTTGCCATTTGACATTAATGAAAAAATATCATACTTGTTTTTCTCAAAACATACTACAGAATTAGGCGCTGAAAACTTAAGCATGAATGATGCAATGCTACAATTCGGTGGGGAGATGACCAAAACACAAAATAGCAAGCAGTACACTAACTTACATCCACACGAAGAATACTGTGTACAACTGTGGTCACAGATCCAGAGGAGTTAGCCATGTTAGTGCGTAGTAGCAAAATAGTTCTCTGAAGAAGAGAACTGTGGTTCTCAAAAGCTTATGCTACAGCAACATTGGTTAGTCTTAAAGGTGCTACTGCACTCTTTTCTATTTTGTGTACAACTGTGGACATTTCATCTCAGAAGAGAAACTAATATGGCATGTAAATATAGAAACAATGGCAATCGAAGTTGGCAGAGAGGTGGCTCCTTTCCACAGGCGCTTTTAAAGCTCCTTACAACAGTCTTTTTTTAAGCTATCACAAGATAGTGGCTGTGTGGCAACATCATATACTCAGCTTTCCTACAAGAGCATCTGTCATAAGTGCATCTGGAAACATTTCAAACTCAATGGGATACTCTACACAGAAGCACTAGCAGACGAACCTTTCGCAATGATCACATCAATACGGAAGGTCAGCCTTGGTACCCAGTCACTATTCATCCTACTCCTCACCCAGTCTAGAGGGAGCATACATCCAGAGACACTCGGCATGTAGCGGAACTCGAGCCTTTCAAATCTTCTTCTGGGTCAACCCTGCAGTTATGCCAAGTTTTGGAAGATAATCAACAAAATTCCGTTCTGCTTTCAACTACCTGCAAAGGCCAGCTTGTGATCAAAGAGGGGCCCTTGTCCATCTCTCCTTTTGTTATGGCGAAGGCACATGTATCAGAAATATGGCCACCCCATCAATGGATTCTAGTTATTTGAAATTTCAAAAGGTCACTTAGATGTAGTCCGCTGAGAAGTTGGACCGAGAGTAGTTTCCCCATACATATCTTTTTCTAGTCATCCCTTGTGTGCATCTATCATAATACAAGACTTCAAGTTAACATAAAACCAGCCATAACTCCCATCTTATGTTCTGCAATTCTCAGTTAATCGCAGTATGTTTTGATACATTTGCACCAGCATCAGTGAAACTACTGCAACTTAAATATAATGAAAATGTGATGCAACGATATATTAATAATGCCTTGTCTTATCAGTTTCACTTTACCAGTGAAAGCATCAGGTCTTTTTTGTGCAAGCATCAGGTCTTTTTTTAGGACCTTGGAGATATTTGGCTTTATTTTTCATTCTTTTGGGCATATGACTGCTGTTTTGTCTTTATTGTGATTTTAGCTCTGCTTTATTATTTTTAACTGATATATTAAAGTGCCACTGGACTTCTGGTTTAATAGATTAATTTCCCGCTAGAACTTAGTGATGTGTTACAGACCTAGTTAATGAGTAAGTGGGGTAGAAATGGGTTGGCTGGGTTGCTGGTGAGCACTGAAGACGGCCTGGGATTGAGCGGTTGTGATTGGTACATGTATGGCCTTTGGAATGACGGTTGATATGTAAGCTTCGAAAAACACCTGGGCTGGAAAGGAAGAGCAGGTGGAGCAGTCAGCCCACAGATTTCGCAGGTTTTTGTTCTTGCACATCCTATCCAGCTTTTATCACCTTTGTCAGGGACTTCTGATCTTCTGGTAGAGTGTCCGTGTGCTGCTGCATGTGTTCCTGTAGGAACATTTGGCACCTATTCATGATAGCCATGTAATCAGCTACCTTGAAGGCTATAGCACCCAAGGAATATATTTTTCTTCATAAATCATCTAGGCTGGCTTTAACTAAATGTCAGATGTCATGTCAAGGAGCCCCTGAAACACAGGGAAATCAACAGGCCCAGCATCATTATTGTAGAGAACCTTCAAAATCAGATCCAAGGGCTTCGGATCCAAACATGTAACATCTAACTCCAATGACTTCGCCATTCTCACAAACCATTTAGAATACAACTTCAAGTCATCAGATGGAGATACTGGGTGACGGTCTGCCACCATCTTATCTGGGGATGGATCCAAAAAGATATGAGAACTGTGGTCTGGTCTAAAAGGTGCCTTTTCCTCTCTGGAATCAGATGCCAGATTGAGATCTAGTTCTGTATATGGAAATGAGGTCACTGTGAATGGGAGAGGCATAGCTGCAGAACTACAGGTTGTAATAAAACATTCCAGTGGTTGGATCTGGAATGGCACAAACTAGTTTGCACGTGGGCAGAACAGCTCAGTTCCACTCCCTTTGACCCAGCGGTGGTGGGGGTAAAGGCAGGGTTATACTACCACTAGGTCATAAGCACACTGATTTTTTTAAAAACGTAGCATTTAGAAAAGATGGCCTTTCCAAAAGCTATTTGCCTTATTAAAATTTTTACCTCCAACAGAACATCTTGGTATACTTGTGTCTTATTTAACTTCAACAGGCATTGTACATGCTCATCTTTTCATAAATCTGCCAAGACTGGATCTGCTTTTCTCTTTCATAAGACAAGGAAATCAGTCCCAGCTCAAACTATCCTTCAACATTGTTGTGTGCTCGATTGAACAGCCACAAAAGCAAGCTGCGTCCCTGCAAGAGCTGGGTTTTCAGGCAATCCTCACACATGCTACAGATCAGATGCACTGGAAAGCAGAACATTCTGCTAGAAGCGTATGAAATTACTCTCACTGGCAGCACAAACCGTATTTGGACACTGAGCACAGTGTTTCAGGACATAAAGTATCTGGTTTAGATTCTAAATTCGGCACATACTGGATGGGTCGGTTATAGACTTGGCCATTTGACCAACCAACGATGGATTTGGTCTATTGACTAGTCAAATACTGTTAAATATGTTTAGTATTTACTTGAACAACCCAACTTTTTTTATCAGTGGGTTTAACATCTGTGTAAGCAGCACAGCTTATCACGAAGCTATGGCGTTAATTTTTAAAAATGCAATGCTGATAACTTTAACAATGCCTCTGTAGGAATACCACAGGGGCCTAAAGGCTGTTTGCTTCTGTAACGTTCTACCACAGCCAAATAAACTGGCAGAAGCATCAGCAGTTAGTCCGCTAAGCTGCCTCCTTTTCTGTCCTGCCGCATCTACTTCAAGTTTCAACCAAAGCAGCAACATAGGACAGACTCAGCAAGATGCTACTATTTAGATCTTTTCCATATATGTTGTTATTCTGAACCGTTTCCGTTTGCTTGTTTTCCGTGCTGGTATGGATCTTTGTTTCTTGTACACACTATGCATATGAACAATATATGTAATTCATGTGTGCATTGCCAATTTACTGACACATTGGAATCAGTACAACGCTTGCATTTTATAGGAAGCATTTGCTGCACGGAAACAGAAAATGATAGGAAAATAGTTCCTTTCACAATAATACACATATAGATCAGATGCTTCTTATACATAACAACAACAACGTTCAATTTATATACCGCCCTTCAGGACAACTTAATGCCCACTCAGAGTGGTTTACAAAGTATGTTACTATTATCCCCACAACAAAACACCCTGTGAGGTGGGTGGGGCTGAGAGAGCTCCAGAGAGCCGTGACTAGCCCAAGGTCACCCAGCTGGCTTCAAGCGGAGGAGCGGGGAATCAAACCCGGCTCTCCAGATTAGAGTCCCACGCTCTTCTTAACCACTACACCAAACTGGCTCCTTTCCTACAAGAAATTCCACAAGGAACACACAGATCAGAAGCTGAATGTATGTGTACACACACACACACACAGAACATTTAGACAAATAGGCTTTTTCATGTGAGTAACAGAGCACAGAACAGAGTAAAAGCTTCAAGAGACTCTTACTTGACTACTCAAAGTATTCGTGTAGATAACCCAGTGCTAATAATTATAAGCAAGAACAGGACTTAATTATACTGCTGCAGAAGATAACAGAAAACCATGGAAGGACATATTAACATTAGGCCACCAATCTCAAATTATATCCCATCTATAATCCCTACTGGGTTCCCAAAGGAGCTGAATCTACAAAGCCTTGAACTACTGTTCTATGCATACAGCAGGAGGGAAATTGAGGAAAGAGAAGTGCCAACCTGAATCCTCAAGCCTGAATGTTTTCTCTCTCCCCTGCGGCCGGTATTCATCAACCTGGGCATGGCCAGGGGCATGAGCCAAAGAGCAGGAGCCTAAGGCCCCTTGGCTCATGGATGACAGCCCCTGTCATCCATGGACTAGCTTGGTGGACTAGCTTGATGGACATCAACCCAGGATGTCTTTTTTTAAAAAAAATATAACATTACATTGAATTTAAACTCATTTAAAAGTGTATTTGTGGACCCAGCATAAAAAGGGATGAGAAGGTCAGGGCAAACCAACAGAAGACACAAGACTACTTGTTGGAATGAAAAAGGCCCCAACGACTGGGTTAAAGCTTATGGAGCCTTGGCATATGTGGACGGGTCCAAGCATCAGCTGACCCTCCTGCCAGCTGACGATCCCCCTCACCTTCTCAGTACGCCTGCTGAAGGGGGAAACTGTTGGATGACAAGAAGCGGGATTCCACATGGGTGCACACCTCTGCATGGATCCCTTGCCGCCTGGGAGTGTGTTGCAGTAATATAAATTAAAGCACACTGCAGTAAAGCAATACACTAGTATTCTGGGTGAACTTCTCAACTTTGCATGAAATGTCTGTGTGTTTTTTCAGAATGTTAGGTAACTAAAACAGGTCCTTTTAATCTCTGACAGCTAATTAAAAATAGAAGAACATTAATCTAGACAGAGTCCACTATTACAGAATGGCCCAATGGTAATCGACCAATTTAACTCTGTCGTTTCTCACAGATTTATAGTTTTGTTTTGCGAGTTGGATATAACATCATTTTTTGGCAAATTAGAAGGTTATACAATAGAAATTATGAATATCTAAGGAAGCATCATCAAACCAAACAGTTTGCTTATCCTATCACATGAAAAGATCTTATATATTTGCATAAGATAACCTATAAGATAAAGGTAAAGGTGTGCAAGCACCGAGTCATTACTGACCCATGGGGAGACGTTGCATCATGACATTTTCTTGGCAGACTTTTTACGGGGTGGTTTGTCATTGCCTTCCACAGTCATCTAGACTTTACCCCCAGGAAACTGGGTACTCATTTTACTGACCTCGGAAGGATGGAAGGCTGAGTCAACCTTGAGCTGGCTATTTGAACCTGGCTTCCGCCAGGATCGAACTCAGGTCGTGAGCAGAGCTTAGACTGCAGTACAGCCGCTTACCACTCTGCACCACGGGGCTTTTAAGATAACCTATAAAATGTGCAAATTCAGATAGTATGTTAGAGTTCTGATTGGAAGAAATCTCATGAGAATCTAGATGAGAATTTTATCTTTGCATTGTATGCTATGGGAATCTGAATACATTTCATAGAAACTTTGTTTTAAACGTAGAGTTAATCAGAAAATGTTAGCAAATCTATTTTTTACTCTGTGTTCCGTTTTTATAGGATTTATATTAATAACCATATATATTTTCATAACTTGCTTCATTAAAAAACTAGGGTGTAATTTCAATAAAGGAAATAAACTCTAGAAAGGTGTCTGTGTACTTTGATGAAAAGGGCAAAGCAAAAAGGACCCTATATAAATAATGTACTGATAAGCAGATTTGTTCAAAGAACTGCCCTATTTGACAGGCCTTACTAATTGCTGAAAGCTATCCAAGAGTCAAAGATAAATCTTTCTTTTGAGACAGTTGGCTCTTTAGTGAGGCGCAGATAAGATAGTCCATTACAAGTGAGAATGTCCCAAAAGCCCCTGAGATGATCATGTCCCTATGTTGCATCACCCCTAGCTCCCGTAACAGGATCCCCAATTATGGGGAAACTGGGCTTACTAGCCATGTTCTCCCCGTCAAGGGATCCCTGCCCAACGCCAAAACCACTCAACCTCAAGTTGTGACAAAATAAGAAATCTACTAGCAGACCCACAACCCCAATGCAAGTTACGGAAATTGAAAGCCACCAAGGAATAACATTGAAAACTGAAACAATTGTGCAGAACACCTCCAACAACGAGCAATGCAGAGAGGGAGGGGTGGATGGGAAGCTGGTCGAAAGCCAAGTGCTAAGGAGTCCTGAAGGCTCTTGAAGATGTACCTGGCCAGCAGACCTGAGGGAAGACTGAAAAGCTCTACTCAGCCGAAGCCAGGTCAGCCCGCTGCTGATTGGCCAGCTGGGCTTTTTGACTTGCAGGCTAACCACGCAACCCCAAGGAGACTGGTCGGAGCTGCCAAACCTCAGAAACAATGGTGGTTGCCATGTGCTGCATCCCCACACCCCCGTGGGCCATAAACCGGAGCCCCAGGTAAGTCTGGGGCTGAAGCTCTTTGGAAACCACTTTGTATCCCTATCAGGAAGAAAAGGAGGGTTAAAAAATATATTTAAATATTTGTCCACTGAATGAACACAATGGAATTTACTTCCAAACAGGGTTATTGGAAGGTTAGTCTTCCAATAAGATTAACCAGAAAAATATTGCCTAGGCAAATGAGGTAAAAGAATGTAGGGTTATACCTGGAAGAAGACAGACCTTAAGCAAGGACCTATATGTAAATACATACATCACGAAAGCTTAAACTCCTGAAAGATTATCTTTTGCTTAGAACACCCTGGAAATATTCACCATCATGATGAATTTAAAGAATAAAAATAAAACAGCAGCCCTAGACTTATATTTGTCCTGCGACTTAATGGGAGCAGGTATTAGGTCACCAAGCTCTTTTCCTGTAAGGGAAAAATGATAGGGAGATGCCAGCTAGTCCCCCTCTATTTGCAGCATCATAAACCAAGTTGTGCAACTGCAGGAGGGAAGGATATGGGAACATCTGAGCAAGGCCGGGGTTGACCACTTGCCCCTCCCTCTTTTGCAGGTAATACAGAGCCTGGGTTGGGCTAGGAAGTATGAGGTCTCGGGCCATGGCTTGCAGCCTGTGGTGCCATATAAATTTTGCCAGCAGAACCAGCACCAGCAGATATGTCCTCATGGCTCAGGATGTTTCAAATTTGACTGAGGGCCTGTTTATACACATTTTGCTTGTAAGCCAGTTGGAGTTCCCAGTGTGGGAGAAATGTAGAATAAAAATAATTATATAAATAACATATCACCTTGCAGAAATTTTATGTTATTTTTATTGCTATTTATAGTCTGCCTTTCCTGCTAAGACCCAAGGCAGATTACACAATTCAAGTCATTATGATCAATGGTCAGGACATTCAATGAACAAATACAATAGGGTATGGGTTGCAGATATTTGAAAACAAGCAGAAATCCAATCACAGTAATGAAAACGTTGCTGAACACGACATCTTTAACAATACAGAAACTACCCAGTAGGAGCATCCAGACAGTATCCAGTAGAACAGTCTAGAGTAGACATGGGCACGAAATGAACCACGGAACAAAATTCCGGACGGAACAGCTGGTTCATTTTCAAAGAAAGGCGTTCCGTGGGTCTGTGTTTTTACAGAACAAACGACTTTTCCCACCGTTCCGTTCTGTTCCTGGTATGGGAAGCCAGACACTTTGCTCCATTCAATCCATCGCCCAGGCAATGGTGGCAGTCTTTTGGTTGCCCCCAACCTGAGGACTCCACGCTTGCTTGGCAGCTGTACCTGCGAACTAGAGAGCTCCCACTCTGGCCCATCCAGCCAGGAAAAGGGCCAGCCCCTCAAAGTAGCTGCCAGCAGACACTCCAGTTTTTGCCATGGTGAAGAGAAAATGACAGAAAGGGGAGGGACCCATGGATCATGCCTTTCTGGGGTTTAATCTCTCTGAAACTTGGGGGGGGGGTGTCTTTAGAGGACAGTGAAGACTAGGTCACCTGCAAATTTGGTGGGTATTGGACATTAGGAAAGTCTTATTTAGTTTGGCTGTGAGTGTGAAGGTGCCCGTTCTGGGCTCCCTTGAACCTCAAACCACTTCAAAACCGGCTCAAGTTTGGCTAATTTGCGGTTCATGTTCCGTGAAAATGAACGTGGTCCATTTTTTCCCTGTTCTGTGCCCATGTCTAATCTAGAGTAAAATTGAACCACTTAGTAAAAAGATTCAATCTGCTACAACAAGCAATCATTCTGAACACTAAATTATCCAGAAATGAAAGATTTAAAATATGGTCCACTAAATTTTGTTCCCACTCATAGGAAAAAAATGGTCTCTCTTGCACTCAGAAATGCATCTGCACAGCTCTGGACAGGAGGAGGCCCAACACAAGAAGGTGATAGCAGTGAGACAGGAATGGAATAAAACGTTGCAGTGTGGGATTGGATCACCCCTCCCCCCCACCACACACACAAACATACAAAGTTGCTGAATCTCAGAAATCAAAGTTACAGCACATTTATCCTGTTTAAAGAACACAAAAAGGCATCTTTATTGCAAATGAGAAAGTCAAAGAATAATGACGAACCCTTATAGAGTTTAACAGACCAGACAACTTGATACAGAAAACAGAAAGCAATCAAATGCAAATTAAATGCAAATAGTTACACGGTCAGCCTCATAAAGATCTAATGCATCAATGTCTTAACTATGATAGCTGCTCGTCTTGTGAATGTCACGCAATTTTAATTTACACTGTGATAGCTGGAGTATGTAAAAGAAACTGCATCTCTGTAATGCGTCTAATAGTAAACACTATGCATTAGTGTATTGTTCAGCCTCAATGGGCCCAACTAAATATTTATCTCTCTCATCACAGTGATACTTTCATTACTATTCTGTCATCAAGTTAGCCTTCGCAGGGTGTATTTGGAAACATTCTCCAGAACTTCCATTAACACAAGAGGAAATCTGGAAATTCTTTAAATCATCAACAAGGGACAATAGATTCTGCTCAAATCCTAGCTGTGCGTTTCACTTTCATTCGCATTATTATTTTGAATAGCCTGGAAATATCTCCTTAGTGGAAGCTTTCATAAAATAGTCATTCAAAATCCCAGCAGAGAGAGAGAGTCTCTCACACATGCTAATAAGACACTGTTACAAATTCTTTCCTTTATTTAAAAGTATTAACGTTCAATAGGTAATGTAACTCAGGCTTGAAATCAAAAACACAAACAAAGCCTGTCACTTAACTCATTTATAAAATTCCTTACCTTTAAAAGTAAATGATATTTTTGTGAAGGTTTTCAAGTTCCAAGAGGCATCAGTTCAAGAGGATGAAAAGTCGATATGGAGTTTAACCAAAATGGGATGGATGTACAAATTTGTAAGATTCAGGCTTATTTTCTTTTCAGAATGTGTGAAGTTTCCTGATTTTGCATACTACACACCTATTTTTTTTTTGCTAGGTATAAAATTCTAGCCTAGTAATATTAGGGAGGAGGAAGAAAAGTTAAATAAAACAGATGGGGACAAGACAGAGCACAGATATTGTAGGTAATTGACTCCTGCTCAAATTAGTGCTGACTATCTACTACTCCTTTATGCCAAATAGACTCCAGTATCATTAAAACATGAATTAAAAATCTGTTTTACAGAACAGTCCACTATAGGAAAGATTATAGCATTCTATTAATGCACCATTCTTGGGATTAGTTAAAAACTCAGCCAACTCAAACAGTGACTATTTTACTTATAATGGAGCCTCTAAACTTGTATCACCAGTACCATGACATTAGCGCCATGACATTAGCATTACAATGAGTTTACAGCCAATCTTCAATAAGAACCTCTGAGAAAATCTGTGCAAAACCCCCTCAATTCTGTGACTACAAAATACAAATCTTGCAACTGAAGGCATCTCAAAAACTGATAAAATTGTCATGGATTCACCTCAGCCTTGTAACTCCTATTCTCTGTGTTTCCTCAACCCTCTCCTCTTGAACTTTGAGATCTGTAGTCTATTACATTGTTTTTGAAGGAATGAAAAATGGAAATTACGGCTTTGAACACTGTAGAATGAGGAAAGATCTGAGGCCCAAGGGAAGTGGCTGACTGTGCTCGTGATGACCACGGTAGATAGCCCTCATCTGAGTATTTTATGTGTATGGTTTTACCATTTTACTCAGGAGCATCCATTAACTATTCAAGTCCTCACTAATATCGGGGGGGGGGATACTTCTACACAACAACCATGCTGGATTCTTTACAAAGACTTGCTTCAACTCAGTGAGAGCCTTCCTCTCTTGAAGAAAAAGCTTCCTCCTCTGGAGAAATGATTTTTCAGTGGAACGGAGTCTATGGCGCGGATCCTATACCTTATTTCTGCTCTCACTTCCTTAGTAGGTTGCAGAGGAAATTTTCCACCTTGATGCTTCGGATATCACAAGGAACTGTGGCTAATGCAACAAACGCTGCTTAATTTACCAGATACACACAACAAATCCCATTTTACACATAAACCCAGAATTGTTAATAATAATATTCGATTTATATACCGCCCTTCAGGATGACTTAACACCCACTCAGAGCGGTTTGTAAAGTATGTTATTATTGTCCCCACAACAGCAAACACCCTGTGAGGTGGGTGGGGCTGAGAGAGCTCTGAGAGAGCTGTGACTGACCCAAGGTCACCCAGCTGGCTTCAAGCGGAGGAGTGGGGAATCAAACCCAGTTCTCCAGATTACAGTCCCACACTCTTAACCACTACACCAAACTGTTTCTTCTCGCCTCTTCTCTGCCTCCTCTTCCTTCCTGCTATATGCTGCAGTCTCTGTGACCAGGTGACTACAAGGGCCTTGCAACTCAACAAACGGTGTGTGAATCCAGATGTCACAACAAGCACTACAGCTGAGATCTGTTTGATGTATTTAGACATCAATTAGCCTGGGTATGGTCAAATCATGGTTAGTGCAGGGGTCTCCAACATGGTGCCTAGGGGCATCACTGTACCCACTGCCACCTTTCCTGGCGCCCACCAAGTGTTTTTAGAAAGTGGTTGGGGCCAGGTATGGCTTTTACCAAGCAAGGCTTCTGATTGGCTGTGCAGGTTTCTAAAAAAATTGTTTTGGCAAAAGCTACTTCCACAGCACAAGGATCTTCACTGTGTGACTGAGAAGTAAGCTGAGGCAGCTGTTTTGTAGCTGGCTCTGCGTCCTGCAGCAGCCATTTTGTGGCAGCCATTTTGCAGCTGCACCTACCACCTGGTGTCAGAATTCCAAATGTGTCCGAAAGCTCGAAAAGGTTGGAGACTCCTGGTTTAGTACAACATCAGAATCTGAATTCAAAGACTCAAGAGACATTAATGAAGGAAACAATACTGTGGTCTGTTGTCAAACCCTTTACCCTTTAAGTTCATAAAATAACAAACTTGCTGCATTTATATTTTGTTGAGAGCTGCTGTAGCATGGTGGTTAAGTGGTTGAACTGCGAACCAGCTCTCTGCTGGTTCAAATCACGCTACTGTCATGAGCTTAGCAGGTGGCCTTGGGTAAGGCACTCCTCTCAGCCCCCGCTCCCCAGCTGTATTGTAGGGATAATAAAACACTATGTTCGCTACTCTGAGTGGGGCACTAATCTGTTGAGAAGAGCTGTATAATAACTGAGCTGTATAAGCGCAGTTATTATCACCCTTCCTCCCAAAAAAGCTTAAATGGGCAGTTTATGACTGCTACACAAAAAATACCAACACTGGGTTATCCAAGGCTCACAACAAATGTCATAACCAATTAGGACTCTGAACTCGACTTTTCTGTGTCCAAGCTCTCAACACTTTCACCATCACAAAATACTGGCTGCCTGTTAAGATAGGTGCTGTTGTCTAAAATAAAAGGTAACAGGATGCTTTAAACATGCTTCTTTCATGCAGATTACTTGTTAAATTTGCAAATGATAGCCATTTTCTTCAAGGGAGATCACCCTGAGCCCCCGTTCCGTCTCACTTCTCATTTACAGCTCAGCATTCAGGCAATTAGCCCTACCAGCTTCACCAGCTGAGAGCGCCTGATCCATTTTTACCCCCCATTGTGCTGCCGAGACCTCCCAAGGCAAGCGCTTCCATCCAGCAAAGACTTATTGGGAACCATGAGATGCACACGATGTAATCAACAGAAAGGCGAGTTACCCAGCCATGTACTCCAATGTGCACTTATCCATTGGTCAAGCACATCAATAATGCTTCTTTCTCCAAGAGCTGCATAACCCCACGTTTCAGTGGCAACCACCAGTCATCGTGTGGCCACTTGCCAATCAATTTTAGAAAAAGCGTATTTTACTCAGGTCTTGCAATGTAAATTGGTGATAAAATACTTAAAAACAAACGTATTTACTGTATTAATTAAATGGCCTATTTAACACGGAATATCAATTCTCTAATCACATCTCATTTCAACTTATTTCAATTAACAACTCCAAAGTATACCAACACAGATCCTACTGTTCTAGGCTCATTAAGAACATTTTCATTATCTGTCAAATGAAGGGGTAAGAGCTGGAAACGGTAAATGCTCTCTAGAGTAGCCCCCTACCCTACTTAATAGATTATTAGAGGCATAGTACTAGTAATTCTCATTAGTGGCTTCGTGTCAAAAAAGGACCTCCAGTGAAATGAAGCAGAGCAAAGCAGGGGTCTCAGCACAAATCAGTAAACCAACGGTCCCTCATCCATTCAAGGGTAATCTGTCCTCTGCTAAACGGAATTGGTCTTCTTCATATATTGACATAAAGCAAAAAAAAAATCTCACCACAATATGCATACATCTACACAAAGGAAGTAATGTGTTAGTGATAGATACATGGATCATGGTTTTAAGAGTCCACAAATACATCCTTGAAATGCAAAGCTGTTTTTAATACATTTTTTCCTGATAAGTTCCATTTTGTGACGTGAGGTTAACATCACAAAAATGTGCTTAAGTCGCTCATCAGGAACAGATACACTTCAATCAGGGTTCAGTAACATGAATATTAATGTGATTTATTTTACCTGCATATTCTCCAGCGAAGACAACAAAGAAAGGAGTAACCAGATCATTAATGCCCTGAACGTATCCACTGGCTGGATGACGTATTGCCCAGATGAACAAAATTCTTTCAAAGATCTGGCAAAAGAGAAAATGAAGAGAAACATGAAGCAACATGATAACAAGGCATAACACACACAAAGCATATTCAAATGTAAGCAAACGAGCATCAGCAAGCGCAACTATCAACCAGCATTAATTCAGTTTCTTGGTAATTTAAGGAAAATATTTTCAGGATTACTAGCAATGTGTTAATTGTATACAAATTAAGTTACACATTGTAAAGAAAAATGCATTTTCAGTACAGTAAAATTTGCTTTCCTGCCAACATTTTATGGCAGCAATACAAATAGGTAATTTAGACAAAACCAGGGCCTTTGCACACAACCGGAGGGATTTTTGACTTTTCTTCATTGAAAGAAATCCCCCCTGCCGGAGGGATTTTGGACTTTTCTTGCCAGAGGGATTTTGGACTTTTCTTCATTGAAAGCAATCCCCCTACCGGAGGGATTTTGGACTTTTCTTCATTGAAAGCAATCCCCCTACCGGAGGGATTTTGGACTTTTCTTCATTGAAAGCAATCCCCCTACTGGAGGGATTTTGGACTTTTCTTCATTGAAAGCAATCCCCCCTGCCGGAGGGATTTTGGACTTTTCTTCATTGAAAGCAATCCCCCTACCGGAGGGATTTTGGACTTTTCTTCATTGAAAGCAATCCCCCTACCGGAGGGATTTTGGACTTTTCTTCATTGAAAGCAATCCCCCTACTGGAGGGATTTTGGACTTTTCTTCATTGAAAGCAATCCCCCCTGCCGGAGGGATTTTGGACTTTTCTTCATTGAAAGCAATCCCCCTACCGGAGGGATTTTGGACTTTTCTTCATTGAAAGCAATCCCCCCTGCCGGAGGGATTTTGGACTTTTCTTCATTGAAAGCAATCCCCCTACCGGAGGGATTTTGGACTTTTCTTCATTGAAAGCAATCCCCCCTGCCGGAGGGATTTTGGACTTTTCTTCATTGAAAGCAATCCCCCTACCGGAGGGATTTTGGACTTTTCTTCATTGAAAGCAATCCCCCTACCGGAGGGATTTTGGACTTTTCTTCATTGAAAGCAATCCCCCTACCGGAGGGATTTTGGACTTTTCTTCATTGAAAGCAATCCCCCCGCCACACCAAACTGAACCTAAACCTCCACTTGAACTCAAAAGCTGTCTGCCATTGGGAAAAGAGGCGGGGTGGGTGGGGGGGCTGCTGTTTGCGCTCCTTTGAGTGATAAGAACTAACTGCATGGTTCCTTTAATCATGGATACTATCAGTCCTCTCCTACATCTCTAACTCCTTATATTTTTGAGAAATGCACGTCACAATACCACAGGAGATTCATTTGTGTGTCTCAAAAATAACTCCAAGTATATGCTTGGACAATACACAGAAATTAAAAAGGGGGGGAGCAGGGTCAAGGAAGCTTTGCCTTCATGAGAATGTACCCTGCAGAATGTGGCCTCATAACCTGAAAAACTTAGACCTTTTTTCTTAACTCTTATGACTGCTGCAGAGTAAGAAAAGCCCGAAAACAAGTTACCGTTTCTGCTAGAAATGCCAGATTTTCTGTACACGGTTTGTTGTGCAATAAAGGCACACCTTTGTTGTTGTGGGTCTCTAGCCTGTGTTTCCACTGAAAGGCATATTTTCCAGATCATGAAAAGCTCAGTACTTAAACGTGTGTAACATTCCCCAGACATCTCATTCCGGGCGGTTTAAAGGAAAGTGGTTGCAAGAAAGCCACTGGTACAGAGTGCATAGAGAGGGATTTGTGACTGAGACAGTGACAGGGGGAAAGGCAGAAGGGTGCCACAACTTGTGACACAAGCCAATGGCACTGTGGGACAGCTGGAGAAGGAGGAAGAGAAGAATCTGGCCCGGCAGAGCAGAGAGTGGGTGACGTTCTGTTAAGTTGCAAAGCTGCATTACTGAGCCGGCGCAGAGGCACAGAAGTATAGAAAGCACACGTAAAGGCTGCAGCCAAACTGTTGCAGCCAAGCAGTGACAGGAACTAATTTACTATGTTTACAATCCACTTGAAACAGCTTTGGTAAATACATAGAGCATAAAATTGGTTGAGGATACTGGATACCCCCTCCCGCCCCCCCACGTTTTACACAATTATGGCAGTCATAATTGCTTATGTCTTTTTCCAGACAATAGAAATGTGGGCCAAAAGCTGTTCAAAAGCTTCAGCTAAATCTTACATTATCAGATATGCAGAACTAGTACTATAAAAGAACCCACATTTTCAGGGTAAAATTAATAAAAGGATTTTTAAAAAAAGCGATTAATTTGATCCCCAAATTATCTTCCTTGACTTCTGGCAAAATATAAACGTTCCAACAATCAGGCGTGAATTAACTGATAGCTTACTGGTGGTGGCTAAAACACTAATAGCAGCAAGATGGAATTAGAGAAGTATCCCAAATGTATTGTCGAAGGCTTTCACGGCCGGAGAACGATGGTTGTTGGGGGTTTTCCGGGCTGTCTTGCCGTGGTCTTGGCATTGTAGTTCCTGACGTTTCGCCAGCAGCTGTGGCTGGCATCTTCAGAGGTGTAGCACCAAAAGACAGAGATCTCTCAGTGTCACAGTGTGGAAAAGATGTAGGTCATTTGTATCTACTCAGGAGGGGTGGGGTTGAGCTGAGTCATTCTGTAAGAGTTTCCCAGGGTGTGGAATGCTAATGGCGGGAGGCTTCACTGTATCCTGAGGCGGTTCTTTTGCATATGGATTGGTGCTTGATGTGCTAATCTTCTCTGCAGGGCTATTGTCGGGTGTGGAGTGTTTTGTTGGCCTGGTGTTTTTCAGAACTGGAGCCCATGCTCTGTTCATTCTTAAGGTTTCTTCTTTCCTGTTGAAGTTTTGCTTATGCTTGTGAATTTCAATGGCTTCCCTGTGCAGTCTGACAAAGTAGTTGGAAGTGTTGTCCAGTATTTTGGTGTCCTGGAATAAGATACTGTGCCCTGTTTGAGTTAGGCTATGTTCAGCCACTGCTGATTTTTCAGGCTGTCCAAGTCTGCAGTGTCTTTCATGTTCTTTTATTCTTGTCTGGATGCTACGCTTTGTGGTCCCGATGTAAACTTGTCCACAGCTGCAGGGTATACGGTATACTCCTGCAGAGGTGAGGGGATCTCTGCTGTCTTTTGCTGATCGTAGCATCTGTTGTATTTTTCGGGTGGGTCTGAATACTGCTTGAAGGTTATGCTTTTTCATAAGCTTTCCCATCTGATCAGTAATTCCTTTGATATATGGCAAAAACACTTTTCCTGTGGGAGACTGTTTTTCTTTGGTTGTTTGATTCATCCTGGGTTTGATTGCTCTTCGGATTTCATTTCTGGAGTAGCCATTTGCCTGAAGTGCGTGGTTTAGATGATTAATTTCCTCATTGAGAAAGCGCGGCTCACATATCCGTCTTGCACGATCCACTAATGAAAACATTAGTGGATCGTGCAAGACGGATATGTGAGCCGCGCTTTCTCAATGAGGAAATTAATCATCTAAACCACGCACTTCAGGCAAATGGCTACTCCAGAAATGAAATCCGAAGAGCAATCAAACCCAGGATGAATCAAACAACCAAAGAAAAACAGTCTCCCACAGGAAAAGTGTTTTTGCCATATATCAAAGGAATTACTGATCAGATGGGAAAGCTTATGAAAAAGCATAACCTTCAAGCAGTATTCAGACCCACCCGAAAAATACAACAGATGCTACGATCAGCAAAAGACAGCAGAGATCCCCTCACCTCTGCAGGAGTATACCGTATACCCTGCAGCTGTGGACAAGTTTACATCGGGACCACAAAGCGTAGCATCCAGACAAGAATAAAAGAACATGAAAGACACTGCAGACTTGGACAGCCTGAAAAATCAGCAGTGGCTGAACATAGCCTAACTCAAACAGGGCACAGTATCTTATTCCAGGACACCAAAATACTGGACAACACTTCCAACTACTTTGTCAGACTGCACAGGGAAGCCATTGAAATTCACAAGCATAAGCAAAACTTCAACAGGAAAGAAGAAACCTTAAGAATGAACAGAGCATGGGCTCCAGTTCTGAAAAACACCAGGCCAACAAAACACTCCACACCCGACAATAGCCCTGCAGAGAAGATTAGCACATCAAGCACCAATCCATATGCAAAAGAACCGCCTCAGGATACAGTGAAGCCTCCCGCCATTAGCATTCCACACCCTGGGAAACTCTTACAGAATGACTCAGCTCAACCCCACCCCTCCTGAGTAGATACAAATGACCTACATCTTTTCCACACTGTGACACTGAGAGATCTCTGTCTTTTGGTGCTACACCTCTGAAGATGCCAGCCACAGCTGCTGGCGAAACGTCAGGAACTACAATGCCAAGACCACGGCAAGACAGCCCGGAAAACCCCCAACAACCATCCCAAATGTAGATCAATGGTATGTTAAAGTCTGGGATCAGTTCATATTAGAAAAAATAACATATGTTGCATGCAAAAACGAGAATCTCTCTCTCAAATCATCTTTCTTTGAAAAGTGGTGGCCCTTCTTTGAATTTATTGCTAGTAAAGATATGTCTTCTCTGAATGACTTATACCAGACAATTCTTGATAGTTAATCACTCCATCTGTTAGTATATATAGTTAAGACTGTTCTAAGTGTATCTTATTTTTGCTGTTGTTACTCCATGATTTTACTGTTATTATTCAACTTATTATTGTTTCTTCTGTAGTTGTATTATGTTTCTTAATAATTTTTTTAAGTGATTTATTAGCATAAACCACGAAGGGAGAGGTTCTTCCTCTCTAAAATGTGATGGACCGTACACGTGGCATAGAAAAACACACATTTAGGACATTTATCAAAAACCACAGCCTGAGGTACAAGAGGGATTTATAGGCCTTTTAAGGCAGGAACTTCAGCAAAATAAAAAAAAAATTAAGATGTTTTCTGCCCATCTATGTTAGCAGCAGAGGAAAAAAATTCTAATGTGCACAACCCTCTAAACTCAAGTGCACAATAGCATCGTAAAAATTGAGGGTGCTTTTGATAACAGAATTTACTAACAGGTTCTCATGAACATCGTGGGGAGCGCATGTGGACTGTGCTATTTTGTGCCACAGATGGAGATTCACATAACTGAGCACTCTTCCATTTAAATAAGATTATCATCATCCCAGCACATCGGTTTGACAGGGACGTGCTAGGCTAGACCCCTTCGCTCCAGGTTCTTATTTTCCATTTACAGGAAGTATGTGTATACAGATATATTCAATTACACAAGCCCGTACCAGAAAGGAAACAGTCTAGACGCAGGCATTTCACCTCTGCTGCTGGTTGCCAGAAAACTGGCCTGTTTGCAAACCTTGCTTGGAATAGCCAAAAAGACAGATTCACTGGTTCCTGCTTTCTTTAGACACTGATGTACCAACTGCAGGCCATATGCTTTCGCAGTTCAAGGTGCGTTTTCCATTCTTGGCCATGCTTACCACCCTTTATTATTTCGTTACTGAAAACGAAACTGGTCTTGGGACTCCAAGAGGCAACAGCAGAAATTAACCACAACGCCAAGACATCTAAAAACCTAAGCCAAGAAGTTCAAGCCGGCAAATAAAGCAGTCTCTACTTAAAAACCGAGATTAAAATCCTCAAAGCGGGGGCGTCCCTCACGCTTGGAAGGAGGCCACCACACAAAGCAAGGGCTGTGATAGAAAAGATCCAGGAACAGTCAGTGGTCATTCACATCCTCGTATGTTTGGGGCTGGAGCTGCTGCAATGACCAAGCAGCCACTCAGGCTTGTGTGGCATGGGATAATGCATCAAGTACGGGGGTTCTAGTTCATGAAGGTAAAACAAACACTTGAACGGAACCTGGAAACAGGCAGACAACCAACGAAAGGATCTTAAAACCAGAGTAATACGGGCACATGAACACACTCACTGTAGCAAACAAGACTGCTAAATTCGGAACCAAACGAAAGCAGCCATCTTCCTATCTTCCGTATAATGATGCATGGGCTATTTGTGGCACTTTGGCTACTAGGAGCATGCCACCTTCATTGGTCTTAACTTGAGGACCTCATCACCAGATTTATTCGGAGCTATGGAGATTTTTTTAAAAGGCAAAGAATAGCATAGAATTGAGTTTTGATTCTATAAAATAGTGCTCAGAAATTCCAGGCTTAGAGACTAGACCCTGCTTACTGCATCAACCTGGTATTTGTCCTACACTATGTACCCTCTTCAAAAAGAGTCCAGTAGCACCTTTAAGACTAACCAATTTTATTGTAGCATAAGCTTTTGAGAATCACAGTTCTCTTCGTCAGATGCATGGTACAGAAACTGGTCAAATATAGAAGAGGGGGGGAGGGGAGGAGAGAGAAGATGCAATTAGTGGGGGAGAGGGAAGATGCAACCAAAACATTCCTTTGCTAGTAAATGTAAACATCTCCTTTTGGCGTGGGGATCAGTTGGCTTGTGTGAGGCTTCAAAGGAGTTTGCCGTGTTAGTTTGTAGCAGTAAAACAGCTAGACCATCCAATTCCAATGCAGTATAAGCCTTCGATAACCACAGCTCTCCCCATCAGATGCATCTGACAAAGAGAACTGTGGTCCCCGAAAGTCCACGCCAGGTGCCACTGGGCTCCCCCAGACCCCGCCTCCATAAAGGAAATCTGTTACCTGTGATAATGTGATAACCATTCATAGTCCCTATTCAGTCCCAGCTTGACAGAGTCAAATTTGCATATGAATTCCAATTCGGCAGCCTCCCGTTGGATTTTGTTTTTGAAAGATTTCTGTTGAACTACAGCGACCTTTAAGTCTTTGATGGAATGTCCTGGTAGATTGAAGTGTTCTCTCGCTGGTTTCTGGACGTTTCCATTTCTAATGTCAGATTTGTGTCCATTTATTCTTTTGCGTAGAGGTTGGCTGGTTGGCCTCTTGATGGCCTCAAAGTCTGTCAGAGCACTTTAATTTTTTCAGAATGTACCAAGTAAACTCAGGAAAACAAAATCGTATCCTAGGACTGCAGGATTAAGTCAACAGGTAATTAAGGAGAGTAACACTTTACTGTTGCTTTAGCTTTGCCTCTGGGTGTTATCGGCCATCAAGACATCTCCAACCTATAGTAACCCCATGAAAGAAAGATCTCCAGAACTTCTTATCATTAACAGACTTGTTCAGATCTTGCAAACTCCATTACTGAGACCAGCCACCTCGTTTGGAGTCTCCCTTTCCCTACTGCCTTCCATTTTTTCTAGCATTATTGTTTTTTCCCCAGAGAATCTTGTCTTGATGATGATGCGACCAAAGTATAATAGCCTCAGTTTTGTCATTTTAGCTTCTAGGGAGAATTGTGATGTAGAACCCACTTTTTTTTTTTTGGCCATCCATGGTATCTGCAAAACTCTCCTCCAGGGCCACATATCAAATGAGTCAATTTTCTTCCGGTCAGCTCTTTTCACTGCCCCAACTCTCAAATCTATACATAATAATGGCAAATACCATAGTTTGAATTATCTTGATCTTGGTTCCCAGAGAGACGTCTTTTTCTTTAAGGATCTTTTCTAGTTCCCTCACAGCTGCTCTTCCAAGTCTCAATCTTCTTCTGACTTCTTGACTGCAGTCTCCCTTTTGGGTGATGATTGAGCCAAGGAACAGAAAATCTTGAGCAATTTCAATTTTCTCTCTGTAAACTTTAAAATGGTGTAATTCCCCAGTAGTCATTATTTTTGTCTTCTTGATGCTTTGGCGCTTTGAGTGCAGCTTTTACTTCACTTTCTAAGATTTCTAGTTCTTTGTCAAAAAATGCTTCTTCAAAGATATGTCATCCTTCCATCTCTTCTACATCTTCACTGTATTGTTTCCATCTTTTCTTTATTTTGCCCTGATCAAATACTGTATTTCCATGTTGATCTTTCAGCATTTCGAGCCGTGGGTTGAATTTCCCTTTGATTTCCTGGATCTTGTGGAACAAATCTCTTTTTCTTCCATTTTTGTCGTTGTCTTCTATTTCTTTGCACTGGTAATTATAACAGATTTTTTTGGCTGTGTGAGGAAGTTGTTGCATTTAGCTGCATTTAGAATTCTCAATCTATTTCTGGCACCTTTTGTTTTTGTTTCTCATTTGCCTTTAATAATTTTAAGAGTTTAGGCTTCTCCCTCCTTTTGGCTACAGGAACAGTCTTTGCACATTCTTTCTTGATAACATCTCTGGTTTCAGCCCATAGTTCTTCTGGTTCACGATCAATTAAACTTAGCATTGTAAATCTGTTCTTTACTTGGTCTTTAAATTCTTCAAGAATATTATTTAGATTGTATTTTCGCACTATGATTCAGCTTTATTCTATTACGTTAGCAACTCATCTGTATCACAATCAGCTTGTGGTCTTGTTTTAGCCGAGAGAATAGAGCTTCTCCATCTTCTGCTCCCAATTATGTAATATATTTGGTTGTTGTATTGGTCACCCAGCAATTTCCATGTATACAACTGTCTTTTTGGTTGCCTGAAGCCTGTGTTAGCAATGAACTGGTTGTTGGCTTCACAAAATTCTATGAGTCGCTCTCCTGCTTCGCTTTGTGATCCTAGTCCAAATTTTCCGACAATTTTTGATTCTGCTTTGTCTCCTACTTCTGTGTTCCAATCATCTATGAATATCAGCATATCACGTTTAGATGTAAGATCAAGCTTTGCTTCTCCCCAAAATAATTTGACCTCTTTCAAGCATTAATACAAATAGTCAGGGAACAAATTCCTGGATGCAATGGTCAAGTGGATGGGAGGGAACACAGTGAAAGCAAATCCAGTCAAGAGGGAAGAGCTGCTGTTTTCAAGGGAGAGAAAACAACTTATCTTTTATGGACAGCTTAAAAGTGTCTGTGCACATTAAAATGCCCTGGGGTGCTTCTGGATCTTCAACCACTCTCCAAAAAACCCAAAGCCAAGGCTGTAGCAGAGTGTCTTTTGGGGGAGGTTAAAGAACTGCCCTGTCTTCTAGACTTGACTGATTCAAGCTGCTGAGAGTTCAAGGCTGGGTTAAAGTAAGGTGCTTTATGTGGAGCTGCTCTTGAAGATGAGTTGGAAATTTCAGGTGACACAAAAGCAGCTGCTTGTCTGCTTACTGAAACTCGTAGATTGGAACACAACACCAATTTTGAAGCAAACAGATTGTCTTCCAGTTGGTTCCTGGGTTCAATTCAAAGTGCTGGTTAGTGCCTTCAAGGCCCTTCATGACTTGGGGCCCTCATTTCTCAGGAATGACCCCTCCTAGACCCATGCTCATACTTAGTTCAGAACAATCTCTCTTGACCACCCATCTTCTAAGGCAGTTTATCTGGCCTCAGGGAGAGAGTGGGCTTTTTCTGTAGCTTGCCTCAATTATGAGACAGCCTCCTTGAAATAAATAAACAAAACCCTAACCTGTTAACCACCAAACAGTAAGAGTATAATAGTAGTCCTGCTAGCTCAGATCAATGGTCCAGCTAGACTGGCATCCTGTTCCCAACAGCAGTCAGACAGCCGTCTCAGGAAGACCAAAAGCAGGGCCCACAGACAACAGCCCTCATCAGCCTCCTGCTCTCCAAGACCAGACAACCAGAGCCCTCTGCCTCTGAATAATATCATGGCTGACAGCCAAGGATAGATCGATCTTCCATAAAACTGTCTAACCTCTTTGAATCCACCTAAGCCAGCAGCCATCACAACTCATAACGGCTGCAAGTTCCCGAAGACAACTCTCCATTTTGTGAAGGAGAACTTCTCTTGTCTGTTCTGTCTCTTGTCAGTTTCATAGTGTGAACTATGAAAGAGGGACTCTCACCGACAATTGCTGGATGGTGAAGAAGATGCTGAGTTATTATTGAGAGTTGTAAAAATGTTTTGGTTTGTTTTATTACTGTCATGTCTGAGCCCCATCCATGCCAATTTTAATGATCCTTTTGTTCTGAACCAATGTATCCTGCTGTAACTCGATGTCATTTTACCAATGCCATAACTATTTCTTTCACAGGCTTTCACAGGAGTTTATCTAACGAACTGCAACAGCTTCCAGTGTTTCTGGCCTTGTATGCTACTCCCTCTCCAACTTTGCAATGTCTTGTTTCGTAGTGACTCAACTTGATATTACAAATATGTGGAACGTTCTCACACAAGAAGAGCGCCAAAATCTTGTTTATGATTTGGAGGGGGGAAAAGAGCAGACTTGAATGTTAAAAGAGCGGTCTCTCTCACATGATGTCATTCCTGTCAACTTTCACTCTTGCTGCTTAGATGCTTACCTTGCTTCTGAGTAGTTCTATGGACATATATATGGAAATGATCTGATTTCTGAATAAAAGCCATTTAACCAAGAACCTGTGTCTTGCTGCAATGGTCCAGGGATCTGTCTGCCATATCCTGTCATCCATAGCCTGATATTTACGGGGCAAGTCTTAGTTTTCTTTTTGTTATTTTTATATTTAAGCACAACGATTGTGTTGTTCAATTTACGCTGTGAACTTCTCTGAGGTTTTTTAGGAAGAGGAGGGCATAAATGTGTTAGATACTTAAAACAAGCAAGGTGGATCATCAGTGGGGTGTCCAAAAGGGGCATCTCTCTTGAGAATAATTCTTGCCCGGGACAGAAGGCCTAGGATGTGGAATTGAAAGCTAAAGGGGGCGGGGGGAGGAAGGGGATGAAGAGACAAGCAAGATGGAAAACACTTGGAAACATTACAGGCCCAGCAGGCAGCAGTTTTCAGGGCATCCCCAGGGTAAACAATTCGAACTTAATCACATAGCAGGAAACTATGATCTGACAATAATACTTGCCTCTGTTACTTTGGGTTGAAGAATTAAAGCCTCTGGGCTCATACGAGGAATATCTATATGAATCTGAAAGAGAAACACATTTATTTTGGAAACCTTAAAAAGCCATTCCGGTACCACGGTTAAAACTTTCATTTACCAATAGGGATAAGTATGTCAGTTTTTGGCCTACTTGGCTCTCTTTGCCAGATTTCACCATAAGCCTCTACGGGCTTTGTCCTTTTTAAAAGCATTATGTTTCATACAGGACATGAGAACTAGATACACCAAGATATAATGTTACTGAAAAGATAAGAAATATATTTCAACAACAGTTATCAGCAAATGGGAACGAGACAGGTTAATAGCTCCCTGAACTACTTTATGCTGCCTTTCTACACTGGCAAGCAACGCACAGGTACAAAAACAGCGATGGAGTTGCTATTTATCCTGTGTTAACTCTACATTTCCTGAACCATGTAAGAAGCCAGTTTGTTCCCACTCTCCAAGAACTGAAAAGCAGGAGGGTGCTTTCAATCTGCTCTTTTTGATCTATTAATGCGGGGAATAAAAGCTGCTGCCTACACAAACTCCTTCAAGATGAAGATAAAGCACAAGAAACACATAAAAGACATACCCAGAAGGTGAATGGAGGATCAGGTTTACAGAGGAATTAATGGAGGATCAGGTTTACAGAGCAACCCCTGGCTAAGAGGATATGTTTTGTAGTACATAAAAGGTGTATCAGCTCTCCAGACTCTCAAAACAGACCAGCATTTCCTCAAAGACTTCCCAGAGACTTGAATTATCCGTTTCCTTCTATTGTCTAAAACAATGGTTTTCAAACTCTGTTCCTAGAAACCTCGAAGCACCTTGGAAGCCTATCGGGGGTACATCGGTAAACAAAACATAACTGCAGACTCTGAAAAGCAGCTCGTCCAACATTATTACAGGAGAATCTCAGGCTTGTTCCAGGACTTGGGTGGAAAACGGTGAGGCTCAACAGGCTCTACAAAGGCTCTGTGCATACATAGAGTGCAGCCTTAAACATGGCCCCAAATCCTCTGAAACGCGCAAGTGTCCTGATGTTCCTCGACAGCAAAGCATTTCCTGAAAGCAAGCCGTTTGAAAAGCATTGCATTCAGTTCTAGAGGCCCTATCCATATCTAATGTTAACTGCATAGTGAGGAGTAAATACAGGGCAAAAGAAACCCATTTAGATGGTATCACAAGTGGATGTGGCTGGAAAGCCTGGCCCACTGGACACTCACAGGCTTACAAGCTTCTGCTTCATCCAGCAGTTCCCCGTTCATTACTACATGAAGAATACTGTCCACATATCCATACCAAGAGCAAAGAGGCTCAAATGCAAAATGTACCAAATGAAAAAAGCCACAATCGCTGGAAGCTGGCCAATGAAATCCGGCATCATATAGTGAAGACTCAGGTAGAAAGAAAGATCTGCCTACATGAGGAATAGCATACTCATGGTATCAGTATTGAAATAGGCTGGCAGCTTTATGCTGTGGCGCTAAGCTAGTTGTTTTCACCCAGCAAACAACTAAGCAGGCATGACTCATGTGCCTCTGATGTTCAGCACGAGATCAGCAGAAAACGTCAAGCTCTAATGTATACGGACATGCATGCCATTTAGTAATATACCTTAGCAGGAAAAAACCACTTTAAAAATGTTAAACACTCAAGTGAAGTCACTATCAGAGCACAAACATTTTCAGATTTATTGCTCCACCTGTCTATATGTATCCTGGTGAGTTTCTTCATTTCTTGAGTTGTAATATTGTTCGACAAATGCAAAATACTCTTTCCGCTTTCTCTGCAAAGTACCTTCTCTCCGATCTACGTTGGCAGGGAGGTAACCCTAGAAAATAAGGGGAAATATTAAAACTGTAGCATTTGTTTATCACTTCATGGAGGGCAGGGACTGGCCCAATTGCTACTCAGCACACCTCAAAAACTTAGCTTCAGGGATTTTGGCACTGCAAGTGTTTGTGTTCTTCCACATCCATTTTTATTGCCTCTCTCCATTCAGATAACAACAACAACATTTCATTTATATGCCACCTTTCAGGACAACTTAACGCCCACTCAGAGCAGTTTACAAAGTGTGTTATTATTATCCTTTGCTTGAAGCCAGCTGGGTGACCCTGGGTCAGTCACAGCTTCTCGGAGTTCTCTCAGCCCCACCCACCTCACAAGGTGGTCGTCGTGAGGATAATAATAACGCACTTTGTATATTTGTATAATCCTGCCCCTTCCTTGAGGGAGTCCATGATAACACACATGTTTTTGTACGTATATGATTTTAATTGCTGAATTTTATTGTCAAATTTGTTATGCAATTGTATTTTATGACTGTTGTACCCTGTCCTGAGACCGCTTGTGGGGAGGGCGGGTTAAACACCTAATAAACTAAACTAAACTAAACCAAACTAAACATGAAGGTATCCCACACCCAATCTATGAGGTCATAGTTAAATTGAAAGTAGGGAGAAGAGATGCAGCCCAGAACAAAGGACTGATTTGGGACACAGTGAAGTGCCCAAGGCCAACTAGCAGCTGACATGCTTCACCAGAAATCTGAACCCACATCGCCTTGATCTAAGATTTTACCCAATACACTACAACCACATGGGAGGAAATAGAGATGATCATGAGCAGAGAAGTGGCATGTTCCTTGGGCCTTCCATTCTAACTGGTAGCTAGCTGGTATGGTTCAAACCACAGCTGGGATTGTTCAAACCACCATTTCCCAGGTATTTAAAACTGCATTAGCTTTAAGTTATGGCTCCTGATTCAATTTCTAATATTTAATATCCTAGATCCAAAGCCTTTTGTGTAGAGTTAAATATTGAATTCTGGGCTGCATTTCTCATCAAGGGGTTGCATTTTCCGTAGGACATTATTAGTCCTATTAGAAAACAATTTATTTTATGTCACTAAATGTAGCTGTCCCAGGGATACCAATATTTTCTCTGATCGGTGATATTTGCTGTTAATCAGTTTAAAAGATTAATCTAAACATTCTCCCTTTTGGACAGTTTCAATATCCTGCTCCAGGCTAAGTTTTATTTCTACAACGAAGAGCACTTACATTAGGCCCATGCTTTAATTCCTTGATATAGCCCTTTGCTTTGCAAAAAAATGTGATAACCTTATTTAGATCCAGGAGTCAGCCGTGTTAGTCTGTAGTAGCAAAATCGAAAAGAGTCCAGTAGCACCTTTAAGACTAACCAACTTTACTGTAGCATAAGCTTTCGAGAATCACAGCTCTCTGCATCTGAAGAAGAGAACTGTGATTCTCAAAAGCTTACGCTATAGTAAATTTGGTTAGTCTTAAAGGTGCTACTGGACTCTTTTCAACCTTATTTAGAGTAATTCTGCAAAGGTCCATTTGCATGTACGGCTGTTAGAAGTATTGTGAATAAATGGATTTTAAGAAAAAGAATTTTTTTAAAAAAAGATATATGGGCAGGAAAACTTGGCGAGCATCCTGTGACATCTATTCATGAAGGGAATTTGCCAAGGGCTGCCAAGCCCCTGGTGGGGGTAGGGGATTCCCTGCCCCCAGGTTTCTCTGTTAGAAGCAGCGGTGGGAGAAAAATTAAGATGAAAAACAAGGTCTCATCTACTTACAGGAAGTTCTTACCATAGAGTTCTGGCAATTTCTAGAGCTACCTGGAAGTAACAAAGGGTAGCTCTCTAGGAAACGCTGTACGTTAAAGCCAGAAGTTCTTACCATGCTTCTAGTTAGCTCTAGGTAGCACTGCCTAGCAATCCTAAACTAGTCGTTTATCAGCTCTATGGCCTGGGCGGCATGGAGAGGGTGGTCCCTTGGTGCTGGTCAGCATTCAACGGAACACTAGCGGCTGTATGGCACGGGGGGGGGGGCGGGTGTTGGTGGAGCTCAGCACCTCTCAGCACAGTTCTGTGCAGGAAATAAATAAGGTGTTAAAAACATTCTTTGCCAATCCCATTTGCTACATTTAAACAAAAAAATGAATACATGGAGAAAGGATGCTCTGATTACCTTTATGTCAAGCCCTTCTAGTAACCTGTCCTTGCAAAGGATTTTATTTTTACTGATTATTTTAGGAGCTTGAGGACTAGAGACATTTTAAAACATTTCCTTTATTGAACTGGGGAGGGCGGGTGGAATAACTGAAACTGTTTTGGTCCACTAAACACAGAGTGATTCCGCACACATTGGATAATGCACTTCCAATTCTCTTTATAGATCATTTGGAACGGATTTTTTTGTGTGCGGAACAAAAAATCCACTTCAAACAGTTGATAAAGTGCATTGAAAGTGCATTATCCAACGTTTGCAGAGTCCCTGATAGACTTATTCAGGGAGGAAAAGGCAGCAAAAGTACTAAATAAGTCACAAACGTCTTTGGAATTTGATTTGGGCACAAAAATTATGGCATCAACAAGGAACAATAAAAGAATATTTATGCAAACTGCTTTCACTTTGTTTCCTAAAAATCACCCCCACACACCGAATTAAAGTAGAAATCTCATATTCAAATGGTTTAAACTATTGTTCTTCCTGGGTAAAAGGGTAGTCAAACTCTGCTTGTACTTCAGGCACAGATATTAGAATTTTAAATATACTTTTACAAAAAAAATAATAATTACTGCATTTTGTATACTTAATTTTAATTGCAAGAGACTACTTATTAAATATTCACAGTTAAGAGCTGCATCTGAATTTGGGATTAGAAAGCACTAAACTCAGAAATTTAACAAGACTCATTAGTAACTGAAAACCTTTTAAATGCTAAAAAAAAACAGATATCTTCTGAAGTGAACACTTCACATTCCCAACAGATTTTACCCCCCAAAAAAGAAGGAGAAAAAAGCTGTTTAAAGGTCTGAATTTCTCAACAATTCAACAGTGCTGAATTGTTGAGATGCGTGACCTCAAATGTTAAAATGCTAAAAGTTACCGATGAAGCAACGGCTATGTTCTCTGGGGCACATGCTATGGGCGTGCATGAAACTTCCTCACAACTTTTGCTTTCTTCAGTGAACAAACAATCCTAGTTAAATGCCAATATCCATAAACACCAGACTCTCTAGTTTATACATTGTTACAAAAGATACTTTCATGACCAGAATATATTTCGTTTTGCTGCAGTACACTGAAATGCATCCCCTCCCCCATCATGTGTGGGGGAGAAGAATGGAAAAATTTAGCACTGTCTTGATTTACTGCTCTATTCTCTTATGACAAACCAAGCTTGAAATTGAGAGCAGAAGTGTGTTCTTTTTTTGTCACACTGCTTTGAAGTACCACTGATTAGCTATGAGTCAAGCAAAGTGATGTGTGGACAGGAATAAAAGCATTATCACAAAACCCGGAGTACTTACTGAAAGCAGCTTCCATGTGATTGGCCGGACTGGTTTTGGGATTCCTGACCAGCTCAGTTTCCGCAGTTCTTCTGCTCCCCCACAAAAAGAACAAAAAGAAAGAGCAGAGTTTAGTAAGAAAACAGAGCACGAAATATGTTTAGGCTCGTGTCGTGCACCTTCAAAAAATTAACTTTTATATTAACTGGTCAAAGTTATCCAAATTGCAAGCATCTGAAGCACCTAGGATCAGCGATTCTCAGATGTTAGCAATTTAAGGACTATCATCTTTCTTGATTAACCTTTTTTCCCCATACACACCTCTCACTCCCACTCTTTCTACTTCACTAGCACATACCAGATGCCGGGGGGCCTCTTCTCAAAGCATGCGTGGCAATACACATATGACCTGTGAAAGCATTCATACTATTACGCCCTCAAAACAACACAGTGACAGTCAAAGCGAGTATGTAACGATTTAAACAGATTTAGGAGACATTAAAAGCAAGCTTAGGAAAAAGGTTTTTTATTGTTTGTATAGGTCTAAAAGACCACATCTCAGAGGATAGCCAGTTCTATAGGGCCACAACTCATGCAGCCCTGACCCAACTTTGAATCACTTTTGTTCTTTGATTAGAAGGGACTTTGCTCCACAAATAGTACAAATATACCCTATCTTTCCTTGTGGCTCGAGTTTGAATTCTTCCTCTAATCTAAGGAGACTTTTTCCAAATTAAGTGGCTCTTCCATTGGGGAGAGAGCCGCTTAAACTGGAGGACGGCTCCTTAGGCTGGAGAGCAGATACTCGGAGGATGGTTGGGTCCACCCCAATAGTTAGAGGCCAGCCACACAGGGGTAGGAAGGGGCCCGGAAAACTTTCACAGCAGCTTACAGTCAAAGAAGGGGACCAGCATCACACAAAACTGGAACTTTTCATTATTCAGCTACGCCACTGGCTAATCAATATGTCTAATTCTCACCACGGCCAAACCTGCAGATATTTAAATCCAGACACTGGGGCCATGATCAGACAAGACAGATGTTTCTGTGAACCTGAAAAAAAGCCCCAAGTTTTCCAAAAAATCTGAAATCGAATAAAAAATACACTGAAGGTTTAAAAAAAAAAATCAGAAGCAATGCCTGCAGCTTTAAGAAATGAATGACCTCAGCAGTGGCCATTGTGGGGGCTGCTAAATAACCACAACAGTATTACCAGCTGAAGACTTAGTTTCTGTCAGTAAGGGGGGGGGGGTGCTTTTCCAGGGCTCTTTTGGCCTTTGAGGGAGGAGTCATAGGGGATGATTACCTGATAGTAATCATCAGGTGACCTGATACCATTTGAACTCCATGACTCATCCAGGCCCAGGTGCTTACCACTGTTTAAGAGCAAGCCGCGGTATCACAGTGGTTACAGTTTAAGGCAAAGATCTGGGGGACCTAATTGCAAATAACAACGTCAGCGCTCTGAGCTTCTGGGGGGAAAGGGGGAAATGCCCCGATCCTATTCCTGGAAAATTGAGATGGCTCAGCTGTCAAAAAATCAAGATGCCATAGGAAGGGTTCACTCTGTGTCCTCACAAAGGAACACCCTCACAGATACCAATTTAGACATTCTTTTTCACTTAAAAAGAAAAAGCTTCAAGTGATCAATTGTTATGTAATCATGGAAGAGAGCAAGAGATAGATACATGTGCACAGGCAGGCAGGCAGCACAAATGACCAGTTTTGGGGTCCCCAAAGAAAGCTACAGCAGCACAATGGGGTCCCCTCTTCAGCACTGGGGCTACACAAGCAGAGTCTCTCCAAATATCAAAGCAGCACTCCTCTTCGGGTTGATAAGGAGGAGGTCTGGCCACACCACAATGTCTTGGGACACATTCAAAAAACCCATGAGAATGGACATGCTTATCCCCGGCCATCTCACATGCCAAAATAAAGGAGCTCCCTATTCTCCTGTGAAGATCAGTCCTCAAGCTCTACTCTATTACACACTGAAGACTCGAACATGGTGCACGTTGTATTCATTTACTATGCAACAGCCTGTTTAAAAAACAAGACAGTGTTTATTTTGTTCTTTTGGTTAACAATGAGAGCTGTCTGACAATATGCTACCACTATTACCACTCAAAATATACTTCAGCAGCAGCAGCATGTAAAACCACTTGGTTTGGCCATGGGATGAATATGGCTATTTCCACATTTCCTTCGGTGTTTCCCTGTATCTATATCAGAGCAGAACCACAAGTGACAAAAGGCACAGATTGGACACTTGCCAGCTTCCCTCAAGTTTTGATGGGAAATGTAGGCAGCTTGGCGGAATGTTGGACACGTGACCGTTGAAAAGTCCATTGGACAGCAGTCAGAGAGCCAAGCTGCGAGACCAGGATGCCTACATTTCCCATCAAAACTTGAGGGAAGCAGACAAGTGTCCAATCTGTGCCTTTTGTCACTTGTGGTTCTGCTCTCACACACACTTCAACCAAGACAGCCCACACAGTGACCATGATTCTATAGCGCAACTGAAGCAGAGATCTCACAACCTTAAAAAAAACATTTATTACTTTGACACCCACAACAAAGGCTCACAGAAGGAGCCTGGAAAGACAATCTTTAGAATCAAATTTGAGCAAAACACTGTCTGGTCTTACCGAAGCAGAGGTTTCGCTGCCAAGTAGTTAATTAGTAAGCACTACCACATATGACTAGCTTGCACATGTGAAACTGTATTCTGACAGGAATTCTGTCGTCTTCCTGAGAAAAGCTTTTTATTCTTACTTATTTCACGTCACCCAAACAAGAATATTGGTCTTCAACAAACATATCCAGATGAATGCTATAGAACTTTACTTCTTAACTGGTTTTCTTCTGGCTTTAGAACCATTTCAAGTTTCCCCCTCCCCAAATGGCCATACTGCTGATTCCTGTTCCAGAGAGAGATTTTTTACCACATTTGGTTGACTACGAACTTTATTCAAGCCTCAAAAGCATTAACTGTTAGCGGCAACTCTAAAAATCCATTCTAGAAAGTGGCCTATTCAATTAATTGCTTCTTCCTAGTAGCGTTCTTCTGAGAATACCCCAAGAAGTAGTTCAATATCACTAACTATAGCCAAGAGACATCCATGATAAGAGTTAAAGCACACTGAAGAGCCTTTGTCACAAGCCAAAATCATAGAACTATAAAAGGAAGTCTCTCAAATTCCCATTTAAATAATAAGGCAGCAAGCCAAGCGCTCAGCAGGCCACTTGTACTTTAATTAGGCAGCGGCCCACCTTTCTGAAGTGTCCTGGTACCATCTCTTAGCACGACAGGAACCTTTGCTCTCTTCCCGGCAGGACCAGTCACAGCCCATCTGCACACATGTGACTTCACAAAGCATGTGGCCATGATGCAAAAATCAACGTTATGAGACGTGTGCCACTGGATTTTCCCCCTCTGTTGTTCACTTCAGCAGACTCGCTTCCAAAAAGCTCAAACTGGCAATTTACTGAGGTGGAGGGGGGTGCCTGTGAAGTAAGAGTGTGTGTGTGTGTGTGTGTGTGTGTGTGTGTGTGTGTGTGTGCGCGCGCGCATAAGGAATTGGCGTGTCATATCACACTATCTAAGCCACAGAAAGGACTAATGTTTATGAATGGCCATAAACATACCCACTTATTTGTGGGCCAGGAGCGCGTGAGGAGGGAGATAAAAGGTAGGTGCTGGGCCGCCAACCTCCTACCCGGGGGTCGAGGGACCTGGCAACTCTAACCCAAACAGATCTCCACCTACTTGTGAGTCCCACTAAATTAAAAATTGGCCCCCATATATTTTCACTACATTCTAAAACAGATCAGGGAGAGCCCACCTTCCTCACCCTTCTATCTGCGCTGTGTTCTATTATGCAGGGAGACTAAAACAAGTCACTGCTCTCCTACGGCAAAAGGCTTTTGCCACAAAAGATTCTGAAGACTCCCATACTTGCTCAACCGTCTCCAGAGTGTCTAACGCGAGCCGTGGCTGTGTTTTCCAACCGCTGTGCATCATTACAGAATATGTATGAATATGTATTGTTTACCTGCTCTGTTTATGCACACATTCTGGATGAATGGGGGAGAAGAGACAGACTACGCATGTGTTGCGGGTTCTTGTTTTCTTTTTAATATGTAACTTTTGTTTTACATTTTATTTAAAACGTTTGTAAACAAGCTGCGCAGGACAGAAGGAGGCACAGCATCCAGGAAAAGCACGACGTTCAGAAGCATCTTTTCTGACATGCTACATTTACAAAAACAAACATTCCCCCGGAGAAGAAAGTGTGCCCGTGTGTAACCGAGACCCAGCTGCCAGAGTACTGCACTGGGACCCCGATTCAGGAGCTGGACGCCCCGTAGAATTACTAAGCCAGGCTGACCTTTTAAACGGGTTCCTAAGGAAAAACCAAACATTAGGAGGGCCAGGATGTTCAGGTTTTACAGCTTCAGACACACAATACAGAACAATTTTTTTAAGAAAAAAATAGGATGTTTATTCCATTAACAGTGTTTAGAATCGGCACAGACTGTTCAGCATTCAAAGGGCTTCATGAGCATTACCACTACTTTACTGCAATCATTACAACAGCTCTGTAGGGTAGGTCAGTGTTATGTTGCCAATTGGGAGGGGATAAGGTTGAGAAAGGGGCATGTCTGAGGCCAGAGGTTTTTTTCATGGCAAAATCAAGCTTTGAATGAGGGGCCTCCCTCTTCAGAGCCAATCCCTGATGAATGAAATGCTTTTTTTTAAAGATAAGGAATTAAACACTATCTTAATCGCCCTTTGGTCTCTTAAAACATAAATAAGAAACATGTAATTACGACATTTAAGCTCTCTCTCCTTCAAGGAGCACAAGGCAGTGCATGTATTTCACTGATGACCCCCTTAGTTATCCTCACAGGAGTCCTGTGAGGTAGAGTTGGGTAAGAAAGAAGAACAGGCTGAGAGATACTCAGTAAGCTTCATGACTGACCCACTAACCACTGCATCATACCGGGTCTCCCAATCCTTACAAATAGGTTTGCCAAGTCCCCCCTACCCCGGGGCAGAAGGTGGGAGGCCCAGCACTCACCTTTTCTCCACTGTTTGCATGTGCCCGCACTCCCAGCCTGTGTGATGATGTCACTTCCAGGAAGTGACATCATCGCATGACCCATGGGCCACCCTGGGAGCAGTCCTCAGGGGCCCAAACTGGGCCCGATCCAGGCCCAAACTGGGCCCGATCCAGGCCAAAACAGGCCCAATCCAGGCCGCTGTGGAGCCCGGGAGTGCTGCTGTGCTCCGCAGTGGCCCGATTCAGGCCTGATCCGGGCCAATTCAGCCCCAATTTGGGCCGATTCAGCCCAGATCAGGCCACTGCAGAGCACAGCTGATCTGACCTGATTTGGACCAATTCGGGCCTGGATTAGGCCACTGCACTGCACAGCCTGGAAGCGCACCCCAAAAGGAGCGTCCTCCCCTCCGGCCAGGTGAGTCGGGGCAGGGTGTGGAGGTGAAGGGTGGGAGCGGGGGATCTCCTGCCCCCAGCAGGGGACTGGCAACCCTACTTACAAATATATGTATTTCTAACAATAGAGACGATATGTGGCATGATAAGGTGACTTCTTACTCCTCCAGTCCAAGCCAACAGTCACCAAGCGGACTGGTGGGATGGCCACTCTCATTCTACCAAAGGGAAAACTCCAGAAAGGTTTTTATTCTGTCCTTGGCAGCACCCCACCCACAACAGCAGAAACAACTCCCACACTAGAAAGAGTCTGCAAAGGCAAGTCCAGCAAGTGGATATTTGCATCCAGTCATAGGACAATGTTTCCTCACTGGGTCTCTCTTAGTTCTCCCACAGATTGATCCTTCCCAATAGCCGCACAGGATGTACTGACAGGAATGAGTGTCAAAACTCCTCCTCAATGCCTGCTTTCACCCACATACTACATTGCCACACTGCCCTACTTACCACATAATACGTTGCTTTTAGCGCACCGAAGCTCCTGCTTCGGAAGCCACAGACTCCAACCGCACCACATTAGCTTGCCCATCCCCGATAGCACTTTGTCCTTTCTCAAACTGAGAATACAGTACGCAGCACATTCTTTCATTTCAAGGGTTGAAAGATTTAGAATTAGGACACCTGACAGGCTTAGCAAAGGTGGTGCAACAATTGATGTCAAAGACCAAATCATTTGCCAAACTTCATACGCTTCACGCAAACAAAAACAGCTGTGCCTGAAATGAAGTGTTTGGTTCCGAGTCAATGTTAAAGGAACACTTCCAAAACATCTAATTGCATACTCCGCTCTCTCAATATCATTGATTTCACAGCAAATGTTCTACAGGATTTAATTAGGAAAAGGTTAATACCGTGTGGTGTTATTTGGACTGGCTTTTTCTCCCCGTGACTGAACTAGTAAGAACCTATAGGTGGATACTGATGTTTTCTTTGAGGGGGGAAAAATCTCAGTATTGGTCAACATACCAGAAGCATTACGAAGGAATACGTTTTCAGTACAAAGAGAGCTGCTTTCTAATAAGCAATTGCTACTCAATTAAAGATGGTCCTGGGTACTGGTCAATGCCCATATGCCATACCAAGGTAACCCACAGTATTGTGGAAGACTGTGTATGGGTAAAAATCCTTTCAGACAGATTTACGCTCACAAGAGAAGGAGGCAAACTGCTGAACTCCTGGTTTTCAAAATAGTGACAAGAAAAAAATCCATGTCAGACACAAGAAACTGATCTAAAATGAGTACCACCTTGTACCAGAGATGCCCGCCTTGAAGATGATCACCCAATATCAGTAGAGAGCAATGGCAGAAACACATCAAAACTCTTGCATCAGGATGTCCCTCAAGGAACGAACGGTTGGGTACCCATTATCTGAGGGGCAAGTTTATTCATATATTCTGTAGCATCCAGGAAGGTATGCATACGTCGTCATCTTGTGTGAGTGTTATGTGCCATCAAGTCGCCTCCGACCTACGGCAACCCTATGAATGAAAGACCTCCAAAACATCCTATCATTAACAGACTTGATCACATCCTGCAAACTGGAAGATGTGGCTTCTTTTACTGAGTCAAGCCATCTCGTTTTAGATCATCCTGTTTTCATCATCTTACTACTACAAAAACATTGGCCCGAAAGTTTGATTAACTTAACTTTACCAAGGGTCAATTTCTTAAGGGCCAGAAAACCATCTCAAACACATTCTCTCTTGTACATCTTCCTGGACCTCCCTGGTTTCATGTTATTAGTTTTATCTTTTCAGATTTTAAATGGTAAATCACTTTGGATTTCTCACCAAAAAGGCGATATATAAAGGCATTTTTTTTTAAAAAAAGGAAGCATCATCTCAAGCCATTTGTCTTCTTCTGTGGTTGTTTATAAGACCTCCCTTTGCCTCGACATATCTTTTGGCTTCCCTGCAGGTCAAGTCTCCAGGCAAGGTGCGTGAAGGGGTGCCTCCGCTGATTTGTCTCAGACCCTTCACAGTTTCTTCCAGCACTGATAGCAAAAGCAACCCAGCTTGGGCTTCTTCTCTTTTCTCATTCACTTTCAGTCCCCTCAGCAGTAATCAACTCACGCCTCACTTCTCTGACAGAATCTGCTAGCATATAAATCTAACATCAGCCATGATTGCTAGATGGAGCTTTCATTTTCAGAAGCAATATATTCTCCCCCATCTACTAGATATTGGTGGACCATCATGCTCTGTTCATAAGTTTCACAGAGGTACTTGGGTGGCTGCTGTGGGAAACAAACTGCTCAAATAGCATTTGGTCCGGCCAAGCATGGCAGCTCTTTAAAAAAGAAGAATGTGAAGGAATGGATTTCCTGTTCCTTCTAAAAATGACTCCTAGGAAGGTCAGAAGAACTCCGTAAGTTGGACGTGAGCTTTGACTAACAAAGGTTTTAGTTTCAAATTTTTTGAAACAGGGTATAGAAACATATTATTTAATCTGTTTAATAAAGTATAATTAGCATAATTTGGTATATTATAGCTTATTATTGTTACTATTAGAAAATGTTTAGATCATAATGTGTTTTAAATAATTAGTTCGGAGGTAAGAAAAATACAACAACGAATATTGTTAAATACTCTAAAATATAATATTATATCTTCAATATTTGAAAGTGAGATAAAGTAAAATAGAGAAAGGAAATGTTTCCAGTTGTTATAAATCCAAATATGATATCTAAATGATATAAGGTTATTGTATTCTGGACAATCTTTGTAATGGGTACTTTAATCTTCTTTTAGTATAATTTGTATATCTCTTCCATTTTTGTTTTGTATCCTTTTTATTGTTTAGAAAATAGAAAATATATACTAAAAAAAGAAGAATCCCACAGCCTCCCCAAGTCTCCCCCTGGCAACGTGCCCCTTCTTCTTGCTCCCGTAGGGTGCCAATTACAAACTGGGTAATCCGCAGGTGCCACCAGTGACTCGGAGCCTCTCCTGCCAGACAGAGTCATAGGTCTAGCACTCTGTATTGGTATTGCCCTTTAGAAGCTCTGTCTAGTGACTGTGCCTCCCGCTATGCCTCTACAAGCCAGCATGGGAGAGATCTATTGCATCTTTGCGATTTAAAGCCATTGCGCTACAAGGAATGTGTGCTTCTCTGCTGCCCCTTCCCATTACCACACTCCAGACAGGAAGACCAAATAGGCCAGAGAACAGGCTGATAACATTTAAAACATTTAATAAATAAAAGAATACACACATTCCATTCAAGCAATTTGGGCTAAACGAGGGAACAAAGAAAGGTAAAAATCATGCAGTCTTCTGTTCCATACACTAGGTACTTCCTAAATGATACTGAATTTTAGGACAGGCAAGCTTAACTTAAAGTAGCATCAGGAAAGAAAAATCATTGTGGTAACAGGAACAAGGAGGCACTACACCATAAAGACCAATTCTGGACTTCACACTTCCATGAGGATAGTTAGGTGTGTTAGTTAGCCATGTCGGTCTGCAGTCGAATAGCAGGATTTGAGATACCACTGGAGTCAAATCTGTTATTCCTACTTAACACCACAAACCTGAAGCAAACAGGGGGCTAGGATCAGAAGTTTGCCTCTTGAACAAGTATTGTATCAACAACTTTTTAAAAATAATATTTACCATTCAGAGCTGAGATTACACAAAGTGTAACACAGCAACTTTTTTTTTTACAGGTTAATATATCTCTTGATTCTGTCTGTTCTTCCAGAGCATTGTAAATTTTTGCTTCTGTTCCGTGCCTTTTAAATCTTCCTTAGCAACCACCTAGTTCTTAAAACAGCACTGCCCTGCGTTTGAAATAGTATGGATGAATCTGAAAGTAGGAAAGCGATTAGTTAAAAGCCTGGATGTTAAAAGCCTGGATGTTATGTTAGATCACTACACAGAATCATTTTACATTCTCCTTGCCCCACACCCACTCTCAATAGCTTAACATGACTTATAATGCTGGATAAATGCCAACTTGACCTTTGTAGTAGTCATTCTGTCCTGGGGCTTGTAGCTGCTACAGCTAAGCAATCTGGGTAGCACGCTGTTAACTGAGCCTCTTGCTCCCTTGGTGCAGCGACTTGCAAGAAAATTACATTAATGTCAGTGGAACTTCTCAATATGCAAGAACAGGATCACATTTATAGTTATCCAGGTGCATAGTCAAATGGAACAAACTGTTGATATCTCTAGTCTAGGCATGGCTATAACAGTAGCCAGTGCAAACTGACCCCTTCTTTTCATATCAATAAGGGATACGAATTAAGAGGTTTTCAAATATATAAAAAGCACTACATGTGCTCAGGGTTCTCAGCTTGACCTTTTGCACTAAGGAAACTAAAAATGAGCAGAAGCAGATTTTGTTTAATACAGCATGTTCAAGGAGGTTCAGTATTATCTAGACCAGTGGTGCTCAGTCCATGGCTTGTAGAGAACCACAATAATAATAACAACATTTGATTTATATACTGCCCTTCAGGACAACTTAATACCCACTCAGAGCAGTTTACAAAGTATGTTATTATCCTCACAACCAGGGCCAGCGTCACCATTGAGGCTGTGGTGGAGGCATGCGCCATGGAGCTGGCGTGGCTGGCTCGCAGCTGCTGCAGCAGGCCAGCCCCGTGCCATCACCACCACTACATGCCCCCAGCTGGGCGCAGCAGCCACAGGCCCGGCATAGCAGGCGGCCAGGGCAGCGTGTGGAGTGCGGGCAGCCTCCATGCGCTGCCCCAGCCACCTGCTGGCCAATGAGCCCGGCTTTGCTGCATGATGACACCATCATGTGGTAATGTCATCACGCAGTCCGGGGGACACATGCGTGCGCGTGCACATGGGGGTGGCTGCGAGCGCCAGAAACCCTGGCGCCGGTAGTACCCACAACAATCACCCTGTGAGGTGGGTGGGCCTGAAAGAGCTCTGAAAGAGCTGTGACTGACCCAAGGTCATCCAGCCGGCTTCAAGTGGAGAGCTGGGGAATCAAATCTGGTTCTCCAGATTAGAGTCTCGCATTCTTAATCACTACACCAAACTTACTATCAAGCAGAAGAGCCACATAACATGCATGCCCCATGCGCCACCTACCACTCTTACACACACACACACACACACACACACACACACACACACACACACACACACACACAGAGTTATATAGAGCCATTAAATACACAGTTATATAGAGCCATGGCTACATCCACATGATTTCCAGGACCTTTTCATCTATCCCTAGCACAGGGCCTGCAGCTTCACCCATCCTCCAGTCCCTTTGGTGGTAGATGACTCATGGTGGGCACTATCTGTTCGCAAACAAGCCTCGTGAAATGGCTGACACACTGGGCAACGGTGCTCAGAAGAGCCACAGGTGTCATGTCAAAGCCACCTGTGGCTCCCAAGCCACTGAGTGAGTCACTGATGTAGCCCTTGCTGAAACACATACCACTGGTTGATGCTTTTACTAAGTACACATCTGTACCACCGTTAAAGTTCAGGTTATCTATGAAAAGACATTTCAGGAAAGACATGACAGCACACACATGGATGAACTATAACACAAAGAACAAGGTAATATTTCTACCCTATTGAACAAAAGACAGATTACTGGAAAGCTTTTCTTTAAAAAATTTAAAATGTTAAAAGAACAGTATCAAGAGTCAGATAAAATAGAATCCATAGTAGCTAAAAACAGAAGGAAACTCTAACTACTCTCCGATTAAAAATATAGAAAAGAAAGGGCCACATTTTGAAGCTATCAAGAACCAGGCTACATGTGCATATGGGAAGTCAGTAAGTCTGAAAATCTGGAAAGCCAAACTCCACACTACTGTTCTCCCAAAAGATAGAGAAGTCTGGAGGAGCTTATTTATTTATTTATTTGCATTTGCTCATTCATCCCTTATATTTTCCTGCTTTTCCAAGAAAGAAGAGTGTCCTAGCAAAATATTGGGAAAAGAAGGAGGTCATGATGTTCCTCAGAACAGAGAAGATGGAAAATTCCTCACCATCAGTGAGGGAAGAACACAACTCCTTCCATTCCTGAAGAAATTAGGGAAAAGCAAGAGATGAAATAGCACTTCAAATCCTCAAGAGCTGTCCATGCATACTGGGATGGCTGTGGGAGGAGATCCAGCAGCCAAAGCCAGTTGCTTCCTATGTGAGCAGTCATAAAGTGTAGCTACGCTCATAGGCTACTCAAGTTACTGGTTCTCCAGAAAGCACTTTTGCACCATGGCTCGAAATCAAAGCACAATATATACATATACATGGCACATAATTCCTTAGAAGAAGGCACCACTGTCCACAAGTACCACTGAGAAATGGCTTTGCAGTGGACACAGAGTGCAGCACTTCAGTTAATTGATCTGAATTCTCCATCGATCTCTGCCTGATCTGTCTGTTGAGTAGGGTCTGCTCCCAGTAGCCAAAGGTGGGGGGGGGGCTCCGATATGGTGCTGAGGGTCAGGCCAGGGTAGGGGGTGCCTGCTATAAATCTGGTCTTTCTAAGTCAATGCTGAACTCTATGATTACCATACCTACGGCTATGTTGAAATACGTTCTCAGAAAGAGACACACGATCCATGGGCATATATTATAAGCCCTACTCACTTACTTGAGTTTACCTCCAGCTGTACCTGAGTAGCTACAGACTCAGATTATATTTACAGGCTAAGTAAAATACTTGGTTTTTCTGCAACTCTGCCTTCAATTATTCTGAGGCCAAGTTTTGATGTTTACTCTAATACAGATCGCAAATTGATTCCACTATATTTTAATCTATATAGTTATGTTTGGGAGAACTTGTATCAAAAATTAAGACCCAGCTATAACCCGGAAACCACTTCTTAGAATCCATCTAAATAACTGTTCACAATATTGGCTTAGAACCAATACAGACCCCTGTATCATTTCCCATTTTTTTTTAACCACAATATTTCTAGCGCTGTAATTTTTAAGGGGACCCACAATTCCTGTGCATGCATTATTCATCTTGTGACACAAAGCGGTTATTTCACTGAGATGACTGTAAATCGCTACATGAAGTAATGGCTTGCATGAACAATTAAATGATAGACATGGTAAACTAGATTTATAAGCTTCACATTCTTAAAAAAAATTCCTAGCATAATTTAGCTATAAAGAGCTAGAATATTCTTCCAAGACAATAGATCCATGGCTCTGCAGCTCCCCCAACAGCCTCCGGGACGCCAGACACAGCATATGAAGAAAGCGGTTTTAATAAAAGGACTTGATATTGCTATGGTAACCACAGCAACCAGTTTCAAAAAATGAGTAATAGCTCTGTTAGGTGCTTCATTAATTTTTTTTCCAAGCAAATACTGTCCTTAGTCTTTTCAATGGAACAAAAGTGTTATTTGAAAGCATGCAGAAATAGAAAATAAGTCAGTATAAACAGTCTCCGAATGAGTTAAACCCTTTGGAAAATGAGATCAGCTAACTCAGGCAGAAAGTTGGAAAAATTAATAAGTAGTAAAATAGATGAGGTGGAGATCTGAAAGAAATAGAAAATAAGTGTGTCGCGGATTAAGAAATGAAAGACAGCAGGGACTATTTAGAAGACCATTAAGACAAGATTTCAGATATGGTTGGTCAAAGGGGCAAAAGAAATAAATGAAGACTGTTCATCTGCATAGCAAGAGTACTTCATAAAACTCAGCCCCTGCAAATATTTACAGCTTTTTTAGTGCTAGCTTATGTGAAGCATTTTCAAAATCACAATCTGCATCTCAGCTAACGGAACACAAATTCCCTTGACAACATAATGCCAGCAAAATCTACCACTCAAATCTCCATTGCCTTTGCAGGGGGCAGGGGGGGGGTGACAAAAATGTGCCAAGAAAGCCAGTTGAATCCTCATGTCAGGAAAGCTCCAAATATTTCTTCTGCTTGGCCAAGCTAAGCCAAAAAAGTCTGGATAACTGAAAGGTGCAAAGAGAGGCTTGCAAGGGATTCCATCGCTATTTCCTGTTATTGCATTTTTGATCACAGGAAAGAGTCTAGTCTGCCAAGGCCTTCAGAAAAACACAGGAGAAGAACAAGCTGTAGTTTGTAACTCTCTAATAGCCTAGCTATACATTGCACACACTATAGAAATGCCCTCTGCCAACAATGGGCAACAGGCAGAGACAGAGAGTGGACTATCTAATACGATGTGGTCTTGTGGAAAGAATGTGAAATTTGGATCTGGGATAGATCAAGATGGGTAGCCGTGATAGTCTGTACAGCAGAGGAAAAGAGCGAGAGTCTAGTAGCACCTATAAGACTAACAAAATTTCGTAAGTCACAGCTCACTTCTTCAGATACAGAGTGGGAGACACAGGTTCAAATCTGATCATGAACCTTGCTGAGTGACCCTAGGCCAGTTTCTCGCCACCTAACCTTCTTCATAAGGCTGCTGGGAAGATTAAGCGAGGAAGACAGAACCATGTTTGTTGCTCTGAGCATCTCAGAAGAACAGCAAGATCAAAAAATGCAACAAATAAAACTGTGGCCCACCCTTCCTCCAAGAAGCCCACCTCAGCCCGTCTTTGTTTTACCTTCACAACAACCTTGTGAGGTAGGGCACTCAGAGCACTTCATGGCAGAGGGGAGCTTTGGACCTGGCTCAGACATTTTAGTCTGACACTTTAACCACTAAACCACACCGGCAATAGCCATGAGCAAGAGGAGCCAGCTGTTGTCATTCTCCCTTTATTGCAACTGTTCCCAGTTCCTCCACAGGGAAATAAAGACAGACAGAAAGAGGCAGCCAGCAGGTCCTCCTTCACTGTGTACATAACTCTGCATGACTTCTATTGCTGCCAGCTTTTTCCATCGCCTTTGGGTAGGGGAGCAGCCAGAACGTTCAAGAGGAGAGCTTTTGCATTCTGAGGCTGCACTCAGACCGTGCAGCAAGGCTCTATGAATAATCGGTTTAATTTTCTGATATGCAATGGCTTTAAAATGGCCTTCAATAAATATCCTCAAAGCATCACAGTAATACTTGTACATTATATACATCAAATAAAGGTCGTCTACCATCTCCAGATAAAAGATCACAGGTAGTAGAGATGCTGGGACAAGTCAGAGTACATGACACTCGATCAACCAACAGACTGACCGGAAAGCCAACGGCATCATATGCCTGTATGCAACCAACTGAAGACGGCATAGCATTAAGTTGCACGAATTCCTGGGAGCAAGGCGCGTTTAAAAGTGGGGATCCTTCTAAGACGTAAGAGTCTGTGCAGTTAGTATATAATTGTTCACCCCTGATTTCCGTCTCCAAAAATGGCTATACAGGATTTTTGTTTGGTATCAGTATCAATCAATCAATCTATCAGAATTTATGTATGCAGAGGTTAGAGCTAAATTCCTTGCTAACTTGTTAGTGGGGCTTGACTTTACCTCTGATATTGACAAATTAGTTTTTTTGTCATCTGATACTGATTCATTTGTCACTAGCAGAGTATCCCTGTTTGCCTTAGCTGCAAAAAAGATTAGGGCCAAGATTGTTTCCTCAGAAACCTAACTTTTTCATAACTATCTGGTATTTATTAAGGTCCCATTTTAATTGTATTTTATTTTTATTATTTTAATAACTGTATTTTATGCTCGTAAGATAGATTTCTATTTTTACTGTTCTTAACTTTGTATTGTGATGGCCTTTGGCCATATACAATTAAACCTACTACTACTACCAGAATTTATTACGGTCTTTGGATCAGCATAACACAAAACAACCCATTGCACTTCTCAGCATTCAGTTTAAAAGCTACTACCAAAGAGAATACTACGAAGAGAATATTTACATATAATAATTTTGAAAGATTAGTGCAATAATATGGCAAAAATCATTTTAAAATTATGTCCACTAATTGGTATCCCCTTCAAGTAACAGTAGCTTGATGTATTCATCTCAGGTATTTTGCTGAACTTTACAAACAGCTGTACAAAATTTTGTGGTTGATACTGTTACATGCTTATTTTCTCCCATAAGCAATATTTTTACATATGCCTGGTTTGAGTGGCCTGGAAATCTTTCAAGTAGGGGGGATATGTACTTTAGACAAATCGATTGACAGAGAGGGCAGTAGAGTAAAATATGTTCTATTGTTTCCACCTCTCCTCTTCCACATGAGAAAAGCCTCTCTTCCAAGGGATCTTCTTGTTAATTCTATTAAATAACCTAAATATCAGTGCAGATATCCTGTAAGAAACAATTTTAACTGTAACCGGGGAGGGGGGCGTGTCTTGCTATTGCACAACTAGTACCATACCATGAGTCACCAATAAGGCTAGACACGCATTTTGCTTTGGCTTACTACCCTCTCCTGAGCCTCAACTCTCTGTGCAAGCCAGGCAGGAGCCTAGTTCCATCCCTACATGGTTTCCAAGCAGGCCAGAAACGGCCCCGGTTTCTCTTCCCTCCCCCCTGTTCCTTCACGCCTGTGGAGCTAGCAGGGAAGAGAAAAGCTGCAAGGAAGACTTGCATAGCTTTGGGCCTTCTCCAAATTCCCATACGACGGACAACCAAAGCAAGCCTCCCCCTGATCTTCTGCATGCGCCACCAGAGAGCTAGGGATTGGGCCTTGTTTTAGTTCCAGAGGAGCTCCTGCAGAAGCAGCATGAATCTCAGGAGTTTACAGAACCAGATAAAAGCATCACCTGCCATTCACAGAACTTGCAGGTGGGACACTGACCACTGGCGAGTTGATAAGGTGGTACTTAGTGCTTTGCCATTGCCTGTCTCTGCAACCCTGGTCTTCGTGGGACCTATTCAATTACTTAACAAGGCCAACCCTGCTTAGCTTCTGAGATCTGACAAGATCAGGCTCACCTGGGCTATCCAGGTCAGGGCACACAGGGGAACACCAATCATATAAATTAGCCAGTAGAAAGCTGAGCTGTGAATCAGTAGTGCTGCAACCACTGCAGGGGCCAAGCAGCTCAGACCTGGCCAGTTGCACCAAGGGTGCCTGTCTGCTCACCCACCACCTATTCTTGCAAACCAAGACACCTAGCCAGGTCTGAGCTGGCTGGTGCCTGCAGTGCTTACCTTGTAGTACTGCAGGGGTGGGAGGCCCTCAGTTTGGCCATTTTAACATCCCAGTCTGCCCCAATATTCAAATGAGTTTCTCCTAGCCCTTTTTCAGCCTTCCTCCAAAACCCTGAGAAACTACATAAGGCAGCTTCCGTTCCTCGGTCTTCAACAGTACTGCCTCATCATCACCCATTTCCTCTGAGATTGCAGCACCTGCCATATACCACACTTTTGCCCACGCTGCTCTTTATTTTGTTAGTGTGTAGGTTTAATAATTAGCTTTACAGCCGTCCTAGAAAGAGCTCTCAGAAAAAAAAATCAAAGGGAAGAGTGGGAAAGGCATCCACCACAAAATCGGAGTGACTGCTATAAAATATGGACACGTGAATGAAGAGCTCAGATGGAATTTTGGTATCATGGGTTTAACCTGGCAGGAAAAGCAAGATTTCAGATTGTGACCGATAGATAAATAGCACAGGCTCGACAGTATCAGAGGTGACAGGGCAAAGAAATAACTTTTTCTAAGAAAGCCTAGAGAAGGAGAACTCAGAGGAACTAAAAATAAGTAGAACCATTTTCACAGCTCAGACAGAAGATAAAGTGAAGAGTAAGGAATGACAAATACTATTCCATCAGGGAGAACATATAAAAAGACACTTTAAAATGGGAGGGGGGATACATAATGGAAAACAAAGCTTGAAGTCAGGGAAATTCAGGCCCTTACATAGTCACATTAAGGAAAGCAATACATTAGTCAAAAGTTTTGTTCCTATAAGAAGGAACGCTAAAAAGAGGAACCCTTATGTTAAAAAGGGTTAGATCTTATGACTCTTTTCCCGCCAAGTTTTCCTCCAACAGAGAAAGGTCTCGTTCCATAAAGACAGACTTTTCTCTATAAGAAGAAACATTTTTCCCCCACTGGAGGAAATCTTTCTTGCTTGAAGGAAAATATAATACAACTGAATCATAGAATCCAACCTAGCAGAAGGGAGTCACAGGATCAAACCCAAAGATAACAAGAATTTGAGAAGAAAGGAGGATGGGGGAACACTGCAAACATAACTCGTAAAAGGACAGAAAATCTGATGAAAGTTTATCCATAAATTCTCTAAAAACAAAACACCATCAAAGTCCAGAAATATGTATCTGCTACATTAAACAAATCTCTCTGGAATGCCTCTGCGTAACACAACTATCTCCGCACACCTTCTCAATGCGCAAACAGTAATGTTTCCGTAGACAAGTAAGTTCTCCCCAGAGCACGGCCACCAAACCATCTATAAATGGCATGTAACTTCCAGCAACGGCAAGCATCGTAAAAATGTGTCTTAGTAGTGATTAGTGAGCTGCCCTCGGCGTTTTAAATAAGAAAGCAGCATTATCATCCTCAAACCTTCTCTTAAAAACAAGGCGCCTCAGCAGCACATCTGAATTTACCAAGTTGCCAACCCAGAAGATTTCTTTTTCATAAAATGCAGGGCTCATTTTGAGGGGGAACGCGCAGGAACGCAGTTCCAACAGTTCTCCCAAGAGGTCAGGTGGCCCTGCCCACCTGATTTTCGGCCATTTGGGGCCCGTTTCGGCCTGGATTGGGGCTAAAACAGCCCAGATCGGGCCTCTGACGGGTGGTGGATCACTCTCCTGCTCAGCAGCGTCCCAATCCTGGCCATTTTGGGCCCAATTTTGGCCCGGAATGGCCAGGATTGGGTCCAAAACAGCCAGGATAGGTGATGTCAGGGGGTGTGGCATATGCAAATCAGTTATGCTAATGACACACTTCCGGTGATGGCAAGGGGCATGGCATATGCTAATGAGTGATGCTAATGAGTTCCTACAGCTCTTTTTCTACGAAATGACCCCTGATAAAATGTATTTTAAAGCTGAATTTTTGGCACTGAAAGAGATTTTGGCCTCCATGGAGAAACGGTCATGAAACTGTATACTGTGAACATTTTAGTTGGGATCCTACTTCTCTTGAAGCTATATTTTAGCAGTAATTCACTAAATATACAATTCTGTCCTCTTCTACTACACCCTATGACCCAGGAAAACAAACAGAAGTTAATAACATAACTTTTTACACCCAGGTATCGCCAGTAAAAAAAATACAGGACAAGCTACAGGGCAGATCTCCTATTCGCTCTTTAAGTTGCAGAAAAGGTACCAAAGACACCTGGACAGCAAAGTTTCAGCACATGCAAGTCAATTAACGCCATGCAAGTGGCCACATTAAATGCTAACGTGACCTACAGATATGCGTAACCAGACCTTGGCATGAAATTCTCTTAATTTTGTCAAGGGGAAATTTTCATGCAGACATCAAATCCATCAGACATCAAATCCATATTTGTTTAACTCAGGTAGTTTGAAGATGCTTTTGCCACTTTGAACGGTGTGAATGCCACTGCTGAGTAGGCTTGGTTTTGAGAACAGAAGGGAGACAGGATACACATTTGTAACTGTGTAAGTATCTGGGCAAAATGCACATTCCTTGGGTACTATCGGAACTTTCCTGTACACCTTCCCTTTGCCTTTTGCCTTCAATCCATTTGCCTTCAAAGCCTAAATGCTCCCCAACCCTCAACTGGGACTTGCCAGCTGGCAGATTAGGCAAGTACAGGAAACAGTAGTTCTAGTTCAAGCCCCTGTTCCTTCTGGCAGTGCCAGAAGAAGAGGTCAAAGAGAAGCGTCACATCACTGGTGGGTTCCTCTAAGTATGGGACTTTGGACTTCAGTGTGTTGCTATATTGCTACTTAACAAGAATGCCTTGAGTTGATGGTGTGCAGGGTTTTTTCCTGGGGGATATGGGTACCCTAGAAGCTTCTTTTTTCACCTTTTGGGGCTTCTCTCTTGACTGGTGTAAGAATATGAAGTAACATTGGACGGGCGCACAGGTTAGGGAGATATGGCAGAGAAGGGAATGGTATTAGACAGACAACCTGTTTCATGGTTGGACCATTATCTGGGGAAGGTGCAGATGGTTATGGCAGCCCTTCCCTGCAGAGGTGGCAGGCTGATGAGAATGGCATGCTCTCAGAGGAAGACAGCTTCACTTGCATTCCAAGATGCAAGATGGGGAATCTGGAATGTGGAGGAAAAGCAACTCCAAGACTTCCTGAGAGCCTCATCTGCCCTAGACTCTTTTCCATCTGGCTTTAGGACTCGGTATGGAACAGCTTTGGGTGCTCTGGCAGGTTTCCATGTGCACAGTGTTTATGAACGTCACTTAATCTCTTAGCAGCCTTCAGCACCAATGATCACTCAATCCCATTGAAGCACACGGAAGCTGGAATGGGGGTTAACGGAAAGGTGCTTGAGGCTACTGCATCACATTCAGAAGGTTGTAATAGGGAGATTAGGAATATGAACTCCAAAGATCCATCTAGGGGAGTTCCACAGGGTTCTGTGCTATCACTCATGGTTTTCCTTATCTACGCAAGAGATTTGAATGAGACAGAATCTTTAGGGGGTCATTGATACGCAGTTGCATGCTGTTTTTATAACTTTTTCAACAGCCTGTCCTCCACTGATTTAAAATGCACCTCCCCCCGCCCAAATCTGACATCTGGATTTCAGGGATCCCAAATGAATCCAGAAACCCTGGAATCAAGGTAAGATTCTCTAATCCAGTTCAGCAAGATTAGAGAATCCTAAATTTATTTGGCCATTATTCCCTATGAGGAAAACTATGGGGGGGGGTGCTAGGCAGGACATTTTTCAAGCAAACTCTACCAAACATGGAGGGAACCTACTCCTGACCATCTTCTACAGAACCCCTCAGGAAAACTGGACCCCTGAACAAGGTGCCCCCCCCCCCCGCCACTCACCACTGTTTTCTTTCCAAGTTGACTCTTCAGCAGAAACTCACAGGACAGTGCTGCTACTGGCCAAAGGCACACTCCCAAATTCAACTCAAACCAGAGAAGCCCCAACAGAACCTAAGTGAATCAAGGGAATGGAATCCCTCCAGAACCAAAATGAAGGGACTAACATCAAACCAGAGAATCATGTCAAACCAGCAAACTTCACCAAAACCAACCTGAAGCAACGGACTGTCACAACTTAGCTCGACAAAACCAGTGTCACTCAAAAAAGCCAGGAAAAGCAAAGAGCAAATAAATAAACAGCAACTGTCTAGAATACTAACATCAAAGTTCAAACAACCAATTTGACAAAAGCCAAAGCGCATACAACCCACAACAGCAAGACATTTATACAAGGTTCCCTGTAAGACAAAACTTGTCCTTTCCCATCCACCATCCCACCCTATCCCTCCCAGACACCAGGCCAGCCCCTAGCCCCCAAAGGACAGAAAAAAAACAGTGAGCATAATACAGCAGTAGGAAGGCAGCAAATCCCCTGGCAAGTCCATTCCCAAAGGCAAAGAGAAGAGAGAAGGCCAGGCAAGAGAGCCAGCAGCAGTCTCTCTCCAAGACCAAGCCACACAAAACAGAAGCTGAGACAAGTCTGTTTTCTTTAATTCCCTTGCAGGCAGTTTGAAAAAAGGCTCTCTATTTCTCAGAGAATCTCATTGGCCAGACAAGAAGAGCTCCTGCACGGACTAGCCACTTCCCCGCCCTTCCCTGCCTCCTTCCCCCCTCCCTTCTTGGGCCACAAAAGCAAAAGAATCACAATTGAAATCTGTGCTAGAAACAGATGAGTTTCACATGCACAAATACAAACTTAACAAGGTAGCAATTTCTGTAGGATTAGAGATACCACTGCTCCATCACGGCAATAATGCACACACATATCTTAATCAAGTTTACTTTTTTAAAAAGTACTTACCAAGGTTTGTGTTTGGGCCAGCAAGGAGTTGCCTGAATTTATCCAATCGCGATGCCTCTCTTTCTGACAGTGCAAGACCACCTGAAGTATTAAGGTCTGCTGCTCTCCCCACCAGAACACCTGCTGAGGACTGTGGAAGCGACTGAGATCTTGGCATGGAAGCATTTTCACTAGAACTATCTAGAGCAGAGGAAAGTAGTGAAAATTAGCCTCACCTACTTCAGTTTAATTGGAAAGACAGCCTGGAGCCATGACTCGGGAATAGTAACTCAGAGAATATTAAGTTAGGAAGAAACTAATCCTATGAGCAGTAGTGAAGCTTGAGAGATATGGACTTGCCCAAGTCCGCTCTCATATGGCACTGGGAGTGCCATATAAGCCAGTCCAAGATTTTTTTTAAAAAAACAGAGTATAAAGAAAAAAACACGCAAATATTACATTTTAAAAGGCACAGAAATCCTGGGAAACAAAGTACATGTAGTTGTCATAGATAAAGTACTACATTATATCCTTTTTGTTCAGAAACAGACCAGGGGACCAGGGGAGGGGCATGTCTTGTCATCAGAAGGACACACAGAAATTAACATTTGTCAATAAATGGATGCTACATACTCATAGGTTACTTTTTAGTTCTTTCCCCATCATATCCCAAGGCCACAGGGTATTCTTTCGTTCCACACTTTCAAAACATTGAAACGGATACTTTTTCCCAAATAATCTAATATCATGCAGTAAACTTCAAGGCTGAATTGGAATTTAATTCCAAATGTTGTGAGAATATTAATCTCTAGTAGCACACACAAACACACAGGCAAGATCTAAAGTAATTAAACTTGCCTGCCTTACCCCGCCACTCCCAAAGCCCAACTACATAAACACGCCCTGTAACACTGGCTCCAGAGTTCAGGGGACCCACAGGAACAGAGTTGCATGTTAAGATCTGCAGTGGGAGGAGGACCCAAAGAAATCCGCTCCACTCTCAGAAAAGTTGGCAAAAATGAGGTGGCTCCAATCCTATGATTTTCTGCTGCTTACATGTTTTTCAATAAGTGAAGTATAACTTATCTAATCAATATATGTGCCCGAAGAACCAAAAGCCCTCCAGTTCTGACGATCAAGGACCACAGTGAAAGCTCAATTTTGAGAGCCCTGTATTATGTTAGAAATCGTAATGAAGAATTCAGGACCAAAGTAGCAATGTCTTAAACAGTTCCAAGAATGATTCTCCACTTCATTGCAAAAGTCTTTAAACTGAACAGTTGGTCAATTTACAAGAACTTCCCTGTTTTTCTTCACAAGAAAAAACAATGGTCTCCTGGGCCCAACAACATTTAAACTGCAACCAGCTCAATTTTAAAGCTACCCATAAAACTCTAGAAAAATCTCATCAATATTACCCAGTAATGTGAAGAATCCCAACTTCTTGTGCATGCCTGCATAGGATTAAGAAGTATCTTTAATACTGAGTGTGTTCCCTTTAAAATAAGCTCTAGTGGGCCCAGGGGGCAATACTCACGGCTGCACAAAGGAACACAGAAACGCAAGAAATCGGAAAGTGACAGGCTACCTGTGAAGCTTGCGACTGTTCAGTGGTCTGTCCCACTGACGGACTCTTTGCCAATGGCTTTGGCTAGTTTCTTTAAGAAACCCCCATCACTAAGATAACTGATCCAAAGCCAACCATTTGCTATCACCAGATTACTCTCATAGAAATCAGTAAGATAGATACAACGTCTGAGAATGGTGGACCTATTTTCCTACTTTTTCAAAACGTGTATTAGATGTGCAATATGATGAATTAATTTTTTTAATGAAGACTTAAAAGCACGTTAAGGGCCCCTAAGCTGTGACCTGGACAGCCCAGGTGAGCCTGACCTTGCCAGATCTCAGAAGCTAAGCAGGTTCAGCCTTGGATGGGAGTCCTCCAGCGAAAACCAGGGTTGCAGAGGCAGGCAATGGCAAACCACCTCTGCCAGTCTTTTGCCAAGAAAACGTTGTAAGTGGCCGCTGTAAGTTAGCTTGAGGGCACTCTCCACCACCACAAGGGCCCCTAAAACAGCTCACAAACACACACACTACCGCAACAAAACACCGACACAGATGGTAGGAGGCAATGGAGCTTCCGAAACCTTTACCTGCAGAACTCGATGCATTGCTGTCGCTGACAGACTTAACCAGCCTGTTGTCCCCACACACAGCTGGGAGCAGGTCTGGAAGCTGTGGAGGGTGCTCCTTCTCCACCACCTGCCCCTCCTGCTGCTTGTGCTGCTCTTGCAATTTGCTGTGATTCCGAATGACACGGTGAGCCGTTTCCATGACTACATCAGTGTTAAGGCTTTCTGCAGCCATCGCCAAGAGTTCGTCATCGTCATCTCCAACATCCCACGCGTCGCTGGTGTTACTCTCAAACTCTTGGAAGGTGCTCACTTTCTTCAGTTTCACTGGAGTGGTCGGTGGCTTGGCTCCTGGTTTTAAGCTGTTTTTAAATACACAAATATTTAGTATTGATACCTGCACCTGTTCAGCCAATGCAAAAAATATATAAATCTATAATCCTGGCAGAAAGCTGACTTCTCCAAACTTTGATAAGCAGCTACTTCCACGGCATTGGGATTTCTGCTGTGTAAAAAGTGAAACTTCACTTCTGGAATCCATTATTTGTCTTAAGTTTTGGAGCAGCAGGTAATTTTTTTTATCACAACACAAACTTGTTTATTTAAAAAGTCTCAAACCAGATAACAGATTTATCTACAAAATATTTAACATGCAAACTCTACACAATCTATACCCTTCCATAATGATTCGGTATACGGTTGCCTTGCCCTCCCAGAGGGAGGCAGGACCTGGTTCTCACCTTCTCTTTGTTCCTTGTGTGCTTCTTGCGCAAGTATCCACGCACCTGCATGATAACGTCACTTCCAGGAAGTGACATCACACAGGAGTGCACATATGCTTCTCAGTGGGCCCCAAACTAACCCACTGCGAGGCATGGGAACACTCTCAAGGTTGTATGATGACATCACTTCTGGGAGTGGCATTACTGCACAACCTCAGGACTGCACCCAGGAGGCTTTCCCCGCCCCCAGCCAGGTAAGTGGGGGGGGGGGACAGAGAGTGGGAGCAGAGGATTCCTCACCCCTCACCAGGGAACCTAGGATCCCTAATTCTGTATCATGCCAATTAAAGGTGTTTAAGGCCTTCATTTCTGATGAAGCCCGCCTGCTAATCAGTCTCAGCAGACAGATCACTGGACATCTCCTTCAAGAGCCCTGGGCATAAATATCTGCTCGGTCTTAAGCAAGCCGTTTTCCTTCAGCTTTAAACTGCTCACGTGCACAGCCTCCCTTAGAAAAAAAAATTAAAATGACGTAATCGGTTTTCCAAGAGTATTCTACATTTTTATTTCACTTGTGTCATAAAGCCATTCGCGCTATCACAGATATGACCTGAGATACAACGGAACAGTTTCTGGACTTGATGAAAAAAACATGGAGGAGGCCTCTGCAGGCTGCAATCTGGGAGGCACATGCTGAACACGCCAAATGGGGAATCAAGAAACACAGAACACAACAGGGGTAATGGTTAGGGGTGTGTACTGAGAAAATTGTTATAATGTCTGATCCAGACTTCAGGAGGAATTTTTTTACCACTATTGGTTATTTCCAGGAAGGATATTACCAATTCGGGAGTCAACAGATTTTTTCAGAGAGAGATTTTCAGTATTCACAAACTTCATGTACGTGTGTTACCATTCTAGAGAATCAAGATAATTAATCGAATCGGTGATTTCTGTGTATATCTTCAGCTCAGGAGTTTCATTGTGCACATCCCTAGTAAAGATAGCACTGCCAGGTGCCTGCCAGTGGCAGGCAAACTCCCAGCGATGTGCCTCTCTGCCCACCAATTGCTGGTGCTCAATGGGAGGAGGCAGGCCACCTGGAGATCACCCACCATCAGCAAGCAGCCTGGGCAAATGGCTGTGTGGTCCCATGCCTTGCATGGTGATGTTGCTTCTGGAGCACATATTGAGCCAATTCTTAATGAACTGGCCCCAGCACAATGACATCACTTCCAGTCACGACCAAAGTGAGAGCCGGTTTGGTGTAGTGGTTAAGAGTGCCGGGACTCTAATCTGGAGAACCAGTTTTGATTCCTAACTCCTCCGCTTGAAGCCAGCTGGGTGACTTTGGGTAAGTCACAGCTTCTAGGAGCTCTCTCAGCCCCAGTCACCTCACAGGGATATTATTATTATTTATTGGATTTATAGTCCACCCTCCCTGCAAACGGGCTCAGGGCGGATCACAACATACAGATAAAAACATATTGATAAAACAGTATAATGACAAAAGCCAGATTTAAGGGCATAAAAACAAACTCTGTACCATGTTCTTAATATCCCAAGGCAAGATTCATTTTCACCCTTCTCTGTCAACCATAAGAGGAAGAGAGGGGTGGAGGTGTGAGTTGGTGCGCAATTTGCCACCATTCCTACATGGGGCAGATTATTCATATAGCCCCCCACTAATAGGAGACAGGCAGGAAGGCCAATCGGTGGATCTGAATACTGGCCTCAACCAAATGCCTGGCGGAACATCACTGTCTTGCAGGCCCGCCGAAAGGACACAAGGTCTTGGCAGGCCTTAATAATAATAACATACTTTGTAAACTGCTCTGAGTAGGTGTTAAGTTGCCCTGAAAGGTGGTATATAAATCAAATGTTGTTGTTGCTGTTATTATCACCACCACCACACAGAATAGTGCGCAAACACAACCTCAGAGGCAAGTGTAAGTTGCCCCTCACTCTCTCGCCCTCCCGCCAGTTGCCAGGGGAGACCTGCCAACTCTAGGTAAAGAAGAAAGGATTAATAGAATAATATAGCCTTTAGATATAATGTGTGTCGAGGCTTAGCTGTGAAAAGAGCTTGTGAGAAGCATCAAAGAACAGCAAAAATACCCAGTAGGGATCCCAGGTCCTCTGGAACGGGTGGAGGATCCTCCATTCCCACCATCTCCCCTCCCACCCACTACTCACTTGGACAGGGAGGGAACACAGGGGAACAGGCCTCTCGGGTTTGCTCTGGGGGCAGCACAATGACATCACTCCCAGGAGTGACCTCTCTGCACCCCTCCCTGCCCCTGTGCGATGTCGTTACTTCCAGGAAGTGAGTCATCACACCACCCTGAGACACCGCTCACAGAACTATCCAATAGCTATTTTTAATGTTCTCTGTTATTATAAGAAGGAGCAGCAAAAATTAACATACACAGCTTTTATAGATGTTAAGAAAATATTTAAGTATAGATAACTTTGTATGGCATTTGAGGTTATAAGACAGCTATGAATGTTAGCCCTATCAAGTGAGATAGGCAGGTACTGTCAGAAGATGATTTTGATAGCCTATAAATATGGGAATACTAAATATAAATATGAGATACTAACTGATCTTCAAAGAAGATGTTCCTTGCCTGTAACCAGCTTACTTTTGATAAGAAATGATTAATGAGTTCAAGGAATTGCTGTCTTTTAATTATCCATGTAGAATCAATGGAGTGTATTACATACTTAAGTTACTTTGTGTTAAACGTATAAATATTTATGACTTAATAAAATGATAAAGTGCGGGAAATATTCTCCAGCAATATTTTAACTTATGTGCTGTAGCCAAAACAAATTAAAAAACATTGTTGAAGTGTCTCTCTTATTTATTATTTATTTATTTTGATTTTTATTCCACCCTCCCTGCACAGGCAGGCTCAGGGCGGATTACATTCAAGTAGATTAATGATAATGATTAAGAGTTGCATTTTATAGGATGTCCATGCTTATATTTGTTAACTGCCTTGAGTGTTCCTGTTGAATGTTGTTGTAACCTGCCCTGAGCCTGCTTGCGGGGAGGGTGGGCTATAAATTGAATGAATGAATGAATGAATGGATGGATGGATGGATGGATGGATGGATGGATGGATGGATGACGACAAAGCTAACCAGACATCTCGGGCTTCTTTAGAACATGCCTATATCTTCTCCCAGGTCATCCAGAACAACATGCAGCTCTGTACACAGACATGTTTTAAGTCCTTCCCTTCAGTCTGTTCTCCAGTATTTAATAGTCTCTCCCCTTCTCACAGCATGACATTGTGCTTACTCTGGACACAGTCCACTAAGAATTCTGGTGCAAGCCCATTAAAGCTCATGGGAACTGAGTAAACTCCTTTTCATGCACCTACCGGGAGGCCTCCATTGTGTTGTACCTTTGTGTTTTAGAGTTTGGGGAAGGAAAACTTTAGCAAGTGTAATAAGGGGAAAAATGCAAAGAGAAATAGGGCAGGTTTTATGAGCTAAACCAAGAATGGAGGGAAAGGTATGTAGGCCAAATGGTCTTTGTTTAGTCTTTATTTCCTTTCCCCACATTTCAGAAACCTACAGCTTCATCCACAATGCATTTTTGCACCTAAGCATTAAAAAAGTCTTTACTATTTGTTAATAAGTAAAGGAAACTATGAGATATCCGTCTTAAAAGATCATATAAACTGATGAATTGTCAAGATAAAGGAGCCCGCTGGCCTTAGAACAGCCTTTGTCTGAACTTTGAAGTAAGTCATACAATCCCATGTAAGGTTTAGCTAGTGCTACAGACTGAATTTTATTTCAGTCTGCTGAACAGCCTAATTTTATACATATTTACTCTGAAGTAAGGCTCACAGTGTGCAGTGTCATTTATTACCAAGGTGAACAGATTTGCAGCCTAAGGTTGAAACCCTTTGGATGCTTACTTGAAAGCAAGCCCAGTGAATTCAGTGACTTCTGAGTGAATGTGTACAAGATTCTAATCTGAACTCTTCAAAGTTTTCATTTTATTAAAGCTATGCCATAATTGTTAACATGTGTGTATGTATACATACAGGGCTCATTTTGAGGAGGAACGTGCAGGAACACAGTTCCGGCAGTTCCCCAAAGAGGTCACATAACAGGCGGCACCGCCCACCTGACTCTTGGCCATTTTGGGCCCGTTTTGGCCTGGATTCGAGCCAAAACGGCCCGGATCGGGGCTCTGACAGGTGGTGGATCACTCTCCCGCTCAACAGCAGCCCAATTCTGACTATTTTGGGCCCCTTTTCAGACATTTTCAGCCCTTTTTTGGCATTTTGGGCCCAATTTCGGCCCTGAATGGCCAGGATTGAGTCCAAAACAGCCAGGATAGGTGGTGTCAGGGGATGTGGCATATGCCACATGAGCTAAAGTTATGCTAATGACACACTTCTGGTGATGTCAAGGGGTGTGGCATATGCTAATGAGTTATGCTAATGAGTTCTTCCAGCTCTTTACAGAATGACCCCTGTGTGTGTGTGTGTGTGTGTGTGTGTGTGTGTGTGTGTGTGTGTGTATATACACACACACACACACACATACATACATGTATACATACATACATGTATACATACATGTATACATATGTATATACACATATATGTATATATATAGACATGTATATCACATGTATGTATACATACATACATATGTATACATTCATATATATATATATACACATATACATATACATATACACACATATATATATACACATATACATATACATATATACATATATATATACCATATTTTTATACACACACAAACACAATTCCTAGCATGACAACAAAGGCTTCGGTGCATATGTGTATTTTACACTAGCACACAGTAAGTACTCCCCTGAGCGTACCACCCAAAGACACCCCTCGTTCCCCAGTCTGAACCCAGGGGACCTGGCAACCCTAGCTGTGATCTTTCCCAAAACTTTAAAAGCACCCTATTTTATTTATTGTTTTTATTTTAGCTCTTTAATCTGTTTTTTTGAGCTGAAAAATTTGCATCTTGAAAGAATTTTGTATAGAAGGGATCAAACTCATAAATGACTACTTCATACATTATGTTTACAGGTGCATACGCATACAAAGAATTATGTATACACCTAAAAATGTTAAAAATATGAGTGGGAAGACACTCCCATTCTATACAAATACACTTGCCAGAGAGCTCCTAGCTGACTGTATATTTGGCAGTCAGTCTGGGGCTCCCTCTGAATACTGTGAGAGCTGAATGGTTTAACATCCAACATTGCCTTAACTCAAACTGAATAAAGAAAACTCACTTCAACTATTCTGAATGCCAAAAGATGTAGTGGCTCTCAACAAGTAGATTCGAAAGATCCTCATCTCTCCATACCCTGTTGCCACAGATCTGATAAGCATAAAGTACTTTAAAGAAAAAAAGAAATGAGCTTGCAAGAAAGTATGCTCTACAAGTTATAGAAGGTTATCTTGTTCAGTGAGGTTGGAAAGGACAGGTTGTTCTTTAAAGCTGACTGTGGCTCATCTGTTTAAGCAAAGATCTGGGTAAAGAAAGAGCTTCTTCAAAGATAATGAAATATCGCTGCATGGAAAATTAACATGCATCCTCCACATCCTTTTAACACAAACATGAAAACCAAGACTTGAACAACGGAACGAGCCATGCTCAAGGAGAGAGACAACCGAACAGTAACATCTCTTTCAAGCCCTAGCTTGTTTTCTTCATTGCTCTGTGTGACAACTTGCTAGCCCCAGAGAAGTAAGAACTTCTGACAAGGAAGAAACTGTATTACATGCATTTTAAACCAAAAAAAGAAAATGAAACTGAGAATACAATTCATCTTTGCAAACACATTCACAGAAGTTACTCACCCACCTACCAAACATATAAACTTTAATACTTTTGCCAACTAAATGAAGAGAAAGCCAACTTTCATAAAGCTCAATTGCCGGATCATCTGGAGGAGTTACTGGTTTCCAGAGATGACTGGACAAGAGAAGCTTTACATAAAAGATGTGGTTCATGTACTTTTAACAATTCTGAATGTACAAAATCTGGTAACGGACACAGGCACCTATATGTAGAGAGGATGAGTGTCTCTTCTATTCCCAGAGAGATTCAGAACTTCCACCACACCTGCCCACATACACTCACAGCTACAATCCGTTCCTTCAGGCATCCGGCACTCACACCGGCACCAATATGACCAAAATGCCCAACACTCTGTCCAACCACAATTTTAAGAAAGAGACTTGTCTTAAACTACTAAAGGCATCCACATTATCTTAACCTTACTGCCCTACAAAGTACACACAAACACATAAAACCAAGCACTTCCTGACTTCATCAAGCTCTTAAAACTACACACTCAACTCCAAAGCTATACTGTCATTCTACACAGGAGATTTCTTTTCTGACACACAGGAAGATACATCAATGCTACTCCTAATTCTTTAATAACTCTAAGGCAAACAAAAAAGGCATTTCTATGTCAAAGCTACACCAGCAAAAACTCAAACTCTCTCTACATAGGCCAGAAGGCATACCTATATTTAGCAGCTATTTCAGGGAAATCAAAGAACTTAGCAGGGCTAATACACAAAAAAGCGACTATTCTAAGCCAAATTTTTTGCTAGACAGGCAAGGCTTCAACTACAAGCATGTTATTGCATCCAAATACTTCATTGTTTGGGTTGCAGATAACAATATACAGCAGACAACGAATAACTCGTCAATTGGCACTTCAGGTAACAGGATGGAAAACAAACACCCACCTCAGACAGCCATCTGCTTAAGCAGCAGGCTCTCCTTAAGCTACATTCTCTTGTTCCGAAGTCACTTTCCCTCAACTTAGTCTTTAAATAATAGCCAGAACTGTGAGGAATTAAAATTAAGAACCAGCCCCTCCTCTCCTTCATGCCTAAGATTTTAACCATGCAGGTGGTGACTTAAGAGGTTAGACAAGCGATATGGCCAAAGAGCCTTGGAAGAGGCATGGCCCAGTGTGCTGGCCACTCAGCGCAGACCGTATCTTAAGACATCATGAGAGGGCTGCAAGCTAGGGTTGTCCGGCTGTTATCTGGCACCCCCAGAAGATCTGGAGAGGAGGCAAAAGGAGGAAATGATTGCACAATACGTTAATGTCATTTCTGGGTGAAAACCCAGATGTGACATCAGCATGTCAGGCAATGCTCTAGACTTCCCAAAAACTCTATGGTAATACCACTAAGGCCCACCCACTGGAGGCTGCCCACTCAAAGCAGGCAAATGGGAATCCTGCGACAACCTCATGTGCTCCCTTTCCTGTCTCGTGAGAGTTTTCCATGCCTCAATCACTACAAGTGAATGTTGACACTATTTGTAGTTAAAGGCTAGCTAGCTCCCCACGTGACCAAGGTTTGCAAAAAGGTCTCAGGTTTGACCAGTATCAACCATGGGTGGCAGGGATGGAAACATAACAGTATGCTATGGGTAAGACTGGGGAGGAAAAAGGAGCTCTTCGTGGTCTCATAAAAAAGAGTATGGGATAAGCAGCGTTAGATCCCACCCCCAAAAATCTTCCAATTCCAAACACAATCATCAAATCAATGCTCTTCTGAATGGCAAGTGCTTAAAAAGCCACCTTAGCCAAGCTCCTTGCAACTTTAAAATGTACAGACAACAGCTTTTCTCATGGCTCAGAAATTTAGTATCTCCTCCAGGTGACAGAAAATAGGATTCTAAAATAGTTTATTTCTTGATACTTCACAAATGCACCTGCTCAAGCCACCCATGAAGGCAAGCCATGGCAATATCTGGTTATCATCAGGGAGATCAGAAGAACAAAGAGCACTCAGTCCGTAGTCACGAAATAGTAATTGCATCTGACGAAGAGAGCTGTGGTTCTCGAAAGCTTATGCTACAGTAAAGTTGGTTAGTCTTAAAGGTGCTACTGGACTCTTTACTATTTCATTCTACTCTATTGTCTCTTTTGTGCCTCTCTTCCCCCCCCCACTCCCAATACACAATGGCATATGCCATCCCTAAGCTAAATTAATAGTGAAGTTAACACTGAATTCATTAGAAGACAGCATGTCAGGTTTTTACCGTACACGTAGCTTGCATAATTTCCTATGCAGAAATCAACTTAGGATTCAACCTACATTTAGGCTGGGTATTTTGCTTCATGTAAAGCAATACATTTATAAAATGTGAACAGGCTCTCGCACATAGATAAAAGAGTCAATGGGAAATGCACATGTTTGGAAGTAAGCAACCAGCCATCCAATACTAGAGGGACCCACAACGCTGGGTTCAAAATCCCACAATCATGGAGGTGGATTCAGCCAGCTTTAACACTCAATCCTGTTCAATTCTTACCTTTATCAAACATACAGACCCCATAACCCCCACATGGCATTTTTGGTAGACAAAGAAGCAGTGGAAAAGCTGGCTGAATTCAACACGTGAAGTTGCTTCTAATCTTGGGATAACGAGCCTCTTCTCAGTCTAACCTACTTCACAGAGTTGTAGCCAAAGAAGGGGGCGGTATTACGGGATAACCCTACAAATTCTGTTCTGTGTTCCCTGGAGGAAACACACAATGCAATTGTAATAAACAGATTGTGTAAAAGACAGGATGGGTTGGATCCAGACAAATTCGGATTCAGGGCACCACTGCAGAGCTCCCGTCCCCCAGCGTCAGCTTTCTGTGGTGATCAGTGGGCTGGGGGTGGGGGGAGAAGAAATTTCTGTCCCACTGATGGCAAATTAGTCCAGATACAAAACCCATGACGGAAAGATAACATGGTGTGGCCAGAAAGAACACAGCTAGTGTCAATAAAAAGTGAAACCAATAACATTTTCATCCCTATCAAGAGTAAGCAAAGCTTTCAGCTCTAGATCTAATAGTAAGCAACTCTTGCCAAAACTTCGAAAATCATGAGGATCGAAATATTAATTTTGTGTACAGAGAACTATTCTTTTAGCTTCCACTTATAAACTAGCTTAAACACAGCTAATTAGTTTACTTTTAAAAAAAATACGTGCTAACTGAATTGACGACTATGGATCAATTAGCAGGCTGTGCGTTGAAAACGGAAATTCATTAATCGTAACTCTGCTAATATGATTCCTGTGTGTGTTTAAGAAAGCGCAGCATTTCATAACACAAACTGATTTTGACATAACAAATGGTTCTTTAAGCTGAGACAAAATATTTTTATGTATTTCTTGCCATGATTCAGGAAGCCGGTGGGAGAAGAAGGAAAAGAGAGGGATGTGGTCAGAAGCAGAAAGGGGAAACATTTAACAGCATTACTTCAACAGAAGAGCAGAAAGCGAGGAGATTTTGCAGCTTCTCCATTTGTTGAAAACTTACGTTCCATGCAACAACGGATCAAAAGGAGGATGCTGAGCACCATACACGTGTTGAATGCTAAAAAGAAGGGGGAAAGAGAATTAGTAAAGGATTATGTTTATTTTTAAAAAATGCAAGAATGCAACAGCAACTACACACATGCCTGATTGCTGCTTAATTGGCCTCTCAAGTAAACCATTTTTTACAGGTTACTACCATCCGTTTCAGAGAATAGTAGAACTGAACAGGCCACTTGAGCCTTCATGCCTTGATACTTAACAGTAGTAAGAACTGATATAGTACTCTGGCATTCAAACAGCTTCACATTAATTATTTCAGTGGCCCATCTGCCCATCCTGTAAGTAAGTCAGCAGTATTATCCAAATACTTTGGCCACTCCCAGTGTACCAGCTGTCAAGAATCCTATCCAGGGTTGCTAACTGGCCTGGAAAAAAATGACCTGTCCCAATGTATAGGATGTTGCTTCTCATGGAATGGAGGCGTATAAAATTGTCTAGTAAATAACTTCGCAATACGCCTCTCTTTTTCTTTTAATGATTGAAATGTGCTAGTATAGCAGAGGGTGCAGCAGTTAAATCTCTCGATTTAGTATTTGGCATATTTGTAGTTTTGCTCATGGACAACCAGGGCATGCCAAACGAATACAATTTTATACATTGTTATAAATGATGCATTTTCTGTTGTTAAAGTGGGGAACCAGTGTTGCATATATTTCAATATTTCCCCATGTTTTTTTTTCCAGAAAACCTTTTTTTACTTCCATGACTGTAAAAATTCCAGAAATCATACATCTTTTTAAGACTAGCAAACAACTACTACTTATTTTGAAGAGTCCTTTGAATGGACACAAACTTTTTTCAAAGACAAAATAGCCAAAAAGTTATCCCTACCTATATTAAAGCATTTGCAGACACATCATACTTAATAATGAAACTACTGCATCCTTTTTACAAAACCCTCCTGGTTTATCATCAGAATGATGGGAAGAGATTTGCCCACTTGAACAGACAACTTTCTGGATAATACATACTTCAAGGGACAAGGAGAATGACCTACTAACTGCACCCTGCAAGTTCATCCTCTGCCCCCAAATTATCTCAATTCAGCAGATTATTTTGATGGACTACAGGGTGGACTCTACTGTTTGCAACACTCACTCTTGACTTTCCAAATTCAATGGCTCAGTAAAGGATCATCAGCAAGGTATACCACAACTAAGTGAAAAACAAACAAAATCACGCCCTCCTGAAAAACCAGCCAGCTTGAGAAACCATGGACTCTGGTTCCAAGTGAGCTACCACAGTGACTTAAAGGAAGGCAACCCTGAATGTAAGATGACCCCGCCCCCCCCCAAAAAAAACATTTTTATACACCAAAAATTATATTTTACTGGACGTAACTGTAGCTTGAATAAAAATGTGAGACGGACTTCCCCTCCCCCTTTTTACTGCATACCTAGACCTTTCATTGGAGTAAATGCTGTAGTTTCACCTATGCAGCATCCACTTTAGCAGCAGAAAGGAGACTAAGCAAATAACATCCAAGTCAACCAAGCTGGACTGGAATAACACCTCAAAAGTTTTAAGAGGCATGGCTTGCAACCACAGATTTAACTGAAGCCATTTTGAAAGTGGTGCCAGTAAAAAAAACCAACTCCCTTTTCTGTAGTTTAGTCTGACTGTGGAAAAAAACAGGTTGTTTACTCTAACTCTATAGGCTCTCTTTTTTTAACCACTAGGAATTGAGTAATCAAATCAACCCAATAAGGGAAGTAGGTACCACCTGTGACAGCATTTGCAAGAGACAAAATATGCCAATGGTGGGAGGTTTCCCCAGATGTGTGGGAAACAGCCGTACAAGAACTGTAGGCTGCCAGGAGTTGCAAGAGATTTGTTCCTGGTCTGCTGAAAAATGCAGATATCTGCCTACACCATTTTCTACTCTCAAGAGATATTTCACGTATGAAATAAACATCACACTGTCACTCAACCTAAATTCTGGCACACATGCATTCAAGTTAAGCCAACCAGCCATTTTCTATCATGCATTCTCCAGTCCCTCCTGCTTATGAACTTCAAGGGTGTGGAGGGCAATAAAGCTTCTACCACCCACTGCTACAATCTCTCTCATCAACAACCTCAGGTATCCTACGCAGTTCAATGTTTTTCTGACAATTCAAGGATAAATTCTCAGTGTCACCAAGTGAAGCTTCTGTTTAACACCTTTAGCCATCCTGATAACATCACAAAAAGGGGTTAAAGATTCTCCAAGTTTATTTAAACAACTCTTTGATAATTACATGAGGATTCTAATTCAATTTACTAGTTACCATTGAGGACCAGAGACTAGTTAGCAATTCAATATTAATATATGAGAACAGTATCTGACATTATGTAGCATGCATGGAATGCCTGCAATGTGTTGGCTAATATGTACAAGTTTTTTCACAATACAGCATTGGATATAGGCCTATTGGGTAAACTATAACAGACTCACGTTATCCTACCGTGATCAAGTTATGTTTGCAGCCTTGTAAACAATTAAATGTATCCATTTTTTAATTTAGTAATTGTGTGCTTACTGATGAAGATTTGTGGTGTGATTGCCAATTCTGTTCTTATGAATGTGTATAATATGGCAAAAAACCTTTAGACCTAACATTTGTTTTTACTATGTTAATATGGTACATTTTGTATATATTATAAGGTTTGTGCTAATTACTTTGTCACGTGCAATCTATTGCATATTAAGTTTTGTTGGGAGAATGCTTGAGTTTGTATTTATTTCAGAATATTTAGTTATTCTTACTCACTTGACATATTTGTTTTATCTAGGGCTTCCTTCCCCTTAGCTTACATTTTCTCTTTATTAGATTCTCCACAACCAGAGAAATCCAAGCAACCACTAACTTACCTAGCATAAATGTAGTCTCAAAGCAGAACTGTCATCTTTCCTTAACAGCTGGTATGATAGCCAAAAAGTCACAAAATCCAGCACAAAGATGAACTTTTGAAAAGTTGTCCCTTTTCTAGCTCATACAAGAAGCTTCCCAAAAGGGGGAGGGCTGTCTCTAAGTAGGGTCTATCTAATTCAGCATCACCTTCAACAGTAACTGGTCAGATATTTCCAGTAAAATTACAAGCAGGGCATGAACTCAATTATCTCCCTCACACATAGACACATACACGGTTATTTAACCCTAGTATTAGTTACTGCACAGGTATGTGCATTGTGTCAGACCAACTCTAGTTAGATGGTCTAGCCAAGTGGTTTAAAAAACACACCACAGATTGAAGATATACTCATGTCCCAGTTCAAGTTTCACCACACCATGTAAAGAGGCCACGACAGCTAAGCTGCCATGTCCTGCAATATCGCAGCAATAATCCTATTTCACCATACTAAACAAAGCGCTTGGAAAACTCAACTACTTTGAACAGCGTACTATGGGGCAGGGCTGTGACTCAGTGGTTGAGCATCTGCTTTGGACACAGAAGGTGTCAAGCTCAATTCTAATACCCCCAGTACAAGCCACTCTCTGATGATGTGAAAAAACAGCCTGAGACCCTAGAAAGCTACTGTCAGTCAGATCAGAAAATACTATCCAGGCAGGCCAATGATCTGACTCAGAATAAGGCAGCTTGTGGGTTCAAGTTTCCTTTGTAAGGCTAAGTGGAAGAGCGTCTACTTTGAATACCCAGGTAGTGAGTAATATCAAAGACCTCAACCCAAGACCTTAGAGAGCCACTGCCTGTCAAAATAGACCACGCAGGACTTAGCAGACCAACACCCTGACTCCAAATATTTATTTCTTTAAATAATTTATAGTCTGCCTTTTTCACTGAGACTCAAGGTGAATTACACAGTGTGAGATTAGTACAGTCAATATTAAGGATATTTACATACAGCGTCAAGGGCATTTCCATAAACAATGCCATAAGGTAAATAAATATTTACAAATACATAACATTAGTAAAAATCCAATACAGAGTTGAAGAAATGAGGAAACAGAGCATAAGCAATTCTACAACTGACATTAGACAACATGAAGCATAGGAGTACATATTCAAAGCAACAAGTAATATGCAAGGAAACATAGTGGTGAAGTCTATGGTTCCTAACTCATTAGCAAAAAATTTGAGACCCCTCACTACAATACAGCCCTCTTATCTGAATAAAAAAAGCCTTTTTGAACAATTCAGTTTTGCATCGTTTGAGGAGAGCCAGGAGAGTGGGGGCTCTCTTGACCTCCTCAGGCATGCTGTCCCACGGGACAAGGGCCGCCACGGAGATAAAAATAAGGCACCTTCCTGTGCTAACGTGACTGTAGATCACCACAAGAGCAGCCTGAGGTAGGCCTACTTCCCTCGGCGATCTTAAAGCCCTCCAAACCAGTAGCTGTCATGTGGCAGTGAGTTCCACACTCCTCCATATACATTCTTATCCAGAAATCAGCCCCGCCGAGACAGAGGAGAAGCGCAGCCTCCCCATAAGCCCTCGCCGAGCACCTTCTTGGGCTCTCCCCATTACCTCCCCTCCTCGTCCGCCGCTCGCTCACCTGCCGGGCACCCGGGAGACGTTCCGCTTCCAGAACTGCTTCCTGCCCGCGTCGCTCGCCATCTTCCCGTCAGCTCATAGCCGCCCCTCCGCGGAGCGGGAGCTTCAGCAGCCGAACAGGAGGCGACCCGAAGGACTCGGCCGCGAGGCAGGCAGCCGCCACTTTCTCCTCCGCCCAGGCCCAGTTCCTCGGGCCTCACTCCATCCCGGCCCTTCTTCCCCGAAGCAGAAAGCAGAGCGCGGCCATCTTGACACCCCGCAACAAAGACGGCCCGCATTGGTTACTAGGGATCAGCCGCCGCTCTCGCCCAATCAGAAGTAAGCTGACTGCCGGACGGCGGAGTGGAAACAAAACGTCGCCCAATCAAGACCCGCGGCTCCTATTGGGGCGGGCCGTACAGGGTGGCGAATGGGAATTCGAGGAGAGGGTTCCGCCTCCACACTTCGGCGCCTCCGCCTCTCGCGGGACTTCCAGGCGCGGCAGCCTTCTGGCGGGGCGGCTGTTAGCGAGGCTGAGGCGTGTGGGGCTCGCGGCCGCGCTCCGGTCCCTCCAGGCCTACCGCGAAGGAGGCTGACCTTGGCCTCTTGGAGTCACAGTTCTCATTCTTCAAGACGTGGGATTGATCCCCTTGTTCCTCCCGGGTTCGTCTGGGGAAGCAAAACGAAACAGAAATCTGGAATGAAATCCTGCCCTCGAGTCATAGCTGTCTTAGGGCGACCCCTGCTGGGGTTTTCAAGGCACGAGACCGACAGAGGTGGCTTGCCATTGCCTGCCTCTGCGACCCTGGTCTTTGTTGGAGGGCTCCCATCCAACTACTAACCAAGACCAACCCCGCTTAGCTTCTGCGATCAGGCTCTTGTGGGCTATCTTGGTCAGGGCCTGTGTTATATGCTTGTTGCCCTTTTTAGTGGTGGGGGAGAGTGCCCTCAAATCATAGATGACTTATGGTGACCCCTGGCAGGGCCAGCTCCAAGTTGGAAAATTCCTGGAGATCTGGGCGGTAAAGCCTGGAGAAAGCAGGGTTTGGGGAGGGAAAGGACCTTGGCATGGCATAATTCCATAGAATCCACCCTCCAAAGCAGCCATTTTCCCCAGGTGAACTGATCTCTGTGCCCCGGAGATCAGTTGCAGTTACGGGAGATCTCCAGCTACTACCTGGAGGCTGGTAACCCTACTCTGCAGCCCTCATCTTCTTCGGAGGTCCCCCATACAGTTACTTACCAAAGTGGACCCTGCTTAGCACTCTCCACCATCTCCCAGACCCTAGTCTGGCACTCTAACCACTATACTACACTGGCTGTACACTATAGAACTATTAAAGTCACAGACCAGCAAAATAAGATCTACAACAACAAAAATATTTACAGGAAACCATTACCTAAAATATGCATCATTAAGTCAGGGCTTCTGGAGCAGGTGCACAAGGACGAGGATTCAGTCCCCGGCACCTGCAATGCAACCCTCTACCTCCTCTGGAGGTAAGGGGGGCTGGCAACTCTATTCCTATTGTTTATTTCTCACACCTTCGTCTGTAGCCTAGTGAAGATCAAGTGAGTTCTCCTTCACACAAGTTTATGCTGGAATAAAACTAAGGTGCTTGTAGATTCTTGTTTCTGTCTACAGCAACACCTTAACAGTGTCATCCTTAACAATTACGTCCTTCTGTATCCATCACCGTCGTTGGGGTTATAAAGGTGTAACTTTTGGATTGCTCTGTTAACAGCTGTTATATGGAAAGCCCCCAGCTAAGCACCCCTCCCAACATGAAAGGGTCAAGATGGCGCACAGGATCGCTACTTTTAGTCCTACCACTGTGCACTGCACAGATCAGCCCAGAAGGTTTACTATGTCTGTTTTATTTATCAAAACAAAAAGGAGGTACCTTGAGTGTCTAAACACTGTCACGAGGAAAACCTCACCAAGGGACTGCTACTACGCATAAACAAATTTTATAAAACGTTTTAAAGAATTTTATAAACCCTACTCAATGTATTAAAGTAGTCAAAGTGCAACTATCCAATACATACTTTTATATACAATAAATACCCCAGTAAATAACAATAAATAGCAATAAATAATCCAACGTACAGAGATATGCTGTATAATAAACTCTAGACAATATGCTACTGTATCAATGGAGAAATCAATTTCCAATCCAGTCCTTTTAACCAACAGGGTAAGCATGCAATGGACAGAACACCAGGTAAGTCTTGTAGTGGACAAACGTTTTCATTAATAGATGTTCTTTTCTTTTTTGCAGATATCAGACTCCAGTCTTCACCAACAGGGTTTATAAAATCCTTTTAAAAGTTTATAAAAATTTGTTTATGTGTAGTAGCAGTCCCTCGGTGAGGTTTTCCTCTCGTCAGTGACAGTGCCCATTTTATTTGCCTGTATGTCTTGCCTGCTCGTCTCTCTGTCTAATGTGCCTATCTCTTCGTCTAATTATCTCATTTTTACCCTCTCCAAAGAGATCCACACAACATTTATGTTCAGTATATAGTAGGTTGGAATCATGAGATGGGATATGTCTAGTATACAGCAGCAGCTGAGATGAGAGTTTGTTTACAGCACATATTTGACTGATTTTATTTATTTATTTATTTTGGAAAATCCTCTTGGGAAGATGCCACCATATTCAAATAGATTCTGGAATACTAAGTAGTTAATTTGAATTTCATCGTGTTCTGATTTAAGTTTTGTGGCTTATTTCTTTGTCCTTCCAAGCAGAATATTCAGTTATTGTTCTGGCTCGCCATAATGTTTCCTGACCTTTAACATTAGCAGAACTGCAAAGGTCAGACAAGAGGTTTAATGAAATATGAGCTGCCTCAAGTAACTGAAGCTAAGAACCTAACTGGGCATGAATGACAAGGTCATGAACAAATCTGTTACCCAGTCTTAAGTGGATAAATTGAAATTAAATCCAGAGGTGTCACTCTCTGTAAAAACCTGACAATACATAGTGACAGTTAAAGAAGAATGCATGAAATATTCATTCAGTATTCTAGTCTGATAAAATACCTTGTGCTTTGATTTGCAGAATCGCCTATGCAAGGTGACTCCACTTTATTCCCAGTATTGAGACATGTAAATGCTGATGGGGTGGCTTGTGCTGTATTTATTTATTGAAATTACAGTCTTAATAAATGGCACTTCTGCCATCTGGATCCTCCCATCAGTTGCTGTGCTTGTGGGTCATGGCACGCTACATTTTGCACAAGCTAATGCCTTTGGAATGATTAGTAGGTGTGTAGCTAATGAGAGGGGCACCTTTCCACCCTATGCAAAAGATATGCTTCATAGTTTTCCCTTACGTTATTCAGCCTGAATTTTCCCAAGACGATTGCAAATTTAAACTTCCTTGGGGTAGCTTTTTCTTCGTAAATTGACAATGACTGCAGACTTAAACTTCCTTGGGGTAGCTTTTTCTTCTTAAGTTGACAATGCAGATTTAAACTTCCTTGGGGTAGCTTTTTCTTCTTAAGTTGACAGTGACTTCAGGTTTAAACTTCCTTGGGGTAGCTTTTTCTTTTTAAGTTGACAGTGATTGCAGATTTAACCTTCCTTGGGGTAGCTTTTTCTTCTTAACAACGACATTTAAAAAAAAACATCTTGTTCTCCCAAAAGTATTTACTAGTAGCCAAAGATCTGACTTGTAAATTACGATTGATATATGAAATTCACCCCCTTCCAGCTGCAGACTGCCTTACTAGGGTCCCTGCCCCCTTTTCTCCTTAGCTCCCCAAAAGTTCCGTATATGTTCACTCCAACCACACAGGAGGTTCTAAGCTATATGTGAAAGATTTATCTGACGTTCCACTTTCCCACTGACCACCAATTCATTGTGCCCTTCCCTTTTTCAGGGATTATTATATAACTTGATCTTCAGAAAGGAGCTTGTTACATTCTGTAAGAAGGAACAAGGGGAGGAGAAGCATAGCGCTTCTGCTGAAACATGAGATGTCCTGGGTAAAGAAGCAAAAAGTAAATCAGTGTCAGTGAAACAGCCTAAAGCAGGGCCCCCCTACCTTTTTTTAAAAAAAAAATTATTAGGTGAGAATATTAATACAACTTTCAAATAACATCTCAATATCATTTCCCCCCACCCTTTCCCTCCCCCCCTTTTTCAGGACTTCCAACAGCTTTCCAACCCTATATCTTAATCTATTCCTAATCTATCCCCTTTTTCTATAACTCATTATATCATGTTTACATTCTGTTTTGTTAAACTAAGCCCTATCTGTTAGCTTCAAATCTATTATTAACTTAAAATCTATTATCTATTACTATCTGTTAACTTCAAATATATTTAAATTTAAGCTAACAAATGAAATATCTACTTTATTAATTTTACAGGGCCCCCCTACCTTATTGCTTGTAGGCACTGGGAATGTTGAGAACAGAAAGTGGGTTCCGCAACAAAATGGCTGCCACAGGAATTGGATCGAATCACAAGATGTTCAAAGGTTCAGCAAAACATTGGTTCAAGCCAAGCATCTTCTTACGATGAAGGTAACTGTTTCCAAATGGGTGCTCCCTGAACTCAAAGTCAATCCCTGCTGGGATCTTCTAACACACCTCCTAGTCCAGTGAACTGGAGGAAACCAGGACTGGATCTTTATTTGGGGGAACAAGAACAAGGAAATACTAGGAAACATTGTCAAGCACCATGGCTCCCGTAGGCGTCACGTTGGGGATTGCTGGTCTCTCTGCTACAACCTCAAAGAACTGCTTGAAAGCAACTTAGTGTTAGAGCGAAACTACATGAGACAAATTACACGACGACGCACACGTGAAGGGAGTCGCAATGTTAGCCAGGAAGTTGAGTTTTAAAAGATTGGAAGGCTCTGTCAATTACCCCTCTCTACAGAACAGCAAAGATCGCTCCTCAGAGGTTTTTTTATTTCCCCTATGCCTCCTGAAGACTCTTGTCAGTTTCACCTCCCCTTCTAGGAGGTGAAGAGGAAATAAACCCTCTGAGCAGCAATCTCCATGGTTCTGTACTCTTTACTATTTTGCGACTACAGACTAACACGGCTAACTCCTCTAGATCCTGGCTCTGTAGAGAGGGGAAATTGACAAAGCCTTCTGATCTCTTTTAAAACTCAGCTTCCTGGCTAACATTGCGACTCTCTTCACATGAGCATCCTCGTGTAATTCGTCTCTTGTAGTTTAGCTCTTAGTAAAAGAAGCATGAGATGCGGAAAATCAACCTGCTCAATAAAAGCTTAAGAGGGGGAGATTTTCAGAAGTGGGTTGTGATTTCCAATTTTTTTTTATTCTCCATCAGGATGGGTTAGTAATTTTATTTATTTTTCATTTTATTTGTGTCATTTATAGTCCACCTTTCTCATTGAGACTCAAGGCGAATTAGTGTGAGATTAGTACAGTCAGTATCAAGGATGTTTCCATAAACAATGCCACGGGTAAATAAATACAAGTTTACAAGACATAGCATTAGCAAGAATCCAAAACAAAATTGAAGAAATGCTGAAACAACATAAGCAATTTGATGGAAGACAAAAAATCTGCAAATCCCATCCTATCCATATTAATATATATTATATATTTGCATATATTATATAATCACTAAATAATAATATTATCTATCTCACTACTATGAGCTAATAATAAAATGACTGGCCCCCGTTAAGATGATGGAAGCAGCAAAATTAGACCACACATGACACACTTGCTGAGTGTGTAGAAAACTTTGGTGTCATAAACGGATCAACTGAAAAAGGAACCTCTCCCACCATCTCCAAAGGAGTCACAAACAGGAAATATTGAGAATATCAGAGTGTCAGTTATGGGAAAACTGAAAGGAGAAATCAGCCTGCTTAGGTCCTTAAGGTTTCTATATTGCTCGCTTCCCTCGATTCCTCATGCCCTGCTATCCAGATTTTCTAGATTTATCTATCAGTCACCAACATAATTAATACTCTAAATGTCAACACAGGCAATCCCTCAAGCCACCACCACCCCCCAAAAGACCTTATCAGAAGTTATGACACCCAGTTATATCTGCTGATGGACGATCGACCTGACTCTGCCCCTGATGCCCTGTTGAGAGCTTTGGAGGCTGTGTCTGGTTGGGTGGCACAGAGCAGGCTGAAGTTGAATCCCATGAAGACGGAAATCCTGTACTTGGGCTGTGGGCTGTCGGAGGAAGAGATCCATCTCCCAGCCTTTGGGGGAGCACCACTTGTGCCCATACCATCGGTCAGGAGTTTGGGCGTGATCCTGGATTCCTCCTTATCTATGGAGGCCCACATTGCGACGGTTGCCCAGGCTGCTTTTTTTCCGTCTTTGGCAGGCCAGGCAGCTAGCCCCTTCTCTCTCAGTCCAGGACCTAATGACAGTGATCCATGCAATGGTCACCTCCAGGTTGGATTACTGTAACTCGCTCTATGCAGGGCTGCCCTTGTGTATGATCCGGAGACTACAGCGGGTCCAGAATGCTGCTGCACGTGTTTTGACAGGTGTTCCTTATAGGACACATATTACACCAATTGTGCAGCAGCTCCACTGGCTCCCCGTGGAATTCCAGATTCAGTTCAAGGTGCTGGTTTTGACCTATAAAGCCCTAAACGGACTGGGACCAGCATACCTAAGGGACTGCCTCTCCCCGTATGTGCCCCAGAGAACATTCCGATCAGCTGGAAAACATCTGTTGGTGGTCCCTGGCCCCAGGGAGGCTAGGTTGGCCTCAACCAGGGCCAGGGCCTTTTCGGTCCTGGCCCCAACCTGGTGGAACTCTCTGTCTGAAAACATCCGGGCCCGTCAGGATCTTCTATCATTTCGGCGGGCCTGTAAGACGGAGATGTTCCACCAGGTGTATGATTGAGACCAGCATAAGATCCTGACTGAGCCTCCCACCAGCCTCCCACTAAGTGTGGGGTTATACAGTGTCCACCGGCCAGCTGCCCAACATATGGGTACAGCATGAGGCTATGTAGTGTCCATTTGTTAGCTGACCCATGTATGGGTTGCTGTACATTATCTGTCTGCTTCCCTCCCCCTGTATGCTGATGGGCAGGAATCTGGAATTGAGCCCATCTTGGGACACTTATTTTCTGTTTGTTGATTTTATGATGAACTTTTATGAATTGTTTTTAATATTTGTATTATATTTTTATAACTGCTGTACCTCACCCTGAGCCCACTTGCAGAAAGGGTGGGTTAGAAATATAATAATAATAATAATAATAATGTCTCTCAAAATACATTTTAAAAAAAGATCTTAACTTGAAGGTCAAAACTGGTTAAGGAAGAATTTGGGCAAATTTCCTTGGGGATGAGAGCTATAAAGTGGATTCCACTGTTGCGAAAGCCCTGCTCCTTATTCTTACCAAGTTCAGCTGAATAAAAGACGGTACCAGTTTGGTGTTGTGGTTAAGAGCGGAAGGACTCTAATCTGGAGAGCCAGGTTTGATTCCCCACTCCTCCACTTGAAGCCAGCTGGGTAACCTTGGATCAGTCACAGCTCTTAGAGCTTTCTCAGCCCCACCCACCTCATAGGGTGATTGTTGTGAGGATAATAATAGCACCCTTTGTAAATGGTTCTGAGTGGGTGTTAAGTTGTCCTGAAGGGCGGTATATAAATAAAATGTTATTATTATTACTTGGAGGAGGACCTCCCCAATTGATATCAGAAGGTGAGGGGTGGGGATCTTGAAGTCTTGTATATTGCGCTCCTGTAGCTTTTCTATTGGTACTCAGAAGCAATGTAAAAACTACCCCTTGTGCGAAGAGGATCTCTTTTTACACAACTAGCCTGCTGCTTCCCAGCAGAGGGGAGCCATACGCCTTACAGACCTGTGCCCCTCCAGTCTGATTAATGTAGCATTGTATGGAGTTTCATTCTGTCTCCGTGAAAAAGAAGAAAGTGAGAGCCGAAACACACGTTAAGAACTACACGTGGTTGCGCACGTGTCCGCGCTCCCGTCTGTTTCGGCCCGCCCGTGGCTGTTTCAGAATTTCGGCGCGTGTCCTGCCCGAACCAGACCTGTGATTGTGTGTCCGCGTCTGCACGTGCCCCTCCTGACGACCAGCGAGTTCCCAGAACAGAGCGGCTATTTTTACCATCCCGGGGGCTGTGGACCTCTCAATGACTGCTAGATGGCGCTATTGCCTGCAGCTTGCGAGCGAGCAGGTGACGCGCAATGGACTGGTCCGGGGGCCTCCAACGCGGGCCTCAAAAGATTGGATGACTGTTTGGCTTCGTGTCAGAGATGGCCCCCCTGGCTCCCCCCCGCACTCCGGGATCTTGCCCGGCTGCCTGAGGGCTTCGAAGCGGGGCGGGGGGCCCTGTCCTTTGGTTGGTGCTTGTCCACTGGGGGAGGGCATGCCTTTGACAAACACAGGCAAACACAGACATGTCTTCACTTGGGGAGGGGGGAACATGTTTGTGAGAAACACACACGGGACTGTCCGAAATCCCAGGGCCCGCCCAGGGCTTGGGGGGAGTGCACGGGCGAGGTCTAAGACATGTCTGTCAAAAAAAATTTTCTTGCCAAAAATCCAGGGGCGCACTGCCCCTGGTGCCTCCGGGTGGACCCCATCACGGCTGCGTCTGGTTTTCCGTTCAGAGGCCCCAGGAATTAGGGGGGGCTTGATCAGCTCTTGACCTGCCGCATTGACCCGGTCGGTGTCTCCGATTCCCGCTTTTTCGGCTACGACCAACCAGCTTTCGGCCTCCGCGTGGTGCAACGCAATTGGCTGTGCAGTTGGTTTGCCCGCGCAAACCCCCGCAAACTCGTGAGGCTTCCCCTGCCGACCAGACGTGCCTCCGCCATCGTCGCAAAGCATGGCGGAGTGGGTGCCAAGCAACTGGCGTGAGGAGTGGGCGGAGCAGGCGGCCGCGGCCATGGAGGAAAAGGGGCTGACGGAGCACGAGCGGGAGGCGGCGGAGGAGACCATGGTGCCGTTCCGCCTGGAGTCGCTGTTCCCTGACCGTGTCGATCTCGCCCACACGGTCCGCAGGAACTTGACCGCTGTTGTGGAGGACATCGAGGTCGACATGGTGGAGAAGGAGTTTCTGGGCGAGCGACCACGAAGTAAGTCTTGTCAAGAAACGAGTGGGCGGCGGCCCCCGGAAGCTGTTCCTCGATGGGTGCAGTGTTCTGCAGCGGGCCCAGGAATGTTCCACCTTTGAACTCCAGGAGCTTGGGCAGCCCAAACTATATTCTCTGTTGGGCGGCCCAAGCTCTATTGCTCTATTCTCCTCTGAGGCCTAGCCTAGCGGCTTGCAAGCCGGCTCTGTTCTCCTCTGACGCCTAGCTGGCCAAAGGGGGACATTGGCCTGCGGCCGCACAGCGCGGTTAGGAGCCACGGGATTCTAATCTGGAGAACCAGGTTTGAATCCCCACCCCTCCACTTGAAGCCAGCTGCATGGCCTTGGGTCAGTCACAGCTCTACCAGCTGGTATTTGGCTGGTCAGCACTCCAAAGTTAGGTTCTCCTCTGAGTTCTAGAAATCCTGTCTGCACCCAAGTGTCCCACAACCTAGAAAAGCATTTCTATTGATTTCAGTAGAAGCCGGGCTCAGTGCACAGTACATTGCCTGCATGGTTCTACCTCCTGAAGCAAGATAGAGAGCTTCCAGTGTTAAACCTTTTGTGTGCATTTTGCTATATAGGAAGTTCTGGAGTGTGGCATGCTATTTTAGCATCTACCATCTGAAGAATGTGATTGAGATCACAAGATTCTGCACTTTGGAAAGAGGTTAGGTAAAGGACTATGCAGCAGTACCAATGCAGGTTTTATATGTTTTTTATACACCCAACCTCCAAAAGGAGAACTTTTAAAGAGCTGATTTTTTTGTGCTTGCTCTTAACAGGATTGAATAAACTGTGAAATATTAAAATGATATCTAATGGTTATAATGATTATGGTCAGCAATTGATGGTGATACAGAAGTGAACATAAACAAAAGGTTGCAGCTCTGCTTGTCAGAGGCAATATTACATCAACAAACCAACTGTACAGCCGATTGTGTGGCGCCAGGCGCAGGCCGAGCTGCCAGAGAGCTGGGAAACACAGCGCTCATGTTTGAGGATGGTACACACAGCTGGAAGGCTTGCTCTGTTCTCCACTGAGGCCTAGCTGGCCAAAGGGGGACATTGGCCTGCGGCCTCGCAGCGTGCCCGGGCAAGTTCCACTTTTATACTCTGGGTGCTGGGGATAGGTCAACAAAAGGTGCTGGCGAAGGCTACTGGTGGCTCTTGCCAGGGAGAAGGGACACACGGCTCGCATGTTTGGGGAGGGGCCGCACAGCTTGTGGGCTTGCTCCCTTCTCCTTTGAGGCCTAGCTGGCTAAAGGGGAGCATGGGCTGGGCCAGCAGCGTGCGCGGACACGTCCCAATATGACCAACAAGAGTTCAGCGGATATGCACGCTGTGTGTCCTGGTGCAGCCTGGAGCGGGGAACTGTCAGGGAGATGGGACGCACATAGCACTCATGGTTGGGGAGGGTCCACATAGCTTGCAGGCTTGCTCCTTTCTCCTCTCTAGGCCTAGCTGGCTAAAGCGGAGCATGGGCTTGGCCGGCAGCATGCCCGGGCAAGTTCCACTTTTGCACTCGGCATAGGTCGGGCGAGAAGCGTGTCCAGACAATTTTACGGTCAGTAGAGAAGCGGGCCCGGTCATCCCCCAATATGACAGAAGAGGTGCTGGGGAAGGCTGGGGGTGGCGATTGCCAGGGAGAAGGGACACACGGCTTGCAGGTTTGGGGATGGGCATCACCAATCGATTGAAATTCCTTAATCGTTACACCGCCTGTCTTTCAGCCAGTGACACCGAGCGACGGATGGAGGCTGTGGGGTTGGCCCATGAGAGAATCCAGGCACGCCGGGACCAGTTTTGGAGTAAGTGGCTAATGGCGGCCCACTGGGCGCTGCGAGGTCACTGTTGGGTCGACAGAGGGCGCCTAGATGGGGGCTTTGGTCGGTGTTTCCACAATGCTCAGTGGTATGGTTGGTCGGGGCAAAGACTGCTTATTGCATTCCAATTGGTTTCCCGCCAGCAGGCCCCACTGCGGGGAAGGAAGAGGAGGAGGAGGAGGAGGAGATTGACCTGCTGGATGGTGGGATGTCTCCTGCCGCCTTTCTCACGGCAACTCAGCATGGAAGACCGCACGCACCCGAGCAACTCCGCGAAGAGCCTGGGACTTCGACCCCGCGTCCACCCTCGCCAAAAAGAGTGAGGGCATTCTCGCGTGTCCCGAGCTTTGCCCAGGTGCTTGGCCGTCGAAGGGGGGGGCCGTCTGGCTCGATGGACAGTTGAGTGAATGGACACAGGGGGCCTGGGGTTCCCGCCTGCCATGGTGAGCCCTGTCTGTCGGCAAAATAAAGCTTTGTTTAAACTTAACAGGCTCCGCACACTGAATACACATGTCCTGGATCCGGAAACGGGTTGCGCTTTGAGCATGTCTGCATGTTTTGGGAACCCATTTTCTGGGATAGTCTTTAAACAGAAGGTGCTGGGGAAGCCTGGAGGGTGCTCTTGCCGGGGGGCTGGAACACACACACAACTTGGATTTGGGGGGAAGGGAGGCTGAGGTATAACGTTTTCTGGCTCAATATTGACACATGAGGTCCAGGGCACACCTGGGGGGTGATCTGGCCAAAGGGCCTGGAACCAGCACCCTGGATTTGGGCGGGGGGGGGGAAGGAACACAGATCTGGCAGGGCTGCTCCTTTCTCCGCTGGGCCATGGCTGGGAAGAGCCATGCACGGCCCTGCCGTGTCTCCACAGGCAGGGGAGGCCTGGAGCAAACCCTTTTCTGGCTCAATATTGACACATGAGGGGGGGCAGGGGGGTTTGGGGACTCCTTAGCCAAGTCTCCCCGAAGTGGCCTGTGTCCTCCATGTTGAGATCGGGGGGGGCAGGGAGGGAGAAGCAGGACAGGACACAAGGAAGATTTGGAGAACAGAGGCCGCGGCTGGCCAGTCGTACAAATTCAATGAGAGGCTAGTGTTTTCTCGCAGGAGTGATCTGAAGGACAAAAGAGAGGTCCCCAGGGCGCGGCCAGGGCATGCCTGTCGCGGAAACATGTGCAAATCTGGCCAAAGGGCCTGGAACCAGCACCCTGGATTTGGGCGGGGGGTGGGAAGGAACACAGATCTGGCAGGGTTGCTCCTTTCTCCTCCGGCCCATGGCTGGGAAGAGCCATGCAAGGCCCTGCCGTGTCTCCCCAGGCAGGGGAGGCCTGGAGCAAACCCCTTTCTGGCTCAATATTGACACATGAGGTCCAGGGCACACCTGGGGGGTGATCTGGCCAAAGGGCCTGGAACCAGCACCCTGGATTTGGGCGGGGGGGGGGGTGGGAAGGAACACAGATCTGGCAGGGCTGCTCCTTTCTCCGCTGGGCCATGGCTGGGAAGAGCCATGCACGGCCCTGCCGTGTCTCCACAGGCAGGGGAGGCCTGGAGCAAACCCTTTTCTGGCTCAATATTGACACATGAGGGGGGGCAGGGGGGTTTGGGGACTCCTTAGCCAAGTCTCCCCGAAGTGGCCTGTGTCCTCCATGTTGAGATCGGGGGGGGGCAGGGAGGGAGAAGCAGGACAGGACACAAGGAAGATTTGGAGAACAGAGGCCGCGGCTGGCCAGTCGTACAAATTCAATGAGAGGCTAGTGTTTTCTCGCAGGAGTGATCTCGCAGGTCGCGCCCCCCCCCCGGTCGGTGAAAAATTCATGGGGACACCGGCGGCCGCCAGCGCGGTTCCCACCCGTCGGTCTCAGCAGACGCGAAAAAGGGAGGCGGGCCGGGCGGGCGGCGATGCGGGGCTCGAACAAGGAGTCCCAGGGCACTAAGCAGGCCTTCCTGCTTGTTGCTCTACGGGACTCCTGTGCGGCAGCCCCCTCTGATAGCATGCATATTTCGGCTGCGACCTTCGGGGAGGGAATTCGGGGGGGAGGCAGAGCGCATCTTAACATCGGATGACTTCACCCTTGCATCGCACAAAAGGGAAATATGAAGGACAAAGGAGTGGCGCTTGGGGCGCGTCGAATACATGCCTGTCGCGCAAACATGTGCAAATGAAACGGCCCGCAAACCAACTTGGGGCCCTGAGAGGAGAACATGCAAAACCTGCCCCCACGGGGCCTGCCGCGCGCCCATTGAATCCCACAAACGAAACCTGCTGTGTTGGAACCAGGTGCCAGGTCGCTTATTCAGGGTGGAGCCCCGCGGCAGGCCTCACCGGAAACCCTCCGCCACTCTTGGCACAAGGCAAATCTCTCCTGCAAGTCCTATAATTGTGCCTCAAACACAAAGTCAGGAGAACAGAAACGGCAGGGGGGTTTGGGGAGTCCTTCGCCAAGTCTCCCCGAAGTGGCCTGTGTCCTCCATGTTGAGATCGGGGGGGGGGGGGCAGGGAGGGAGAAGCAGGACAGGACACAAGGAAGATTTGGAGAACAGAGGCCGCGGCTGGCCAGTCGTTCAAATTCAATGAGAGGCTAGTGTTTTCTTGCAGGAGTGATCTGAAGGACAAAAGAGAGGTCCCCGGGGCGCGGCCAGGGCATGCCTGTCGCGGAAACATGTGCAAATCACACTGCCTGCACAGCAACTTGGGCCCCAGAAAAAAAGAAGTAGGCAACGCGGGCCAGGCAAGGATCGAACGGGGATCACAATGGACTCAAAGCCATCCCTCTTGCCGCGCGCCCATTTGATCCCCCGAACGAAACCTGCTCCGTTGGAACAGTGGTGGGGAAAGTCCTCCCCCTGCCCCGAGAAACGGCAGGCTGGGAAGGAATATGCAGATTTTTCCTATTGTGCACGCCTATCCGCCCGGTACTGCCGGTATTTAACCGGTGTGCGCCCCGAAAAGTAAGGCTTTTCAGCCCATAACCGACCAAGCACCATCCCCTCGTCTTCGCCCGATGCTGAAACTTGGCATCCGCCACGCAGCGTCGAGCACCCGTGACCTGACCGCAAGAGGGCTGGGATGGAGCCTGTGGGCGATAAAACCGGGAATATGAGGGCGACTTCTTTATTCAGAGCCAAGTTCGACCGCCGCGCAATGTGGCGGTTTGGTGAGAGCCCCGTTTCCACGTGGAGCAGGGTTTCTCGCGAGCTCGAAAAATGCTTGCGGTCATATGCCCACCCATGAACTCAGCTTCTGCTGAGACGAAACAACGCTTAGGGCCCCCGCGGGGGCCCGACAAAACAGTGACAAAAGGAAGGGCGCAGACAATGGGCAAGCCATCACCATGAGTAGGCCTGGGTGGGGAAGTCCTGTGGGTGGAGCGGAGCCTGGATGACTGGCTGGCCAACCCGCTTATTCGTATGTAAATTGAGAGCAGAGAGCATGGGAGCAGAGTAGCTGCAATGGTTGGGCGGGCGCCGGGCAGGAGCAGGCACAGTCAGCACATTCTTTCCCCGCTGCAAGCACACCTGGGCTTTCACAAGGCTGCGGAGAGGCTGGATTGCGGTTTGCCTTGGCGCCCACCATGACTGAAACGTCACGATCGCTGCGTGGTGTGCTGGCGGCGTAGTCGCCACATCTCCATGGGCGCCGCCGAAATCCCACATGGCCCTGCTGCCACACTGTGGCCGGCAGGGTGGTGGAGGGCCCCGATTCCACGTGGAACCGGGACTCTCACCATTGCACTCCTTTGTGGTTAAATTTTGTGCGGCAATGCCCGGACCAGGCCGGATTAGACTAAAGATCCAATAGCCTGGCCTTCGAATTTGGCTCTGAATAAGGGAGGGCCCTCACGCAACCCTCCCGATCTCTTGGTAAAGGACATTAGCAGAGCACCAGGCATCCTGAAAGGCGCACACAAAGCGAAGCCCAGTAGGCTGTATGTGCCACCCCCAGTAATCCCAGCTCTGTGTCCCTGCTCCCAGGCCTGCCAACCAGGGTCCCCTCTGTATTATTCCCCGGAAAATATCCCAGGCGTGTGCTCCCGCTCCCGGCCCAGAGCACAGTCAAGGCTCCCCCCGGGCCCTTCCTGTGAAAACTCTCCCTGCAAGCAGCTTCCAGATTTGCCTTTAGTGAGGAGTCTGCTGGTTTTCCATGTCACCAAATGTGGGAGATTCTGCCCAAAGAAAATATGATTTCCTCATGCAGTTGAGCCAATTCTTTATAGTTGTTTTATTAAACCAAAATGTCACATGCACGCGCACACACACACACACACACACACACACACACACACAACAGTTTGCCGCAACCCTATGAGGGGGTCATGTTTAATTCAGGTGACCAAACAGCGCAATGAACTCATTAGGTGTTATAAAGAGTGACTGCTAGATATTTATCAATGGTATATAAAGTTTCAGGAAATTGTTGGAATCTAGTGAAAGCCAGACTAGAAGCAATTTTGGGGTGGGGTAATTTTAAGAACGGCTACCCAGGAGCTGGACTTTGCTTAGCAAGAGACGATTTTAAACATCATTATAGGTTGAGACACATTTTGGGGTGAAGTCTTCCATGATGGTTTTTTTTTGTGTGTGCCTCTTTCCATTTGTATGCACCGGTCGGAATGGGACCTGGGGATAGGGAACACACAGCAAACCAAACCCGGGGTATGCCGTGTGAGCCCCAACTCGAAGCGGTTCCCGCCCCCAGGCCAGAGCAACCGCCAGGCTGCAACAGCACGATCTCTTGAAAAATAAAAGTCAGAGCATGTAGAGGGTTGCCCTAACTCCGGTCAGGCGGGCGGTCCAAGCACCAGCCAAGCCTCTAGAGGCCCCTCCCCGGCAATAAACAAAAAAACCGCGAACGTGATGGGTCGCCCAGGATCGAGCGAGGATCCCCATGAGCACAAAACCGTCGTTCTATCCTCGTGCCCATGGGGTCCTCTGCCTAAAACGGCACCGAACGGCACCAAAGAGCAGTCCTTCGACCCGGCCACCCTCCCCCGTGCTCGCCCAAACACACAGATGCTGTTCCTCCGCCCGCCCGCCCCCCGCCCACCACCACCTTCGACGCGGCCCCCCTCCCCCGTGCTCGCCCAAACACACAGATGCTGTCCCTCCGCCCGCCTCACCACCATCCCGCCCCCCGCCCTGGATAGAGACACACAGTCTGAAACCGGCTGTACCGGTCACAGCTTTATTGGATTATCGGCCATGCTGGAAGTGCGCACTTATGGCGGCACGAATCGATACTGCCCGCGCGGTAAGAGCGGCCTCGGACCAGGGAATCTGCGGCCGCTCATCCGCGGGCTCCATCAGCGGCTCGCGCGGGAACGGCCCGTAAACGATGTCCCCGCGCGAGAGGCAAATGTTGTGAAGGATGCAGCAGGTGGTGATTACCGCGACCATGAGGCGCTCGCTGACAAGTAGGGGCCGCTGTAAATAAAGCCAGCGATTTTTCAGAATTCCGAACGAGCGTTCCACACTCATGCGCGCCCGGCTCAGTCTGTAGTTAAAGCGCTCCTGGGCGCGCGTTGATGGCGCCGGATAGGGCTTCATGAGCCAGGGCCGAAGAGGATAGGCGGGGTCCCCGATGATTACCGGGTCGAATGTGACCCCCTCCAGAGTGACCGGCCGCTTCGGGCGACGGGCGCCATCCTCGAGTCTCTTGAAAAGGGGCGAGTTACGGAGCACACGCGCGTCGTGCGCCCTTCCCGGGAAGCCCACAAAAATGTCCAGGAATCGTGCATCGCTGTCCACCACCGCCTGGAGAATCATGGAGCAGTATCCCTTGCGGTTGATGTACTTGTCCCCAGAGAAAGGCGGAGAACGGATCTCGATGTGTGTCCCGTCCACGGCGCCCCAGGCATTGGGGAATCCCCTCTCCTCGAACCCGGAGATAATGTCCTCGAGGTAATCGATGCAGATCCACTTCTCGGTCAGCTTTGCAGCGATGAGCTCGCAGACCTCGTCGAATATCCCGCAGACGGTAGAGACGCCACGGCCAAATGCGGGCAGTGTCGCGGAGTTTGTGGTTCCCGTGGCAAGCTTCCAGATGGTGATGGCGATCATCTCCTCGGGAGGGACTGGGTCGCGCATGTGGGTCGTCTCGCGGACGAGATCTTCGCGAAGCTCCCCAACAATGTACTCGAACGTGGCACGTCGCATTCTGAACTGCTGCAGCCACTGCCCGTCACTGAACTCGTAGCGCTCCCACCACGGCCACCAGTGAGGGCATGCCCGGGGAAGCACCCATGCCTTCCTCGGCGGGAAAGCAACAATGAAGCACTGCGCCATCTCCTCCACGGACGCAAGTGTTGCCACCAACTGCCGCAGTCTTCTTCTTTGTCGCGCGCGGCGGCCGTTAACTTCCTCTCCCAGCCGCCTCCCGAGCAGGGCCACAGTGTCAGCTGTGGCAGCCGTAGAGCGGATGACCGACCGCGCGAACAAGGAGAGCGCGACCGCAAAGGCACGGAGTGTTTCTCTCGGCGGCTGGCCCCTGCTGCTCCTCTTCCCGTGAGCGGGCGCCATGGCGTGACGGCGACCGCAACGGTTCCCGCCCCACAACGGCCCCTTCTCCTTAGACGTCCGCCCCCCCGCCCCCTCGTGACGTAGCCGACACTGTCCAATGCCGCGCGAGTGTGACGCCCAGACGCTCTCGAGCAGCCGTCTCTTGCAGCGAGTCGACAGGCGATTGGTCCCCTGCCGGCCACGTCAGCGTCGCGCCCCCCTCCAACTTACTGTAAAGGCAGCCCGAAACTGACCGCGAAGACCGCCGTTGACGATCGTTTGTTGCTCCCGAGCCCAGCAAAGGACACCCAGAACGGCCAACCGCAACATGGACTCCACCGCGCCTCCCGAACCCGCAAGCAGTCTGCCTCTCTTGATCACCCTCAGCACCAACCCCACGTCCTGCACCGGTGCCAGACTCTCGGTGGTCCCGGCGGCCCGAGGCAAGAAGGCAAAGGCCGCCCCCTGGTCTGACGAGGAAACGAGAGCCCTCATCCAGATTTGGGGGGACGACGCTGTGCAGAGCAGGCTTTCCGCAAGCTACAGGAATGTGAGCCAGTTCCAGTGGATCGCGAACGAGATGGCGGCCAGGGGTTTCCCCAGGGACTGGGAGCAGTGTCGTGAGCGGGCGAAGACTCTGAGAAGGGGCTACAAGGAGTGTGTGGACGGGAACAGTCGTTCGGGACACGGGCGGAGGGTTTGGCCCTTCTTTGAGGAACTGAACCGGTTCCTGCGGCTGGAGCAGGATCTGGTGGTGCCACGGGTGATGGGCACTGGCGTCCCCCCAACCGTCGTTGACCGGCGTCGACGTTCGGCCAGAGCCACTGAGGGGGAACCGGAGGGGGATACCGACAATGTGGCCGGCGTTGGAACGGAGGACACCGAGGACACCTTCGAGGAGCCCGCCGGCGATTGCCTCCCAGATCGATCTGTGGCAGCAGCGGCCGGCGACCACTCCGCGGCAGAGACCGTCGGTGAGTAATGTCCCGTGGGCAGTTGTGCGGTCGGGAATGCGGGGTGCCTGCGGGAGGGAGGCCCCCATCTAACACCGTCTCCCTCGTTCTTCACACGCTACCCAGCCGACACCACGGCCGCCGGGACACGCCGTCTGTCTCCGGCGGAGCGAATGTCGAACCTCCGACTTCGGCGCCGGGAGCGCCCGCGCAACGAGGCGATCGTGTGCATGGAGGCGACTCGGCGTGCGGTGGAGAAAATATCGTCGGAGCTGACCGACTCCTGCGCAGTGGAGAAGGAGGCGCGGCAGAGTGAGGCTGCTGACCGAGGCGAGCAAAAAGAACTGTTTAGCCGGGCGGTTGAAGCGGCAGAGCGCCAAGCAGCCACGGCAGAAAGCTGCATGCGCGACATGGTGCGCCTCCTGGAGAGGATGGTCTCCGCGGTTGAGGCCCCCGCTGCCCCACCATCAAGCACTGCCGGCCCCAGGGACTCCGCAGACGGTGAGGCCCCCACAGCCGACGCTCCCGACCACGCTCCCATGGCGGATCCCGCCGCAGATGAGAACCGGCCGCCGGAGCCGCCCGCTCCACGCCCAAAGAGGTTCCGTGTCCGGGCCGACCCCGAACCCCTTCCTAGGGGCTACCTGTTTGCAAAAAGGCAGCGCTGCCCACCACGACGCTACCGGCTGTAGGGTGTATGAGGCCCCTCTGCACCGGGGTCTAATCGTCTTATCGGGCATTCCTATTAATGTGTTTTCCCAATGTTGGGGGGGTTACTTTTTGTTTCTAACCGGTGGCGGCTGTGGGGCGGATTTCGGACGCATAAGGGTGGGAGCTTGGGCGGTGGGAGACGCCGGCCTTTCGAGAGATCCGGCCGGGGAGGGGTGGCGGCCAGTTGTGCCGGTCACGGTCCACGGGGGTTGGTTGGGGGGCGGTTGCTTGTTATCCAGCACCACCCTCGTTGACTTGTGCTCCAGCACTTCTAATGTTCGCTTGAATTGAGTGCACCATGTTTTTTTTCCTGAATAAAGACACTTTCACGACCGCTTTGCTTGTCTTTTTAGCAAACACTGGGGATTGGTAAAGGGGAACAAGTTTTTCCTCCCTTTTACATTCACTTCGCCCCACCCCAAACTACGCTGCCTCACCTCCTTCTGCAAGGAAGCGCGCCCTCCCCCCCCCCATTCCCTGCCCATTTTATCAGAAAACAATACATGTAAAGTTATGTTTCCTACTTCGCCGAGGGAACGGCCCCCTTTCCGGCCATGACATAAGCCCGAATAGACCCGTTGCCCTTGGCGGGGCACCGCGGCCAGTGAACAAGTCGCCCGCTCACTGTCATCGGTGCTCCGCGTTCGAATCCGCAGTGCACACACGTGGATGATCGCAACATTCAAGCAGTCATCCACGCGTGTGCACTTTTATCAGTCGCCACCCTGCACCGTGACGGCCCCCCCCCCGGGCCAGTGAGGGAACGCGGTTGGGAGAATAAAGAGCAAGCACACACACCGACCCCCAAAAGCCCCATCACGGGGTGATGTGATGGCTTCCTCGGGCTCATTGCCCATTGGCTCCTTTCCCGTTTATTTGCCCAATGGTTGCCACTTTTAAGCTGCAGGAAACATTTTTGGTTCACTTCATTCCCGCCCCCAAATTCCCGGCAATCCAAACAAATGTTTTGCAGACCCTCCCACCCCCCCAAACCGATTGGACCTTTCCCCCCGAGGCCACGCCCCCCCCATTCCCCGGGGTCTCTGTTGGCCGAGGCCGCCCCCCCCCTTACAGGGCGAGAGATAAGCCCGAATAGCACCAGCTACCCTTAGCGGGGCCCCACGGGCAGTGCGCACGGCGCTCGCCCACTGCCTATGGCGCCCCGCGTTCGAACCCGGTGTGCGCATACGTGGGCGATTGGAGTACTGATCAACCGACCGCGCATGCGCATTTTGTCCTTTTCCCCACCCAGGCACCCACCCAGTCCCACGAGCCCCCCCTTTCCTGACGGAGGTCCACCCATGCCCCCCCCCTGGTGCCCAGCTTGGCCCTAGAGGAGAAAAGAGCAAGCTTGCAAGCCGCGTGTCCCGTTCCACAAACATGCAGGCTGCATTGCCGCACCCCTCGCTATGGGTGCTATGTGTGCCCCCTCTGCCAGGCACCCACCCAGTAGGCCTCAAAGGAGAAGGGAGCAAGCCTGCATGCCAAAGATGGGTGCTATGTGTGCCCTCTCTGCCTGGCAAGAGCCAGTAGGCCTCAAAGGAGAAGGGAGCAAGCCTGCATGCCAAAGATGGGTGCTATGTGTGCCCCCTCTGCCTGGCAAGAGCCACCTGAAGGCTTCCCCAGCCCCTTGTCCCTCTCAGCTTGGGACATGTCCAGGCACGCTTCTCGCCCGTCCCACGCCAGGCACCCACCCAGTAGGCCTCAAAGGAGAAGGGAGCAAGCCTGCATGCCAAAGATGGGTGCTATGTGTGCCCTCTCTGCCTGGCAAGAGCCAGTAGGCCTCAAAGGAGAAGGGAGCAAGCCTGCATGCCAAAGATGGGTGCTATGTGTGCCCCCTCTGCCTGGCAAGAGCCACCTGAAGGCTTCCCCAGCCCCTTGTCCCTCTCAGCTTGGGACATGTCCAGGCACGCTTCTCGCCCGTCCCACGCCAGGCACCCACCCAGTAGGCCTCAAAGGAGAAGGGAGCAAGCCTGCATGCCAAAGATGGGTGCTATGTGTGCCCTCTCTGCCTGGCAAGAGCCAGTAGGCCTCAAAGGAGAAGGGAGCAAGCCTGCATGCCAAAGATGGGTGCTATGTGTGCCCCCTCTGCCTGGCAAGAGCCACCTGAAGGCTTCCCCAGCCCCTTGTCCCTCTCAGCTTGGGACATGTCCAGGCACGCTTCTCGCCCGTCCCACGCCAGGCACCCACCCAGTAGGCCTCAAAGGAGAAGGGAGCAAGCCTGCATGCCAAAGATGGGTGCTATGTGTGCCCTCTCTGCCTGGCAAGAGCCAGTAGGCCTCAAAGGAGAAGGGAGCAAGCCTGCATGCCAAAGATGGGTGCTATGTGTGCCCCCTCTGCCTGGCAAGAGCCACCTGAAGGCTTCCCCAGCCCCTTGTCCCTCTCAGCTTGGGACATGTCCAGGCACGCTTCTCGCCCGTCCCACGCCAGGCACCCACCCAGTAGGCCTCAAAGGAGAAGGGAGCAAGCCTGCATGCCAAAGATGGGTGCTATGTGTGCCCTCTCTGCCTGGCAAGAGCCAGTAGGCCTCAAAGGAGAAGGGAGCAAGCCTGCATGCCAAAGATGGGTGCTATGTGTGCCCCCTCTGCCTGGCAAGAGCCACCTGAAGGCTTCCCCAGCCCCTTGTCCCTCTCAGCTTGGGACATGTCCAGGCACGCTTCTCGCCCGTCCCACGCCAGGCACCCACCCAGTAGGCCTCAAAGGAGAAGGGAGCAAGCCTGCATGCCAAAGATGGGTGCTATGTGTGCCCTCTCTGCCTGGCAAGAGCCAGTAGGCCTCAAAGGAGAAGGGAGCAAGCCTGCATGCCAAAGATGGGTGCTATGTGTGCCCCCTCTGCCTGGCAAGAGCCACCTGAAGGCTTCCCCAGCCCCTTGTCCCTCTCAGCTTGGGACATGTCCAGGCACGCTTCTCGCCCGTCCCACGCCAGGCACCCACCCAGTAGGCCTCAAAGGAGAAGGGAGCAAGCCTGCATGCCAAAGATGGGTGCTATGTGTGCCCTCTCTGCCTGGCAAGAGCCAGTAGGCCTCAAAGGAGAAGGGAGCAAGCCTGCATGCCAAAGATGGGTGCTATGTGTGCCCCCTCTGCCTGGCAAGAGCCACCTGAAGGCTTCCCCAGCCCCTTGTCCCTCTCAGCTTGGGACATGTCCAGGCACGCTTCTCGCCCGTCCCACGCCAGGCACCCACCCAGTAGGCCTCAAAGGAGAAGGGAGCAAGCCTGCATGCCAAAGATGGGTGCTATGTGTGCCCTCTCTGCCTGGCAAGAGCCAGTAGGCCTCAAAGGAGAAGGGAGCAAGCCTGCATGCCAAAGATGGGTGCTATGTGTGCCCCCTCTGCCTGGCAAGAGCCACCTGAAGGCTTCCCCAGCCCCTTGTCCCTCTCAGCTTGGGACATGTCCAGGCACGCTTCTCGCCCGTCCCACGCCAGGCACCCACCCAGTAGGCCTCAAAGGAGAAGGGAGCAAGCCTGCATGCCAAAGATGGGTGCTATGTGTGCCCTCTCTGCCTGGCAAGAGCCAGTAGGCCTCAAAGGAGAAGGGAGCAAGCCTGCATGCCAAAGATGGGTGCTATGTGTGCCCCCTCTGCCTGGCAAGAGCCACCTGAAGGCTTCCCCAGCCCCTTGTCCCTCTCAGCTTGGGACATGTCCAGGCACGCTTCTCGCCCGTCCCACGCCAGGCACCCACCCAGTAGGCCTCAAAGGAGAAGGGAGCAAGCCTGCATGCCAAAGATGGGTGCTATGTGTGCCCTCTCTGCCTGGCAAGAGCCAGTAGGCCTCAAAGGAGAAGGGAGCAAGCCTGCATGCCAAAGATGGGTGCTATGTGTGCCCCCTCTGCCTGGCAAGAGCCACCTGAAGGCTTCCCCAGCCCCTTGTCCCTCTCAGCTCGGGACATGTCCAGGCACGCGCAGGGTAGTGTGGCCCCTGGAGGTGGGGGGTGGGGGGGGTCTCCTCACGAAACGACTGTAAACAGGGATACAAGAAACATTTATTTACAACGCAACCGTGCTTGAACAAACCCCAATCACAGCAGGCTCTCTTTATGAGTGTGCACCGTCACCCGCCCCCCCCCCTCCCCAGCAGTGTGGCCATGTCCCAGCGCATGTCCTGGACCGCTTGACCAATAGCCGTGATCTCCTCCGCCATCCTGGTCACCGCCGCCTCGGTTCGGTTCACTGCAGGAGAGAGCACAATGAGAGCCACGCACCCGCCATCCCGGCAGCTCACCCCATCTCCAGTAATGGGTTCCCTCCCCCCCCACCTGTCTCCATTGGGGAAACATAGGACAATGGATCTTGCCGGCACGGTGATCAATACCGCGGCCACCACATAGCCACAGATCTTCGCCGTCGCCAGTGGCCCAAAACCCTGATGGCCCACCCGCCTCTCGAAGCAGAAATGGCACCCCGCTTACACACTCTGAGGCAGGCCTCCACCGCGACCTGCCCACGCACTGCTATGGGCACAGCCTCCCGCTCCAGCTCTGCCCTGCGCCCCTCCTCCCGCGAAGTCCCCGCGCTGGAACCGGATGAGTCTGTGCCGGTACAAAACGTTATGTGTTCAGGGATTTCAAGGGCGGGCAAAAGATTCACTTCTGCCAACGCCAGGCCCATCAAGCGCCCTGGCCGCGGCAGGGGGGGAGCCCTCCCCCGCCCTCATCCGCACATCCGTGTCACACCTGCAGACCCACCTTGCTCCATGGTTGTGGCGGACTCAGGGCGGATCGGGCTATCCGCCACCACTCCGGTGGGCGATGATGGCGGCGCACGGAGGACAACCGCGCCCGGCACCTCCTCCGCCTCCTCTCCACTGGTCACGGATATGATCTCTGCCCCGTGCTCCTCCCCTGCAGAAGAGCAAACAGTCAAGACACAGAGCTCCAGCGCCGCGCTCCCCTGGCCCGCCAAGCCGGCGCACCGCGCACTCTTTTGTCCCCCACCGGCAAAGGGGGCGTGCGAAGAAAGTCAGGGCCGGCGCAAAGCGCGCAAAGCGGAAAAGCTGCTCACCTCTCGGCTGCTGTCCCGCCGCCGCCAACCGTTCAGACTCCTCCTGAAGGCGCTCCATTGCGCGGTGGTGTGGCGGTGGTCGGAGCTGACCCCCCTGGCGCCAGCGCAGGAAGCGGTCCCGGAGCTGGCGGAACTTCCCACGGCATTCCTGTGGCGAGCGCGCGACGCCCGACACCGCCAGGCCGCGGGAGAGCGCCTCCCAGGCGTGCGGTGCACGTGCCCGCGCCCCGCGCATGAGCTCCCCCGCGTAGCCCATGCGCAGGATCGCTGTGAGCAGCATGTGGACCTCGAACCGACGCCAGGGGCTGCGCGCTCGGACACGAGGCGGCATCGCTCCACGCTGTGCGGCGCGCTCGCGTCTGGAAGGACTGTTATATCCCCTCGGCGAACGGTCCACAGCCACACTCCACGCACCCCGAGGGGATGCGGAACACATCAATCATCACGAGGCGCCCCGATTCGGCAACCCCAAGATCCGCCCCCACCACAAAGAAAGGTGGATTGGACCATCCAGGGAATTGAATGTCAGCAAAATGTTCATTGGGCGGACATGCAGGCGGGGAGCCGGCCCTCAAGACGTAACAGAATCGGCGGGCACAGGACCGGGGAGCCCAGTCCTTCAGGCCAGAGACGCCAACAGGTGTCTGCACAGCCGTGGGTCCTGCACACATGCGGCCAGTCAGCGTGTGGCGGGCTCTGGTCATGCCGGGTGCAGGACCTGCCCGCTGCTCTTGGGGCTGGCACCCCGCGTCACTTCGAACAGCCCTTTCAGCAAACCCCAACAAGCGTCGGCAAACCCGGACAGCGCGCATAGAGTGCTATGACGCGATGCCAACTTATAGTGACGATCAATGCATGACGCCACCTGCCGGCCACTTCAGGTGCAGCAACTGATGGCCTATTTCTCGGCCATTTTCCTGTGAGCATGCGCCAAGGGAAGCGTGTCACAGAAGTACAGCCGAGAACCCGTGGACGGTCGACCGCGAACGCGTGTAGGGGGGGTGCCGAAACACACGGGCAGCACGTGAACAGCAAAACCCGCTGGAGACACGTGTAAGTGCAATCGCGTGGACGGCACGTGAAATGCGTCACGTCTGTTTCGGCTCTTAAAGATGTTAAAGTGAGTTCTTTCTGTGAGGCTCAAGAAAGTCTGTAAACAAGTGTTGCCTTCCAGGCAAATGTCTATCGATGCTCACTGCTGTTCTCCCTAGATGAGCAATCAGCCTGGATAGTTCTGAAAACAAAAGTTGTCACTCAGACTGGAAGTGCTGTTCCTGTTTATGGTCAACGCAATGTTGTTTTTAACCGATGGAAGTTTGTTCCTCCTGCCCCTTAATGCTGTAATGGATCGACTGACAAGGTGACATGCCATTTGAGCAGTAACCTCCAGCCCACAGTGTTCCAGGGAGCGCTGGCCTTTTGACATTCCATTACAGAAAGCAGCTTTTTCGGAAATTCTGCAGCAGTTGCATGGCTTAAAATACGCCATGTGCACGCGCGCACTCAAATGCTCTCCAGTGGAAGTTTAGCAGAGCAGACCGAATGGAATGCCCTCTTTTCCCCACATATATCTCGCTCCTTGAAATCAAATGCCTCTTTATTATTAGCCTCTAGCACCAGCAGTGAAAGTTCAAGTTTAGTATTATAGAATGATACGACTTCAGAGGATTGTTGAATTAAACCAATATGTTTGGGAGCAGGAGCTCTTCTGCTAGAAACAGAAGCCTTTTAAAATGAGTGTATTAATCCACACACCAAAAAGGGGGGTGTTTGCAGAAACAGCTTATCTACAGTGGCTTTTAAAAGCTCATTACTTAAGCTCCCCTGAATAATTTGGCTTCATAATGTAGCCTAAAAAGGAAGTTTTTCAAGCCGCATTCCTGGAGATCCTGGCCTAAGTTGCTCCTTTATGAGAAGCTTGAGAATGGCAGGCAAGCTTCTCTTGAGAGACAGCTGAATTCCACTCTTTCCAGTCCTCTACAATAATCAGGAGTGGGTCTTAGGACATCCACCCAGGCTGGGCAATCGGGAGACCCCAATAGACTTCTCTGCTGCCCTGAATGAACTGCATGTATGTCCACCTAAACCATAAGCATGGAATATGGCTGACAGGCAGGGCCCGGCAACTGGTGGAGGACTTAGGTGGGTAGGAAGCACACTGGTGACTTAATGACATCATTGACAACGTGCTGATGTCACTCCTCATGAGTCCAGAACACTGCTGAGGATGTTCTAGCTTTTGGGCAAGTCAATGTTTTAAGTGTGTCTTGAACTGGATAGTCCAGGTGAGCCTGATCTCGTCAGCTCTCAGAAGCTATACAGGGTCAGCCTTGGTTAGTAATTGGATGGGAGACTTCCAACGAAGACCAGGGTTGAGGCGGCAGCTAATGGCAGACCACCTCTGTTAGCCTCTTGCCATGAAAACCCCACCAGGGGACACCATAATTCAGCAATGACTTGAGGGCAATCTCCACTACCATGATTTATTTATTTATTTATTTTCTTTCTTTTTTTTATTCTGCCCTGCCCACATTTCCAGCAGGCTCAAGACGGATTACAAAATACATAAAGGTTAAAATGTATTAAGTTATTATAGTTAACAATTCTAAAAACATCCAATTTACACAGTTAAAATACAATTATTAATATCGACATAGCGGCACAGAATTCCACTGATCAAATTTAAAACAACTTCAGAGTACCTCTGCATTAGTGTTTTTAAAAATGGGGCTATTGGTGGTGGGGAGGGACCAATCCCTCATCAACCGGCCAGGGGGGCTCCACCTAGCACCACCCAAATGCCTGGCGGAACAGCTCTGCCTTGCAGGCCTGGCAAAAGGATAACAAATCTTGCCGGGCCTTAGTCTCTTCAGAAGATTTAGCCATACAGTTTTGCCCAAATGCTACAGCATTCCCCGCATCCCCCAGCAATATGCTGACGTCACTTCTGGGTGCACTAGGAGTGATGTCAGCACATCAAAGCACTTCCCCTTTGGTCCTCATTTCCATGCCCATTTTTCACTTGCCAGCCCACTGACTTGCAGCAGGAAGCGCCTGCTGCTGGCCATGGATCCCATGCCCTGACTGTAGGAGTTACAATCCTAGCATGGAATCCGGTGCCACGTGCAATGGAGATCTGCTACAGTTATCTAGAAGCTTATCATACACATGTACTGCCTGAATCTAAGGTAGACCTCCAGTCCATCAAGCTCAAACCTGCCCATGCTGACTGGCAGCAGTTCACCTAATAAGTCTCAGGCAGAAAAGGGCTTTTCCCGACCCCCGGTTCTTAGGAGAGTTTTAGCTGAAGATGCTAGGAATGGAACCTGGGATTTTCTTCTGGTAGAGTGAATGCTCTAACACTGAGCCATGGCCCCTCCTTCCAAGCAAGTTAATATGGAAAGAGTTCCCCTGAATGTGACAAGTTCAAAACAGAGGCAGTAGACTAGGTAACATGGGTACCTTATGCTATACATACAGGAATCACCTGCCTTTTATTATTAAAGTGTGTGTGTTATGTGCTGTCAAGTCGCCTCTGACCTATGACAACCCTATGAATGAGAGACCTCCAAAACATCCTATCATTAACAGACTTGCTCAGATCCTGCAAACTGGAGGATGTGGCTTCTTTTATTGCCATCTCATTTTAGGTCTTCCTCTTTTCCTAGTGACTTCCACTTTTCCTAGCATAATTGACTTTTCCAGAGAATCTTGTCTTCTCATGATGCGACCAAAGTATGATAACCTTAGTTTTGTCATTTTAGTTTCCAGGGAGAATTCAGACTTGATTTGATCTCGTACCCACTTATTTGTCTTTTGGCTGTCCATGGTATCTGCAGAACTCTCCTCCAGCACCACATTTCAAATGATATTATTAAAGATCCAAGCTGTATCCAAATTCAGAGATAGTGATCCGAATCAGAAAGCCTATTTGCATAACTGAAAAATTGCATCTTAACATTAGTGATCATTGACATTCTGATTCATCATCTATAAACTTTCTGGATCCCAAACACTGGTGGTTGCGAGCCCTTTATGAGGAAGTAAAGAATGAAAACGGTGATAATAATGTGCAACAGGAAAGGAAAACCTTATCGGGAGGAATTGCACTAGTCAACAATGTTAACAAAGAGAATCGTTTATCAAAGTTAAAGTGCCAAAGTGCTAATTTTCTAGAACCGTTCATATACAATATATCATAGTACAAGCATACAATCTCAGTACATTCAACAAGGAATGGACAACACACAGTTCACCCCAATATCTGACAATTCCAAGTGTGTCCAAAAGTTATCCAGCAGGTAAGTCCTTTATAAATGTAGAAAATCTCGTATCCAGTTCTTAAATGCTGTCTCTTTAATTCTTTTCACAGATGTTCCAGTGGACGGTGGCAAAATCTTCCAAGCCCAAACTGGGGCCGGCTATTAGATCACACAGATTTCGTCCAACAATGGACTTCCTCAGGGGCATGGATCTAGTCCACAGCATCAGTTACTATTTCATTAAGAACTCATTCTTACAACCTGGAAAGCAGCGCTGGTATCTTCAGTCACGTGACTGAAGATCTGTGTGATCACCTTTATGAGGAAGTGGCGCATACAAGTTTTCACCAAATATACACAGAAGCACTCAGTGCAATTGTTTTAGTGCACCGTACTGAGCCACATTGAGCTTTGCTTCACAGAATGGTGAAAAGTTTTAGGATGGTTTTAGCGAGTCAGTTTGCATTGAAGGCAATCTGATTCCACTTGAGTTGAAATTGCAACTAAACCTGGTCTATCAGATCAGACTGCCTGGCTATAAAGCATCTAAGAATATGTACTTGGAAATAAAGTTTATTAACACCAGTGGGACTCACTCTCAAGTACTGCGCATGGTTCCAGCCTGTTCAGTATCTCTTTGTGAATTTACATTTTTGTGAGTCAGAGAGCCCAATGACTGCACTTATAACGTTGAACAATTCTTCAGTTGTATTACACAGAATAATGTCCAAATTGTAGGCAAAACAAGGAACAAGAGTTTCTTATTAAATCAAGTCATGAAGTACGGTGAATTTTTTTTTAAGTACTAGAAATAGCAATCAGAGAAAAGATTGTGCTCTAGGGTTTGCTCATAACCATTCTTGTAAATAATTCAACAAGTGTTTTAATGCTGCATGATGAAGCTATAGAAATAGTTCTTCGTATAATCCTTCCAAAGTATTCGTTCGCTGGTATAGTATATTTTAAAAGGAAAGCTCCATTGGCTGCCGGTTTAATTCAAGATTCCTTTAAAAATCTTTGCTGACTGGGGCAGCCCTACTGAAGGGGCCATCTCTTCCCACATAGCCACTTGTTCCAGCTTTGGTCCTCAATTTGCCATTTGTTAGATTGCCATCTGTCCTTGCTTAGGATAACCCACCTGCCCCCAACCAGAGTCGTTACCTTTTCCATCCTAGCTCCTGCTCTATGAGAATGAACTCCGTGGGAGTTGAGGGCAATGATACCCCTAGAGGCGTTTGAGAGGTTCTGTAATTTTGCTAGAGTTTTTAACGGGGCATAGACTGTGGGCATTTTTAAAGGGGGATATGTGGGCTTTTATTGTATTTTCAAGAATCATGGAGAAAGAGAGATGTGAATGTTTTGATTAATTAACTAAACAAATAAATAGTACAATTGAATTTAAACTTCACCTAAAAGCCAGGAAGTTCTGCTGATGTGTGGAATTGCCTATAAATAGTGCTGAATTAGGGGGTATACATCTGATTTTCTATTCACGTAGAGCTCAATGATATAGGGTTACCAGGTCCCCCTAGCCTCACAGTGGGAGGCAGGGAAGCTGGTGCTTACCTTTCTGGCCTACCCATGATCCTCCTCCCGCATGCGCACCCCTGCACCTGTGCAATGATGTCACTTCCAGGAAGTGATGTTATCGCACAAGTGCGGGAGCACACACACTTCGCCACAGGACAATTTTGGCCTCAAGCAAGCCAAAATGGGCCAGTTTGAGGCCAAAATTGGCCCACAGAGAAGCACAGAAGAGCTCTCTGGGTGGGGTAATGATGTCCCTCCCAGGAGTGAAATTGTAAGTTTTCGCACCGCCCCTAGAGCACGCCCAGGAGGTCTGGTCCTATGCCTCCCCCCCCCATCATCAGCCAGGCAAGTGGTGGCAGAGGGTGAAAGCAGGGGATCTCCCACCCCTACTGTAGAACCAGCAGGAAGAACTTTTTCTGCAGGGAATGAATTCATTGTGCTCCATGAAGAACCCAGAGAAGATTGCAGCATCCAGAATGGATTCTAGTCATCCCCCAAGTACCTTGTGTGTACTGGAGGCACTTTGCAGGGGAGGGGCCTTGGCTCAGTCACAGAGCATCTGTTTTGCATGCAAAAGGTCCCAGTTCGAGCTCCAGCATCTCCAAAGGACCAGGTAGTAGGTGCTGTGAAATATCTCTGAGAACCACTGCGCATCAATAGACAATACTGATGTTGGTAAGACCAATGGTATGACTCAGTATAACCATTGAAATATGTTCAAAAGAAATATTTATTATACCATGTACACAGTAATAAAATTTTTAAAAAGGACCTGAATGTCAGGCTACATAGGAAAGCTTTCGATAAGCCGTAACGTTCTCCAAATACAGTTGATAAACAAGGGCTCGCCCCTTCCTCCCGGCACAGCTGGAGCATCGGTCCTAGCTGCGTCTTCCCTGCTACTTCCCCCAGCACTGGGGAGTTTTGGCCTTGCATCTGGCCTCTGGGTGCGGCTTTCCAGGATGGCTCAGGTTGCAATGGTCAGCTGCGCCTCCCGCCTCAGCAGGACTTCCTGCCAGCTTCACTTGCAGATGGCTGGGCACGGTGCTGCCTGACTCTCCCTCCTCGTCGGTGCTGCCGCAGTCGCTGGCTGGAGCTGCTTCCAGTCAAAAAGTGAGTGTGGGGACAGGCGTGCTGGCCCTGGACAGTTCATATAGAAAGGCATCCTGTTGAACAGAGCTTCTGCCTGAAATGTTGAAGAGTTGCTGTTGTGCATAACCTCACTCCATAACATTTTGTGGTTAGCTCTTGGCCAAGCTACAAGTGACAAAAGGCACCGGTTGGACACTTATCAGCTTCCCTCAAGTTTTGATGGGAAATGTAGGCATCCTGGTCTTGCAGCTTGGCTCTCCGACTGCTGTCCAGTGGACTTTTCAACTGTCACTTGTCCAACATTCCGCCAAGCTGCCTACATTTCCCATCAAAACTTGAGAAGAGCTGACAAGTGTCCAACCTGTGCCTTTTGTCACTTGTAGTTCCGCACTCAGTCTCTTGGGGCAGCCATTTTATGGTTGGGCCTACCATCCTGTGTCAGAATTCCAAAGATGCCTGCAGGCCCCAAAAGGCTGGAGACCCCTCTTTTAGGAGACAAGAAAATAAATAAAATACTATATCCACTGACAGCAAAACGTGTATGGACATATGAACTACTAAAACAAGCAGGGTTCATGAAAGAGAATCTGATGCTTGGCCCAGGGGTTCCATTAACCACATTTAATTTCCTTCTTACTCACCAGTTTAGTTTCTAGGTACCCAGCCGACCTCTGAAGGTATCTTTTCTCACCTGCAGTTTCTAGTCTTGAAACATGGCTTTCCGTATCTGGGCCGTTTCCACACAGTTTACCTTCCCTCGGAACGATCCGGAACATTGCGCAAAACCCGCGGAAGATCACAGTTTCTCACGTGAGATTTGCACGACATCGCGCAAATCTCGCGCAAGAAAACACGATCTTCTGCAGTTTTTGCGTAATGTTCCGGATCGTTCCGAGGGAAGGTAAGCCGTGTGGAAACAGCCCTGACTCCTACTTACTGTTTCCTCTTCAGCACTCATGACTGTCATCTCTCATGGTTGCCAACTCTAAGCAGGTGCTCCACCCAGATGTAGAAGCTGGCCAGGGAGCTGACCACCGAACAGGGCCTCACAGGACAGAGATCAGTACGTTAAGGGGAGGAACCCATGTGCCCTGGGACTGTGCTGAGGATAGAGCAAAGGGCAGAACAAACAGAAAATCCTAGTTCATCTAAAGTGCACAGCTAGCTGTCTGTGTTTCAATGGAGAGATAACAGTAGGACAATGGAAACACAAGAGTGTTTAGAGAAGAGGCCTTTGAAGCACAAGAAGGCCTGGGATGAAAACAAAAGTTGAAATTGGTTAGAAGTTTAATTCTATAAAAGTCCAAAAGTCAAAAAAGAGTACGGTTCCAAGGTGCTTGCCGGTGGTGGGCAAACTCTCAGGGATTTGCCCCCTTGACCACTGACTGCAAACTCCTGGAGGTTGCCTGCCACCAGCAGGAACCTCAGGAACACATGCCGCATGCATGCTCCCAACAGCATGCTGGCCATGGGAGCATTCCCGCGGTTTATTTGGGGCCAATTTGGGTCCCAAATCGGCCCCATGCAGAGCGCGGGAGTGCTCTCGTGGCCAGTGTGGTGACGTCATTTCCAGAAGTGACATCATCACGCCAGTTCTGGAGCGCACACATTCGAAGATCAACACGCTGCCAGCACAAGGTAAGTCCTGTGTTCCCAACCCTTCCAGCAGGAGGATAGAGGGACCTGGCACTAACTAGTTTAAAATTGCTTTATTTCTTCCACAATATGAATAAAACCTATTGGCAACTTACCAGAAAGGATTAAAATTTGTCTGGCCGGCGGACAACTTTTCCTTTAAAAAGAAATTTTTTTTTAAATTGTTTTTCACATATATATAAAAGAGACATGAGACAGTTCTCGTTATGCTTGCCTCTATCCATTGTCTGGTTCTTCACCTCCTGTATTTCGTCCTAATACATCATTAACTGTGAATTCTATTGCATCCTGTACTATAACCCTTACTATTATATTACATTTAATCATTATATTTATTTGTCATCAGTTTGTAGAAGGGATCCCATGGTGCAGAAAAATCTTCTTCCATTTGTCCTTTCATTAGCGAAGTTAGTTTATCCATTTCCGTAGTTTCCATTTCACTATTAACTCTTCTTGTTGTGGAATTCTTTGTTGCTTCCAGTAAGTCGCTAATAAAATTCTAGCTGCTGTTACTATATGAATTGTCAAATGTCTTTGCTCCTTACTCATATCCAGCATACAATTTAGTAAAGAAGTTTCTGGTTTGAGAGGAATTGATATCTGCAAAATAGTTTGTATTAGTTTGTGTACCATTATCCAGTATCTGTGCACCTCTTTACAGGACCACCACATATGAAAGAACGTCCCTATACATTTCTTACATTTCCAGCACTTATTTGACATATTTTTAAACATTTTAGCCAATCTATCTGGTGTTAGGTACCATCTATGAAACATCTTATACAAGTTCTCTTTAAACGTAGCAGATTTAGTTATTTTAATATTTACTTTCCATATCTTATTCCACTGCTCCGGGTCAATATTATTACCTAAATTCCGTGCCCATAAAGTTTTACATTTCTCCACCCCTTCATTTTCTTTCATTTGCATTAGGAAGATATACGTTTTCTTAATCAACTTTTCATCAGAATCACATAGCAGTTTTTCAAAATCTTTTTGTTCTAGATAGAAACTCCCCATTTTTTAAATCTTTGTTACATCCAGATTCAATCTATACTCTTGACCACCAGTCCAAATTAATATCTTGGTTTAGCAATTCCTCTTTTGTTTCTAATATTCCTTTGTCATATAACAATTCTTTATATCTAATAATCTTATTTGCAGAACATACATTTGGTTGTGTAAATGCCTCTAATGGGGAGACCCATTGAGGGGTCTTCACATATATTTGCGGTAAGATTCTTTCCCATGTTGTTATAAGGGATTTCCTTATCAGGTGATTTTTGAAATATTTATGTCCAGCTGTCTTCTCATACCACATAAATGCATGCCATCCTAACTGTGGATCATGACCTTCAAGGGTTAAAACCCTTGGATTTTCCAATAGGATCCAATCTCTCATCCAAACCAGACAGCACACTTGGTAATAAGTTTCCCAGACTGATAGCGGGCAACTTTTCCCATGAGACTTGGAAATGTATCTGTCACCTAGCAATGGGGCTTTTGCTCCTCCCCCAACATCAAATGTGGGACTGTCATCAGTGCAAACCAAAAAGAATTCAATTTCTATTAAAACTGGGAACAGACACAAGATAGATAGTTCAATATAAAGATCGTATAAGTGTAATACTAAAACATTAGAAGTATATATCCTTCAACAGGCAGAAGGTCCTTGTTGCTCTCAGTTGTGTGGGCTATTCAGAAAGAGAAAATATGCTCTCATTTGTAGCTCTTTTTTGGTCATAAATAGATGAGTATAAATTGGAGTTGCAACACAGTTACTAGACACCATTATGGGCAGAAGCTCGATAGGCTATATTAGTAATTGGTTTCAACAGAAGTGGGTGAGAAGCACCAATTTTATCTATGTCACTATATATATAAACTAGCAACAAAGCCTGTTGTGGGGGAAAAAATACAACAGGCTCTAGAAAGGGGAGGGCAGGCCGGCAGGCATTTGCTCCTCCTCCATCACTGATTCCAGATGGTGAAGGAAGGGGGTGGGCATTGTCATCAGCTCCATGTCTGATCTGCCTCATCTCGGCCAAGTGAAGGGGTGGTGGGTTTTGCTATCTGCTCAATGACTGATAAATGCCAAGTAAAGGGGGGGATTGCCTCCTGTTCTGCACCTGACTATGGCTGGGTGAAGGGGGGCAGGCATTGCCACCTTCTCCAAGCCTGATCCCAGCTGAGTGAAGGGGGGGTGGACATTGACACCTGCTCCTTGCTGGGTGAAGGGAGGAACAGGCAATGCCTCCTTCTCCACGCCTGATCCTGAGAGGTGAAGGCAGGCAGTGGTCTTTACTACCTACTCTGCTCCTGATCCCAGCTGGTTGAAGAGGGGGCAAGCATTGGCTCTTGACTATGTTAGGGTGGAGACAAGTTGGGCATAGCCACCTGCTCAGTGGCTTATTCCAGTAGGTTGAAGAGGATGGGCATTGCCATCTGCTCTGCACCTGATCCCAGCCAGGTGAAAGCGCAAGGTGGACATTGCCACCTGTTCCACTCCTGATCCCAAATGGGTGATGGTCGGGAGTGGGCATTGCCACCTGCTCCACTCCTAATACCAACTGGGTTAAGGCGGGGAGAGGGCAGTCACCTGATCCGCTTCTAATACCAACTGGGTTAAAGCGGGGAGTGGGTGTTGCCACCTGCTCTGCTCCTAATACCAGCTGTGTTAAGGTGGGGGGTGGACATTGCCCCCTTCTCCACTTCTAATACCAGATGGGTGAAGGCAGGGGGTGGGCATTGCCACCTGCTCCACTCCTAATACCAACTGGGTTAAGGCGGGGAGAGGGCATTGCCACCTGATCCGCTCCTAATACCTGCTGTGTTAAGGTGGGGGTGGACATTGCCACCTGCTCTGCTCCTAATACCAACTGGGTTAAGGTGGGGGGTAGGCATTGCCCCCTTCTCCACTTCTAATACCAGCTGGGTGAAGGCAGGGGGTGGGCATTGCCACCTGCTGCACTCCTAATATCAGCTGGGTTGTTTGGTAGCGGGCATTGCCAACTGCCTCACTCCTAATATGAGCTGGGTGAAGGTGGAAGGTGGGCATTGCCACCTGCTCCCATCCTGCTCCCTGCCTGGGCTTCCCACCATTACATGTTTTCTGGAGGGACATGGTGCCTTGTCTAGGCTTCCCTCCATGCCAGCACCCTCTGGTGGTACACCAGGGTATAAAGTGAGTTGTCTGAAATACGCTTACTCAATTATATAGTAAGATATATATATATATAAACATGAAGAGTAAAGATTGGAGCCAAAATAAATAGTGTATAATTAAAACAAAGCCTGCATGCACACATTGTTATGCTATAGCAGTCCTATCATTTCCTCTGATTAATCCTCTTTTGATCAAATATCTTGAGCACTCACAACTCTTGTCAGATAACTATCATCATTTAGATCTAATACCAAAACATTTGTTTAAAAGGTTAGCAACAGCAATAATAATATTAGGAGATCTATCTGATACAAGGAGTGAGATTATCTCATAGTGAATTAAAAAAAGAAATATTATCCAAATAGTGCATTAAAAATTGGTTTCTAAGAATCGCATACAAAGAACATTCCAATAAAATATATGCCAACATACCAATCTTCTCTGAACAGTCACACAAATGCTCTGTAAAAGGGATTCTCATTAACCTGCCACTCATAACAGGGTGGACTGCACATTCAACCGAAACAGTAAAAAAGCTCTGAAATAATTTGGGTCAGTCAAGTAGAAGGCGTAGGAAGGCAGTGATCTAGGTGGAGTGATTCCAAAAAATAAGGAAGAATAAACCCTACAGGCATGAAACATGTACTTAAATTGTTTATCTCCTGGATACATTTCCGAATAAAAGAATTTACAGATGTAGGTCCAAGTCCCTTAAAAACATCAGGGCTTAAACCAATAAGAAGGAGTTTTGAGTCAAAAATCTTAAAACAGGAGGATTCAAAAGAGTCAATTTTTATCAAAGTTAAATATCCAGAATCAGTAAAGAACCCTTTAGAGTAAAAAGGAAAGGCCATTAGCCAAGCTCTAGCCTCCAAGGATAATTGACCCGATTCAGCTCATAATGACACTCCAGATACACATTTAGGGACATTAGTCAATTTGCGAAGAAAACGAATTAAAGGTAGGTCAGAAGACTCATTTACTAATTGAATCCAAATAGCTACACCAAAAACCAAAATAGGAAAAATTTTCAAATTAAAAACTTGAATTGCCCCAGGTATATAATGCCCCCCACAATAGTTTTAAAAAATTAATATAACATCAATACAAGGTCTGGCCTTCTTCAGCACGGCCTTCTGATGAAACAACCAATTCAGACTGACAAAAAAATCCCAAGATACATAAACTCTTTCACTTGTCAAATCTGAATTCCATCAATAAACCACTGATATATAGGAGTGATCCTTTTCTTATAAAATAGTAATACTTTGTGTTTGCTATAATTGATTTCTAAACCTTCAGAGTAGCAATAATTAAGAAAACTGTTTAATAACTTCTGAAGCGCAATGCCGAGCAAGACAACAAAACTGCATCATCTGTATGTAATGAGTGAAATCTCTTGATTAATTAAACGAGGAGGATAATAGTTTTTATCAAGAGAAGCAGACATATCATTGAAATATATATGAAACAGGAAGGGGCTAATAAACATCCTTGCTGAACTCCCTTGTTAATTCAGAAGCTCTTAGGCAAGCCACCATTACAGAGGACCTGAGCACTCTGGCCATTATGAAGATTTTCAATCAGCCACAATAATAATCTATCCATAGTAGTAGAGAGTGCCGTCAAGTCATAGCTAAGGCAACCCCTGGTGGGATTTTCATGGCAAGAGACTAACAGAGGTGGTTTACCATTGCCTGCCTCTGCAACCCTGGTCTTCTTTGGAGGTCTCCCTTCCAATTACTAACCAAGGCCAACCCTGCTTAGCTTCCAAGATCTGATGAGATCAGGCTTACCTGAGCTATCCTGGTCAGGGTATCCATACTAGATTGCCTTAATTTATTCTAAAGTCTGGTTCTAGGAACACTGTCAAACGCTCCATAAATCCTGCATAAAGAACACGTGGGGTGGGTGGGGGAGATGTATTTCTCAGCTAGATGGGAGAGAATCAAACAGTGTTCAAAAGTGGACCATCCTCTTTTGAAACCAATTTGTCCCCGCCCTAAAATATTGGTAGGCTCCATTCATTCCAACAAAAGATTTAACAAATAAGAGTATAATTTTCCTAAACCAGAAAGCAGGCTCACTGGGCAGTAACGTGCTAGGCCAAAGTGAGTCCCTTTTTTGAATATAAGAACTACAACAGTCTGCTTCCATGTATATAGAATAAGGCCCGAGGAGTTAATTATAATCATACTAAAAACTGGAGCTAAAACTTGAGCCCACCAACCAAGATTGACTCTAAAATAAGTCATTTGGAATTAAGTTTGCTCCTGGAGCTTTCCCAGAATGCAGACAAGAAATCAGCTGCGCCTCAACGTTGGGTGCCACTGGAGGCCAGTCGGGAAGAGACTCAGGAAAAACAATTTCCCTTGAGGGAATTTGCTGACAGAAAACGCTCAGAACAATGGAAACTACAACCAGGAGACTTTGTATACATTTCCACCAAAAACTTTAAAGGAGAACAACCTAGCAAGAAATTAGGATGGAGATTTTCCTGTAAAGAAATTAATCAGCAAAGTAACTGTAGAAATTGAACTCCCCAAGAATTTAAGACAAATCCACCCAGTATTTCATTTTAGCCTTCTGAAAAAAGCTCCCCCACCTGGCCAGTAGCATCCAGAACGGGGGGGCACTTGCCAAATGTTGGTGAATGGACGTATTCATTATGAAGTGGAGGAAATCCTGGATTCTAAAGTAAAACACAACAAACTTTTCTACCTAGTCAGGTGAAGGACTTTGATGAATCTTACAAACGGGGACTTTGTACTGCACACATGCGGGCCCAATATGTGCCTGCATAGAAGAACTCGATGAACAGTGGTTACAGGCAAGTGCAACCCTGTTTACTTAACCCACTCTGTTGGAGCAATACAGTGGGGAATATTACAATGAACCCTCATTCCCAAGTTCAGAATGGACCAAAAGGCAGATGCATCATTATCGTTGACCATCAAAGTCAGGTGTCTCCAGCCATTACAAATAAATTGATTTTTATGCTGATAAAACATGAATTTATAATATTTTTTAAAAGCCAGGAGTATACCCAGTGACTCAAGATCATTTTTCTTTTTAAAATCCCTGGCCTGTTATAGAAGCTCTTTTTTAATTAGTTTACATTCTCTATCGAACCACAGGTTTCAGCTTATAACATAGCAGTCATTGTCATGCATCTGTCTCACCACCATGAGAGCCAGTTTGGTATAGTGGTTAAGAGCGGCAGGACTCTAATCTGGAGAGCCAGGTTTGATTCCCCGCTCCTCCACTTGAAGCCAGACGGGGCTCTCTCAGCCCCACCCACCTCACAGGGTGTTTTGTTGTGGGGATAATAATGACATACTTTGTAAACCGCTCGAAGTGGGCGGCATATAAATCGAATGCTATTATGAGAACCCAGGATAGGAAGAGGGCTTCTGGCAAGCTGCCCACTGGATATGGCATAAGCAGAAGCCTCCATGGGGCCCGAGCTGCTGGTGGTTTCTTGACTTTGTGAGCCCAGAAGGTAGAGACCAGAGGTCTCCTCATGCATACCTTTGTGTCTGTGAATGTATGAGAAGTGTACATATGTGCACATACATGGAGCCGTGTAGGAGCTGCTTCCCTGTGGTGATGTGCTTATTCTTAGCTCTGGTGATGCAGGCAGCAAGTTACCCATCCCCTGTCTGCTGGCTGCCAGCATCATACCATTTGTTTGCACAGGATGAGAAAGTGAATGCAGCAGCACCCTGCTGTCTCATCCTAAGCAAACCACACAGTATGGTGGCAGCAGACACACTGGCTGGGAATGAGAGAGATGGCAGCGTCTGGACAATGCATGAATGCCCTTGGAAGGCCTTACGTTTGACACGCCTGTTCCAACCAATGTACTCCATTAGCTGCCCTGGCATATAGAACACGAGCTGACATGGGAAAGGCAACATACGTGTCACTGGGGCCCCAGGTTTACATTCAGTGATTCTTTGCTTCCACAAACTATTCAGTATAAGCATTTTGGACACTTCCAAGATGGGTGGGAAGGCAATTGTGGTGAAAATCCCAGAATTAGCCATGGCTGGTCATCTACCATCTTCATAGATTAACAAAATTGTTTCTTCATAGTTTTGTTTTTGTTGTTGTTTGCTCCTAATCTTCAGTTTATTGGGATAAGATGCAGAGACACCTGTGCCAGGACAGCTGATGAACACAACTGCACTAAAGAATGTGATACTTTCACAACCTTCTTTATTGCCTTCCAAATATAATATAGAAAATAACACTAAGGCAAGACCAGCTTAGCTTCTAAACCTTCAAAATTCAATGTCAAGCTCCCTTGAAAGATCTTGACAATTGCTTCAGGGTCTTTCTATCTTGTTACAAGCAATGTCCTTAGAATACTGACAGACTATCACCAGAGAATCTATGCTTTCCTGGAAAGGAGCAGTAGGGCTACCAGAATTTCTCAGCGCTCCGAATAATTCTTAATGGAAAAAAGCACGCAGGATTAATCTCTTCAAGTGAGACACTGAAGTACTGTAGTAATACTTCTGGCATGTTATCATCATTAAAATGAGATCTCAGGAGTAGCCAGAGGAAAGGAACATGTCTTTCATCATCATCTTTGAGTTTCTCCGCATTGCAGTGGGGAAGAAAAATGTTTGAAATACAGATCAAGATTCTAAATGTTCTTCCAAACCTTGTTTTCCTGTCCTGCAATTTTGTTGATAAGTTGTTGGAGTGTTTTTAGTTTCTGAATCTGCTTATCTTTGTAACCATGTTCTTCTCTTATTACATACACTGAAGTGCAATTACGGCCAAGAGAAGTATCATTTGCCATGCGAATTCCATTCTTATACCACACTGGCTATGCCAAAGCTGTAGAATTCGTGACACACCCATTCCCACTAATTAATGCAGCTAGCATGACGTAATGGTTGGACTAGAATCTGGGAGCCCCAGGTTTGAATTCCCACTCTTTGCTAAGGCAGAGGAGGGGAAGGGCTTTTCAAAGACAACCATGCGGGATCGCTGTCTTTGAAAACACTTTGCAAGTGTTTTCTTGCAGTCTCAATGGAGAGATGAACTACCAGCTCTTCCCTTCCACTGCTTCCCTGTGCTAGGGACAGGGTCCTATATTCCTGCAGACATCGCTCCTCAGAGTGTTTGTTAATTTCATCTTCGCCTCTGGAAGGCTCTGTCAATTTCATCTCCCCTTTGGCTTTTTAAACTACACTTCCTGGCTAACATTGTGTCTCCTTACATTTGAGCGTCCCCGTTTAAGATGTTTTGTGTAGAGAGATTGTGTAGAGAGATTCTAAAACAGACTATGTTGTAGTCAGGGCTTTTTTTTCTGGGAAAAGAGGTGGTGGAACTCAGTGGTGGAACTCAGGACCGCACAATGACGTCACTTTGGGTCAGCTGGAACAAGGGGGGAGTTTTTTAAAGTTTAAATCGCCCGTGGCGAAAATGGTCACATGGCCGGTGGCCCCGCCCCCTGATCTCCAGACAGAGGGGAGTTTAGATTGCCCTCTGTGCCACACGGCACACCACATGGTGCACCACATAGAGGGCAATCTAAACTCCCCTCTGTCTGGAGATCAGGGGTCACCCGCCATGTGACCATTTTCAAGAGGTTCCGGAACTCCGTTCCACTGTGTTCCAGCTGAAAAAAAGCCCCGGTTGTAGTAATGGGGGACTTCAGCTATCCGCACATTGACTGGGTAAACATGTGCTCAAGTCATGCTGTACAAATGAGATTGTGAGACATCAGAAATTACTGTGCACTGGAACAGTTGGTCATAGAGCCAACCAGAGGGGCAGTGGTCTTGGGCTTGGTTCTGAGAGGGGATTTAAGACCTGGTGAGAGTTGTAGATGTTGTTGCACCAGTTGGGAACAGTGGATACAATGCTATTCAGCATTCTTGTCAATGGAAAGTTACCCCTAAAGTCAAAAGAGGGAAATTTACAAAAATGAGGGGAATAGTTAAAAGGAAGCTGAAAGGTAAACACAAGAGAGTCAAATCCTTATAGGACTCTTGGAAGCAATTGAAGCCCAAGTAGAATGCATTCCCAGGTTAGGAAAGGTACTGCCAAGTCTAAGAGCATGCCTGCATGGTTAATGAATGACCCAAATGAAGGAAGCCATAAAAAGCAAAAAGGTTTCTTTTAAAAACTGGAAGGTCTGCCCTAATGAAGTGAACAGAAGGGAGCACCGTGTCTGGCAAAAGAAGTGTAAGTTAATAATTAGGCATGTAGAAAGAGAGTTTGAGGAGCATATTGCTAAAAGCATCAAGACAAACAATTATCATTTCTTTAAAGATATCCTGAGCAAGAAACCAGTTAAAGAAGCTGGACTAAAAAGACTGTTAAAGGAAGGACCAAGGACTAAAAAGACTGCTAAAGGAAGATGGGGAGATGGTGGAGAAGCTCAATGAATTCTTTGCATCTGTGTTCATTGTGGAAAGTATGGAGTATGCGTCCACGCTGCAGGCACAATTTTCAGGAAGAGAGTCTGACGAACTGAGGCAAATTAAGGTGATGAGAGATGAAGTTTTAGACCTATTGGGGAAATTAAAAACCACTAATTCTCCAGGTCCTGATGACATATACCCAAGAGTTTTTAAGGAACTCAAATGTGAGATTGTTGATCTACTAAGATCAGCCACTATACAAGAAGACTGGACAGGAGCAAATGTTACACTGATTTTTAAAAACAGGTCCTGAGGGGAACCAGGAAATTACAGGCCAAATGGCCTAATGTCTGTCCCAAGCAAATTGGTAGTAGCTATAATCAAAGACAGAATTATTAGGTAAAGAGGAACAAAGCCTGCTGAGGGAAAATCAGTATGGCCTCTGTAAAGAGAAGTCCTGCCTCACCAGTCTTTGAAAAAGCATATAGATAATCATGATTGTGTAGACAAGACAAAGTTCCTCACCAAAAACTCCTGTGTAAGCTTAGCAGTCATGGATTAAAAACTGGTTTTAAATGACTGGAAGCAAAGAGTAGGAATAAATGGACAGTTCTTCTCACAATGCGGAGAAGTAACCAGTGAGATCCCTAAAGGTTCCGTACTGGGGGCCAGTGCTATTTAATGTGTTCATAAATGACCTGGAACTGGGGGTGAATGTGGAGTGGCCAAGTTGCAGATGTCTATTTGGGATGGTGAAAACCAAGGCCAACCGTGAAGAGCTCCAAGAGGATCTTCACAAACTAAATGAGTGGGCAACAATATAGCAAATCAAGTTCAGCATATGCAACTGTAAGGTGATGCACACTGGAACAAAAAATTCCAGCTTCAAGAACCGCCCATGAGATTCTCTGTTGTGGTAATTGGTGAGTGGGTGTTTTCAATCTAGGGAGGGGGGAGATGGAAATGAGAGACAACTATATGTGATATCAAAACTCTTTATTTTTAGAATATTGAGTGGTGGATTCCCTGTTGGCTCCTGAGGAAGTTCTTGTGGAATGAAACAAGCAGAATAACGTTGCCTGTGTTAGCTGAGTGCAAAACAGAGCAGAGAAGTTATGCTGTGCTGATTAAAGAGGCAAAAAGTTTATTTGAGGAAATACATATTTGATAGTGAAGAAGGAGAGATAGGGATAGATTCCTTGCTATCTGACTACATCTTGTAGAGAGAATGAATAAAGCAGGAGGGAGAAGAAGCAGGATATTGCCCTGTTTAGCCCAATAGGAGACAAGACAAGGAAATGACCCCCAGGAAATGAGAGATGCTGCTCTCACTGTCCTAACTAAGTGATCCTTGCTGCCCCCTGCATAGAAGTCTCATCTTCCCATTGCTGCTGCAGTACACCAGACATTGCTATTTCCAACAGCCTGGCCGCTTGTTGGGCCGTTTGGGGGACTCCGTGGAATTCCCCCTTTCATCCACCTTTTCCCACCTGCTGAGAGAGAGAAAGAGAAAAAACTAATCAGAAGCTGTTGCTACCTTTTATGGACTTCCCTCACCTTGCAAGATACCTGCTTTCCCTTGAATAGACGGTGACGCGGGGCTCCTCAACATTTGATTTATTTGGAGATTGTGGACATTTCTATATTATTAACAAGAGACTATATTTAATGTTGAGAGAGTGTTTGGAGACTACTGTCTGTTAAAAGAGTTATATGTTGTTTCCTGTATTGATTCAGTATGATGGATTCTTGTATATATGTATATATTTGAATTTTGTAATTCACTGAGCACTCCTTTATAAAACTGATTGTGAAATTATTGATTGCTTATTAGGCATTATTAGGTATCATTAGGCTCATTTCCCCAAGTGAGTTTTTTGTATTTTCCACAGCAGTGAAAAAGGCAAACTCTACGGTGGGGATTATTAGGAAAGGGACTGAAAATAAAACAACCGATATTATAATGCCCCTTTATAGATCCATAGAAGAACTTTATAGATCCATGCAAGAACTCATTTGGAATACTGTATGTCACCATATCCCAAAAAGGATATTGTGTGGCTGGGAAAAAGTTCAGAAGAGGGCAGCCAAGATGATTAGAGGTTCAAAAACAACGAAGTAAGGAATCTTATAAATGATTGAGGTTTATAAAATTATGCATGGAGTAGAGAAAGTAGACAGAGAGAACTTTCTCTCTCTCTCCCAAAATACTAGCACATGGGGGCATCCAATGAAGTGATAGATAGTGGGCTTAGGACAGACAAAAGGAAACACTTCTTTATATAAGAATTGATTAAGATGTGTAATTCACTGCCGGAGAATGCAGTGACGGTCACAGACATAGACAGCTTTAAAAGGAGATTGGACCAATTCATGGGGATAGGTTTATCAGTGGCTATGGTGACTAAAGGGAACCTCAACATTCAGAAGCAGTCAGCCTCTGAATGGCAGTGCCTGGAGGCATCGCCAGTAGAGATGGGCACAAACCGAAATACGAACCAAAGTTTGGGACCAACCGGGCCGGTTTGTGGTTTGCGAACCAGCAGTTCGTCAGAGCTCATTTCTGACGAACTACCACGAACTTTAGGTTGGTTCATTTGGTTCATTTTTTGGTTCGTCACTGCAGACAGCCTGGCGCCAATCAATCAATTTCCTAGGCAACAGGGGATGGATTTCCTGCAGACCTTCTGCTGATCCAAAAGTGGCCATTTGCTGGCTCGGATGTGACCTTCTGCTGACCCGGAAGTGACAATTTGCTGACCTGGATGTGATGTTTTCACAAACCAAATGAACCGGTTTGTGAACCGGGGCAGGTTCATGAAATTTTGTGGTTCATGGTTCGTGAAATGTGATGAACCACAAACCGCACTGTTTGGTTTTTTTTCCAGTTCATGCCCATCTCTAATCACCAGGGGAAGCCTCAGCCTATAATAAGCACATGCCATATCATGCCTGTGTGGCTGCTAAGACCATGTGATTTATCACTCCCCTTGCCTCTCTTATTTGCCTGAAAAAGATATATAATGTGTGCTGGTGCAGTCTATAGGTATCTTAAGCACCCTCTTGCTGGTGCATAGGTCCACAGTTGCGACACTTTGTCTCTGGGTATCTTTGTTTATTCTGAGCTTTCTCCTGTTCTTAAATAAAGGTCTTCCACAGATCACTGTTTTCAAGTTCCTCTGTTAAAATTGCCACTGCACCCTGTTGGTGGCTGTCCACAGTAACTGACTGGCCATCAGGGCTTTTTTTCAGCGGGAACACGGTGGAACAGAGTTCCAGCACCTCTTAAAAATGGTCACATGGCTGGTGGCCCCACCCCCTGATCTCCAGACAGAGGGGAGTTTAGATTGCCTTCCACGCCGGAGTGGTGCGGAGGACAATCTAAACTCCCCTCTGTCTGGAGATCAGGGGCAGGGCCACCAGCCATGTGACCATTTTCGCCAAGAGCGATTTAAACTTTAAAGAACTCCTCCCTTGTTTCAGCTGACCCAAAGTGACGTCATTGTGCGGTCCTGAGTTCCACCACTGAGTTCCACCACCTCTTTTCCCAGAAAAAAAGCCCTGCTGGCCATTGTGTGAAACAGGATGCTAGACTAGATGGACTAGACCCAGCAGGCCTCTTCTTATGGTCTTACGGTCTTAAACCCTACACAGCAGAACTTTGTCTCCTCACACCAGTTTTATAAGAGCAAGAGTGCTCTTTGTTATCCTTTTCAGCAAGAGCATTAAGAGTCTCTCTACACAAGTAGGATCAAGTGAAAGACTTGCTCTTCCGTTTGGATACACACACAGTGCTAGGGAGACAGAGTACACTTGAATATAAGACCACACAGAAAGTCAGTCACTTGAGCGTCCCCCTGTAAGATGTCTTGTGTAGAGAGATTCTTGAGAGTCTGAAGCCAAGTGACGAAAGCCATCACTGTCCTCAAAAGTATTCTGGAAGAGCCCTCCTGTTTTCACCCACAAAAACTAGAGAGCAGGCTTTTATTACCACTTGAAGGACAAGCAGAGTAGTTTCCCTTGAGATCCCTGTTATTACTGTTGTTATGACATCCTAACAAGAGGTGTCCCTGGAGACTACAAGCAAGGCCGCTCACATAAGGAAACCCCTGGGACTTGCAGCATCTTGTGGCAGTCCGTAATTTGCAGATCAGGAGCCAGATTTACATCTCATTGTCATGGATCTAGCTAGAACTAGAGGAGAACAGTTGCTGGATGTGACCGAGAAAGTCCTTCAAGATACCTTTGCACACAGAAACAGGGCTAGCCTTGCGAAAGGAGTCTACCTACAGGCCTAGAATTTAACAAAGGGCATAAAACAATCCAGTTACACAGTTGTGTTGCTATATGTAGATTTGAAGAGCCATCTAACTCATACTAAGGCATACAATGTACCAAGGCCCAGGTGCAGGGAGTATCTGAGATGGCAGGAATGTCTAACTTCATAGAAGCTGGCAACATTATTTGAGGATATATGCATTGGTGGATGGCAAAATGATATTCAGATGCAGGGCTTTTTTTCTGGGAAAAGAGGTGGTGGAACTCAGTGGTGGAACTCAGGACCGCACAATGACGTCACTTTGGGTCAGCTGGAACAAGGGGGGGAGTTTTTTAAAGTTTAAATCACCCTCGGCGAAAATGGTCACATGGCCAGTGGCTCCGCCCCCTGATCTCCAGACAGAGGGGAGTTTAGATTGCTCAAGCGGAGCAGAAGGCAATCTCAACTCCCCTCTGTCTGGAGATCAGGGGGTGGGGCCACCAGCCATGTGACCATTTTCAAGAGGTTCCAAAACTCCGTTCCACCACGTTCCCGCTGAAAAAAAGCCCTGTTCAGATGTATGAGAAACTTGTTATCACTAATTCTACATAGATTTTGTTAACACAGGAAGTAGCGAGAATGAACTATTGTTATATGTTTCAAGAAGATGTTTCAAATATGGATAACTTTGTTTGGCGTATGAAGTCATAAGATAATAAGTTAGCCAAGAATTTGAGCCTTCGAAGTGGGATACACTGCTATTGTTACGAGAAGGTTCTGAAACTCTATAAACATGACAAGCTAAACTGATAATCTTTTTCTTAAAAGGGCTCCTTGCCTGTGACCTTCGTATCTTTAGGTAATATGATTTTTTGGGACTCATGTAATTGCTCTCTCTTTAATGATCTATGTGCCTTGACTTGGATAGCTTTGGAAAACCTGATTTTGCCAGATCTTAGAAGCTAAAACAACGAGCCAGGGCTACAATATAATTATAGTTAATAATTGGAGTATAATCTATTGTTTACAATACAAAGTGCAAAAGTGCTGAAAATACGTACAAGAATTATAAACCAATTTGTACAGAAGAATTCATAAGTGCATAGATACAGTTACCAGTAGTAAATATAATTGTGCAAAATATCACTGTCCGGAACAAATCTTATCCATTAAAGTGCAAATGCCAAAAAAGTCAAAGGAGAATCGGTAGGTGGGAGCTTGCGCCAAAGGGATATTAACAGTCCATATAGTCAAAGTACATATACAGAAGAAAACGCCGACGGGGACTTGCAGGCAAATAACATTAACCCGTTTCGTGAGGATCACCCCTCACTTCTTCCTGGGCGTGTAGCAGTTCGGACTGTATATACTGTGAAGGAAAATTAACAATAAACAAACATATATTCAATTTTAATGAATATTTAAGAACAGCAAACCACACACTCACAGTATGAAAGTAGCGCCACGAGTTCTCCCACCGTTCCTCCGACACGCAATTCACGGACGTGTGCCCATAAAGGTAACCGTTACTACTAATATAGCCACCGAAGGAGGAGTCAAACATGGTAAAGAGAAGGCTTTGCAAGAGCTGGAAAAACTTACAGGATTTAGACCTTTATAAGAAACAGGAAAAATTAATATCGAAATTCAAACCTTGTGGGGACAGGGAGTTCGTATGAAAGATCCATTTGGATTCTAAACGAGATAGTAATTTAGCCCGATCAGTGGCAAAGGGACATTCTAGTATATCTACCACTGAAACTTTGACATCTTGAGGATGGTGCTTAAATTCATGAAAATGACTCACAAGGGGTGCCTCCCAAACCTGATTCCTTATTCTCGATAGATGCTCTTGTATCCTAATCCTAAGTGGGCGAGTTGTGCTCCCCCACTTAGGACTAAGTGGGGAGCACAACTCGCCCACTTAGGATTAGGATACAAGAGCATCTATCGAGAATAAGGAATCAGGTTTGGGAGGCACCCCTTGTGAGTCATTTTCATGAATTTAAGCACCATCCTCAAGATGTCAAAGTTTCAGTGGTAGATATACTAGAATGTCCCTTTGCCACTGATCGGGCTAAATTACTATCTCGTTTAGAATCCAAATGGATCTTTCATACGAACTCCCTGTCCCCACAAGGTTTGAATTTCGATATTAATTTTTCCTGTTTCTTATAAAGGTCTAAATCCTGTAAGTTTTTCCAGCTCTTGCAAAGCCTTCTCTTTACCATGTTTGACTCCTCCTTCGGTGGCTATATTAGTAGTAACGGTTACCTTTATGGGCACACGTCCGTGAATTGCGTGTCGGAGGAACGGTGGGAGAACTCGTGGCGCTACTTTCATACTGTGAGTGTGTGGTTTGCTGTTCTTAAATATTCATTAAAATTGAATATATGTTTGTTTATTGTTAATTTTCCTTCACAGTATATACAGTCCGAACTGCTACACGCCCAGGAAGAAGTGAGGGGTGATCCTCACGAAACGGGTTAATGTTATTTGCCTGCAAGTCCCCGTCGGCGTTTTCTTCTGTATATGTACTTTGACTATATGGACTGTTAATATCCCTTTGGCGCAAGCTCCCACCTACCGATTCTCCTTTGACTTTTTTGGCATTTGCACTTTAATGGATAAGATTTGTTCCGGACAGTGATATTTTGCACAATTATATTTACTACTGGTAACTGTATCTATGCACTTATGAATTCTTCTGTACAAATTGGTTTATAATTCTTGTACGTATTTTCAGCACTTTTGCACTTTGTATTGTAAACAATAGATTATACTCCAATTATTAACTATAATTATATTGTAGCCCTGGCTCGTTGTTTTTGCTAATTTGTACTAGGGTTGCCCTTGGTATTTCCCTTTGAGATCTTAGAAGCTAAGCAGGGTTGGTCTTTGTTAGTAATTGAAAGGGAGACTTGCAAGGAAGACCAGGGTTGCAGAGGCAGGCAATGTCAAACCACCTCTGTTGGTCCCTTGCCTTGAAAACCCCAGCAGGGAGTCACCATACGTCAGCTATGACTTGAGGGCACTCTCCACCACCAATGACCTATGTAGTTATAACGGAGGATGTGATTTTCTGTTGCTTGAGTTGATATTAAGATTGCTAAATAATTAGGTTTTGTTAATAAAGGCATAAAATGGAAACAGAGATTCTATAACTGTATTACTTGTATACAATAACTGATAATGAACTTAAGTCCTTATCTGTGATGTGCCCCTTGCCAGGAGTTAAATGATTTGATATAGGAAAGCTAACTAGATGCTCAAGGCTTCTTACGTGCGCACCTATATCTGAATCAGGCCTGGCCAGAGTCATCTAGAACAAAATGCTCTGGCTTTGTCTACAGCAACATGTATTATACAGAACCGGTTAATTCTATTTTTTAATACCTAGGACACAGAGATAATTAGAGACAGATTTTTTTTAAAAAGCTCAGTGATATTCTTACTTGTTGAAACCAAACAAAACTTGTACCATTTCTACAGACTTCCAGTGCAATCCTGTGCAGAGTTATACCATTCTAAGCCAATTGACTTAAATGGGTTTAGAATAGTATAATCCTGTTTAGGATGGCAGTGGATTGACATCTAATCAAACATTGGGAAGTGGCTGGTTCTAACAATTGATATTACCCCATGGGTACAGGGCAGAATATCTCACTTGTTTAGTGGCCCCACATTATCGCAGAGCTTATTCGTTAGCTCGGTTTAATGTGCTACCTTCTGCGATACTTTATGGGAGATTCCATAAAATGCCATATGCTAACAGGTTATGCACTTGTGCTCAGCGAGACATAGAAACCCTGGAACATGTTTTTTTGTATTGTACTTATTACCGTGATATACGTCCCACGCTCATTGACTCGCTGTTGAGAGAGCAAATTGGAAAATCTGATAAATGTAAAGTTATCTTCCTATTGGCTACTCAGAACCAAAAAGTTATCGAAACTGTAGCTAAATTTTTGTATCTTGCATCTATGAGGCGAGTTGTGTATTTGTAGACTTGAGTTCTGGTTGCATCGAGTGTTTTTGTTAACATGGATGGAATGCCATTAAAGGTTGCTGCTGCTGTGTAAACAATTGATATTTTCCTGAGCTTTTACTAACATTTTTTAATATTTGAATTCTCATCTAAGCGATTAATTGTAGATGAGTGGACAGAATTAAACTTGAGCACAGTGACAATTACTGAATGGTGTTTGCACCTGCTCAATAAAACAGCAATACTTTAGACCGGCAGTAATTTCAGCAGTAAAGTATTTCATCAAAGTAGGCCTGGATACACCCATTTACTAGAGGCTGTATTGGCAGCACAGAAATAATTTACTAGGTGCTGTATTGGCAGCGCAGAAGAGAAGGAGTTTACTGCTGGTTACTGCTAGTGTAATAAACTACTCTTCGGGGGGGGGGGGGGAGCTGCAAATGCACGATTTCTTTAAAAAAAAAAGTTGTAAGTGGAGTTTTTATTACTGTTTCTGAATTTGCAGAGAGAATAGCCATAGTTCCAGGAATTCCAGGCAAGGCCCATGATATGACTACAGAATACAAGGCAATGCTGATGATCAGGAACCAGCTTGAGAAATTCCCAGATATTTGGGGATGGTGCCTGGGAAAGGTGGAGTTGCGGGGGTAGGACTCAACAGGTTTGTGAGGCCATAGAGTGTACCCTCCAAAGCTGCCATTTTCTCCAGAGTAACTGATGTCTGTAGTCTTGAAGTCAGTTGTAGTTCCAGGAGAACTCCAGGCTTTGAGGTCTGTAACCCTGAGGTGGTGAAACAAGATCAGACAACAGCAGGCTCAAGCAGGCCTAAAGAAGGAAGGACCAGAAAAAATTTATCTGTCTAGCAGCCAGCCAGAGAAAAAGTTGGAGACCTGGACAGCTACCTGACCTGATATTTATCCAAAGAAATCTATTCAGTCTGTGCATACAAGATAAATCTGTAGGTTCTCCTAATCAGTACAATCCCATAAACCATAGAGTTTTTGAAAATCCTAGAACAACTGTGACCTCTAGGGTTGCCAGCTCCAAACTGGGAAATTCCTGGAGATCTGGGGGGTAAAACCTAGAGAAACCTGGAGAATGTGGGGTTTGGGGAGCAAAAGGACCTTGGCATGGCATAATTCCATAGATTCCACCCCCAAAGTAGCCATTTTCTCCAGGGGAACTGATCTCTGTGGCCTGGAGACCAGGTGTAATTCCGGGAGATCTCCAGCCACTACCTGGAGGCTAGAAAGCTGACAAGCCAACTTCCGTTAAAGCACCAAACTGACAGTGGAACAGTTAACCGAACATTATTGCAATACCATCAGGGGGAGGCATCGCTGCAATTTACAACTCTATTTGTTGCTAAAAGCGGGTCTCCAGAAGCCAGACAATGCATCCTATTATAGAAGGAATGCTTCTGGATCCATCATTTGCAAACTATGATACCGCAAGGCCTGAATACTTCATGGGATTTGTCATGTTTTTTGTAACTGAAATGCTACATGTATAACTTTTAGTGTGCCTGTGTTTTTAAATTGACTTTGACCATTTAATTGTGGAGGTTTAAATACGATGACTAAGCAGTTTGTGCATGGCTTAGCAACAGAGAGACGTTTCAGATATACCCAAGAGATGTAAAGTTTGTATCACAAGATTGGTAAAAGCATATGATGCAACCTGTTCATATTGAATGTAATTTAATGAGAACTTGTTAGTGGTAACTACATGTTTAATAGGATTGTCCATGGTGGCACTGACGGGGGACTCCTGATGAGGCAGAGGGAAACAAGTTGGACATCAGCCAGCCCCTTGTAGAGTCCACGCCAGTGACGGGCTTCTTTATCTTCTCAGCAGGGCTTTTTTTCTGGGGAAAGAGGTGGTGGAACTCAGTGAGTTGCCCTCGGAGAAAAAGGTCACATGGCTGGTGGCCCCGCCCCCTGATCTCCAGACAGAGGGGAATTGAGATTGCCCTCCGCGCCGCTGAGCGGCCGAGGTCAATCTCAACTTCCCTCTGTCTGGAGATCAGGGGGCGGGGCCACCAGCCATGTGACCATTTTCAAGAGGTTCCAGAACTCCGTTCCACCGCGTTCCCGCTGAAAAAAAGCCCTGCTTCTCAGCCACTTGAAATATACAAAACAATCTTTAGACAAGCCTTGTGTGCGTTGACAAAACATTCAGCATTCTTCTTGGACTTATACCCCATGGATGAGACTTTTGTACATTATCAAAGGGGTCTTGATTCGGTAAAAGAACCTGGATATAGAGCTGTTGCTACAATAACGCTGTACCAAGTATCACTGTACGAATTATTGAGTAGATGGAATGTATAAATGGACATGAATTTATAGTTTTGTATTATAGAGTAGTACGTTAAGTATTTACTTGCTAGTTCACTGAGCACTGCACACTTCATTAAATTGAAAAAATAATCTGTTGATTAATTGTGCTTAACGTTTTTTTAATTATTTTTTTATTTATTAACATAATAATAAACAACAGTAAACATTAAATGTTAAACAGTGAATATAAAAGGTAATGTTGTAGAATAACAAGAAAGTTGTTTATAAATAAGTTTCAACAACAGTGCTTAACATTTTGAATCCTCCAGTGTGGTTTCCACAGTCAGTTTTGTACTACCTGGAGGCCGGCGCTGGCGCACTTCCCAATCCCCACCCCCTCTTTTCTTCCCATTGGCATTTCAGGTTCTAGCAGGCAAAGTGCAGGTTTGCCAGGAGGTCTCCTGCTATAGACCTGGCAAGCTTAACCAGTGGCCAAGACCTGCCACAGAGCTAGGGTTGCTGGCATGTCCTGGCAATCAGCAGGAGATGGAAGGAGGCAGGAACGTACCAGGGGGCATGATCATCATACATGCTCGAAGATGCAACTTCCAGAGTGACCCGGAAGCAAAAGAATCATGCCAGGGGCAACACTTTAGCGCTATGCCAAAACCTCTGGTTAGGATTGTGTCCTAAAGCACATCCCTGGTGCAACGCCATTGCCTCCAGATTGTGCTGAAAATTATGCGATCACACAGGGACAACAATCGCACTCTCCCCCATTTGACCAGCCTGCTTCTGTCTGTCGATCAGCTAAGCATCAGCAGGCAATAGGCCCAATTCCCAGGAGTCTGCCTCCCATAAATGTATTTCTTCGTTTCTTCGTTTCTTTATTCATTTCTTTATTCATTTGTTCGTTTGAAATATCTAACGCTAAGTGCCAATGTTTGTAGACAATGCTTTTAATGTTATGTGCTAGAGGAGTGTAATCCAGAGCCCACCTGACTCTGAGTTTTCTCTCCCGGTTTTTATTTGAAAACAGTTCTAACCTAGATTTAATTTAATTTATTAGAATTATATTCCGCCCTCCCCACACCAGCAGGCTCAGGGCAGATTACAATTTACATACATTTAAAATACATCTAACAATTTACACAGTTTAAAACTGTAAATATATAAACACCCTAACATTTAAAATACACATATACACGTATACTCAGCGGCATAATAAAATGCACTATAAGCATACACAAGGCACCTCCCTTTCACCTTCACCAGAGCATTTACAGTGGAGCTCAACAGATGGAGGATGTCGCTAATGAGGAGGGCACAGACCATGCTCGAATGGACGGGGGGGCTCTGCCTACCATCAACCAGATCTCAAATTTGCTTTGGCGTTTGCCTCAAACAGTAAATGAGGTGGGTAGCCCCTATCAAGAAATGCCCTCTCCAGTACTTTGCTTTCCCTGTTGTAATCTTCCATAGAAGTAGAATTACGTTTTATTCTCAGAAGTTGTCCATATGGGATGTTATCACGTATATGTTTTTGATGGAAAGGTTGATACGATAGGTATGAGTTCTTAACAGTAACCTTTTTAAAAGGTCTGACTGAGATCTTATTAGCAAGGTCTCGATATACTACTATGTCCAAAAAACTTATCTGGTTTAAATCAGAATGCCTGGTGAAAGAAATATGCTCATCCCATTTGTTAATGCACTCCCCAAATGTATCTATATTTTCCTTTCCATCAATTAGGACAAACAAATCATCTATAAAACACTGATAAATGCAAATGTGCTCAAAAAAGGATTAGCCTGATTGAACATAAATATATCTTCCAAGTTGGCCATATATAGATTTGCCACACTTGGGGCAACAGCACAGCCCTTCGTGACTCCTTTGACTTGTAGATAAAATTGATTGAGAAACTTAAAGTAATTCTTCTCTAGAACTAGATCCAGTAGTTGAAGGAGGAAGGATGTGCTAGGGACCTGATCTTCATGTTTATATAAAACCTTCTCCACAACCGCCCTTGCTCCCTCATGAGGGATTGTGTAAAGTGAAGACACGTCTAAAGTTACAAAAATATGATTAGACTTTAATAGAAATCCCTCTATCTTGGAGATAAATGCCCCAGTATCTTTGATATAAGCCGGTGTATTGGTTACAGACGGTTGTAAAACGGAGTCTAAATAGATGGCTGGTGGTTCTAAAATAGAGCCACAGCCAGAAACAATTGGTCTTCCCAATTTGATTGCAGTCGTCTTCTCGGCTTTAGCTACATAAGATAAAGAAAAAGACATTCGTAAGAGAATCTGTGGACTTAATTTATACGGCTGACACCAGTTTTGTGTGTCTTTAATAATAATATTTATACCTATTTTGAATACTGGAACATTTTGTATGAATATTTATTAGAAGTATATAAGTATATATTTATAAGCACTAGTCACTTTGCGCTTGAATATACTTTATATTTATATTTATAGAGAAAGATCTTCATCAGAGCATATTCCCATCCTTGGAAGGGAGAGAGAGAGCTACAAACACTCTACCAACAATGGTTATTGGTCAGACTTGCCCTCACAATATTAAGAAGACTTATTAAGGAATATCATAAGCCCCTCTCCTCTTGTGTTTAAAACACAGACATGCCATCCAAGCAGGCAGAAATATGGAAGCCAGATCCCGGCCGGGAGATGGAACATTGTTAGCATGTGAGGTGACAGGTGAGGCCAGCTCACCTCCTTCCACACCTCAGAAACGGGCTAAGGATCCAGATACAATAGGGCCTTCCTGAATTAATCACCACAACACACCCTTATCAATCTGCCCTAACCACTTCCCTATTCTTAGGCAACTCAGGGAGCTGATAACCTCACCCATCCATACTTCATGGATCGTCAATCATTATTGATAACTTTAGTCCTGCCTAGGAAGACCTAATCAAACCTTCCTAGTTCTTTGTCACACCCCGGAGATGGTTTTCCAGTCCATGGTCCCACTTCGGAATCAGTTTGCCAGCTCTTTGTCTTGCCCGGAGACAACTTCTCAATCCTTTGTCCCACCACAGGAACAACCCTTAAGTCTTCTTTAGGGGGGCAGAAGATGCAGTCTTGCCCCTGGGTAGACTCCACAGTATAATTGAACTGCCCCTGCTGTGTGCATGTTCTTGGATCCAGCATCCACCCTCAAGCCTCCATTAGAGCTCTTCCACCTCGATGCACTAGTCGCTCAACATTCTCTCTCCCGGACACACTCTTCTGGACAGTAAATATCACCCAATCCCTTAAACTCTATCCAACATTCACTACTGCTTTCAAGTTAGCTCTGAACGTGTGCTGCGTGTGTTTTGAGTACTATTGATCTATGTTATTTTCAATAAAAATCCCCTTTTTAGTTGAAACATCTGTCTGGTCATTGAAAGAGTTCTCTTGCCATATACAGAGGTGGAGATCCCAAAGTTACCCCCCTCGCTGCCTCTCCTGGCACGAGATCCATCCTCTAGTCAGTCCCAGATTCTACTAAAGGCACCAGTGCAGTCCACCTCTTTTAAACTATAGCTACCCCCTCCAGATAGACCAGAAAGCAAGTGAAGATAGGACATTTAGAAAGTCCAAACAGGCATGCAGCCCAAACACACTGATCCAGCCTGCTTCCATCAGTATCCTTGCTCCATTTTGAAGAACAGCGAGGGTTCCCATCAAGTGCTCTGGCATCACCATCTGAGAAAGGCAATACACAGGCACTGACAAACTTCATTTTTGATGGCCGGAGTCTCAGAATCTCTTGATTAGGTCTCAAGACTCCCAATTGATTTTAAGGACGAAATAATCCAAGCAAAATCTCTATGCATTGATTTTGTACTATGTGTTTTTGCCTTTAAGACAGCAATTCAGGGCACTGTGGGCCATGAATAAAGATATGCCGCTGGTGCCATCCCTATTCTGCTCTTCTTCCAAGAAGCTCAAGGCTGGTTATATCATTCTCCCTTCCTTGATCTTATCCTTACAACCACTAAGATGTCATTTAGACTGAGAGAGAATGACTGGCCCAATGTCATCCACTGAGCTTCATGATGGAGTGGAGGTTTGAGCCCAGGCCTCCTGGATTCTACGCTAATGACAACATCACATCAGCTTTCTCAATGCCAACTTTTTAAAAAGCCACTGCTCCTGTGCTTATAGCAGCAACTAGATCTGAAGTCATTAGTAGAGTCTTGGGGGGAGGGGTTTTTTTAACTTTATCTTTTTAATTTTTTATGTTTTATTTTTTGCATTTTTATTTTTTTATGTTTTATGTTTTTATATTTTTATTATTCTATTTTTTGTTTTCTTTTTTTTTTTAAGTAGGATCTCTTTATTAAGAAAAGCTTCACCGGTGGATTTCTGCAGATCAAAGTCATAAGAAGAAGCAGGAACAGCTTTTCCAGGCCAGCAGGCAACCCGAATCTATGACCATATATATTGCCATCTCTTCATCTTTCAGAGGCAAGTCTAATTGACTGTTGCTCACTATGCATACCACACACAACATCTTTAAATAGCTGATGGTATAAGGAAACCAAATAGAAAACCAACCTCTTCTACTGAAAATATGATTCAGAAGGCCCTGTGAGAGCTAGTTTGGTGTAGCTGTTAAGAGTGCGGGACTCTAATCTGGAGAACCAGGTTTGATTCCCCACTCCTCCGCTTGAAGCCAGCTGGGTGACCTTGGGTCAGTCACAGCTCTCTCAGAGCTCTCTCAGCCCCACCCACCTGACAGGGTGTTTTGTTGTGAGCAGGGGTCATTTCGTAGAAAAAGAACTGCAGGAACTCATTAGCATAACTCATTAGCATATCTCATTAGCATTTGCCACACACCCTGACATCACCAGAAGTGTGTCAGAAGGCAACACCCACCTTTGAGGCCCCTTTCCCCAAAAATCTCCAGGTATTTCCTGAAAATAAAGCAGAATGAACTCAAAGCAGCTTACCCTCCTCTGGAGAGCCAGCCCCAGCAGCCCTACTTGCACAGATGCACTCACTCACTAGTCACGAATGAAAACAAAGCAGCAGAAATTGAAGCAGCTTACCCTCCTCCTTTGGAAATTCAACTCTCTCTCTCTCTCTCTCTCTCTCTCTCTCACGAATGAAAATAAAGTAGCAGAATGAATTGAAGCAGCTTACCCTCCTTTGGAGATCCTGGCCCAGCAGTCCAGCTTGCACTCACTCACTCACTCGCTCGCTTGCTCTCATGAATGAAAATAAAGCAGCAGAATGAATTGAAGCAGCTTAGCCTCCTTTGGAGGAGAGGCAGAGGGGAGGAAAAGGAATCACGTGGGTGGGGCCAAAACCCACGTGACCACTTTTCAGCTCTACTGGAACGCCGTTCTGGCGCGTTCCCCCTCCAAATGAGCCCTGGTTGTGAGGATAATAATGACATACTTTGTAAACTGCTCTGAGTGGGCATTAATTTGTCCTGAAGGGTGGTATGTAAATCAAATGTTGTTGTTGTTGTTGTTGTTGTTGTGTGGAAATACCTTGGCTTTGCAGATTTTATGCAAAGCAAGGGAGCTCATTTGCATGCTTGTATCCAAGACTCAGACAACTTCATACCCAGCTGTCATCTTTTTTTCTTCCAATGTTCAGATGAACAACAATCAAAGTGAAGATTATTCAGTTCAAACACGGTGCCTTTCAGTTTACATTATATCTGATTGTTCCCCAGCAGAGAATGCAAAATTTGTACAGGCTAGATAATTTTGTGCCCTCTTTTAAGGTTCTGTTTTAGATCTACATGGCACTGCAACAAACAATTTACAGGCAATAGATCCAGTCATTCACACTATCAATTAACATATAAATGAGATGGCTTAATTTGGCTTCAAAGAGAGGCTCCGACAAAGTTGTAAAAGATAACACACAGCGTACATTTCTCATATGAAAATCCAAAGTCTAAATAAGAATTTAAAACAGAATATTTTGTCCTAGTTATTTGGTACTCCCAAAGGCATGTTGACTTGACAATTTATAGGGCTGTTCTTTTCAAAATTAATGTTTAGCAGTTTATCAGCCTAAAGAGTTGAACAGCTATTGATGAAGCCATCAAAGGAAGGGCAGAAAACAGGCAGGCCGTCTTCCACCACAGTCATGCTCAGCTAATGCTTAGTCATGCTTATCTTCAGTATATAGGGTTGCCAACTGGTCTGGAGAAAAATTCCCTATCCCTTTAAATAGAGGCTTAATATGTGGAAATGGACAGTTGAAGATTTTCATGGCACGGAACAAGACATTTTTCTTTGGGAAGTTGGCATCTGTATCAGTGGAAGCATCTCAGAAAGAGGGCAGGAAGTAGCTAGTCACTTCTCCATCATGCCTGGAACCACATACCACCAGAGTTGCCAAATGGCAGGGAGAAAAATGTTGTTAATCAGATGATAATATTTACCTCCATGCCATGAAAATCCATAGCTGTCCATTTCTATGCATTAAGCCTCTATTAAAGGGGCAGAGCACTTTTGTCCAGGCCTGTTGACTTCCCTACTCTTGAGTATGCAAAAACCAGTTGTGAAATGGAAAATAAAACTCTTCTTTGAGAGTGGCTGGCTCTATTTTACTAGCATGCATTCCAGTGTCAACAAGGGTTGCCAACTCTAGGTTGGGAAATTCCTGGAGATTTGGAAGTACAGCTGGAGGAAGAAGAGGTTTGGAGAAGGGAGGGACCTCAACAGAGGTGTAGCACAATGGAGTTCACCCTCCCAAGCAGCCATTTTCTCCAGGAGAAATTATCTCTGTTGTCTGGAGATCAGTTGTAATTCCAAGAGATTTCAAGGCTCCACCTGGAAGTTGGAAACCCTTCCCTTTCCAAAACTTTACCTTCTCCAGGCACTAGTCCCCAAATTCAAAAAATTTCCTAAGCTGGAGCTAGCAACCCTACAACCTAAGGCTTGAAGAGTCCCTCGAGGGCCTATTTTGACTCCCCTTTGGTTTTCCTTTTTTAAAAACTGACTTTCCTCAACATTTCATAACATCCAAAAAGCAAGTGTGTTCCCCGCCACCTTCTTTTTTTAAAACAAGCAACCAGGATTATTCAGGGTTCCTTGGGACTCCTCCAACAACCTAGAACCCCAGACCTCGTCTGTGAATTTCTCCATTTCACAGCCCTACGAATAGACAATTTCCTAGCCGATGCGGCAAAGCTGGCAAGGATGTGATTCTTCGCTTCTCAAACCCTAATTGCTCACCTCTAACAGGCCACAACATGACAAGGCAAAAAGGTGATTTGCCCAACGCGATCATCAACGGCTAAAACAGCAAAGCATTTAGATTATTGCTTGGGTTTAACTAGCATTTGTGAGAGAGACCTGCCACCCGCTCCTCGTCTCTTATAACATCTCGTTAAATTCTAATCAGGAGGCTATTCTGGAAAGGCAGGAAAACGGATACACTTTCCACATTCTGGATGGACTAAACAAGTTCTCAAATTAACCGGGATAAGCTAAATGGATTGTATTGCATGTTATCATAAAAGATAATGCAATTAGCATCTTCTCTCCATTTGCTAGCCTCCTGTGGTGCTACATATATTTTGCACCAAAAATCCGCCCGCATCAATTGATTAGCTCTCTAATGTGGCAAAGAGCATTGGCTAATCAGCTCAACTTTGATTTCAATATGAGCCACATCAGTTCAAAATGGTTTTGGTGCCATTCGTGCTGCAATTCAGTTTTGAATATTACCGCTCTTCTACCCTGTAAGGGAAGCCGGACAGCAGTTCCTTCTGCATTTACATGACAAGAAAATGTTAAAGTATACCATGTCCTGAGCATTGTACAAATTAAACAATCCCATGATTGTTCTTTCATTATTTTTTTGGAAAAGGAAAGAAGAAGTCCTTTCTATATTATCAAGTCTTACAGCCTTCAAATAAAGTAAAAACTAAGTTCAGACCATCAGAGAAAAATGTTGCCCAATAGAAGTTGCCTCCGTCTATTTACAATCGAGTTCTTCTGAGCTCTATCCAAAAGACAAGATCTCTGTTACTATCAAAACAATTAATGGTTCCTTCACCGAACGTTCAGCTCTTTTGCGACAGAAGAGAAACCGTATCTTCTCTATTTTTCAAAAAGACTTTGTTCTATCTATGATGTTTAACATCAAAAGAGACACTGATGTTCTTTTGAATAAACTGATGGTGATGAAGTTTTTGAAGGATACATTTGAGTCAAATTTTTATGACAAAATAGTGACATAAAATGGTTTCAGCTTCCTTCTCCTATCCAAATGTGTTTATGAGAAACAGGAAACATGTCATGACTGCTCAGGTGACGGTAGCCAACTCTAGAAGTGTGACAATTTTCACAGCTATAGCCATCGAGTTTTCTAGATATACATACAAACACTACACCAGTTTGGTGTAGTAGTTAAGAGCGGCAGGACTCTAATCTGGAGAACTGGGTCTGATTCCCCACTCCTCCACTTGAAGCCAGCTGGGTAACATTGGGTCAGTCTTAGAGCCAAGCTACAAGTGACGCCTGACACAGGTTGGACACTTGTCAGTGATTCAAAGGACCAGGCATTAATCCAGTGAGGAGCACGCTTGTGACAGGCCCAGCCAGGCAATGCCAGAAGATGCCAAGAGAGAGAGAGCAGAGGATGCCCATGCCAGGGGATTCCCCACCGCAGAGGCCTATGGCTAGAGTTGCCAGCTCTAGGTAGAGAAATTCCTGGAGATTTTGGCAATGGAAAGAGCAGGATTTGGAAAGGTGAGGAACCTCAGTGGGATACAATGCTAGTTCACTCTCCAAAGCAGATGTATCCTCCAGAGGGACTGATCCCTGGAGACTGGTTGTAATTCCCAGAGATCTCCAGCCACAAGCTCGAGGTTGGCAACCCTATCTACAGTCCAAGGGTGGCCAGGTTCCAATCAACTACGCCAGGGATGGAGAGCTGAGGAGAGGCGAGTTGCCTGATGTTGTTGTATACTGCCTCTTTAGAGGCTAACCCGGCAGGACTCGGAGCGAACCATTTCTGTAATGAATCAGCAATGATATGGAAAGGAACGGAAGCTGGAACCAGCGGATTCTTACAGCTTCTGGAGGTTTTAGCAGCTGGGGAATCCCATCCTCATCACTAAATATTGTATAGTGGAGCAAATGGGGATGGGGTGGAGTAATTGAAGTTGCAGGGAGAGACAAGAAAGTTATACTCCACTGGCAGAAATCCTTCTATCTACACAGACACTCTGGTGGATTCAAGCCACCGTAATTCTCATTAGCACGGCAAAAGTCATGGTTAATACTTACACAAAGGAAGTCTCCGAATCCTTTTTCTTTTTTAACAAACAGATCTTTGAACTTCAGACAGAAACTAACATGACCCCACTCAACCAAAAGCAAATAACTAGATCATTCTATCTTAAGTTTACTTGGATTTCACTAATCCCTTCATATTGTTTTAGCTAAATTCCTTTCCTTAAACCTCAAAGTGATTGTATGACCCAGTTTGAAATTAAATGTGCTCAGCTAGGGGAAAACATGATAGTTCTTTAGGTTTTATCTTAGACGTCCAAATGTCTGTGCGTACAGCTCCTTTTCTTCTCGAGCTGCAAATTCCTTCGTGCTATAGAAGCCTTAGATGCAACAAACGGGTCATGACTGAGTCTTTGGGAAGTCTAAATTAAGCCTATACACCATTATTTCGTTACTTAGCAAACAAACCCGATTTCCTTTTTCTCTGATAAGATCAGTCCCTGTGGGCTCCCCCCCCCCCACCGCTCTTCTGTTCGCTTCAGCTGCAAATATTTAAGAGAGAGAGGAGATGCAAGGGAATATAGTTATGAACTAGCTGAAGCAACAATTCAATCCATCTTTCAGTCAATAGCCATGACATACTTTGACCACATTCAGGAGACTGCACGTTGGAGGGGATGAGGCTACTACACTGGACCACAAGTTTTAAAAAATATTTATTAAAATACTTATTTCAAATACAGAAGATAACAGAAAAATATTAAGAAGTTACAATCCATAGATATGAGTTATCCAGAAGATAACTCATATCTATTCATACCCCTAGTGCAAATGGTATAGCCCTACGCATCTGATTTTTGACTCCTAAAGGGAAAACCTAATTAAACAAAGTGAAAGCTACAATAATTAGCAGACCTAAGGCAACATACTCCAAGAAATCTACTTAATATTGTTATTCTTCAAACCCCTATAAGTATGATTTTCTTCATTTAAAATAAAAGCATATTTCCATACCAGGGCTCGAATGGTAAAACCTCTTTTTGTGATAAAATTTGAAGCATAGGAGCCCAAACATTAATGAATTTATGATACTTTCTGAGAAAGAGTTTGCCAAAATCATTATTATTTTGGACAACACAAAGTATTTCTGTATTCGGCCTGGACCACAAGTGAGGGCACAGCTGGTATCATACACGCCATTCCTCAGGAACCACGAAGGTCGAAAGAAGATAAACCTTTTGTGCAGAAATAATAAAGTATATATCCAAAGAAAGCTAAAAAAAAACACTCCAAATCTTTAATTAATTTAAAACCTTAAACCCATATACTAAATATTCTTCAGTTTTGGAAACATAGATCAGTACCTTCCCCTACTATAGTTTTTTAAATAAAAACAATATCACCAACACACATAGGGATGTCATATGTTACAGAAATCTTGCCTATGACCAGATACAATTAGCTGTGCCATAAAATACATGAATACTAAAGCAAACCAAACGTCTTTTGGCCATATGGCCTTTCTCAGTGGTTAAAATTTTTGTATACATCGGGTTGCGAGCCTCCAGGTAGTAGCTGGAGATCTCCCAGAATTACAACTGATTTCCAGGCAACAGAGACCAATTTCCCTGGATAAAACGGCTGCTCTGAAGGGTGACCTCTATGGCATCATACCCTACAGAGGCCCCTTCCCTCCTCAAACCCCCGTCCTCTCCAGGCTCCACCCCTAAATCTCCAGGTATTTCACAACTGTGAATTGGCCAGCCTAACTACACACCAAGGCTTTTTTTCTGGGGAAAGAGGTGGTGGAACTCAGTGGGTTGCCCTCAGAGAAAATGGTCACATGGTTGGTGGCCCCGCCCCCTGATCTCCAGGCAGAGGGGAGTTTAGATTGCCCTCCGCGCTGCTCGGCGGCATCTTCTCTCTCCTCCCCTCCTCCCCCCTCCTCTTCTATATTTGACCAGTTTCTGTACCATGCATCTGACGAAGAGAACTTGATTCTCGAAAGCTTGTGCTACAATAAAATTGGTTAGTCTTAAAGGTGCTACCGGACTCTTTTTGATTTTTCTACCACAGACTAACACGGCTAACTCCTCTGCATCTTGGTTTGCTTTGGTATACATGTATTTAATGGGCCAACTAATTCTACCTGGTCATAGGCAAGATTTATGGAACATACAGGTGTTATATTAAAAATTATACTAGGGGAAGATATGGATCCAAAATTGCTGGATTTTTAATATATGGTTTTAATGTTTAAAATTAAAGATTTGGGGATTTATTTATTTATTAGCATACACACACACACCATATTATTTGTACACAAAAGGTTTCTCTTTTTTTAACCTTCGTGGTTACCTAGTTTTCTCAGGGTTGAAAGTATTCCACCACTACCCATCCATATTTGCCATAGATTCCATTTCCCTCTGCAGGCACTGGTCCTATACACAAATATGTTATCTGTACAGTGGTTTTGTAAGTGGGTTTGCAAACCACAATGAGTACTGTCCTTTCTAGACGTTATGATCACACAATTTTTTACCAATTGCATATAATGGGAGCATGAACTCCCTGCGATCCCTGATATGGTCACCATATTGTATGAACAAGGGCGAGACTTGTATTTACCATACACATACCAGCCTTGGTATATGTGCATATGAACCCTGCAAAGTCCAATTAACATATCCTGAAGTTATACATGCATAGTAATTACACGTGTCACCCCCTATTCACACAACACAGTGATTGCACATATTGGAAGGATCACAGGTATCATGTGCTCTCCTGTTGTACTTGGTAGGAGTTGAGTACGTGTGATGATAATTTCTGAAAAGGTCTTAGGATTTGGCAGGAAGTCAAACTATGGTTAATACAATCCATGCATCGGTGTGAGGTTGGAGCTAAGTCCTAGGAATACATGACAGATTACCCGGTATTTACTTAGGTTTGTAACTTTTCGTGGACTTCTTTGCAAGTTTAAAGCAGCCGAGGTGCATATTGTGTTCTGCAGAGCAAAAAGAGCCAGGAACAATGTTGGATCCTAATCGGGAAACCCTTTAAATCCTTAACTAGAGATTGCCATACAGATTCTCTTTAGCATCTCCCCCTTCCTCTTAGGGGCACTTATAGCCTTGGAAAGAAAAGGCTGTTGCCTAACTCTCTGGGGATCATACTGGAGTGTGGTATTTGCATCCACAGGAAAGGAAATTATCTTCTGGATTCCTTCCCAGACCCTCGGCTAGGTCAATAACTTTCTCTCAATTGCCTTTCCTTTAAAATGAGAATGGTATGACAAAGAGGCTGGAAGCAGAGACGCGCTCTTGACAAGCCGTCAGGATTTGTTGGGGCTCTCACCCCTCTATAAACGAGATGGTCTCTCATAATCACTGTGTTATTTCAAAAGAAGCATAAAAACGGCTCCAAAGAGTGTTCAGAACGAGCGATATCATTCATCGCTCAAAGGACGTCTCACTCACACTTCCGTTCGATCTGTCGCACGCTGCTCAGTGGCGGGCAGATTTGTATGGCTTTCAGCACGCAAAGCCAAAAGGAATTTGTCTCTCTCTATCTCCAGCGGCTTTGATCTGGATCAGCTGTACCCCTTACATCTTTTTTCTCCTACACTTGTAGAGCTTTTAGGCTAGAAAGTTCTCACCAGTCATCTAACCCGATAATTCTAAAACTACGTGCCAGGGCACAACAGCAGGCCATGAAAAATTCATTTACAAAGTGGTTTCTATGAGCTCAAGGCATCCATCCACAAAAGAGGCTCTCCCTTGCATGCTTCAAGGCCGGACCAAAACACGGAATTTCCAGCACGCGTCTTGTTTGGCCTGTAACGCTCCAAGCCAGAATAAGATAGGAGCATTTCTGCTGCATCTCTGCATCAAATGTGATTGGAAGCATTACTTTCAGAGAAGGCTACCCACGCAGTCCTCTTTCTAAGTCCATTGGCTTCCGTGGACTTAGAAGGGTATGACTTTGCTTAGAACTGCACTGTCCATCTCTGCTTGGTTCACTGCTCCTTCCAATGAGGAAACACAGTGACTCACACAAAAAACAGAAGTAGAAGCAAGTTCAATTTCCACCAGTCCTGCCTCACAAGGAAGGTTCAAAGCAGAAGATGGGAGATAAAGCTTCACCCAGTATCTTACCAACACTCCATACCTGCTTCCTCTCAGCCCTGATAAAAACACAGCAGTAGGCGCCTCTGAAGATAAAAAGTGAAGGTTGCCTCCAATTTTAATTCACAACTAATGTTCGCCTTTTGCTATTGGAGGTAAGTTTGAATGTTTCTCTTTCTTCTTTCCTTCCTTTCTATAACTTATATGTCAACTTTTGGTCCCATTTGGGGCCCCAAGAGAAATAACTACAGTCACTAAAATATTGAAAGTTTAAAACCTCAACCATCATAATAACCATGCATAGGATACATGCATGTAGTTTGGTGTAGCAGTTAAGAGTGCGGGACTCTAATCTGGAGAGCCAGGTTTGATTCCTTACTCCTCGACTTGAAGCCAGCTGGGTGACTTTGGGTCAGTCACAGCTTCTAGCTCTCTCAGCCCCACCCACCTCACAGAGTGAGGAAGAAAACATGCTTTCTTGTTTTTTTTCTCATTTCTACTTTCTTTCCAAACATTGTTCAAAGTAGCCAGGGATGAGGTATGAACAGAAATTATTGTATCAAATACCTCAGGGACATGTAGGGATGCCAGACCTCCTTCAGGGGCGGGGGATCCCCCACCCATCCCCACCCCCACCCCCTGCCTCCACTTACCTGGCTAGTGGGGGGAGCACACCTTCTGTGCGCGCTCCCCTGCGGCACTGCGCGCTCCCATACACTGCAGCTGCCTGGATTGGGCCTATTTTGGCCCAGATCAGGCCCGTATTGGGCTCGTTTTGGCACGGATCGGGCCGATTTTGGGCCGCTGCGGAGCTCAGGAGAGCTCTGACGCTCTGCAGTGGCTCAAAGTGGGCCTGATCTGCAACAAAATGGACCCAAAAGGAGCCCAATCTGGGCCAAAACAGGCATGTTTGGGACCGCTGTGGAGGGCAGGAGCGCTTCCGTGCCCCGCAGCAGCCCCAATCCAGGCCCCTGTGGAGTGTGGGCGCACTCCCAGGGGCCGCTTGACGACCCAATCCAGCCTCAATCCAGGCCCCATGCTTCGCGTGCACCCCCCCCCACCTCCCACAGGTAAGTGGCAGGACCCAATTCGCCGCCAGGAGGTTGAGGGGGGCTGGCAACCCTAGGGACATATCCTAATAAGACTGATGTGTAGGCTTATATTCCCTCCACAAGGTAGCTAGGCCTCCTCAGACTGAAGATGGCGGAAAGGGCCTGCCTCAGCTGAGCCTATACCATGTCCATACAGAGAGAGGGGCAAGAGATTCCAGGGCTGGTGCTTACCCGGGTTGGTTTCCTTGGGAGGAGGAAGTGCTGGAGACTTCAGGTGTTTTCGCAGTTGTTCATTTGCAAATATACCTGTTGAGGCACATCCTGCGAGGCGGAGATTCGCTGCCTCACGTCAGATCCCAAACGAACAGGTGCTTCATCCCCACAGCTCTTCTGCTGACTCCCAGCCAAGCCCACCTGCCTCTTTGTCTCTTCCAAGGTCGCTGCCCTTTCTTTTAACACAGACACATGCTTCCCCCTCCCTTCAGGTAGGAGAGGGGCTCACCTCTTCCAAGCCCTGCCAGGCACTTGGCCAGAGCCGTTTCTTGGCACTTAAAGCCAACTGAAGAGAGATCTACAATTGGAAGACACATGGTCATCCCTTTTACATTTTAGGATAAACTGATCCATGCTGCATCGGAATCCAGTACTTGACAGGTAATTTGACATTTAAGGTTAGCGCTTTTCAGACTTCTCGAACTTGCCCTTCTAAGCCCCCATGAGCAGCCATCCCTTAATCCAGTGAATATTTAAGACTCTTGCAAACCCCCTCTGACTGTTGGAAGACACTCGTGTGGGAAGAGGACATCTCAAGACTCCTTCCTAAACCCAACCAGCCACCAGGAAAGGAAGCAAGGGGTGGAGCGGCCGACAAGACCAGAAGGCCGTATGCTCCCTTAATTTCTGCAGCTTCCATAAGAGCCCAGGGATTTGGGAGACTGGCAACAGTGTCATCCAATGAAATCCCTGCCAGGGGTCACCATAAGTCAGCTATGACTTGAGGGCACTCTCCACCACCAAACAGTCCAGTGTACAACCTTTGAAATCAATTTGTTCAACATAACTCTTGCATAGGATTTCACTGGAGGTCTCTACTACCGGTGGGGGAATTGCTTCTCTATCTAACAGCAGCAGAATCGCCTTCCCAAGAAATTTACGCCTACCCTCTGGAGGTCTTGGACCTTCTACAGGAGGCTTTTTAGATATAACTTCAGAGCCACTGATGTAAAATCACTTAGGATGCAGTTTTAGAAATACAGCCAATGTGATGTCAGACAGTTCTGGATTCAAATTCCCACTCTGCCATGAAGCTGATTGGGTGACTGCTGGTAGCCGCACAAAAGCAGGTTCAACAGGTCTTAAGCATAACTTGCTTATTAGGTTAGATCATAACCAACAGTAACACTAAAACTCCGTCCACTCCCTCCACTTCAGGGACTGAAAAGGTCCAAACGACCCAAAAGGGACTGAAAAAGTACAAACAACAGCTCACATAGGCACAATTCCCTTAGACAGACACAACAGTAACCTTGGGCCAGTGACATTCTCTTAGCCTCACCTACCTTATAGGGCTGTTGTGAGAATAACATGGGGACCAGAGAACCATGTATGCTGCTCTAAACTCCTTGTAGAAAGGGCAAAATAAAAATATATAAGAGAGAGAGAGAGAGATTATTTACCAGATTAATTTGCTCTGTGTTCCATTTTTTCAGTTTTTTCTATTATTTCTAGGCTTTTGCCTTATGTTTCTCAAGGAACATCTGCATAATGTGTCCTATCAAAATGACATCACAAACAGAAACTACAACAATTTTTCATTGTAACTAGAACTGTTTGCATGTCTAACAGGAAACGACCTGTACATTTAAGAGGAAATGAAAAAGCACGTTTAACTGGCAAACAGTATCTTAAGGCTGGGGAAATTTGGCTGTCGCAATGTATATGCTAAATAGCTGGCTTCTAAAGAAAAAACACAAACCACTATCACGATCTTGTGTTTTAGCAAGGCCAGGCACTTGGGCCGGCTATTTTTAGCATCCCTGGTATTTGTGGTCATTCTCAATTTTAAAAAAATACCGGCTGCCTGACTTTATTTTGTTTGGGTCCCACAGTCAAGTTCAGCTTAGAGAGCAAAAACAAAGAAAGGGACCTGTGGCACCTTAAAGACTACCACATTTATGGATTCAAGCAGGAATTTCCAACAGACTATTGAATAGCAGCATCTTTTTTTCAGATATTGGCAACAGCAGCTTGTTTTTCTCCTCTTACCCTCCCTGGCACTCTGTTGAATCGAGCGGCTGGTTTCATTCCCTGGAACAGAAAGGCAACATCTGAAGCGGGATAGTTTGTAACATGAAGGGTGGGAAAGCCCAATTTAGAAGACAAAGGAACCCTAGACCAAACAAGTAGACAAGAGATCTGAGTGCGAGTTGCCCTGTCCAGGTAAAAAATTGGACCCGTGTCAAAAGTATTCTAGCAGAAGCCTTTGTGGGTTGTACAGCCGGCCATGAAAGCTGATGCTAGAATAAACACTTGTTAGATTTTACAGTGCCACAACACTCCTGTGTACTTTTTGCTGCCACAGACTAACACCACCACTTTTCTGCAATTTTTACCACTGACAAGATAGTCCCTTTGCATATTTTCCCGGAAACGATGCCCATGGAATTCACTGGAACAGTGACTAAGTCCCGAAGGGCAGCTGGGTTCATCCACTGCAGCCCAAATAAAGAACCCGTTGGAGCATCTAAGGAAGTGAGCTCTGACTCAAGAAAAGCTTATGCTGCGATGAAGTGCCACGCAGGTCTCTTCGGTGGTTTTATTCCCAAGCTGGTGTGTGCATGGCTTGCTGCATTACACATGGTTTAGTAGGAGATCTGTGGGGGATCACTGAGGATCTGCTTTGGACGAAGCTCTCTGCAAGGTCTCCCGCAGTGGCTCAGCGCTTCGTTTCAGAACTGACTTCGGGAGCAATCCTCAACAGGTGTACTCAGAAATAAGCCCCATTGGATCCAGTAGGGCTTACTTCAGGGAAAGTGTTTTTGGTATTGCAAGCTTGGTGCTGTAGGCTCCTTAATGCTTTCTGTCCCTCTCAAGAAACCAAGAGAAATGCTTACATTGCAAAGGGAGCTATCCAGCAGGCTCGAGAAGGGCAGAGACCGAGCTTTCTCTCTTTCTCTCTTTCCGCCCCAGGGAAGGGTCGGGCTTTTAAGTCCTTTCCCAAAAAATCCCTGCTGCTTATCCTATGAAAGTGCTTATCTAGAAAAAGGAACAAAGAATGTCACTCTGTTTTTACTTCATTATATCTTTTGCTTGTTCTTCTGGGGAGGCTCGTGTCAAACTTTTCAAAAAAACCCAAGCCCTCTTGTTTCTTCTTTCTGTCCTGTGCAAATACTTGCATAAGGGGGAAGCAGGACTGGGGATCTAGGCTAGCATAGGGGTTAGAATGTCTAATCAGGCCTGGGTTCGAATCTCTACGCCTTGATGACTTGGATCCAGTTACAGACCTCCACCTCCCAGGCTGGTGATGTGGATAAAACAGAGGAGGGACATAAAACATGTACAAGCTCGCAGCTCCTTGGGGGCAGGGCAGGCGACAAACATGCTAAATAAATAATCTTCACTGGCTCTTCCCCCTCCCCGCTTCACCTTACAAGAAAAACCTCGCGCCTGCTCCAATGCTTACAGAGAAGAGGGCAATGGTCCAGCAGGACCTAGGATCGATTCCAACTCCCGGAATAGTATTATTAGCAAGGTCATTGCAAGCTGCTCTGCAGAGACAGTTGTGAGAATTTGCATGATATATATATATATATATATATATATATATATATATATATATATATATATATATATATATATATATATATATATATATTTCCAATTATTCCTCCTGCTGCATTCTATCCTGGGGTGATTGTATTTATTTATTTATTTTCCATATGATATTTTTTTATTTTGAAAAAACAAAATAATACTAACAGGGGATACAGAAAGGGGAAAAAAGGATTATATAACCTAGTTACATAAATCAGAGATTTATAACTCTAGATAGATACGATTTTCAGTGCAATCGTAAGAATTACTCCAGTCCAAGCCCATTGAAATCATAATATATTTTATTATATATTGAAATAGAATATACTTTATTTTATTCTGAAAAACAAAGTAACACTAATAGGGGGTACAGAAAGGGGAAACAAGGGATTATATAACATAGTTATATAAATCAGAGATTTATAACTGTAGATATATATATATCTATAGATGTAAATATAGATTTGTTATATATAAATATATAAATATATAACAAAGATTATATATAAATATATAACAAAAGATATACATGTAGATATGTATACATAAATGTAGATTTGTTATATATAACAAAAGATATAAATGTAGATATGTATATAGAAATATAGATATATAACAAAAATATATATGATTCTCAGCGCAATCCTAAACAGAGTTACGCCAGTCTAAGTCCATCAAGTATGTTTAGGATTGCACTGCCGCGCTCCTTCCCTCCTCACCCCCCCCCCCTTTTCCGTCCTTTCTTCCCCTCCAGGACAACAACGGAGCGAAGCAGCAGTGAGGGCAGCCCGAGAAGGGCGGCGGCGGCTTCATCCCGGGCGGCCGAGCGTGCGCCGGCCTGCGGGCGCGCATGCGCTCTGCGGAGCGGGGCGCAAATTCGGAGGGGGATAACCGCTCCTCGCCCTCGCGCGCCGGGACGCGCTCGCCGGGCTCGGCCACCTCCCGCGGCCGGCCGCCGGCCCTTCCATCCCCATGGCCCGCTAGGCGAGGGCGCGGGAGGGCGATGGGGGACCGGATCCGGCTCAGCTCCTCGCTGCTGCTGGAGCAGCGCGCCTGGCAGGTCATCCTAGACCGGGAGGGCTTGGAGTGGAGCCAGCCCCAGCCGCCCTCGGCCCGCGGAGAAGGTGAGTGGCCACCGGGGGCGGGGGGAGAGCGGGACTCTGAGCATGCCAAGAGCGCCTCTGCGCCCCTCGCCCCCCCCCCCAGACATCTGTAACGGGGGGTGGCTGGGAGCCAGGCAAGCCTCCGGCGCCCCTGTTTCTGCTGCATGCAAAGAAGGGGGAAAGGCAATTGGTGCAAGGGAAGCATCTTGAATGCTTCTATGATCTGGGCTTCTGTAGGTCGAGACGGGTAGCCGTGTTTGACTGTAGCAGGAGAAAACAGCAAGAGGCCAGTGAGGCTAGCAAAACTGGCATGCATCTGACGAAGAGAGCTGTGATTCTCGAAAGCTTAGGCTACAGTAAAGTTGGTTAGTCTTAAAGGTGCTACTGGACTCTTTTCAAAATTGGTGGCAGGGTAGGAGCTTTCGTGAGTCACAGTAGAAAAGAGCAAGAGTCCAGTGGCACCTCTAAGACGAACAAAATTGGTGGCAGGGTAGGAGCTTTCGTGAGCCACAGCTCGCTTTTTCAGATACAGCTGGACTCTTGCTCTTTTCTGCAACTTTATGCTGGTATATGTCGGAGTATACCAGAATAAAGTTGTAGAAAAAAGCCAGTGTCCAGCTGTATCTGAAGAAGTGAGCTGTGGCTCACAAAAGCTCCTACGCTACTACAACTACGCTACTACAACTTTGCTACTACAACTTTTGTTCATCTGTTGGGGTTATATAAACATTAAAGTCCCTCCCCTTGCACCACTTGCCTTTTTCCCACTTCGTTTTGCCTTGGTGCCCCCCACCCCCCTGCTTCTTTTCTACTATCTCCTGCATACAACAACTGCTTTGTAAGGATCTGCTCCATGCATCCTCCGTGCTCCACGAAGGCCAGTGTTGGGATGAATTTTGTCAGGCTTTCAAGGTGCCCCAAGGCTTTAGTTTGGTTGCGGGGAGACAGATTAAGACGGTCCCCCTCCTGGGTTTAAAGGCCCACAATTTGATTCCAGCAACAACTTTTGCAGACCGGAAGAAGTGGGCTGACTTTCGCAAAAATTTGTGCAGGGCGTAGCATCTTATTGGTCTTTAAGGTGCCACTAGAAAATCCTTGTTGCTTTTGCAGTCACGGGCGAACGCTGCTTCTCCTTTGGAGTTATAAAGCGGGATGGGGGTGGGAAGGAGATGTCACTCAGGCTGCTTTGGACCAAATGCCTTCAAAACAGCCCCGTTCTTAATATTTTCAGGTATTCTTTTCTGCCAGCATGCCTCAAGCTCTTCCGGGGAAAGGCAGGAGGTAAATAGGTCAAAATAGACAAATCTGTGTGTGCCCTTAATCCAGCACGCAGAACATTTCAAGCATCCTGGCCTATGGAAGCAGCCATTTGCTAAACCCCCTTGCTCGCTGGCTTCTGAGAAGTTGCTGACATACTCTGCAGAATTCGTAAAGCTGTCCTTTCCGAAAGGTCATTAGAGTTGCAGAACCTCCGTCTGAACGGCGCTCTAAAGGGAATCTCTCAAGATTTCACCTGGGCTGCAATTTTGTATTCACCTAGGATTTCCTTGTCTGGGGCCCTGTTAGAACAACACACACACCCCACTTTATAGAAACCTTTTTATTCTTGTCAATGTTCTTTCGTGATTGGAATTTAAAAAGGCTATTCTAAAGGGCTATAAAGCATGCCCTGGAAGATGAATGGGGAAAAACATTTATGGGCGTTGGAACAGATCAGTGGATGAAGGTACAGGTTTAAGTGGCTGGCAGCAGCCCCAAGAACCTATTAGGAAAGCCACCTACGTAGCGTTTGTATGTTGGTGATATCTGCTTATTCAATATTTGAAGAATGTTAATGACATGAACATGCAATTATGTATTGGGCTCAGATGTCCACTGTTATTTAAAATAAATATAACCCAGCTCAGAGAGCCCTTGAGCAGCCTGATTAGTTGGCACAACACCTGGTAAAAGTTCGATAGTGATCGTGCCAGGCTTTAGTTGTGAATCAATCCTATTGGGTGCATACACTCAGTCAACAAATAAAGACCTAACAGAAGGTCATTTGTATAAGGGGCACTTAAGAGTGATGAAGCCTACTGCTGAGGCCCTATCTGTTTATTGGATATGCACTCACATCATTGGGTTCCTACGAGTTAATTAATCTCTCTGCAGTTCCTGTGCTCACAGGGCCACAGAAGTTGCTTGTGGGCCATCCCACCATGGGCCAGGTGCATACATACTTGTAGATCAGATTCTCTCGATTGTGCACAAGAGAGCACTTTTGATACAACTGCCAAGGCACAAATATGTTCCCTGTTGACTTCAGAGTATGTTGTGGCCACCATTCACATGGTGCAGCTCAGACAGAGAATTGCTGCTCTGGCCAACCAGGAATCCTTACGTGGACGACTCATGTTTGATGCGGACTCCTCGTTAACCTCATCACAGAGATTGTATATGATAGCGGACTAATTATGACCAGAGAAGTATGTAAGTTGTATTAAGTCAGTCTTATAATCTAGCACCCAGAGTCACTTCTGGCAACAGTTGCCATAAAGGGACTGGATATGAACCATATCTGGTCACTCCACTGCTACAATAGTGGCGCATGCATGTGGCCATTAATATCAACTTCCTTCCACAATGTTGTACTGACATTTGTGGTCACAGAATGACCTGTAAGTCTTTTCTGTGACCACAAATGGCGCTCAGATCTTGCAGAAACTTGCTGACATTTAAAGCCCTCCTCCTTGTGCCACAATCTCTACTATACTTTCCACCTGTGGACTTCACCTGTATCTCATTTCCACTGAAGCAGCAGAGTTCAAAGCTTCCATAGTTGGTGGATCTCTCTCTGCTTCCATCTCAGGATGGTCCAGAAGTTACACACATGTTCCACCCGTGGACCTGCAGCAATTTTGTTTGCCATAGGGAACTACCCTCAGCAATTTTTCTTTCCTGTGACATGCCAACACCTGGGTCATTGCACCAATTCTACCCGACGCTTTCAGATTTCAGTGGCCTGTCCTAGAAAGTAGAGTTTTGATTGGCTAGAAAGTAACAGATTTCTCAGCAATATGAAGGATAGTTGCACACCACTATCAATGTTCTCTGCTATGCGGCTGCCCATAATTCTGCTAGCCCCATCTTTTGTTTCTAATACCAATGAGGGTGTAGGAACCCAGGCTGCTTCGTCAATGGGCGAGGAAGTCCTGCCCCAGGAGGCTTGTAGAATTTCAAGCATTCTTGAAGGTAGGATCAGCTCAGGATCTGGAATTAGCGCTCCACAGAGTGTCCCCTGCAGTGTCGATTCTTCCAAGACTTATTTGTACTGAGTTTGAGAAATGTTCAGTTCTTCAACCACTCTCTCTTTCTGTGCCACAAACACATCTACACGCAAGACCCTCCCAAAAAGAAGTCCTCAATCACAGCCTTTTCTATGCCTCGAGTTTAATACAAGTCTTATTCAGGATACTGTGTCAAAGTTTAAAAGACTGTGCAATTACTTCTTTACTGAAGTTATAAACTTCCTTACCACAGGGACCGCACCCATCCAAACATCTCTTGGAAGAGCTCCTGCTTATTTTGATTATGGGGTCTGAATAACAAGGAAGGTTTACTTGGTTTTGTCTACATTTTTTTTTAACTTCCATACCCTTCTGTGCTAACAGTGGAAGTCCTGTCCGCTTCTTTTTCACGCTGTTTGATGCAAAGGCTTCTTGGTCCAGTTTACATTTTGTACGTGAATAAACGGCTAGTTTTCAAATGAATATAGCCTATAACAACTCGGGTTGTGACTCTTGGCTAGAGATGGGCATGAACAGCAATACGAACTAAAAAAACCCACGAACAGCCCAATCAGCTGTTCGCGAACACGCTGTTCGTGGGGCCCCATTCTAAATGAACAGGTGGTCGTTGCAAGCCTCGTTCGTTGCTGTTTGTTAAGCCAGACAGTCTGGCACCTGCAATCAATCCCCTTGGCAACATAGGCAGGGACTGCCTGAACTCTGTCTGAACTTCTGCTGTTGTCCTGGAAACCCCAATCTAAGCCCAATTTAGCTTGGTAGGTAGGTCTTCCTTCCAAGTGTGGAGCTCCAAATTTGTTACAAGGAAGCAAAGAGCAGGGGGGTGGGGGGCTCCCAGCTTTGGTTTTGCAGATAGTGAGGGAGAGACAGTCGCTGTTGGCATTTTGAGAGAGAGACAGGGAGAGTGCATTGGAGCTTGAATTTTCTTTGTGTGTGGTGGGATAGGGATCTTCCTCTTCAAGTTTCAGGGCTGCTGCCAGGCTCTGGGCCAAGCTGTTATTTATTACTGGTACCTTTCCTGCTACGTGCTCAGGTAAGGTTTTTGGGAGTGGTGCAGTAGGGATCTACCCTTTCAGGTTCCAGGGCTGCTGCCAGGCTCTGAGGCCAAGCTATTATTTATTATTGGTACCTTTCCTGGTGCCTGCTCAGGTAGGGTTTCTGGGAGTGGTGTGGTATGGATCTTGATGGCTGGAGGAGAGCCTGCTGGCCCCCACAAACAGCAAACGAACATGTTTGTGAACAGGTCGTGTTCGTCAGTGTTCGTTGTTCGTGGATGGCAACGAACAACAAACACCATGTTCGTTTTTTTTTCTGTTCGTGACTTGTCTACTCTTGCCTATTGCTTAGGTTGCTGCACCAGACATTTTGTTTTAAAGGATTAATAATACTCCTGTTTCCTAATCTGAATCTGCCATTATAATGAACAGGAGGTTCTGTTATGTAATTAGGAGACATCAAGGTGAAACCAAAAACCCATGAATAATGAAAGGTGAGGCTGTAAAGTGGAAAGCCTCAAGATCAGATAGTAAAGCACCACAATCACACTGAAAATTTTACTTTGGGAAAGAAGTCAGCAGCAGACAACAGAGCAGGGGATGGGGCAGGCCTCTCTTACTGGAAGTAACAAGTAGGGACCCATAGGGACTTGTGGGGGGCATCACATGGTCCCCTCCTGCATCGTCCCTTTCCCTGCCCCCGTAGCCTCTCCCCCTTTCCTGCTTCTTTTCCTCCTTCCACCTGCCTTTGTCCCCCCGTTTTCACCTTTCCCCCTTTCACCCCAGGCAGCCTCTCCCCCATGGCCCAACTGCGTGGTGCCAGCTGAGCCAGTCCCAGTTGCATGGTGGGGAATCTACAAGGCCTTGCGTGGGGTACTTCCCTTTTCCCTGTATCCCCTTCCCCACACGATTTCTTCTTTCCCGCTTCCTGGCAGCCTCCATATGCTCACCTTTTCCTATGTCCTCCTCTCCTTCAAACCCACTTAACAACTTACCTTTTATCTGCCCCTCATCTTCATCTATTTTTACTAATTTAGTCCATTTATACACTGCCTTTCTCCACAGTGGGGACCCAAAGCAGCTTAAATCGTGCTTCTTGTCTCCATGTTATTCTCACAACCCTGAGCGGCAAGGTCAGCTAAGAGCAGGGCTTTTTTTCGGCTGGAACGTGGTGGAAAGGAGTTCCGGAACCTCTTGAAAATGGTCACATGGCTGGTGGCCCCGCCCCCTGATCTCCAGACAGAGGGGAGTTGAGATTGCCTCTCAACTCCCCTCTGTCTGGAGATCAGGGGGCGGGGCCACCAGCCATGTGACCATTTTCTCCGAGGGCAACCCACTGAGTTCCACCACCTCTTTTCCCAGAAAAAACCCCTGGCTAAGAATGTGTGACTCTCTCAGTGAACTTCCACAGCAGAGTGGTGGTTTGAACTTGAGTCTCCCACATACTTCTCTGAAACTCTAACCACTATCCTACACTTTCTTAAGGGGGGGGGGTTTGCTGGTGAGCAGTAGCAAGCAACCAGGCCTGGGTGAGTCATGCAAGCTTTGTGGTATCACGTTGCCAGTGGTTGCATCTGGGCCTGGTCTCAGTGTGCCCTTCCTCAAAGGCCAAAATAGCCCTGGAAAGGGTTCTGCCCCCTCCCTCTGCCTTTTACTGACCACAGTGTATTTTTTTTAGATTTCAGATTTTTCTGCAAACCTGAGGCATTTTTTAGGTGTGTAGGAAGATCTGTCTTGTCTGTTCATGGTACCTACCACCAGATTTAAGTATCCACAGATCAGGACCACTTCACTATTAGTATATAAGATATGAAAACATAAATTGTTATAACCCTTTGAATACTTTAAGTACCCTGCTCTTAAATCTCATCAAAAAATAATAACTGAAGTTACATATCACTCTTCTAGACAGATTATTGCTCCACTGAGAGCAGTGAAAAAAGCCAGTGTTATTTTTATTCCCACAATACAGCTGGGGAGCTGGGGCTGAGAGGAGTGGCTTACCCAAGGCCACCTGCTGAACTCAGGGCAGTCAAGCCAGCAGAGTGCTGACCGCAACCCAATCACTTAAAATGAATACTTAAAACTTCCAGCAAGGCCGTGAGTGAGCTACAAACTTGTTTACTTCGTATGTAATTAAAGAACATTGACTACAACCCTTTGGTCCCTTTCCAACCCTATCCATTTTTTCCCAATTAAGATCCCAGCTCAGCGCATTCATGGTTCTCTAGCAATTAAAAATTCAACCACTGAAATTTTTCTATCATTGGGAAATCTCTCCCAGGGGAATTTCTCCCAGCAACAGAGTTGCTAAAGACTGTTGCACTCAGTCAGAAAAACAAAAAGAACTGCCTGTTCCTTTAACATCAACCCCGGTAGAACTGCCCTGCAAATATTCACAGAAAGTGATAAATGCATTTTCCTGAAAAGCAAGGCTTACTGGTTTCAGCAGCTCTGACTTCTGAGCGAGTAGGCTTCAATTCCCATTCCTCTTTGGTGGTAATGTGAACACCGGTCTTGTTAGTTGTATACAGGGGCTGGTTAAAGCACTGAGGCTTCCCCAAATGGTCATTTAGTCATTTTCAATATTTAGGTTGCATGTTATCTGAGGCCCTAAAGTGCAGCTTACCTAGCTTGTGTATTTATCCAGCACTGGCTGTATATGATGGGTTCTAGTCGAAAGCCCTGTACCATAAAACACTTAGCTGTTTTTACTGCAGCGGACTAAAACAACAGCTCTCCACCCCAATTTGAAACGAAGAGTCTCTCTACATGAGACACCTCAGTGCGTGTTCGTCAAGTGTACAGAGAAGCAGTGTTAGCCGGGAAGCATAGTTTAAAAAAACAGAGCGAGTGGAGATCGCTCCTCAGAGGGTTTGTTAATTTCATCATAGCTTCCCCGAAGGCTCTGTCAGTTTCACCTCTCCAGTTTAAATCTGTGTGGAGTTGCAACCAGAGGACAGCGAGGAATTGCAATGGGCTGGAGCTGCCTTCCAGGCTTGGACCTGGAGAAGTTACAATGGGCTAAAGTTTCCCTTCTGGGATTTCACAGCCGCTTCACAAAACAGTGTATTGCAAAGCCTTTGCCCTGCCGCCAGCTCTGTCTTTTTAAACTACACTTCCTGACTACCATTGTATCTCCCGACATATGTTCTTCACATGTCAGTTGTCTTGTGTAGAGAGACTCTAAGATCAATACAAGCAGACACTTCAAGGTTCTTCACTAGAGATCATGGGTTGGAGCCAACCAGATATTCTGATTCATTTCAACTGACTCCTGTCCACACTGTAGCCCAGGGCTTAACAAAGGCCAGGCATCAGGTCTTTCATTGTGGCTCTAAGTGTGTTGTTGTTGGTGGTGTTGGTAGCAATAATTAGAAAATATGGCCATACTTAACCCTGTAGGCTGAAATATGAATCTGGCTCCTAAAACTGGGCTGGCTTCTGAAGCCAAATAAAATATATTCAGGCCTAACGTGGCCCCCGTCTCACATAGGTTTTGTCCATGCAAGGCCCACAGTCCAGAGCATAATTTGAATGGGCAAAAGGGATCTCTCTCTTCAGTTGGAGGAAAAGCTAGTAGACTCTATCCCAATGACATTAGCATAAGCATACACATGTAAGTTTGTGTACTTCTTTTTAGGCTACATGGCTTTTAAAAAAATGCCTCTTGTAGACAATGAAATGTTTTCTGGATGGGAAGAAAAAGAATGTAGCTAGTAGAACTATGGAAGCAGCAGGTATGGAGAGAGAAAAGGACAGAATACGGTAGGGAAAAGACAGATCACCTTACCACTCGGTGATCGTAGTTGTCCATTGCCTGGCCAACTGTTCCCCGACCTTTGCCCTCCGGGGCACCATCAATGGCCAGTCATCTTGCAGAAGGAGAAGGTCAGAGACGAAGGCCCCATTCACTAGCTACAGCCAGAACGAGAGTTGTATACTGCCTTTATTATCTTGTAACATCACAATAGTGTGGGTTTATTCCTTACTGTTGTAAGCTTCCTCGTGAGTTTTCAAAACCAAGACTGCGGGGTCAGGGGTCCCCAAAGTTGGGGATATTGAAATCAGGTACTGGGTCCCAACCCAGAAGAGGGGGGAGTGCTGGAGCCAGTCAGAAAGTGTTGGGAAGTTCCAACCCAAGTGTCCTGTGATGGAGGCAGGTGTTGCCAAATAGCCCCCCCCCCCAGATACTTATGCGATGCCTTCTGGGCTTTTCCAAAGCACCTGCTCCAGTTAAATGAAAGAAAGCCAAGACTGGCTCTTACGATTTGGAGAAGAAGTAATCGTATGCCAGGAAACACCAGAGTGCCCTTCAGGGTTGGCAACAGGCCAGAGAAAATAACCCTCTCCTTTTTAACAGAGCCTGAATAGGAAGTCACTTAACAGGTGATATTATTTACCTCCGTGCTGTAAAAAGCTTCAACTTCTCATTTCTATGCATTAAGGCTCTGTTAAAGGGGCAGAACATTTTTCTGCAGGCCAGTTGGCAATGCCAATGCCCATTGGGAATTATTGGTGAAGGTTGTTTCTTTAGTTAGTGGTAGGGTTGGCAAATCAGCGTTGGAAATTCCTGAAGATTTGGGGCTTGGGGCATGGGGGAAACACGGTTTGGGGCGGAAAGGGACCTCAGCAGGCTATAAAACCCTCCCTCTAAAGCAGCCATTTTCTCCAAGGGATATGACCTCTGTAGACCGAAGATTCGTTCTAATCCTGGGAATTCTCCAGGCCCCATTGGGAGGCTGGCAACCCTCCGTAGTGGATTTGTATTCTGCCTCTTCAGAAAACTGGTTGAGGCCGTTGGTGTAAAGATAGGATTGCGAACAGGCCTGGCGAAATATATCCTGTCTATTCAATAGATGCTTGTTCTTTACCAGGTGCTTTTGTTTAGCTCCATGCCAAAGAAAGCTTACTGTCCGCTCCCCAAACATTAAGCTTCTATTAAAGGCTTTTTGGCAACTCTACATAAAAACAACGACCACACAATTAAAATTAAAGTTAAAACAACACACCCTAACATTAAGCCTCCATTAAAGGCCTTTTGGCAACGCTACGTAAAAACAACGCTATATAAAAACAATGATCACACAGGTTAAACTAGTAAAGAGTCCAGTAGCACCTTTAAGACTAACCAACTTTATTGTAGCATAAGCTTTCGAGAACCACAGCTCTCTTCGTCAGATGCAACTAAAGTTAAAACAACACACTCAAAGCTAAAACAATTAGCTCTAAGACTATTCAGTCTACTTCTCAAAGAACCACCAACACAGCTGCACAGAAACAACTTAAGGGCAACCCACAGCTATCATAAAAGAAGACAATGCTATCCATAAAAATAATAAAGATCAACTAAAAGGTTGGGTAATCGCAAAGAAAAGCCAGGGCAAACAAAGAATATTTTGACAACATAGGTGCTAGGCAGCCCTCCAAAGGGAAGACATTCCAGGGACGGTGCCAACATCAAGAAAGCCCTCTTTCTAGTTCTTACCTGCCTCACCTTCACGGGTAGGGTTACCGTGAAGCAGGGCTTGAGATGAGGCTTAGTCAGTAAACAGGACATCTTTGTTTCTTTATGAAAACATCATAAAATAAACAGATATAGTGCTGATACGCAAAATGGCAGAGGAGAGCGATTTGTGGGAGAGAATTGCCCGGGGGGGTCAGCCTGCTGGTTCTCCACTGTAACCTTGACCTCAGCCATTTCCCACCAGCCTGGATTCAAAGATGTATGGGTGGATCAAGCAAGGAGGAAGCAACTGGAGGGGAAAGTTGCCGACGGAAAACAGTACGTGAGAGGGAGGCAAAACACCTGCCGCTTCTGTCCTACGAATGCCTTTCCGCTTCCCAGCGTAGCAGACCCATGCTTGGGAATTCTGCAGTTGCCTCCCAACATGTTATTCTGCCCACGGATGACCCACTTGCTGAAGTGCTTTTGTGGCTACTGTAGCAGTGACTATTTGAATTCCTCCATAGCGTGGCAAGGGGAAAGTGCTTCTTTGAACCTTCTGCCCTCTTGCTTCTGTAGACTTGGCATCTTTCAATGATAGCGTATTTCCAACTATTTTTCAGAATGTAATTTTGGTTGAGTTACCAACGTCCAGGTGGGCCTGGAGTTCTTCCAAAATCCACAGCTGACCTTGAGACTACAGAGACATGTTGCCTTGGCAAAAATGGCAACTTCAGAAGGTGGAATCTATGGCACCACATCCCCGCTGAGCTACTTCATATCCTCAAACCTCTCCCTCCTCAGGCATGGCCCTAAAATCTCCTGGAATTTCCCAAACCAGAGTTGGCAACTCTACATGCATCACAAGGAGGCTTCCCTTTGGGGGACTTCGTTGAGGGGCTGACAGGCCTAAGTACTGGAACCCCCCCCACACACACACACAGCCAAGTTTCTTCTAAACGAGTTCCTTGCTTAACTCTTTACCATCAGTTTTGTGTCCTCGTTTCCTCTCTTTATTTTACACCCTGCTTGCCCTTTGGAGAACTTTAAGAGCTCCTCCCTCCTTCACTCATCTATACATTATGAATCACTAGCTCCTTTTGTCATAGGTTAACTAAGCTTGACATACTTTTAACTCTGTTCATGCACCTTCTTCTTGCTCTTCCAGTTTTTTACATTTTGTTTCTTAAGTTCTGAATAATTGATCTCTTTGTGGGTTTGGGGGAGAGAGGGAAGCCACTCTACAAGGTACCTTGCAGTCTTTTGGATCACTTAAGCTTAAGCTGTCACTCCACAACGTGGATCAGGGTACACGTCTTCAAATAGTTGGGTTCTAGATCAAATCAAGCCTGAATTTTCCCTAGAAACTAAAATAACAAAACTGAGGCTGTTATATTTCGGTCACATCATGAGAAGATGAGATTCTCTGAAGAAGCTGATAATGCTAGGAAAAGTGGAAGACTGTAGGAAAAGAGGAAGACCTAAAACGAGATGGCTTGGCTCAGTAAAAGAAGCCACATCTTCCAGTTTACAGGATCTGAGCAAGTCTGTTAATGATAGGACATTTTGGAGGTCTTTCATTCATAGGGTCGTCATAGGTCGGAGGCACATAATATACATAACAGCTGTGGCATTTGAAGTTCCAAAGATTAGTGTATACTAGAATGCTATTAATGGATGAAAACTCAAAGGTTACAGCATGCAGTGTGAAGTTTTTTGCAGCCGCCTATAAAATTCGCCAGTTAAGGAAGATATAAAAATAACTGATGAAATACCGACATGGTATTTTTTAGTCTCTTGTATTATAATAATTTTTACTTTTGAGCTCCTGAATTTTATGACTGCTGTTAGGTTTTATGCTGGTCTAGGACCGTTTTAATAAAGATTGATTGAAGCTCCAAAGGAGAATGGCGGTTAAGAAAACCTAGCACCGGGAATAGAACTATCAGATTGTTGAGTCATTTATGTGCCCACTTTGACACTGGTGCTGGCTCATACATGGTTAGTACTGTGGGTGTCAGTACAGTCAACATAAACCAGTGTGCTAACCATAAGCCTTCTTGGTCCGCACTGCATTTATCCTAGCCAATGAATCCTTGAAAGCAATTGTTTCTGCCAACAGACCCTTCATGCATTTGTACTGTGCCAAGAATCCACCCAGTGATTGTGTTTATGTAAATAATGAGCCAACACAGTACGATTCCCTTGATGTCACTGTTTTATGAGAACTACTTTAATGCTAATTGATACGTTGGCTATCCTAGATCAGTCTCAGGAACATTATACTGATTAATTCAGGTTCAGCACATGATAGTTCTATTCTCTGAATTCCTGAGCTAGCCTATAAATTGTTGCTAAAACTAAAGAGAGTAAATGAGTTCCTACAGGAATGTGGCACCTCTTCTTCATTGCACACTCCATCCTTTTGCTTGTTGGCAGGGACATTTGATCAGCCTATTCAGTACTGTTTGGCTGTCTCATAAGCTGGTTTGCTAAATCCTGCTATTTTTAATTCCTTACTTCCGTCATGGAAAGTTCAATGGGTCTGCTTGGCTTCCAAGAGGAACACTGAAAAACTTGGTGTCGCAATTGTGGCAGCAGTAGCGTGTACTGAACTGCTGATGTCACAGACCACCTAATTGCTCCTGGTTCAGGTTTGCAAGTGGTGGGGTTGATGAGAGCTTATTATTTATTGGATTTATTATCCACTGTCCCTGTAAATGAATTACAACATGAATGAATAAATAAATTACAATAAAAACAGCATTAAAACCATGAAATACCATAACAGTACATTTGGGCGGCAACCCAAGCTGCTCAATCCCCAACAAAAACATTCCATGAGGGAGAGACGGGCAGAATATATTAATATCTCAGTGGAAGCCGGGATGAGGGTTTTTTTCCCCAGATCCCCCTCCCAACAGGAAACCAGCACAGAAGCCTGCCTATACCTCGGCATCAGCCATATGCCTGGCAGAACATCTTCATCTCGCAGGCCCGGCAGAAAGACCATAAATCTTGCTGGGCTCTTGTTTCAGCGGACAGAGAGTTCCACCACATTGGCGCCAGGACCGAAAAGGCTTAGCAAAACCATCTGGATTTCCCCGAACCTAAACGCTGGGTTCAGTTATCCAGCTCTTCCTACTTGTCAGAGCAGCTGTGTGCATTCCAGAGTCAGTCCAGAAAATGTAGCATGAAGAAAATAATGAAATATATCTCACAACGGAACGCAGCAAACATGGTTGGGTCAGAGAAATGCATTTAGTCAGTGATATGCTATATCCTTGAAAAACCAGGGCTTTTTTTCAGCTGGAACGCAGTGGAATGGAGTTCCGGAATCTCTTGAAAATGGTCACATGGCTGGTGGCCCCGCCCCCAGATCTCCAGACAGAGGGGAGTTGAGATTGCCCTCCGCGCTGCAGCCACCAGCCATGTGACCATTTTTTCCAAGGGCAACCCACTGAGTTCCACCACCTCTTTTCCCAGAAAAAAAGCCCTGTGAAAAACCATGTCGCATGAAGAGGGAAGCCAGCCATACCCCCTGTCTTCAGTGCATACATTATTTTTGAAACCAGTTGTTCACAAGTAAAGTTTAAAGAAAAATGTTTCTTTAGGCCACATATATTTACTTATTTACTTCATTTATACCCCACCTTTCTTCCCAATGAGGACCCAAAGCAGCCAACATCGTTCTCCTCCATTTTCTCCTCAGGACAACTCCGTGAGGTAGATTAGCCTGAGGGGGGAGAATGGCCCAAGGTCACCCAGCAAGCTTCCATGGCAGGGTGGGGATCTAGTCTTATACGAGGCTCATAAGAAGATGTTTATTTGGAAAGTATCTATTGCATGTTTACAGTGAAATTCTAAGCACAGTTATGCTCTGCTAAATTAATTACAGTCAGCGACCTTAGAATGGCATAGATCTGCTTAGGACTGCACGGGGGGGGGGGTTACCTTTAATTTACATTGGCCAGAGTTGGGGTTCTCTGTACTGCGGGGGGGGGGGATTCCCAGGAATGCAGAAAAAATATTAGTTTGTAAATTTCCAAAAAGATACCCCAAGTAGCCTGCATAAGGCTGAGCATTCTTATTATCCTTGGAATGGCGAGAGCTGCTGAGATTCAGTTAAAGGGAAATAAAAGAAAACACAAGAGATGAGGCCCGTTCAGACCCTAACTGAGGCTTATAATAACTCGGAGGTGAGGACTCGGATCAGGGGAGATGGCTGGGAGAGTTTCCCATTCATTCGTTCTCCCATGATACACGCAAGTGTCCCCTGCTGGAGTACTTTGGATTGACACCAGCAAAAAATGAACAAGAAGCCAGTGGTTTGTGTTCAGTTCACTCTGGGGACCGTTGCAACATAATCTGCTGAGCCAGAGTTCGGCCGTTTTCACACGGCTGTTAATGCCGCGATTTTCCGTTTAGTGGTGCAATGACATCAGAAATCGCACCATTAAACGGAAAATCGCACTATGAAGATGCCGTCGTGCCGCGAGTTTTGCACGATTTCCCAGAAGTATTAGCCACGTGAAAACGGCCTTCATCAGAACAGCACTTCTCGTTTCTGAACTTCACTGATATATTTATTATATCTGCACGTGATATACAGATCTCGGGCATATGTCCAGAGAGAACCTTGTGCCTGAATGGTCATCAGACAGCTTAACGTTAGGCTTTAACTCCTACACAATGTGTGCCTCCTTTGGGGGGGGGGAATCTAAGATTTGGGAATTTATTTTAGGACATGGAATAGGGTTGTCTTCCAGGTTTGAATCTGTACTTTTCTATGGAAGCTCACTGGGTGATCTTGAGCCAGTCACACACTCTCAGTCTAACCTACTTCACAGGGTTGCTGTGAGGATAAAATGCAGGAAAAGAGAATGATGGAAACTACTTTGGACCCCATTGGGGAAAAAGGAAGGGTATAAATGAAGTAAATAAATGAAAGTGGGTTTTTTTGCCTTCATTGATTGCCATGTCCCATATGTTAGTACTGCATCCCACTGATAAGAGAAAGCAAATTCATGTTCCGGGATTTACTTGCCAAGGCAGAAAAAGCAGACCTTCAACAAATATGCCACTGTTTACAATTTATTGTGAGAAGCCGAGTTTTGATTTTTAAATATGTAGACACAGCACTGTTGCGTGTGATTGTTTCCAGTTGCACCTCAATGTTTGCTTCTTATTGGCCCAATTCTAATTCATTAGGCTTGCCCACTGACCCTCCTGCTGTGAGTAAATATTTTCTGTCATGTCTATCAACTTCAGGTTCTCACACTCTAAAGGAGCTGGCCCCTCAATAAGGGACCAGGCTGCACTTCTGTAGTAATAATAATTGTATTTAAAAGTTGTTGTTTCGTCGTCGTTACCATAATTGTTTACAGCTTTACCATATAGTTTCTGGTGATGCCTAGAGAGCTGTGACATCACTTCCAGTTTTTTCCTGGAAGTGATGTCACGCCGTCAGGTCAACAGCCATTCTTTCCCCCCATCAATGGCAGGAAACAGGAGCTGAGGGTGACGATCTCCTGCTCCAAGTGGGGGCTGGAAAGGCTGCTGTCAGGTGATACAGTACGGGATTAAACGAACCATTGTTTTGACACATTATCATACATTAATCTGTGATTAAACTCACGATCATGACTGTTAAAGCGGCAAGTATTTTTTGCATCTTTCCCATAGTGAAACAATCCTGAATATTTTTATTTGTCTAAAAATATGTAAGGCAAGGCAGGGAATCTATGCCGCAGGGAAATCGCATGCCATTCAATTATATTTTGGCAAATCTGTCTTTAGATCTGCTTCTTTACCAGCCATTGTCTAACTGATTTGCTTATTATCAACTATACCTTTCTGACCCAGGTAATATCTTTTTGCAGAGAGCTTTTCAGTGCCCACCTCTGAGATTATTGCCGTGGAGGAAACAGAAATTGATGAGAAACAATCTAACCGTCGAAAATGGAGAAAAATGTCAAAACGGCATGCTTTCACAGGTAATGTACCTTGTAGGATTTTTGAAAGGATCTCTGAGATGGTTCCTGTGTTTTGAACAATGACTCTATATAAATGCTCTGTTTTTTTTTAAAAAAAAGATGTAAGGTAATCCTGTATGTTCTTGAAGTCAGGCTGGATGAGAAGTAATAAACTAAAGCTCAATCCAGACAAGATGAAAGTTTTGTTGCTTAGTGGTTTACTGGACCATAACATTGTTTAAGTAGTTCTGGATGGGGCTGTCCTTCCCTTTAAGGATCTGGTTCACACCTTGAAGGGTGCTTTTAGCTGCAGCTTTGCCAATGTACATTTCATGTAAATAAAGTGCAAAGTATGTGGCTGTAGGGTACAAATGCCACACTATTAACAACAATTCAATAATCCATATAAATAACTTGTTGTGAAATAGCAAACAATGATATACATGTATTTCAAACCATCATTGTTTTGTTATTCCACAATAAGTTATTTATATGGATTATTGAATTGTTGTTGATAGTGTGGTATTTGTAACACATAGCCATAGACTTTGTACTTTATGCACAGGTCTATTTGTGGCTGGGCTACGTTGCATAACATCCATAACTTGTACTGTACTGTCCATCAGTACTTTGTACTATGCATAAAGTATTTTGTGCTGTGCATAAAGTACTTTGTACTTTGTACTTTATGCACAGGTCTGTTTGTGGCTGGGGTACTGTCCTTCAGTGTCCATCAGTGTATATTTCATAACATCCATAACTTGTAGCACTTACTTCCCGCTTCAGTTAACATGCCAGCTGTGCCGTTACCAGAAAGAAATGATCTACCCACTCCTATCTAGGCTTTTGTAATATCTGCCCTGGATTACTGCAGTGATGTCTTCAGAGAGTTATCAGGCTCTTCAGCTGGTATACTAGAGTTGCTCGCAAGTCAGCAGATAATGGCTGATTCTGCACACGTTGGATAATGCACTTTCAATGCACTTTATCAATCGTTTGAAGTGGATTTTTTGTTCTGCACACACAAAAATCCATTCCAAATGATCTGTAAAGAGGATTGGAAGTGCATTATCCAACGTGTGTGGAATTGCTCAATGTTAAGCTAGTAGATGAATTGTATAAAGGCAGCAATATGCATACATCAAGCTGACTTTGAAACTCACCGTTTGTTTGGGAAGCCAGATCTGACTGAGGCGAGAGAGCAAATACTTTGAATTCTTTTCCGTACCTTGTGAGTGAGTGCAACTTTTCCCTTTTATAAGAGTGATATACACGAACTGTGTTCTGGATGGCTTGGGATAACTTTTGATATACACAAGCATGGGTTTTTTATTAGTTAATCACTATATGAAAAATGGATGGCCCAGGAAAGCCTGATCCCGCCAGACCTCAGAAGCTAAGCAGGGTTGGCCTTGGTTAGGAATTGGATGGGAGACCTCCAACGAAGACCAGGGTTGCAGAGGCAGGCAATGGCGAACCACTTCTGTTAGTCTCTTGCCTTGAAAACCCCACCAGGGATCGCCATAAGTCAGCTATGACTTGAAGGCAGGACTTCATTTTCCCAATCACTATATAATGATAGCTGACTTCTGAAGCTATCACCCTTCCACAGTCCTTCATATTGAAAATCATCTCTGGTTCAGAAAGTCTGACCTATTTCTTCCAGATTTAGGAAGACGCTCAAGCCAGCTTTATATAACAACAACAACATTCAGTTTATATACTGCCCTTTGGGACAACTTAATGCCCACTCAGAGCGGTTTACAAAGTATGTCATTATTATCCCCACAACAAAACACCCTGTGAGGTGAGTGGGGCTGAGAGAGCTCCAGAGAGCTGGGACTAGCCCAAGGTCACCCAGCTGGCTTCAAGTGGAGGAGTGGGGAATCAAACCCGTCTCTCCAGATTGGAGTCCTGCCACTCTTAACCACTACATCAAACTGGCTCAACAAAATGAAATTTTGTTGGGATCTCTACTGCACAGAGCCATTATAACTTCATGGATTCAGTTTTGGCAGGTTTAGACTGGAGTAACTCTACATTGCCCTAAGCTGGATGGCCCAGGCTAGCCTGATCACAGAAGCGAAGCATTATTGGGCCTGGTTAGTACTTGGAAGAGAGACCATTGAGAAAGTCCAGGGTTGCTATGAAGAGGCAGGCAATAGTAAAACTTCTCTGTTCATCTCTTGCTCTGAAAACCCTCTGGGTTTGCCAGAAGTTGGCTGCAACACAACTCAATACTGGATTGCACTAGGGTGGCCAGGTCTCTGACTGTGGCCACCCACTAGCAATCCAACTCTTCCTGCCACTGCTGTGTTGGCTGGCTGGAGAAAAATAAGCGTAAAAAGTGCTGTGCCACATGACGGTGTTATGTCACTTCCAGGGAAAACCCAGAAGTGATGTCATGCCTCTCCAGGAATCTCTAGAAACGCTATGGTTTTACCCCCTCGAAGTAACATAACACTGCTGTGCTGACAGTGTCCCTTCCCGTGTCCCCACCCCCTCCCAGACTGCTGGCAACTCTAGATTGCTCTGTCAGAGAATGAACTGTGAACCAGGAAGGGCTTAGTTCAAAACTTGTACTGCCTTGGTAGTTTTAGAAAAGTGACTCTCTCAGCCTCAATCCTCCATCTGCAAAATGGGGAGAATTATACTGACCTACCGTCTAGGATTCTTGTAATGATTATTAAAATATAGGGGCGGCTACCAGGCCTATAGAAAAATATCCTGTCTCTTTAACAGAGACTTAATGTTTGGAAATGGACAGCTGAAGCTTTATGGCATGGAGGTAGATAACATTGCCTGGCATGTAACATCCCATTAAGGCTCTGTTGAAGGGACAGGATATTTTTTCTGCAGGCTTGGTGACAACTCTGTTGAGTGCTGAAGAACATTGATGCTGTGTATCAAGGCTTTTTTTCTGGAAAAAGAGGTGGTGGGACTCAGTGGTGGAACTCAGGACCGCACAATGACGTCACTTTGGGTTAGCTGGAACAAGGGGGGAGTTTTTTTAAGTTTAAATCACCCTCGGTGAAAATGGTCACATGGCCAGTGGCCCCGCCCCCTGATCTCCAGACAGAGGGGACTTTAGATTGCCCTCCACGCCGCTCCAGGGCAATCTCAACTCCCCTCTGTCTGGAGATCAGGGGGCGGGGCCACCAGCCATGTGACCATTTTTAAGAAGTGCCAGAACTCCGTTCCACAGCGTTCCCGCTGAAAAAAAAGCCCTGCTGGGTATACATGCGAACTGCTTACGATTATTACATTTGAGCTTGTTCCCATTAAGTATCTTTGAAAATCTTCTCCCTCTCTCTTTCTTGGCAGTGTATTACATGAAAAGGAAACGGCCTCACTGCTGGCGGTGCAAGGAAGCAACGTTTTGGTGCGTTGATGAGCAGCTTTGTAATCAGTGGATACAGGCACTAAAAGAATTAATCGACTCGCAGAGTAAGTTTTGGATGACGGAAGTCAGCCACGCTCTTTTGGCAAGCGTTGCTGTTGCCACGTCCATAAAAGCAGTGGCTGCTGAGAGTCTGGGAGCTTCCACACTTCTTTTGCCTGCGTTCTGTGTAAGCTGCAAGAAACAGAGACAGTATAGGTAGGACCAGGGCTTTTTTTCAGCGGGAACGTGGTGGAACGGAGTTCCGGAACCTGGTCACATGGCTGGTGGCCCCACCCCCTGATCTCCAGACAGAGGGGAGTTGAGATTGCCCTCTGTGCCTCTGTCTGGAGATCAGGGGGTGGGGCCACCAGCCATGTGACCATTTTCTCCAAGGGCTACCCACTGTGTTCCACCACCTCCTTTTCCAGAAAAAAAGCCCTGGGTAGAACTAGTTGCTTCTTTCTTTCTGAGAGGAAGGCTCCAGCCCAGGGAGCCTTCCTCTTACTTAACTGGCTCTTCCTCTGGCAGAAGAGCTAATTAAGTTGGAGGAAGGCTTCCTGGTATGGGTACCAGTGCTGAGTTGGGAAATTCCTGGAGATGTTAGGGGTAGAACCTGGGGGTGTTGGAGTTTGAGGGCACTCAGCAGTGATGGGGTGCATAGAGCCCACCCTCTTAAGCTCCCGTTTGCTCTGGGGAAGTGATCTCTGTAGTCTGGAGATCAGTTGCAATTCTGGGGGAACTCCATTTCCCACCTGCAGATAGGCAAACCTGGGCTGGAGGAAGGCCGGAGCTCTGCTGAGCAAAGTGGTAGGATGCAGGCCATTGGCTTTACTGTAGTTCAGTGTATTCAGCAGAGACATATGGCAGTGCGTTCCCTTGCTTTCCCTTTGCTCCTTGTCCCAGTGGGAATATACAGTTCTGAACATTCGTATTTCTAGCCCGCTGACTGCCGGAGAAGTCTCAGAGATGTAGAATACTTGACACCAGTTAATCTCAGCTGCTTTTCTCTTCTTGGTGGAAAAGTCCCAGAGACTCTGTATGTGCAATTTGTGCAATACATCATTGGGAAATCAGCTGGCGAGAGCAGTGATTTTGACATTTCTCCCGTTCCTTGGCTTTCAAATGCAGCTGCAGAAGCTGTTTTTCGCCAAAAGAAAAACCGTCAGAAGACCAAGTCATGCATCTCCCATGTGATATTCCATTCTGGATCTTGGGTGGAAAGGGGAAGAGAAAGAGGAAGGTTGCAGAAAAGAGCAGGAGCACAGCCACTGTGTGCCTTGCAGTACAGGTGGATTACTGCCGAAGTCCCCGCACTCTCCACCCCTTCAGGTGTATTGTGTCCCTTCCAATGGGTCCCATCCCACAGATTAATAATTTAGGCAACAGAGACTACAGAAGCATTCTGGGAGTCTCTCATGAAATCACCCTATGTGGTGCTAGCTCGGAAGGAAGTCTTATAGAGCCAGTTTGGCGTAGTGGTTAAGAGCAGCAGGACTCTAATCTGGAGAGCCAGGTTTGATTCCCCACTCCTCTACTTGAAGCCAGCTGGGTGACCTTGTGTCAGTCACAGCTTTCTAGAGCTCTCTCAGCCCCACCCACAGCCTCACAGGGTGACTGTTGTGGGGATAATAATAACACACTTTCTAAACCGCTCGGAGTGGACATTAAGTTGTCCTGAAGGGCAATATATAAATCAGATGTTACTGTGATTGTGATTGTGATTATAATTATGATTATATTTGTGCACCAGCATGGGATAGTCAAGTGAACCAAAATGTTACACTTGGATTGGGGAAGAGCCTTGAAGCTCAAGTGTAATGATGAGCCGGTCGTTCTCCCTCAGTCTAGCCTACCTCACAAGGTCCTTGCAAGGATAAAATGGGTGGTGAGACGGAGAAGACCAGGAGGAAGGCATAAGGTGAAAATGAACTATATAAATATGAACATGCAGTAGCATTAGGTAAGCCCCTTCTCTCAGCTCCAGCTCCCCAGCTGTATTGTAGGGATAATAATAACATTGACTTCGTTCACCACTCTGAGTGAGGCACTAATTTGTCTAGAAGATTGGTATATAAGCACACTTGTTATTACTACATTTGATAAAAAACATTCACCTTTACCATTTGGAGGTTTCTTCTCTGTGTATGGTCTACAAATAGGGGTGTGTAGTAAAAGAATGGTATTATTTGGATTCAGATATTTGGATTACCATATATATTTGGTATTCCTGATATTCAGATCCAAAAAATACTGATACAGTATTTGGATTTGGGTTTTATTTGGAACTCCAAATGTATTTGGCTCCATTATTCCCTATGAGAATCTTTCTGGGGGCCTGGAGAGGTCATTATCCAAGTAAACTACACCAAAATTGCAGCAGACCTAGTCTTGCCTGTCCACTAAAGACTTTGCAAGTTTTAACTGAAGGGTCCAATTCCCTGAGCAAGCTGCCCCTGCAGCTCTCCATTAAGGAGGGAGGGGGGAATCCAAGGCTTCTCCAGGACACAGGAAGCCTTAGCCAAACACACAACAGTAACCAATGGCCAAAAGCCTCCCGAAGAAAACAGAGCCAACAAAGTCCAACAGAACCACTGTCAAATGAGAGAATCCCAGCAAAACCAAACTGAAGCAAGGGACACTGTTACAAGCCCAACATCAAACCTGGCACCGAACCTTGCAAGCCAGCAATACCAAGGCAGCAGCCAGACTGGCAATGGCATATGGTAAGCAAGTGACATGGACACAGACACACACATACAGTAATGCTGCCTCCCTCCCCCCAGTCTCCTCCTGTGGCCTGCGACTCCTGCAAGGGGAGGCAGGGGTGGGGGGCACAAGCTGCTTCAACCTTTGAAATGTGATTTCCAAACATTCTCAAATATATCCAGATAATTTGGTAATGTAAATTCCAGTTTATCTAAATATATCCTAACATGCTGGACATATCCGTATACACCCGAATAATTCTAAATATGTATTGTTTGGGGTATATATTCAGTATTCCCGAGCCAAATGGCACACTCATACCTACAGTTTGAAAAAAATGTTGACATTGACCCTAAGTTGAAAGCTAAGCTATTGCTAAAACTGACTGCAAAGAAGTGGGAAATTTTTCTCCTCTGTTCTAATAATGTCAGCATCTGCTCCATTTGCATGCATTATCTTTACAGTGTTCAGTTCTGACATATGTTAGAGGAACTGATGATCAGTCCTGTAACCTTAACCCCATCCGTGTCGTTTTCCCATCTTTTTGGCAGCCTCTAGACCGAAGCGCTTGCTTGTATATATTAATCCATTTAGTGGGAAAAAACAAGGGCAGAGGATATACGAACAAAAAGTTGCTCCACTGTTTAGTCTGGCTTCCATCTCCACGGAAGTTGTCGGTGAGTCATGTAATGTGATGTATTTCTAATGTTTTCCAAAATTAAAGGCAGTGAATTCTTTCAAAGCAGCTTTACATTATGCTCCTTGTATAGATTTCGCGAAGGGTAATATAACAGCAAGTGATTTCCAGATGTTGTAACTCTCTATGTTGAATTTTTTAAAAAAATGTTTTCATGAAGGAGTGTTTAGCTTGTGGCCTTGGGCCCTGTAAGACACGATCCAAGGCTGTGACTGTGTTTGAAATTTAAAGATTGACAGGGATAGCTGTCAGTCTGTTCTCTTGAGTGACAGCCGTTTTTGACCAGTTTCCTGCTGTCTAGTAGAAAATTTGCTCCTAGTCCCACTGCTGTTCAAAACACCTAATAAAGAAATGCTGTTCACTGGGGCGACTGAGGGCCAAGCTACACATGACGAATGACACTTGAACAGCAAGTGTATTTCTCCCTGTTCACTTGCCCTCCACTCAATCCACTTGCCGTTCAAGTGTCATTCGTCATGTGTAGCTTGGCCCTGAGTTTTCCCATCCAGTTTCCTCTCAGCAGTGCTCAAAATTCTGCTTCCTGCTTCCAAGCACGCCTGTTTTGAAGTAGTTCTGGAGAGAAACAAGCGAATGAAAGGAGGTCCTCCTTCCACCCACTTTTATTCGTTTTATAGGTATCTAATTATAGAGAGGAATATTATCAGGGCTATGTTAGTAGTTGGATGGGAGACCTCCAATGAAGACCAGGGTTGCAGAGGCAGGCAATGGCAAACCACCTCTTGCCATGAAAACCCTGCCAGGGGTCACCATAAGTCAGCTATGACTCAAGGGCACTCTCCACCAGTATTACCAAGGCCACGTGGGTACTCTTAAGAGTCTGATGTCAGAAATACATTTCAGACCTCCTCAGTTCTGAATGCTGTGCCTTGATCCTTATACCACTGGAAATGCTATTAGAACACTTGGGTCGCAAGACAGAATCTGAAGATACTCGGGTCCAACCATCTTGCTGAAACTAAGCAAGTTGGGGGGTCCGGTCATTGTCTGGTAGGAGATGCCCTAAGAATCCCAGTTGTGCCATCATAAGTCGCATGATGGGAAATATAATAAATAAATAACTGTACCATGTACAGCATGGATTGTGCATCTCTCCAGTGTGCATCCAGTTCATAGAACAGACCCTTCAGCACACAACAAAGGAGTGCATTCATTGTGTCATGTCTGTGTATAGCCATGCCACGATCGTTTGTTTGTTATAATGCTTGGGCCACAATATGCTGAAGTCTCAGCTAACTGTTTTGTTACTGAATTGCTGTGTAACTCTCTCTGATCCTCTGTAACCATATTGCAGACATTACTTCCTTAGGTCCCAGAAAGGGCCTCTCTTCTTATCTTAGAGAAATATGCGAGTCTCGGCTAGCCGTGACCTTGATGTGTCTAGATCCCAGTTTTCTCTCCTGTTCCCAGAGGCTGGGAAGTAGGCATTGTGTACCTAATACAAAGTCATAACTGAATAGGTTCTCATAGAACTCTTTTAAGCTTGCGCGCCAAAACTTAACTCTCATTTGCAGCGCAGGAAAATCAACTGTAACATAGACTGCTTGTTTTGAATTGTCACTTCTGTCAAGCTCCGTGATGGAGAACAGACCTGAACCGCATAGATCCTAATAACGCTGATTCTGCTGGAACCAATGTGTGTTCACTGTGGAGGGGCTTGAGGGGTTTACCTGCCAGGGACTGACACGTTTTGCAGATCACCCTTTGATGAGAATTTTATTTAATCCTTCTTTTTCATGTTTTTTTGCAAGTCTGGAGATGATCCCAAATCAGCACAAACCTACACCTTATACCTGGGAACAGATTTTTTAGCTGAATGGGGGACCAGACACAGAGGGCTATTCAATACATTGTGTAGTCCCCACATTGTGATGCATGATGTTGTCATAGAATGCAATTGCTCGTTCATAAAAACAGGCATGGTTGGTTGCTGTGGAACACAGACACACTTCCAGAGACAAATTACTCCCACCATGCATTGCTGCCACATGTACATCATACTTTTGTGACACTACCATAAGAGCAGCAACAGGGAAAGGAAGGAAGGAACGAACAAACAAACAAACAAACAAGCCAGTGCAACGGTCACTGAATAGAAGGTAGCAACTCTTCTGGGGCAAGTGAAATAAGTTATTTTATGCGGCCCCAAATGAGGAGCATATTGCTTGGAGGGCATTTAGGGTTTATGTATTGGAATAAAGTATCAGTCTCCGGCATGGGCTAGATCTTTCTCTTTGCTTGGCAGTAGTTTTCATCAAATTCCTTCTAAGCTTCCTCCCACTGCTGTTCCTAGAGACTAAACAGATTTTTTTTTCAAGCTTTAACTGCCAGCTGCTTTTTCCAAGGAGCAACCACATAGTTTTCTAGGACAAAATTGAAAATTAAGACCCCAAAGTAGGAAAGTTAATATTAAATAGTTGTGTAAGTCAAGATGGTAAAAATGACCAGCAGCTATTAAACAGAAGCTAACATACTTAAAAGGTTGGAGAGGGGAAGACTCGAAAAGACACTTTTGATTTTGCAAGTCTTTTCGGATTCAAATGCCACACACCCAGAAAAAGCCCTTCACAGCTGTCTTCTAAAAATAAACTATTAAATAAGCTATAATCAATATAAAAATACCTTGTTGGAAGCCATTTCGCAATTTAGGCAGATGTCTAATATTTAGCATTTCTCAGTACCGTGATGACAACCGGAACGTAGCACAGGCTGCGTGCGTGTGCTTGGGTGTGTGCATGCACGCAATGGGGAGAGGGACTGAAGTATTAGTGAGCTGTGTTCAGCTTGAAGTGGCCATTTAGTTCCCTTTCATGTTGACAGCTGATAAAAGCACAAGCTGCTTTCAGAGCAAGCAGGTGTGACGCTCCGTGGTACATTTCATTGGATGTAGGCAGCCTTGTTCTGCAGAAGGGCACACTTTGTGCAACAAATGCCATTTAACAAAGTTTTATAATGCTGAGATTTTTCAAGATTTTCTTCTGAAATCTTGGCTGCCATTTTGGTTGCCTAGGCAACCTAAAATGACTTTGCCAAGGCTCAGAGCAAGAAGGGGGAACTGGATTTTCCCTCACCCACTTGTCATCCTAGACGTGCCCTTTTCCTCTGGTCTGTTATCGATTGATCCCATCTTCCTCCAAGGAGCACAGGACAGCCTATATTTCCTCTCCATGGTCTGATATAATTAATTTTTGATTGTATTATTGTTCTCCATGAGGGTTGCTAATTGCCCATCTATGGCAGGCAATCTCTCACCCCTGCCAAACTCACTGTCCCACAACTAATCAATTTGACAACTGGAGAAACAAATTGAGGTGGTCATTTCCAGGAAAAAAACTTGCAAGAGATGTTGCACACACACACACACCCCTCAACACAATGCTCTAAAAATTCCACAGATCTCTAAGGTTTTCCATAGAGATTTGTGGAATCCCTAGAGCATCATGGTAGGCTGTGATGTCACTTCCAGGTTTTCTCGTAGAAATGATGTAATCGATGATGCCATTTCTCCAGCCCTTTGCCCCAAAATACCTCCTAGGGTTGGTTCCAGTGACCTGGCAGCTCTGCTCCATTCTCTCAGACTTCTTGCAAGGGTTTTGTATTGCCTTGGGCAGATAACACAGGCATGGAGTCGGATCCTTTCCAGCGTAGCACTAACCTCCAATGAAAAGCATGCTGCTTTGGATGGTGCTGCAAACATGGAAGGAAAGTGCAGGATCCAAGCTTAACACTTTAACTCTTGGGGAAATGCAATAAGATGCAAAACTTTGGTGAACATAAGAAAAGCCCTGCTGGATCAGACCAGTGTTCTATCTTGTCCAACTCCCTGTTTCTCAGAGCAGCCAAACAGTTGCCCTGGAGGCCCAATGAACAGGATAAAATTCAATGCCTTCCTCTTCTGTTGCTTCCTGCGAAGATATTCACAAGTGTGCTGAGTCCTATTGTGGGGATTTTAGTCAACATGACGAGTAGCCATGGATGAATCTCTCCTCCACAACTCTGTCTAATCCTCTTTTAAGGCCACCTACGTTCAGGGCCATCATTACATCCACAGACAGAGCTAAGAGTTCTATCTCTTGGGCAACCATTGAGCTTTAAAAATCTCTTGCGGAGCATTATGATTGAAACAACTTATTCGTTTCCCCCCGTATAGTTACTGAACATGCAAATCATGCTAAGGATAATTTGTCTGAAGTTAATCTAGCGAACTATGATGGGTAAGTTATTTCTCCTCTTCATTTCTCTTTGTATGTTTGCAGTCCCCACCTGCGTTCCCTCAGTAGGTCTAGTTGTTTCAGGCTACTCTTCGAGAATTCAGAAAACAGATAAAAAATAGACGTGCCTGCAGATAATCCAGACAAATTGATTTCCATTTTGTCTTCCATACCTGCACATGTTGGGATGCTTCCAAGCTTCTTTAGCACACACAAAGGGGTTCCTTGCCACCTTCTCCTTCCCTTCCCAGGCTCCTGTGTCCCCTGAAAAGAGCCGTTCTCACATGTCTTACCGGCCGCGCAAAATTGTGCAAAATGCCTAGAACAACGGCGTCTTCCTGGTGCAATTTCCCGTCATGACGCCGTCATTCCGGGAGTTTTGTGTGATTTTGCACGGCTCGTAAGATGTGTGAAAACGGCCAAGCTATCCAAGAAGATCAGGTGTCCCTTGGGAATAGCACGGAATGTGTCATAGTGGTATGCAAGTCTGAAGGGGAATTGGTGCAAAACATGTATTCCACACACACACTCTTGGGTGAACTTTACTATGAAGAGAGGAAAAGACCCTATCACATGTCCACCACCACTACACCCTGCACTGTTTCCAAGGCTCCAGATTGTTGGAACCCAAACAATTAGTTGGAAATATCCTGCTCGTTTGGCATGTGCACCGTACCAAATTACACCTTGTGCGTACATCACTTAATTAAACTGTCAAATGCACTGCTAATCTAGGAGCTCCCTACAAAATTACAATACTTTTGGCATCAGTCTCTCCTTAATTACTACAAAAGTGAGTCAAATACTATTGAAATTCCAATTACACCGGGCACGGAGATGGTTGTAAGAGGAGACAGGTATCTTGAATCATTTGGGACACACCAAATCTATGGAAGTAGTTGTTGTTATAGACAGATCAGTTGGCGGTTGCAGGCCAATACATTACCAGCCCTTTATACCAATCCTGTATCATTGCTAGTTGTGGTCCTAGTCCTTTGGGTTTCTCAGATTTAAGAGACAGCCTCCGATAAGAGCTCACGGAGAAGTCCCATCTGTTCAGCATGCATTTGAGATGAAAGATGAGCAATCCTCTCCCAGGACTGTAAAGCAATTGCAGAGGGGAAAGATCTCAGTTTACCATTTCCAAAATGACATATTTTGCAATGAATAACGAGGCAGTGCATATGTAGCAAAATGCGTAGACCTCTCCCTGAATCTCACTACAACCTATCATGGCCGCTTGCTGAACTGCTGAGATATTCTGCCATCTGCAGTGAAAGAAAGACAGTCTCTGTTTTATTTCTCTCTCTCTCTCTCTCTCTCTCTCTCTCTCTCTCTCTCTCTCTCTCTCTCTCTCTCTCTCTCTCTCTCTCACACACACACACACACACACACACACACACACACACACACACAGAGAGAGAGAGAGAGAGAGAGAGAGAGCGTTTCCAGCAAGCATTTAAAGCAGTTTACAGGGGGAATGCCCTGACCTGGATAGCCCAGGAGAGCCTGATCTCATCAGATCTCAGAAGCTAAGCAGGGTCAACCTTGGTTAATAATTGGATGGGAGACCTCCAAAAAGGGCCAGGGCTGCAGAGGAAGGCAATGGCAAACCACCTCTGTTAGTCTCTTGCCATGAAAACCCCAACGGGGGTCACCATGAGTCAGCTATGACTTGGGGACACTCTCCACCACCACAGGGGGAAGTGATTTAAAGAATCATGGAAGTAATATAAATCAAGATAAAAAAGAAAATAATCATGACATCAAATAGGAGAGTAGCTGGCCCCTCGATCCATGAAAACAGCAAAAACAGCCCCCGCCCCACCCTAACAAGGTCATAGGCTACATATTCAAGGACTCATATGCAGAAAAATAGCACTTTGTCCGTTAACTAAAAGAAAAAGGAGAAAAGTGGCATGAATGCTGGGTGTGCTCCAAGAGGCAAGGAATATCGAGAGCAAGTGAGAGACAGTTAAATTAAAAGAGGGGAATGTATCCCGGCTAAGACCCCGAGAGATTCTAGCATCCCCGTGGGAGAGATTATGGTCAGTGCTCTACTTGCAGACCAAAACTGGAGATCCAGCTAAACCCACTGTGGTTTAAAAGGAAAATGATCCTCACTTGCAAGTTTGGATGTCACCAGTTAGAGTTAGTATTAATTTGCACGCGGAAAAAGAAGCCACATGTGAGCAAGAGTGAGTGACTGTGAAAGCGGCACACCTCTTGCTTCCAGTGCTTCACAGCCATAGTTTGGGGGAACGTTCAAACCAAGCCCAAGTATCTAAAGTTTGCAAAGAGATCTTCTTGTGCAAAAAGCAAACACACACTGAAACGGTATCAAAATTAACTGTTTCTGTGTAATCATAGTGAAATTAAGAGGATGGCCCAACTTACTCTGTTGCTATCCATTTCAGTGGGGCTCATAGAAAAAAACATTCCAGTGGACTGTGCCCCAGCTGTCTTTGCTGTGGCTCCAAACTTTGTTCACATTGCTGAAAACCCCAGGGGAAGAAAATGTTATATAAATGTGTGATCCCGGATCCACTTCCCATTGAACTAAATGGCAAAACATCCATCAGTTTCTATGGAAATGGATTGTTCCCCCATCCATATCAAAGTAAAATGGTCGAGAGACCACGTTTTTGCCAGAAACAAATTGCTTCCTGCTGTTGACTTTATTTAAAATTACTGTATGTGCCACTTTATGTGTTACTGAAGACGCATGGGTGCACCTGAAAAAAACAGAGCATAAGTTCAGTATAGCAGCCATTAGTCCTGGCTCACTCTACCATGTGAAGAATCTTTATTGCGCATCCCTAGTAGCACTGGTGTTGGTGCTTTCACATAACGGGGCCAATCCATGTAGGGTGAGTTTTCAGAAACTTCAGCCCTCTTGTGTTGCTCGCTGCGTGCATGCATTTCTCAGTGGCCTCAAATCACCTGACTTAATGCATGAAGCAGCTGTGTGTACATCTGAGTTCACACATGCCATGAGTAATCTGGTACTTGTTATTTTGACTGCATCATCTGAACCTGTGAAATCACCACTACCTGGGGACCCCTAAATATTTACTTAGAGACACATTGGAGCTTTTCCCCCCGTTAACATCTCTTCCATGGGTGGGAGAACATTTAAGTGAGCTGACCATGTGAACAAGGGCCAAAGATACATGTCTTAACTACAACTCGGCAATCAGCTGGGAAAGTGTTACAGCTGTCTGCACGTGCCTGTGCGATCAGCCACTACCCATGTAGATGGGTCATTCACGAGTTCTCCCTGCCACATGGGAGTCAGTCACAGATATGTAATTCCCACATGGCTTGAAGAACATCAGAGAAGTTCCTCTGTCCATCACAGATGGCTGTTCGCTGTTCTCTTCGCAAATTCTCCACATTGACAGCTGCTGTAGCAAAGTGGTTAAGTGGCTGGGCTCCGAATCGGCACTCTGCTAGTTCGACTCCCACTACTGCCATAAACTCTGCGGGTGGCCTTGGATAAGCCATTCCTGTCAGCCCCAGCTCCCCAGCTGTATTGTGGCGATGATAAGAACACTGACTTTGTTCGCTGTCCTGAGTGTGGCATATATGCACACTGTTGTTGGTGGTGTTATATGCTAGAAAGTGATTGTTTGTGATGGTTTTGAATGGACGCCCCCCAAATTGGGAGAAAGCTCCGATTAAAAGAGGGACTTCTTTTGAGTGTGGGATCCTTGTGTCAATGTCTGTCTCATGTGCCTGATTTTGTTTCAGCTTTTATTTGTACCACTACTCACATAAGAACAGGAGCTGCTAGGGTTTTTAAAAATCAAATTGAAAAGAAATCAACAATGCCAGTATCAGAAATTACATTTTGTATTGACCACTTCTGGTTACCAGTATAGGGATTCAGCCAGCATGCAGAGCTTGATGGGGGCGTATGAAGCAAAAGGCTTGGCAAGAAAAAATGGAATTGCCTCTCATGTTGGGGCACTCGACACATTCATGTATTGACTTGTCTGCATGCATTTTCATTTGTATGTTTTTTGGCAGTATTGTTTGTGTTGGTGGGGACGGAATGTTCAGTGACGTGATGCATGGTCTGATTGGAAGAACGCAGAAGGATTCTGGCGTAGATCAAAATGATCCCACAGCGCCATTAGTCCCATGCAAAACAAGGATTGGCATAATCCCTGCCGGTAAGGATTGCAACGAGGTTAAACGTTCACCGTGCCTTCTCATTAAATGATGTATTGACATCCTCTTGTGCCCAAATGCACATGTGAAGGAATGGGACATGTCTTTCAAATACCTTCACACCACCATCCTAAGCAGTTATACCCTTCTAAGTCTGTTGTCTTCCATTGACTTAGAAGGGCGCAACTATATTGCTTAGGATGACTCTATGAGGGCCAATGCTTAACCGCAACATCATGTCTGCACAGAGGTCAGTCCCTCTGTATTCTGTGAGGCTTACTACCCAGGTGAGCCTGTATAGCGCAGCATCTCTCTTGGAATCACAAACCTGGGATACATCAGCTAATGTTCCTGTTGTGGCTTTACTACAGGCACTCCCAGGATGATGCCTGTGGCGCCTTCATGTCTGCCAACAGCTTTCCCGGTGCCCGCCAAGTGTTTTCAGAAAGTGGGGGTGGGGCTTTTGCCCAGCAAGGCTTCTGATTGGCCATCGGAGAGTCGATTGCTGTGGCAGCCGTTTTGTGGTTGGCTCTGCCTCTTGAAGCAGCCATTTTGTGGCTGCACCCATCACACTGTGTCAGAATTTCAGAGGTGCCTGCAGGCTCAAAAAAGTTGGGAGCCCCTGTTACACAAAGATAGAAAAGAAAGAAAGAAATCCTTCACATAGTTTCAGAGAACCTGACCCAACGCTCTTCCTTCATTTCCCAGGTAGCTCTGTCAAGTTGCAGAAGGAGCTTATTTGGGTGGGGAGAACACCGTGTTCAGCACAGAGCCCATACACATATTATGTGGGCTGAAATCAGTGCACATAGAGGGAGAGGAGCCAAGAGCACACTGGTCCCATCTATGTGAAATCACCAACTTGTGAGCGCATAGGTTTCTGCCTCATGATCAGGAATATTAAAAAATACTGGAGTTTCTGATCATGCACTGGGGGTGGGGGGTGGAGTTACCTGGATACACTTCCTGTACACATAAACTCCATGCTTTTGAGCTGATGATCACATGTTGGGTGGCAATCAGTGCCCTTGTGCCTGCTGCTCCTCTACCTGTAGTGATTTCAACACATGTAATGTCTGACCTGGATAGCCCAGAAGAGCCTGATGTCTTCAGATCTCAGAACCTAAGCAGGGTGGGCCTTGGTTAGTAATTGGATGGGAGACCTCCAACGAAGCCCAGGGTTGCAGAGGCAGGCAATGGCAAACCACCTCTGTTAGTCTCTTGCTATGAAAATACCTCCAGGGGCTGCCATAAATCAGCTATGACTTGAGGGCAGGATTTCATTTCAGTGTCTTGTATAGAGGGCTGCAGTCACACAGCCAAGAACAGCAACACAGTTGTGCATCACAGTTCCTTTAGAGACCAGGATGTTTACAGCTAACAGGTTAATGTAGGAGCGTGAATCCCTGTTATCCTCTACAATACACAGAATGTTGTTTTAGCTGAGCATAGGACCAGGCAGAGTTAACATTGTCATTTTGTCCATGGTTTGTGCGCACCTTGGATACGCATTTTCCAGCCTTCCTTATGATCAGACCAACTTGATAGTAAACAAAACATTCCAATTTATACATCAAAAAACAAGGCACATTTCCGAGCAATACAGGCACGGAGTGAGCATGTTTCTTGTTCCATTTGAAGACCCACAGACTGCTTTGGGAGGCTGGTTCAGAAAGGAAGGATTAATATCTTGCTGGTTATTGCCAGTGTAGGATAGTGATTAGAATATTGGATTAAGACTACGGACATCAGGGTTTAAATCCTCACACTGTCACAAAACTCACTTGGTTCTCTCAGGCCAATCCCACACTCTTACTCTGCCCTTCTTCAGCTGTGACAGACAGACAGATAGCAGCAACTTTTGTCTTTTCCTCCCAATAACATCTATAGTGCAACCCTAGGCAGAGTTAAATCCGGCGGACCCGCAAGACTGAGGTGTTCTGCCAGGCATATGGTTGAGTCCGGATCAGCAGTCATCCAGAAAGCCTCCTGACCGGCATCCTGGCGGAGGGGGGGGGAATGTGATTATCTGCCTCTCCATGTGAATTAAAGATTGATCATCCCCCCATATGAGTTACAGCTTGATTGAAAAGGACTGTTCCCCCTCTTTTACCCACCCCTTGGTGTTTTACTGGCAAGGGTGGGTTGCAGGCCTGCTGTCTGGGATCAGAGTTACGGGGATTTCATTGTTTAATTGATGTTTTAAATGTAAATTATGTTTTATTGTTGTAACCCACCCTGAGCCGCTTATGGGGAGGGTGGGATAGAAGTCCAATTAATAAATAAATAGTTCTAAGCTCAATGACTTCAGTGGACTTCAGTGTAACTCTACTTAGGAATGCATTGCTAGTCTTCTATATGGAGGGATTTGGCAAGAAGGCAGAGAAAATTCATCCACGTGTTCCCCGACTGCAGTCTGACGTAGTACAGCCCTGACCTAGATCTACCCATTAGGGAGCATGCCTTCCCTTAGGCCATTTATATAGTGACCCTACCTTAAATGCCACTCCATACATGCCTCCTTAATGTAGTTAGGCAAAAGGAAATGCCCAATATAGATATTCTGGAATAATCAGGCTATGGCTGCATCCCGATGGTAAAGGTTCTCCATTTTTCATTCATTGCCAGTACAAGTGAAGACGCTTTCACCCAGGAGTTTTCCGCCAACTTTCCTCCATCACCTGCTATTTTCCCTGTGTTTTTCCCTACCACATCATTGAATGGCTTTTTAAAAAAACTAGTAATTGTGCTATAATACTAATTACCCTTCAAAATCCTTTGGTGAGACAGTGGAGATGGAGACAGTGGTGGCCGCAAAGGGCTGATGGAAAGAAAATAGCACCCATTTGGGTATTTACCTGAAAAGAAGTGCCCATTCCCATAGCATGATAACATGCCTGGCCTGTGCTGTTCCCAGAAAAGACTGGAGATAAACAGATTTGAGGAAGAGTTTGCCGAGGATGCAGAAAGGATGATTGGAGCACAGTTAAACCACAATGTGATATGGATGCTCCTAAAAAAGCTCCCCAGTCTAGGAGCCACAGTAGAGAAAAGCCTTCAAGTTGAAGTAGCCCGTGTCTGTACGACAAAGATGTCATCAATGAACTGTTTAAAAAATGTATTTCTTTATAGTAAAGATTGGATTCTTCATTGAATATATAATTTTGTTCAAGGTTGGACATGTATAGGTTCGCTATGCTGGGGGCGGCTTAGCAGCCCATCATCAGCCCCTTAATTTGATAGTAGTATTGGGTCTTTAAATTTAAAATAATTCCTTCCTAAGACTATATCTAGGAGATTAAGTAGAAACGGGGTGGAAGGAAGCTGGTTCTCTTGGGCATAGAGTATAGAGTCTACCACCCTTCTAGCTCCCTCGTGGGGAATTGGAGGGATTTGACATCTAGTGTCATTAGGAATGCCGTTAATGGGACCTCCAGGCTCTCAACCATCCCAATGAAACTCGTAGTATCTTTGATGTAAGCAGGGGTTTTCTGTACATATGGTCGGAGAAAGCTGTCCGGAAACAAGCTAGGGGTTCTAACACCGAATTTGGCTCCGGCACAATTGATCTGCCTTGGGGGGGGAGAACCCCCCCCCCTTTATGGATCTTAGGGATGATGTTAATTAAGGCTTTGAGTTCTCTAATCTATTTCATTTGCAAACATCACCTCATCTAACACTATTTTAATGATTCTCTGAATCTGTTCAATGGGATTAGAGGTTGTAGTAGCCCATGTTTCTTTATTTTTTTTTTTTTTTGAAAAATTTTTATTGGGTTAGAATCCATTATTTCCACATTTACATTCAATTTTCCCCAATTTTTTCATCTCTAACCCCCTCCCTTTCCCCCCCCTTTTTGTTGACTTCCAGCAGCTTTCCAACCCTTTGTCCCCTTTCCCTTACTTTTATTAGCTTCCTCTATCTAAAACAAATATATATTCTCCATTATTCTAAGCAGTACATCCTTAACTATTTTTAACATTATATGCCCAAACTGTAAGCCTTTGTTTCCATCTTAGATAAACAATTTATCCCAATTTTTCAATTTCAGGTATTTCTATATATCATAAACCATATAGATCATACATTCGTTTATATCAAACAATTTGACTTATTCTCTATATATATTACTCATTCTATCTTTTTATAATAGTTCTATATATCTCTCCTCACGTAGTCAATCAATTTGACCCATCTATATCTTCAGACATTCAGTTTGGTACAAAACTTGTCAGAAAAAAAAGAAAATATTGTTAGTTAATCGCTCCTTATATTTAGTCCTTATAATTAATTATTTTCTCTATGTTCTGTTTGTTAACCTATATATATCTATATATATGTCAATCTATTAATCTGACTGCTTATTAATTCACATTTATCTCTTCTCCCCCCGGTAAAGTCTCCCCCCTCTACTTCAATACTTCAGTAGTTCTCAAACTGCCACAGTTTTCCTCCCACCTCCCATTTCTTCTCCAGGTATTGTTTCAGCTTCTCCCAGTCTGTGTTGAACTGCCCTGAGTCCAGATCTCTCAATTTTCTTGTCATCTTGTCCATTTCAGCCATATACAGCAATTTGTAAGTCCAATCTTCAATAGTTGGCACTTCTTGTACTTTCCATTTTTGCGCATACAAAAGTCTAGCTGCTGCTGTCATATAAAATATCAACGTCCTGTGTTGGGCTGGAATTCCCTCCATTCCCAAGTTCAGTAGCAGGAGTTCTGGGTTCTTATTAATTTGAAATTGTAAAATTTCACTCATTTCTCTTATTATTTCCCCCCAGTACTGCCTGGCTACCTCACACGACCACCACATATGATAGAGGGAGCCCTCATGCTTCTTACATTTCCAGCATTTATTAGAAGTATTCAAATTCCCTAGCGCAATCTTCTTTGGTGTCATGTACCAACGATAGATCATTTTATAAATGTTCTCTTTGATATTAATACATGTCGTTGTCTTCATTGTAGTTTTCCACAAGTATTCCCATGCCTCCATTGTTATTTCTTTATTAAAGTTTATAGCCCATTTCACCATTTGTGTTTTAACTATCTCATCCTCGGTATACCACTTCAACAGTACTTGGTATACCTTGGATATTCTTTTCTTATCTTCTTTAAGAAGGGTCTGCTCTAGTTCCGAATTCTCTATTCGTATACCTCCCTTTACAGAGTCCGAATTATATAAGTCTCTGATCTGTCTATACTGGAACCAATCGTAGTTAGGTGATAGTTCCTCTTGTGTCTTTATTCTAAGTTTGGATGCTTCAGTTTTAGTTATTTCTTTATACATTAAACATTGTTGTTCATTATCAACAGCTCTCGGGTCTATCACCTCATATGGAACCACCCACAAAGGGGTTCCTTCTTGTAGATAAATTCTGTACTTCTTCCAGATTATGTATAGACTTCTCCGAACAAAGTGATGCAGGAACATCGAGTTGACCTTTACTTTGTCATGCCATAAATATGCGTGCCATCCAAATATTTTTTTATATCCCTCTAGGGCTAATAGTTTCTTGTTCTTTAATGTCATCCATTCTTTCAACCAAACTAGGCAGATTGCATCATGATAAAGTCTCAGATTGGGCAGTTGCATTCCGCCTCTTTCCTTTGCATCTTGTAAAACTTTCACTTTCACTCGAGGCTTCTTGCCTGCCCAAACAAAATCTGATATTTTCCTCTGCCATTTTTCAAATTGTTTGGAGTCTCTGATGATTGGTATTGTCTGTAGCAAAAACATTACTCTTGGTAACACATTCATCTTAACTGCTGCAATCCTGCCCAACCATGACAAATTCAATCTATTCCATTTAATCAAGTCTCTCTCTATCTGAGTCCATAGTTTTTCATAATTGTTTTTGAATAGATCTATGTTCTTTGCAGTTAATTCGACTCCCAAATATTTCACTTTACTTGTTACTTCACAATCCGTTGTTTCCATTAACAATTGTTGTTTCTGCTTAGTCATATTTTTGCATAATATCTTTGACTTCTTTTTGTTAATGAAGAAACCTGCCAAGTCTCCAAACTCCTTGATCTTATCTATCACTCTTGGCATGTTCTCCAATGGGTCCTCTACAATTAACATTATGTCATCCGCAAATGCTCTGACCTTGTATGAATAGTCCTTTATTTTTATTCCACGAATTTCATCATCTTGACGTATTTGTATCATCAGAATCTCCAATACTAAAATGAACAACAATGGAGATAACGGGCAACCTTGTCTTGTTCCTTTACTTATCGTCAATTTCTTGGTCAATTCATCATTCACCACAATTGCTGCAGTCTGGTCTCTATAAATTTCCTTAATTGCTCTGATGAATCTTTCTCCCAATTGTAGCTTTTCCATAGTGGCAAACATAAAGTCCCAGTTTAAATTGTCAAACGCTTTTTCAGCGTCAACAAAGAAGAAACCAACCTCTTTGTCACAACGCTTGTCATAATATTCAATAGCATTGATCACTGTCCTTAAGTTGTCTCTTATTTGTCTGTCTGGCAAAAAGCCTGCTTGTTCCTCCTCTATGACTTCCGAGAGCCACCCCTTCAATCTCTCCGCCAATATCTTCGCAAAAATTTTATAGTCATTGTTGAGTAGCGATATAGGTCTATAATTTTTCACATTAGTCAGGTCTTGGCCCTCTTTTGGGATCAATGATATATTCGCTTCACTCCAAGTTTCTGGAATCCTTTGATCCCTTAAAACCCCATTCATCACCTCTTTTAGGAATGGTGCCAGTTCATTAGCCATTGTCTTATAGAATTTAGCCGTAAGTCCATCTGGCCCTGGCGCCTTTCCTAGATTTGCAGATTGTATTGCCTTACTTATTTCCTCGTCAGTTACTTCACTATTCAACTTATTTCTCCAAGCTTCCGAGATTTCTGGAAGTTTGGTTTTCTCCAAATATGACGCTATTGATTCTTTGTTTACTTCTTTTTTATTATACAGCTTAGCGTAAAATTTATAAAAGGCTCTACTAATGGTAGCCTGCTCCAAATACGTTTTGTTATCTTCGCAAATTTTATTTATTATCTTCTTTTCCCTTTTCTTCTTCAATTGCCATGCCAGGTACTTCCCAGGTTTATTAGCACCCTCAAACGCTTTTTGATTCAGTCTTTTGAGATTCCACTCCAATTCTTTATTGCTCATTGCTGTTAGCTGTTCTTGAAGTATTTTAATTTCCTGGTATACCTTCTTTTTCCCTGGTCTCTTTTTTAGCTGTATTTCTTTGGCTTTTATTTTCTCCTCAATCTCTTGTCTTTTCTCCTCTTTCTTCTTTCTTGCTCTACCATTTAAGTCCATTAGTATGCCCCTTACAACCGCCTTGTAAGCATCCCAAACTTTATTGGTTGGTACTTCTTTATTCACGTTGTATTGTATAAAAAACTTTGTCTCTCTTCTCAGTATTTCCATATTCTCTCTTTCCTGTAACAAGTCCTCATTTATTCTCCATGCTTTCCTTTTTCTCTTTTTTCCAAATTTCCACATAATTGGGTTGTGATCTGAGCCTACCATAGGCATTATTTCTACCTCCTTAGTCCATAATGCTAAGTCTTTTGAGGCCCAGATCATATCAATTCTTGATAATGTAGAATGCCTTGCAGAATAAAAAGTAAACTGTCTGCTTTTAGGATATTCTCTCCTCCATACATCTTCAAGAGTCTCTTGTTGAATCAACTCAAAAAAAAGCTTTGGTAATAGTCCTCTTTTCTTTTGTGCCGTTGTAGTCTTTTTGTCTAGTTCCAAGTCTGTCACTCCATTGAAGTCTCCAGCAAGAATTATCTGGTCGTATGCAAGATCGTCTAAATGCTTCCTTAAATCCTCAAAGAAGCTTTCTTTTGCACCGTTAGGTGCATAAAGTCCGACTACCAACACTCTCTTTAAATTCCAAATACATTCCACTGCTACAAATCTAGCTTCCACATCTCTCATAACAAATTTTGGCTGTAGCTCCTCTTTTATGTACAACACCACTCCTCTTTTTTTCTTGTTGGAGGCCGCTACATATTCTTTGCCCAATTTTCCAGATTTTAAATATTTTACATCCTGCTTTCTGATATGGGTCTCTTGCAAACAAACAATGTCACATTTTTGTTTTAGTAGCCAGTGAAAAGTATTTTTCCTCTTATTCGGTGAGTTTAGTCCATTTACATTCCAAGATAATACTTTACACTCCATACTCATGATCTTGTTGGTAAGTCTTTTTCATTGTCCTTAATAAATCGCTCCATCTCTCGCTCAGATCTGATGCGTTTTTTGGCCCCTCCAAACTCAAAGGACACTCCTTCCGGTAACTCCCATCTGTACCTGATTTTCATGTCCTTCAAAATCTGAATTAGCACTTTATATTTTTTCCGGTCCAGTAACACTGATCTGGGCAGTTCCTTCATTATAATAATCGTCTTGCCATCAATCTCCAATGGATCTTGAAACTGTTTTGTCACAATCCTCTCTTTCATATTTCGTGTTGTAAACTGCACAATCACATCTCTTGGTAGTTTCCTCTGGGTTGCTATTCTCGAATTCACACGGTATGCCACATCTAGGATAGCCACAACTTCCTCCTCCTCCTTCCCCAGGTACTCAGCCAACACCTCAGTCATCTGTTCTTGCGCTGACTTTCCTTCCACTTCTGGCAAGCCACGAAAACGTAGCTGCTTCTCCATATGTTTAGTTTCTGCAACTGACATTCTCCCCTTCACCAATCTCATCTCTGTTTGTTGCGTGTCTGCTAAATTCTCCATCGCGTCTTCTACTGTTTTAACTCTCTGCTGCGTTCCTTGTAATTCACTTCGTATTGTTTCCATACCTTTTTTCACTTCTGACAGCTCCGATTTTACTGTCTGTGTAACCTCTTTAACCTCTTTTATCAGCTCCAATTTCGTGTCCTTAAGTTCTTTAATCATATCTAAAAGTTTTTTGTCCAGGTTTTTATCCAGGTTTTCTATTGCCGATTGCCACTCTTTTTTTGACATTGTGGGGCTTGCTTTAGCTCGCTCCCACGAATCCGCTCTCTTCCTTAACTCCGTGGCGTAAAATTTAACGTTTTTCTATTTTAAATGTCCCGGTCTTCTTATAGAAATTAAATTTTAAAGAGTCCAAAATGTCGGGCGTCTTTTCTCTATGGTTTCTCTATGATTTTGTAATCCAAGATGGCCTACTTCCTCTTCCGCTGAAGCCGCGACCCTTCCCCTTTCAAAAATGGCGATTCCCTACTTCCTGCCCTCCAGCAAGGGCCGCTTCTCTCCAGCCACTCTATTGTTATTACGCACTTCCTGTCTCCCGTCTTCCCACAGCAGATCTCGCGATGGTGTCTTTTTCTCACAGCTCCAAAGCCACAGGTATTCAAAACAATAGTCCCATTTCTTTAATAACTTCTTTAAACTTAGTCTCTTTTTAAATTCGATTCCTGCCGAGTCTTCCCCTCCTTTTCACTAGTCTGTTGCAGTTTAAAAATCTACTTTTTTTCCTCTCTGTTTTTATCAATCTGTCCCGTCTCAGAAGATAATGATCTTTACCTTCTCTTCACTTTTCTCGGGTTGTAATCGCTGTTTCGATTTTAAGTTCTCCTCTCAGCTTCTTCCCCCAATCGATGCTTGGGTATGTAGGTCTTATGCCAGCCGAATTGGCCCCAAAACTGCCGCAGAGATTATAGCCGACCCGTCGCAAGGTGGGACCTCAAGGATCGGGGGGAGACTCGTTGTGTAGAGCCCCCCCTCGTCCGAGATCTAGCTCACCCTAGGGTCTTGAGCGTTCTTTGCCTGCTCCCCGCCTGAGAGCAGTCGGCCGCGGGCTATTTTCACCCCGCCGGCCGGTTAAAACGGCAGTCCGGTCAGCTCCGCAAGTGGAGCTGCGTTAGACCTCCATGGATCCCAAACAGGAAGTCATGTTTCTTTAAACTAAAAAGGTAATTATTAAGTATTTAGCTTCCTTGAACCTAGCTACATGACATCTCTCCGTATCTCTTCTTCCCTCTCTCCCTCTAAGCTACTATATCAATTAGTTTAACCTAAATAATCAAAGAAATCCTTCCATTTTTTCCAGAAGTCAGTTATCAACCTATTTTGTAAGTAGGTAGTCAGTTTGGCCATTGAAGCATATTCGTGAACCTTCTCTCTCCACTCTGGGAGACCAAGACAAGCATCGCTTTCCCATTTTCCTGCAAATAATGCTCTTGCTGCTGTCACCATATAGCGGAAGAGATCTCCTTGTTCTTTCCCCCCCATGTCTGTCTCCGGACTTACGAGCTAAGGAGAGCACGAGAGGCTGGCACGCTTGCACAGTCCCGAGATAGAGCACGAGCTGACCTGGTTTGGGAGCCTTTGTGTTTATTTAACCCTTGCCTTTAAAAAAAGAAGAAGGAACTCTGTGTGTCTATAATTGGTCTCACAAGTACACAACTGATCTGAGCAGGCCCACTGGAAGGGCCTCACTATCCCTTCCCCTCACAGTTAAAAGGGTGGCTACCGGTTAAAAGACACTGGCCTGGTTGGAGAAGGTCTGAAGAGCAGCTGCCCTAGAAGGCTGATGGGACCTGTCCCTTTCCTGACAGATCCAGGGTGAATGGGCCACAATGGGCTGTGGAGAAAAGGGTAGCTGGTCCCAGTAGGCTGCTGAAATCAGGCTCGCTTGTCACTTCTGCTCCTTCTGACTGGCAGGTCTTGTCCCTGTGTGGCGCAGCTGGAATTCTCCCTCTCTGAGGAACGAGCTTCTAATAGCATCGGGTACCCGCAATAGCCCTCCTTTACAGGCCTCACCTGTAGGCCTTGGTAGCTTCACCTGCCATTCACTGTTCATGCGTTTTATCAAAAGTACACTGTGGTGAACACGCACGGCAGAAAATTCACAAGCCCTTGCGAAAGATATTCCTTGTTAGCTTCATCGGGCACCTCTCTTCTTCCCTTGTGAAAATGACCTCAGATATCTTTTCCTAAAATGGTTGAGCAGAGTGTCTCTGTGCATATGTAAGACTGTTTTTGCCTCAGACATGAGTAATCCTTATCTAGTCCTCATAAACTGAGAGTAAGGGGTCAAAACCATGTAGCTGAAAATCCTCTGGGTTAGATTTACAGTCCTGGTCTCATTTCACACATATCAGGAGTTCCTTTCAGTTTGGTTTCCAAAGGTTTTATGTATATATCTACAAAAGACTCTTTCCCCCCAAGACTCTTTCCCTCCCCCTTTTAATTTGCTCCCCTAAAATTCACTTCTTTTGGAATGTCACATTATGGATTGTAGCTTTTATGAGATGGTGATAAAAAGTCCAAGCCATCAATTTTCTCTTCGGCTATATCATGCTGCCACTTTGGCATGTCCCATTTGAACCAGAAACATCCCCTTTACTTCTATGTTAATTAACTTGCAGTGGGTTCGTGGGCACACAGCGAAGCTTGCTATGTCCAAAGAGGCCCCAACTTCTACAGCTCTGCTTTTCATTCAGCTGCCTTCATCCCCACCAGCCTGCTTGACAAATCAACCCCTTTGCTTAAATACACACGAAGCTTAATTCTTTTATCCCACGTTGGCAAACAGTCCCCAGCTTCACAAAAGAATTTTCACTGCCAGCTTTGTAACAATAGATCCATCTCCCTCTACACCGTTCTGGAAAATTGCATTGACCCTGATGCAAACTAAGGGAAAGCAAACACCAACATTTGCCCTGTCACAGTGCATAAATGGGAGGCGGAGGGGTGCTTGCTTTAGGGACTAAAGCGAAAAGGAAGTTTTCAGTTTGGGCTCTGCCTTGCCAAGGACCATGTCCTGAACACCATATGCCCTGTTCAGAATTAATGAAGGGAACCGCACCATTGCTGGCTCCTGGTAACTCCCTGATTCGTCCGTCCCAGGCAAATGTGGACGTGGCCAGCCTGCAGACGCCGGCTACCACTGCATTTGCAGATCTCATAGCTCCATATGTCTTGAGAATGTGAGCCGAGCCACCCATACCAAAGCAGAGTTAATAGACAGTATCATGAGTGCCAATGCAGCCTAAAGTCTTCGTTCGCCTAGATACCAGTTGTTAAGGAGAGAAGAGAGCACCAAAGTGGAAAGAAATTACTCTTCTCTCCATATCATTATGATGCTGTCCAAGTATGCTAGTAAAATGTTTCTTCCTTTCCTAGGTTCAACAGACTGCATATGCTATGCAACAGTTGGCATCAATGATCCGGTAACATCAGCATTACATATCATTTTGGGTAAGTATCTAATACTGCAGCTGGGAGACTGGCAGGAACAGGACTTACCTTAACAGTGGTCTTTCGTTGCCATACTCCCCAGAATTTTTCGTATTGGATTTTTGGCCCAACTCTGTGCTAGATAGGAACACCAGATCTCTTGTTTCGATATTAGTTGCTAAAAAAATGGTATCAGAAAATCTGGGAGTGATATTTGGTGGGTAGGATTATGCACAACCCGTTTTTTGGGAACTTGCATATGGCAGTCCCTTTCTTTGAATACGATGAAATATGGAAACCAATTTTAGATGTTTCAAATGCCAAAGAAGTAATTCCCCCAATGCAACAAAGTTTAAATGCTTATTTATTGTAATTCTTGGGTTTTTAACAATTTGCCAAGAGTGGTTTTGATAATGTCTTTTATGGTTTAGTTTTAATCCCTTTCTTGTTTGTATTGTACAGTTTTATCATTTCTTGTATTAAATTTGGATTAATAAACAAAAAACAAAAAAAAACAGTGATCTTCTGATGCCATAGCATCACTTCGAGCGTCATAATCAGAAGTGACATCACTACATCGCTGGACACTCTAAAATTCACCCGAAACTCAATGTTGTCAAAACCTGCAACATGGTGATGTCACTTCCTGGTATTTAGCTGAAAATGACATGGCTCAGTGATACAATATATGTCTTGTATGCAGAAAATCCCATGTTCAGAACCCTGGTAACTCTAGTTAACCCAGGTCACTGGTATTGTGGAAAAGTTTTCTCTGCCCAAGAGCTGGAAAAATAGTACTGGAATAAACAGTATTGAGCTAAACAGACCAAGGGGACGTCACTTGATACAAAGCGGCTTTACAGTACTGATAGGCACCTGAAAAATTCCATCATGATTCCCCCTTTAAGTATTATAACGGTTAGTGCTGAATCTATTCTCACCATTCTTAAAGGTTAAGAGGCAGCTGCCCTATAATCTGAAATGGTTCTCATCAACAGGGGACAGTCAACCTCTGGATGTCTCTTCAGTACATCGCAATAAAACATTTCTGAAGTACTTTGTGTCACTACTGGGGTATGGATTTTATGGAGATGTATTGAAAGACAGCGAAGAGAAGCGCTGGATGGGGTCTGTCCGATACGACTTTGCAGGTAAAAGAATTAAAACACAGCACTGTTTGTGTACAGAAAACCAGTCTATCGATAAACACTTTTGTGGGGGGCAGGGAGTAAAATTATACTCCTTTCAGGATGTTTCAAGCGTAATTGACCATTACCTACTTCAGGAGCTTTATCAGTATTTAAACTATGTCGATAACCCTGAAGTTTGCTTCTGTCTTCCGAGCAGACACTTGAAAATGTGGAAACCTTTTTTCAGATGTTTACAGTGGTTGGTTGGTTTTTAAATAAGCAGATCGATTTGACTCTCACATTTCTTTTTGTAGAAAGCTACAACTCAATAGGGTCAGTGTTATAGGAACAGAGAGAGATTAAAGGAGGATTCAGTTTTCAAATGGTAGAACCTGTTCCGCTCTGCTTCTTCATGCCAGGCTTCTGATTTGTCATGGTGATTTCCAGGGTTTTTTTCCTGGGAAAAGAGGTGGCGGAACTCTCAAGAGGGAAATGAGGAAGAAACACATGAGATTCTTTGAAATCATATTATTTTCAAGCACTATTGCCGAGTATTTTCAAGAGGTGCTGGAACTCCATTCCCCCGTGTTCCCCCTAAAAAAAAGCCCTGGTGATTTCTCATCTCTTCACTTTTATATCTAAAGCCACAGGATGAGTCAAATCTATGTGTAAAAGAGAGAAGAACACAAATAGATTTTACTCATCCTCCAGATGTATCATACAGGGCCGGATCTATGGTTGCCGGTGCCCAGGGCAACCGAAGACAGGCCACTTGCACACGCGCACACCGTGCGCATGCTCATGGCGCTGCTTGATGACGTCACTTCCATGATGTCATTGCGCAGGGCAGTGCTTGCTGCCCTGCAGTAAGCCAGCTGTCCCGGCACGCCACGGAGCTGGTGGTGGCAGCTTGAGTGGCTGGGAGGCCGCCCGCGCCATTCGCCTGCCCTGCTGGACAGGAGGCGGCTGGCTTGCCGCGCGCCCCCTGTCCTGCGGGGCAGGCGAATAGCGCGGGCAGCCTCCCAGCCACCCGCGCTGCCTTTTACCTGCCCCGCAGGACAGGGGGCACGTAGCAAGCGTGCCCCCGTCCTGCCACCCACGTGCTCCCAGGGCTGGCAGCTGTGCCCAGCGCCCCCTCTTTAGCGGCGCTGGGGGTAGACTACCCCCCCTTCTCCCCTGTCGATCCGGCCCTGGTGCCATAGGGCACAGAGGTTGGTTGCCACCTTTTTGTTTTCCGGAGATGCCACTGTACCTTTAACAGCTGTGAAAGGTAGTATGCCAGGAAAACAAAATGGTGAGAAAATGCAGCAAGCAGAGTTTTCCTCCCATCACTGCATCTCCATTTCAGGAAAGGTTTTGCTCCTGAGCATCTGTTTTGATCTCCAAAATGCCACAACTCAAGAGCATAGATTCAGGAATGACAAATGAAATAATTTCTTCACATAACATACAATTAACTTGTGGAACTCACTACAGGACAGCCACTATCTTAGATGGCTTTAAGAAAGGATTAGCTAAATTAGATAAATTCATGGAGGATAAGTCCATCAACGGCTATTATTAACGGAATCTTCACATCTGGGTCAGCATAGAGCAGAATACTAGTTGCCAAGGGGTTGCTAAGTTAGGTTGCCAGTTCCTGCTTTGGAAACTCCTGGAAATTGGAGGTGGGACATGAGGAGAGTGGAGTGTGGAGAAGGGAGGAAGTTCAGCAGGGATATGATACCACAGAGTCTACCTTTTGAAGCTGCCTTTTCCTCTTGATCTCTAGTTTGGAGATCAGTTGTTATTCCAGGAGAACTTCAGGCCCCACCTGGAGGTACAGAGTTATCACAGGAAAATGCCAGGTGCAGAGAAAGATGTAGAAGCTCAAGTTTCTTCAGGTGAAATAGGAAGGAAACAAAGAAAGTGACGGGGAGGGAGGATCCACAACGCAACACAACTCAAGGGTCAAGCTATAAGCATTAAAATATATTCAAAAATATATATTTATTATATAGTGTACGTAGTAATAAAATTAAAAGCAAAGAGCCTGAATGTCAGGCTGCATAGGAAAGCTTTAGGTAAGTTGTAACGTTCTCCAAATACAGTTGATAGACATGTCAAATAACCAGCACAAGACCATATGCGTTTCGGCCCCAGGGCCTTCCCCAGCAGTCAATAATACAACACTTCAGCAATAAACAGACCCACACATCCAGAAATCAATATGTATTCTGCCCTGATGTTATTATCTGGAAATGAAAATAGAGAAAAGAGGACAAAATTTTTTTGTTATAATGAGAATAAACATCATTATACTATAAAAAATATTTTTGAAAAAAAACACCGCCAATTTTACCTCACGTATTAAGTGGTATGATGTAAATTACTACAGCAGGCCATGGATCCCTTCACATGGTAACTGCCCTCACACAAAGCTCTCCATTGGTATTATATTCTGTAGAGCAAACATTACATATGAACTGGATTTTACATAAATAAACATTTAAACCTAATTGGGGAGGAAGCTGGGGCACTATAGGACAAAAAGTGAAGAAAACTGTATGTTCCAATGAGGTAGATTTTTTCTTCCCATCAGGTAAGAAAAGTACCCATCAGGTACTGTTGTCAGTACCTCTTTAGTCTAAGGCACGTTGTGCAGCCATACAAGCTTGGGCTTTTTCAATGGCTGCCTCATGCTTGTGGAACAGCCTTCTGGAAGAGATCAGAGGAGCTTCTACTCCTGGCTTCCTGGTGAGGGTGCAAAAGAGCATAATTCCAGAGAACTTTTGTAGCAACCTGAGCCTGGGTAAAGGGGGGGCACTTTCATTTTCATTTCTTTTTTACAGTAATTTGACCCATCACGTAACACCATTACGCTAAAAAGAAACTCCAAAGCATAGAATAGAACAAATAAAACAATTGGAATTAAGATCTAATTTGTGTGTGTGTGTGTTATGTGCTGTCAAGTCGCCTCCAACCAATGGCGACCCTATGAATGAAAGACCTCCAAAACATTCTATCATGAACAAACTTGCTCAGATCCTGCAAACTGGAGGATGTGGCTTCTTTTATTGAGTCAAGCCATCTCATTTTAAGTCTTCCTCTTTTCTTATTGCCTTCTACTTTTCCTAGCATTATTGACTTTTCCAGAGAATCTCGTCTTCTCATGATGTGACCAAAGTACAATATCCTCAGTTTTGTCATTTTAGCTTCTAGGGAGAATTCAGGCTTGATTTGATCTGGAACCCACATTTGTCTTTTTGGCTGTCCATGGTATCCTCAGAACTCTCCTCCAGAACCATATTTCAAATGAATCCATTTTCTTCCTGTCAGCTTTCTCCACTGTCCAACTTTCATATCCATACATAGTAATGGGGAATATCATCGTTTGGAATATCTTGATCTTGTCCCCAGAGAGACGTCTTTATCTTTAAGTATCTTCTCTAGCTCCCTCACAGCTGCTCTTCCAGGTCTCAATCTTCTTCAGATTTCTTCATTGTAGTCTCCCTTTTGGTTGATGACTGAACCAAGGAATAGAAAATCTTGGACAATTTCAATTTCCTCATTCTCAACTTCAAAATTGTGTAATTCCTCAGTAGTCTAGTTACAGTAGTTAATTCCTCTAGTTACAATACAATAAAATTTCTGACACCTGAATATCACCAAACAGTATCTGGCTACTTGGTAGGTAATCTGGACATTCTTATTGGACAGAAGGTCTGGCTTTTTCAGTGAGACCAGAAATTTCACCTAAAGAGGGGATTTTCCTACCAGTGGAGCCTAAGGTGCTTTTAGATTGATGTTTTAATATATATTTGCTGCTTTAATGTTTCTTGTTTTAGCTAATAGTTTTTATATTGACATTACCTGCCTTAGATCCTGAAATGTTCAGGAGAAAATGGGGCATATGAATATTTAAAGGAGGGTCTGCAAGACATTGACTGAAAAATAATCTCTATTCTGCTTTAGAACAGATCTTTTTAAAAAAGGTCTTTTTCCCCTCTCTCCAAGGTTTCAAGACTTTCCTTTCCCACCATTACTATGAGGGCACGGTATCCTTTCTTCCGGCAACACATACGATGGGATGCCCAAGAGACGGAAGATCCTGCAAAACTAAGTAGGCTAAACATATTTATTTTTCTGTCCTACTGATGTTGGAAAATACTGTCCCCAGGTAACCGGACAGCCCAAAACAGAGTTCTTGATTCCTAGCTTAATATCCAGGTTCCTTCTTTGGGCAAATTAAACATTGCAATGGATGTTATACTGTAGATTTGGAAGGAGTAAAATTACCAAATGTTCCTGTTTCCTAGTTCAATAGTAGATGCTGTAAGCTTCCCTACGCTACACGGAGTGCTACATGTCACAGCAAGAGTAACACAGGCTAGATTTCCGCAAAATAAGCAAATCCAGATACGATAGACAGAGGAGCTGTGCCTTACACCAAAGGAGAAAAGCCAAGCATTCCTCTAACCCCTCTGGCTCCCCAGCAAATCTGACATAGGGAATCCCTGAACAAATGCCTGAAGAAGGTAATGAGATGGAGGAGGGTGAATAAACTGAATCTCAATCCAGACAAGACTGAGGTCAATGAAGAACCGGATCAAGGACTGAGGAATCAGTCTGTCCTGGAAGGGCTCTCTATGAAGGAGCAGGTTCATAACTTGGGGATGTTATTGGATCCTGGTCTACTTTCAGAGGTGGAGAACATCTTGAGATGTTTTTGTTCCTGCCTCAACAGGGAGAGCAGCGTCTCAGGCTTCTGCCTTGGACTACTATATACTTTTCCTTCTTTCTACCTTTCAACACTGTGATCCATGCTGCGAACACATCCAGGTTCAATTGCTGTAATATAATGCACTGTACGTGGGACTGCCTTTAAAAGCTGTCCAGATACTTCAGCTGGTCCAAAAGGCAACAGGCTACTGTTGGGTGAGATACAAGGATTATATCAACCCACTGCTGAAAGGTCTACACTGGCTGCCCATTTGTTTCCAGGCACAATTCTAAGTGACTTTAAGACCCAAAGAGCTTGGGGGACTAGAGGACTCAACAGACCACCTCCAGTCTTCCTGTATGGTCCAGCATGACAGTTAAGAGCCTCTCCCCAGGCCCAGCTGTCTTGTGCTCTTGCCTTCAAAGGTGAAGTAGTTGGTGACCAGAGACAGGGCTTTTTTAGTGGTAGCGCCTTGCCATTGGAATGCCCTCCCACTGAGGCTCAGTTCACATCTATTTTGCTGTTCTTTAGGCAACAGGTGAAAACTTATCTTTACTTAGACTTTCAAGGGAGGGGTTCTATATTTTCTAGTTGTTTTTTATAATAACAATAATAATGACTTCCGATTTATATACCACCCTTCAGGGCAACTTAATGCCAGGCTCAGAGAGGTTTACAAAGTTATTATCCCCACAACAATCACCCTGTGAAGTGGGTGGGGCTGAGAGAGCTCTGAGAGAGCTGTGACTGACCCAAGATCACCCAGGTGGCTTCAAGCGGAGGAGTGAGGAATCAAACCCAGTTCTCCAGATTAGAGTCCTGCTGCTTCTAACTACTACACCAAACTGGTATCCACTTCTAGTATTAGGGCTGTTTATGTGTATAACTGTAAGATCTGTTATGTTGTTTTTTGTGGTTTAGTATTGATGATAATATTATACTGATTGTTGTTACAATTTCTTATCTTTGTTTTTACTTCAAAATCCACCTCAAGCACGTCTCTTCAGAGGTGGCATACGCATTTTCTAAATAAAATAAATAATATAGGGGGAAAACTTGCTAATTCTAGATGTGGCAACAGTTCGCCTCCTGAACATAAGCAAAACCCATTCATCAAATCTTCCCAACAAAAATAGAGAGGGTAGGAAAGGTAATTGTGATGTCTCCGGCACGTACACATGAAGTCCACCTTTCCTTCTCTGGCCATAAAGCAAAAGAATCCAGAATTATTAAAAGGATCCTGCTCTTTGGCATCCAGCTCTCTTGAATCCATGGTTGTTTTTTTGCCTCCGCAATTGTTCTGTGAGATAAACTTTTTATACCTTTAACACTTGAAAGACTACCGATCAATTTTTGTTGAAGAAAAAGGAAACACAGTGCTGCTAAATACTGTTGGATGTGTCTGAAGCCCCAAAGTAGTGATTTCCAGTGAGGCACCCATGGATGCTATGGGGCCCATTGATATATTTCCTGTCACACACTTGTTTCTGTTCCAAATCGAAGAACCAACTTGGAACAGGAGGTGGTTCAGAACACCTCAGGAGGCTTCACCTTTGGGTCTGCAGGGAATACCCATTCAGAAATAGCAGCCCTCATGATAGCAGGATGTTTGGCCCTGAACCTCCAATCATGTTCTAATTACCACTTTGAATGGCAGCCATTCGTGACAACCATTTGTGGTGGCATTCACTTCCCTTTCTCAAAATCCCGTAAGTTCCCACAGGCTCAACAAAATTGGGGATCCTTACCCTAGAGAGAGATAGTACGTAATATGAAGCTTGATGGGATGCTGATTTGAGTCTATGGAGGGCTTATGTTCATACGGGTATCAATTATGGGTGTCAACCATGGCTTTTTTCAGCTGGAACGCAGTGGAACAGAGTTCCGGAACCTCTTGAAAATGGTCACATGGCCAGTGGCCCTGCCCCCTGATCTCCAGACAGAGGGGAGTTGAGATTGCCCTCTGCGCTGAGTGGTGCGGAGGACAATCTAAACTCCCCTCTGTCTGGAGATCAGGGGGCGGGGCCACCGGCCATGAGACCATTTTTGCTAAGGGCGATTTAAACTTTAAAAAAAAACCTTGTTCCAGCTGACCAAAAGTGACATCATTGTGCGGTCCTGAGTTCCACCATCTCTTTTCCCAGAAAAAAAGCTCTGGTGTCAACTGATACCCATATGAACATACAAAGATTATATGAATATACAAAGATTATATTGATGGTTGTACAGTTTATATGTTATACCCCACCTGTCAAGAGCCCAGGGTGGAAAGCAGCAAGCGTAAAACCTAAAATTAGAATATCATCCATTATAAAACTTAGGAACACACAAGAGCCAAAATAAAAACAGAATTCAGATTTGTGAAAGTGAGGAGAATTAAGCAGAGTCCACAACGGACTCTCAAAAGCTTATACCACAAAAACTTGTTGGTCTCTAAGGTGTTGCCGAAATCCTGCTGCTCCGTAGTGGAGTGACTGAGTTCAGAAAGCTCTAAAATGTGCCGATTTGGTTGGAAACATGCCCCAACTCTATCAATATTAGGAAACTTCAAAACTCCCTATCAGAATTAAAGTTCTTTGCTTCAATATAGCATTCGCTGATGGTGTTCTAGAGTGCTTAGCATAAGGTTTTCCGGTCAATGATATTAACTACGTTGCCCTCCGCAAGCTGGCATCCTGTTCTCACAATATATATGTATATAAATTTAACGTGATTTCTTCCTTGTAGTCAAAACCGAATTATCTTCCAGGTGCCGCGTTTGCAAGCAAAGCAAGCGACAGCTGGAGCAGCTTCAGAAGTTTGAAAAAGACCGACACGGTAAGTTAATACTGCACGGAATTCAGCCCTGGATAGTTAGGCGACTGGGCCTTTTCCCTCAAGCAAGTTTGTTATACGAATTATTATAAAAACGAAACCCTAAATGCAGAGGGATGGAGACTGAGCTTGCGAAGATTGCCAAAGGAGATTCAAAGAGGGTTCTGGCCAAATAGGCTTCTTTACAAGTTACATTTTTCTGGTGGTCAGTATTAATGTTCATTCATTGTAAATGGGCCGGATTTTAGTCCAGTGGCATCTTAGAAACCAACAAGATGTTCAGGGCATAAGCTTTCGAGAGTCAAAACTCTCTTCTTCAGATCATACATGGTGATTGTATATAACAACAGTTACAATTACAGGACACACTAAAATATATCTCGATTGCATTTGCTGGTGACTTCCTCAGTACCGCTTTACAAACCTGCAGTATAGTCAGTGTGTTCAACATATAACATCCACTGTTGGTCATAGGCATGCTGACAAGGCATTAAACTCCAGACTTCCCAGTCCTCGTTATCCGATAGCAGTGATCCCAACATGGCATCCACGGGTGAGCGTTGGCATCCAGTTGCATCTTGAGTCTTGGAAATGTCCAAGACCAGAGGGTCTTGGACAGAGAACTTTGGATCTCTCCCTACCAACTAACTAACTAGCAAGCCATGCAGCTTCTTCGAGGCAGGCCTTTCATAGCCATAGTCACAGAGTAGGTTTGCCAGGTCCCCTGGGCTTGAAATTGAGGGCTGGGGGGCATGCCAGAAGGCTGTTTTTTTTATCAAATTGGCCTTCACATGACCCATTGCTTCCACATCGCACCAGGAATGACGTCATAACCAGTGTGATCAGGGCTCATTTCGAGGGGGAATGCGCCGGAACGCAGTTCCAGTAGCTCGCCAAAGAGGTCACATGTCAGGTGGCCCTGCCCACCTGACTCTTGGCAATTTTGGGCCCATTTCAGCCTGGATTGGGGCCGAAATGGCCCGGATTGGGCCTCTGATGGGTCGTGGATCACTCTTCCATTCAGCAGCGGCCCAATCCTGACCATTTTGGGCCCCTTTTCGGCCATTTTCAGCCCCTTTTTGCCATTTTGGGCCCAGTTTTGGTCCTGAATGGCCAGGATTGAGTCCAAAACAGCCAGGATAGATGATGTCAGGGAGTGTGGCATATGCAAATCAGTTATGCTAATGACACACTTCCGGTGATGGTAAGGGGTGTGGCATATGCTATTGAGTTATGCTAATGAGTTCCTCCCGCTCTTTTTCTACGAAATGACCCCTGGTGATGAGGAAGTGCTCATTCCCCTCCCTTTTCCTATTGCCAGCTGGGTGAGAGGTGGCAGAAGACAGGCTGAGAGCAGGAGATCCCCTACGGCCACCCAGGAAATGGGATCCCTGTCATAGAGACAGACTTTCTTCTGTCTCTGGGCTTGGGAATTTCTCTCTGCAGCCACTTAGGGAGCAAATGCTCCCAAACTGCATCTACCAATGCAAAAAAAACAATCCTGCCCCCAATGGCAGCCATTTTGTGAGTTGCCCCACCTCCATGGCTGCCATGTTCAAAATGACAAAAAATGCTCACAGATTCAACAGAACACTGGAATGTCTTTGATCCATCCACTACTATATCCAGGCTCACCTCACTACTGGAATTCAAAGTACATACTGGAACGTTGCCGCATAGCTAGCGTTTTGTATGTACAGCTATTCTGAATGCCATGCTAAAATGTTCAATTTTGTTTAAATGACAACATTAATCCAGCTGAGAAAAGAAGTAGTCCAGACAGTAGCAGCAGCTGGGATCTAGCTGAAAACACCACTTTCACCGATGGATTGTGTGGCGTGAAACAGCTGTTGAAGAACAGGCAGTGGAACAAAATTCCCTTTTGTTGGGAATCCCATAATTCACTTTGCTGGCTCTGTTTCATAAATGTGAATTTTTTTTCATGTTATTTTTGCAGATATATATTGTCAGGATGCAATTTGTACCTTTTCTGAGTTCCAAAGGGCATCGTCTTGATTTAACTACTTTGATAATTGGTGGTGGAGTGCCCTCAAGTTATAGCCGACTTATAGCGACCCCTAGTGGGGTTTTCATGGCAAGAGACTAACAGAGGTGGATTGCCAGTGCCTGCTTCTGCAACCCTGATCTTCAGTGGAGGTCTCCCATCCAATTACTAACCAAGGCTGCCCCTGCTTAACTTCTGAGATCTGATGAGATCAGTCTCACCTGAGCTGTCCAGGTCAAAGCACTTCAATAATTACATCACAATAAAGAGCATCTATAATTTTTGTTTTCCTAAGTAGAGGAGAATATATACCAGCTGATATACTATTGGTTGCTGATATATTCAAGTGACAAAGACAACTCCTTTCTTTCATGCTGCACATCACACATGCACGCACCCTTTGTCTATGGGCACTTTTGGAATTTGAGAAAGTGTAGGCTCTAGCACCATAAAACAGTTGGCATGAGAACATGGCCAATCACAAAATGCTACCACTGGTGGCAGGCTCAGCTCTTTGCTTTCTGAAGGAAATACTGTTTAGTTCATTGTCCATCTTCTTTGCAGTCCTACATGGGACTGCGCGTGCGCAGGCCTGCCAATCAGTAGAATTTCAAGCTTTAAGTCCACTAGGGGGTGCTCGTCCCAGCTTTTTGCGCCTAACGGTACTAGGAGACAGCACCCCATCCCCTCAGTTCCTTCTTTGGGAAGGTTCAGCTCGTCCGTGTGCATCCTAGAAGGAAAAAGAGAAGGAGAGGGTAGCAGAGGTGGTGCTCAATGCTAGAAGATACAACATGAGAAAATCATATAAGTTTAAATGGGAATGTTTCAGTATATGGGCCCAAAGCAAGAGTTTGAATCACTTTAACAGTCAACTGTCAGATATCCTGGAATTTTGTTATTTCTCACGGATGAGGGTCTACTGAACTCATCTATTAAGGTATACTTGGCTGCTGTCTCCACGTTCCACCCCAAAATTGATGGCAGAACAGTTTTCTCACATAGTTTATCCAAATCTTTCTTTCACCTGCTAGGAAGATTGTTCCCCAATGGTCATTACAGCTGGTATTGGCGGAAATTACGAAACCGCCATTCGAACCACTGGCTAGTTGTGATTTAAAGTTTCTTTTTTGTAAGGTGGCATTTTTGGTGGGTATTACCTCCATTAGACAAGTGGGTGAACTAGAAGCCCTGAGATCTGACACACACACACCACCCCCATTCTTGTAGTTTCATCAGGGAAAGGTAGTTTTGAGACCTGGGCCATTTCCACACGGCTTACCTTGTTCCGGAAAACAGTGAAATCTCGCACGAAATCGCGTGAGATTTTGCAGTTTTCCGGAACACAGTAAGCCATGTGGAAATGGCCCTGGTCGTAAATTTAGGCCTAAGGTAGCGACCCAGTTTCATCTTTCACAGGACATAATACTTCCTGTATATTTTCCAGAGCCTTCTAATAGTTCAGAGAGGGACTTTACATTCATGAGATGTTCAAAGAGCTATACTTTTTGATCTACATCGTACGCTAGTGTTCAGAAAAGAAAAACAGTTATTTGTCTGTTATGCTGGCCCCCAGAAAGGGAAAAGGGCCATGGCTCAATCTATAGCCGGGTGAGTTAAATTAACAGTTTAACTGTTACACAACGGCTAACTTACCGTGTCCACTGGAAGTGGAAGCACAGTCCATCAGATCCCAGGCCTCCTCAGCTGCCTTCCTGAAAGGAGTCCCTCTGCGAGATATCTGCAGTGCAGCGACGTGGTCATCTTCAGAGACATTTGTTAAACATTCTGCCTTAGACATGATGGAGAGAAGAGAGTCAGCAGTGGGACAGGCTGTACTTCACCCCTTATTCCAATGAAGAACACACCCACCACCAAGGTAAGGAGCTTGTGAGTCTCCCATGTGGGTCTGCACAGAAGACAGACAATGAAAACAGGGTTGCACTTACCATAACTGCTGTTCATTGACGTCTTCTGTGCAGGCACACACACCCTCCCTCCTACCCTGCTGTGCTTCTTCAATACTTACTTGTAGAAGCCAGGAGGAACTGAGGGGAGGCAGAGCCGTCTCCCGCGAAAAGCCGCGCATGCATTCCAGAGAGAGACGAATGCCCCTAGTGGACTTAAGCTTGAAATTCTACTGATTGGTAGGCCTGCGCACGCGCAGTCCCATGTGTGCCCACACGGAAGACGTCAGTGAACAGCAACTCTGTTTCAATCACTGTAGCCAAGCTGAGGGCACATGACTGATGTGCCTGCCTGGGATGAATTCAGCACTTTGCTTGTCAGTCACTTGATAAGGAAATGCAGCCCACACCGGCCCTGCAAACATAAATCTTATTTAAAAATAAGTCTTTTCAGCACTGATGTCTTGCAGATAACCGCTATATAGTAATGCGCACTGTTATGCATTGTACAAATAATCGTCGGCAGCGCCTTAGCGGCCTTTTCTTTTCACCCTTCTGAGCATATCTGTTATTCCTTTAAGGGTATGACAGAAGAAATCAATGGCATGTTATTAGAGGAAAGTTCTTAGCCATCAATGCGGCCAATATGAGTTGTGCCTGCCCGCGGAGTCCGAAAGGCCTTTCCCCATCTGCTCATTTGGCAGATGGCTGCGCAGACCTCATTCTTGTCCACAAATGCTCCCGATTCAATTTTCTGAGGTACCTCATAAGACATACTAACGAGGATGATCAGGTATGTATTCACTCTGTAGGATTGTGATATTTTTTCAAGGGGCTGAGCAGAGACTATCCATGTTCTCATTTTTTTTTTAAAAAAAGACATTTTGGAGGGGTGACTTACAAAAAATTCAGATATGGCATAGCTTTCTGGAAGCATCCGACTATTTTATATGTTTCTACATAAGAGAACTTCTGAGTTGCCCAAATAGGTAGTTTCCTTGTGAGTTCGGGAAATCAGCGTACAAGGAGAAGCAGCGAGAAGGGGTAACTAAGGATGATTTCTCCACCAGTGCATACGATGATTGTTCCTCTAGAGAACTCTTAATAAAATAGGCAGATGTTCAGTAGGAATGGTTTTTATTAAAGGGGTAGCAAAAAGCAAACACACAGGAAATCACACAACACACACACAGAGCCAACTAGAAAACAGGGAGGAAAATGGAGAGGAGTGTCGGGTCGGGTGATATTTACCAGTCTAGAAGGTAGGGGACTTCCTTAGGATAGCAGCTTGAGCAACCAGCACTTTGCAGCAGGAAGAGAGAGGCTCAGACACGCGCCCGAGGGTGAGTGTAGGATCTAGGAACACACACACAGCTGTGGCTGAGGGCAGTGTAATTATATTGTATAATGTACCCGGAGGCAGGATTGGGTGTCTCCGCCCCAAAACAAATGTTTAATGCTTGTTCTGGAGGTGAAAACAATACCTTGGAAGAAGTTTGATTGGGAGAAACTAAAGGTGAGAAAAGTGATCGATAATCTGCAATGGCAGGACAGGAGGGGTTTATCAGGTCCCTGAATACTCCAATTCAGGAAGGGGGAAGAGGGAAGATCGGCAGGGTGATTAACTCAAGGACTCCTGTGTTAGAGGATTAGAGGAGATTAGCTCAGGGACTCCTAGAAGACCTTTTTTTTGTCTTAAGATCTTTCATGTCTCTGAGGTGTGGGGTTGATGGCCAGTCTTGCCTGTGACTCACATGCCAGTAATTTTCCAACTTCTGGCCAGGGGGTTGGCAGCTGTTTCCTTCCTTCCCAGACAGTGTTTAAAACGCACGAGGAGAGGAGCTTATTATATAGCCATATTCATAAGCTTCCCTATTAGCGAGATGGTCAGGGTCATCTGCGAACATCTGCTAATCATTCCAAGAAGGGAAAGGAAATGACTATCCCAGCATTGCAGAGTAGTCAAAACCTGATCACCGTCTTGGCGGAGCATCTCATTCTCAGCCATCATCATACTTTACTGGGGCACGGTCTTCCTTTTCCTTTCTGAAGGAAAGGATAGTGGGGAAAGGGGCAATTCTTTCCCCACCTGTCAACTTCTCTCTGTGACCCCTCCAGGGTCAGAAAGTGAGAGAATGCAGCTCCCAGGTGGATAGTGGAAATAGTGTTTCTTAGCTTTTCCCTTCGGCGTAGGGGAATGAAAAGTCTGGACAGGGTTGCGGAAAGGAGGCCTTAGCCTGCCTCTTGTCCAGCCATTTTGGTACTAATCAACTCAATGAAATGTACAAGAATGGGAAGTCATAGACATAGAAGGGGAGAGGCCATTGCTCCGTGGTAAAGCATCTGCTTTGCATGCAGAAGGTCCCAGGTTCAATTCCCAGTCTTTCCAGTTATAAGGATCGCATATTAAGTTATGTGTGACTCATTTGCCTGAGACCTTTCAGAACTGCTGCCAATCCAAGTAGACAATACTGAACTTGACGGACAAATAATCTGGCTCAGAAAAAGATGGCTTCATGTGTGCTTCTGTCTGTCGTTGATACGTCACTGCACAAAACAAAGGAAAAAGAAGATAAAAATTTCCACAAGTTTGCATAACATTAGTTTGGATCTGAGTCATCCATTTTGAAGATTGCGTCCAATGGAAGATTAAGATGCATAAACTAACAATGCCTTCCTGCATTTGAAACAGCAGCCCAGAGGATAAAAAGGACACCTGAAGGAAATAATAAGTCAAATTGCAAGCCTTAGAGAAATTATGCAAAAAGTCACTGATCTTGCATTCTGTTTAACCTGGGAGGGGATCATTTTCTGTGCCTAATAGGGGTGTGTGATTAGGGTTTCCAATTTGGGATAAATACCTGAATCGAACCCAATTTGTAAAGATTCGAGATTTCTGAATCGGGCTCAGCATGCTGGCCCCAATTCGGAAATGCCAAATCAAAGCTTCGGGAAGCTTCGGGGCGATGTCAAACCCCGCTGCTGGCTCCAGCTGTACAGCGGAGGAGGACTCTCGCCTGCCAGCTGAAGTTTAAAAAGCCCTTTCCATGCTGCTTGTAAGTAGTGCGGAAAGGGCCCTTCCCGCCCTTCAGCTGGCAGTCAGGGGGGGGTTCCCCCCGGGAGGCTAACTGAAGTGCAGGAAGGACTCCTCCATGCTGCTTCAGGCAGTGCAGAAAGGGCCCTTTAAACTTCAGCTCTGCCAGCGGTGGGATCCCCATCTGGCCAGCCAGTTGAAGTGCAGGAAGCCCCGCCACAGCTTATTTCACCCAATAGGAGGAGGGGGGAACCCCCTCCTCTCCCTCCCATCAGGTGAAATAAGCAGTGGGGCGGGAAGTTTTGGTGTGCTCCAAATCTTTACAGAGCATACCAAAGCAGGGCAATAAGCATTTATTTCTGACGCTTTTCCCCACTTCAGGAATACCGAATCTTTCTGTCCCTGCACACCCCCAGTGCTTTAGCCTTTCAAAATTAGCAGTTTTAAGTTTACTTAAGACAAAGAGGTGATATGATAGCCCTCTTCAAGTATTTGAAGGCTTGTCACATAGAGAATGGAGCAGAGTTCTTTTCTGTTCTCCCCAGAGGTTGGACCAGAACCAACAGGTAAAAATTAAATGAATTTTCAACTAAACATTAGGAAGAACCTCCTGACAATTAGCACAGGTTTCCTTGGGAGGAATTTTCCTCCTGGCCAGATTGGCTGGGTATCCTACAGCTTTTTTGCCTTCCTCTGGGCATACAGCAGTGGTCTCTAGGGGACTGAGCAGGGGAAGTGGCTGTGAGTTTCCTGTACTGTGCGTGAGGTTGGACTAGATGCTCCTTGGAGATCACATCCAACTGTTGGTTTCTGTGTTTCGAAGCGTGCTGAATTGTGACCTAAAAGTGCAAACCAAAATATGTAATGACAAGAGCTTGAGTAGGCAGGGATGCAGCTCAGCTGATTTTAAGGTGGTGGAAACTATTACGTCTCCTTGTGTCCTGTCTCTACAGTTTAACTTCACCTTTGTAGAGGTTTATCGGATCAGGAAGTTTCATTTTACATCACAGCAGTTGGAAGACAGCGATGACATCCACAACATGCAAAAGAAGCACTTTGGGCGGTTCTGCAGCGACCAGCCCACTTGCTGTTGCACCTTTTCTGGCAGCACCTGGAACTGTGATGGGGAGACACTGGAAAGTCCAGCGATCCAAGTCGAGTGAGCATCTTACTTTCTCAAAAGGATCTGTGCATAGAAAAAAGTGCCTGGAGGGGATGTGTGTTTCACTTGGTCAGTAGTTCTCATGTTGACAAGGGCATCAAACTTGTTACAGGATAACCAGAACAAACAGAAAACCGGAGTTTGGTTTGCCCTTGCAGATGAAAACAAAAGATGTGCAATAGCTTCTTAAGACCAACTAAAATGCACGAGCAAAATGCAAGCTTTCAGTTCTTACAGAACTCATCATCAAGATTAATTAAAAGAGTAGGGGGGAGGGGGGGAGATATACGAGGCCATGATCTTGAGGTTTTATGTCTGCTTCCTGCAAATTTAATATGCAATGGAAGGGGTTGATTTCAGGATTCACATTTTAGGAAGAAGTCAACATAACAGCAAGCTCCAGATGAAAATAAGAGAAACTAGTGGTTAATCAAATGCATCTCAAATCCAGGGCTCCCTATTTCTATTTAGCCAATGGGGACTTTTGGAACATTGAGCGTGGGGAGTTGACATTGTCACAATATGGCTACGATGGGGACCAATCTCAAAATAGCTGAGATGGAGTGCTGGAGCCAGTCACAAAATCTTAGGAGATTGCAAGATGGAGGCAGCTATTTCTGAATGGTTGCTCCCTGCAGACCCCGAGGTAAGGCTTCCTGTTTTCTTCGGAAGCACCTCCTACATCAAAGAGGTCCATGCAAACCAGATTGGCTCTTTGCTTGGAGAAGAAGTAAGTGGATACTAGGGAACACGTCAGCAGGCTCCATGATGTCCACGGACACCACACTGGAAATCATTAAGCAATAACAACAAAACAACAATAATACATTCGATTTATACACTCCCCTTCAGGACAACTTAACGCCCACTCACGACAATCACTCTGTGATTCCCATCAATTGAATAACCTCTCTCAAGTATACCTTGATACTGAAAAGACCCTTGCCTCACAGGTACAGCATCTCAAACCAAACAGCGTAGATCTTTCATTCCTTCTCATATCACCTCAGAGGCAATGCTTATCTATAGGATCAGTTCACACATTCCTTTGAGAACTGCCGAAAGCAGTGTTGTCTTTAGAAACAAAGGCATTTTATTATTTATTTATTTTATTTGACTTCTGTCCTGCCCTCCTCACGAATGGGCTCAGGGCGGCTCACAGCATTAATAAAATACAATAAATTAATAATCAACTTTAAAAACACACTTAAAACTTACACTAAAATACTCCATAAAACGATGATGTGCAAGAGTCCAGTAGCACCTATAAGACTAACAACATTTGTGGTCAAGGCATGAGTTTTCGTGAGTCACAGCTCACTTCTGTTCGGAGAAATGACTCTTGCTCTTTTCCACTGCTACAGACAGACTAACACAGCTGCCCATCTTGATCTATCTCCCTAAAATGATGAGCATTCGCAAATCTGAACTGAACCTGACCTTGCCTGGATTGTAACCAAAATGTTCTATTGCACTTGTCAAAATAAAAGCTAAATATATATCGAATGACCCTGATTTTCTGGTGCTACCCAAATATGGGGCTCCCACTGTTGGAGAGTTGCAGTTGATCATTATTAATGTGGTTATTATCTTGTCAAGACTCTTCAATGTCTTCCTCTTGCAGGGTTCACTGTCAATTAATCAAACTCTTTGCAAGAGGAATAGAGCCCCCCTCAAAATATGAAGAATCACCCTCTATGGTACAAGATCGATCTTACGTGGGACGTCTGTAATAACTCTCCATGAAAACTAAGCAACGGAAGGCAACCGCCTGGAGAAACAAGCATTTCGGGCAGGAAAATAAACATTTTCAAACTGGATACTTTTTTGTGGTTAAATTTTAATTTTGGTAAATGCTTGTTTTGAGTGGGTACCTTTAAAAGCATTTATTTTTGTGAATAAGGCCATTATTTTAGAATAATTTAACATGAGTTAAATTATGGTGGGAAGAAGAACTGGTTTACCTTTTTAGAACACCTGATTGTGCATTCTTGAAGAGTGAATTCCATGGATGGAGTGCAAAGACAAGGTGCAAAACAAGTGGCATGAAGTTCCATAGAAATTTAGCCACTACGTTTCAGCGTGCTGCATATTTATACCCTGGATGTCATTGTTGAAATTGCTTCCTTTGTACTATCATCTTGGGAACTGGTCAAAGCCAGATTTTTAAAGCTTCTATTATATTAGCCATTTGCGACTACAGTACTCAAAAGTAGCAATGTTCTTGTGTCTTCGTCGACTCCAGTGTCCCCTTAAATTATAGTGAAATCATTCAGTGTGATGGTATTTTGCAACTTATCAATGCAATTCAAACACACACATTCCTGGCTTTAAGTAATAACCTAGAGTTTATATTTATATATATTTTAGTAATTTCAAGAGGCACGACTTCATATGAAAACCATGTTATTGCTCTAGAAACTCCTCTGCTCTTTGTAATCCTTAAGAAACTGTAAAAGTTTACCTGAAACTGTATGTCTACAGGAAGCACAAATATGCTAAAGCCGCTCAGGATGCCTATTCTACGATATCTAAGAAGGGAGCAGAGACAGAAATTCCAGTTCACCAGCACCTCCTTGAGATGTTTTCCGTTCACCTGAAATGTTTTTCAAAGCCACTTTATAAAATCAGCAGGATTGGCTAAAATTTTCCTGACCTCCATTTTAGGTTGCAGCTGACCAGACAAATATTTGAATGCTGCCTCTCCCCCCCCCCCCCACAACACTTTATAGAAATCTAGCACATCGGGAAGGTTAGGCTTCTCCCTGATGTGCTAGGTTTCTATGAGCAGGGAGTGTTTTCCAATGGGATCATTCAGTTATCCTGCCTTCAGCCTGAAGTGGGCCAGTCTTAAGAGTGGTGATAGCATTAACAAACTCCAAGAGAATGTGGCATCCTTCTAGGATATCCCTCATCGCCAGAATCTCTTCGTAAGGACAGATGGATAGAATGTGGAGACTGTCAGCAATGTGGCTGGCAGACATTGTTTTTGGTATTTAGCAGGGCTTTTTTTCTGGGAAATGAGGTGGCGGAACTCAGTGGGTTGCCCTCGGAGAAAATGGTCACATGGCTGGTGGCCCCGCCCCCTGATCTCCAGACAGAGGGGAGTTGAAATTGCCCTCCGGCCGCCCTCCACGACCATTTTCAAGACGTTCCGGAACTCCATTCCACCGCATTTCCGCTGAAAAAAAGCCCTGGTATTTAGTAACTACTGAAATCAAGTTGTAGATTGTATTTATTTTGATGTGTGGATGTTCTGGGTTGCAGTTGACATTGGATAACTCACAGGTATGCTTTGCATGTTATTTGCTGATACAGCAAAAGAAAAAAAGTCGAATGATATCAGAAATGTGTGTGAGATTTTTTTTTGTGTAATTTATAAGGGGCGGGGGAGATTTTTTGGAGTTTGGACCAAGTTCTGTCATTTTAACTTGCTTTGGAAAGAAATCAACTTGGTACAATTTGTCCATTCCATCCCCCCTTTATGCTTTTATTAAGAATATCATATTTTCCAAATATAGCAATCCCATGTCCTATTGTCCTATTGAACTCAACAGGATGTAAAATTTGGGAATAAATGCCTAAGACTGCACTGCTATTGTCCTCGGTTTCTTGGATTTCGTCACATTCCTGTTATTTCCAGTTTGTACATGTTGAAAACCTTGAGAACAGTTCTCCCTCTGGTGACCTTTGGTGACGACCAACTTACTTTCAGAAAAGACTTACTTTCTGATTCGGCAGCATCTTTCCTGTACAGATCTTTGCAGTTTTTTAGGTAAAAGCAACGAAACAGTATAGCACCTGTTCATTTCAGCACAGTGTTTTCTAATGGACGGCACCCATCGGTTGCTTCTCTCCAGGCCACTTCCTGGAAATTTGTTCTGCAGAGATTAGCAGGACAACCCTTGAATGGTGGGTTATTGGCATCTGGGAATTCATACAATTAATACAAGTGGGCAGTAAGGCGTAACCAGATTCTTTTTCCCTACAGATGCAATACTTCGTTTCAAAAAATGGAGGTCAGGCTTTCCAAACTCCACGTTGGGGAAAGGCAATCATGTTGGATGCAAAGGAGTGAAGGAAAGATGTTCTGTACAAGGCGCTTGGGTATCACGTTGCATGTTCTCTCTCATCCATTCTTGAGAAGGCAGCCCGATAATGCTCTGCCTCTCTCTTCCTTGCCTTCCTCTTCTGTTCCATTCTGTCCTTCCTGCTATCACCAACCTTCTCAAAGTCTTTCTCCTACAATCTATCTATCTGTCTGTCTGTCTGTCTTAATACAGAATCAGCTCTAGAAAGTAAAAGAAGAATAGAATAAAAAAACAATAACAAGAATTGATTGCTTTCTCCTTCAATATTTTGCCCTCTGCCTCTCTTTCAGCCCGCTCCCCCTCTTTTGACCATAACTCCTTTCTTCCCTGATTGTCCATCTTTTCCAGCTTCTCGTGGTCAAGCTCTGCCCCCAGTCCTGGCCTATGGCAACTGACAATTGATCCCCACCAGCCAGGCATTCCTTGCCCCTGCTCCCAATGGGGCCAAGGAAGGGGCGGGACTCTGGAGTGTCCAGTGAAGGAAATATGCTATGTATTGTCGAAGGCTTTCACGGCCGGAGAACGATGGTTGTTGGGGGTTTTCCGGGCTGTATTGCCGTGGTCTTGGCATTGTAGTTCCTGACGTTTCGCCAGCAGCTGTGGCTGGCATCTTCAGAGGTGTAGCACCAAAAGACAGAGATCTCTCAGTGAGAGATCTCTGTCTTTTGGTGCTACACCTCTGAAGATGCCAGCCACAGCTGCTGGCGAAACGTCAGGAACTACAATGCCAAGACCACGGCAATACAGCCCGGAAAACCCCCAACAACCATCGAAATATGCTATGTTTCCCCATCCGTTTCTTTATTGAAATAACAACCCTTACCAAGGCCCTGTGCTTCTCTGCTATGGGTACGTCCAACAAATAACAAAATAACTGAAAAGTAACCAAAAAGATTCACATCACAAGGACAACGAAAGCATCCATAATAGTGGAGTCTACAAAGAGAAATGATATCATTGAAGAGGGTCATGAACAACTTTTGAAAGCCAAATCCCTGGTCGGACCATAATTTCCACTGAGTATCTGGAGCTGGCAGTACAAGGTTACAAGTCAGCCTTTAGAGGCACATAGGTTTTTGACTCAATGAAATTATTCCCATTTAGAAACCGCAAGTTGAAGTAGTAGTATATGTATATAGGCAAATCCTCAACTTATTTTGTGAACTGACTAGTGCATGCTTATAAGCGGAAGTGCTGTGGCTCAGTTGTAGAAGCATTGGTTTGCATGCCAAAGGGACTTGGTTCAATCTCCAGCTAAAAGTCTCAGGTGGGAGGTGGTGGCAAAAACCTCTACTTCAGACCCATTCAGAGAACTGACCTTGATAGATGAAGTCAAAATAAGCTTCGTGTGTTCATATAAGGCTTCAATGAGAAATCCAGGACAATATACTAATGGACACTGGTTCCAAGCTGATTCTGCGTATTTCAGTTGACCACTTTTAAAAATATCACTTTACTCTGTGTCTACTTTGGGTTAAATAGGGTTTATTATTATCATTATTATTATTATTACCATTATCATCGTTATTATTACATTCAATTTATATACCGCCCTTCAGGACAACTTAATGCCCACTCAGAGTGGTTTACAAAGTATGTCATTATTATCCCCACAACAAAACACCCTGTGAGGTGGGTGGGGCTGAGAGAGCTCCGTAGAGCTGTGACTGACGGCCACCCAGCTGGCTTCAAGCAGAGAAGTGGGGAATCAAACCCGGCTCTCCAGATTAGAGTCCTGCGCTCTTAACCACTACAACAAACTGGCTCTCTAGGAAATTCCTGGACATTTTGGAGGTGGACTCTGGACAGGGTGGGGTTTGGGGAGGTATAATACCATACAGTCCACCCTTCAAAGCCGCTGTTATAAACGGGAACTGAACTCTGCAATCTGGAAATTAGTTGTAATTTCAGGAAATTGTCAGGCCACATCTAGAAGTTAATCAAATAAATAAAGGAGAGGTGCCCACTCAAAGTGTACAATAGAAAAAAAGGGAGGTGAAACCACAAGAGTTGGAAAATTAACAAGAGTCTCTTTAAATTTTAAGCTGGTATAATTGGGTAGTCGTTATATTCCTCTTGTATACTTGGGACTGTGCATGAGGACGCCGGATGTAATTAACTTGACTGTTTCCCTTTTGACTGTACTACATGGTGCTATAAACTGTTAACTGCTTGATTGTCGGTAAGTTGATTTTATGGTATTTATTATTTATTATACACTTACATGAAAATGACTTCTATTTTAAATATTTGTTTTAAATATTTATTAGAAATGCTGCATGAATTAACATCTTTTTTTAGCTTGGTGGAAGTTCTTGCCCCTGCCACGAAACACCAGACTCAAGCCGGCACTGCTGTCGGGCGACGCGGGTAGTACCTTTCTTGCCCCGCCTCCATCACCTCCACCTGTAAAAAAATATAGAGACATTCATGATTGTATTGAGACTTTTCTACACTTACCGTGTCTTCATACTGGAAGCTTACCTGTTGGATGTATGTACTTTGTTTGCCCCTTGTTTCTTGTTAACTCCGTATATTTAATTTGTGTAATGTGTGTAAAAAATTCTTTATTTGAGGAGAGCTTTGTGCTCCAATATAGATTGACTTGATTTTCCTTCTTTATTCATTCTTTTTTGCACTGACTCTTGTTAATTTTCCTACTCGTGTGGTTTCACACCTAGAAGTTGGCAACTGTAAGTAAAGGTTGCTCTGTGTTGTGAGGTAGAGTGTTACATCCAAGTTGTAACTGAGGAAGCAGAGGCACTTTAGTGCTGAAAGATTTACCTCATAGTGGATATGTTCCATGTTGTCCAGGGTCTGAGGCACAGCCCCCAGACTTGCCAGAAGGAAGCAACAGCAGGCAGCCAGGAGACAGCTGTCCAGCCACCCCAGCCAGCACCCAGGGCCAGAACCTGCCTCCACCAGGGGTAAGAGACGAAGCTCCCAAGCCTCAGAGGGCTAGAAGGGGCAGGGGGAGGCCAGCTAGCTCCACCCCCCCAGTGGGAAGATAGGAGGCTAAGCAGAGCAGAGGGAGAGGGCAAAGGCAAGAGGAATAGGGACCCAGCAGCTGGCCAAGCAGAGCCCTTACCAGACGAGGAGAAGAAGCAGCCACAGCAGCTCAGAGCCATGCCCCAGCCTATACACCAGCTAGAAGGCAATAACCTGGCTCAGGAGACACCAGGAACCAAGCAACTCCAGGTGGAGCTGCCACAGACGTTCTGTTGGAGAAACTGTGCAGCCAGCCAAGGGGCCACAGCTGGGCCTGCCTTCAGCAATCAGCTTAGCCAGAGAAGCTTGACAGCCAGCCAGCAAGACACCGCTGTTGCTGACCAACACAGCCAAATCAGCTCCCCCAGCTGCAGCTGCTTGAGGCAGCCCAGGACAATGCTGGAAGGGAAAGGAGGGGTGTGGCCTGGCAGGTGGAGCTGGGAAGGAGGGCAGGGCGGGGGGGGGGAGCTCTATAAAGGATGGCTCAGAAGAGCACTGGGGTGGTGGGTTGAGTAGGAGTGATGGGGGTAGAGTTGGAGCGAAGCAGAGGTGAGGAGGAGAGCTGGTGAAGGAGGAGAGGGTGGAGATCAAAGGGGGTGAGTGGTGCAGGTTGAGCAGGCCAGTGAGTGGATTGAGAGGGAGTCTGGGTGAGGTATACTGCCCCTCCTTCCACAAAGCAGGGTACTGCAGCAACCCTTGCACCCCCTTTGACATCAGGATCAGACATGCCGGTGCCCTGCCCAGCGGCGGCTGCTGCGAGTCCTGACACATGTCAGTCACTATGTTCATCAAATGGATCATCTTATTGCATAGAGTATCTCTACCAATGGGATGTGTCCTGGGTACACTATCCATCTTAGCCTATCCACTACTATCGTATTCAGATTGGTTCTTGTGCATGATGTCAACCTGGCCAACCCAAGTTACATCACCTTCTCAGCATGGGCTGCTCAATATGGAATTTCTCTTCCCAGAGAGAGGCCCAAGAAACCAAGCAGGGCTGCCAGGCCCTCTTACCTTAAAAGTGAGAGATGGGAAGTTCCATTGGTTTAGTGGTGCTGGTCTTTGGTATAAAAGTCTAAAAAAATAATAAAATAAAAAATAATACTTTTAAAATTTTGCCCCACTGCTATTGAACTTTAGCCAGCCACTGAGAAGGGATCACAGGTCAGAATTATGACACAAAATAGCTTTCAAGTTCTCCCGAACCCTGTTAGGTTGGATGTTAAATGTTTTCTATGTTAAAGTTCCCTTCAGGTTTTACTCTAGTTCTGAAGATTATGGGTTGGTGAGAACCTCTCTCCATGCTAAGTTTTTTGCTTGGGTGGAATTGTGTTTTATTTCACCACCCCATTCAGATGCATAAGTCGACCCATCCTAATAGACACAACTACCATGGACAAGTTGTGTTGTGTTTTTAAAATAAAACTTTTTGTTTTACTTTGGGCTCATAATGATGATGAAATCATCCCAATTTCTAAAGAAATGGGACACTTTTCTGGAATATGGGCTGGCTGCCATGGGGCAAGCCAGCCCATATTCCAGGAGCTGGAACGTGGCTTCCGAGTCACTGAGTGAGTATCACTGGCTTAGATATAAATTAACACAAGGGAAAATGTTATAAAATCTGCCAAAGTCTGGTTCTGTCCTGTAGCTCCATCTGCTGAAAATTCTGTTTAAGATAAATGCACTTTATCAAAATGCTTTTTTCTTCACCCCGCAAAATGGGTGAAATTTCCCAGAAAATAAAACAGTGCTTCTCTTTCCAACCCCACTCCTCCCCTGAGTTCTAACACAGTCATTTTATGTATTCATTTCTACTCCAAATAATCTTGCACATTAATTTTTCTCTCCAATTTGGCTCGCCTATCCTCTTCCTTCTGTTTCTCTGCTTGCTGGCTTGTTCCATGTAGTCCCTACTTACAAATCCATCCAGGCTCTCCTTTGGAACAGAAACATCATGAAGCCACGTGATTCCACTTAAACCAATGGTGATTAATCCTCTAAACTACCTGCACAAGCCACTGCCCAAGAGCTAGATATAGGGCTTTCCCCTATAGCTCTGTGGAAGGCAACCTATGGGCCTGCGTTGGAACATAACTAGGGTTTCCAGGTGCCCGCTGGTGGTGAGCAAACTCACAGAGGTTTGACTCCTGGCCAGTGATCGGTGGGAGGTGGCAAGCCACCCAGAGGTCGCCCAACATGGGCAGGCACCCCTGGAACGTGCAGTGTGGACGCTGGGGGCGGGGTAACATTACTTTGGGGAATGTCATCATCGCACCAGCCGCACAAATGCTCCTGCACATCATTTTGGGCTGAATTTGGCCCCAAACATCTTGAATCGGCCCCACATGGAGTTTGGGAGCATTCGTGTATCCAGCACAATGACGTCACTGCCCGGAAATGATGTCAACGTACATGCCGGGTCCCTCCCTCCCACCAGGAGGGTAGAGGGACCTGGCACCCCAAACATAACCCTTGTCAGCTTTTAAAGATATATAATATGTTAAAGATCCACAGAGCAGCTCTTAATCCAGATTGACTCTCCCGCTCACAGACACCTTTGTGCAAAGATGACAACATGCTTTTTCACTAAAATCAAACTGGCAGGAACACCTAAAATCACACGGAAAGGTGCATAAAGGCTTTTATTTCAGTTCTGAGAGATCAGTCTTCCAAAACATGGAGTTAGTCAGTTCTGTACCCCAGCTGTTTTTATTGCCATCTGTGATGGAGGTGCCAGCTCCTAGGAGCTGACAGAATGATTTCTAACCTAAATTTCCTGCACTCCCAGGTGGGCTACTTCTAGCCTCGTATATGGTGGGCAATCTCCAGATGATTTGCAGCCACTGGCTACTGATTGCTGGCAAGTGGCAGGAGGAGGCATGTTGCCCAGAGATTGCCTGCCACTGGCAGAAGCTGGGAGGCAGAATGTCCTAAAACACAGTGAAAACGCTATGCAGCACTGTTGCTTCAAGGCCATGCCGGAAGTGACGTCGTCAGTGGTTGGGGCAGAACATGCATGAGGTAAGGAAACTGGCACTCCCCGCCACCCTCCTGCCAGTTGCCAGAGTGGACCTGGCAGCCCTGGCCTCTCCTTCTGACCCAAGCAAGGGTCTAAATCCTTAAAACAGCAACAACAACATTCTATTTATATATCACCCTTCAGGACACCTCAGTGCCCACTCAGATCAGACCAACGTTCCTTGCAGGTTTTTTAAGGGAAAAATATCTGGATTTCTGAGCTTCTCTTTTTAAAAAATTTACTAGGAGTCATAGAGGAAGTAAGAAACATTCCATCTCCCTTTCTAACTACTTCTACTCTCTAAGTCTCTCTACACGAGACACCTCAGCAGGTGTTCGTCAAGTGTAGGGAGATGCAATGTTTGCCAAGAAGATCTGTCTTTTTGGACAGAGCCAGTACAGATCACTCCTCAGAGGGTTTGTTAATTTCATCTTTGTCTCCTTAAGACTCTGTCAATTTCACCTCTCCAATCTAAAACTGTGTGGGATCGCAACCAGAGGACAACAAGGAATGGAAATGGGCTGGGGCTGCCTTCCAGAGCCGGGCTTGGTCCTGGAGAGGTTACAATGGGCTGAAGTTTCCTTTCTGGTATTTCACAACCCTTCACTCAGCTCCAGTGTATAGCAAAGCCTTTTCCTTGCCACTGGCTCTGTCTTTTTAAACTACCCTTCCCGGCTAGCATTGCATCTTCCCGCATGTGTTCATCACATGTCAGATGTCTTGTGTAGAGAGACTCTTTATTCCAAGGTTTTGAAAATGCTTTGTTTACGTACATGAACAATAGAAACATCAGTGCCCTGACTCAGTGTTGTCATGAGACTATGATAAATGTGTGATGCCAGTTTTGCAGAAAATAGGATTGGATTATGATGGTGTAAAATGCCCTGAATTTTTATTGCCATGAGGTGATTTGATAACAATGGGACTCATAAGCTAGGCAGTATTTGCTTGAAGTGCTTCCTAATGTTTGCAAGTAAATTTCACTGTCCGCACTGAACTGTAAATAGGCAAATGGACGGTGCCTTGGCAGAAAGCCTTTCTGGGGAACATAGATATTAAACACACACACAACCTAATAGTTCTAAGATCTGGGGCGCTTGGAGTAGAAATGAGCCAGAACAGAAGATTGTCAAAAGGCGTAGCGAGGTATCTTTACTGCTGCCCTTCGGGAAAACACCATATAGAGATACTTAACAGGAAAAAGTTGTCCATCAAAACGAAAGCCTCTCAAAGCATACTCAGCTTTTCTTTGAAGGCAATGGCCGGTGGCGTGTTGATTATAAAATCCAAGCTGACTTGCCTTTGAAGCCTCAGATGTGTGACCGCTCCGTTACACGAATGCTTTGAAGTTCAAGGGAGTCTTAACAGAGCCTTTACAGTCAAGAAAAATGCCAACAACATCGAAAGCAACCTGGGTTTTTATTCCTCTTTCTGTAGCTATACAATGGATAAAACTCAGTTAACACAAAAGAGTAAGCTGTAGCAAATGCACAGCTTCTCTAATTCCTGTGGAGCTTCTCTAGCTGAATCAATATCTAGGCTTACCAGGGCTTTTTATCTGGGAAAAGAGGTGGTGGAACTCCGTGAGTTGCCCTCGGAGAAAATGGTCACATGGCTGGTGGCCCTGCCCCCTGATCTCCAGACAGAGGGGAGTTGAGATTGCCCTCCATGCTGCTGTCTGGAGATCAGGGGGCGGGGCCACCAGCCATGTGACCATTTTCAAGAGGTTCCAGAACTCCATTCCAACGCGTTCCTGCTGAAAAAATCTCCTGAGGCTTACCAACATCAAGGTGGGGCCTGGAATTCTCCTGGAACGACAGCTGAGCCAGTGTGGTGTAGTGGTTAAGAGCACGGGACTCTAATCTGGAGAGCCGGGTTTGATTCCCCACTCTTCTACTTGAAGCCAGCTGGGTGACCTTGGGCAAGTCACAGTTCTCTGGAGCTCTCTCAGCCCCACCCACCTCACAGGGTGTTTGTTGTGGGGATAATAATAACACTTTGTAAACCGCTCTGAGTGGGCATTAAGTTGTCCTGAAGGGCGGTATATAAATCAAATGTTGTTGTTGTTGTTGTTGTTATTAACTGAGTTCCAAACTATAGAGATTAGTTTCCCAGGAGGAACTGGCAGCTTTGGACGGTATTTCTAGATCTCATGGCTCATAGCCATTGACAGAGGACACTTCCCAAAATAGAAACTGGATAGATTATATTGAATGGCCCTGGAAACATGTCAGGCGCTATTGTTTTAATAAACACCATGAACATAACTGCAGTATTAATCTTTTCTGATATTTCTCAGGTGCTGCAGGGATAGCCTTTCTGAATATTTTTGTAATACTTTACAGCCATCTGTACAAGTGACGGTTGTTGGGGGTTTTCCGGGCTGTATTGCCGTGGTCTTGGCATTGTAGTTCCTGATGTTTCGCCAGCAGCTGTGGCTGGCATCTTCAGAGGTGTAGCACCAAAAGACAGAGATCTCTCAGTGTCACAGTGTGGAAAAGATGTAGGTCATTCGACAATACATTGTACAAGTGACCTTCATAATGTTCCTAGGCAATACATACTGCAAGTTAAATGCACGCTCTGTGCAGAAATATTTTGTATTTATTAATTAAAAAATTATAACAAATATAAATATTACAATCTGTTTCTCCTGAGCAGCCTGCCTTGGATTACCATAGGTTTGCCATTCTCCCGCACAGATGAGAAGAGTGAAGGATAACCACCGTGATAATCTCACTACTACTACAATTTAATCAAAGTTCTCTTCTGAAATTCAACTGTGTTTATATACTTTTTTGTGTAATTATACAAAGTTTCCTTATCATATACCTACTCAAAAGCTGCGAACATTAACACAACCAACTGAGATTTACAAAAATTGTATAAGTCCGAACAATTTCTTAAAGGCTTGCACAAGATGGGCAGTGTATAATGCACTTCAATGAATGCCTGTCTTCTGAATAAAACAACTCCCACATAAACAATCCAGATGGCTGTTACACAACAGGGGGCTGGCTAAATGTAAATCCTGCACAGGGCAGGGGACCCCCACCTGCCAGCCCCCAGCCCTGCTCACCTGGAGGCTGGGGGGGGGGAGGCATGGAGAGTAAGAAGTGTGGGAGTGTGCACTTGGTAAGCACACCGCTGCCCCCTCCATCTCAAACTACTAGTTCCATAATACATATAAGGGGTGAATAAAGTTCAATTCCAGCAGCACCTTAAAGACCAACAAAAGAGTTTCCAGGATATAAGCTTTTGAGGGTCAAGCTCCCTTTGTCAGGTACAAATAGGCATTTGAGACAACATGTTGATAAGGGGAAGTCAGAACAGATTTGTCCTGAACAGGTCCTGTCAGACCAGTTGTAATGATTTGAAGTTAAGTGTGTGTGTTTTTTTGATGTGTTACAGAAGAAGATGGGGGGTGAAAGAGAGGGTTGAGTGAGTGAGGGGAATGGTCGATGACTGAGAGTATGAGTGGAGTTGAGAAGTGTGTGTGTGAAGAGAGGCAGTTAGTTGTGTGAGTCCGGAGTTAGCAGTCAAGCTGTCAGGACTGAACAGAGTGTCTTCCAATCTGAATCCAAAACAGTGCTGGGAAAGGCATTGAGATTCTAGGGGGGAAATAAAATACTCATACAGGGCAATTTGAAGACTAGAGAGAGTTAGATATTGATATTCCTGGAGTGTCATGGGAGAGTGAGATGAATAAGATAACAGATATCTGAGTGAAAGGAGAGAGAAGTGATTGTGACACCTAAGTCAGAAGAATAACACCCAGTTTTATCTTCTGGAAAAAATTATCCAACAACCTGAAACCAATACGCTTCATGTCCTAATGGAGGTTTATTTTTTGTTCACTTCAGAGTCATATGTGATTTCTATCTACCAGTCTCATCCTCAGGGCCACATAGTCCCACGGAGGAGCCTTAACACTTCGGCACAATATACAGGGGAAAATTCGTTAACCAGATTGGAATTGAATTCCTGGCGGCAGCATTATCTATCCAGAGGGTGAAATAACAAGGAGGTTTAAGGCACCAAATCTAAATGCATGATAGAAAGGGAGTCGTGACACCAACATTATCTCCTTCTATGGCTAAGTGACCAGCTTAGTGGATAATGGGAATGTAGTTGATATAGCTGTAGGAACTGCTAGACAACCACACCCAGGGCTTTTTTTCAGCGGGAACGTGGTGGAACGGAGTTCCGGAACCTCTTGAAAATGGTCACATGGCTGGTGGCCCCACCCCCTGATCTCCAGACAGAGGGGAGCTGAGATTGCCCTCGGCGCCATGGCACGGAGGGCAATCTAAACTTCCCTCTGTCTGGAGATCAGGGGGTGGGGCCACCAGCCATGTGACCATTTTCTCCAAGGGCAACCCACTGAGTTCCACCACCTCTTTCTCCAGAAAAAAAGCCCTGACCACACCCAAAGAGTAGTTGTCAATGACATCACATCTGATGGGAGGGCGGTGCCCAGTGGAGTGCCACAAGGCTTGGTTCTGGGCACAGTGCTTTTCAATATTTTTATAAATAATCTAGATGAGGATGTAAAGGAATTCCTCATTAAACTGTAGCAAACAACTTGAAATAGGGATAGAATTCAACAAGATCATGCTGGAAAAGTGGGCAGATTTGAATAAGATGTGACTTAACACAGATAAGTGCCAGGTTCTCCACCAGGGTAACAAAAATACAAAGCATGGATGAGGGATACACTTCTGAGCAGTAGTGTGTGTGAACAAGATCTTGGGATATGGGAAGCTAAATATGAGCAGTCAGTGTGGTTCAGCAGCAAAAAAGGCGAACACAATCTTGGGGTGTATCAACAAAGGCATAACATCCAAATCACAGGATGTTATTGTCCTGCTATATACCACATTGGTCAGGCCTCACCTGGAGTACTGTGTGCAGTTCTGGAGGCCTCACTTCGAGAAAATATGTGGACAGGTTGGAATGGGTGCAGAGGAGAGCAACCAGGATGACCAGGGGCCTGGAGACCAAGCCCGACGAGGAAAGACTGAGGGACGTGGGAATGTTCAATTTGAAGAAGAGGCAGGTGAGAGGAGACGTGATTGCTCTCTTTAAGAATGTAAAAGTATTTAAAATCTCTCGAAATTATAATTTTTATCGCAGTGGTCTCTATCTATGTGAACTCTTTGGAGGAGAGCTTACCGAAGTTAATTGTTACATGCTTAAGAGGAATTGCTCGCTTAGAGCAACAAGCAAAGTAGGTGGGAAGAAAATGAAAAAGAAGTCTTAGGAATTGCAAAACATTCCCTTTTCTTCCCCCGTTGCCATGAAAAGAAAAGCCTGTCTCGAGCAGATGTTGCATGTGCAGATGTTCATGTGCAGAGAAGCCTACTTCTCACAGCAATGGCCAGGGCCAGGGCTGATTTATTTTACCCCACCTTTCCATCCACCTAAGGTTCCCCAAGGCAGCAAACAACCAAACGATTAAACGTTTTTTTAAAAATCTGTATTATAAAAACCAGGGCCTTTTCCAGTGGGAACATGGTGGAATGGAGTTCTGGCACCTCTTGAAAATGGTCACATGGCCGGTGGCCCCACACCCTGATCTCCAGACAGAGGGGAGTTTAGATTGCCCTCTGTGCTGCTGGATAGGGTTAGGGTTAGGGTTAGGGCGGCGTGGAGGGCCATCTAAACTCCCCTCTGTCTGGAGATCAGGGGGCGGGGCCATCGGCCATGTGACCATTTTTACCAAGGGCAATTTAAACTTTAAAAAACTCCCCCCTTGTTCCAGCTGACCCAAAGTGACGTCATTGTGCGGTCCTGAGTTCCACCACTGAGTTCCACCACCTCTTTTCCCAGAAAAAAAGCCCTGATAAAAACAATTGTAAACAACAATCCAGCTAAGCATAATCAGTTAAACACACAGGCAGTTAAGTAGGATGGGCTGCAGGGACAGACTGTGCATGGGGAAGAGTGCGTTTATCAGAATGTAAGAAGAATTCTGATGGACCAGCCTAAATGGACCATCTAATTCAGCACCCTATTTTCAGAATGATTGGTCAAGATTCCTCCTGATAACTCAGCAAAAATGAGTAAAGGTATATCAAACAAATGTTGGAAATGTGAGCAACATGAAGGAACATTTATCATTACAACAACAAAGCCTTTATCGGCATATCTCAAGTTATCAATACAGGCAACATTTTATCACCTTTGGTGGACTTATCTTAAAGCAAAAAAAAAATGGTAACAAAATTTTGAAGATCAATATACAATTTAAATCAGAAGCATTTTTGTTGGGACTAATGGACAAACAGTTGGAAAATAAACATGGTATCCTATTTCTAAGTACGACAACGGCGGCTAGCCTTTTATATGTGCGAAAATGGAAAAGTGCAGTATTGCCTTCAATGGATGACTCAATTGTGAAACCAATAGAGTTAGCAGAGACGGCCAAACTTACAGCTCTGATTAGAGATAAAACATTGTCTACCTTTATGGTTAATTGGAAACCCCTTCTTGACTTTCTGTCTGAGACGAGTTAAAAAACGATCTGATTTGTGGATTTGCTTTCTAAGAAGATAAATTTGGGAAAAATAAATAGAAGGGGGGCAATAATTAAAAGGTAAATTCTGGGGATATCGGAACTATCGATATTGTTTGTAAAGATATGATAGGTGTTGTAGAGAAAAATGGAAAATGAAATATGTATTATTTTTCTTTGGTTTTTTTCCCTTTAATTTTTGTTCTTCTCTTTTTGTCTTTTTCTCTCTCCTTTTTTTCCTTTTTCTTTTCTTTCTCTTTTCTGTGCCCTTTTTATTGGACTTTTAATCTTATCAACAAAATTAAAAGTATTCTTGAAAAAAAATACTCCCCCATAAAAGCCTATATGGAGGGCATGGAGACCCAACCCTCCCACCAGCAACTAGAGGTGTCCAGAGGAACACTGCCATTGACTATGGAGGCTCTATTTAGACAGCTTTTAGCCACAAGGAACCTATGAGAATTTATATTGGATCTTTTTTATCTGTATACGTCATGTTGATTTCTTTTAAAAAATTGAACATTAATTATTCTTTTTCGAAATCCCATGATGGCACGCTCTTGTTTTTCCTATTTGTTTAATAACTGTCACTTTAATAATGCTGGAACAGTAGCTGGGGGATCCGTTGTTTCTCGGATCGCCCTTCCCCAGATTGTTTTGCAAATAAAAATTAGTCTTACTTTGGCCATCTTCCAAAGTACCAGAAAGGTAGATGGATTTTAGGACTATGCTACATATTTTATTCAACAGCTCTTAGACAACTCTTGGATTAATGCCTTTTGGCCAGAGAGCCTTGTTACGTTTTAATTTGTAATTTAATTAACTAAAATCTCGTTCTTTTGTCTCTTATCTGGCAAAGTGTCTGAGGTGATTTATATTGCAGAAAGATCCTGCACTAATTTGGTTGGTTCCTGCTATATAGCTTACCTACGCTGTGGTTACATGCATCTGCACTCGTAATGCCTCGTGCTCTTAGCATATACTCTTTTTTTAGCAAAAAAATTTACATTATTATGGTAAGAAATCTTACAGGGCAATCCTCAACACAGTTACTTCCTTCTACAGCAGCTGAGTTCAATGGGCTTAGAAGCGTGTAATTCTGTAAAGGATTGCACCAGCAGTCTCTTCAAGGATGAAAGCATTCGTTTAATCTCCTGGCAGGGATTCGCAATGGCAAAGCCAGCTTTTTTCCAGTGGCTTCACACATGGATCTAAGCAACAGAAGGGGGAATCTGCCGCCGCACTGACGTGACACAAAGGAAACACATCCTTTTAAATAGGTTCTGTTTGCCAAGAAAAGTGTGTGCAGTCGCTTGTTTCATTAACTGTCTAGAACTGACAAACGCCCCATCTTTGATCCTGGTATCGCAATTAAGCCTGTGGTACTTAATGTAGCATGGATACAAAATCAAGCTGAAAGCTGGACTCATTCAATAAAGAGGCCTAAAAAAAAAAAATCAAGGGGCGGGTAAAGCACAGAAATGTGAATGAGGTTGAAAAGATCGGCCTGCTGCTGCTGTTCGGAATGCCCGCTTTTCATTTTCAACGTTGCCATGTTTTTAACACATGCACAAGTCCCTCTAGCAAAATTGGCACAGCCACCCCTAACAGTGGGGACCATAGAGAATGGTGGCGATATCCACTGCTGCTTGGCCACGGGTTTTCGTCACTCAGTAGGAGCAGATACTCCTGTCCTGTTTACATCTTCCAGTCTGTCCTCTAGCGCTTCATCACGCTTTCCTTTCCTTTCCATTACGCATAGTGGAGGAGAGGAGAAGGATGTAAGCCACCTTGAGGCCTCTCTGAGGAGAAAGGTGGGGTATAAACAAAGTAAAATAAAAAATAATACTGTATCACAGAATGGGCAGTCAGACTGGATGGTGCCTCTGCTTCCAAACATTGCCCCAATAGCCTGTGCCCTTGTTTACCATCATTGACCAGTAGTAGTACTCCTAACTAGAGGTGGACACGAACCACAAAAAAACAAAGCATGAGGTTTGTGGTTCGCGGGTTTTCACGAACCAGGAACCACGAACTGGCACAGAACTGGGCCCAATTATGAACCAGTTCGTGGTTCATGGGGTTTAAATGCCCCTTTCCGGCATATGACAGTTTAAAGGGTCCTTTCCTGCCTTGCAAGTGGCAGGGCCCTTTAAACTATCAGCTGGCAGGTGGCAGGAGGGCCCTTTAAACTGCCCAACCCCCCCCCCCCCAGCCCCACACTTATCTTGGCCTGCGGGCCTGCTTCCTCATCCCATGAGGGGCAGGACGGCCGTGTTTGGCCTCTTTTGCCACTGCGTGGGCCCACAGGGTGGTGGAAGAGGCCAAAAACGGCCTTGCCAGCCCTCAAATGGCCGCCGCAGAGGGCCATTTAAAGGGCCCTGCCGTTTGCCGTTTGTGGGCCATTTAAAGGGCCCTGCCACTTGCAAGCAGCAGGAAAAGTTTAAATGGCCATTTCCTCAGGGAAATACAACCCAAACAAACCAGTAGACCAGTTCGTGGAAACCAGCTTCCATGATCCACTGGTTTGCAACTCACGAATTGGGCTGGTTCGTGGGTTTTTTGGGGTCGTATTCAGGTTCATGCCCATCTCTACTCCTAACTGGCCCTCAAGCCATAGCTCACATTTGGTGACCTGGTGGGGTTTTCATGACAAGAAGCTAATGGAGGTGGTTTGCTATTGCCTGCCTCTGCAACCCTGGTATTCCTTGGAGGTCTCCCATCCAATTACTAACCAAGGCTGGCCCTGCTTAGCTTCAGAGATCTGACAGGATCAGGCTCACCTGGGCAATCTTAACTACACAGTGGTTATTGCTATTATATGTCATCATATAAGTATCTAGTGGCAAACCTGTCAATGACTCATAAAGGCATGTGTAATCCACTGTTCACACCATCAATGCAGCTGGTCATATGCAATCCAAAATAAATATTTGATGTGAAGTTTGGCAGTAAATGCTATTATTTATTGACTTTATATCTCACTTGACTCCCCATTGGGGCGCCAAAGCAGCTCATTGCATCCTTAAAACAATCCTGTGAGGTAGGTTAGAGTGAGAGAGAGTGACAAGCCCACGGTCACTCATGAACTTCTACAGCAATGCAGGGAAACAAATCTGTGTCTCCCAGATCCTAGCCCAATACTCTAACCACTATACCATACTGGCTTCTCTTGGGTCACATACACCCCCCAACCTGCTGTGCAACTCTGTCAGATGCTTTTCCTACACTTTAGCAGTATTCTCCCTTGGTCATCTCTTCTCTTAGAGAGAATTGCGCAGTTTGATCAGAAATGTGAGGTTATCTAGCAAAGTTATCTAACAAAATGCAGCCGCGTGTGTTATTATGAGAGTGCCAAATAAGGTGCATATAACACCGTTCTTACGCAAGCTGCATTGGTTGCCAGTGGAGTACCGGATCAGATTCAAGGTTCTAGTATTGACCTATAAGGCCCTGTGCGGACTGGGACCAGCATATCTACGGGACCGTCTCTCCCCATATATTCCCTGGAGGACACTCCGATCAGGAGACAAACAGCTGTTGGTGGTCCCTGGCCCCAAGGAGGCCCACCTAGCCTCAACTAGAGCCAGGGCCTTTTCGGTCCTGGCTCCCACCTGGTGGAACGCTCTGTCTGCTGAAAAAGGGCCCAGCAGGAACCACTATCTTTTCGCCGGGCCTGCAAGACAGAGTTGTTCTGCCAGGCATATGGCTGAGGCTGGGCCTCCACCGGCCTGAAAAAGAGAGGGGTATATAAATCTTAACCCTCCCTGTGAAGGCTGTCCACCATCCTGTTTTAAATGTTTTGTTTTTAATGTACATGAATTTTTAATTGTATTTTTAATATGTTGTTATCCACCCTGAGCCCGCTCGCGGGAAGGGCAGAATAGAAATCTGAAATAAATAAAAATAAAATAAATGAAAGTTCATCAAGAGAATCACAGCCCCCTTTTCTGGAACTGTCGGAATGCGAGCCTGTAAGCCCATCACATATCTCTACTGGTTTTCTTAAAATGCAGAACTCCTCCTTATGCCCAATCCGCCACATTGCGCGTCATTTTGGGGCACTAAATACCTGTCTCTGCAATGCTGTCTGCCGTCTGGGGAATGCCAAATGTCTGCCTCTGCCAGGTCTGCAAATCAGAACTTTCGATTGTCTCAGAAAATGGGATTCTTTTTCCTATCTGCCTGAAATTTGGCAGGGAAAGTATCCCTTGCTGAAAATATCATCCAAGCTTCATGAAAGCCAAAAGAGTAACAGCCTGTTTGTGTCTCCTGTTAAAACATGCTTCCCATTGAAACAAATGGAATACTGAAAAGAGTACAACAAATGAAAGAGAAGCACTTTTTTAGAAAAAAAATGGAGAGAAATTACACATATTCTGCAGGAGCTACATTTAAATGGATAGACTGAAATTAAAGTCGTGCTTTCTTAAAATACTCTGTGCAAAAATGGGCTCTTTACCTTCAGCGTGTGCCTTCGAAAAGAACAGATATTAATTTAAAAGATTTATACGTGCTTTTGAAGGGATCAGTCCTTCAACACAATGGACAACGCTGAAAATTTATGTTACTTTTGTTTAAAATTGCCAGAGATGTGGTTGGAGATGCTGGAATTATGCTAAAATAATGCAAGGCTGTATGCCGAGGACATCGTGATTCCATAGCTCTGTCGAAGGATGAGTGATACTTTGAGTCTGATTGCTGAACGACATTTCATTATCTTTTTGAAACATCACCCATCTACCCTGGGCCAGAATACAGAACTTGCATCACAAGTGAATGTTCTTCTCACGCAGTTGGATGATTGACTACAGCTTCACCAAGGACTTAGTGTTTTAACAGAACCTTTAACCGCACCCCAATACACCTAGGTTATTTGCCTAGGACACTTACCGGTTCTCTTTTCTCCACACTATCTTTCCAGCTACTCCAGGGGCAGTGTTGTGTTTATGCCACTGGGCCCACCAAAAGTTCTTAAGGGAAATGGAGCTGGCTTTCTGCTGTTTCTTATGCTGTTAGTGGTACCTAGGGTTGCCAGCCTCCAGGTAGTGGCTGAAGATCTCCTGGAATTACAACTGGTCTCCAGGCCACAGACAACAGTTCACCTGGAGAAAATGACTACTTTTGGGGGTGGACACTATTGAATTATGCCATGCCAAGGTCCTTTCCCTCCCCAAACCCCACTTTCTCCAGGTTTCACCTCCCAGATCTCCAGGAATTTCCCAACTTGAAGCTGGCAACCCTAGTGGTACCACTAGAAAATAGGCTTTTCTGGCAGTGGCCCCTGCTGCAGTTCACCAGATTGAGGACTTCCATTTATTTCTCTAGTCTTTTGGCAATTAGAATGTTTAGTGCTTTGTCAATGTCCTTTTAAGCTTTTGAAAAATGTCTTCTGTTGATGTTTATTTAAGTGTTTATTTTATTGTCTGGTCACTATTCTCAAACTTCTATAGCACAAAGAGTCTGTATTTGTGGATCTTACTCATTAGAGGATTTATCTCATTATATCCTCTTTTGCCCCTTAAATTCTGACCCTAGGTCTAAGTTTTTGGTGGGAATTTTATCTGGTCTAACCTCATATACAGACGCTGAGAAAATTATGTTTTTGCTTTCTGATACTGATGCGCACGTTACATATATACACTCTTCACTTTTGCTGTTATGAAGATGTAACACTGCAAAGAAAGAGGATGCTCCCTGAACCTGTAGTCAACATATTGAATTTTGTTTCTAATTAACTTTTGTTTTAATTGATCTCTTTTTGTGTATTGGTAAATCTGTACTGGATATATAATTGTATTTTATTTAGTGGGATTTTTGTAATTTTGTGATGGCCTATGGCTCAATACAATACATTGATTCTGATGTTTATTTATGTATTTATTTTGTTTACAAAATTTGGACCTGCCTTTCTGCCCCGTTAGGACTACCAAAGTAACTAACAGTTAAAACAAGCGTTATAAAAACACATCATAAAAACAATTGAAATCAAAATTTAAATACATATTTAAAAGCACAGACAAACAATACTTATACAACCTAAGGAAACGGATTCAGTGAGAGAACACCAGATGAAACAAAAAAGTCTTTACCTGCTGGTGGAAGACAGTGACAGAAAGAGGCTGTCAAATATCCCCATGTGTCAGCGTTTATTAGTTCTATAGTTTTATTGCATTCATACCTATGCACATTGCTTTGAGAGAACTGCCTGATAAAAAGTGAGTTTAAAAGGTCTTAAATGCATAAATATGAAGAAGCCTTTCTAAGCTGTGACATTTTCTGTGTAGTTCTTGCATACAAAAAAATTGTTAATTCTATGACTCCTCCCCTCAGCTCAGCCACCAGATGATTAAGGCTGCAGTCCTTAAGGACATTTTCCTGGGAATAAATCGCACTGAATAAAATGGGGCTTACCTCTGAGCAGGGCTTTTTTTCTGGGAAAAGAGGTGGTGGAACTCAGTGGGTTGCCCTCGGAGAAAATGGTCACATGGCTGGTGGCCCCGCCCCCTGATCTCCAGACAGAGGGGAGTTGAGATTGCCCTCCGTGCCGCCGAGTGGCACAGAGGGCACTCTAAACTCCCCTCTGTCTGGAGATCAGGGGGCGGGGCCACCAGCCATGTGACCATTTTCAAGAGGTTCCAGAACTCTGTTCCCCCGCGTTCCCCCTGAAAAAAAGCCCTGCCTCTGAGCAGACATGCTTAGGATTACTCCCCAAGAAACTGTCATATGTAGCTTGAGAAAATTAGTTCTGCTTGCGTTGTAAGTTACAGTATCAAATCTCAAAGACCCACGTTCAAATCCCCACACACTACCACAGAAGCTCGTTGAGTGCCCTTGGGCCAGTCACACGCACTCAGCCTAACCTACCTCACAGGGTTGTTGTGCAGATAAAATGGGAGAATGATGTGTGCCACTTGGAGTCCTCATTGGGGGGAAAGAGGGATATAACCAGGGCTATTTTTCTGGGAAAAGAGGTGGTGGAACTCAGTGGTAGAGCTCAGGACCGTACAACGACATCACTTTGGGTCAACTGGAACAAGGGGGGAATTTTGTAAAGTTTAAATCTCCCTCAGCGAAAATGGTCACATAGCTGGTGGTCCTGCCCCCTGATCTCCAGACTGAGGGGAGCTTAGATTGCCCTCCACGCCACCAGCTATGTGGCCATTTTGAAGAGGTGCCGGAACTCCGTTCCACCACATTCCAGCTGAAAAAAAGCCTTGATATAACTGAAGAAAATAAATAAATAAAAATTAAATAGCAGACCTCTTTGAACATTACGCATAGCAAATATCTTTTGAAATGGAAGGGAATTTCAACAGCAGTTCACTCAGGGATCTGCCAATCAAAAGGAAACAGCCTAGTTACCTCATTGAACTCATTGGATCCTGGCAGATCTTAACCAGTATGACTAGGAAAAATCAGAGCTCAGTCCTGATTATATGGAAGGCAGTGAACAGCGAGAAAACATACCCATGATTTTAACTTGTTTCCATTTATTACCAGCATGAATCAGACTCGTGTTGACTAGAGAACCCAGCGAGAAAAGGACTAAAAACACAGCTTATAAAAACAACAAAAAATGAATGTCTGGAGACTAATCTATAATTCATACTTAGCAGAGACGCTCTCAACAACCAAATTATGCCCTTGTTGAATAACAACCTCTCTTCCCACCTTTTGTGCTAAAAGAGCAAATAATGCAGAAGGCATCTATTGCCACAGCGCTGTAGAATTAGATATGTTACTCACAGCTAGCCCAAGTCAATATGTAATTGAGCATTCTACAATAAAAAAATAGCATCAAAGGAAAAAGAACCCGAATGCAAATATTTCCTGCTATATTATTATAATAAATGCTTAAACTTAAAGGTTGACAACGTGCACCTTGATCAAGCCAGAGAGAAGTCAAAATGCAGCTTCTCAGATGTGAATCCATACTGTGATCGAACTTGATGGGTGCATCTGTTGATGCATATGGTGATGTGTATCCCATCTAAACTCATGCACCAAGCATCGCTAGAGAAAATCTGTTGTTTCAGAGACTGTTGACTACAATCAGTGGAAAGAGTGTCAGCGTTCTCCAGTGAATGTTGACAGCCTCCAACAACATTCATCCACAGAATAATTCATAGGAAAACTTCATAGTTAGTCCCAAAGACTAGCAATGGCGCACTCTAAGCATTCTATTCCAAGATAGCTATATATACAAGCCAGGCTGGTGGCAGCTTCAGTAAAAAAAAGATACAGCAGGGCCCATCCCATTGAGTCGAGCATGGTGGAGCGAATACAGTGCCAAACTAGGAGACCCACATCTGAGTCCACACACTATCATGGAAGCTCATCGGGTGACCCTGGGCCCATCACTTTCTCTAAGCCTAGCCGGCTGTGAGGTGAAAAGAATGATAAATAGTAACATTCGATTTATATACCGTCCTTCAGGGCAACTTAACACCCACTCAGAGCAGTGTACATAGTGTGTTATTATTAGTCCCCATAGCAATCACCCTGTGAGGTGAGTGAGGCTGAGGGAGCTCTAAGAGAGCTGTGGCTGACCCAAGGTCACCCTTCAAGCGGAGTGGGGAATCAAACCTAGTTCTCCAGATTAGAGTCCTGCTGCTCTTAATCACTACACCAAACTGGCTCTGATGGTGTAAGCAGCTTTGAGTCCCTGATGGGGAAAAAGGTGAGGCATAAATATCTAAAAATAAACAAATAAAAAGGCCCGATCTACCCATTTCATTTTAGCCCTTTGTTGTAGGTGGATCTCATCATTTGGAAAGAAAATATCCTTAATTTAGGTTTCTTAAGAGGACCCTCACTTCACATAAGCATTAAGCCAACAAGCAAAATTAGTAGAGATACAAAACCATGTTCCTAATGGTTGTATTTGCCTGTACTGTATTTTTAACATGTGTTTTGTTTCACAGCTTTTAGATGTTCTTATGCTCATGATTCAGCACTCTGCTGGATTGACTCTCACTGCTGCCATGAGCTCAGCAGGGGGCCTTGGGTAAGCCACTCCTCTCAGTCCCAGCTCCCCAGCTGCATTGTGGAGATAATAATAACACTAGCTTGTTCACTGCTCTGAGTGGGACACTAATCTGTCCAGAAGAGCAAGTATATAAGCACACTGTTGTTGTTATTTCCTTCCTCAGTGATGCATAACGAAATGATAACTTTTCTCTTTTGCTATTCTATCGTTCTGTTCTCATTCATTCATTCATTCTAGGGTAGACCTTTAATTACCAAACAAATGGGACGGCCAGTAGCAGGGCTCATTTTGAGGGGAATGCAGTTCCAGTAGTTCCCCAAAGAGGTCACGTCAGATAGCCCTGCCCACCTGACTCCAGGGCTGGCGCGTCTATTAAGGCCAGGTAGGTGGTGGCCACAGGCGCAGGGTGCCGGAGGGAGCGCCGGAGGAGGCGCGGCAGGCGGGAGCACGCGCCACAAAGCACCAGCCTCCTATCCCTCTCACCCTGCGTCGCTGCCGCCGACAGCACAAGCCCCCGGCCAGGCGCAGCCACCACGGGCAGGCATCTGCGGCGGCGCAGGCAACCGAGCGGGAGAGCTCAGAGGCCGCCCGCTGCAGCAATCGGGCTGGCAGCAGCATGCGTGCTCCCGTGATGACGTCACGCATGATGTCATCATGCAGGCCGGTGCGCGCGTGTGTTCGTGCGCGTGGGGGCACCCGGCCAGCCAGCCGCGAGCGTGGCAGACCCTTGCGCCACCCCTGCCTGACTCTTGGCCATCTTGAGCCTGTTTCGGCCTGGATTGGGGCCGAAACAGCCCGGATCGGGCCACTGACGGGTTGTGGATCACTCTCCTGCTCATCAGCGGCCCGATCCTGACCATTTTGGGCCCCTTTTCAGTCATTTTCAGCCCCTTTTTGCCATTTTGGGCCCAATTTCAGCCCTGAATGGCCAGGATTGGGTACAAAACAGCCAGGATAGATGATGTCAGTGGGTGTGGCATATGCAAATCAGTCATGCTAATGACACACTTCCAGTGATGGCAAGGGGCGTGGCATATGCTAATGAGTTATGCTAATGAGTTCCTGCAGCTCTTTTTCTACGAAATGACCCCTGGCCAGTAGTGTTTAAAGTGTTTGAGATCTAGATTCAAATCCCCCAAATGTCATAACGCTCACTGGGAGGCCTAGGGCCAGCCCTAGACCAATCACACAGTCTCAGGCATCATATGTAAGGGAACAGTGAATGAACCGGGATGGGGAGACGGCAGCTACACATTCATGTTCAAGGCGTCCTATTGATTTATACAACTGAACAATGCCCAGTACAGGGCTATATATCCTTGAGTAACTCACTTTTGGTTCAACTGATAACACCTTCATAACTGCAGTTTTAAAATGTGTTGAAGCAATATTATATCTAGGCCTAGGGACTACTATACAAGTCCTACTGGGAAAAGTGTGTGCATCTGTAACTTCTCCTTGAATGGGTTCTATGGGGCTTAGGAAACAAACTTTCACACAAATTTAAGTTAAGAAGAAAAAAAATTAAAACTTTTTAACAATTAATACAATACAACTTTTTTCTTTAACTAAACTCAAGTGCAACCATACAGAAACTTTAAACCAACAATGTCTTTGAAAAGGGTAATCAGTTCAACTTGTCCGATTCCACCAAGTGATTGAGTCCTTTTTCACTATCCTTCCAATTCGAAGCAACTGTAGCCCAGGCTTCTGTCCTCTTCTTGGGGAATTTCAGCCCTGCAAAAATAATACAAGCCCAGTAACACCAACCAAACACAATGCACGAACACCACTTTTAGTCATATTGTTCACATACAACATTTGATTACTATATTCAAGGTGATAAGAGCATATTAATTATTATTCCACTCCCTAGCAACCAGCTTCTTCCTCAGCTGCCAGGCTCTAGCTACTGGTTCCACCCTACTGGGCTAAACCAATTACCTCATAGGGGTTACCTCTGCAAAAGGTGCAGAGAGGTAAGTGCCAGGTTTCCCCCTCCTCCTGCTGGAAGGGTAAGGGGATTTGGCAACCCTGTTATGGAGGGAGATTTCTAGGGATCCCATTCCCCTGGTGGGGGTGGGGGATTCCCTGCTTTCAGTCTCTGCCCCCACCTCCACTTACCTTGCTGACAGGGAACGAAGGCATGGGAACAGGATTCCTGGGGGTGCTCCCAGGATAACACGATGATGTCACTCCCAGGAATGGCATCATTGCACCGCCCCAAGAGTGCTCCTGTGCTTTGCTGTGGGCTGATTTTGGCCTCAAACTGGCCTGTTTTGGCCTGTTTGAAGCCAAAATCGGCCTGCAGTGAAGCGCATGCATGTCCTCGTGCTGAAGCAATGATGTCACTTCCCAGAGGAGGGTCATGGGTAGACATGGGCACGAACCACATTACGAACTTCAAAAACCCACGAAATTGGCAATCTGGCAGTTCGTGATTGTCCATGGCAAACAAACCAGCGTTCGGAAGAAGTCTGGTTTGGTGCGTTTGGCCATGGTTCGGGAAGCCAGAAAGTCTGGCGCCATCAATCAATTCCCCTGGAAACGGAGCCGGGGGAATGCCTGAACTCTGTCTGTGCTCCTTCTGTCTCCCTGGAAACCCAAATCGAAGCCCAGCCTACCTTGATTGGCAGGTCTTCTTTCCAACCATGGAGCTGCAAAGCGGTTGCAAGTTGGGAGAAGGCACCCGGGGGAGGGAGGGGGGAGGGGTCTTCTGTAGCCACGGGCACTCCAATCTCATCCCCGCAACCCCTGTTAGGCAGCTCTGACGGCCAAACACAGACCTCCTACGTTGCTCTATGGGATCTCAGCTTATAAAAAGCACTGCACTCCCAGTTCTGGTTTCATTTTCAGCGAGCAGTGGAGTGGAATGGAGCTCTTGCTTGCTACTTGCTAGTCTTTGGGGAGAGAGACAGAGAATATAATTGAGCTGGGATTTTGGGGATAGGTATCTATCTCCTCTGGTTCCAGGGCTGCTGCCTGGCTCTGGGGCCAAGCTCGGCTGAGGGCTCACACATTAGTGCCTGATCTGGTCGAGTGGGGGTTTCCTGGGGGCCTTGGATTGGAGAGGGTATAACTCCAAGATCCCTATTGCAATCTTGACCAAACTTGGCTGCTGGCTGGAGGAGTGTCTGCTACACACTCCCTGTGAATATGGGCTCTCTAAGTGCAACGGGGGCCATTCTGGCGCCCACGAACCGCGAACTGGGAACCATTTCGGCAACTGAAAATGTTCATTGCGGTTCGCGACTTTGGGATTGTCATCGGCACCAAACCACAAACTGCTGATTCATTAATTTTTTTTGGTTCATGGCCATGTCTAGTCATGGGGCTGGCAAAAGAGATAAGTGCCAGGTGCCCCTCCTCCCACCGAGAGGCTAAGGGGACCTGGTAATCCTAGAGATTTCTCACTAATGAAAGTGTTACTGACAATGTTTTTAAGGCATGATTATAGCACAGAAAGAAGGTAAAATTAATTGGCAGAATACTGAAGGATGAGCTTTCAATCAGGAGATGTCCAGTTTGGGCGAGAACCTTCTTGACTTAACCCGACAGATATCAATAACTCACATTTGGTATTTTTCTGTGATTGGACTTCCATTGTCAAAGTGGAGAGGACGTAGGCCGAATCCACACTTACCAGCATAGTGCTAAACAGTCGGAATGATAGCGTCTTCCTGGTGCATTTTATGACATCATCGCGCCACGATGCCACTCTCCTGGCACGATGATGTCAGAAAAAGCGCCAGGAAGACACTATCATTGCGACTGTTTAGTGCTATGCCGGTAAGTGTGGATTCACCCTGTATCTCAAAACTGTAAAAAAAGATGGATTTTTCTCCTTACTTGACACTTCCTGTATTTTCCTCTGCCACTTCTCCTTTGTTTCTCTCCATCTTTGCTGTGATGGTCAACAATTGACACTCCCCCGCCCCCAGCCTGATTATATTGAGCAGAAGGGATCTGGCTGACTTCTCCTGTTCGTTTTGGTCTTGGAAACTGGTAAGATTATGGAATGTAAGATTACATTATGTTTTTGTGTTATGCATGGAAAGCATTGTAGCAAAACATTAATTCTGTTAATGATATTTCAAGAATATTGTAATTATTTAACAGACAGGCTCTGCAAAAGAACCATTGATGCTACAAGTCTTCATTTATGCATAACACACGATTTCACGTTATTCTATATATATCAAGTTATAAAATAGTTAAGATTATCAAATTGATGCCTTTTTTTTTTTTTTTTTTAGAAAAAATTCACTCCTGCACTGCACTGTTCAAAAAATCCTAGGGGACGGGGGCTCATCCAAACTTGTGGGTTTGGCTCACATCCCTAGTTATTTGGTCAATAAATGTATCCTGAGATTACGATTCCTGAACCAGCCCAAATCTTTTATTTCAAGATGAGACTTACATAAAGGAAGCTCATCTTAAAAAGTACTTGTTTCCTCGGTGTTGTGAGGGAGTTCTGAGAGAGTGGAAGAGCTTCTCGTTTCCTTCCCACCTCGCTTTCTCCTGCAGAAGTGGGGGGCTTTTCACCCCTTTTATGTGGCTCCATGTGCCCTAGAAAGGACGCCTGGAGTCAGAGAAAGAGAGCAAAAGCCCCCACATGCTGCCCTTTCTGCTCGTGTGTGAGGGAAGTTGTGTGAGAGGGAAACCAGAAGCTCCTTCTCCCACCATGAGGGAATGACCACTGTTTAAGATGAGTTCCCTGGTATACGTCTGATGGCAAGTTCGGTTGCACACCCATGACTCAACAAATGTTGGTGGGTATATCATGTAACTTGGCCCTAAAAAGAAAAGGGGTGGATGAGTCAAGTCAAACAGCTAGGGTTAAGGTTGCCAGGTCCAGGCTGGGAAATTCCTGGAGATTTTTGGGGGGGCAGAGCCTGGAGAGGACAGGATTTGGAGAGAGGAGGGGCCTCAGAATGGTATAATGTCATAGAGTCCACCCTCCAAAGCAGCCATTTTCTCCAGGGGAACTGATCCCTGTCACCTGGAGATCAGTTGTAATTCCAGGATATCTCCAGCCACCTCCTGGAGGCTGGCAACCCTAGCTAGGGCACCTTGTTTGAGGATCCACTGGATTCATCCTGAAATCCTGGGCCTTTTCTGAAGCCTTGGCACGGATAACTAGGGATATCTATGTTTTATAGGCCTAGAATAATTTGGCAATAGCTTTAAATCAGAATGGGCAGGAGGATGTGTATGGACAGAGGCAAAACAGAACTGTAAACCCAATTCATGTAACCGTGTACTTTTATTCCCTTCCTATTCAAACTTCTTCTTATGCTTTCTTGTAGTCTTTTGCTTTTTTTCTGTCTTAATAAGCGACTTCATTTTAGCTAAAATTGTGAAGTCGGTGTTTTCCTTAATAGTTCAGCAATTGCCTACTGATGCTAATTTTCACCACGTATCTTTGAAAATATTTTTCTTTCCTATATCATAGACATCTCTTGTCTTCTCTTGTTTCCCTCTTTCCCTCACTTCATTTTTCTGCTCTTTAATATTCTCATAAAAGTAACTCTCTTATATCACTATTCTCCAGAAGATTCTCAGGTGCCATGGCAAATGTATATGTGCATATAATATGTCACAGATGTCTTTTGACTGTTTTATTTTACCCCAAATAAATTCTGACGGACATGAATATGTTATCTTTCCCCCCTGAATAACAGAACACCTGAAATTATTTTCCTCACAATGTAAGCAACAGCAAGACTGATTTCTCTGGAATACAGAAGTTGGAGGAATGCAAATATCCCTCAACAGGCCTAGTGATCAGTGATTTCCTTGGTCAATTGGGAATAGTTTGTGTCTCAAATTAGAAAATCTTGTTCATGTAGACATAAGCCATTGCAACACTCCCTTAAAGGGATGGCCCAGTCACCAAACACTGACGGCTTTTCCTCAGGAATATTTGCAAAATGTTGTGGGCTGTTTGGCTTCCGTTTTTTCAGCGCCTTTTCTGGGAATGCATTTTCTGCAGTCACAGAAAAGACGCCAAAAAAACAGAAGCCAAACGGCCCGCAAACGTTTTGCAAATGGAGACATCACCAGTGTTCCATGAGTGGGCCATCCCTTTAAGAGCGTGTGGAAATGGCCAGAGCTGGTTGTGACAACCCTGAGATAGCTATTCCTGAATCCTTGCTTCAAATAAACTTGTATTATAGTAGCACAATTATATTTTCACAGAAAATGTGAGTTGCACATTCAGTATTTATGAACATGTTCCATTAATGTGCTTCAAACGGATAGGAACGTCTCTAAGTTTAAACATCCAAGATGAAAATTTACATAATCAGGATGCAAAAGTCCTGTACCACAAAACCAGAAGCAGTCTTTTTGTCCTTTAGAGCTGGTTCTTGGCAGCAAGTCTTTCATCCTTTTCCCGCTATTTTTCACACAGCGACACAATACAGGCCCCAGACGATGCGAAACTAAAATGGCTGTACACTTTTAGCCCCGTTTGGAAAGTGGCAGCAACCTTTCTTTCCTCTGTTCCACTCAAGACAACCTCACTGCAGGCCAGACAGTTAATTAAAAATGCAGCAAGGCAGATACCTGCTGGGAAATTTCAGTTCTTAAAGTTCCATTCAGCACAGCAAAATGGCTAGATAAATTTAGCTGCCAATTAGCCGTAGTGCTAGTCTCTATGAATAAGCCTTTTGCACAGACAGAGTTCTCCTCAGGCAGTTTAATCTGTACATTCCATCTCGTCGCTGAATGCCCGGGCCCTTAGTGTGGTCAATCAAAAGCCTGCATTAGCTTGTTACTGTGTGCCCATGAAGGAGGAGGGAAAGGGGAAATAGAGGGGCCGAGAGACTGCCTTCTACAGGACTGTCAGTCTTCATTTTAATCCGCTTCATGCAACCAATTTTGCCATTTCCCCCCTCCTTCTTCTTGGAAAGCATTTCAATTACATTTCAGTAAGACTGGTGCTGAAAAAGGTTTGCAAGAGACTTCAAATTCACCCTTTATATTCATTTAGTAGGTTTTTATCCCTGGCTTCCTCATGGTAGGTGATGTATATTGTTCTCCATGTTATCCTCAGAACAAACTGAGGTAGGCTAGGCTGAGAGTGTATGCCTGGCCCAAGGTCACCCAGAAAGCTTCCATGGCAGAGTGGGAGATTCGAACCTGGGTGCTGAAGTCCTAATCAAACACTCTAACACAAAGAGCAAGAGTCCAGTAGCACCTATAAGACTCACAAAATTTGTGGCAATTTTCAAGAAATCACAGTTTCAGGGCCTGCCCTGTCCCAATCCCTCTCCCCACCGAACCTCGCTCCTGGGTGGGGAGGGTGGAAGACTTCATAGGTATTTCTTTAGGTCCCGTACCCATCTCGTCTGGCATTGTGCAGGTAGCGGATATCAAGGCCTTAGTTCCAAAGGAACAACAGGACTTCTGCCAAAATATCAGGGTCCGCCAGTTAGATCCCCAGTTACTCCACCGTAGACACTCCAAGAGTCCAGTTAAAGTTTCTTTATTGGAGATCCATCAGTAGTGCACTCAGACTACAGCATTGGCAGAAGGGACGTAAAGGGGAAAAGCAACGTTAGTTAGTTATAGCGCAAGGTTCCCGCCCTGGGATAAGGACCGTTAGAGTTTAGGTGCGCAGGACCTAGAAGGTTGGATGGGGTAGGGGAGGGGAAGACAAGGATGAGCTCATTTCATGTCTCAGGGAGATACAGCTCCGACCAGCACTTCAAGGACACTTTCCCATGCCAGTCGAGAAAGTGAAAGTAGCCACCTGCAAGATAAGCGATTCACAGCTACACAGTTAGAAACTACACAGATATTTCTTTACACATTCTCAGAGGCCTAGAATACAATACAGAGTATAATAGGCACACATGGCAGATAAGTGGGGAACATCTGACGCACAGCTTACTTCTTCACATCTGAAGAAGTATCTTGATCTATCTAACACAAAGGTCAGTGATTTATAATTTTATAATTTAATTTTATAGCTGAAGAGCCAAATGACATCAAAATTCAGAGCAAACGATCGACAAAGAGCCAGAATAAGAAAGGTTATTTTCATAACTGAACTGATACAATTGAAGAGTACTGATAACAAACACCTTGATTAATAATCTATAACATTTTTGCAACCTAGCATCTAGGTTCCATAATGCTGTTCTTTGGCCTTCCAAGTTACAATGCTTAGAATGCTTAATGCTTTTAAATCAAGAGCCAGTTTAGTATAGTGGTTACAGTGCCAGACTATGATCTGGGAGCCCCAGGTTCAAATTCCCGCTCTGCCATGGAAGCTTGCTGGGTAACTTCGGGCTTGTCAAATCCTCTCAGCCCAACCTACCTCTCAGAGTTGTGAGATTCAAATTAGGGAGAAATGAACAATGTAAGTTACTTTGGGTTCTCCATTAAGAAGAAAGGTGTATGTATGTATGTATGTATGTATGTATGTATGTATGTATGTATGTATGTATGTATGGACCATGAAAACCTACGGAGAGTGTTAAAAGAAATGGGGGTGCCACAACATTTGATGGTGTTGATGCACAACCTGAACTCTGGGCAAGAGACTCCTGTCTGGACAGTAATACGGGGAAACAAAATGGTGTCACACAAGAATGCATGTTATCTCCCTACCTGTTCAACCTCTATGCAGAGTATCATAAGGCAAGCTGAATTAGATCTGGAAGAAGGAGGAGTGAAAATTGGTAGAAGGAACATTAACAATGCAGATGACACCATGTAACTGGCAGAAAATAGTGAAGACTTGAAATGATGAAGGTTAAAGGAGAAAGCGCCAAAGCAGGATTACAACTGAACATCAAGAAGACAAAAGTAATGACCACTGAGGAATTACACAATTATAAAGTTGACAATCAGGAAATTGAAATTGTCCAAGATTTTCTATTCCTTGGCTCAATCATCAACCAACAGGCTGCAATGAGGAAATCAGAAGGAGATTGAGACTTGGAAGAGAAGCTGTGAGGGAGCTAGAGAAGATCCTTAAAGATAAAGATGTCTCTCTGGGAACCAAGATCAAGATAATCCAAACTATGATATTCCCCATTACCAAGTATGAATGTGAAAGCTGGACAGTGAAGAAAGCTGACAGGAAGAAAATGGATTCATTTGAAATGCAGTGCTGAAGGTGAGAAGACAAATAAGACCAAATCAAGCCTGAATTCCCCCTAGAAGCTAAAATGACAAAACTGAGGCTATCGTACTTTGGTCACATCATGAGAAGACAAGACTCTTTGTAAAGGTCAATAATGCTAGGAAAAGAGGAAGGCCTAAAACGAGATGGCTTGACTCAATAAAAGAAGCCATGTCCTCCAGTTTGCAGGATCTGAGCAAGTCTGTTAATGATAGGACATTTCTCTCATTCATAGGATCATCGTAGATCGGAAATGACATGACAGCACATACACACATGTATGTATGTACATATTCAAAAAATTAATAATTATTTCATCCCAATGCTCTTAGTATTACATTCTAGTCACAATAAAGTAGGAAAAATTGTCATGACTTTATATGGGAGAGATGCCTTTAACATTTTTCCACCCTCTCTGAAAGAAAAAGGCATCTTTCTGCCTCTGTCCTTACTACTATTTTGTAAACATTTTTTGAGGCATCACCATGTTGATGGGAAATGTTTTATTTCCCAGCTCTGAGGAGGCAAGAAATGTCAAACTGCTCATTAAGGCCTGGCTTGTCCAAAGGCTAATTAGGAGGGTGATATTGAGTGGCAATGTATGTAAAATTGTAATTAACCATAGTTTCCATCCTGCCTTCTAACAAGTGCTAGATGCTTTGTACCAAAGCCAAGCATTTCTGGTTTGGAGCCAAAATCCCCTTCACACATCTGTTGGCCACCTACAAAACACTAAAACCTTCTGTCTTTTTCGACTTTCTATGATTTTTTTTATTACATCTGACATTCCTGCCTCTTTTATTAATTTAATCATTTAATTTTCTCCCCCAGTTTGGTCATTCTCCCATCTTTGTTCTGTACATTTTATAATTTGAACATTCTCATCATACATTTTCCTCGACAGTTGTATATTCCTACCTTATTTATTATCACTACAGCATACAACTTTGGAGCAAATATAAATTTCAGCTCAGAACCTCAATTCTTCATGAGCTTTCACTCCGCTTTTCCAGCAAACACTGAACACTGAGCGCAAGAAATGAAAATGTAGCATGCTGCTTGAAAGGTCAAGTCCAAAGAGCCAAGCTAGAATATAATTGGATGAAACAAGTTCTTGCCGGAATATCATGCCGAACACCTTCATTTATGAATAAAATGCCACAAAAACTTTAAGCAGGTCAACTCTGCCATTTAAAGCCTTGTATTGTATAGCAATAGGATTCTCCTTACTTCTAAATGCCTTCAGATCATTGCCAGAAAATGTTAACCTAGCCAGGACTTTTAATATCTGTGTTTATCAAGCATGCTCCTTGTATAGATTCATATCAGGAGAAGGACAGACTCTCCCCTAAGGTTTTTTCAAAAATACTTATCAAATATCAACTTCTTGAATAGAGATGGGCACGAACAGCAATACGAACGAAAAAAACAACCACAAACAGCCCAGTCTGCTGTTCGCTAACAAGCTGTTCATGAGGCCCCATTCTAAACAAACAGGTGGTCATTGCAAGCCTCCTTCGTTGCTGTTCATCAAGCCAGACAGTCTGGCACCTGCAATCAATTCCCTTGGCAACTTAGGCAGGGACTGCCTGAACTCTGTCTGAACTCCTGTTGTTGCCCTGGAAACCCCAATCTAAGCCCAATTTAGCTTGATAGGCAGGTCTTCTTTTCAATGTGGAGCTCCAAATTTGTTACAAGGGAGCAAAGACCAGGGGGAAGGGGGGGCTCCCAGCTCTGGCTTAGTTTGCAGACAGTGGAGAGGGAGAGAGTTGCTGTTGGCATTTTGATAGAGAGAGTGCATTGGAGCTTGATTTTGTGTGTGTGTGTGGTGGGATAGGGATCTACCCCTTCAGGTTCCAGGACTGCTGCCAGGCTCTGGGGCCAAGCTATTATTTATTATTTGTACCTTTCCTGGTGCCTGCTCAGGTCAGGTTTCTAGGAGTGGTGCAGTAGGGATCTTGACTTGGATGATGCTGGAGGAGAGTCTGCTGGCCCCCACGAACAGCCAACCACAAACATGTTCATGAACAGGGCCATGTTCGTGGTTGTTCGTGAGTCCCTGTTTATGGATGGCAATGAACTACAAACATCATGTTTGTTTGTTTTTCTGTTCGTGCCCATCTCTATTCTTGAATATCAAATTGACAGCAAAATTTTGGCTGTTGTGTTGGAGGTAGAGAAGGACACACCTATGGATTCTAGATCAGGCTTACCTGGGATGGTAGAAGTAGGGCTTTTTTTCAGCTGGAACGCAGTGGAACAGAGTTCTGGAACCTCTTGAAAATGGTCACATGGCTGGTGGCCCCGCCCTCTGATCTCCAGACAGAGGGAAGTTTAGATTGCCTTCTGTGCCATGGCAGAACTCCCCTCTGTCTGGAGATCAGGGGGCAGAGCCACCAGCCATGTGACCATTTTCTCCAAGGGCAACCCACTGAGTTTTACCACCTCTTTTCCCAGAAAAAAAGCCCTGGGTAGAAGTGATTTAGCTAGAACTGATCTGTGACTTTTGAGGGGAAATTCTGAACACACACACATACACACATTCATGTACACTCACACACATGCACACACACCCACAGACCAGCCTTTAGGAACATATTCTGAAGTGTGTAGCATATTTCCCTTAAGCCTTTCATTTAGACAATCTCTTTGTAAACAAACAGGATACCAGCCATGTGGTCAAAAATATTAAAGCTCCACTTTGTGCTGGACCAAAAACATGTTATTAAATATTTACCAAGTAATATTACAAAAGAACACAGCAAACTTTTTAAATATATTGTGATGGCAGCAAGAATAGTATAAGCAATAATATGGTAGACTGAACTTTATCCAGATGTGACTGAAAGGATGAATAAATTGTATGTTTATCCGTTAATGTCTAAATTTACCTCTTATATACATAATAGACCAGAATTTCAAGAAAAATTGAAAGGTTTTTTTTTTTAGTATGTGGGTGAATGATAAGAAAAGTTCTTTTAAATGCTGAATCTAATATGTCAAGTATAATATATTTTAACATAAATAAGTAGGGGGATGGAGAGGAGAAATACTATGTAGTTTTAATTCTCTGTTATATATTCTGTTTATGATATGTTTACTGTCTAATGTTGCTTATATTATTATTATGCTTATATATTCTGCTTCTGATATTTTCTGTTTTAATAAAATAATAGATTTGTAAAAAGCTAACAACAATGTGGTCCATTTTTAGGTAAGTTAAATTCTCGTTGCCATAAGGTGGCTGTGATTTGATGGCACTTCTTAAACACACACATCTCCCTCTCCCATAGCTATTTATCTTTTATGGTATGTCTGTCCTCATTCCTATGCAATTATACTATTGAATGTAATATTTTATACTTACTACTCCAGCATTGGTGTCATCAAAGGCTCAGATCTAAGACCCCATTGGCGGGTGGATCCCGGTCTCCCGCTTCCTAACTCAGCCCACTGAGCCTCTTCGAAGTTCTGCTCCTGGGATTCAACAGAGGGAATCCATGACAACAGCCCACCCCTCTTCCACCAGCAGTAGAGTCGATCTGCTAACAGTGGCACCTCTGGAGCCCATCATAAATATCTAATAAATGGCCATTATTCTTGTATAAAATATTCTCATTTGCTCATTGTCCTTATTCTTATCTGCTGACATAGCTTACCTATTTACCAGGGCTTTTTTTCTGGGAAAAAAGGTGGTGGAACTCAGTGGGTTGCCAGCACAGGGGGCGACTCCTGGCAAGAGGTGGTGCCCCTGGTACCACATGTGCGTGTGCAAAGTGTGCACACACTTCCGGGACCATGCAATGACATCACTTTGGGTCATCTGGAACAAGGGGAGAAGTTCTTAAAAATTTAAATCACCCTCAGCGAGAATGGTCACATGGCTGGTGGTCCCACCCCCTGATCTCCAGACAAAGGGGACTTTAGATCTCCCTCCACGCCATGCACAGAGGGCAATCTAAACTCTCCTCTGTATGGAGATCAGAGGGCGTGGCCACCAGCCATGTGACCATTTTCAAGAGGTGCCAGAACTCCATTCCACTGCGTTCCGGCTGAAAAAAAGCCCTGCCCATTACCAAAATGTCCCAGACCTTGAGTTAGATCCAACCATCCTTTTGCTCAGGCCACACAACCTCCTGTACTGTAGCCCCCATCCCATATGGCTTTTGTCCATAAAGTTCCCATGATTGCCAGTATGGCTCTTCTGGTGGTCAAAGAGGACCCCTTGTTCCCTGTTTCACCAGCAGAAAACCTGGTTGGATCCAACCCTTTGTTTACCCATACTCTTCCAGCAAAGGACCAAACTAGTGTAGTTCCCATATATGCCTCACATTTAAAATAGAGGTGGAAGGGGGATATTGTAGAAAGTGAATATAGTCTAAGGCAAAACCAGAACTTTCCGGAAGCTTTATGTAATTAATATGATTGTTTTGTTTTTCCCTCTTATGTATCCACTAATTAATTCGCTAGGCTATAAATGATTAGACTAACTAATAACATATTTTGTGATGAGTTTGCATACAGGTTTACTGACCGGCTCTGACTCTTGCTGGATAAGATCTGAGAAGCCTATTTAACGAATGGCTGGCAGCAGTGACAACTGGCAACTCTAATTACACTTGACAGGATACAGAACGCAAGACCTTTTTCCAACGGCCTCCTTCGCCCGCTTCCTCTTCAGCAGATGCTTCCACGGCTTCAGGCACTTGTCTGCTAATTCCTGCCCTCGATAGAACTTATTAAGACATGCACCTGTCAGTGGGGACACAGCAGATACGTGGCAAGGCGTGTAAAGCATGACAACGCGCAGGAGAAATGCCACAACAAGAAATCTCTGCCTGTCACTGTAGTCTACCTTCCAAAGTGAAAAATTACGCAAGTTAGGTGTTTGTCACCAAGGCAACATGACGGGTTTCAACAGCTGTGGTTGCCAAGACAGGGTCGTGTTGGAAAGAGGTACTAGGGTGCATCACTGTCCAATTGTTTTAGGGCTGATGTGCTCCTTTAATCCTCACACAGCCCACTAACATTTCTCAGCTGCCCTGGGGGTTTCATAAACTCATGCTTGATTAAGTAGCTAAGGCAGACAAGGCGGGTTGGCGATTCCTCCGATCGGATACAGAGGCAGCGTACCTTGAAGAGGTTCCCATCTCAAATAAATCACAACATAAGCATCTGTCAAAATGCGAGGAATCATTTTTCATCTTTCTGGGGAGTGTTTTTTAATTGTTATTTCACATTAGCGTATCCTCGACTTACAGACAGCGCTGTTCTGATACCTTTCAGCCATGAGCAAGGCAAGTTTCTTAAACTCTTCCTCTTGGATTCATCACAGTGACAAGAACTTATGTTTCAGCGGCTGAACTCTTGTCGAAACAGATGGGTTCTTAAGCAGACTCCACAAGGGCTGCATATTGTAAGCTACATGCCATTTTGGTTCCATCATTGTTCCACCTCTGACTTGGGTTGTTAATGGAATTCACTTAATTCCTCTGTGCCGAATTTCTCCCTGAAATCCTGCAATCCATTTCTCTTCCTTTTTTTTTAGGAATTTGAGTCAGTTTTGAATCTAATTCTCTTTTGTAATGAGATTCAATTAGATCTCAAAAGAAGTAATGTATATGGATTAGATCCAGAGGAATTAGCCGTGTCAGTCTGTAGTAGTAAAATAGTAAAGAGTCCAGTAGCTAACCAACTTTACTGTAGCATAAGCTTTCGAGAACTACAGCTCTCTCCATCAGCTGCATCTAACAAAGAGAACTGTGGTTCTCAAAATCTTATGCTACAGTAAAGTTGGTTAGTCTTAAAGGTGCTACCGGACTCTCTACTGTATATAGATTGCCTTCAAAGCATTGAATAATGGTTAGCTTTTGGAGGCGGGGTGGTTCCAAAGTATGGCAGTGACAAAAGATATGATCCCCAATGTGGACTCAAGGAAGGTTACATCATTCGCCTCTCCTCCACTAAATCCTCACAACAACCCTGTGAGGTAGGTCTGGCTGAGAGTATGTAACTTGCCCATGCTCTCCCAACAAGCTTCCCATAGCAGAGTAGGGATTCCAACCTGGTTCCAACAGATCCTAATCTTGCATTCTAACCATTGCACCACAATGAGTCATTGAAACCATCACATCTGAATACATAAAACTTCCTCCATGTAAAAATCTCTGTTGTTCCCAAAGTTGTACATTAATTTCAAGTTTTCATGTATTAACTGATACAAGAGAAAGAACATAATTGAAATCTGAAATTTCTAGAAGGTGGGCTTTGCAAAAACTATGTTGCTAGCCTTCTGTGACTTACAGGATTGGCTCCAACCATCCAATGAGAATGGGCAGAATGCTGAGCCAGGAACAGTTGGAGTCCATTGGGGAGAGTGAGAGGCTGAGGTAGAATGCTTTTATAACTGCTGAGAGAAGGCAGCGGAGAGATAGTTGGCTATTAAACCTGTTCTATTACATTGAAACATCCCCTGTTTAACCCCAATATGTTTTTGAGTTTAAAACCATTCTCTCCTTTGTTCCATCTTGTAAATAAAGTTTAATTTTGTTTTGTTTTAACGTTGGCTGCCTTGGAGTCATTGGGTGAGGGAAAAGATTACACACACGGACATCAAAAGCTCTGGCCACATTAAATGGACTAAATGAAATATTTAGGAAAAATAAGCTCTAGGTTCCCTTTCCCAAATCGCCCTGAGCAGTAGCTGGTAAGGAGCGGTAAATACAGGGAACTGTTTGGTGGAGCTTCTGGAAGAGGAGAGAGGGGACCCTGTGAGGATTTGGGTCAGGGGTCTCTGCCTGCTACAGTGGAGGCTGGACAGGTGGCATGTGGTGATCTGCCCTTACCTGCCTGGGAAGCCCCAAATCTTTCACGAGCCCTGCCAGGGTCTGCCATACCTTTGTTGATGGCTATGGGGGAGAGATTCTGGGACAACTTCAGGGATCCTTTTCTTAAAGTCCCACACTCCAGATTCTTCTTGTCATGTTTTTAAAAAACCCAACTGCCCACAGTCAGATAAAAGGGGAACACAAGCTTAAAGTTAAGAGTTAGTAAGCTGTGTGCTCCCAAAAGTTCTCTTATTTGAGACCCTACTAGGATAAGATAGTGCTTACTTATGAAGTAAGTATAAATCCGCTCTTCATAGATATTTGATTGGACAGACAAGACACAGAAGGAGATAAACAATACATTTATATTTAGCAGAAAATGAGGTGTTTAACAGGATAAATGTTCTGTGAAGAATTTTTTGGTATATAAATTAAGACTGGCTCTCCACTACACCATAAGATTGGTATGTTGGGCCCTAAACAAGATGCTTATTTGTCTCACCAAAATAGCTTTCTTTTCTAATCCAACCCCAACTCCTATCATAAAAAATAAATACAAGCCTGACTAAACTGACACCTTTGTCCAGAGCTGTAAATTCCCCATCTGAGGAAAAATGTTTCTCTTCCCCCTTTTAACTGAGAATGATTCACGCCTTCCCACTCAGAGGTGCCCCATGGGCTCTGATTGAGTGATAATCACTTGGTTTTTTATAAGGCCAAAATCACAAGAGTTGGCTCAGTGCCCTGGAGGAGAGGTGGAAATTTGGGGGTGCTTGCGACATTTTCTTATTACACCCAGGACTTTTTTTCTGGAAAAAGAGGTGGTGGAACTCAGTGGGTTGCCAGCACAAGACCACACAATGATGTCACTTTGGGTCATCAGGAACAAGGGGGGAGTTTTTTAAAGTTTAAATTGGCCTTGGCGAAAATGGTCACATGGCTGGTGGCCCTGCCCCCTGATCTCCAGACAGAGGGGAGTTCAGATTGCCCTCCGCGCTGCTCCAGCAGCGCAGAGGGCAATCTGAACTCCCCTCTGTCTGGAGATCAGGGGGCAGGGCCACCAGCCATGTGACCATTTTCAAGAGGTGCCAGAACTCCATTCCATCGCGTTCCAGCGGAAAAAACGCCCTGATTATACCCAAATAACATTCTCACCAACAGAAGCTAGTCTGGGAAATAAGAACACTTTCCCGGGACCAAGCCCCACTGAGTAGACTTCAATAGGATTTTGAGTAGACCTGTTTATTATTGTTAGTATGATCCCAAGCACAGTTGCAGCTTTCAAACTCCAAGTCAACAGGCTTAGAAGGGAGCAACTCTACTTAGGATTGCACTATGCATCTCTCGTTTCTCAGTTCTTGCGATATGGTTGCTATTTTCATTCATTTTGGAAACACTAAGAGCCAAGCTACAAGTGATGCCTGACACAGGTTGGACACTTGTCAGCTTCCCTCAAGTTTTGATGGGAAATGTAGGCATCCTGGTTTTGCAGCTGTAATGAAGAGCCAAGCTGTAAAACCAGGACTCCTACATTTCCCATCAAAACTTGAGGTAAGCTGACAAGTGTCCAACCTGTGTAAGGCATCACTTGTAGCTTGGCTCTAAGAGAGCATCTTACCAGGAAGGCTTCAATCCAATGTTCCCATTAATTTCTAATAGTATAAGCCTTGTGCCACAAATATTTTACAACATTTTCATAGCCCCTTTGGTTTAGCAGTTAATGAATTAAGGTTGGGGGATCCAGGTTCAAATCTCTGCTCGCCATGAAATGCACAGGGAGGCCTTGGGCTTGTCATTCCTCGCTTGGCTTAATCCTACCACACAGGTTTGTTCTGAGGATAAAATGGAGAAGGAGAAAACGCTGAGGAAGGGCGGGATAAATATTTCTGGGAGGTTGTCGTGATCTTAATGATTGTTATAAAATTGTAACGTATATTAGAATTTTGATTGTGATTGTGATTGTTGTAATATAACTTTGATGTTGTTATTTTTGATGTTAATTGCTAATGCTGTGAGCTAACACAATAAAGATGACGATGACGATGACGATGACGATGATTTCTGGGAGGATATTTTTATAATTATCCAGAAGTAAAGTGTTGTCCCCTCACAAACTGAAAGCCAAGCTACAATGATAAATGACACTTGAACGGCAAGTGAACAGACTCACGTGTATTCCTCCCTGTTCACCTGCCCTCCACTTGTGCTCCACTTGATCACGTAGTGGACAGGGAGGAATACACGTGAGTCTGTTCACTTGCCGTTCAGGTGTTATTTGTAGCTTGATGCCTTACTGGGAGGCTTAACAGATGTGTACTGAGGGAGAGCCTGGAGTTTGATATTTGAAAGGAAAGGCCAGCTCTGAGGAAGGAAAGTGAAACCATCTGCTTCAGTTGGGGGAGGACATTTTGTTATCACTATGTGTAATTGAGGGCTTCAAGTTATCAAGCCGAGCATGGACCTGGAGAGATTATAATGGGTTGAAGTTTCCCTTCTGGCATTTGACAGCCCCTTCACACAACAGTGTATTGCAAAGCCTTTGCCCTGCCATTGGCTCTGTCTTTTAAAACTATCCTTCCTGGCTAACATTGCATCTCCCGACGCATGTTCTTCTTTGTCAAATGTCTTGTACAGAGAAACTTTCAGCAGCACTCATTGCTTGCTACATTGTGTTTAAAAATGCTTGGGGATAAGGAGGGAGGGAAGGAGCATCAGCTACTCTGGGTGGGGGCCACTGGGATGAGGTTGAAAGACCATGAGCAGAGGTAGGGGACTGCCCCGGGCAGCATCTTAGTTGAGCTGCCACAGATTAATAAAATTATTCCGAGTATTCTGGATCCATCCAGTAGGCTGGGATGACAGACTCAATGCAACATAAACACTATCAGGTTCAAGGTTTTGGTGTTAACCTATAAAGCCCTATGCGGACTGGGACCGGCATATCTGCGGGACCACATATCCCCATATGAACCCCAGAGGACTCTTCATTCTAATGGTAAACATCTGTTGAAGGTTCCTGGCCCCAGGGAGGCCCGCCTGGCATCGACCAGGGCCAGAGCTTTCTCGGTCCTGGCCCCAGCCTGGTGGAACGCTCTGTCTAACGAGACCAGGGCCCAGCAGGATTTATTATCTTTCCACCGGGCCTGTAAGATGGAGCTGTTCCACCAGGCCTATGGTTGATGCTAGGCGGAGCTCCCCCTGTCTGGTTAAGTACAGGTTGTGCCCTCCCCACTGGTGACATCCTCTATCTGTTGAATATTCCCTAATGCTCTGGTGCTGACTAAAGGGTATGTATATAGAGAGTTCTTTTATTGTGCCACTGTGTATATGTGTATACATACATATATGTGTGTGTGATTTAACCTTTGGATGTTTTATAATTTGTAGTTTTAAATTGTATGAATTATATGAATTTTATGAATTATCTGATGTAATTTTAAATTTGTGTGCAAATTGTGATCCGCCCTGAGCCTGCTGGTGTAGGGAGGGCAGAATATAAATCTAATAAATTGAATTAAATTATTATCATTTAAATATCACAAACTCTTGTTATTCATCTGTTTCAGGCCTTAAGCAAACAGGTAATCCTTCTCCCTAAAGAATCTGCAAGCAAAAAAATCTGTCATGTTGTAGTAACACCCTCCGAATTTGGCAGTGTTTGAGATGATGCCTCACACCAGCCCTTCCTCGTTTTTAGTCCAGTCTCCCTGTTACTTGTCTTGAAATGCACTCCTGACAGTTTTTGTCACCAGCAGAAAGCTCTTTAATGCCACGTTATTTAGTGCCGCATGAATAATTTTTCCTATATACGTTTCAGGCTTTCTCACTGAGATGTAGTGTGACTGTGGTGATAGACATGAAAACAAAGAACCACATGGCTGCAAAGACTACGCAGGACTTTCTAACCGTAACCCTTTTCACGCTCTTGCCTTGCTCCTGATTTATTTGGCCCATTTTTGTTTGGCGCATTATGCACCTCTGCCTCAGTGTTAGAGTTCTCTTAATTGTCCACACAGTCCTCCCCCCCATTGGAAAAAGAGTTCTGATTGGAAGAAATGCTCTGAAAAGACTTACCTCATTTCACACATCATTCCTTTCACACAATTGTTGAACTGCTAAAGCAACCAATCATCAACTAGGGGTATGCATAACAAAAAAACGAGCCGAAAATACACAGAGAACTTGCTGGTTCGGCTCATTAAAGCGGCTTCTGGAATACACTGAACCAATTCCAGGAAATGAGGCTGTAACAATTCCCCCCAGCTGAAAAGTTTGTGCATTTAATTTCGGTACTTGCAAGGCAGCACAGGCAGGCTTGACAGTGAGGTGGGCCGTCTGGCAGCATCTTGTTTTCCTTAATGACAAGTTGATCTGCTCATACTACCAGTTGACTCCAAAAGGGAGAGACTGAGCCCGTAGCATTAACTCCATTCATGGACAGGGGATGTGCAGTGCTCATGAGTGCACTTTCCCCAGTGCTTCCTGGGCAATGGCATTGGTTGCTTGTGGGGATAAAAAGTTTGCTCTGCACTGGGGAGGGGAGCAGCAGACAGCATGGTGCCATTGCACCAGCGTCACCCTCACCATCCCTTTTGGTGCGCACAATGCAAGGAAAGGCTGGCCTGGCAACATCCACGCAGGTGTGCACATGTGGATTTGAGAAGGGAGGGGGTCTCCTTCAGCCTCTGAGCCCCCAGTTGCTGCAAAGGCTCATGCTATGCAGATTAGGGTGAACATTTAGAAGAAAAAGCAATTATTAAAGGAGAGCCAGGAAATCTCAATGCACTTTCAGTGGCCTTCTGCTGCTGCTGTCCTTCGCTTAGGTGCCAGGGTGCCCCAGGGCCGCTCACTGTGACTTAAGAAGTCCTCCAAAGATAATAAGCACCAGGAGGAATTTCATCTTGCCCAGAAAGCCTTCTGTTTTGGGGGCTTTTCTGATTAAAACTGTTAACCCAAATGACGGGGAGGTAGCAAGCGTGTATTGCACACTCATATGTGCACCCCCAAGTCTTTCCAGGTCAGTTTTCCACATGGAAGGACGGCTCTGGCCAGATTTTTTATTTTCAGGTGTAACAATGGCATTTTCTTGTTCAGTTTCTTCTGTGACCCCATTTTCTCATTTCCCCCCTTTCCATTCAACTCTGGGTTAACAATTGTAGTAAGGAAGGGAGAAGTAGGAAAGGGAGACAGGCCAGCACCTGTCCAGTCTCCTGCTTTTACTAGTAAAAAACCTAGGGTGGGGGGAAGGACCATCCTTCCTCTATGTCTGTTTCCCTTCCCGTGAAGAGAAACCGTAGCCCTTCTTTTCCATGTGCTTTTAAACACATTGCAAGGACAGGCTGGCAGCTGGGAGTCCTGACCTGGGCTCCCACGGCAGACTAGGGAAGAGGATCCACCAGAATGGCCCCTCATCATGGAAATGAAACTAGAAGCCACATGGCATAACAGCAGGACTCTAAGATCAAGTTTATTGGCTTTGTCACTAAAGCAGGATTTTTTAAAAAAAATTGCTGTACTGTGCTGGACCAGTTGGCAACGGCGTGCTCTCCTGCCTGCACGCCATGCTGGTGCAGCTTGTTCCTTGCCATTGTGCACCCGGCCAGAGTCAATACTTGCTTTCTTTGGGGCCCATTAATTTTCATGTGCTTGAGGAGAAACTCATGGGATCAATGGATTTGGGGACTATGTGAAAAGAACAGTGTGTGGACATGCACAGCTGCCCAAAACTCGCCTTGGCACGTGTCTTCCTCAGGCAATCCTTGGGGTCCATAAACACAGAACCTCATTGTTGCAAACTCTCAAACTAGGTGGGTAGATAGTTTAGAGGGAGGACTGTGTTTTTTTGTGCAATTTTGGTGCGGTTGCATGCAAAAACAGCTGCCCTGGAGCCTTGCCCCTTTGAAAAGAAGAGCATGCGTTTGCATGGCCAACATGCATGCAACATGCAATACGTGAACGTGCATGGCCAACATGCATGCAAGGGGCTGAAACTCATGAAACAAAAGAAGCCAAACAAATCAGTTCCGAGCTGGCACTATCTCTGCCAGAACAAACCAGTGATGAGAGGTGATTGTTCAGTAACCCCTGGAACCGAAACAGAAACGGAAACTTTCCAGTTGCACACCCTTATTACCAGGATCCTGCCTGAGAATCTCTCCTCCTCTCGATCCCTCCACCACTAGCATTGCATCAATTTTGTTTATCGTGCATGCTACTGGTTCCATACACCCTGGTGCCCCACAGTCCTCTAGCTTGGTTTTGCCATCCAGCCCCACCATGTGCCAAAACACCCTGCTCTTCAATGCCAGGACAGCGTTTGGGAGCCCTGCCTGCTTCAAGTATCTCTTTGCATCCCTAATCGCATCACTTTATATATGTACAGAGGCTGAACTTCATGTGACTACAACTTCTACACACACTTCTGCTTTTTATACCTTCCCACAACTGTTGCACATTCAGTTTTGGCTAAAACCATTTTGTTCTGGGAGATTAGGCAGTATCTTCTTGCCCACTGAAGCTAGAATCTGTTGCGAGGTCTTGTGGGATCTCCTCACAGCATGGGCGGCGAGCCTTGACAATCCATTTTGCATCTTTTGCTCCAAGTGATCCTAATTGCTGTGATGCTAAGGAGAGTGATCTCTATTTACACTGTGCAGCAGAGATGACTTGGGTTTCAAGTTATCCAGAAAGCTTTAGATTACGGGTGTATAGACAGAAGGTAGATGCTGAGTGGAGCCAAAACAAGGCAAGAAGATTGCAGTGTAGGACAGAAAGACCGAGCAGCCCCCTGGAGCTGGAGCCATTTTTAAAAAGTACCCTGGAAGCTGAAAAAAGAGAGAGATAATGGGACAGGGAAGGGAAAGGAGAGGAGGAGGAAAGGGGGGGGAGAGGAGCCAAAGAGACCAATCATCATGTAAACATCTGCATGGGAGTCAGATTCAGCATATTCTCACACTGAGGAAAAAAATCATGGGAAACCAGCATCCACTAAACTCGGGCAAACCCCAGGATACTGTTAGTATCACCACTGAAGGTATCGAATGCTGTGCATAAATCAGAAAAATATCCAACCGAGAGCCAAGCTACAAGTGATGCCTGACACTTGTTGGACACTTGTCAGCTTTCCTCAAGATTTGATGGGAAATGTAGGAATCCTGGTATTGCAGCTGTAATGGAGAGCCAATCTGTAAAACCAGGATGCCTACATTTCCCATCAAAACTTGAGGGAAGCTGACAAGTGTCCAACCTGTGTAAGGCGTCACTTGTAGCTTGGCTCACAGTATAGGTCCAAACGGGGAGCAAATAGCCCGAGCATAAAGGAGCCAACTTCAAAATCACCGAATACCAAAAGGGTGGTTACTACAGGAGCTGCTTTTTTCTAAGCTGGAAGTGGAGCAGAGAGTTCTTGCTAGAAAACTTGCATTTGAGAAAATGCCAGTGCCCATTTGTTAGAACAGTCTATGCAATCCTTTCTGAAATGCACACTGCCCCTGTCACTTCAAATATCTATAAAGATGCCCTGGCATCACACATCCAACGTCTGAAGGGAATTACTTGTTAAGGTTGTGATACAAGAGTGTTCTCAATTTCTGCTGTGTGATGCGCAGGTTTGACAGGGACACAGTCAACTCCACCCAGCAATCCACCACACATTTCCTGCTCAAGTCAACTCAGTTATAAGATTTAGTACCTGAACTTCCTCTTTTCTGTCCCCTTTTCCCTTCATGTTGTGGATATCTGTTTGGAGTCAGTGCACCTAGCCCTAGCCTTACCACCTCCCTCTGCACAAGATTTTGTGCAATACTTAGCATTTTCCTCCCTATATATTACAATGCCTCCAAATTAGATCATGCCCAAGCAGAAAGAATGGGGATGCAATAAGTTTGCCTTGGTGCAAGTTGCCACCGTACTCCTTTGCTGGTGTCCACTTCTGCAGGAACTCTAGCACGAGCAGGAATTTTGCACTGGATCAATCCAGCCAGGTTTAACCCTACAGATTATATTATATCTTCAAGTGTCTGTGCTGAAGGGTGTGCAGAACTCAGGGCCAAGCTACACATGACGAATGACACTTGAACGGCAAGTGGATAGAGTGGACGGCAAGTGAACAGGGAGAAATACACTTGCCGTTCAAGTGTCATTCGTCATGTGTAGCTTGGCCCTAAGTGGTCTGCTAGAAGTGCTCTAAAACTAGGGAATATGCCATTAGCTGCCTCTGAGGTCATCAGCAAGCCTGCCGTGGAGAAGGACCACTTTTAAACAATATATAAGCGATATGATTGGTTGATGACTGAGAGTGTGGGTGGAGTGAAGGCAGTTGAGACTGAGAGGAGAAAGAAAGTTCAGTTAGAGAAAGAGAGGCTAGCTGTATGCTGCCTGAGGAGTTTTAAGCATTTCTGTGAGAGAAATATTGAGTCAGAAGAAAGCAGGCAAGCTGTGTGCAGCCTGAGTAAATTTAAGCAGTTCTGAGAGACAGTTTGAGTCAGAAGAAAGCAGGCAAGCTGTGTGCTGCCTGAGGAGTTTTAAGCATTTCTGTGAGAGAAATATTGAGTCAGAAGAAAGCAGGCAAGCTGTGTGCAGCCTGAGTAAATTTAAGCAGTTCTGAGAGACATTTTGAGTCAGAAGAAAGCAGGCAAGCTGTGTGCTGCCTGAGCAGTTTAAGCATTTCTGTGAAAAACATTTAGTGAGGAAAAGAGAGGCTAGCTGTGTGCTGCCTGAGTAACTTTAAGCACGTCTGTGAGAAATATTGAGTCAGAGAAAGAAGCTGTGTGCGACGCCTTAGAAGAGATCTGTGTGAATGAGTTTAAATGAAGTAACTTAAGAACTGAGAACTACTTTTATGAAACTGATACGCTTCTTGAAAAAATAAATGTTTATTTTGGTTTTGTTAAAAAACCAACAACAATATATTATTTTATTAGTGCAAAACGGGAAAAAAATGAAAAGAAAATGAAAAAAAGAAAACAGTGCTGGCTACAAAAACACTACTAGCAAATCTATGCATAGGTATCTATAAAAGATTCCCGAATATCTAAAAATAAGTCCATATGCAATTGCCTTCTACATATGATACTTTTAAATGTTGATAAATCCAGTTATTTACAAGTGGGGTTTTGTTTTTCCAGTGTTGAAATATTAATGTTTTAGCAATTGTAAGGTCATGGAGGGTGCATTTCCGTTGACCATCAATTAGATTCCAAGAGACAGGCAAGTAGTTTAATAGTACATTAACATCCTCAAAAATAAACGCGTTTTCTAACACAAAATTAATATGAGTAATAACTTCCTCCAAAAGGGCCGAATGACTAAGTATGTCCAAAACATATGTTTAAGAGATGCATCGTGTGAATCACTATCAATTAGACACTGTGCTTAAACCTTTAGTAAAAAGGTTCTGTGGTGTCCAATATACCCTAAAAATAATTTTACAATCCATAGTTCCATAGTAGCAACAGGTAAGTGGCTTAAGGCCTTACCCCATTGCTTTAGCAGAAGTGGACACTCCAAATTATTATTCCATTATTATTCTGTGTATCATATTTATTGACTGACACTGAATATTTATATACAAATATTATATTTATATACAAATATTTATATACAAATATTGTAGGTTTTGCTTCCTGTATTTATTCAATAAAAATCTCTACAAGTGGGGGAGATTCTGAAGCACTCAAAGCTTCTGGAGCATATTTGGACACCAACAAATGCTGCCATTGTAAATATTGCCATTCAGCAGAAGTTGGCAAATCATATTTAGACCACAGTTCGAAAAATGACAAGAACTCATCAGCATTACCTATCAATTGATCTAAAGTACAATTGAAAATCTGTCCAAGCCAAGGAAGATTTCTTCTCAATTTTTAAATCTGAATTGGATCATAATCTTAGTTTAGCATGTGTGAAAGGGTAAAATTGATATTGTCATGATATTTTACTTCTCTTGCCGCAAAGATCGTTGGAGGAACAAAATCCATTTTAACATAAGTAGACCCTAATGCATTCCACTTAAAAAGTGGTTCCAAAAATGAGAGCCCAAGATGGATACTCCAGTTCAGAGGAGCAATCCCAATAATTTGTACACGCTAACAAATATGCCTGATGAGAAATACTAAGGTCCAGAAAACCAAATCCTCCTTTATTAATTAAAAGTTGCACCCTCTTTAAAGAAGTCCTGGGTGCTGTTCGATCTCACATGAATCTCCAAAACCAAGTATTAATTTTATGAATATATATACGAAGTATATAAAAAGGGATTGCACACATGACATATATAATTTGAGGTATAATATTCATTTTAAGTGTATTTACTTTACTCCATAATTACAACTTTACAGTTGCCCATTTATCCAAACCCAAGGATATATCCAAGATCAGTTTATTAAAATACAATGAAATCATATACTTAATATTCCTTACAATCAATATTCCAAGATAAGTAATAGCATCTGGGCACCATCAAAAATATCCCTCAGTAATTATACTCCGTGATATATTGTCTCCCAATAGCATCCGTTCTGATTTTGTCCAATTAATTGAATAACCAGACAGATCATCAAAATTATTATTCAAACTTATTAATTCAGGAATGGATGACTGAGGTTCTGAAATAAATAATAAAAGATCATCTGCATGCAAAATAATTTTAAATTCTAAAGAATTATGTATAAAGCCATGTATATTATTACTTTTTCTAATAACACAAGTCAGAGATTCCAAACATAAATCAAAAAATTGAGGAGAAAGAGGATAGCCTTGCCTAGTACCTCTTTCAAGAGGGAATGGTGCAAAAAAAATACCTTTGGCCTGTACCCTAGATCTAGGGGATGAATACAAAATTCTAACTCATTTCAAAAATTCATAAGGAAAGCCAAATTTAGTCAATGTAGAAAAAATAAATTTCCAATTTATTTTGTCAAACGCTTTTTCAGCATCAAGTGAAAGAATAGCAACTTGATCAGATCACTTTCGATTTAATGCAATCAGATCAGCGACCAATCTAAGATTATCAGAACCTTGCCTACTTTGTATAAATCCTACCTGGTCTACATGCACCAAAGTTCTAATAACCTTCTGAAATCTGTTCGTAAGAATAGCAGTCAGTACTTTAGCGTCCACATTCATCAAAGAAATAGGTCAAAAATTTGCACATAGAGTATGGTCTTTGCCATGCTATAGAATCACAGTAATATAAGCATCCTGCAGTGATACCAGCAATACACCAAATTCAAAAATCTCATCATACAATTAATATAACTTTGGGATTAAAAAGTCTGAAAAAGTTTTATACCTGGAGGACTCCTCCTTCTATTCCTTTTATTCCTGGAGGACTCCTCGGTCCTGGATCCATTTCAGTCCATCTTCTGCCCTGGCCATGCGACACAGATGGTGTTGGTCGCCCTCACAACTGACCTTCATTGGCATCTGGATCGGGGTGGGTCGACACTGCTGGTCTTATTGGAAGTTACAGCAGCATTCGACATGGGTGATTACGATCTTTGGACCCACTGCCTCACCAATGTGGGGATACGCGGGGCTGCCTTACAGTGGCTAGTCTCTTCTTGGGGACAGAGTGTAGTGCTGGGGGAGCAGATGTCACCCCGCTACCCATTGGTATGCGGAGTCCCTCAAAGGGTGATTCTGTCCCCTACATTATAACAAGGGGCCTCTGCAGTACTGGATGCTTAAGCAGCATCTTTGAACAGATTCTGCAGCATGGCTAGAACTTCAGGACGCATTGGGTTCAGCTTGCGCTTTTCTCCCAGCGGCTCTCTACTGCAGCAACCCACCAGGAACTTCTCGGGTCAGTTCAAAGGTCCAGTCTCACCCAATGGATGGGGCCCACCCTAAGTTCCACTCTTACAGAAATAGAAGGCTGCATTCACCTTCCTTTCCTTCCAAGCACTGTTTCTCAACTGGACCAGCAATCTCTTTTCTGGACTCCGAGATGGATGGATGCTGGCAGACAACAATATGCACCACTGCGGCACAATAAAGGAGAAGATTGTAATGAACAACCAATTTAATGAAAAGGCAGTAAAACAGGACCAATAGCTTCAAGTGTTGGACTGATGCTAAATTTTCAGTGTGGTCAATAGCAATGGAAAATGAGTAAGCTCGTATTTCATTAAAAAAAAAACTCTTTCTAGTCTTTATTAGCCCATACTTCACTACTGCCAATGCAGTAAAAAAGAATCCACATAATTATAAGATCTTCTGTAATTTGCTTTTTGACAGGTCTGCATTGGCTATACATACCAGTGAGAATTCTTGGAGTGAATAATGATGCCTTACATCTTAGACATGGATTTTCAGTGCTATAGCAAATTTATCAAAGAGTGTCCTGTTATGATATTGATCACTTACGATAGCCTAAGAATCTCCCTGTGTTTTCATCGTGCAGAAGATATCAATTTGTATCAGAAAACCAAAGTCTGAAAAACCTCCTTTTGTGTTATTTTTTCCCCATCTTTCCCCAATGACATTTATCTTCAGCTGTAGTTTTGCAACATAAAATAATGACATTGTCTACTTTCTGGAATTGCTGCCATTGATTTATTCACTCTTTCCTCCTTAAATGAAGACATTACCCTTACCTCTGAATTTGATTCCAAACAGTTGACGATAGATAGTGCCGCTCCTAGGTTTGTTTAAGGCTCCCCCCGCCCCCCGCTCCCAACTCCAGTTAGTGGCAAATTGCTGAAGCCATGCCTGCATTTTGAAACATTTTAATTATCACTTGGGAATGTCTACCTATAGTGTTCACAAATTATGTCAGCTTTTAATGGTACCTACTACTGATTATGGCACCTCCCCCAAAGCAAAGAGCCAACTTGGGCTTTCTACCACCTCACTGGAACAGAAGACTTGAGGCTTCAGAAGACCTGAGTTCTTTTGGGGTCTGCAGGGGGCATGAGTTCAGAAATAGCCATCTCCACCAAGCAGGATCTTTGGCCTGGAAGCTCCAATCATTTTGTGATTGACTCTCATGACAGCCATATTATGGTGCTGCCCATTGTACTTTCTGAGGGCCAAACTACAGTGATGGATGACACAGGTTGGACACTTGTCAGCTTCCCTCAAGTTTTGATGGGAAATGTAGGCAGCTTGGCAGAATGTTGGACAAGTGACAGTTGAAAAGTCCATTGGACAGCAGTCAGAGAACCAAGCTGCAAGACCAGGATGCCTACATTTCCCATCAAAACTTGAGGGAAGCTGACAAGTGTCCAACCTGTGTCATTCGTCACTTGTAGCTTGGCCCTGAGAATTCCAAAAGTCCTTGCAGCTCAACAAGGTAGCTTATGTTGTCCTATAGCCAAGATTAAATCCACAGTTATCCTTCTAGCTTCTGCCCCCTGTCCTTCATGGACTCCTTATGCTGTCCCATAAAACTGACAAGATTAAGGGAGAAGACCATCAATTTCAGCTTTCCTATAGAGTTAAGGGCCCTGACCTGCATAGTCCAGGTGAGCCTGATCTCGTCAGATCTCAGATGCTCAGCAAGGTCGGCCTTGGTTAGTAATTGGATGGGAGACCTCCAACAAAGACCAGGGTCGCAGAGGCAGGCAATGGCAAACCACCTCTGTTAGTTTCTTGTCATGAAAACCCCACCAGGGGTCGCCATATTTCAGCTATGCCTTTAGGGCACTCATCAACACAGAGGGTTAAGGGAATGGACAATGATTCCAGTATGGAGGATAAGTTAAAATGTTTTTAAAGGTACTTTTCAAATGTGCACAACTTTTATGATTGGAGGACTAAACAGGCATTTTGAATGCAAGTCATCTGTTAACATGTGACCCTCACCCCGAAAAAAAACAGCCTAGAAAGTTGAAATGCTATTGCAGACGTTCTTTCCTGCATCACCTTAAAACCTGATGAAGGTACAGTTCAAAACTGCTTTTTTGTCTGTCTCACATGCATACAAAGAGCAAGCGAAAGGCCTTTTAAAGTGCTTTGGACCGTGTGTGATGTTCAAGGATGTACTTTTGATCGCTCCATGCTGTTGTTATTATCTTATGTACATAGATTTCAACACTTGCCTGGAGTATGCAGCAGCAGCCAGCAGTCGCCCGAAATCTGTCTCCCACTACAATTTATCAACTCTAATGTGACACTTTTAATAAGTAACAAAGTGATTCATCCTGAGTTACAAAGAAAAAAAGGGGGGATTTCGGTATATATCTGGACTTCGGGGCTTTCCTTGTCCATTGCATCATAAAACTCTAAAGCACAGAGCCAGAGCCACCAATTAACGCATGCATGCTTGTTACTTGTTTGTTACTTGCATGCACAAATGAGCCATCACAGATTAATCATTACAAAATAGAGTGTGACTACAAGTTATTTTCTTCACATGGAGAACACTAGATTTTTCTCGCAAGGTTACCTGGGAAGTGAAGTCCGAGTGGTCTTTCCCCTCTCTGTTAGAATTGCTGCCTGAAGAGCCATAAGAGGGCTTCGTTTGGGGGCAGGCAGCTGCTACTTTCTCCCAGGGTGTCCTGCAGGCTGCCTGCTCCCAGGGAGCTGTTCTGGAGAAAGCGGCCGCGTCAATGAAGCTTCAGCCGCAGCGACAGTAGAAGGATCTGCTGCAGATTCTTCCGCTGTCACTGTGGCTGAAGCTTCACTGATGTGGCCGCTTTCTCCAGAACAGCTCCCCCAGAGCAGGCAGCCTGCAGGGCGCCCTTGGAGAAAGTAGCAGCTGCCTGCCCCCAAACGAAGCCCTCTTGTGGCTCTTCAGGCAGCGATTCTAACAGAGAGGGGAAGGACCACTCGGACTTCACTTCCCAGGTAACCTTGTGAGAAAAATCTGGTGTTCTCCACGTGAAGAAAGTCACTCGTAGCTTTGCTCTTAGACCTTTGTACCACCTTCTGTCATGTCAGAATGAATGCACTTCAGTATGGTCCATTTTAATATTCAACCACCACACCAGTTATCAAGTGAGGGGCAGGCTTGTGCAAGTTTCCTGGCAGAATGGCAGTCAAGTGGCTTAAAGTAAGCAAGCAATGGATTCTACCCGGGGAGAGTCGACTGTCTCTTTTCGTATCTTCCATCAGCAGTTGTTTTTGTTTCATCTGGAGTTCCCTCAACGATCCTTCCTTCTGGCCCTGTTTTAATTGGAGTTTTTAATGTTTCAGTTCTTTTACTTTGGTTTTAATGATACGTTTTTAAGACATGTTTTATTATGTATGCTTTCATATGTTAGCTGCCCTGCATGAAGGCAGAAAGGAGAGGTATAAATTTTGTAAATGAATAAAATAAATTCTCAGCCTCAGTCAATTGCTGCCCCAAATCAAGCAAGATCTGGAAGACAGTACAATAATGACTCTAAACTATCACTGTGGACTTCTATAGAGTTTCTTTGTTGCCCCTGTGGGAGCAAATAGCAACTCTGTGGGATTGTTTCAAGCTGGAAAAATGGTGCAGGGGAAAGGGCTTAAATCTCCTCAATTGATCCACCATCTGGTCTGCATCAACTCCTCACACAGTTGCTTTGGGTGAAAAAAAAACAAAACAAAAACACCTCAGGATCTTTGAATATCAAAAGCCCAACATCCATTTCTTAGGAGGAGCCAGGAGGAGGATATTTTCAGGAGGCCGGATGCCCTCAGTGCTTGCTCGAACTGAAGCTCTTTCAAATATTATGTCAAAGATGACCCGTACCCAGAAAGCGCTGTCAATAATCGCCACAAGGATTGCTCCTCCGCCACAATTATCAGTGGCAGTGAGGAAAGACTGTACATCCTGCCTGTAAACTCTGCATGACAATTTTAGCAACTTTTTTTGTTAAAGCTACATAAATCTGAAATGAAAAAGAAACATCTGGACAATTTCTTCTACTCCCTTAACATTATATTCCGATGCACTCTGTCCAGCCTATGTTTAAACCATTCAGAAGATGGTATTTCCACCATCTAATGTCTAATAGACATTTCAGTCTATTAGATTTCACTGTTAGAAACTTTGTATGGAGAGTCAACCTTAATCTTTCTTTACTCAATTTTACCGCATTATTCCCAACTATACCTCTCTGAACCATTTTAAACAGTTCCCTGCTTTTCTTGGTGTTTACAACTTTCATATACTCCATTATAATTCCTTGGCCATCTAGGAAACTTATTTTTTCCTCTTTAAAGAAAGAAAACTTTGCTTTGACAGACATTCCCTTTGACCATTTGCAGTGTTTTCATTTCTCTATAATAAGGAAATATCTTCCTTATTATTCTCATCCTGCCAGTGGCATGTAGATACTCGGAACGATATGTGATCTTTTAATATGTATGGTCTGAATTCACAATTAGTATGTCGAAGTCATATATTTTTTGTCGAAGGCTTTCACGGCCGGAGAACGATGGTTGTTGTGGGTTTTCCGGGCTGTATTGCCGTGGTCTTGGCATTGTAGTTCCTGACGTTTCGCCAGCAGCTGTGGCTGGCATCTTCAGAGGTGTAGCACCAAAGGACAGAGATCTCTCAGTGTCACAGTATGGAAAAGATGTTTAGATATGTATCCTATTTAGATACATATTACCTGCCAACATCTTTTCCATACTGTGACACTGAGAGATCTCTGTCTTTTGGTGCTACACCTCTGAAGATGCCAGCCACAGCTGCTGGCGAAACGTCAGGAACTACAATGCCAAGACCACGGCAATACAGCCCAGAAAACCCACAACAACCTTCATATATTTTTGCCTGACTTTTATATTCAGCTAGGGCAACACATTGCAGCATGATAGTGCAAGCTTCTTCTTTCCACCACAGAGGTTTGGATCCAGTCTAACATAGGGTGTACAGTTTGGGTTTCCAATTTGGGTTTTTAACCCAAATCAGGCCTGATCGAGAATGATTCGGTATTTCTGAATGGGCCCCAGCATTGCTGAGTCGATTCAGAAATACCGAAGCAAAGCTTTCCAAAACACTTCAGAATGCTTTGGAAAGCTTTGAGTAGAGTGGCAGCAGCTGCAGCACTACCCAAGCTTTCCGAAGCGGTTTAAATACTCAAATCCCGAAGCGACTTGTCGCTTTGGGATTCAGGTTTTTCTGAATCTTTTTCCCGCTTCAAGAACAAGTGTAAGATCTTCACTTGAAAGTCCCTGTGTAACAGTTTCTCTACATGAGACATTTTATACAAGGACCCTCAAGTGTAGGGAGACCAATGTTAGCTGGGAAGCGTAGTCTCTGCCAATTTCACCTCTCTACACAGAGCCAGCAGAGATCACTCCTCAGAGGATTTGTTAACTTTATCCTCACTTCCCCAAAGTGGAGGTGAAATTGACAGAGCCTTCGGGGAGGTGAAGATGAAATTAACAGATCCTCTGAGGAGCGATTTCCCCTGGCTCTGTGTAGAAAGGCGAAATTGACAGAGCCTTTGGCTATGTCTTTTTAAACTATGCTTCCTGGCTAACACTGTGTCTCCCTACACTTGAGCATCCTCATGTAAGATGTCTCATGTAGAGAGACTCTCAGCCATATGCAAAATCCGTGGCTTATGCAGAGGAATGATGAAAACTGTAGGAATGGACACTAAATTTGAATCTGGTAGCACCTTTAAGATGAACAAAATTTTCCAGGGTATAAAGCTTTTGTGAGACAAATCTCCCTTATCTGATACCATACCAATTAAGTGAGCTCTGGCTCACGAAAGCTTATGCCCTGGAAAATTTTGTTCATCTTTAAGCTGTTACGGGACTTGAATTTGGTCTTACTACTAGGGACTGACACAACTACCCATTTGAAACTGGAGGGGGCTGTATTCTCCTCTTTTCTCCTATGCCAAATCAGTTCTCTGCCCAATCCACAGTTCAAAGATAAGGGTTCCAAAGCACCATTGGGGCATGGCTTATTCCGGAGTGCTGATGGAACAGTAGGGTTGACAACTCCAGATTTGAAAATTCCTAGAGATTTAGGGGTGGAGTCTGTGGATGGTGGGGCTTGAGGAGGGGAAGACCTACAACAAGGTATAATGTTAGCCTCCCCTTCCAAAAAAGCCATTTTCTCCAGGGTAGCTGCTCTCTGTCATTTGGAGATCAGTTGTAATTCCAGGAGATCTCCAGGCCCCGCTTGAAGGTTGGCACCCCTATGTAGCAGGCAGTAGTCCATGCCCATCACTACTTTTTGGACCCAAACAGCTATTAACTTAGTCCAAGTGAATGCCAGCGATGCTTGGCTTGCCCTGCAGGAGAGAGAAACAGGAGAATACTCATTCGGGAAGATGTGAATTGGCCCTATCACCATGATACAGGCACATCACCGGGGCTTAATGAATGAATCAGACTGAAATTTTTAAAGTCTCTTTACTGGTTTTTCTTCTCAGCAGCTGAAACATTTCTCTCCCCCACCCCCCATCCCACACACAAATGGAACTTTTTTGCTTCTAATTAGTCTGGTTTCTTAAGGAAATATGAAACGAGATCTCAGATCCTCACAGAATATGGCAGGCCTGTTACTTTCTAAGGAACAAAAAAACCCACCCCAAAATTGTCAGCCCTCTTCCTAAAATAAAACTGCATGCACAATTTTATAGTGCCAGCCACAGATTGCTTGTGACAACATGTCAGTCAGATGTCACACGCAGACTCCTAGTTGCTAATGTTCATGGCATTAGGTGTCACTGGTGCAGAGTAGAAAGGTTTCCTGTGTGACAGGAGGTGAGAGAAAATCAGAGATGCTGCTGGAGAGCCATTTTCTGTAGCCCTTTCTCCCTGGCAAGCAATAAAATGATGCCACAAAACCTAGAAACACAAATTTCAGAGAGGTATCCACGTTACCGGTTGCAGCAAATGCAGAAAAAGGAGCTGTGGCTTCTTAAACTCTAACAGATTTACTGCCGTGTTTATAGATTAGAATCCACTTCATCAGAGGCCTGCCATTATCCACAAATAATCCACAAAAATACAACACATTCTTACAATCTCTTCCTTTAACTTCTTTGCAAAGCTACGATCCTTAGCTCTGATCTTAATAAGCTTACTTTCACAGATATTTGTGCAGCTTTTTTAAAAATAGGACTCCCATAGAAATATATCAGGGTTTCAAATGCTAGCAGCAGGGCTTTATTTCAGAGGGAATGTGGTGGAACAAGTTCTGGAACCTCTTGAAAATGGTCACATGGCTGGTGGCCCCTCCCCCTGATATCCAGACAGAGGGGAGTTTAGATTGCTCTTGGCACGGATGGCAATCTCAACTCCCCTCTGTCTGGAGATCAGGGGGCAGGGCCACCAGCCATGTGACCATTTTCTCCGAGGGCAACCCTCTGAGTTCCACCACCTCTTTTCCCAGGAAAAAAGCCCTGGCTAGCAGTATAATTCTAAGCAGTTACATGCTTCTAACGCCACCGAAGTCAATGAGCTTCTTGTGAATGGAATTGCACTGTTTAACACAGTTCATTTCAGAGTTTATTGCGTATAACCATAGGCTGTCAAACAATTACAAATACCCCATTAAATAAGATAAAAATTAGCTAAAATACAATTATATATACAAAACAGATTTACCAGAACATGGGGGAAATTCCACTAAAACAGACGTCAATTAACACCAGCAATCAATAGGTTGATTGCAGGTTCAGGTAATGTCCTCAGGTTCGGCTAAGATCAAGTGTCATATCACTGTTTAACGCAAAACCCGCACTCGGTGCCAGTTTACAATTCTTCCATCAGTGTTTCCTTTTAACGAGCAGCATGTTTCAACCTGTTCTCTGACCATGTTCTTTTGTCACCCTTCAGTCATTCTAAAGATCAAGTAGATGGATGTTTAAGTGACCTTCTCATCCTGCAGAAACCTTTTAGGAACAACATGGCAGAATTAAACATATCTTGGATTTCCTTTCCAATAGAATTTGAGAATATTTGCTCCTCTGACCTTCCCAGCAGATATTTCTTTGCGACCTTTCAATGTTCATTTTCAGGCACGCGAGTTCTTCTGGATCTGCTACTGCTAGCAACTGACATCTGAAAACGTAAAACTCCTTTTTGAACACTCCAGGCCTTCTTAAAATCACCGGCTCGGTCTTCATTTAGTTCACCTTCACCTCTTTCACCCAAAGGACACTTTCATCCCAATACGGCAAGTCAAAAGGAACGCCAGTTAGTCACAATGAGTGACGTTTTCTTCACCCCGCTCTGTAAATTAACTGTGTGTTACACAATGGGAGCAGGCTACCAGCCTGCGTTGTGATTTATCACCTGGCTAGCTAAAGGGCTAAGGTAAAAGCCGTTCTTGTAAGAAGATGAATAAAGACTGCAATTCCTGGAGACAATCTGATTAAAGCTCGGATGAGTTTTTCATCTTCATTCCAAAGGTTTCCCTTGGCCCATCTGACTGCTGTGAAACAGGCACCAGAGAATCCCCTAAGAACAGCAGGTTACAAATATTCCTTTCCTCCTCCCCTCTTGCCCTCCCGGATAGACTACTCAGATAAGGGCCGTTTCCACACAGCTTACCTTGTTCTGGAAAACAGTGAAATCTTGCACGAAATTGTACGAGAAAACGCTGTTATCGCGCGAAATCGCACAAGAAGACGCTGTAATCGCACGAGAAGACATGATAACAGCGTCTTCTCGTGAGATTTTCCACAAGATTTCACTGTTTTCCGGAACAAGGTAAGCCGTGTGGAAACGGCCAGGGTAAAGACAAGATTCTAAGGAGACCTGATATACAACCATCAGTTTTCACCTTCTTTGCAATATGTAGCAAACAAACACATGATGCTGCCTAATACAGAATCGGATCTTCGGTCTATTAAGGTAAGTCTGGTCTCCTTTGACTGTCAGGGGCTCTTCAAGGTTTCAGGCAGTGGTCATTCACGTCATCTCCTAACCAGAGACGTCAGGGATTGAATCTGGGACCTTCTCTGTGTGAAGCAGAAGCTCTAGCCCTGAGCCATAGACTATCGCTGTTCCTTTGCTTTGTTGCACATATTTTCAGACGGTGGTGATAAAGAGTGCTCTTTCTCATGATGCTAACAGGGGGGTTGACTGATGTGATGCAGTTCTGGCTGGATTGCACCATTTAAGTCTACATAAGACTCACTCAGCATGGAGATAGCTAGGTTGGAATCTTTCCCTGCAATATGTTGTTATTATCTTACCTTCAAAAGGTATTGCGTGTGCATCAGGGAGCCTTCCTGCTAGTGGAGGTGCTTTCCTCAGTGGAAGGAGTCTTGCTCTGTTGTTTATTTTTTAGTTTTATTATTCGATTTCTATTCCGCCCTCTCTGCCTAATGCAAGACTCTTGTTGATTCCGCACACATTGGATAATGCACTTCCAATCCTCTTTAGAGATCATTTGGAACTGAATTTTTCGTGTGTGAAACAAAAAATCCACTTCAAAACGATTGCTAAAGTGCATTGACAGTGCATTATCCAATGTGTGTGGAATCAGCCTCTGTCTCACATTAGGAGAAGGAAAATGCCTCTACTAGAAGAATGGATCTGAGAGATCCAATCCAAGATCTTTGTGTTTCTGTCTCCAAGAGCTCAGGAGCCATCACTGCATGCCATGTAAAACAAGGAGATGCTGCCAGAAAGGTAAAACCTCCCTTTCTTAAAAAAAAAAAAAGTTAGCTTCCCCAGTTCTTCACTATATTAGATGGACACACACTTCCAGAAATACAGAGAAGATTACAAAAACAATAATTTTGTAAGCCAAATCTCGGCTTCCTTTATCTGTGGCATTGGCTTAGTGGCTGTTGCACCCATATATTCTCTCTGCATGCTAAACTTTGATCCCACTGCTACTGCAGGTGTATTTTAGAGGTTTATCCTCCATGACTTCTGACATATGTTGCCTAGGAGGATAATTATTGTTTCTTACACTGCTCTCATTCCTACATTGCCTGTGATACAGTGCAAACTAAAACAGAAACCTGTATTATTGTCATAAATGGAGGTCATTGGAAAGGTCCAGATAATAGTATATCATATACTTTTGAGCCCTGAATGATCCAGGCACTGCAAAAATAATCTGAAAACTAAAATGAGTTACACAGTCAGTAAACCACAGAAACTCAGATTAACGGATGACAGAAGCACGGTTCTATGACTTGGCACCAACTCTGCCATGATTCATCATCAGCTCACAACTGGTTTTTGACCAAATTCAGAAGATGCAAAACTTAAGCAATTATTTGTGCCTGGCAGTATATTGAAATTGAGGTAGAGAACTAGGGATGTTTTAACACCCACTGGTTTGGCCCACATTCTGTTCTCAGGCATGGAGACAATTTTTCAATGAGCTATTTGCGCTACTTTGTGAGGTTCCTTTTGTGTATTGAAACAGTACAGTACAGTATTTCACACAGCCTGCGGCAAGACAATTCTCTCCTTCATAGGCCTGTCTTCCTTGCTGTTTGTGACTCAGCAGCCAATCATATAAATACCAAGCAAATTGATCAGTTAACCAAAGCCTATAAATCTAAAACTATTTCTTCTTTTAAAAGCCTTACTGATTGATGTTGAAGTCCATGCTAATATCAAGTTTACTTTGCGCATGCACATTTTCACACACAGCCTTATGGGAGTCGTCGCACTCTGCCCGCATCATTTAAGTACCTGACCCAACTGTTCATGATCCTGGGGAAGAATCTGTTTTGTCTGCTGCACAGACAAAGCTTGCAAAGGAGGAGGAAATGAGACAAAAATGCTGCAGCTGCGAAGCTGTTTGAACCAGTTGGCAGGAAGGCAAAAGCATTCAAGGTCCAGCACACATATAACTGAAACTATAAGTCTCTCTGAATAAGACATCTTACAAGAGGATGCTCAAGTGAAAGATCTTGCACTTGTTCTCCCATTGTGGATACACATGCACTGACTGCTAGGGAGTTGAATATAAGACCACACAGAAAGTAAGTCACTTGAGCGTCCCCCTGTAAGATGTCTTGGGTAGAGACCCAAGCTACAAGTGACGCCTTACCCAGGTTGGACACTTGTCAGCTTCCCTCAAGTTTTGATGGGAAATGTAGGCATCCTGGTTTTACAGCTTGGCTCTCCATTACAGCTGCAAGACCAGGATGCCTACATTTCCCTTCAAAACTTGAGGGAAGCTGACAAGTGTCCAACCTGTGTCAGGCGTCACTTGTGGCTTGGCTCTCAATGTCCATTCGATAAACCTGTTTTGCCACAGCATTTGCAGCATCCGTACACAGAAAAGAACTTTGCCACTTTCTTTGGGTTCCTGAAAAGCTCTTTCATCATCTCTAGTCCTCAGGGATATGAAATAAGTACAAAGGGAGCAGCCACAGGAATGGGGAATCGGAATAAATCCCTTGATGGCAGGTTGGGACTGTCAGTTTTTATACGGAGTATAATGGGCTGCCTTGCAATTTGTGGTTTATGGTTTGTTGTTTGTAAACTGCCTTGAGTTTATTGCTGTCAAAGAAGGGCAGTATGTAACTATTTAAAATAAACAAAATACAAAAAAAAAACCCACAACTTTTGCCTTGCTCTAATTATGACTTGTGAGCCTTGCTTGGCAGAATAAACTCTCCATAGATGGTTAAGTATCCAGTCATCCTTCAATGTTCTACTCCACGGTCCACAGCAGAGAGCAGTGTCTACATCTGGTAATGGCAGAATCAAGACAGGGCCAGGTGCCCCCCCAGTCTCAGCACATCTGACTCTGTGCATGGGATAAGAGACATCTTCAGACCCAAGTATGCAGATGTTGCTCCTAATGAGGTGATGGGCTGGCTGGCAAATCATAAGCCCCACTACTACCAGACAAACGCACACTGTCAACGCAGGGTTTTTCATTACAACTACCCTAAAAAGTGGCTTGATCATTTATTCAATGATTAAGTCAACATCCTTAACCCCGAGTCCCTGCACATGCTCCGTCACAGAAGTGCCAAAAGAGCTGACATCGCTATCCCCATGCTAGACAGAAACGGTACCCAGAGCCAATTAAAATGAAAGAGAGGCAAAGTGAAATAATTAGGGAAATGTTCGAAATGCCGTATAAAGACGAGTCTGCATTAGATAAAACAGGCAGAACTAACCACAAGACCCCGGGATAGCAGACTCTTTTTTTTTCCTTGAAGGGAGCAGGGAATGTGACAGAGCAGCTTCATATAACTGCAAACGAAATAAAAGATTCAAACTCTCCCTTGTTATGGAATGAAATGCTAAAATGCTTTGACAAATTGCCAAAGTGCTTCTTGCTCCCAGATCTCCAAAGGTTGGCTTCAAACAGACACAGATACAGGACATTTACAGTCCATCGCAAGTAGAATGGCTTTAAATATTTGTTGTCGCCACTTCGCTCATTTGAAATTCCGTATTTCCCTCCTCTGTCTCATAGCATTTACACACCACTCCTGCTTCTTTGATGTTGCCATTCCAAAAGTATTCTCGTGGCAGCAAGAGTGGAGAATTCGGTGCCACAGCAGGAGAATCGGCCGCAATTTCCAGATCTGTCAACTTCTATGGTTATAAAAAGATAAAGAAAACAATAAACACTTGTCAGATTCTGCCAACGGGGCATCAGAGGGGAGGGCGCTTTCTGGGCTGGGCTTGCAGTGCCAGCGGACTTTGGGCCGGACTCCAGACTGGGGGAAGAGGGAGGTATACAGCATCCTTGCACGCTCTCTCCCTTGCTACACCACACCACTCCCTCGCTCGTCCATACACTCGCTCGTTCATCCTCCTTCACTCTCCATTCTCAGCCACTCTCCTCTCTATCATCCCACTCTGTCCTGCTCATGGGAGCCTGCCTTTATGGAGACCGTCCAGTGGGAGCCCCATCCTCTCACCTCCTTGGACCGTTGCTCACCCCCTCTGGCCTGACTGAGAGATGCTGGCCCAATCCTGGGCTTCCCACCTCTGCAGCCTCCTCTTGTGGCTGCTCCTTCAACCAATCTGCACATATCCGCAGGGTGGGGCTGGCCAGGCCCTTCCAGGTGTTGCCGTGGCCCAGACACTCAACCAGGTCCACCACTACCAGCCCTGTGTCTGCCATCAATGGCGGTGGTGCCTCTGGATGAGCCCCAAGGCTTGGGCTGTGCCAGCTGTGAGTGAGAGAGGACAGCACTGGATGGTTGACGTTCCTGGCAGCTGCTACCTTGGTGCTGCTGCTGGGGCCTTGCTCTCTGGTTGGCAGGCCTCTCTCCTGGCATCATGGTGGCTGCAGGGTTCCTCCCACCCCGCTTGAGTGGTGAGTGCTCCCTTGCCAACCCTCCTGCTGGTCTCTGTTTGGCACCCTTTATTGCAGTGGGTGCTGGGGATGCTGGTGAGGGTAAGTTTGGAGAATGGAGGGACGAGTCTAGAAGGGACGAGCCTGCCCCCCCAGACAATAGTGATGTTTAAATCCCATAGCTTCTTCAAAAATGTAACTATTAATAACACAGCAGGACAGCATATTGGGGTGAATAAGGACAATTGCTGACAACTTCTACTGCCAAGAAATCAGAAAGATTTCTCTCCCTTTAATTAGGCCTCTTATTCTCAAGGTGTCCTATGTATATGTGGTCAGAGCAGTGGCTACGGATGACACAGTGACTGAGCCAAGTTTCCAAAAGTGTTCAATGATTTAGGGGCGGCTCACTCACTTCATGTGCCATCAGGGACATCATAATGAGGTCTGCTTTTTTCCAGAACGTGGCAAAACAGCCAAGGAGTTATAGAGAGCAAGAGCTCTGCCAATCCCCCTGCCTCCTGATCTGGCCACTTGTTAATCCTCCTTTATTAATGTACACAACAACTTGTAAGTAGGAAGAACAGCTTCAACTGGTGATAATATACTATCCAAGGAACTGGCGAGCATAAGCGTAACATCAATAGTGAGTGGCAGTGTCCTTGCACTGCCAAGGTATACTGAACATGGCTGGCTCCATCCACATATGTTACTTTTTTGTCACTGGGAAGAAGGCTGGCTCAACCCAGCTGGCCAATCAATTGATTCCCAAATCAAGCAGAAAGCCGGTACCCTAATATTTTTACCACCATGCCAATCTCCACACAGTTGTGCTTCTCACATCTCTAGCAGCCCATCTCACCCAACTTAGGGTTGCTAGCTGGGCTTTTCACTCCAGTGGGAGCAAAATGGGAAGGGGAGCAACATTATGACACTCTAGGAATTCCCCAATGTCAATAACCATAGAGATTTGCAGAAATCCTAGAGTATGTGACCGCCCTTCCTACTCCATCTCCATTTTTTTGCTCCTGCTGGGCTAAAGAGCAACAGCGAGAGAGCGAGAGGACAATCTGGTACGATGATCCCCATTGCTATGGAACCACGTCTTAGAAAGATTGGTTCCTTTAGGGCCTCCTGGTGAAGTTGTAAGGAGGCTTGCTGACTGGCTGGTGGGCTACATTGCAGCTGGGAGGTGAGGCTGGGACTAAGAGCAGGCTGCTTGCCAGTGAAAGAAGAGGGAGGTTACTGGTGGGGGTGGTGCAGAGGAGGAGTACAGGAGGAGTTCAGCTTCATGCCAGTTGCCCCATGTGGTCCTCGTCGCCATTCCTGGATGGCAGGGGAGGAAGACAGACATTTCTCTCCCTCGGTACCAGTTGCTGCTGGGGATGCTTGTCACAACTTGGTCAGGGTGATTTAGGGTGTAGGGTTAGATCCTCTGGGGTGAGTCATGCTGGCTGGGTAGCTCTCCCCTATTTTCTGGGTGTTCCTTTACGGGATCTTGGAGAAGCTGAAGGGTGCACACCTGTGTTAGCCATTGCACGCTTCACCCCGGGTGGCAGGAACCATCAAGGTCATGCCCGGATGGTGCTACACCTCCTACCATCCTGCGGTGCCCAACAAGAGGAGAAAACTCCCCCGGAGACTAAATAATACAACTCAATAGTTTCTTACAATTTTTTCCTGTTTTTTTTTATTTCCTGTTGAGGCTTCAGACCGTTAGCCTTCAACCTCTTATGGTGTATGAATCATTTCATGAACAACATTGATGATAAATTGGTGCAATAAACAGCCTGTGAAGAAGAACCCCTGAAACAGGCAGAGTAAATAGCTAGCATAGTAGGTTGGATGACATTTTACATACTATGTGGAATGCTCCATCGTCATCTCTTCATATCTGAAAGAAAATTAGACTAACTGAATGTTTAATTGGACTATGAAGCTTACCTTGAAACTTACCTTGAAACTGATTGGTCTGACAGCAATTGAAGAATGTACCCTGTAAAAGAATCATGAATGAGTAGTGTTCATTGAGCATTGATTGTATTGAACTCTGTGAACATGTGTCCATAGAAAGGATATAACGGTTAATGTATATACTTTGTAATTTGCAATTAACTTGATAAATGCACTTATAGCATTTTGCACTTTAAAATCTAAAATGTAAAAAAAAACCTGTAAGAAACTATTGAGTTGTATTTTTTAGTCTCCCGGGGAGGTTTCTCCCCTTGTTGTACAGTTTTGCTTGAAGACAGCCCTTTTGTGGCTTGTGTATTTATCCTGCATTGCCCAGCAGATAAGCTGGGGCATGCATGCCATTGAGCAGCAGGGGGCTGTCCGATGTACTGGATCTATTACCTTTACGCAGAGCCAATGTTCATATGGCTGTAATTAGAGATAGGCACGAACCTAAATATGAACCAAAAAAACCCATGAACCAGCCCGGTTTGGGGTTCGCAAACCAGGGTTCATGGAAGCTAGTTTCCACAAACTTCCATGAACTGGACTACTGGTTCGTTTGGTTCGTATTAAAGGGCCAGTTTAAATGGCCATTTCTCTGGGGGAAATGGCCATTTAAACATTTCCTGCTACTTCCAAGTGGCAGGTCCCTTTAAACTATCAGTCGGCAGGCGGCAGGGGAGATCTCCCCCTCGCCAACTTCCAGATGATAGTTTAAAGGGACCTGCTGCTTGCAAGCAGCAGGGCCCTTTACGTGGCCTAACCCCCAGCCCCCAGCCCCCCAGCCCCAGCCCCTCACTTACCTTCCATCTGATGCTGGGGTGGTGGACGCCTCCTTCGCTGCCCTGTAGGCCCACGCAGCAGCAGAGGAGGTGCTGGGGTTTGGGGAGTTTAAAGGGCCCTGCTTCTTGCAAGTGGCAAGTCCCTTTAAACTATCAGCTAGCAGGCAGAAGGGGGGGATTCCCCCACCTGCCAGCTTATAGCTTAAAGTGTCCTGCCCCTTGCAAGCGGCAGGAAAGGGCCCTTTAAATGATTAAATGCCCCTTTTCCAGCCAGAAAAGATTAACTGTGTCTGGAGAAAGGCAGAGTGTTTGTGTGCTCTTAATAAAGGTAGTACACACAATTGCTTTCAAAATAATCATCTCTTGATGCATTTTTAAAGTTTAAAAAGCAGCAGTGGGAGAACCTGACTTGGCTCCAGAATGCAGTGCTGTGGAAAGGAAGAGCCAGCCGTTCTTCCCCCTACACAATTGCCCAATGTTTGTAGCTTAGGCCACAAAATACAGGAGAGGGAGACAGATGCAATATGGGTGCCTGTCACTTATGTCCTCTACCAGGACTAAGGGTGGTTCATGGCTAATATTAATAATACAGGAGGTAGGCAGTTATTAGCTGCTCACCCCAGTGCCACGATCTGCTCCCTTGCTGGCAGGTCATTTTATCTACATAGGAAGGTGGGGTAATTTATATCTACTCAGGAACCCCACCTTCCTATGTAGATATAAATGACCTGCCAACATCTTTTCCACACTGTGACACTGAGAGATCTCTGTCTTTTGGTGCTACACCTCTGAAGATGCCAGTCACAGCTGCTGGCGAAACGTCAGGAACTACAATGCCCAGACCACGGCTATACAGCCCGGAAAATCCACAACCACCACCATTCTCCGGCCGTGAAAGCCTTCGACAATACATCGAACAACCTATTTTGATCATCTGTACATTTTGATCATCGATATATCATTAAATGAGGAAGAAAAACAAAACAGAAAGGTCAAAATTAACAGCACGCTCAGAAAAGAAATAACCTTTATCCAATTGCATATTAACTGGTTAGAATCTCTTCAAGCTGATTTCTGAAAATGTATTAGTTAATATGTTGTACAGTTCTTTCTCTAATCATCTCCATTGTATTTCTCGTTTTCTTCTAGATAGGTGGTGGCCAACATAACAGCTTTAGAGCAAAAGAAATGGGAAAAACAAAAAGGGCAGCTGTAGCAGCTTCTTTCAATAATTTGTTTTCCCGGCCCCCGTGTGGTGTCCCCCCCCAGCTCCCCAGTATAATCTCCTTGCAAACCTGAAGGGAATGCAGCTTTTAAAGCTGACAAATAAAGCCAGTAACGAAACACAAGCTCCATTCAGATGTGGAAAATGAGGCTGGTTTGTTTGCAAATGAGAAATTATGCAAACCCTCCTCTACCTGTATGCTCAAATTGCCCAGGGGCTAGTCTAAAAATCACATCAAGAGTAAACAGTGTCTATCAGCTCCCTCTGCTTAAACAGCCTTGCAAGGGAAGCTTACGCAAATGTTTGTTTCATTAAAATGCTCTTCATGTTTTGATGTGGCTCTTCCATGGAGTAACAACCGGCAGGGCAGGCGAGCAGAATCAAACAGTTCTGACTGCTTTGTTGATATTTATTCGTTTGTGCCAGCTTGCTGGGATGGATGGGACAGACACTCGCAAAAATGAAAAGCATATTATAAAAGCTGATTATGAACATGCATATACTTCAAGAAAATTCCACTCGTATCATTAAGCGATACTGAGCAAAGCTGTAATTAGGCACTCGGGTACCCAGTACCAGAAGAGCCCCGTGGTGCAGAGTGGTAAGCTGCAGTACTGCAGCCCAAGCTCTGCTCATGACCTGAGTTTGATCCCGGCAGAAGCCGGGTTCAGGTAGCCGGCTCAAGGTTGACTCAGCCTTCCATCCTTCCGAGGTCGGTAAAATGAGTACCCAGTTTCCTGGGGGTAAAGTGTAGATGACTGGGGAAGGCAATGGCAAACCACCCCATAACAAAGTCTACCAATTAAACATCAGGATGCGACGTCCCCCCATGAGTCAGTATGACTCGGTGCTTGCACCTTTACCTTTTTATACCCAGTACCCAGTTGACAATCTGTTCCTGCTAGACTACAGTCCATCTTTTTCATTTATTTATTTAACTTACAAGTCAAGTGCTACAGGTCAAACAGATCAATATAAAACAGAAGAAGACTTTTTAAAAAGAGAAAAAATGTTACAAACGTTCTGCAAAGTTTTGAATTATAAATGATTAATAAAAGACATTTCAGCCTAATTTATATATTTCCCTCCTTGCAAATTAGTAATTTTTACCATCAGACTTGTTTCTTTTACTATCCAATTCTGGATATTAGGATATAACTCAGATTTCCAGTTGTGGACAAAATTGATTCTGGCTACTGAAGCAGCATGTAACTTGAAATTATTGAGCTACCATGCATCTGGGGAGGCTGGTATATTCATGCCTAAGCTTTGCTTTGAGAGATCAATGATTATTAACCAAGGCTGTTTTCACACTGCTTACCAGCCATGGAACATCATGCCAAGCTCCTGGAATGACAGGCTCTTCCTGGTGCGATTTCGCGTGAGAACGAAATCGTGCCAGGAAAAGGCTGTCATTCCGGGAGCTTGGTGCGATGTTCCGTGGCCGGTAAGCAGTGTGAAAATGGCCCGATATTCTGCAGCACAAGAACATTCCACCACGTATGTATGAAATGTTTACTGTATCAACATCTGCTTGAACGTGTCTTACAAATTTAGGTAATCTTTTCAGAGTGAGATACCACTGGTGAATCATTTTCAACACATTTTCTTTATATTGGAGAGAAATTGAAAAGGAAAGGCCATATGAGAATATATATAGGCCCAGGCCTAATGGGAAAGTCTTTTCTGGTCAAGATGAAGTGCCTCATTGTGCTCCTGGCCCCATTATCTTAGGTTGACTTCTGCCAGTTGACTAGCCAGTTGGCTAGTTGCAGTGGCACCTAAGTGAAGGACAGCAGCAGAAAAGCACGGAATGGGTAATCCAATCCAAACATGCTTGGGTCCTCCTCAGTACACATCTCCCTTAATAACTGTTTATTATTTCCCATTTTCACCATAATTTGCATAACATGAAGATTTGTGGCAGCCGGGCACACGGAGACTGGAGGAGACCTTCCCTCCTCAAACCCTCGTGTGGGCCTGCATGGACATTGGTTGCCTGCCAGCATTGAAAAGGCATACAGAAAGGGAAGGATGGCTCATGGGAAAGGACGTGGAGGATCACCCTCTCTACCTTTTACTAGTAGAAGTGAGAGACTGGACAGGTAACCCAGTCTCCCTTTCTGACTCAAACCATTAACTCAGAATAGAATGAAGAAGGAGAAGGAGCTGAATTAAAGGCAAACTGAAGATTGATGGATGGCAAAAAAATCTAACTAGATTGGTCTTCCCATGTGCAGTTCTGATCTGGAAAGATAGCTGAGCCCCCAACCTGCTAAGGCCCTTTTCTCCTGTTCTTCAACACAGGTAGTGTTTATCAGAAGAGCCCAGAAAAGACAGAAGTCTTTCCAGGCAGAATAAAGTTCCTCCTGGTGCTCCTTGTCCTGTTATCTTCAGAGGTGGTACCTAAGCAAAGGACAGCAGCAGGAGGAGGGAATTATTGGGTAACCTGGTCCGCACGCCTGAGTCCTCTTTGGTGTGGCTCTCCTTTAATAATCGGTTATTCCAATTTTCACCCTAATCTGCATAACAGGAACTTTTGCAGTAGCTGTGATTTGATGGCTGGAGGAGATCCCGTCCTCCTCGAACCTGCATTTGCATGTCTGCATTTGCATGCACAATGATGTCACTTTGGGTCAGCTGGAACAAGGGGGGAGTTTTTTAAAGTTTAAATTGCCGTCGACAAAAATGATCACATGGTTGGTGGCCTCACCCCCTGATCTCCAGACAGAGGGGAGTTTCGATTGCCCTCCACGCCATGGCGCGGAGGGCAATCTCAACTCCCCTCTGTCTGGAGAGCAGGGGGCAGGGCCACCAGCCATGTGACCATTTTCAAGAGGTGCCAGAACTCCATTCCACCACGTTCCTGCTGGAAAAAAGCCCTGCACTTAAGGCTGATCAAGGCACAGCTAGAAAGGACAGTTAAAAAGTTGTCACTCCCCACATTTTGGAAGCTTATGGGTATTTTCAGAAGGTTGAAATCAGCATGACAATGTATTATACAAAAGAAACCTTTGCTCCTTGGAGAAGGTTTGCCCAATCAGTCAGCATGGTAGAGTGGTTAGCGTGTTAGAAAGGAATGGGTTGACTAAGGTTTGATTCTCATTCTATAATGGAATCCTCCCAGGTGACCTTGGGCCAGTCTCTCTCAGCCTAATCTACCTCACAAGGTTGTTGTGAGGATAAAATGGAGGATGGGAGAACCATGTATGTAGCCCTGAATTTCTTGGAGGGAGGATAGCATAAAAAGGAGATAAATATATTGTTTTCTTGTTTAATTCAAAAATAGGTTCCAGAAACCTTCCGTCTTAGAACAAACTGATGCTATGAAGACCAGAAAAAACAGGGGGGGGAGAGAGAACCCCTTTCTCTTTTAGAATAAGGAAGAATTTTACCAGTTGCAACTTCTCAGCATTGGGCAACAATTAAAATAAAATCTCCCTTTGCTGAAGTTCTCTTTTACATGACTTATAAGAAAAGATGTTAGTCCTGTGTCCTTTATTGGATAGCGTTATCTTGCCTGATCTCATAATCATGTTACACACAGAGAGACACACAATGGGGTTACTGTTTTGATTGGCCCCAAAGAAACTGTTATGGGACATGCATCTGATGACTTTTTAAAGCAAGCTGAAATACTGATCAAATGCCAGGACCTCACATCCTGAATTAAATAATATTTGGCATCGACTTCCCAATTCATGGGGCTGGACCCTAAGACCCAGGGCTTTTTTTCTGCTGGAACACGGTGGAATGGCGTTCCGGCACCTCTTGAAAATGGTCACATGGCCGGTGGCCCCACCACCTGATCTCCAGAGGGGCGTGGTGCGGAGGGCAATCTAAATTCTCCTCTGTCTGGAGATCAGGGGGCGGGGCCACTGGCCATGTGACCATTTTCAATGAGGGCGATTTAAACTTTTAAATCCACTTGTGCAGCTGCTCCTCGAATTGGACAGCTGCGAGGCAGTCCAAGGCTCAGTCCCTGTATGATCGCTGCACCTCTGAGAGTCTCTCTACACAAGACATCTTACAGGGGGACACTCAAGGGACTTGCTTCCTGTGTGGTCTTATATTCTGTCTCCCTAGCAGTGCATGTGTATCCACAATGGGAGAACAAGGGCAAGACGTTTCCCTTGAGCATCCCCCTGTAAGATGTCTTGTGTAGAGAGAGACTCACGGGAAGAAGGGAAAATCTGCCTTTTTTCAAGAGCTAGGCCTCGACTGCATGCTGCGCTTTTGCACCAACTGCTAAGCCGGTGCCCAAAGTGACTTAAGGGAACAATGAGAAAAGTGACACAATACTTTAAATCAAACTTTTGAAAAATTGGAAGGAAGGAAGAAAAGAGGCAGCTGCTTTTTTATATCACATTGCAGCTGCATTTAAGTCACCGGGTCACCCAAGCCTAGGGCACACTCTCCAATCTTTCATATCTGAAAAGCAGCTAGCATGAAAAGTTTTCATCTGAGTAGCTTTGATGTTCTGCACCATTAACCTTCAATGAACATAATAAAATATTGTTTCTGCAAACAGCTTTTTTTAAAAAATCCACATAAATTTGACAAGACAAGTTTTGAAACGGAGATGTATCTTTTCAGCATATACATTCATCAGCCACATTTTGGTTAATGCTTCCCGATCCCCAAAATCTGCAAACTGCCTTCGTCTGCAAAGTTACAAACGTTCCGACAGTTGCAGCAAAAAAAAGTGCATTTTGCAAAGTTATGCAAAGATTATTTTTACAAATAGCAAAGAGTGTCAAAACAAGCACCAGTTCATCCATGTGGCACTGATTTGAAGTCTCACTTTAGGTGAGAATTCACAGGCCTCGCTCATTACCAGCTTGAGATGCACAACCACAGGGGCTGATACACATTCAGCAATCAAGACAAAAACACAATGCAGGCAGCATCACTGTAATTAAATCATACTCCAAGGCAGAGATAATAGCAAATTATAAAATGGCTTCAGAAAGTGACGATCATTAGTCTTCAGGGGTCCTTTTGTTCTAGAGCCTACGCACTTTTAAGACTTCACAGAAAATTCTCAATTTGAAGTAACTGAGAAAGATCAAGGCAAACAAAGGATCAGAGTAATTAAGCATTGCTAGTCTTATCAGCCACACATCTCTTTGGCAGACTTTCTACTATGGCACTTCTCTGTTTTCAACAGAAATAATTAGTTTCAAACCCATAAATCATGAAATCATCATTGACGCCTCCAAATGCGAGAAGTTCTGTATTTAAATGTGTTCCATTTGCATTGAATTTGGGTTTGGTTACCTACATAAACCTGCCCTGACCTGGATAGTCCAGGAGAGACTGATTTTGTCAAATCTCAGAGGCTAAGCAGGGTCAGCCTTGGTTATAATTGGATGGGAAATCTCCAACAAAGACCAGAGTTGCAGAGGGAGGCAATGGCAAACCAACTGCGTTAGTCTTTTGCTATGAAAACCCCACCAGGGGTTGCCATGAGGCAGCTATGACTTGACAGCACTCTCTACCACCACCTACATAGACCTACATACACCTTGTACCCCTAATGTTATAGAGAAAGCTAACCAAATGAACCTTTCCCCCTCCCATCCAGGAGTTCCAATGCATGGGGAAGGCCCAAACATAATTTCTCACAACCTGATATATATTTATAAGATTTCCTCCCACACACACACCACAGTCCCTGTTCTTACTCAGAATCTCCTGGGTCATGAAATAAAATTTTCTGTTTTCTTTCTGAATCAAAACAAATGGAGTCTGTCATAATAACGGGTTTGCAAACCTCCTGGCAATACTCAACGGAGCAGTGGGGCCTGGGAGGGGGGACATAAAGCATCTATCAAGACCTGCACATCAACTTCTGTTTCAAAAACAGGAAATGATGTCATGCTTTACAAATTTCAAAAATCTTCATTGTGAGGACTTCTGGTTTGGATTAATGGTGATCTGACGTGGTCCAGGGAGCTGGGCTATCAAGGGTATCTGTTTGGGCTAGCCGGATGCTTGGATCGCTGGCTGCCACCCCTCTGCAGGGAGTAGAGGGGCAAGAACGCTACAAGACCCTGAGAGTGCGTGATCTCGGTGGTGGTGGGGGGATCTGAATAAAGTGTTTCCCCCACCACCTTGAGGTCCCCTCGGAGAAGGGCAAGCTAAAATCTCTACAGTGCTCTTTTGTGCCATATGATTGGCATAAGATCGCCAGAAACCAAGCCTCGATACCAGATTTGAACAATTTGAAATGAAGGAAACAGCACAAAGATCCCAAAAGGAACAAACAAGGTAAGAATTGATATCTTACTTTCCGGAGTTAAAAGCAGAAGAGAGACCCATTTAAAACTTAAAGTAGCAGTCTGAATGGATAAAAGAGTAAAAAAGGAAACTATTTCGGGACTAAAAAGGGAACTTGATAAACCTTAAAGCCTTAAAAGTGAGAAAATAACTTTTGTTTACACATACCTGCAGTCGCGGCGCAGATAACAGCCCTAAGAAAAGGGAGGGAGCTGAAGAACGAGTGCAGTAAATATCGCGAGAGGGCAGAGTGAATTGGGGAGCAGTGACTGACTTGCCTAGAGGGGCCCAATTCGAAGAGCAAGAACAGGAAAAAGGAAGTGAACCCGTAGAGAAGACAGCAGAAACAAAACAAAGGAAAAATCACGAGAAGGAGGAACGAGAGTTAAAGTGGAACTGATTGCCAGCCATTTCGGGAACCAGGAAGAAAGCAGGAAGTTACCATAGAGACATTGTGCCCGACATTTTGGAAGCTTAAATTTGATTGGACTTTTAAAAATAGACTTTGAATTATTTAAATTAAGTAAATAAAAGGAATAAAAACGGAGCTTAGAAGGAGAGCGGATACCTGGGGCGGTACAAAATCAAGCCTGGACGCAATGAAGAAAGCGGAGAAGGAATGGCAGGTAGCCATAGAAACAGCCATTGAAATGCTGGGGAAAAAAGTCTTGGCGGGAAACAAAGAATTGAGTCAATCTATGCAGAATATGGAAGAAAGATTGATAAGGAATTTAAAGGAATTTGTGAAATCAGAAATAACAGCTGTCTAAAAATATAGAAGAGGTCAAGAAAGAACTGCAGACAACAAATCAGACAGTTCAAGAGCTGGAACAAAAAAACACCGATTTGACATCTAATTTAAAAGCAGAAAATCAAGTACTGCAGGAACGTGAGGCTGTAATGGAGTGCAAAATTACGGAAAATCAGTTGAGATTTAGGGCTGTCCCTGAGACTACAATGCAGAGTGTGCAAGAGCAAATAACAGAAATTTTGGCAGAATTTTTGAATATGCAACCAGGAGAAATAACAGCAAACTTGGATTTAGCCTACAGAGTCAATTCCAGCTATGCACAACAAAAGAACTTACCAAGAGATATTATTGTTCAATTGAGAACCAGAAGAGAGAGATGAAATCCTGAAAAAGCATTTTGAAAACCCTCTGTCACTGGACAGAAATAGAGTGAGAATTATGAAAGAGCTTCCCAGAAGGATCTTACAGGAAAGGAAGAAGTATAGAGAATTGACACAAAAATTGAGAGACAAGAGTATAAGGTATAGATGGGAACTTCCAGAAGGATTGAGTTTCCAGTTCCAAGCTACAAGAATCATTATCAAATCAAGGCAGGATATGGACTTGTTTTTGCTAGAAAATGATAAGGACTTTCCCAGATCAGATAGAAAATAGTATGATGGAGTACAAATTAATATCGTGGAATGTTAATGGATTGAATTCACCACAAAAGCGAAAAGTTATATTCCATTGGCTAAAGAAACAAAATTGTAATATAATATGCCTGCAAGAAACGCATATAAAGGAACAACATTCAAAAAAATTTAAAAATGGACAATTAGGGAAAGAATTCTTGGCGGCTGCCAAACAAAAGAAAAGGGGAGTAGTGATATATATAAAAGAAGAATTGGATCCTAAATTAATTTTTAAAGACAAGAACGGAAGATATGTTGCGGTAGAAATAATGATGAATTCCAAAAAGACTTTGATAGTGGGAATATATACACCAAATGGAACCAAACATGGATTTTTTGAAGAGATAATACAAAATTTGGACCAGTATGCGTATGAGCAAATAATATTAGCGGGAGATTTCAACGGTGTGGTTGACCTGCAATTAGATAGGAAATTAAAGTTGGCAAAGCAAAAATCAGGGAAGCTATCAAAATCGTTCTTTGATTTGATAGAACAAGAAAAGTTGGAGGATATATGGAGAAGCTGGAACCCTAAAGTTGAGGACTTTACATTTTATTCAGCAAGACATCAATCATTTTTGAGAATTGATATGATATGGACAACTAAGGAGTTGAGTGGTTTGACAAAGAGAATAGAGCTCATGCCAAGAGTGAGTTCAGACCACAATCCTATAATGTGGAAGCTCTCGAGTGGTTACAGGAAAACAAGATGGAGAATAAATGAAGGCCTTCTATTGAACCAAGAGAATGCGGAATTTATTCGAAAGGAAACAAAATACTTCTTCCAATACAATGTGGATCAAGGAGAACCAATACTTGTGGTATGGGATGCATATAAAACAGTGGTGAGAGGGATATTGATTACATTGAACAACAGAGAAAGGGGGGAAAGTGAGGAGAAACTTAAAGAAATTCAGGAGAAAATTTCCAAGAAGGAACAAGAACTAAAGAAAAGACTGGGTAAGAAAGTAATAACTCAAGAAATTAAACTATTACAAGAGCAGTTAAAGACCTTTGCTAATAAACAACTGGAGTGGAAGTTGAGGATGTTACAGCAGAAATCTTTTGAAAGGGCGAATAAGCCAGGGAAATACTTAGCTTGGCAACTGAAAAAGAAAAAAATAGTTAGCAAAATAATAGAAGACAGGAGAGAATTAGTGGAACATCAAGCTATAAAGAGAGCCTTTTATAAATATTATGCCAAGTTATTTCAAAAAAGGACAATGGAACTAGGAAAAATACATGAATATTTGGAGAAAGTTAAGTTACCAAAGATTTCAAAGGAAATGAAAGAGATTTTAAATACTCAAGTTACACAACAAGAAATTATGGATGCCATAGAATCAACCAAACTGGGGAAGGCGCCAGGTCTGGATGGAATATCAGCAAAGTTTTATAAAATAATGAAAATGGACCTGGTGCACTCCCTACAAAAGGTGATGAATGGGATTTTGAAAAGAAAAGGATTTCCAGATACTTGGAATGAAGCAATTATTCCATTGATTCCAAAGGAGTTACAAGATCTAACAGATGTGAAAAAGTATAGGCCAATATCCTTATTAAATAACAACTATAAAATTTTTGCAAAGATATTAGCAGAAAGGCTCAAAAAACTACTAATGGACTGGGTGGGAGAGGAGCAAGCTGGGTTTCTACTTAATAGGCAAATCAGAGACAATTTGAGAGTGGTTTTAGATGCTGTAGAATATTATGACAAACACCCCGATAAGGAGATAGGGTTTTTTTTTTGCAGATGCGGAAAAAGCCTTTGATAACTTAAACTGGGACTTTTTGTTTGTAACAATGGAAAAGATGGACTTGGGGGAATACTATATAGAGGCAGTGAAGGCAATCTTAAAGGATCAAAGAGCGGCATTATGTTTAAATAACGATGTAACAGCAAAATTTGAGGTAAGAAAAGGTACTAGACAAGGATGTCCACTTTCACCTTTGCTATTTGTTCTGGTATTAGAAGTTTTATTGAGACAAATAAGAGAAGATGAAGAAATCAAAGGAATAAAGAACAAAGGATTCTCATACAAGTTCAGAGCATTTGCAGATGACGTGATGTTTTTAGTGGAAGAGCCAATCCAGAGACTACCGATACTATTGGACAAAATTAAAGAATTTGGAGATTTAGCAGGTTTTTTTATAAACAAAACTAAATCAAAACTACTCTGTAAAAACATGAGAAAAGAGAAAAAACAGGAGTTGATGAGATTAACAAAGTGTGAAGTGGTTCAGAAAACAAAATATTTAGAAATTCATTTGACAGTTAAGAATATTGATCTATTTAAGAACAACTATGAAAAATTATGGGTTCAGATAGAAAAAGATATGGTTAAATGGAACAAATTAAATCTATCTTTGTTAGGTCGTATCTCTGTAGTCAAAATGAATGTATTACCCAGAATGATGTTCTTGCTACAAATGATTCCAGTTGTAAGAGGCAAAAAGCAATTTGATAAATGGCAAAGGAAGATTGCAGAATTTGTGTGGGCAGGGAAGAAACCAAGGATAAAAATGAAGGTGTTATGTAATGCAAAAGAAAGGGGGGGCTTGCAATTACCTAATTTGAGACTATACCATGAGGCAGTATGTTTGACTTGGTAAAGAGAGTGGGTTAAATTGTCTAATCATAAACTGTTGGCTTTAGAGGGACATAACAAGCTGTTTGGATGGCATGAATATTTATGGTACGATAAACAAAAAATGAACTCTGTGTTCCAGCATCAGTATGTCAGAAAGAATCTCTTTATGGTTTGGCAAAAATATAAGATGTTTATGGGTGACAGAAGACCCCTGTGGATAGTACCAGCTGAAGTTGTGAATCCAAATCTGGAATATAAAGGAGAAGAATGGATAACCTATAAGGAACTGTTGAAGTGGGAAAGAAACGAGTTCAAGATGAAAGACAATACGGAGTTGCCATTTCAATATGGATGGTTCCAATTTAGACAAATTAAAGATTTATTTGAATCTGACAAAAGGAAAAGAGGTTTTAGACAGAAAAACGGAGAATTAGAGGAACTTTTGTTGGGAGATGGACTAAAAATTATTTCTAAGATATATAAACTTTTATTGAAATGGCATACAGAAGATGAAACAGTCAAAGTCCAAATGGTAAAATGGGCAGTGAACTTTAATAAAGAAATTACAATGGTCACTTCGGAATATTTTTGGAGAAACACATTGAAAATATCAGCATCTACCAGCTTAAAAGAAAATAGATACAAGATGATGTACAGATGGTATTTAACACCAAAAAGGTTAGCGAATGCCAACAGTCAAATGTCAAATAAATGCTGGAAATGTAAAAAACATGAAGGTTCGATGTATCACATGTGGTGGACTTGTGAAAAGGCTAAGATGTTTTGGTCTAAGATTTTTGCTGAAATGTCATCAGTTTTGAAAAGCCATGTAGCAAAGAGCCCAGAGTTATTATTATTGGGATTAAATATGGAAAATGTCGATGTTAGAGATAGGGTATTAGTTTATTATATGACAGTAGCTGCAAGATTATTGTATGCACAGTATTGGAAGCAAGAAGAGCTACCGGAAACTCAAGATTCAATTCAAAAATTGTTGCACATGGCGGAAATGGACAAATTAACAAGAAAGTTAAGAGAACGGAATCCAAGGGAATTTGTGGAGGATTGGGAGAAATTTAAAAATTACCTAGAGAAGAAATGGGATGTGAAAGGTCAATTGTGGTCTCTCGATAGTTATTAAGAGGTAGATTTGATACAGAAGCGATTACTTTGCCTTGAATAGTAGGGATAAATATAACTTAGATATAGGGATAAGAAGAAAAAGGATCAGAGTGCTTTTGGGAGTCAACTCAGAAAAGGGGAAGGGGGGTGGGATAGCATATGTCAAGAAAGGGGGAATATTTGTTCTTAAATGTTTTTGCAATGTATGTGAACCCATCCAATAAAAAAAATTCAAAAAAAAAATCTTCATTGTTTTTATTGTAGACATTCGAAAATTTCTAAAGCATCGTGTCCCAGAAATCTCTACCACGCCATGCTCCAAGGAGAAGGGTTAAACTTCCTTTCACCCCATAGCAGAGACCCAATCCGAAGTGAGGACTACTAAGGCTATTTTCCACTTTAAAATTCTGGGAAGATCTCTGAGCATCGTGTCAAATTTGGCCCTCAACTTACAAGTCCCATCAATTTTAATAAAACCAGGTCTCAGCTAAACTTTTTCTGAATTGGGCCCATGGTATCCAATCAACAGGTAATCTTTCATATGTGCTAACAAAGGAGCGGGAAGCTGACTTCACATAATTCCTTTACAGATTGATACGCTAATATAGTTCAGTGAGATCTCTCTGTTTGTAACCAGCTCAATCCCAAGAGAACTTCACAAGCCGTTTCAGGCTCTGCCATTTCATTGCAAGAAATTAAGCTCACTTAATATTCTTTCATAAGAGGGAGCAATGAATAAAAGCTCCACAAAAATGAAATTCTGAAGAAGCTAAACACAAGAGGAAAAGAGAAAACTTCCAGGCAATAAAAGATTCTACGCTATGCTGCTTTGAAAATACGAGGGGGGGAAAAATTCCGTGCTTGTTCTGCGGAGCCTCCTCTCTAGAGATGAGCTTTTTGTAAATTACACTGTTCTGATGATATAAAAGTATTTCATGTAGCTATAAACTGTTAGGCATGCAAGAGCTGGCTTATTAATATTGCATGGCGCAAGGATAAATTAAGAGGCAAGCGCATTGTTGTGTAGGTTTTACTGTGCGTCATTCACTAGTGCCTGTGACAAGAACCAAAATACTATGAAACACTCAGAACAAGCCAAAAATCCTGAGTATATAATATTAAAGTATTAAGCAGCAGCTATCTTTTCAGCTCATTCTTCCTCTTTCGAGAGCTGGATCACAGAGATTACCACAGGCAAGAAAAAGAACCACCCTCTGGACCGCTTTCCTAATATACTGCCTTTTGAAACATGGAACCTTGTCCTATTCCCCTTCTTTAACAGCCAACAGATGGGATGCCCAAGCGTGACTGACCCTTGACCATTTGGATACCTACACAGTACCCGTTGATATTGATAATGATGGTGATGATATTTAATTTATATACCGTCCTCAGGACAACTTAACACCCACTCAGAGTGGTTTACAAAGTGCGTTATTATCCTCATGACAATCGCCCTGTGAGGTGGGAGGGGCTGAGAGAGCTCTAAGAGAGCTGTGAGTGACTGACCCAAGGTCACCCAGCTGGTTTCAAGTGGAGGAGTGGGGAATCAAACCTGGCTCTCCAGATTAGAGTCCTGCCGCTCTTAGCCACTGCACCAAATTGGTTCTGATGGTTCCTTTTAATGTCTGAAGAGGGCTGAATCTGGAGAAAACTGAGCTAAATGCCCACTTATGGGCTCAGTATAGGAGGATCAGAAACTCCAGCAGGTACAAAACACTCGGTTATTATCAGGTTCCAGGGGCAGTATGTGCATTACACCCATTGGCTCCCTATAAGTTACTGGGTTTAATGCAAGGCGCTGTTCATCACATGCAATGCCTTTTGTTGCCTTGGACCCTCATAGCCTCAGGAACTCCACTCTGGCTGTGTTCCGCCATCATCTGAGTCAAGTCTTCCGAAGATGCCATCTTGCAAATGGGCACGATCAATCAGGGCCGGATCTACGGTTGCCAGCGCCCGGGGCAACCGTAGTCAGGCGCTACATGCGTGCACGCTCCTGGCACTGCATGATGACGTCACTCCTGTGATGTCATCACGCTGGCGTGCCCCCCCCCCCCGCAGCAAGCCGGCTGTCCTGGCGCACCGCGGAGCTGGAGGCAGCGCGAGTGGCTCGGAGGCTGCCCGCGCCATTCACCTGCCCCGCAGGACAAGGGGCGGCTGGCTTGCTGCACGCCCCTTGTCCTGGGGAAAGGCAAACGGTGTGGGCGGCCTCCCAGCCACCCGCGCTACGTTTTGCCTTTCCCCTGGACAAGCAGCTGGCTTACCGCATGCCCCTTGTCCTGGGGAAAGGCGAATGGCGCAGGCGACCTCCCAGCCACCCACGCTGCCTTTTGCCTTTCCCCAGGACAAAGGGCTGCCGGCTTGCTGTGCGCCCCTTGTCCTGGGGAAAGGCAAACAGCGCGGGCAGCCTCCCAGCCACCCGCGTTGCCTTTTGCCTTTCCCCAGGACAAGGGGCTGCCGGCTTGCCGTGCGCCCCTTGTCCTGGGGAAAGGTGAACGGCGCGGGCAGCCTCCCAGCCACCCGCGCCATTTGCCTTTCCCCAGGTGCGCTCCCAGGGCTGGCAGCACGCTCCCGGGGCTGGCAACTGTGCCCGGCACCCCCTCTTTGGCAGCACCGGGGGCAGACTACCCCCCCTGCCCCCCCATCGATCTGGCCCTGCGATCAATAGCTGCCAATTCACCCACACTTGCAGTTGTGGCCTGACCTGTAGAACGGACTGCCTGGAGAGATTAGGAAGGCTCTCACATTTTTGGCATTCCAGAAACTATATAAACCAGAATTCTTCCAAAGGGTACTTTTATAAAATGGGGTATAGTATAAGAGAGTGGTAAAAGAAGGCAATTTTATAAAAGGAAACAGGACTGTAGTCTACGCCACTGTATATGGTATGTATTATCTGTTTATCATATTTATTATCCTGCATTTATTGTTTTCTGCTTTTGTAATTCCATTTTCTGCATTGTTCGACACCATGTCGCTACTTTTTTTGCATTGTTTCTAATTTTTGTAATTTTCTAATACTTTTTTTCCACTGCTTCTAGTCCCTACTGCATTGCTGATCAGATGTCTCATGCCATTCGGTTGCATTGTTTTAAACCACGTAATCCACCTCGATTCTCAGTAAGAAAGGGGGAATAGAAAGAAAGAAAGAAAGAAAGAAAGAAAGAAAGAAAGAAAGAAAGAAAGAAAGAAAGAAAGAAAGAAAGAAAGAAAGAAAGAAAGAAAGCCAAGCTACAAGTGATGCCTGACACAGGTTGGACACTTGTCAGCTTCCCTCAAGTTTTGATGGGAAATGTAGGCGTTCTGGTTTTACAGCTTGACTCTCCATTACAGCTGCAAGACCAGGATGCCTACATTTCCCATCAAAACTTGAGGGAAACTGACAAGTGTCCAACCTGTGTAAGGCGTCCCTTGTAGCTTGGCTCAAAGAAAGACATCACCATGTTGCCTTTGCCTTGATGTAAAAATAAAATTTTCATATGTATAATTTTCAGTGCCCTTTCTGTGAGAATAAGGAACATTATTCTTTAGCATAAAGAGCCTCTTCAAAGGTACAATGTAGAGCTTTCCATGGCATAATCTGACCCTGTTGTATAGGAAAGGAAACTCGAGAACCAAATATGCAACGTTCATAAGTAAGTTCTCCTTTTAACATTGCAGAGAAGCATCACTAACCATTGAAGAAGATATAGCACTGGTGATGCTTACCTGTAAGGTCAAAACAACTCTGAGATGCATTTTATGGTGCAATCCTAAGCAGTTACACCTTTAAACCCATTGGCTTCAATGGATTTAGAAAGGTATAGCTCCACTGTTAACCACTCAATCCCCCCCCCCCTTTCACTTGTTTCTGGCCTTTGTACTTTCTACGTTTCCCACTTTTTAAAGTAATGGTTGTGAGCAAGTATACTCTTCTCCCTGGAGGACACTGATGTGTTTTTCCTACCCATCACTCTTCAGCTCCAATTCGGTAAGACTGACTGCACACGTATTCCCAACATGCTGCAATTGCAATGAGGCAATTTATCAAATACACAGAATTCACAACGGCAAGATCCTGAATTTCATAGTTATCTGCGGTGTCAGAAGCTGCTAATGGCCCATAAAATTTAGCAACTTCTCCATAAGCTGTTGGTTAATGAAAAATCAGTTAAATTGTTCACAGATCACTTGCAGCAGTGCCCTTTTGATTTGTTCTAGTGTGCCTGGCAAAGGTTACATTAACTGAGGAAAAGCAGAGAATATAGACAAGGTGGGTCAGGGTGGGAGGGTGTTCTTTGCCCTCCCGGGATTCTGGACGCTCCGTAGAAGCCCTCCAGATCTCTGAAATACTGAAAGTACCTTGAGATTTCAAGTTACAATGAATTGTACATAACAATATGCAGAGCTCATTTCAAGGGGGAACACGCAGGAATGCAGTTCCAGCAGTTCTCCAAAGAGGTCACATGACAGGTGGCCCCGCCCACCTGACTCTCGGCCATTTTGGGCCCGTTTCGGCCTGGATTGGGGCTGAAATGGCCCAGATCGGGTCTCTGACGGGTGGTGGGTCACTCTCCCGCTCAGCAGCGGCCTAATCTTGACCATTTTGGGTCCATTTTCGGCCCTTTTTGCCGTTTTGGGCCCAATTTCAGCCCTGAATGGCCAAGATTGGGTCCAAAACGGCCAGGATAGGTGATCTCAGGGGTGTGTGGCATATGCAAATAAGTTATGGTGATGTCAAGGGGCATGGCATATGCTAATGAGTTCCTCCAGCTCTTTTTCTATGAAATGACCCCTGACAATATGGCTCTCAAATAGCAGCAAGGTAAAGAATGTGTGTGACCAGGGTTGCGGTGAGGGAAAGACACCATTCAGGTCGTTGGCTTTACCTGAAGTGGTACAAGTTGCTGGGTCCCTGATCATGTGTATGGTGCCTTGGTGCAAGCAGCTAATGTGTGCATGAGCTCTGTTCACAACTTCAGGTGATTGTGTAGATGCCAATGTCTGAGACCTCCTTCCTTCCACCTGATGGTGTGCACTCCCAAAAATTCAGGACAACACAGAGCATACTGTGACCCTTCCTTGATGCCTCCCAACATAAACCTCTCTTCCCAGGTTCAGGGTTACATGCAGGAAAAACCAATTGCAAGCTTTGCCACCCCTCTCAATTCTATTTAATCAGTAGAGAACCCTGATTAAATTACAAACACCAGGTCCCCTCTCTCCTTTTCCCCAGAGACATCATCAGACAGTGTAACCCAGTTCCCTCTATCAGCCACCCCTCACCCAGCTACTGCACAGTGCATTGGAGTCAGGGAACTCAATATTTCTTTCCCTTATTTACTTAATTAGATATATTAGATGTGGCCAGAAAAGTCTGTGCATGTGTGGGTTACTTTCTCTGAGACACCAGACATTCAGTCAACAGGGTTAAACAGAGAAAACAAGTTAATTTTTATTTACCACTTCAACAACATAGGAATGATTCAAATACAGGGATGTATTATCCTTTTGATCCCAGAGTATCCTAACTCTAGATAGTACCTCCTGCAAGGTTCTTTGCAACCAGTTCTAATTCTTAGTATTTCCCTCACAAACTCAAAAATCCTTCCCCTCAGAGTGACTGCTCTCCTTTTAGAAGTGTTGTTCTGAAATGTCAGCCTTGCCCCAACATTCCTTCAGCTCCCATTAGCTGTCTCTGGGAGCGAGAGAACTGGACCTGTCCTTCTAAAAACTAAATTAATATGAAAATTTTTGGAGTGTTGTTACCAGTTCGGGATTCTGTTTTGGACTCTGTTTTGGGTACTTCTTTCAGATTCTGGAATGTTAGGAACATTGTTTTTGACGTTCCTTCCCCAAAGGCAACAAAAATAGGGAGAGGAAGTATGCCCTGTCAAAAGGCTGCTTGGAGATAGATGCATGCGCTCTTCAAATTTTACAAGAGATATTTTCTATGGGAATAAATGGTCTCTGAACTGCAGGGTCCAAGTCTACCCCTCCACAGAGAATAAAGGCCCTTTAAAATTTAAAGAGCATGTGCAGCACCAAACAGGGCAGGGAAGAGGGAGTTTCTAAAAAACGGACAGTGGAACTGGTCTCCAGAGTCAGTGAGTGGTAGACAGGGGCTCTAGAGTCCAGGTGGGCCTCTCATTGAAAATGATGTCCCTTAAAATTTTAAAAGGGCATTGTTTTTTATGCCTGCTGTGGCAGACAGCCCTGGCAGCAGGAGCAACTAAAGAGTGAAGAGAAAGTTCAGTCAAAATAATGTCCCTTTAAACTTTAAAGGGAGATTATTTTTAATGGGCCCTAGACCTGGTCTCTGTAGTCAAACGTTTTTGTCAACCTTGATACGTTGCCAACTGGGACCTTTACCCAGCGCAAACCAGGAACTGATCCTAAAGCCAACAGGAAAAGAAAACTTGGCATCTGTAGCTCTAGCCCCAATATTCACTCAGTTGAGTTCTTCTAAACGCTCCATGTTTTCTTATTTCATATTGATGATGACCATATATGCCATTTCTAGTTATTTAGACAATATGAACTATAAGATGCCCAAGAATCTCCAATCAGGGACTACTAGAGGACCCAAGGAATCTTACTCCATGTTCATTTTTCAAAGAATAGAGATGCTGTCCCAGATTCGGTAGCTCTTCAGCACCACTGCAGCAGCTGGCAAAAAGGTATATTACAACTAACTTTTGATATAAGAGGGTAAGAAGGATTCGTTTGGACTTGGGCCTATAAAGCTGCCAGCTATTATCTGGCCATTGAGGATCTCACTAGATAAAACACTATCGTTGTATAGAATTGCTCACTTTCTTTTTAAGGTAAATCTAAGCCAGGGAAGGCTTCCAGGGGGCCTCCCTCCCCAAGTAACCTGTTAATAGTCAGGGGCTGGGGGTGTTCAAATGGCATCTTTATTATCTGTTACTTTAGCCCTACAATGGCCGACATGGTGCCCACCGATGTGTTTCCTGGCATCTGCTCACTCCAGGATCCATTCTATACTCATTCCTTTCAACTTCCCTTCATTCCCTGTGATCTTCACTGCCCCATTCTTACTCGCTATTTTGTCATTTTTCACATTCCTTCCTTCCTTTTTCTCTTCCCTGCTTTCTGTTTACAGTTCCTCTCCTTCACCTCAATCATATACCACTTCTCAGAGATGCAAGAGCCAGTCACCTTCTGCAATGGCGGAGATGCAAGCGCCAGTCACCTTCTGCAATGGTGGAGATGCAAGCGCCAGTCACCTTCTGCAATGGCAGAGATTCAAGCGCCAGTCACCTTCTGCAATGGCCGAGATGCAAGCGCCAGTCACCTTCTGCAATGGCCGAGATGCAAGCGCCAGTCACCTTCTGCAATGGCCGAGATGCAAGCGCCAGTCACCTTCTGCAATGGCCGAGATGCAAGCGCCAGTCACCTTCTGCAATGGCCGAGATGCAAGCGCCAGTCACCTTCTGCAATGGCCGAGATGCAAGCGCCAGTCACCTTCTGCAATGGCCGAGATGCAAGCGCCAGTCACCTTCTGCAATGGCCGAGATGCAAGCGCCAGTCACCTTCTGCAATGGCGGAGATGCAAGCGCCAGTCACCTTCTGCAATGGCGAAGATGCAAGCGCCAGTCACCTTCTGCAATGGCCGAGATGCAAGCGCCAGTCACCTTCTGCAATGGCCGAGATGCAAGCGCCAGTCACCTTCTGCAATGGCCGAGATGCAAGCGCCAGTCACCTTCTGCAATGGCGGAGATGCAAGCGCCAGTCACCTTCTGCAATGGCCGAGATGCAAGCGCCAGTCACCTTCTGCAATGGCGGAGATGCAAGCGCCAGTCACCTTCTGCAATGGCTGAGATGCAAGCGCCAGTCACCTTCTGCAATGGCGGAGATGCAAGCGCCAGTCACCTTCTGCAATGGCGGAGATGCAAGCGCCAGTCACCTTCTGCAATGGCTGAGATGCAAGCGCCAGTCACCTTCTGCAATGGCGGAGATGCAAGCGCCAGTCACCTTCTGCAATGGCCGAGATGCAAGCGCCAGTCACCTTCTGCAATGGCGGAGATGCAAGCGCCAGTCACCTTCTGCAATGGCCGAGATGCAAGCGCCAGTCACCTTCTGCAATGGCGGAGATGCAAGCGCCAGTCACCTTCTGCAATGGCGGAGATGCAAGCGCCAGTCACCTTCTGCAATGGCCGAGATGCAAGCGCCAGTCACCTTCTGCAATGGCGGAGATGCAAGCGCCAGTCACCTTCTGCAATGGCCGAGATGCAAGCGCCAGTCACCTTCTGCAATGGCCGAGATGCAAGCGCCAGTCACCTTCTGCAATGGCTGAGATGCAAGCGCCAGTCACCTTCTGCAATGGCCGAGATGCAAGCGCCAGTCACCTTCTGCAATGGCCGAGATGCAAGCGCCAGTCACCTTCTGCAATGGCGGAGATGCAAGCGCCAGTCACCTTCTGCAATGGCGGAGATGCAAGCGCCAGTCACCTTCTGCAATGGCGGAGATGCAAGCGCCAGTCACCTTCTGCAATGGCCGAGATGCAAGCGCCAGTCACCTTCTGCAATGGCCGAGATGCAAGCGCCAGTCACCTTCTGCAATGGCCGAGATGCAAGCGCCAGTCACCTTCTGCAATGGCGGAGATGCAAGCGCCAGTCACCTTCTGCAATGGCGGAGATGCAAGCGCCAGTCACCTTCTGCAATGGCCGAGATGCAAGCGCCAGTCACCTTCTGCAAATCCTGGGTAATAGTTGCAATTAAAGGGTAACAGGTATGCCAGCTTGCATCTCAGTCCCAGTTGTCTTCATAAGGTTTCCTTCAAACTACTTGATCACAGTAACAGCTTTCCTACTAGCAGAATGGAAGGAGGAAAGAGAGACCCTATTTACAGCAAGTGTAACTAAATATGGAAGAGATGAGGAAAGGAAGAGGAGAATGGAGATTTTCACACCTGCAGCCTCTAGAACACTTTCTCACACACACACACACGAAATGATCTATCGCAGTCATACGCTCCATAGTCCGAGCTTCAGCTGGATTCCCTTATATCAAAGGCTCCAATTCCTCAAAGACTTGCAGATGCAGCCAGCACAAATTATGGCGAATGGACGGATATTAGTAAGCACATACTCATTGCTGAGCCTGCCTGCCAATATTTTGCCATATTGAATGGCCTTTCTCATTCCCTGTCTTTCTTAGCTGCAAAACTAGGTTATCTCTGCCACTCGTGTGGGGCCCAAAAGTGCAGACTGGGGCTATTTGGGATTAGGTGTTTGTGCATGCTAGGCGTCGAACCTAAACCTGCCACTCCCGGGTGAAAGACAATAGAAGAAAGATTTCTCCCTTTTGCTCGGGTTTCCCCTGAGTGGACGTAGTCCAGGCCAACCCTCAAACGTAATGTCAAATGCCTCTTCTATCTGGCTCTACCTCTTCTTCACATCAGGTGAACAAAGAAGTCTGACAGCATTCTAGGGAAGAAGCAGGGACAAAACTGCATTTCTGTTCCTATAGTACATTTTTATCCCAGCCGTTCTCCAAGGAGCTGACAACAGCATACACAGTTCCCTCCTTTTCCCACACAACAGCCCTGTGAGAGAGTTAGGCTGAAAGAGAGTGACTGACCCTATGTTATCTGGTGAACTGCTCCAATACAGTAACCACTACACCACACTGCTCTCTAAGCTGGCACACTGGCCTCTGAGCTTCAGAAATACCATCCCGAAAGCAACCCTACCTCTTGCAATAACTAATGTTTTTCATTGTATGGGATTGCTTGCAAGAGGCAGTTCAGCATGCTACACATGGTGAAAGGATCCAGCATGGTGGAATGTGGAGTGAGATTGTGTTTCCTTTACAAAGGTGGGCTCAAGCAGACATAAGATTTTCAACTGGCTGGGGCGGGGTGGGGGGAAATGCCCTGTCCCTTTAATAACAACAACAACCTTTGATTTATACACCTCCCTTCAGGGCAACTTAATGCCACGCTCAGAGCAGTTTACACAGTATGTTGTTATTACCCTCACGACAATCACCCTGTGAGGTGGGTGGATCTGAGAGAGCTCTGAGAGAGCTGTGACTGACCCAAGGTCACCCAGCTGGCTTCAAGCGGAGGAGTGGGGAATCGAGCCCAGTTCTCCAGGTTAGAGTGCTGCCGCTTTTAACAGAGGTTTAGCATGCAGAAATCTACAGTTGAAGCTTTTCATAGCACAAAGCTAAACAACATCATCTGACGATTGTTGCAGATCAAACTGACATTAAAAGGACAGCTAAAGGAGCCCGTTTCAAACCAGGCAGTCCTAGTCTGACCAGCTTCAAAGCAGTAAAAGAAAAATCAGAACTGTAGCAATAAAGGTAATGTCTTTCAAGACTCACACAACAGGAACAAACCATGGAGACTTCGGCATTGCTGCATTTGACAAAAGAACAGTAACCCACCACATCAAAGGCTTTATGAGGAATAAAACTTCCTACTTGAAGGGGCCCAGATGTCAGAACAGGTGACCATTTTATCCCATTGACCTGGGCTGGATGTTACAGCCTGTGTTACAATGCAATAGACAGCAGGTTCCCAGCTAAATAAAAATAGATTTCTACTTATTGCCTGGCTAAGGGAATGTTTAAGGTGACCTGAAGGGAGGGACAAGACCTAACAAAGTAACACCCTTCTAAATCTATTGACGTCAATGGGATTAGAAGGGTGTAATTTGTTGAGGATTATAGTCAAGAGTGGTATATAAAAAGCAATTTTTCAGATGCTTAATTCTTCAGGGGTAACAAAAGCATCACCCTTCAGCACAAATTCTAACAACACCTTTTCTTTTGGATTCAGGGTCTCATTTCCCAAATGTAAGAAAGCAATTAGGACATTTTTGCTTTAATTTACAGTGCCTGGATGTAAAGCCTTGTCTTTGATATAAATCTCTCTCTCTCTCTCTCTCTCTCTCTCTCTCTCTCTCTCTCTCTCTCTCTCTCTCTCTCTGTGTGTGTGTGTGTGTGTGTGTGTGTGTGTGTGTGTGTGTGTTAAACTGTGGTATGTAGTATTTTATGCTTTTAATGGGATTCATGGTTTGAACTGTGCAATGTGTTTTAAGTCTTGTTGTGATCCGCCCTGAGCCTGCTGGTGTGGGGAGGGCGAAGTATAAATTGAATAAATTAAATTAAAATTAAATTAAATTGTGGAGCAAGGGGGAAAAAAGGTTGGGCTTGGAATAGTTAGTGGGAGATCTGGGTTCTAATTCCTGCTCAGTTGCACGATGACCTTGGATCAGGCGAAAAATCCCGATGTGCATGAAGAACTTGTTCGGAAATGTTAAATAAAGAAATCAAGTGCAACCGTCTATTCAGTAGTCGCCCCTTCTTTACAGATTGCAAATTACACGTTCATGTAAAAATATCCCAACAACCCGTTTCTCTGCTTCACATTCACAACAGCGTCATGAAGGAATTATTTGGAGCAGAGAATGTGTAGCGATTTGACTAGGATACTGAGACAGAATTTCAAATCTCCACTCCGCCTTAGGGCTACTCATTATCGCTCAACCTAACCTGTGTTTACAAAATGGAAGCAAAGAGAATGATGTTGTAATCCACTTTGGATCCTCAACTGGGGAGAAAAGCAGGGCACGGATTGCTAAATAAATAAAAATAATCCTTTCCTGTCACTGTTCTCCCCCACCCCCCACCCCGTCGCCGCTCCAGCACCTCCTTGCAACTGCTTTTTCCTCATGCAATTCTACTTGTGTGTTTATGAAGTGAATCCATGTGGAGAACAAGCTAGGAGGGAAGAATTTCAGGAGAAATTTGGCGGGACATTGTCCTGCTCCAGCTTCTTTGCTCCTCACAACATTGTTTTGAAGCAAAGATGCCTAGTGTTGGGGCTTTCATGTTCGTGCATAATCTGTAGCCAAGTCCTCAAGACAAAATTACAGATAAGTAGTAAGTTATTTTCAGTATTTTTGTAAGCACCAGTTTTGCCTTTGGGAAGAAAAAGAAACCCCTTTCCTGGGAGAATATCCAACACTGTTGTTTTGGTGGAAGGCTTAAAAACTGGGCGTCTAGCGCCACCTACTGGCCAAGTCATTAAAAAAGCTGTAACAAAATCCACCGCTGAGAAGAGCATTTCTTCAGTTACAGACTGTAGACATTACAGCCTGCTCCAGAAATCACAAATAAATCCTCTCTAGCTAACACTGATTGGGAAGGATGGGCTGGCTCCTAATTCTCTCTCCTGAGAAGCCTGAACGTACTCCAGCGGAGTTCTGTACCAGTAGTGCCAACTGCTGCCACTGGAACCCTGTGGGTGGTGAACCGTCACTGGCACCAGAGACTAAAAAATGAGTGACGAGGAGAATAGTGAGGGAGGGGCAGAGCCTAATCCGAACCTGACATGCTCTCCCTTGGGGTTTTCTCCCCTGGCTCAGAGCCAAGCTACAAGTGACGAATGACACTTGCCTGGCAAATGAACAGACTCAGGGCCAAGATACAGGTGATGAATGACACTTGAACGGCAAGTGTATTCCTCCCTGTCCACTTGCCGTCCACTTGTGCTCCACTCGATCCACTTGCTGTTCAAGTGTCATTCGTCACTTGTAGCTTGGCCCTCACGTGTATTCCTCCCTGTTCACTTGCGCTCCACTTGCTCACATAAATCAAGTGGAGTGCAAGTGAACAGGGAGGAATACACATGAGTCTGTTCACTTGTCGTTCAAGTGTCATTCATCACTTGTAGCTTGGTCCTAAGTGTAATCTGCAAACGCAGTGAGAGTCAGTCCCAGACAACCTAAGCACCCTCCGCTCCAGAGCTGTACTAGATTCATGTAACCCTTTCTTAAAGAAAGCACAGGGCATGCTAACAACTGGATTAATGTTGATTTCGCATCTTTGGAAAGATCCTAAGGGCCAAGCTAGATGAGATACGGGAAAGCACATTTATTGCTCACCTAAAAAATGTTCACCTAAACATTATCCACTGTTAAAATAAGCTGTGAAAACAAGCCCAGGTGACACCAGTGACATAAAAATGGCACAAAAATATTAAAATAACATCCTCAAACAGACTTCCAGCTATAAGAAGACTATAAAACAGCTTTATAAGATGGTCGGGTTAACAGAAATACTCTGGTCTGGTGTCTAAAGGATGGTAAAGTAAGTGCAAGGTGAATCTCAATGGGGAAGGAGTTCCAAAGATGAGACGCTACCACCACCGAAAAAGCCCTTTCTCTAGTCTCCACCTGCCCACCTTCTTCAGGTAGGAACAAAGAGAGCAGTGGTTGTGGAAGAGATGCTTAGCTGGAGTGACAGACAGTACAGGAGGAGGCAATCCTTCAAGTACGAGAGCCCCCAAGCTCTTTTGGGCATTAAAGTCCATCAGTCCATCAGTTTGAACGGCTGTCAATTTGAAACAGGCAAACACCCACTGCAGATTTTTCAACACAGAATTAGACACACAAAAAATTGCCTCACCTAGGATAATAACCCTGGTCAAAGCATTTATTAACTGGCAGTACTGTGGAGAGACTTATACCATGAGTCCACACTACCAATTTGGTATAGTGGTTAAGAGTGGTAGGACTCTAATCAGGGGAACCAGGTTTGATTCCCCACTCCTCTGCTTGAAGCCAGCGGGGTGACCTTGGGGCAGTTACAGCTCTCTCAGAGCTCTCTCAGCCCCACCCACCTCACAGAATGATTGTTGTGAGGATAATAATAACACACTTTGTAAACCACTCTGAGTGGGCGTTCAGTTGTCCTGAAGGGTGGTATATATTATTATTCTCCATTTTCTATAACTTAACAGCCTTCAAGCCATACGTCAAATTATTTTATAAGTAGTTGATAGTTCCATAGATAAATATGGCAAGATCACTTTTTTTATCTTGCCTGAGAGCAAAATCTTTAGCTTCTGTTGTTCAGAAATGTTCTGTAGACGTTCAGTCCAGGGAGTCATATATTAGCTGCGAAGTGAATTGTAACAGGGGCAGCTAAAAAGTCCATGCTACATTTTTCACATGCACGCTAGGATTTTCCCACTCTAAACACTTCTAATTTTCTTTCCATATGAAGACTGATCTTACTTATATACACGTCATCAAATATGATTAACTTGTATAGTAAATCTTTGGGTTTTTAAAAATGAGTATCGAATAACAAAGAGATTCATCACATTTTTAAAACTGGGTTCTGCCCAGCAATCGTAATTCCATGTTATATGTGTCTATAATTTATGTTCATTTCTTTTCACGCACCTTTCATGGGGGGAATCTTTTTCAGCGTTGGCTACAACTGTCAAGGTACAGGGAGATGAATATTTAGGTGGGAGAGAGAAAACGTAGCCAGGCAGTAGGATCATAACCTGTTTGGCGGCCTGTGGGGGGGATTTCAGGCCCTTGCAATGGAATTTTCAACTTTTTAAAAAAGTAAGCTTTTAGTCCTTTTATTTATGAAGATATAAAGGAGAGCATGCAGGCAATATTCTACTCAATCACCTAGTAAGAATTAAACATGATTGCACCTTGCAGTATTTGGCCAATGAGTACAAAGGTGTTCTTTATATTATTAATCTGCAATATCTGTGTTTAAGTTTTGGCTGTTCTTCATTTATTTCCCACCATTCCACCTGTTTAGACCCTTGGGTCAACCAGCAGAAGTTTGGGAGAGGACATGGGCTGGCACCTTTGGTACGACAGCATTACATCACTCCTGGGGGAAACCCAAAACTGACATCATGCCTCTCTAGGAATCAGCAGAAACTCCTTTTTACCATTGAGTTTTCAGAGATTCCTAGAGAGTCTTTACATCACGTCTGGGTTTCCTCTTGAAGTGATATAACACCATCATTCCAACAGAATTTTTTAACTTAATTTTTCTGTGGAGCTGGAGGCAGGGGATCTCCCACCCTCAGTGGGTCTCTGGCAACCCTATTAGACCCCCCCTCCCCGCAATCATGACAAAATTTCTGGCTAAAGGCAGCATTAATCAAGGAGTGATTCAGATTTTTAATAAGATTGCATATTGGAGAAAATAAAAAGTCCCAGGCTTGTCTAATGCCAGCTTTCTGGAACTGTTACTGTCAGAAAATTTCATGAAGTTTTGCCCGTAGGGAACCTTTTGACAGTTTGCTATCAAAGACACATCCCTTACCGGGGCGACTTCCCAGCTACAACTGAGCTGAGAATGTGATGCTGGGATTTGAGAACACAAAAGCAAATATATGCCTTATGAAAAGGAAATAGACGTTCATATTTCAAATGTCAGCCCCAAGGCTTCAATTGCAAGCATTTAATAAGGCGGACACTAATGAAATTAGGAAGCCTTCTCTTTCTTAATGGAGCTTTTCGATATTAAGCTTGCAAGGACTGTAAAGGCGCAATCCTAAACAAAGTTACTCCAGTCTAAGCCCATTGATTTCAGTGGGTTTAGACTGGAGTAATTCTGCTTAGGACTATAAATTTAGTAAAGCGCTTCTTTTTTACAGATTGTTTTCTCCTGTGGTCAGAATAGAAATCAAAAATACATTCCTATGTTGTGCCAAATTTCCCTCACCCTTTCCTGCGTGCACTGCTGCCAGTTGCAGAAATCCCTCCTGCCAGACCTCCCCTTACACACACACACACACGCTTAACAACAACAACAACAACATTCAATTTATATACCGCCCTTCAGGACAACACCCAATCAGAGTAGTTTACAAAGTATGTTATTATTATCCCCACAATAATCACCCTGTGAGGTGGGTGGGGCTGAGAGAGCTCTAAGAGAGCTGTGACTGACCCAAGGTCACCCAGCTGGCTTCAAGCAGAGGAGTGGGGAATCAAACCCAGTTCTCCAGGTTAGAGTCCCAGCACTCTTAAGCACTACACCAAACTGCATCTCCAGACCATGGATTGGATGATTCCCTAATTATTTTAGTAGATTATCATCTCTCTGCCCCCCTCCGACAACCTGCACTCACAGTTCTGTGCTTGTCACATTACATGTGCCCTCCCTATTCTTATTTTTATCGTTTTTTATTCTATTCTTCTATTATTCTCCAGAGCTGATTCTGCAGCAAAATAAACTGATTGATTGTTAGATTATGAATATTTCTTATTGCAGAATAAATGTTTGCAAGTCACAGCTCAATTCATCAAATACATGAATTGTACATCCACATCTATTTATACTTGCAGTTGCTTGTGGTTGGCCAGCTGTTTTCCAGGTGGGGTCTGGAGTTCCCCAGAATTACAACTTATCTCCAAACTACAGAGATCAGTTCCCCTGGAAAAAATGGCAGATTCAAAGGGAGGATATATTGTCGAAGGCTTTCACAGCCGGAGAACGATGGTTGTTGTGGGTTTTCCGGGCTGTATTGCCATGGTCTTGGCATTGTAGTTCCTGACGTTTCACCAGCAGGTGTGGCTGGCATCTTCAGAGGTGTAGCACAAAAAGACAGAGATCTCTCAGTGTCACAGTGTGGAAAAGATGTTGGCAGGTCATTTATATCTACTCAGGAGGGGTGGGGTTGAGCTGAGTCATCCTGTAAGAGTTTCCCAGGGTGTGGAATGCTAATGGTGGGAGACTTCACTGTATCCTGAGGAGGTTCTTTTGCATATGGATTGGTGCTTGATGTGCCTCCTGCCATTAGCATTCCACACCCTGGGAAACTCTTACAGGATGACTCAGCCCAACCCCACCCCTCCTGAGTAGATATAAATGACCTGCCAACATCTTTTCCACACTGTGACACTGAGAGATCTCTGTCTTTTGGTGCTACACCTCTGAAGATGCCAGCCACAGCTGCTGGCGAAACGTCAGGAACTACAATGCCAAGACCACGGCAATACAGCCCGGAAAACCCACAACAACCATCAAAGGGAGGAACTCACTCTATGACCTCCCATTCTGCTGAGCTCACTCCTTCCCCAAGCTTTAACCTCCCCAAATTTCCATGATTTTCCCAAGCCAGAGTTGGCAATCCCAGTAGTAGGTGATATGAAAAACTTCTACCTGAGACTCTGGCCATTTTCACGTGCCTTAACCCTCAGGAAAATTGTGCAAAACTCACGGCATCAAGCGTCTTCCTAGAGCAATTTCCCGGCACGATCCTGTTTAATGGTGCATTTTCTGACGTCATTGCCATTAAAGGGGATTGTGCTGGGAAATCGCGCTCAGGAGACACTTCACGCCATGAGTTTTGTGCGGTTTTCCCCACAGCTACACATATGTGTGTGTGAAAACAGCCTCTGTGGAGCTACTTCCAGTCAGAGTAGACAATATTGGCCCTTAGTCTGATTTGGTTATAAGGCAGTTATAATATTATCTTGGTAAGATGAAAGCTCCCCTAACCTGGATAGCCCAGGTAAGCCTGATCTTGTCATATCTCAGAAGCTAGACAAAGAACCAAAGTAAGGGCACACCAGTAGAATTAAACAATGCCAAAGCAAAACAATTACCAGTGTTAAAGAACTCAAGGTTCCACGCTTCACTTGTAGAAAATTTCTATTTTTCTTTTTCCTTTTTTTAAAGTGCAAAAGTGCTCTAAATGTGCATACAGTGATGACCAATAAATAACAATAAATAACAGACAATGAATTTCATAGGTAAAGCACACAGATGTATGACTGAGTCCAACTGGTAGAATTTAGTAGTCCTGTAAGGAATGGGTATATATTACACAACCAACCAAGTTGCCAAAAACGTCTTCCACCTCCACAATATAGCACAATAGTTGCAATGTAGGGGTTGCTTCCACCCCCATCCAAAGTGCAGCGTGAAATGCTGCTGCTGAGAGGTAACTTCAGCTACGGGTTTTAGCTAGCAAGTTTCCAATACCCGTTTCGTATAGTTTCCACTTCCTCAGGCTTCAATATTAAACCACAATCTCCTTCTCTCTCATGGCTCAGTCAAGTAATGCAGTTGGAACAATGCCACATGTGGTTAGCCTTGGTTAGTAATTGGATGGGAGACCTCCAGTGAAGACCAGGGTTGCAGAGGCAGGCAATGGCAAACTACCCTGGTTAGTCTCTTGCCAGAAAACCCCCACCAGGGGTTGCCATAAGTCAGCTACGACTTGACAGTACTCTCTACCACCAACATGAGAGCCAACCACAGATTGGTGTTAAAGTGGCACTGATATGTTTTTAACTGGACTTTAGTGAGGAAAAGATATGGTGAGTGCTTTGAAAGATTGGTGGGATAAAAGTGTCCTAAATATGCTCTGTGACCTGTTGATGCCAGATGAGGTTACCTCCAAAACGTAACGTAGTCTTGAGCGTACATTGATTTTCACCAAGCTTTTATTTTCAGCTCTAAAAGCTAGAAATCAATATTTTGTATACAAAAAACTGAAGAAATCCTGTAAGTGTCACGGTCCCCAAGCATAATTTTTTAGTCCCAATGAATGCTTGAAAGTGATACATACACACTGAAAAGAATTCACTGGGTGACAAAGCTCATTGTCGAATGCCGCAGTTACTTCCAGGTAACAAAAATGCCAAGCAACATTTGGTTTCCGTTCGCACTCTTGGACAATTCCCATGCCTATGACTCCAAATTGCTTTGTCAGAGCACTGGGGTGGTTGTGAAAAGGAGTCACAGTAGAAAGAGCACTGAAAATAATGTTTACTTTGTTACAATCAAGGGGTGAACTAATTATTGAAAGTGTATGAATTGGATCACAGGTCCCTCATTCTATAAGCTGAATACAGACATAGCAAAACAGCCTCATGAAACCATATCATTAACATTCCCATTCCCCAAAACCTATCCTATCAAAGAGTCATCTGGCACAAAATCTCACCCTTTCTGAGCCCTTTTGGAACAATGACTGTCATAGTAAACTGAGAACAGATTGTTAACCCTAGCCAGAGAACCACAAACGTGATCACAACTGCTTCCGGACAGTGACACCGGAGTTGTACATTTTAAGGCTGATTGAGTTGAACAGGCATTGGATCGGTTCTGAAGCTCAGGTTTCTGATCAGGACAATCAGGTACTGAAAACAAGAGTGGTTAACCTACTGGGTTTAAGTGAGGGAGACGTAAGGGAGACCTGGGCCGGTCATTATCTTTCCACCCAGCTTACCTCATGCGGTTGTTGGGAAGGAAGCTGCATATAGGGCTGCTGTGGAAATTATATGTTGACAATGTTCGGTCTTGAACAGTTGTGACCCAAGTCTACGAACTCCATGCTTTGCCACTATCTGCCTTGTACAGAGCCGATTTAATTACTGCTTTGGTTGTGGCACTCCTGAATCAATCCTTAATTATCAGCTCTTATGCCCAAGAAAGAGTGTGTGGGAATGAAATTCTGCTTTTTGGTCCTTTTCAGCTGTTTCTGCTTAATAAATTGTCGCTGCAGCATTTCTGAATCAGACCGTAATTATAATTTCTTGTTTCTTGGGACGGATGGGTGTAGCTGAAGCAATTGTTTGTCCATGTGTTCTTTTTTCTCATCAAAATTTTTAATCACAGTTTTGATGGCAAAATATAAAATGAAATAATTAGCAATTGCTTTGGCCACAAAAAGAAAAGCAGTAATTAAGTCTTTCTCCCTACAGAACAAGAAGTCAAGACTAAGGGTTGATTCGGGGATGCCACGGTAACTGCCAATGAACAGGACGTAATTAAATAAGCAGAAGCAGTACTACAGGGGCAAAAGTTAATGGGGCAGTAGTCCTAAGAAACCTCAGATACAAAGTGGTTAGGCTGGCACTGCAATTTTGGTGGAAGTTTTAAAAAAATATCCATAAAACGGGTATTTAAAAGGAAAGGGAGAACCCAGGGAAACCTATGGAATGCAAAGGGTTAGCAAGAGTGTTCTCAGAATTCCTCATTTGTGTCACGTGTGGAAGTGACTGCGGCTGGCGGAGATGTGTTCATACCTGCAGTTTGAATCATTGCTGTTTCTGGGGTTGGTAAAGAATTTCCAATTGTTGCTTTTCAATTGTTGCTTTTCTGCTACACTTGTTAGCAGAACGTGCTCCACACACACAGTGAAGAACGAGGTGCTAGCTATTTTTCTGCTTTCCCTTATTTATCCCTCTTCTTATGTGGGAATTAGGGTATAGAGTTGTAGAGTGGGTGCACCAAACCATCTTAAGAGTAGAGATGGGCACGAACCACAAAAAAACAAACCATGAGGTTTGTGGTTCGTGGGTTTTCACGAACTGGCACGGACTGGGGCAAGTTTACAAACCAGTTCGTGGGGTTTAAATGCCCCTTTCCGGGGAAAGGGGCATTTGACAGTTTAAAGGACCCTTTCCTGCCTTGTAAGTGGCAGGTCCCCTTAAACGATCAGCTGGCAGGTGGCAGGGGGGGATCCCCCTCTGCCGCCTGCCAGCTGATCGTTTAAAGGGCCCTGCGGCTTGCAAGCAGCAGGAAAAGTTTATATGGCCATTTCCCTGTGGAAATGGCCATTTAAACTGCCACTTTATGACCCAAACGAACCAGTAGACCAATTCGTGGAAGTTTGTGGAAATGAGCTTCCACGAACCACTGGTTCATGAACCACGAACCAGCCTGGTTTGTGCATTTTTGGGGGTCGTAATTCGATTCGTGCTCATCTCTTCTTAAGAGCCAGTCAGTTATTTCCTATCCAGAATTTTCTCCCTCATCTGTTTCATAGCACGGAAAGGGCAACATTTTTATTATGCCTTTTTTAAAAAAGTTATGCTGTTGAATGTTAGATGGAATACCAAATAGCACAGTATATGTTTTCTTATGGGGAGAGGGGTTGCCATCCTCCAGGTGGGGCCTGTAGAGCTTCCAGAATTACAATTGATCCCTCAACATCAGAGATCAGTTCCTGTGGAGAAATGGCTGCTTTGGAGGGTGAACTCCAGGGCATTATAACCCTATCTTTACATAAGAACAAACTTGCAATCTCTCCTTTCCATAGGTCCTTAACATTTTCCTCACCGAATCAATATATCCTTAATGTTTTCTTCACCAAATGCTGCCCAGAAAAAGAATAGAAGACACAAAACAATATTTGATGGCTAACAAACCAAATTACATGTTTCACCCAGAATTCTCTAGCCCAATTAAAGTAAATCCCATCCAAAAATACTCAAAGGACTGGCAACTTACAGCCCCAATTTCCTTAGTTTTCTCTTCATTGTCTCTTGGCAAAAACACTTTTTTTCTTTAGTGGGAAGAGGAAAGGAAAAGAATGAGTGTGGGAGAAGATGAGGGCCCACCTTCCTCTGCTGCACCCTCTCTAAAAACCTCTTTTTCTTGCAAAAAAAAACTATAGTTGCCATCCAGGGATATATGTCACAGCTGCCATCGTAATCCTGTGATTTTGTACAAATTTTAACAGCCTCATTTCCCATACCAAAATGAAAAGAGAACAAGAGGGAAATTGTTTTTATGCCTCATGGGTGTTCAAATACCTCAGTTCCCCTGTTAATCAAATAGGGGGGAGCTGGTGAAGAAGAAATTTCAGACACAGGGAGGGAGGGGAATAGATGGTGACTAGAATCCACAAGTACCATATACCAGACACCAAGAGAATACAATGAGAGGGGGGCTCTGGGCTTACTTCCAATTGAGACAGCACTAAGGTGCCTTTTATTTTCTCCTTTAGGAACAATCAACACAGGGGAATTAAATACTCTACAGAATTCACATAGGAACTCCCGTTTGGGTTTCTGAAGTTGAAAACATGGTTTCAGAAGCAGGGTTGCCAAATTCAATATGGTCTCGAGGTCTGGTTGCCAACTTCAATATGAGAATTAGAGTTCTCCCAGAATTATAACTGATCTCCAGACTACAGAGATCAATTCCCTGGAGGAAATGGCCGATTCTGAAGGAGAACTCACTCTATGATCTCCCGTCCTGCTGAGCTCACTCTCTCCCCCAAACTCTACCTTCCTTAGGCCCTGCCCCCAAATCTCCAGGAATTTCCCAAGCCGGAGTTGCTAACTCTGCTTTAAGGGCTTGTTTATACAGCCAGATGTTAAAACATCCCTGAAGAAAACAGAGCCAACTGGCTCTTTGCAGCACTGGCAGAGGGGCAGAGGAAACTACTCAGCTCGAATGTAGTCTGTGGCAGCAATGGGTGTAGGGTCTCCTATGCTGACATTATTTATTTATTTGTTTATTTATTTATTTGCACTTCTAGACTGCCCTCCCCATCAGACAGGCTCAGGGCGGTGTAACAACATATGACTTTTATATAAAGATTAAAAACAATAGAAACATTATAAAAATATTAAAACATTATTCCATATACAATTAAAATTGGCAGAAACAAATATTAAATACAGCATTTTAGACACAGGGCTTGGCTCTTGCATCATGCCCTGCGTCACCCTTATGAGCTCCTGCATGGGTGGTGGACAGTCTTCAGTGGTATGGCCAGTGAGAGGACAGCCTAGCCTCCACCAAATGCCTAGCAGAACATCTCCGTCTTGCAAGCCCCGTGGAAAGATAACAAATCCTGCCAGGCCCTAGTTTCCTTAGACAGAGAGTTCCACCAGGTCGGAGCCAGGACTGAAAAGGCCCTGGCTCTGGTAGAGGCCAGGCAGACCTCCCTGGGGCCAGGGGCCATCAGCAAGTGCTTATTGGCTGATCGAAGTGACCTCCGGTGAACATGTGGGGAGAGGCGGTCCCGAAGGTATGCTGGGCCCAGCATACCTTCCCATATGGCCAGAATAATGCCAATGTTGGCGACTCAGCATGCCTTGGACATTGGGGGGCTCTGCATGTCTCTCTGTGTGTATATGCAACTCTTGATAAGTAAGCTGCTTCTCTTTGTCTAAGGTGGGAACACCTCTTGACTCCTCCTCTGTCTCTGTGCCTCTTGGGAGATTGCTCTCTCTCTCTTGCTTCAGGGTCTTCCAAGAGAAGGAGGTGATCCTCTGAGCTCCTGCCATGAAGACCTCATCCACAGACCCTCACCTCAGCCTCGCTGCCAATCTCAGGCCGTGGTTTAGTGATAGGGAAATTGACTCTTTAGAATTTAGGACTCTTTCCCCTCTTCTCCAAGATATTGCTAGGGATGGAATCTACTTCAATAAAACTGTAAGTTGTATCTTTCTATAATGTGTCTGAAGATTAATTAATGCACGTTTGGGGTTAAACACTTCTAATTAAGTAACTCTGCTGCTGCCATAAACAAAATACAACTAAATTCCTAATAGCCAGCACTCGTCCCCTGCACCATGCTGACATCACTTCTGGATGCATGGGGAATGGCATCTCTTCATCGCCAGTGAGGTAATGATGTCACTCGCAAGCCACCCCTCCCCCAATCTGGTAATAACCCCCTTGGATGCCCCACCAGTTACAAGGGGGTGTGTGGCAATCCTAGTTCCAATGCAATGCTTTTCATTCGACTCAGTTCATACAAACAACTGTTGGTCATTAGGTACTCTTGGAAAGCAAAAATTTGGGGAGAATCAGGCCCCACATTTGGGGAACCAGTGAGATCAAGTGATGGAGCCCACTTTTCCCGGGTTTATAATTGAGGGCTCAAGTGGAGAGTGAAGGGCAGGGGAAACAAAAAACACTAAATCGAAAGGGGAAGACCATTCTTCCTCTTTGTCTCTTTCCACCCTTCCTTCTTCATCAATTAAGGAGATACCAGGAGGGAAAGGTAAGTTGAAAAGGTAGCCAAAGACAGCAGCAGTGGTTAGAGAAACTGCTTTACAGATCTAGGGCCAAGCTATAAGTGACAAATTACACTTGAATGGCAAGTGAACAGACTCACGTGTATTCCTCCCTGCTCACTTGCGCTCCACTTGCACTCCACTCGATCACGTAGTGGAGTGCAAGGGGAGTGCAAGTGAACAGGGAGGAATACACGTGAGTCTGTTCACTTGCCATTCAGGTGTAATTTGTCACTGGTAGCTTGGCTCCTAGAAAAAGCCAGGGCTGGACATGAAAGTTAAAACTGGCTGCAAGCTTAGCACTGCAATGGTCTTAAAAGTACAGTGGAGCAAATTGTGGATCGAGTGGAGCACAAGTGGAGTGCAAGTGAACAGGGAGGAATACATGTGAGTCTGTTAACTTGCCGTTCAAGTGTCATTCATCACTTGTAACTTGGGCCTATGTTTTATTTATGATGCTTGTATCTCCAGATTCAAAAAGAACACACCCAGGTGAAGGAAAATTCCTTGATGCTGTAGAGCTGTTGTGCTGTAATGGGACTTGGCCTCTGATCACTGGGTCTCAGTACATTACAAAGAAACTGGTGAAGGGCTCTAACTAGCAAAGATGGCTGTCAGAAAATGGTTTGTATCATTGACCATCCAGGCTGGAAGAGGTGAACTTCCTGCCTAGCTGGAAGGCAGGGGAGTAGTCTGTGTGAAAAGGAAGTGTGGCATTTGCTAGCTGGAAGAGACAACAGCTGGATCCACAAAGCCTTGGATATTGTGCTATTGTCGAACTATAGCAATCCTTTGATTTTCATGTTTGCAAAAGCCAATACACTTGTAAATGACTGATATTGCAGAACTATAGCACAGTATCTGATGGTGTATACATGCAGTCAGAGTCAGAAAGACTTTGTTACCTGAATTGGACTCCTTGCTAGTAAATAGAATTTGGGGGTGGGGGGAATTAGCAAGCAAGGAAGACAGCTATGCGAGAGACCAGTAACTGTGGGGATCTGTTCACCAATTTTTACAGGGTCCCTTCTGTGATAACGAACGAGGCTGGTGCTCAGAGTCAAACAACAATTTTTATTAAAGAAAAAGACTTCATGCACATACACATAGAATTGCGGGGTAAGATAGTTACACACAGAGTCCTAGGAAGCTAGTCAGAAGTTGGGAATTGAGCAAGGGGAGCAAGTATATCTACCTATCTGAAGAGTAGTCCAGTCTGCGGGAAAAGAGCGTAGCTTCAAACGTCCAGCATTCTCAACCAGGAGGGCAAGAGGCTTAGGGCAAACCTCCAGGGAACAGTGCTTTGGATCCGGTAAGCATGTACAGAGAGAGAGAGACTTAGGGAAGCGACCCTAAGGGAGCAGCTAGGAAGCATGCACAATTTGAATGGGCCAGGGCCCTACCTTTATAGGTAAAACGTGACCTGAGGTGGGAGAACCCACCTAGCCATTAGAACAAAGACTCTAACGGTCAGTTCCTGGGATTGTCAAAAGGTCTGATTACCTTGATTGGTAGCTGCCGAGGCATGTGAAAGCAAATGCAAAATTTGTTCTAGCGCTGCACAAAAGGGAGAGTTTGTTAATGAGGTCCGCCGGAGCTAAGTTGATTAATTTAGTTGGGGGAATGTACTTTCCCAGGAACATTGTAAATACTTATTTGATTAGCTTCTCAATCAAGGAAAGGAGATCTCATCACAGGAGGGGGGAAAGGAATGTGTTAAGTGGGGGTGATTCTGCGAGACCTTTGTTGCACTGGATTCCTTAGAGGCTGGGGAGACTGCAAATCTAATCACCACAAATCTCTCTGCATTCCTGTGCGGCATTCCATTCATGCCTGGATCTCCCAGGTGGGACTCAGCAACTGTTAGCTGGAGGCCCTCTGGTGGCAATACAAGCTGCCATTTTAAATCCAGAAGCCTAGTGATTTTTAATATCGCAAGTAGCCATGTTAAATGGCTTATTAAAGATGGTGGAGGCCCAGTCGACTGCTTGCCGTTTGACTGAAGTTGGCTGAAGCGTTTGGTAGATACAGGATCTCTTCTCTGTATATCTGCAGATTTGATGTAGGGTAGTGAATCTGCTGCCCTAGGGGAGTACTTATGGCTGCCAATCCCCAGGTGGGGCCTGGAAATCCCCTAGAATTACAACTTTCCAGCCTACAGAGATCCGTACCCCTAGATAAAATGGCTGTTTTGGAGTGTGGACGATATGGTATTATTCCCTGATGAGGTCCCTCCCCAGGCTCCACCACCCAAATCTCCAGGAATTTCCCAACTGAGAGGTGGCAACCCTCGTCAAGTACCTGTATATTTGCGAAAAAAGCAAATACTATAAAGACACCATAATTCCCCAGTGCTCTCTCTCTTTCTCTGCTCCAAAGCATCACAACTTGGTGAAGCACTACCACTGGAACTTCTCACGGTTTGCAGAAGTGGGTGCATGCAATGTGAACTTTCTTTTTCTGTATCCACCTAGTCCCTGAGTTCAGTCGGTTCTCAGCTGTGTGGGTGGCCTCATCTGTATTAATTGCAATTTCAAGCAGCATACAGGCCAGAGGAAATTAGACGTATGCAAGCAAAATATACCTGCTGCCTGCTGGTTGCCCTGTTCTCCTTGTTTCATATCCAGAACATAGAGGCCGTTTTCACATCTCTAAAATAGCGCAAGACTCAGCGAACACTAGTGGCTTCGCCGTGCAATTTCGGACGTCACCCCATCATGATGCCATTTTTGTGGCCTTGTAACTGCCTGCATTGGAAATCGCACCATGAAGCTGCCAGCGTTCAGTGAGTCTTGCGCTATTTTAAAGACGTGTGAAAATGTATAGAGTCTCTCTATATGTTACTAAGTACATAACAACGACAACAACGACATTTAATTTATATACTGCCCTTCAGGACAACTTAATGCCCACTCAGAGTCGTTTGCAAAGTGTGTTATTATTGTCCCTACAACAATAATCACCCTGTGAGGTGGGTGGGGCTGAGAGAACTCTGAGAGAGAGACAAGGTCACCCAGTTGGCTTCAAGTGGAGGAATCAGGAATCAAACTTGGCTCTCTAGATTAGAGTCCTGCCGCTCTTAACCACTACACCCAACTGGCTCTCAAGTGCTGGATTGTATGTGTAGCGCAGGTTGTTCTTGCTCGGTGCACATCCATGCCACTATCATGGGAGCTCCCTTTATGTGACTACATCTGCGAGTGATTCCGAAGGGCAAAGCACCGACTCAGCTCTGTTTTCATGGTGTGAACAAGTATGTGGAGTGGACTCCCTTGACTTGCCAATTTGCATTTCTTTCAGGTGTGAGAAAGTGTCAAGGTCTGCATCTCAAGGAATGGATGTGGGGGAAACCGGGATACTTTTAGCAGTTGAGGAGAAACTGATCTAGGGCACATGAATGTATTCACACGGAAGTGTGACTGTGTGAACGAGTGTATGGGAAGTTGGAGGGAGGACACGTGAAATGAGGTTCACTTGAGCATCCCTAGGTACCTTGTAATGTGTGGAGAGACTGATAGTCATCCTGGTAAGAAGATCTGAGTCACACTGCGCAATCAAAGAAAAAGAAATGCATCTTTCCCTCTAGTAATCCCTGCCACAAGAAACTTCAGCACTATCTCAGATCCCCATATAAAGGGAGAGCTGGCAAGGATTTCAGCACGGACTTTCTTCCAGAAAAGACAGCTATTCATCTCTTTCTCTCCTAAAATGTTGGGCTCAAAGTAATCTCCTTGCACGACAATGTTGCTTAAGTGAGGGATTATCCATCTGAGCAAAGTCCTGCCATATAAATCCATCTGCCGTTCACAGTCAACCCAATTCCACCTGGCAGAAAAATTGCTAATAATAGTGGAATAACAAGATTTCGATTTGTGAATAGAGTTGGAAGAAAGAGGGTTTTGAAAAAATACTCTGTACAAAGCTTAGGGCCCGGGGTGTAGATTTATTTTTATATTTCTTCCTCACCCCTCAACCCAAAGTGAATCCTAACTTTATCTTACAATAAATATAATACTACTTTAACCCCATATAATATTTGGTTCATCTTTTGGTCAGCTTGCTTGCCAGTACACCGCTGGTAAAAGTAAAATAAGTAAATGTCTTATTTTATAAATAAAATGTCTAGGGACAAAGAGGGGTATGCTGTCCCAGGACCCCACAAAGCTGAAGGCCCCCCAGTGTATTGATTCCTATTGCATAAGGTCAGCGGACAAATTTGTGCCAATCAGCCTTTATCTTTTGGTCATCAGACAAATGGCTTATAGAGTTAAATAGTAATCCTATTTGTCAATTGAGTGACGGGGCGTTCAGGGCATATTTGAAGGTGGTTATTTGTGTGTGTGTGTGTGTGCGCGCACGTGCGTGCATGCATGCGTGTGTGTGGAGGAGGGCGTTTGGGTTTTAAGGATATCTCGTCTTCTTGGCCAGGATACCCACATGGGAACATACTTGCCATCCCATAGATCTGTCCAGACCAGACAATACAACTGAGCTGTTTGTTAGTTTAGCCAGATGGCTCTGTTGACATGTGGAATGCTTGTTCACGATTTCCATAATGCATTCCATTTCGAAAGACCAAAATCTCCTTGTCGTGCTTTATTAAGGAAATATCACCGTCTTCACCATACAGGCTCTGTGAGTCATGGCACTGTCGACGTGTAGTTCTCTAGCCCTGCGGGCCACCCCACTGGAACATTACAAAGAAAATAGATGGAAAGCATTAAGCCTAATTGCCATGCAATAAATGGACCATACATTTTCATTAAATGCAAAACAGCTTGAAGAGCGTTACCCAAGAGCCGCAGAGACAAAACACGATCAAAAAAGGCGATCTTGTTCCAAACGAGATCCAATTCAAGGTCAAGTTGCTGGAAATGCCGGCACAAATGGAGCCCTCTCGAATGATTTCATTGTTGTTTGAGGAAGAACCAAATGGCAACAAAGCAAGACGGATGAATAGTTCTGTTGCTTTTCTCTGCCCTGAGTGATAAACGTTTTCCTGTGTTGTCCGTTCTCACCTAGTGGGACTGAAGATATCAAGGATGCTACAAGTCACTCAAACCTGAAGGCACAATCTCCTACAGAACATCCTAATTTAGAATGAATGGGCTAAGCTCCAGCAATGCTGAAGGACAAGTTCAATTTAATACCTTCCCATTGGCATTGGCTGTACTCATCTGGTACAGCAAAAAATAAGAGGGGGGATGAGAGAGCAGCCAAGCTTCATGCCGTAACATTAAGTTACCTGCCAGGACCTTCACCTTTCTCTAACTGGGCTGCCAAAGCCCCGTGAGTGACGTCGCCCTTCAACATTCGCTTCATGGATGCGTCTGAGAATTTCACCCGAAAATGGGATTACAAATGCAGTCATTAGTCCAGATTCCCCCAAGAAGCTTTCAAAGTATTACAATTAGATTTCCCCATTCTAGTAGCATCTAAATCAATATGATATGATTAGTTACTCTCATGGATTACATGCTGCTGTACAAAACCTTCACACACCGAAATCTGAGTAATTCAATCAGGCAGTAATGGATTCTGGGAATGCTTCCACTGTCTAGAAACTTAAAGTGATTCTATCTCTGTAATAACTTGCTATTATGCACCTGAAGCTAAATTGCCTGACAGGCCCGGCGGTGGACAGCGGTGATTAAAAGAGGTCACTGCTCATCATTGAAAGTGGAAACTCCTGTTGAATTCACTTTAGGAAGCCGGTTCCAAAAGAGAAGAAAAACAGCAGCCCTAATTGCCATCGGTGGGAATTGTTTGTTGAATTTGCATCTTCCTCCTTAAAACTGACAAGTAGGTGCGCATGTATGCACACACGCGTACAAACTGTGCTCATACATTCTCCTTACAAGGGAGAAGACCATGCAAACACAAAAACAATATGATCATGATGAATGAATGCACTTGAGTCCCTCTGGTGATGATCAGTGCTGTTAAAGAAGTTGTATCAGGACATTTTGTAAATAATACAAGAATTTTATTGTTCTAGTAAACATCTCTTGAATGAGAACTTCCCTAATGCTAACAAGCTTTAGAAACCTTTATGGTGGGGGGTTGTTGGAATTAACCTCTTGAATCTCTAACTTGATTCAGAGACATGGCTCTTCTGAACCACGCTTGGAATTATCACTGCATATACCCTGACCTGGATAGCCCAGGAGAGCCTGATCTTGTCACATCTCAGAAGCTAAGCAGGGTTGGCCTTGGTTAGTAATTGGATGGGAGAACTCCAACGAAGACCAGGGTTGCAGAGGGAGGCAATGGCAAACCACCTGTGTTAGTCTCTTCCCATGAAAACCCCACCAGGGGTTGCCATCAGTCAACTATGACTAGAGAGCACTCTCCACCACCATACCACCAAATACTGGGCATGTTCAATGTTCTCAGCCAAATGCAGAATCCAGTTGATATGCACTATACAAGAGGAAACAGCACACCATCTTTCACTGTTTTACTTGGAATGCATGAAACGTGGGTCGCTGTTATTCTAGGGGGCATGGAAGTGCCACTAGCGCAGGATTCCAGTGAGACGTGAAAGCAATGGGAAAGAAATTGAGTGAGTTCGGGATAGGCACAGATTGCATATGTTTTATAACCTATTTGCTGTTTATTCAGACACCATCCATGGAAATGGAAATTATTGTCACTACAAGTGGAGGTGAAGTACATGAGCTTAGATGGCTTTATCACAAGGATTAGGCAAATGCACAGGTGGCCTAATTGCCAGGATAGAAGTACAGGTCTACCTTGGAATGCCAGATGTTGGGGGGCAAACATATTGAATGCCTTCCTCTTGCTAGCTTCTTTATTGGAAGCCAGAGGTATCTGGTTATCCACTGTTGGAAACTGAATAATGAACTAGGGCATGCAAAGAAAAAATAAGGGGAATGTGACTGAATGTTTTAAACTGAATAGAGATTTCTTAATATTCAGAAATCAAGGAGCCCTGCCAGAAGCTGGAGATACAAGCATCTGTCTGTAGCCTGGCTCTTCTTCATTGGTTGCTGTCACTGCAAGCTGATAAGCTGAACCCAACACCTGAGCATCAGGGCTTTGAGGGATTCTGCTTTACAGGCCCAGCACCAATGTTCATGAAGTCCACACAAAATGCAGTGATGATGTCATCCCTAGACACCAGGGCTTTTTTTCACCTGGAATGTGGTGGAACGGAGTTCCGGCACCTCTTGAAAATGGTCACATGGCCGGTGGCCCCGCCCCCTGATCTCCAGACAAAGGGGAGTTGAGATTGCCCTCCATGCAGCGGCGTGGAGGGCAATCTAAACTCCCCTCTGGAGATCAGGGGGCGGGGCCACCAGCCATGTGACCATTTTCACCAAGGGTGATTTAAACTTTAAAAATCTCCCCCCCCCCTTGTTCCAGCTGACCCAAAGTGACATCATTGTGCAGTCCTGAGTTCCAGCACCTCTTTTCCCAGGAAAAAGGCCCTGCTAGACACGATGCACTGCAGTCTAGCCGCAGACTGGAAAACAGGAAGAGCGGGGTTGACTTCCACAAGTCCACATGTCTCTGCAGCCCTGCCTGCTTTCCAGCATGCACAAGCAAGCAAAGCCTTTACTTCTGTCGCCTTTGAGGGGAAGGAAGCAGCCTGAGCCTCTGTTCGTAGCTCCCCTAGTCTAAGTCTACTGTTGGGTGTAATGTGCTGTCAAGTCACTTCTGGCTTACAGTGACCCCGTGACTGAATTACCTCCAAAACACTCTGTCATTAACAACCTTGCTCAGGTCAGGTTCAGGTTTATTATTACAGTCTGCGACCAGCACATATAAAACCATTTGCAAATCAGTTTAGAAAGAGTTAAGACTGGATACAGGAGAAGTGCAATACATAAATATAAGAGTAAAAGAAAAATAAAATCATCATAACTTAGATGTTTAAAAGGTTAAAATACATTCAGTCTGCCTTATGCGATTTGCATTGCTTGTAGACCTGGGCACAGAATCTTGCTACTTGACGTGTTGTCTGGTGATTCCGATCAGACAAAAGATAAACAAGTTTGATTTTATTTGAACTTCCATGGAATCTTTCTACTAACGGACTGATGGTTTCCGCTCTAATTTTACTGTGACTTGGGCAGTTAAAGAAGATGTGCTTCATTGAGTCAATTTCTCTTAGGGGACAGGAGCAAAGCCTAAGAGAGTAAGGGACAGCTTTAAACTTTCCTTCCAGAACAGCAGAGGGTAGAGTCGAACTTCTAGCTAAAGTAAATGCCCTTCTGGAGTTGCTGGATTACCCTTGCTCAGGTCTTGTAGACTCAAGATTATGGCTTCCTACTGAGTCATGGCTTTCAACTAAGTCTACTGTTCTGGAGGAGGAAAGGCCATAACCTCTTCCTCTATCCCTTCTAATTTTCTGGCAAGCCAGAAGAGAAATCCTTTGACTCTGCCTATTTATTTACTTAATTTTTAATTATATGCTGCCTCTCCAGAAACCTAAGTGACTAGCCTGACTAATGGGCACAGCATCCAAGAATGAAATAACTCATGCAAACACATGATTGGTGGAAAATGGGTACTTTGTGCAGAAATGCCAATCAGGATCATCCTGTTTGGCAGGAACATCATCTAATTTTTCTGGTTGGATGCCAGCTCTGTCAGGTACAAGTCTGCTAAGTTATTCTCTGTCCTCACCGCTCCTCCTGTGGCCTACAAAAATCAAACCAGGCAGCAAGTTACCAGTAACTGACAAATGTTAGAAGCAGTTCTGTTTGGATTTAGGGTACTGGCTACAGTTCATGTTGGATAATTATTAATAAGATTGTGGATACACATCCTTATTAGATGGACCCTGGACTCATGGCATGGAACTTTCTTACATGACTGGGAAAATGATCTGGATGTGGAACAGCAGAATAATTTGGAACTCAGAACTCATTTAAACAGCTTGGAATGAGTGCAAACTTGGGAATAGTTTGCAAATAAATAGTTGTGAGCCCTGACCTGGATAGCCCAGGTGAGCTTGATCTCATCAGATCTCAGAAGCTAAACAGGGTCGGTCTTGGTTAGTAATTGGATGGGAGACCTCCAAGGAAGACCTGAGTTGCAGAGGCAGGCAATGGCAAACCACCTCTGTTAGTCTCTTGCCATGAAAACCCTACCAGGGGTCACCATAAGTCAACTCTGACTTGAGGGCACTCTTCATCACCACAAATAGTTGGGAGCGGAATGTGTAGCTCCATGTTGGAACTTGGCAAACCAAATTGTCAGACATCACAGGCAATTAGAAGTTTTGTGTTCAACAGTTACAACATGTGGTAAGAAGCAATGGAAATCTCTGTCCAGGATCTGCTCTCTAAAAACCCTAAAAAGTCAAAGGGGTTAGTTAACAAGGTTTCTACTGAAGACTGTCAGGGCTTGTCGCGGGCATTGCTGGGTGGGGCACCAGCAGGCCTGGCTCCGACTTCAATGGGGAGTCAGGGATACTGCAGGACCCTGCTCTGTGGAAGGAGGGGTGGTATACCTCACCCAGACTCCCTCTCAGTCCACTCACTGGCCTGCTCAACCTGACCTCATCATCATTCTTACTCTCCTCCATCTCCTCCTTTGTCAGTTTTCCTCCTCCCCGCCTCACACTCTCTTGCTTCTTCCCACTCCTCCATCACTCCTACACAACCCATCCCACCCTGTGGGTGGACCTTCCTTATATCCTACCCCTCATCCCAGGCTCCGTCTGCCAGGCCACACCCCCCTTTTGCCTTCCAGCATTGTCCTGGGCTGCCTCAAGCAGTTGCAGCTGGGGTAGCTAATTTGGCTGTGTTGGCCAGCTACAGCTGTGTCTCATTGGCTGTCTGTCAAGCCTCTCTGGCTGAGCTGATTGCTGAAGGCAGGCCCAGCTGTGTCTCCTTGGCTGGCTGCCCAGCTTCTCCAACAGAGTGCCTCAGGCAGTTCCACCTGGAGTTGCTTTGCTCCTGGCATCCCCTGGGCCAGGTTATTGCCTTCTAGCTGGGCTGTAGGCTGGAGCGTGGCTCTGAGCTGCTGGGGCTGCTTCTCCTCCCTGACTGGTAAGGTCTCTGCTTGGTCAGCTGCTGGCTGGCTGGCTGTCCCCGATGCCTTTGCCTTTTCCCTCTGCTCTGGCCCCCTCTGGGTTGGCCCCACTCTCCCTGCCTGGTCTCCTAGCCTCCCACTGGAGGGTGGGACTAGCTGGCTTCCACACACCCCTTCTAACCCTCTGAGGCTTGGGTGCTTCTCTTCCTCTCTCCTGAGTAGGTAGGGCTTCTTGCCCTCCCTCCTGTGTAGGTAGGTCCAGGCCCTGGGGGTCTGCTGGGGTGGCTGGCCGGCTGTCTCCTGTCCTCTCCTCCAGGTAAGTCCAGGGGCTGCACCTCAGACCCCGGACAAAGACAATCTGTGTAATGCATTTGACCAGGTATACCAACATCTGTCTGTAATACTGTTCCACCATAATTTTTACTGCTTAACACTATGTATCTTGTAATAAATTCAGAGTAGTAATTTCTTCCACAGCTTTGTGCTGCTTCTTTGGAAACATTGCCCTCTCAAGATGCATCTTGCTTGTGTGCTGCCAAGCAGAAACACAACACGCTTTCCCCTTTGGGACCACGGCTGCTTAATGCAGCAGATTGCAAAGATAAAAAGAGAAATAGCTTTCCATCGAAACTTTCCCCAGCAATAATCAGTAGTGAACTTTGCCCTCATTATAAAACTCTACATAGTCTGTCATAAAAAACAGAGAACCATGCAATAACAACACATTATTTTTCACCTCAATATTTTCTGTAATAGTCCCAGGGTTTTATTATTACATACTGATATGGTAACCATTTGGAATGTTAATCTTCCTACATTCTATTGTTTGCCACAAGTCATTAAGTGCTGAAAGAGCTCTAGAAGATTCTCTGCACTGTGCCATGATCTAGTGAGCAAATTCAGAGCCAAGCTACAAGTGATGAATGACACTTGAATGGCAAGGGAACAAACTCACGTGTATTCCCCTCTGTTCACTTGCGCTCCACTTGATCACGTAGTGGATCAAGCAGAGTTGTCTTTGGTTTTTAATTGAATGGGAGACCTCCAATGAAGACCAGGGTTATAGAGATAGGCAATGGCAAACCACCTCTGTTAGTCTCTTGCCATGAAAACCACAGCAGGGGTTACCCTATGTCAGCCAAGACCACAGGTAGGTAGGTAAAAACACAGGTAGGTAGGTAAAACAAGCACGTTAAGAACCAATTAGATTGGTACCTAATGTTTAACTTGTGCAATCTTTTTTAAAAGGCCTTAATTACATTTTGTCACCTCAGAAATGTTCAAGAAGAGTTATCTATGGCAGTTTGTTAATGAGACGAGGGGGTGGGCTGTTTGTTGTCAGGTGTATAGATGCTGAGCATAAAGGGCAGGACTAGAGAAGAATGTTGACAGGACTTCGCATCTTCTGATCGGTTTCTTTGCCTTCCTGACTCTTGCACCAAGAGCTTTTCATGACGAGAAGGAGCTGACATTTAAAGAGCAAGGCTCAGTCTTGGAAGGGTGCATTGCTATTAATAAACAATAAAGCTATTAGGGCAAATTAATGCCACACAATGAGCTTGTCACAGTGGATGATGTAGAAATCAATATAAATAATCGTGACAGGCTGTAATTGAATTCCAGTAATCCCTTAGTTCTTTCTAAACAGGAGCAGATACGGCAAGCTGGAAATAAAAAACGGGAGGCACTTCAAAAATAAACTATAACTAACATTTTTTTAATCAAAACTCCAATTCACTGCAATGTATTTAGCAGGTCCAACTGAGAATATTCTTTTGAGAAAACAAGACATTATTTTAAATTTTCTTCTGAGTCCGTCTGGGTCTTAAAGAGAAGTAGCGCAAAAAGAATTACTTGCTTGCCCTATCTTTCTCACATGCTTCTATGGGCTGTTGCACTCCTGGCTTTTGCTCCAGCTTGGCTTTTTACTGCATCGTTTTTTCCCCTCTCTGATATGCAGTATTCTGTTTCAGTTTTTGCTCTCCCTTTCCCTGACCCCACCCCACCAAGTTTTCCCCATGTTTTTTCAGAACACCGCCAAAAAGAGGGGAAGGGGAAAGAAAATGATACTGTGTGTAAGAGAGGGGGGAAATCCAGAGGTGGTCATAGCCAGTGGGCAACAGGGGCAGCTGCCCAGGACCCCAAATGTGGGTCTGTCCTCCACCAAGGAGGGGTGGAAAGAAGTATAGCAGACTCCTGCAGCCAATTCCACCTGCACTGTCAAGGATTCAGACAGCTGCTCCGGGAGGCAGCAATGCCTCTCTCCCAATTCACATGGGCTGAGGGCCACTCCTTGCTTGACCCTGGGCAGGTGGAGAGCCCTGGTGTGGCTGTGATTCTCGGCCTCATCATGGATTTTGCCCTGAGCCCCAGAATCACTAAGTCCACCCCTGGAAAAATCAACGGCACTAGGAAGCCATGCGGAAGCAAAAACCTGGTGCGGAAAAGCTCCAGGTCCTGCATGATTGGGAATATGCGTATTCTGCTCCTGTGTCAGGAGAATGCTTATCCTTCTGCAAAGATATGCACATCACGCCTTTGGAGAAGGACCAGAATGGTGGTGAGAGAAAACTCGCTTTCCCACTTGCTACATTTCGGAATGACCACAGCAGTCCAGTGGTAGAAATAATTTGGAAATTGCCTACATATGTCCAACGGTGCAATCCTAAGGCCCACCATGTCACCAGCGGCCATGCGCCTGCATACCTGTGGTGCCACCCGTCTGTTCCTAAGGACCTTCATGGAGGCCGAGCAGGCGGTACATACCCTGCTGTTCCCCTGATAACCCCGCCATCATCCCCCAATGGCTGTGCTGCTCCCATAATAGGCCTACAAGTGGCAAGCAAAAGCCACCTCTCCCACTATTTCTATTTTTCCATCCCTGAAAGCCCCATAGCCTCTCTTTTTATTATTACTTCTGTGTTGCTCCACGAATGACATCATTCTTGGGGCAAATCAGTGGTGCTCCAGATAACAACAACAACATTTGATTTATATACCGCCTTTCAGGACAACTTAACACCCACCCAGAGCAGTTTACAATGTTATTATTATCCCCACAACAATCACCCTGTGAGGTAAGTGGGGCTGAGAGAGCTCTGAGGGAGCTGCGACTGACCCAAGGTTACCCAGCTGGCTTCAAGCAGAGGAGTGGGGAATCAAACCCAGTTCTCCAGATTAGAGTCCCGCCGCTTTTAACCACTACACCAAACTGGCTCTCACCAGCGAAGTCCCCCCCCATGCAACTCCTCCCTGAAAACTCCTATCCTCCACTTTCACCCTCCAGGGACCTTGCAACCCAAATCGGGGACCTACAAGGACTTCTGGGGTACATCTCACTTTCCTGTATTGCCCCCTCTATTTCCCTTTTCCCTTGTTATGGCAAACCCCATATCCACTCCTCTTTCCCTGCTTCCTTTTCTCCTTCAAACCCACCAACCAACCTACCTTTAATCTGCTCCCCATAGTCAGCTATATTTATTGTTTATTTACTTTATTTATGCCTTGTCAGCCTCCACAAGAGGGACTCAAAGCATTTAAAAATAATTCTCCTCCATTTTATCTTCACAAAAACCTTATGAGTTAAGTTAGGCTGAAAGTGTGTAAGCAGCCCACGGTCACCATGTGAGCTTCCACAGCAGAGTGGGGACTTGAACCTTTGTCTCCCAGATTCAAATCTGAACTCTAACTACTACACCACACTGGTTTTCATGTGCTGGATGCTGTCGAACAGTAGACATCCAGGCCTGGGTGAATCATGTAAGTACCATCATAGTATCAGGTCACCCTGTGGTTGCTGCCAGCCTGACCCGAATGAGTTATCCCTCAAAGGCCAAAATATCCCTGGAAGGAGCCCTGTCCCCTACCCCTGCTGTTTAATGACAGAAACCAAGGCTTGAAGACTGTTTGTGTTCTTGTGGTTGCCTAGCAACCCCCTGAAGGGCCACTGCAGAGGGCATTCATTTCTTAAAGGTACAGGTGCTGCTTCTATTATTTGAAGAGTTAACCCTATATATATAAAGATTTTTCTGAAAAGCAGGGCTTTATTCAGGTTTGCAGAAAGATCAGTCTTGTCTGATCATGGCTCCAATTTCCATATTTAAGTATCCACAGATGGCGCCATGTTGAGAACTAGATATTTTGATGCTCTTTATTAATCAGAATAGCAATGTGACCCGATTGGAGTTAAATTAATGTTGTACATTGGGGTCTCCAAATTTTTTGAGCCTGTGGGTACCTTTGGAATTCTGACACAGGGTGGTAGCAACCACAAAATGGCTGTCACATGAGGTGGAGCCCACCCAAAAAATGTTAGGGAATGAGTTTATGCATAACTCTAATAGTAACTCTTCCGACATTTTAGTCAGAAGCTGTGTTTAACAGGATGCTTTTTTAAATGAACATATTGTTTTACAATATTTCTGTGCATACACACAGATTACCTTCTGTTACGCAGTGAAGATCCTTGTGCTGTCGTGGCAGCTGCTGCCAAAGTAATTTTTTTTAAAAAAAAAAAACCACCATCAATCAGATCCCCAGTGGCCAATCAGAAGCACTGCTGAGCAAAAGCCCATCTGGCCCCTTACACTTCCTAAAAACTCTTGGCAGATGCCAGGAAAGGTGTCAGTGGGTGCCATGGTGCCCGCAGACACCATAGTGCGGAATCTCGTTGTACATAGTGATTAATTTGATTGCCTGAATGACTTTTCTCATGTTTTCCTTTGCCCACGTCAGGTGTTTTAAGTGTACATCTAAAGGGTAAATATTACAAACATGGATATCAAAGAGAGAGCTAGGATTTCCCCTCATTTGTTTGACCTATCTGTCACAGTCAAATGGCCATCTCATATTTCCTCCCCAGAGATTAAGGCAATGATCACAGTTCTCCCTTTCCCCATTATAATCTGTATAATGTATAAAACACCCTAATAACGGCAACTTGACCGTTCTCTCCTAACTGCTATAACACCCCCAATCTTCATAAATCCACCATTAATGACATGTATCACCACAAGTGTCACCCCAAGAATAGACAATTCTAGCATGATGTGAGCTAAACTAGATGTACCGTGATAGAGTTCCTCGAGAGTAGACGTCATACTCTGCACAGCCTTAAATCTGATCAGAGATACACGGTTATCAAAGTTGTTAGAAGACCTTCCAAGAATAAAATAGTTGCACCGACACAAGATTTTTGGCTTAATTTAAAATAAATATGTTCCAAATAGTAAAGTTCCCCATCAGTTACATTGCTTGATGCATCCCATCTTACCAAATGAATTTCGGCTTTCTTTTGTTTGTGAAACTCTCTAGTCTGAATTGTTTCAGAAAAGCATGAAACTTCAGTAGGAGAATTTCTCCAGGCAGTCATAGTGCTTTTTCTCAGCAATTCCGCTCTGATTTTTGCTGTGCTGTAAAGTGTTAACAAAGTAGCACTTTCCTCCTCGCCCCCCCTCCCCCCGCCCAATCAGTGGTCCTTTGGATAACACCATTGTTTCAATAATATTTCAACATTTTTATAGAGATTCTGAGGAATAGAGTGTTCTCTTTTTTGAAACTGTGCTAACTCAACAGTGATTGGTGGGAAAGGTCCCATCTACAACACCACTCTCATCTAGGACAGAGAATTGTGACAGCATCGGGGGTGGGGCCGGGGGATGAAAGGAGCATCATAGACTCTGTAATGTCACTTCCTGACATCACACACACATGTGACACTCTAGGAATTTCCCTGATCTCTATGGAAATTGATTGAGTGTGGTCAATTAAGGTTGGTGATGATTCTCCTGCTAGAGAAACACCATGATAAACCTAGTCTCATTGGTATACTTGGACCCCGCAAGAAGCAAATGGCAGCTCCCTGGAGTTATTTCAGGAACACTGTGGGAGGGAAGGTTTAAACCACTTTTCTCTGTTGGGATTTAGAGAAAAGTTGCACAGCAGAAGACATGTAGATGGAAAGCACAGAATGAACACAAGAGACAAATATATTTGAAAAAAGAGAAAACCTTTATTAAAGTAGGTCCACACCCATTGTGGAGGTAGACTAAAGCCTAATCTGAAGAATATGTTTCCTTAAAACCACTGACTAGCTTGGCTGGCATTGGGTGAAAGCAAGTGTGATACATTTAGGCAAGTCCGATCTGCTCAGAAAAGTCTGGACTGGCCTAGCATGGCCTCTTGCACGAGAGACCCATGGAGGCATCTTGCCTCTTGCAAGACCATGAGGGGCAGAATACAAAAGGAACAGAAAGAGTTAAAGCAACCCCCAGCTTAGACAATAAGCGGCATTCACCTCAGTAAGGAAATACACACACACAATCTGGTTCCAATGCAAAGAAAAATGTAGCGTGTGTGCGCACATACACACACACACCTTGTCCAGGTATACTGTATGACCTTCACTCCAACATCCCCACGCACCACAGTGGAATTCAAATTGATCCCTGAATTCATGGGATCTGAGGTCCCAGTGAGAAATTCACAACACATGGGTCCTCCGGGCTGACCCAGACATGACATAAGGACTGTGTAGATAGGCCCTCCATTTTCTCTATCCTCCCTCATCCCAGTCCACAGTGCTACCTGTCTGGAAAGTCACAAGCCGTTTCCACTTGGGACTTTTCCTCCAGGTGGAACACAACATGCATTTAGGAGTTTCCACATGACACTGCACTTTTTCCAAGAATGGCTCGTCGTGAGGCTCTTGTAGCAAAGAAAACCCAACAATTGTACTTTTTATCTCTCCCCCACCCCCCACCCCCCGCAACTACAGTGATATATATCATTTGTACCCCACCTTTCTCCTCAATGGGGACCCAAAGAAGATTACATTATTCTGCTGTCCTCCATTTTATCCTCACAACAACCTGTGAGGTAAGTGAGGCTGAGAGGGTGTGTCTGGCCCATGGTCACCCAGCAAGCTTCCATGGCCGAGCTGAGAATCAAACCAGGGTCTCCCAGTTCTTAGTCAGACACTCTAATCACAACACCACATTGGCTGGCACGGGGGGTGGGGGGGTGGGAATGCTGTAGAACATTAGCAAGCAGTCAATTCTGGGTGAGTCATGCAAGTCAAGTGGTAGCAAATTGCTCAGCAGTTGCTGGTTGAGGTCCTCCCTCAATGGCCAAAGTAATCCTAGAAAGGGCCCCGTCCCCTTCTGCCTTTCACTGACTGAAATCAAGGCTGGAAGGCTGGCAATATCACTGTGGTTGCCTAGCAATGGCCTCTGAGGGCATTCAGTTCTTAAAGCTAGAAGGAACAGCTTCTGTTATTGGCGGGGGAGGGGTTAACCCTGCCCATATATCTTTTTTCCTTAGAGATTGGGTTTCTTGCAAACCTAGGGGATTTTTCAGAAAAGACCTGTCTTGTCTGTCCATGGCTCCAGTTTCTTTATTTAAGTATCCACAGATCTGGCCATGTTGCAGATTAGATATATTGATAACACCTGATAACACAATATTGTCACGCATTCCTCTGCCCTTAACAGGATTGCTTTGTTTAAGGGCTCCAATCAGACTGGAAACAGGAGCTCCAGTATCAGATGGGTTTTTAATGGGTTAGTATACCAATTCAGATCCCCGGTCCCAAACCCTTGCAGTTTCTGAGGAGCCATATTGGTGATCTATTGAAGAAAGGGAAGGCGGCATGGTACAGTCCGATCTCATCTGATCTTGGGTGCTAAGCAGGGTTGGACCACCAAGGAAGACTCTATAGAGGGCCACCACAACCCCCTGCTTCTCACGTGCCCCTTGAAAGCCCCTTGGTGGGGTCACCATAAGTCAATCGCCACTTGATGGCGTATACAGACAGGAAATCTATCAAAGACACCTTTTCATGCTTTCATAATTTCTTTCATGGATGAGTTATGATTTTGCTCATGTGAAATAAAACTTTTGGATTCCTGACTTTACTGTGTCCATCCCAACAGTGATCAAATAGTGGCTGACTGCTTCCACACACATTGGATAATGCACTTTCAATGTGCTTTAGCGATCATTTGGAACTGGGTTTTTGTGTGTGAAACAAAAAATCCACTTCCAAAGGATTGCTAAAGTCCATTGTAAGTGCATTATCCAGCGTGTGTAGAAATGGCAATTGAATGCTAAGAATTGTCTCCTACACCTTGGCTGATTCCACACATGTTGGATAATGCACTTCCAATCCTCTTTAGAGATCATTTGGAACTGAATATTTCATGTGTGAAACAAAAAATCCACTTCCAAATGATTGCTAAAGTGCATTGAAAGTGCACTTTCATGTGCGGAATCAGCCCTTGTTTCCACTACCACTTTTATTCATCCACGGTGGAGCACATTCTGCTCACTCTTTTCAGCTCATTGAAAGAAACTGCATCAACAGAAGTATCTCACTCCCAAAGAATGCATGTTTTGCAGCAAAGAAACACCTCCATAATGGACTAAGGAAGTCTGAGCAGAAGCATGATACAGGATCCACACTCAAATTTCTTAGTTCATACAGGATTTATTTTTAAAATTTATTTTATTATATTTATATCCCGCCCTCCCTGCAAACAGGATCAGAGCAGCTAACATCAGTCAAATACAAGTTTCAAAAACATCAAAGACTACTATAAAAAAAAGCGACAGGTCTGGCCATGATACAGCACTCAGGGAGGCCGGGGAACGGGCCATGGCAGTCAAAAAAGGGAACAGATCACCAGCCCTCAACAGAAGACCTAGTAGAACATTTCTGTCTTACAGGCTCTACTAGGGTTGCCAGCTCTAGGTTGAGAAAATTCCTGAAGATTTGGAGGGTGGAGCCTGAAGAGGGCAGGGTTGGGGGAGGGGACAGCCCACAGCAGAGTATAATGCCACACGTCAAGGCAGCCATTTTCTCCAGGGGAGTTAATCTCTCTGGCCTGGAAATCAGTTGTAATTCCGGAAGATCTCCAGCCACCATCTGGAGGCTGGCAACCTTAGGCCATGCGGAACTGCAACAGATACCGCAGAGCCCAAATCTTCAATGGGAGAATGTTCCACCAGGCCGGGGCCAGAGCTAAAAAGGCCCTGGCCCTGGTTGAAGTCAGGTGAATGTCTGTCAAGATGGGGATCACCAGTAGTTACTTATCCACTGAGCACAAGGGCCTGCAGGGGACATGATGGGAGAAGCAGTCCCAGTTCCACCAGGCCGGGGCCAGAGCTAAAAAGGCCCTGGCCCTGGTTGAGGTCAGGTGAACGTCTGTCAAGATGGGGATCACCAGTAGTTACTTATCCACTGAGCACAAGGGCCTGCGGGGGACATGATGGGAGAAGCAGTCCCAGTTCCACCAGGCCGGGGCCAGAGCTAAAAAGGCCCTGGCCCTGGTTGAGGTCAGGTGAACGTCTGTCAAGATGGGGATCACCAGTAGTTACTTATCCACTGAGCACAAGGCCCTGCGGGGGACATGATGGGAGAAGCAGTCCCAACAGAATGCATCAAGGAAAGAAATCCATTATGCAGAACTCCTTTTTGTATTTGTCCGTACTGGAATGGAGCATTTGTCTTCAAGAACTGGTCAGATCTTGCTACATGGAAGCCCTTTGTTATTACTTAGATGTAGCTGTATCCAAAGAGGAGAATTATCCAGAGACAAGTGAAAAAAGAAAAGCCCTAATATATTACATATGGTTGTAATTCATGCTACAACAGAAACTAGCAAATCACAGCTCTGCTGCACCAAATTGCATCTCCCATAGTGATTTCAATGACCAATTTCAATGGCAAGCAGGAGCATGAATAGGAATGGCGCCCTTCAGCCACTGATGTGACGCCACTCCACATTCTAAACCCTGCCAATTATTAAGCAAGTATAGAATTATCTGCTTGCCACTGAGCTGGTTCTCTACCGCAATTGGTAAAGCTGGTATCTTTACATCAACCTACCATGCAGAACACTTCAAACCATTCATTTGAAAATAATAACTTGCTCTGCGAGAAGATACTTCACTCTGGGTACTACAAAGAGAATATAAAGAAGAATAAACACCCCTCATCCAAAAACTAATTCCTCAACCCTACGCTGCTTCTTAAATTTGATCTCTCTCCTCCCTTGAGGTTCTGAAGTTCATTGTTCCCTGCTGTGTACCATCTGAGCACCAAGTGCCACTGTGGCCAATGAAAAACCTCGCTGCTGTATTTAAAAAGCCAAAGAACTTTTACCTGCAGAAAACCATCTTTTCCCTCCTCGGAGGCAAGGACAAAATTCTGCAAACTGTGAAACACTGCCGCAGTTTGTAATAAATGAAACCTTTTTTACAGCTCGGAAGGAAAACACAGTCCTCTGTTTTAGCGAGCATTGCAGATGTATCATCTAATGGGCCACTTGATGTTTGAAGAGAACAGTCAGCTGTAATGGCTATAAGTAATGCAGGTTGAAGCAAAGATAGAAAGAAAGGGAGAAGAAAATGTGTCCAGCTTTGGGAAAGCCCCAGGATGCTGAACATTAGGTTATTGGAGAAACCAGGCTGGTGTGCTTTATAAAGCACACCATTTGCTTTATAAAATACGATTAGAAGCAGCAGTAAGGCAGATTTCACCTTTTGGGGGGGGGGATCACCAAGAAATCACTTCCCAACATGATAGCCACTCTGGCTCCTGACTTAGAAATGAGGTTGAAAGAGAGGCAATATTGAAACATTTCCTCAAATGAGAGAGCAGGGTAAAAGCCATCATCAGTGACTATCTTACAGAAAGTTTCTCCTGTGGCACTATAAAAACTCCACAGGCAGAAAAATAAAGAGAGCATTGCAAATATCCCACACACAGGGCTTTTTTTCAGGGGGAACGTGGGGGAACGGAGTTCCGGAACCTCTTGAAAATGGTCACATGGCTGGTGGCCCTGCCCCCTGATCTCCAGACAGAGGGGAGTTTAGATTGCCCTCCGCCCCACTGAGCGGCACAGAGGGCAATCTCAACTCCCCTCTGTCAGGAGATCAGGGGGCGGGGCCACCAGCCATGTGACCATTTTCTCCGAGGGCAACCCACTGAGTTCCACCACCTCTTTTCTCAGAAAAAAAGCCCTGCCCACACACATCTTTTTCAGAACTATCTCGTGTAAGTATAAGCCACTACTTGCATCTGAGAACGAATAAAATAAAGAGAATCTTCAAAACAGAAAGAATTTCTTCAATTTTCCTCAGTGAAGCTTAGGTTCCTATATGTTGCAGTCACAATTAATGTGTTGGCACAGCAAGTTTTGGTCAGAAAGAACTGGGCTGCATGGCATGCCCAATTAAAAAGAAAAATTCCCATGTGTTTAGGAAATTACATTGCTTGAGGGGGCTGTCTAAGCATCTAGCTACCTGGTTAACGGGAAGAGAAGAATGAGAAAGGAGCAGGATGTAAGAATTGCATTCAGGGGGAAACAAGGAAGCAACTTGGCAGGTAGGAAGAAGAAAGTATCAATATCCATTACTGGCTTTGCTCCTCTAGAGAAGCTGATTTCTTTTGTACATCCAGCCTTATATATTACAACAGAAAGAGGACTGAGCAGGTGTATACTGTACCTGGATTATCCTGTCACGCCTTCATACTTGGGCTGCAGATCAGTTCAAAGGAGCCCCTACTTCCTGACTCAAGGGTGTCCATGGCTTCCCACGTGCGCAGTCCTGGGAGGGCACAATGACATCACTTCCGGAAGTGACATCATCACGCTGGCAGCAAGAGTGCTCCCACACTTTGCACAGCACTGGTTTTGGCCCCAAACAGGCCATTTCTCAAAAAAATCTGCTCTCTGAAGCTGCCATATCCTTCAGGGGAACTGTTTACTGATCATTGGTATCTGAAGAAGTGAGCTGTGGCTCAAAAAAGCCCATACCCTACAAGAAATTTTGTTTGTCTTATAGGCGCTGCTAGACTCTTGCTGTTTTCTACTGCTACAGACAGACTAACACAGCTATCCATCTTGAAGATCACTGGTAATTCTGCAAGGACTGCCGGCCACAACTTGATGTTCCATTTACTCAATCCAGGTGGGGAATTACTTGCCCCCAGCCCAATTTGCCACCCTTGAGGCATTGAGGAACACAAGAAAAAGACTTCCTGTTTGGGATCCATGGAGGTCTAACGCAGCTCTGGGAGCAGAGCTGACCGGGCTGCCGTTTTTAGTGACCGGCGGGGGCAAACAAGCCCGCAGTCCCCTGTTCTCAGGCGGAGAACATGCTTTGAACGCTCAACTACCTCAGGGCGCGTCGATCTCGGGCGAGGGGGGGGTTCTGCGTAACGGAATCTCCCCCGTCCCTTGAGGTCCCACCCTAAGACAGGTCGTCTTATATCTCTGCGGCAGTTCTGGGGCCAGTGACGGCTGGCATAAGCTCTACATGCCCAAGCATCAACAAAGAAGGAAAGAAGGTGAAAGAGAACCTGAGTTTGAAGCAGTGACTACAACCCAGAAAGACGATTGAAAAGGTAAAGATCACTATCTCTTGAAACGGGACGAATTACTTAAAGTAAAGAAGTATTAAAGGGGACTTTTAAACTGCAACAGTTTGATTAAAAGTAGAGGAAGACTCGGCAAGAAACATATTAGTAAAAGGACTAAGCTAAAAGAAGTAATTAGAGAAATCGGAGGATTGTTGTTCATACCTGTGGTTGTGAAGAGATAATAGACTGGGAGAAAGCTTCTACCATCGCGAGAGCTGCTGTGAGGAGACGGGAAACAGGAAGTACGTAATTGTGATAGAGCTGCTGGAGAGAGACGGCCCTAAGGCAGACAGGAAGAGGGCAATCGCCATCTTTGAAGAGGGAAGGGCACGGGCTTCAGCAGAAGAGGAAGTATGCCATATTGGATTACAAAAATATAGAAAAACCATAGAGAAAAGACGCCCGGCATTTTGGATCTTGTAAGTGCTTCTTTTTTTTCCTTTTGAAACCGGGACATTTGAATTAAATTAAATTAAAGGGACACTTAGCCAAGCGCCACGGAGTTAAGGAAACGAGCAGATTCGTGGGAGCGAGGCAAGTCAAGCCCCACGATGTCGAAAAAAGAGTGGCAGACGGCTATGGAAAATTTAGACAAAAGATTTTCGGAAATGTTAAAGGTCCAGCAGGAGCTGGTGAAAGAGATCAAAGAAGTTAAAGAGACAGTTAAAAGTGAATTGGCAGAAATGAAAAAGGGAATGGAAGCAACACAGCAAAAAGTTAACGTGGTAGAGAAGGCGATGGAGAATCTCTCAGACACGCAACGGACAGATATGAAGACGATGAGGGGCAGAACGGCTATTGCGGAGAGCAAGTATATGGAAAAGCAGCTAAGATTTTGCGGTTTGCCGGAGATGGAGGGAAAGACAGCTCAAGAGCAAGTTGCTGAGGTGTTAGCTGGATACCTGGGGAAGGAAGAAGAAGAAATTGTGGCTATCCTAGATGTGGTGTATCGTATAAACTCAAGATTGGCGACCCAGAGGAAGTTACCAAGAGACGTGATTGTGCAATTTACAACCAGAAATATGAAAGAAATGATTGTGAGCAAGCAATTCCAAGACCCATTGGAGGTTGATGGCAAGACGGTGATTATTATGAAGGAGTTACCCAGATCGGTGTTGCTTGATCGGAAAAAATATAAAGCCTTAGTCCAAATTTTGAAGGACATGAAAATAAGGTATAGATGGGAATTACCGGAAGGACTGGCATTTGAGTTTGGAGGAGTGAAAAAGCGCATCAGATCTGAATTTGAAATGGAAAAGTTTATGAGGGACAATGAAAAGGACTTACCAGCAACAAGGCTATGAATATGGAATGTAAGGTTATATCTTGGAATGTAAATGGACTTAATTCACCCAATAAGAGAAAAAGTACTTTTCACTGGCTATTAAAACAGAAATGTGATATTGTTTGTTTACAAGAGACTCATATTAGAAAACAGGATGTAAAATATCTAAAACTGAGCAAATTGGGCACTCATTTTGCAGCGGCCACAAAAAAGAAAAAAAGGGGAGTGGTCTTGTATATTAGAGAGGAGCTGCAGCCAAAGTTAGTGTTTAAGGACCCAGAAGCCAGATTTTTAGCGGTGGAATGTACATGGAATTTAAAGAAAGTGCTGGTGACTGGAATCTATGCACCTAATGGAGCAAAAGAAAGCTTCTTTGAGGATTTGAGGAAGCAATTAGATGAACTTTCTTACGACCAGATAATTCTTGCAGGAGACTTCAATGGAGTTACAAATTTGGAGCAGGACAAGAAATCAGCAACTGCACAAAAGAAAAGAGGACTACTACCAAAAACTTTTTTTGCATTAATGCAGCAGGAAAGATGTATGGAGAATACAGAATCCCAAGAGCAGACAATTCACATTTTTCTCTGCAAGACACTCTACTTTATCACGAATTGACATGATCTGGGCCTCAAAGGACTTAGTGTTATGGACTAAAGAGGTGGAAATAATGCCTATGGTAGGCTCAGATCACAATCCAATTATGTGGAAGTTTGGGGAAAGAACTAAGAGGAAAGGATGGAGAATAAATGAGGACTTGTTGCAAGAGGGAGAAAACTTGGAGACGTTGAGAAGGGAAACTAAGTTCTTCATACAATATAACATGAATCGAGAAGTACCAACCAACAAGGTATGGGATACCTATAAGGCAGTAATTAGAGGCATACTAATGGACTTAAACGGAAGAGCCAGGAAAAAACAAGAGGAGAAGAGACAGGAGATTACAGAGAAAATAAAAGCCAAAGAAATACTATTAAAGAAAAGACCAGGGAAGAAGAAAATTTACCAAGACATTAAAATTTTACAAGAACAGTTGACAGCAATGAATAATAAAGAACTGGAATGGAATCTGAAGAGAATGAATCAAAAGTCGTTTGAAGGAGCAAATAAACCTGGGAAATATTTGGCATGGCAATTGAAGAAGAGAAAGGAGAAGAAGACAATAAATAAAATATGTGAGGATAATAAAGTATATCTGGAACAGACTGCTATTAGTAGAGCCTTCTACAAATTTTACGCTAAATTGTATAATAAAAAAGAGGTGAATAAAGATTCAATAGCGACATATCTGGGGAAAATGAGGCTCCCAGTGATCTCGGAAGATTGGAGAAATAAATTGAATAGTGAAGTGACAGAGGAAGAGATAAGGAAGGCAATACAGTCAACAAATCTGGGTAAGGCGCCAGGGCCTGATGGACTCACAGCTAAATTTTATAAGGTAATGGTTAATGAACTGGTGGCATTCCTAAAAGAAGTGATCAATGGTGTTATGAGAGACCAAAGAATTCCAGATACTTGGAGTGAAGCTAACATATCATTGATCCCTAAAGAAGGACAGGACTTGACTAACGTCAAAAATTACAGACCTATTTCCTTACTTAACAATGACTATAAGATCTTTGCGAAGATCTTAGCGGAAAGAGTAAAGGGATGGCTATCCGAAGTTATTGGGGAAGAACAAGCTGGTTTTTTACCGAATAGACAAATCAGAGACAATTTAAGGACAGTTATAAATGCTATTGAATATTATGATAGGCGTTGTGATAAGGAGGTTGGGTTCTTCTTTGTGGACGCTGAAAAAGCATTTGACAATTTGAACTGGGATTTTATGTTCGCCACTATGGAACAGCTACAGTTGGGAGAAAGATTTATCAGAGCAGTAAAAGAAATCTACAGAGACCAGAGTGCAGCAATTGTGGTGAATGACGAGGTGACTAAGAAATTGACTATAGGCAAAGGTACAAGACAAGGTTGCCCGTTGTCTCCACTGTTGTTTATAATGGTTTTGGAAATTTTGATGATACAGATCTGAGAAGATAATGCAATCCGTGGAATAAAGATAAAAGACTTTTCCTATAAGGTCAGAGCATTTGCAGACGATATAATGTTAATTGTGGAAGATCCAATTGAAAACATGCCAAGGGTAATAGAAAAAATCACAGAATTTGGAGATTTGGCAGGTTTTTTTGTAAACAAAAAGAAGTCAAAGATACTGTGTAAAAATATGACTAAACAAAAACAACAGCAACTTATGGAAATAACAGACTGTGAAGTAACAAATAAGGTGAAATACTTGGGAATTGAACTGACTGCAAAGAATATAGATCTATTCAAGAATAATTATGAGAAATTGTGGACTCAAATAGAGCGAGACTTGATTAAATGGAATAGATTGAATTTGTCATGGTTGGGAAGAATTGCAGCAGTCAAGATGAATGTGCTGCCAAGAGTGATGTTTTTGTTACAGACAATACCAGTTATTCGGGATTCCAAGCAGTTTGAGAAATGGCAGAGAAAGATATCGGACTTTGTTTGGGCAGGCAAAAAGCCTCGAGTGAAAATGAAAGTGTTACAGGACGCGAAAGAGAGAGGCGGAATGCAACTGCCCAACCTAAGACTTTACTATGAGGCAATCTGCTTGGTTTGGCTGAAGGACTGGATGATGCTTAAAAATCGCAAATTGCTGGCCTTAGAGGGATATAAAAAAATATTTGGATGGCATGCATATTTATGGTATGATAAAGTAAAAGCGGACTCTATGTTTTTACACCATTACATTCGGAGAAGCCTCTTCACAATATGGAAAAAGTACAGAGATTACCTACAAGAAGGAATTCCCTCCTGGGTGGTTCCTTATGAAGTGATAGATCCGAGAACTGTTGATAATGTACAACAGTGTTTAACGTATAAGGAGATAACACGAATAGAATTTTCTAAATTAAGAATAAAGACGCAAGAAGAGTTGTCTCCAAACTATGACTGGTTTCAATATAGACAGCTCAGAGACCTTTATAAATCGGATTGTGCCAAGGGAGGGATAAGAATGGAGAACTCGGACTTGGAGGAAGTAATTTTACAAGAAGACAAAAAGGAAATTTCAAAGGTCTATAAAGTGTTGTTAAAATGGTATACTGAAGAAGAGGTAGTTAAGGTGCAAATGGTGAAGTGGGCTATAAATTTTAATAAAGAAATAACAATGGAGGCGTGGGAATACTTGTGGAAAAATACTTTGAAGATTACGACATGCACTAACATTAAAGAGAATGTCTATAAAATGATCTATCGTTGGTACCTGACACCAAAGAAAATTGCGCTAGGGAATGTGAACACATCTAATAAATGCTGGAAATGTAAAAAGCATGAAGGATCTTTGTACCATATGTGGTGGACTTGTGAGGTAGTCAGGCAGTACTGGGGGGAAATAATAAGAGTAATAAGTGAGATTTTACAGTTTCAAGTTAATAAGAACCCAGAACTCCTGCTACTGAACTTGGGAATGGAAGATATTCCAGCACAACATAGGACATTGCTTTTTTACATGACAGCAGCGGCTAGACTTTTGTATGCGCAAAAGTGGAAAGTACAAGAAGTGCCAACTATCGAGGACTGGATTCACAAATTGCTGTACATGGCGGAGATGGATAAACTGACAAGAAAACTAAGAGACCTTGATCCAGGACAGTTTAACACAAATTGGGAGAAGCTGAAACAATATTTGGTGAAAAAATGGGAGGTGGGAGGAGAACTGTGGCAGTTTGAAAATTATTGAAGAAAAACAAAAGAAGAGAGAAGTGACTATACCAGGGGGAGGAGAGTTAAAGAAGAATTACTAAGCAATTATTCTATCTGATTATTCTATACAGTATTAAGTAATAGTTATTATGTGATATATAAGAATAGAAATTAATTAATTAATTATGTTGCTGGCAGATAGGGGTGTAATTGAGAATTAACAGAATTAAAATGTATGAATACAAGAAGGGGGGGAATGAGAAGTAGCATATAGAATATAGGTTAAATTGATTGACTTATGCTGAAGGTATTTTTGGTTATAGTGATATTTAGAAATGTGTAGAATATGAGTCAAATTGATTGACTTTATGTTATAAAGATAAGAGATATAAGAGGAAGTAATGAGTAACATATAGAGTATAAGTTAAATTGGTTGACTTATAAATGTATTCATCACTTATGAGTACTCAAGTTATGTATAGGGAGGGATAAATTGTTTGTCCCATATTGATGACATTAGAATGAATAAGTTAGAGTACAGGATATTGAGAATATTGCCAGTATTATTACTATTGAATAATATGCCAGGAATGTATTAGTTAGTTGATAAGTGAAGGGAAACTGACTTAGCACTGTGTTATAATAGACTAGCTTAGAAGAGTGTGAAAGTATATGTTTAATTGACAAAATAAGTTGAAATGAGTAGGGGAAGAATAGACAAAGGGTTGGAAAACTGTTGGAAGTCAACAAACGGGGGGGGGAAGGGAGGGGGTTAGAACTGGAATATTAAAGTAATTTGATTGTTATAAATGACAAAATATTTCTAATTCCAATAAAAATTAAAAAAAAAGGAACACAAGAAAAAATGATCTCACTCTAGGAATTTCCCTTTACAGACTAGGGGAAGCAGCCTAGAATGTCCCCCAAAAGTGACATCCTCCTTAAACTCCACCCTCCCAGAGCAGTCACACCTCCAAATCTCCTGGCATTTGCTGAGACAGCATTGGTAGCCCTACGAGACTGGTACTCTACTTCTACATCAAGGGTTTACACCCACTCTGCATAGTATCATAGGATGGCCAGGACTTCTACTGCCTTTGCCTTCTGCTGGCTCTTTGGCAGCAGAGGTAATTCTACTCTCACAGCTTTATGCAGGATGTCGAGTGGTTGATGACTGAGAGAGGAAACACATGAGATGAATTTCATGTGAAGAGCTCTTGATTGGTCCTGCAATTTTCCCTGGGAATGGTAGTCTTACTGGCCCCCTCTCCAAGCAACTGGAGGAAAACTGAGCGAAGTGGATTTTGTATTGTCGATGTATTGTCGAAGGCTTTCACGGCCGGAGAACGATGGTTGTTGGGGGTTTTCCGGGCTGTATTGCCGTGGTCTTGGCATTGTAGTTCCTGACGTTTCGCCAGCAGCTGTGGCTGGCATCTTCAGAGGTGTAGCACCAAAAGACAGAGATCTCTCAGTGTCACAGTGTGGAAAAGATGTAGGTCATTTGTATCTACTCAGGAGGGGTGGGGTTGAGCTGAGTCATCCTGTAAGAGTTTCCCAGGGTGTGGAATGCTAATGGCGGGAGGCTTCACTGAATCCTGAGGAGGTTCTTTTGCATATGGATTGGTGCTTGATGTGCTAATCTTCTCTGCAGGGCTATTGTCGGGTGTGGAGTGTTTTGTTGGCCTGGTGTTTTTCAGAACTGGAGCCCATGCTCTGTTCATTCTTAAGGTTTCTTCTTTCCTGTTGAAGTTTTGCTTATGCTTGTGAATTTCAATGGCTTCCCTGTGCAGTCTGACAAAGTAGTTGGAAGTGTTGTCCAGTATTTTGGTGTCCTGGAATAAGATACTGTGCCCTGTTTGAGTTAGGCTATGTTCAGCCACTGCTGATTTTTCAGGCTGTCCAAGTCTGCAGTGTCTTTCATGTTCTTTTATTCTTGTCTGGATGCTACGCTTTGTGGTCCCGATGTAAACTTGTCCACAGCTGCAGGGTATACGGTATACTCCTGCAGAGGTGAGGGGGTCTCTGCTGTCTTTTGCTGATCGTAGCATCTGTTGTATTTTTCGGGTGGGTCTGAATACTGCTTGAAGGTTATGCTTTTCCATAAGCTTTCCCATCTGATCAGTAATTCCTTTGATATATGGCAAAAACACTTTTCCTGTAGGTGACTGTTTTTCCTTGGTTGTTTGATTCATCCTGGGTTTGATTGCTCTTCGGATTTCATTTCTGGAGTAGCCATTTGCCTGAAGTGCGTGAAGTGAAGTGGATTTTCTTGCAAAGAACAACCTCTTGACTAGAGAGATTCTCTTTCAAAGAAATTCTCTTTCAAAGAGTCTCTTTCAAAAATCCAATCAGCTAGTTTTCCTTCATGAGCTTAGAGACTGGGCGAGGGGGGGATATAACATGACCCTGCCAGGAGAAGAAGAATGGGAGGGACTGGGTTTCTCTCTCACTCGCAAAACACGGCTTTTTTCCTGCCTCTTTTTACGTCGTTCCCAACCCCCACTCTTACCTCATCTTGAGCTCCTGGAGGATTCTTGAAAGAGAGAAAGAGAGAGTGTGTGTGAGAGAGAAAGTCCCTCTTCACATCGAGCGGCTAGTTTTTTTTAACTACAATTCCCAGGGATCCTTGCAGGACCCAACACTTGCCCATGTATCTTGTGTGTTTTGACCCTCACAGTCACCTTGTCATACAAAACACCTCAATAGACGGAAAAATCTGATGAAAACACACATCTTTTTGTGTGCATGATGGTGGAGCAACAAAGTGTGAGGAGAAAGTGCCCTGTAAGGGGTGAAAGCCATCAGTCGCCTGTCAAATATAGCATGAATTATTCCCAGGCACTAGGGGTGTGCAAGGAAAAAACTTTCGGCTTTCTTGTTTCGGGATTACCCGAAACAAGATTCTCTACCGGCATTAGCCGAATGCCGAAACAAGAATCTCTTTCGGGATTCGGGATTCGGCATTATTTCGGCATTCTTTCGGGATTCTTTCGGGTTTTTTTGCTGGGAAAATGCCTCCGTCTTTCAGGACGCCTGGAGGAGGCATTTTCCCACCAAATAAGCCCAAAATTGGTGGGGACCTTCCTCTAACCCTTCTCTAACACCCACCCAAGTTTCAGACAGATTGGACTTTGGGGGGCCATGTTATGGCCCCCCAAAGCAGGTCCCCCCATCCTCCCATAAAGGAGCATCTTCTTCATTATTTCCTATGGGGAAAAAATGAAGAAGCAGGCTTCCTTTGCCAGGGGTGGCATTTTGCATGCAAAATGCCCCCCAGCCCTCAGGGGCCCTTCTCCCACCCCTCCTCCCACCCCCCACCGAGGCTCAGCCTGCTCCCACTTGGGGGGGCCATTTCATGGCCTCCCCAAGTAGGTGCTCTAATCTCTACCACTGACAGCTGGGGGAGGCTTGTGTTGCCAGGGGTGGCATTTTGCATGCAAAATGCCCCCCAACCCTCTGGGGCCCTTCTCCCACCCCTCCTCCCACCCCCCACCAAGGCTCAGCCTGCTCCCACTTGGGGGGGCCATTTCATGGCCTCCCCAAGTAGGTGCTCTCAGCCCCTAAAGTCCACCCTTCACAGCCCCACACAAACCCAATTCCCCCCCAGCTGCCACACACAGACCCAAATCCCCCCAGTAGCCCCTCACAGACCCAAATCAACCCCCACCTGCCCCACACCCACCATAACCCCAGGAACAGGCTGGCCTGCCCTCCCCTTTTGGGAACCCCTAAACTCTCTTTCCCAGGGCAGTTCTGCACAGACAAGGGGTGCCACAATGGTGGCAGTGCCAAATCGTCCCTGGGAAAGAGCACCTGCCCTGGCACACAGACAACCACCCCCCTGACCCCCCCACCACCCGCAGAGAAGGCTGGCCAGCCTGCCCCATTGTTCCCTATGCTGGGAACCAACCTCCCATCAAAGAAGGGAACACAGACACACAATCATTAAGTTTAAAAAACCTTTATTTTCTCATTTTCAAATTACAAGTGGTCAACAAATCACAACATATTACACTTATTGTCCCTCATAGCACAACACAACACAATTAACTACACATCAGAGAATCTTAAACACATTTTTTTTTTGAAATGGACAAACAGTAAAGTTTTGAACATTACAACAGGTCACATAGTGAGCGGGCACAACAGGGCATGGAAACAGAAGATGATCATAATAACTACCAGCCTAATACAACTCTCCCTCCATAAAACGACTTAATGGGGGGGAACCACTGCAACAAAATCCCCCCCCCCAACCCTCTGGGGCCCTTCTCCCACCCTTCCTCCCATCCCCCCACCAAGGCTCAGCCTGCTCCCACTTGGGGGGGCCATTTCATGGCCTCCCCAAGTGGGTGCTCTGCTCTCATCTCTACCACTGACAGCTGGGAGAGGCTTGTCTTGCCAGGGGTGGCATTTTGCATGCCAAATGCCACCCTCACCCTCAGGGGCCCTTCTCCCACCCTTCCCCCCACCCCCCACCACATGCATTCCTTGACAATCAAGAAATCTGGAGTTAAATATAATGTGCATGTAAGTCCCTCAAAGACAGAAGCAATATGACCCATTTGATTTCCACAACCTCAGACACAATTAGGGATCCGTTTCCCCTTGGTGGGGGATCCCCCACTCTCACCTATCACCCCGAAGGGGGAAAGTCAGTGAATGAGCCTTCAAGGTACGCTCCAGGGGCTGCTGCCGTGATGTCACTGATGTCATCTGGCTGCCCTGAGAGTATGCCTGTGCTTTGCAGTGGGCTGATTTGGGCCCTGCAGGCCAAAGCAGGATCCCTTGTGGCCCAAATCTGCCTGCTGTGAATTGTGCGTGCTCCCCAGCCTTGTGTGATGATCACATCACTTCCTAGAACAGACATCATCATGCCAGAGCATTGCCATTAAATGATCATGCGTGTGTGAACAGACCCTATGTATCCTGTAGGCTTCAGTGATGGTATAGTAATGTTTTCACTCACATTATAGAGAGAGAGAGAGAGAGAGAGAAGGGGGGGAGGCACTGAAGCTAGATTATTTCTTCTATTTTACTGTCCCCTTCCAAAGCCAGGGTGGCATTGGCACAATGCCCCCCTCCCCCCGGCCAGAGCCTTAGTACCAGTATGCATTGACAGGCCCATGCATCATAGTCCTTTTTGAGACCCAGCCAAGTTGTGTGCCTTTTGGAGAAAAATGTTCAAGTTGCTGGTGGGGGTATGAACAATTTTTAGATATCCACTGTAGTGCAATGGCTAGAGAGTTGGTCTAGAATCTGGCAGACTCTGATTCTGTGCCTTGTAGGCTTGATGGATGTTCTTGGCTCAGCCTAAGTAAACAATTGTGTTGTGTTTTCCAGAGGCAGTCTAGGTGATTTTGGGGCCCTGGACAAATGTTCTTGACGGGGCCCCAGAACCAGTGCCGCCCCACCACTGGCTCCTTGCCAAGGCCAAGCAATTTGGCAACCTAGGCCCCAGATAGAGTGGGCAGGAGTGCGTTGTTTCCTTCCTCCCCCCCCCTCCACCCCCTCATACAACTAAGAAGGCCATCGGTGGAGTCACTCCAATGTGAGGCATGGAGCAGCTGTCTATTGTTAGCCTGGTTGTGATGAGGGTGAAACAAATCAAGGGAGAACAGCAATGTGTAAACCACTCTAGGTTCCCATGGGGGAGAAAACCGGGGCATAAGATAAACCTTTAATTTGGTGGGGAGGGGGTATATACATTTTATGTGTATGTGTCTGTATGTTTTATGCATTCAAATCACTTGTGGTGTACTTTAGAATTATATTGAGCTCCACAGTATCCCAAAAACCTTGTCCATGTATTGCAAACCGAAGTCAATCTACCACATCTAGGGTATTCTTCTTTTCCCTACTGCCTTCAATTTTTCTTAGCATTATTGTCTTTTCTAGTGAACCTTGTCTTCTCATGATGTGACATAAGCACTATCATCAATTGATATCTTCAAGGGAGAAAGCAGGCCTGATTTGGTCTGGACATGTCTTTTTCGGAGTCCATGGTACATGTAAATTGAAACTTTCTTCCCACTTCACAGTGTGAATGCTTTTTCCTCCTATGAGCTTTGTCTAAATTTTACTGTACTGATACTGCTCATTTGGCCAAAAGGCCTGCCCTTGATCAATGCCACATTAAATACTTCATAATAAAAATATGTTTTTAGAACCATTTAAAAGTGTCCTTAAGTGCCATACGCCGATTTAAAAAACCATAAGCTAAATGTTTGGGAACACAACCAGATATGTGAATGACTGAAATGCAGCCCAATCCCACTGCTACTTAAAATCCATTTTTGATGGAGGTCTGGATTGTCTTACATTGGTGTCATTGGGCTTGGAATCAGGAACCTGGAAGCGTTCCATGGGGGCTACAACTTTCATGCCAAGGCTAAGAGGGTGGGAACGGGATCTCTCTGGGGTGGCAAACTCTGGCCTTGGAAGTTACTGGCAATTTGGGGGTGGGACTTGTGCAAAGGAAAATCTGAGTAGGGATCTCCCCCAGAATCCATGGTCCGCATTTGCCCTCTAAAGAGATTGCCCTTGGAAGCAGCCAGTTTATCTGTAGGGAACTACTCTCTCTAACCTGAACTCAAGCCCAACCAGGAGTTTGGCAGCCCTAGGAAAATTTCTGAAAAAGATGGCAAAGGAGGGCCAGCAACTGATAGAGGCATGGAAGCCCACACCAGGACAGTAGCAGGGGCCTACTTGGGCAAAAGGGACGACCAGTGCTCTCATCCCCCATAGTCCACTCCTTTCAGCCCCACACAAACCCAGTTCCCCCACCCCAGCTGCCACACACAGACCCAAATCCTCCACTCAGCCCCTCTCAGAACCAAAACCACCCTCAGCTGCCCCACACCGAGTACCCCAGGAACAGGCTGGCCAGCCTGCCCCATTGTTCCCTATGCTGGGAACCAACCTCCCATCAAAGAAGGGAACACAGACACACAATCATTAAGTTTAAAAAACCTTTATTTTCTCATTTTCAAATTACAAGTGGTCAACAAATCACAACATATTACACTTATTGTCCCTCATAGCACAACACAACACAATTAACTACACATCAGAGAATCTTAAACACAATTTTTTTTTTGAAATGGACAAACAGTAAAGTTTTGAACATTACAACAGGTTACATAGTGAGCGGGCACAACAGGGCATGGAAACAGAAGATGATCATAATAACTACCAGCCTAATACAACTCTCCCTCCATAAAACGACTTAATGGGGGGGAACCACTGCAACAGGGTCCAGCAGAACCTATGTCATTTCCTGTGGCTGTGCTTTCAGTTCAGACACACAAAGCTGAACTGGGCACTTCCAAGGCACTGGACAATGGTATTTCTGGAGCAGTTCTGCAGAGGTCTCCCCCCACCCCCACACCAGCCTCAGAATTTACCTGGGAACATCTGTGAGAGATCATCATTGGCCGGTGCCCATCCACCACTCTTCCCGCATCCCCCAACCATGCAAACCCAACATTAACATCAAATTTTTTTTTTTAAACATGAACAGAACATCAACTTTTAAAAAACATAAGCACAACATTTTTTTTTGGGTTTTTTTCCTTTTTTTTAAATGAACAGAACATCAACTTTTAAAAAACATAATCACAACATTTTTTTGGGTTTTTTTTCCTTTTTTTTACATGAACAGAACATCAACTTTTAAAAAACATAATCACAACATTTTTTTTTGGTTTTTTTTCCTTTTTTTTACATGAACAGAACATCAACTTTTAAAAAACATAATCACAACATTTTTTTGGGTTTTTTTTCCTTTTTTTTACATGAACAGAACATCAACTTTTAAAAAACATAATCACAACATTTTTTTTTGGTTTTTTTTTCCTTTTTTTTACATGAACAGAACATCAACTTTCAAAAAACAGTACAACAATTCTTCTACAATTTTTTTTACAATGATTTCATCTGATAAAAACACCTAAGCAATCCCTATCTAACCTGTTTCTCCCTCCAGTAGCAATCCATGTTTCTGGGGCATTATTTTTCATAATAAATTTGGTCCCACAGGGTATGTCTCAGTGATGGGAGATGTTTTGAATACCCTGGGGGGGGGCTTTCAAATTGCTGGGTGTTTTCCCTTTGCCACTGGTTCCTAACCACCCTCCCTCTACTGGCCGGTTTTAACTGTATATACAGGGTTTTATACAGGGGAGAGCGCGATTCCAAAGGATTGGACTCATAGAGGATGCAGGCCACAAGTTGGGCTCACCTCAGTCACTCTGGAAGTCCAGTCCTGAGAAATCGAAGAGGCGAGAGTTGACCTTCAGGAAGGTCAACTGCTCGACTCTCCATGGGAGAAGGCGAGTGCGATGTGGGCCGACAATGTCGCCCGCATGTGAAAAGACGCGCTCGCTCTCCACGCTCGTCGGAGGGCATGAGAGCAGCCGCTGCGCCTCGAGGGAGAGGTCCGGCCAGACCGACTCCTTCCTGGCCCAGTAGCTGAGCGGATCGGTGGAGAGCGACTCGCAGGGCTCCGCGAGGTAGTCCCTGACCATCGCCTCCGCCGGATCCTCTCTCACGGTCCTCACGACCCCAGAGGGGACGAGGGCCCACCGGAGCATCTCCATCTCCATCGGCACTCCGGTGGTGGCCTCGGGGGGGGCCTGCGCAGAGGGGGCGTCAGAGGGACCCGCACGGCAGGGCCCCTCTTGCGTCCCCCCTGTCGACAGGCGTCCCCTCTTGGCCTGCCTGCGCCTCACCCAAGAGCAGAGCCCGTCTCTGGCTTGGGTGAGGTTCCCGTCCCGCTCGGCGAAAGTGCCCTTTATGCGCGGGTCACACATGGTCGCCAACATGTATGACTCTTCCTTAGTGAGAGGAGTTAGCCTGGCAGCTATGCCCTGCTGCAGCCTTCTCACTAATGCGCGCACCGCTGGAACAAGGTCAGCACGGGGCGCGACCCGGTCTGCAAGGGTGGCCAGATTCCTCTGGAGCGTGTGCACCAGGGGAATGACCAGACCGAGGGTCGCCGTGTCTGACGAGACCGCCACAGTGAAGTCCTTGAAGGGCTTCAGGACCTCCACTGTCTGGGTGATGGTGAGCCAATCCTCCCGGTTGAACTCACCCACCTGACTCGCACCGCGGTGCTCGGAGAGCCACGCGTGGAGTGCGGCCTGCTGCTCCACCAAGCGCTCAAGCATGGCGCAGGTGGAGTTCCAGCGAGTGCTGACGTCAGTGATCAGAGCGTGCTCTGGCACACCTGTCCTGACCTGTGTCTGGCGCAGTTCGTGCGTGGCCTTCACGCTGCGCGAGAAGTGACCCGTGAGCCTCCGACATTTCTGGACAAGTAACTGGAGTTCACGGGTCCGGGTATCCACGGGTTCCTTCGAGGAGCCCAACCCCAGCGCATCTCTCACCACTAGGTGAAGCTTGTGAGCGGCACAGTAGACGCTCTCTCGGCTCACTAGATGCGCCGCTGCCCTCATGTTCTTGCCACCGTCCGTCACCATGCATCCCACGGTGGCGGGTCCCTGGCCTATCCACTCGTCCAACTGTCTCCTTAAGGTGGCAGCGATGTTCTCCGCCGTGTGGGACACGTCGAGCACCTCGGCGTGAAGCAAGGCCTTGCAGTAGCCGGCCTGGCGGTCTCGCATCCTTCCCTGTCTAGCTGTGCTAGGCACCTCCCCCCGGCCCCCACCCAGAACCGACTCGGGTTCCCACCAGTGAGCAGTAAGCGAGAGGTACGCTTGCTGCACACTTGGGCAGGTCCAGATGTCCGATGTGAAGTGCACAGTTCTCCCGGCAACCCGGGACAGCTGTGCCTTCACATGATCCCTGGCAGCCCTGTAAAACGAGGGCACCACCGATCTGCTCAACGACGTGCGAGCAGGGACGGCGTACCAGGGAAAGCAATCTTGGAGCAGCCCTGAGAAGCCGAAGTCTTCAACTACGGAATACGGTTGCCCATCCACTGCTATCATGTTGACGATGTGGCGCGTGATGCGCCTGCTCGCCCTCCGGATCCCCTCTCTGGGCACACTAGCGCCCTGCATACCAAGCATCTCCGGGAGAGAGGCTTGGCGTCCCTTTCCTGCAGGTACCCTTGGGGGGAGAGCACCAGAGGAGCCTGCCTCCTTCTGGCTAGCTGGCGGCCGTGCGGCGCCACTCGAACCCTCCTCCCGAAGAAGCACCGCCTGGTGGTGCCTCTTCATATGGTACCTCATCCCAGACGTGGAGAGATGCCACACATCTTTGCCACGGCTGACGCGCTGCCTACAATGCAGGCACAGGGCTGCTCGGGGATCCTCCGTTGTCTGGAAGTGCTTCCAGAGTTCGGAGGAAAAGGGCATCCCACGCTTCCCAGGAGAAGCGCGTTCGGGACCACCCTGCGGCACCTCCTGTGAGGTGCTCTGGCCGGACACACCGTGTCCCACTCTCGGCCGGGCAGGTGGGGATGGACGAGGCTGAAGGGGCAGAGATGTGGGCTCTTCCACCACAGTCTCTGCCTCTTCCTCCCGCGTCCTCTCCTCCTGCACAGCCGCGAGAGGCCTGCTGCTGGCCTCAGAGGAAACTGGGGTGGACCGCCCCAGGGGGGGTCTCACGGGCAGTTCCTCCAACATCCTCCGGGTTCCTGGGGTGAGCGGGAGCGCAGGGAAAGTCATGTGCTCCGCGCCCATCCCAGGAGACACCACATGCTGCCCCTCCTCCAGCAGCTGGCTCGCAACCACTGGAGGAGGAGGAGCCTCAGCAGCAGGCCCCTGCCCAGTGCCAGCCCCTGCCTCACGCACCCGGGTTGGGGGTGGCCCTCCAGCAGCTGCCTCAGGAAAGAGAGTCTTGCGAACCCTCTTCCTGTCACCAGAAGCCAGGCTGGTGAACGGCAGCAGCGCAGGGGAGGGCCTCCTCCGCTCAGATGGAGGGGCTGCCGCAGCAGTCCCCCTCCCCCTCCCCTCCTCCCCTCTAGATTTCTCCCTAGCCTTTCCCCCGGGTCCCCTCTCTGCTTTCCTCTCTGACATACTTTCCCCTCCCAAATTCAACCCTAACTAATCAGAAAAGATTTAGAAAACAAAGGTCAACTTTGTTTTCAAGACCTAACTAACCTGCTATAAATCTGTGTTTCTAGTGGCTCTGTGACTTGGAGATGAACAATCAAGTGCCTTTTTAAGCAACCCTATTTATGTCAGGGAACCTGAGCCTGCCAATCAGCTGAATTCCTCTGGAATTGAGCTGGCCCTAAACCCCAATAACAGGTGACGAAGCCTTAAACACTCACACACTAGTATGCCCGGGCCGGCCTGGCACCACCACGTGTGCCAGAGATGGGCAGTGGAACCCTAGTTATGGGGGCACTAATGGGAAGCCTATTGACAGCTATTACAAATTTTTATATATATATATATATATATATATAGAATTCAAACCTAACACTCACTCACTAATGCTTTCCCTGCTGAGTCCCTATTTAGTTTTTTAAAAAAAACTAGGCTCGGTTTCCCTAATAATTATGTTGAGGGCAATTATCCACTGATCACCTACCAACTGGCCTACCTACCTAAGAGACACTATTTAGCGGGACCGATGTATCTGTGGTATGTCGGTGTGGGGTGTGGATGTGGTGTTTTGAAGATGAGCCTCCCCCCTCCCAAGCTAGCAAGAACCCACCCCCAAGGCCACCCAAATGTCAACCCGGACTCGCTCACACTAACACCAGTCCTGCAGTCCAGCGATGTTCAGGCGGTCTTGCAGCTGGTCCTCCTCTCCTCCACGATGCTGTCAAGAAAATTGGAAATGTTAGCAGAGTCAACACCACACGCCGCACACGCAACCCCAAAATTCAAGGCCCCGTTGCACAAGCCAAGTCAGCCCCCCCCCCCCTTAAAGGCTAGGGCCAACCAGCAGCAAAACAAAACACATCCACCCAGCAGAGCTTCTGGCCTGTGCAGGCCAGAAGCTGGCACACTCATTTTTTAGTCCTGTGAAACAGCAGTTCATGCCCACCCCACACTCAAACTTGAAAAATGAAACATGAAAGAAAGCTGGCACTGCGATCAATGCTGGCCCCCCTAACCCCCAAACAATATCCTCTTGCCCAACCAGAAAATGCCCCCCCCCCCCCGGCCCAAGCCATAAAGACAGAGCCAAAGCATATGCTCGCAGGTAGGCACAGCAGCAGACATAAGCTCAAAAACCAAATTTAACAACAACCCTACCAGTCCACCAGTGCAGATGTCCAGCAATGTTGATCCTCCACGCAGAGATCTGCAGGCCGATGTCCACCAAGTGCAGTCCAGTCCAGAAGAGGTCCACCAACGATAAACAACCTGAATGTGAAGCAAAACAGTGAGTGCCAGGCCAGCAAACGGGAAGGGTTACCAAAGCCGGAGCAGCAGGCCTGTGTGTGGGCCGAAGGCTGGCACAGTTGATCAGGACGGAGCCTGTTGGGAATCCTTGCAAGCAGGGGACCAGACACAGAAACGCAAGCCACACCATTCCAGATTGTGGAGCACAACTGTGAGTGCCAGGCCAGCAACCAAAAAGGGTTACCTTGGCCAAAGCAGCATACCTGTGTGTGGCCCACAGGCTGGCACAGTTGATCAGGACGGAGCCTGTTGGGAATCCTTGCTAGCAGGGGACCAGACACAGAACAGCAAGCCACACCATTCCAGATTGTGAAGCACAACTGTGAGAGCCAGCCAGAAGAAAGGCTTCTGGCCTGTGTAGGCCCGAAGCTGGCACACTCTGGTTTTAATCTTCAAACAGTGGATCAAGCTTAAAGAAGGCAAGCACAGCAACCAATGCTGAACCCCCCCCCCCACCATCAAACATTGTCTGCCCAACCTGTCCCCCAGGCCATACCTGTGTGTGGCCCACAGGCTGGCACAGTTGATCAGGACGGAGCCTGTTGGGAATCCTTGCTAGCAGGGGACCAGACACAGAAAGGCAAGCCACACCATTCCAGATTGTGAAGCACAACTGTGAGAGCCAGCCAGAAGAAAGGCTTCTGGCCTGTGTAGGCCCAAAGCTGGCACACTCTGGTTTTAATCTTAAAACAGTGGATCAAGCTTAAAGAAGGCAAGCACAACAACCAATGCTGAAACCCCCCCCCCCCACCATCAAAGATTGTCTGCCCAACCTGTCCCCCAGGCCATACCTGTGTGTGGCCCACAGGCTGGCACAGTTGATCAGGACGGAGCCTGTTGGGAATCCTTGCTAGCAGGGGACCAGACACAGAAAGGCAAGCCACACCATTCCAGATTGTGAAGCACAACTGTGAGAGCCAGCCAGAAGAAAGGCTTCTGGCCTGTGTAGGCCCAAAGCTGGCACACTCTGGTTTTAATCTTAAAACAGTGGATCAAGCTTAAAGAAGGCAAGCACAACAACCAATGCTGAAACCCCCCCCCCCACCATCAAACATTGTCTGCCCAACCTGTCCCCCAGGCCATACCTGTGTGTGGCCCACAGGCTGGCACAGTTGATCAGGACGGAGCCTGTTGGGAATCCTTGCTAGCAGGGGACCAGACACAGAAAGGCAAGCCACACCATTCCAGATTGTGAAGCACAACTGTGAGAGCCAGCCAGAAGAAAGGCTTCTGGCCTGTGTAGGCCCGAAGCTGGCACACTCTGGTTTTAATCTTCAAACAGTGGATCAAGCTTAAAGAAGGCAAGCACAACAACCAATGCTGAAACCCCCCCCCCCCCACCATCAAACATTGTCTGCCCAACCTGTCCCCCAGGCCATACCTGTGTGTGGCCCACAGGCTGGCACAGTTGATCAGGACGGAGCCTGTTGGGAATCCTTGCTAGCAGGGGACCAGACACAGAAAGGCAAGCCACACCATTCCAGATTGTGAAGCACAACTGTGAGAGCCAGCCAGAAGAAAGGCTTCTGGCCTGTGTAGGCCCAAAGCTGGCACACTCTGGTTTTAATCTTAAAACAGTGGATCAAGCTTAAAGAAGGCAAGCACAACAACCAATGCTGAAACCCCCCCCCCCCACCATCAAACATTGTCTGCCCAACCTGTCCCCCAGGCCATACCTGTGTGTGGCCCACAGGCTGGCACAGTTGATCAGGACGGAGCCTGTTGGGAATCCTTGCTAGCAGGGGACCAGACACAGAAAGGCAAGCCACACCATTCCAGATTGTGAAGCACAACTGTGAGAGCCAGCCAGAAGAAAGGCTTCTGGCCTGTGTAGGCCCGAAGCTGGCACACTCTGGTTTTAATCTTCAAACAGTGGATCAAGCTTAAAGAAGGCAAGCACAACAACCAATGCTGAACCCCCCCCCCCCCACCATCAAAGATTGTCTGCCCAACCTGTCCCCCAGGCCATACCTGTGTGTGGCCCACAGGCTGGCACAGTTGATCAGGACGGAGCCTGTTGGGAATCCTTGCTAGCAGGGGACCAGACACAGAAAGGCAAGCCACACCATTCCAGATTGTGAAGCACAACTGTGAGAGCCAGCCAGAAGAAAGGCTTCTGGCCTGTGTAGGCCCGAAGCTGGCACACTCTGGTTTTAATCTTAAAACAGTGGATCAAGCTTAAAGAAGGCAAGCACAGCAACCAATGCTGAAACCCCCCCCCCCACCATCAAAGATTGTCTGCCCAACCTGTCCCCCAGGCCATACCTGTGTGTGGCCCACAGGCTGGCACAGTTGATCAGGACGGAGCCTGTTGGGAATCCTTGCTAGCAGGGGACCAGACACAGAAAGGCAAGCCACACCATTCCAGATTGTGAAGCACAACTGTGAGAGCCAGCCAGAAGAAAGGCTTCTGGCCTGTGTAGGCCCGAAGCTGGCACACTCTGGTTTTAATCTTCAAACAGTGGATCAAGCTTAAAGAAGGCAAGCACAACAACCAATGCTGAAACCCCCCCCCCCCACCATCAAACATTGTCTGCCCAACCTGTCCCCCAGGCCATACCTGTGTGTGGCCCACAGGCTGGCACAGTTGATCAGGACGGAGCCTGTTGGGAATCCTTGCTAGCAGGGGACCAGACACAGAAAGGCAAGCCACACCATTCCAGATTGTGAGGCACAACTGTGAGAGCCAGCCAGAAGAAAGGCTTCTGGCCTGTGTAGGCCCAAAGCTGGCACACTCTGTTTTTAATCTTAAAACAGTGGATCAAGCTTAAAGAAGGCAAGCACAACAACCAATGCTGAAACCCCCCCCCCCCCACCATCAAACATTGTCTGCCCAACCTGTCCCCCAGGCCATACCTGTGTGTGGCCCACAGGCTGGCACAGTTGATCAGGACGGAGCCTGTTGGGAATCCTTGCAAGCAGGGGACCAGACACAGAAAGGCAAGCCACACCATTCCAGATTGTGAAGCACAACTGTGAGAGCCAGCCAGAAGAAAGGCTTCTGGCCTGTGTAGGCCCAAAGCTGGCACACTCTTGTTTTAATCTTCAAACAGTGGATCAAGCTTAAAGAAGGCAAGCACAACAACCAATGCTGAAACCCCCCCCCCACCATCAAACATTGTCTGCCCAACCTGTCCCCCAGGCCATACCTGTGTGTGGCCCACAGGCTGGCACAGTTGATCAGGACGGAGCCTGTTGGGAATCCTTGCAAGCAGGGGACCAGACACAGAAAAGCAAGCCACACCATTCCAGATTGTGGAGCACAACTGTGAGAGCCAGCCAGAAGAAAGGCTTCTGGCCTGTGTAGGCCCAAAGCTGGCACACTCTTGTTTTAATCTTAAAACAGTGGATCAAGCTTAAAGAAGGCAAGCACAACAACCAATGCTGAAACCCCCACCCCACCATCAAACATTGTCTGCCCAACCTGTCCCCCAGGCCATGCCAAGAATAAACTGCAACACCTTTTTGCAGAGGCAGGCCACAGCAGCACATTGCCCAGCATCAAAAAAATTTACAAAAATTTTAAAAAGGCCTACCAGGTGTCCTCTCAGGATGTCCAGCACAGTTGATCCTCCAGGCAGATGTCCTCCAGGCTCCAGGTGCAGTCTCTCTTCTTCTCCTCTCTCGGTCACAGCTCAGCAGCAGCAGCAACAGAAGTGTTCCAGACAGTCTTGCTCCAAATTTAAATCCCCTGCTGCAGCCTCAGCCAAAGATTTAAATCTATTGGCTGGCATGAGAATGCAGCAGTGGGATTGGTGACTCCTAAAGTCCCCAGTCCCCTGCCTTTCCCCACCCACACTCCAAGAGCCACCCTCCTCCTGCTCCCCCTCCCCTACCTGTTAGTTTTGGCGGGAATCTCTGCTGCTTTGCAAATGCAAAGTGCAATGCAATGCTTGCACCTTGCATTTGCAAGGCAAAGCAGGATTCCCTATCCTCCTTTGCAAGAGGGGTGGGGGGTGACAGAAGGAGTGAGTGATTCACTCCTTCTCCCCCCCTCCCCTCTTCTAAGAGCCTGCAGGAAGCCTTTGCTTCCAGCAGGATTTTGCTAGCCGCTTGCTAAGGCAAACGGCTAGCAAAATCAAAATGGCGATTCTCGAATGCCGAAAGAATGCCGAAAGAATCCCGAAACGTTTCGGGTTTTTCTTTCGGCAATCCCGAAACGTTTCGGCATTCCCCGAAACGTTTCGGGATTCTTGAAGAATGCCGAAACACTTTTGTTTCGGCATTCTTTCGGCATTCAGAATGCCGAAACGCACATCCCTACCAGGCACATTACTATTATTTAGCACTGAAGCAAGAGTTCTCAATTCAACAGCACAGAACATTTATTCCTTTGAAAATGATCATTAGTCAGAGAGAGGGGTTCACATTTTTACTTGTTGCCTAGATCCAAGCACTGAATTCCATTTTCACAGGAGACAGGTGTCCAATTAAAACTCAATTACAACCCCCGTTTTGAATGCACAATTAATGAATTAATCAATTAATCACACTGATTCCTAGCTAAGACGGCAGGAGGTCTTTATTTTGACTAATTTCATTTAGCCCATTGCATGCAGAAAAATATTAATTTGCAATCATTGGAAGCTAGGAGGCTGGCCAAGAGCTGTCATGGATCCCAGCAGCTACTACAGACTTGATAGCCTCTTTGCAGCTGCTCTGGAAACATCTAATTCTCAAGCTCAGATGGTTGATACCCGAAGTCAATATACAACTACTTGTGAAAAACCTCTTCCATGCTTGTAATACAAAATGAGCCAAAGGACTGAAGAATCAGGTGAAGGAGACTGAGCTTTCATTTTCTGAGGAAATATTTTGAATAGGGATGAATTCGAAGTCTAACTGGATTAGACTTCACAATCAGTTCAGGGTCCTGGTCTCTTGGGCTGCTCATTGGATCAAATCCCATTCCAAGGGACTTCTGAGGAGCAATCTCCACTGGCGCTGTCTTTTAAAACTACGCCTCCCAGCTAACATTACATCTCCCTACACTTGACGAACACACGCCAAGGCGTCTCGTGTAGAGACTCTGAGGAACACAGGGACGCACAGAGTGAGAGAATTGTTACCTGAATGCCAAGTTTCTCTCCTAGCCTCTAGAGGCATCCCTCTGTGTGTGTCTAAAGTGCAACCCTAAAACAACACCACTGGGTGAACATTTGTGCTGTCATCTTTCCTGTGTATACCAGGGTCTGGGGGTCACTGTCCATGGTCATCAGGGGAAAACACAACTTACAAGAGAGAGAGAGAGATCATAATAACTCTCCTATGTGATATCTCGTTATTACAGGGAATTTGCATCACCTGACCAATTTCAAAAGAACCACTTAGACAACTCATGAGTTCCTGGTGTAAAGATATTTGTGTAAAGATATTTTTTTAATTAGTTTTTAGTTCCAGCTTATTCTGATAGCAAAGTTAATAAAAAATCTTACATTTTTTGGTTTCATGATATATACCATGCATTTCATTTTGTCTCTACAAATTCCATCATAATTATATTATTTTCCACTAAGCTATTATCACTGGAAGTCTATGTTCTTTAATTCTAGTACTTTTTTTTCTTTCCTCATTCATTTAATTGTGTTTTGCTAATGTACAGTTATGTCCCTATATTATACTTCCGTTCAACCCATCTATAAAACACGTTTCCCATCATGTTTGTTTTTTTTCTTTTATTAATTCTGTCAGTGTGTCCAGTTCTGCCGTCTCTAAGATTTTCTCTATCAATTCTTCTTTTGTTGGTATATCTGTATTTTTCCAGTATCTGGCATATACTATTCTTGCTGCTATGCTATTATTATATGGATTATCAAATATCTGTTTTCCCTATTTATCTCCTCCAGCATTATATTTAGTAGGAGCATTTCTGGTTTGAAAGGTATATTCATTTCTAGCACCTCTTGCAGCAATTCATGTATCCTTTTCCAATATTTCTTCGCTTTTTTACATAGCCACCATGTATGAAAAAAGGTGCCCGTTTTCTCTTTACACGTCCAGCACTTATTGGGTACTTCGGGATACATCTTTGCTAATTTTTCTGGTGTCACATACCGCCTATAAAACATTTTATATAGGTTTACTTTGAAGGTAGCCATTGCTCCAACTCTATGCCATGCCCCAGGTTTTGTTCCCATTTTGCCATATGATCTTCTAGTGCCTCCTCTTCTGTCTTCAATTGTTTCATGAAGGCATATAATTTTCTAATTAGTTTTCCATTTGTTTCTAACAGCAGCTTATCAGAAGGGCATCATTCCATGCAGAATCCCTGTGTTTTATCTTTAGTAAATCTGGATTCTATTTGCGCTCTTAGCCACCATCCTGTCTCTATGCTCTGTTCTTTTAGTTCTTCTGTTGACTTTAACTTTCCATCCTCTCCTAACAGCTATTCATAGGCGTACATATCCTCCCATTTTAGTAAGTTTGGTTGGGTAAATGCTTCCACTGGTGATATCCATCTTGGCATTTTTGTATATATTTGGGCTTTTATTTTTACCCAAACATACATCATGGATTTTCTTATTATATGATCCTTAAAATATTTATGTGTATCTGTTTTTTGGTACCAGAGGTAGGCATGCCATCCCAACTTAAGGTCATGTCCTTCTAATTTTAAAAGTCTTGAGTTGCGCAGTAGGATCCACTCCTTTATCCATACCAATGTACAGGCCTTGTAGTATAGCTCCCGGTCAGGTAGGTCACATCCTGATTTCTCTTTGGAGTTCTGTAGGACTTTGAATCTTATTCTTGGTCTTGTACTTTGCCATATGAATTTTGAAATTATTTTATTTAATTCTTGAAAATATGATTGATTTCTTATCATTGGAGTGGTCTGAAATAGAAACATGTATTTTGGCAATATAGACTCATAGAATCATAGAGTTGGAAGGGCCAGTGCATATGTTCATTTTAATTGTAGCTATTCGGCCCAAGAGAGCTATATGCATGTCTTTCAATTTATTCAGATCTTCTTTGACTTCTTTTAGTAATTTCTGGTAGTTGTCTTCCATTAAGGAGGTAACTCTATTAGTTTTGTGGATTCCTAAATATTGTACTTTTTTTCACCCATTGAAAACCAGATCTCTCCATTAACTTCTTAATTTTTATTTTTGTCATATTCTTTGACAAAAATTATCTTTGTTTTGGGGTAATTAAGTTTCATTCCTGCCATTTTGCCAAATCTTAATATCTCCATCAAGGAATCAATTGCTTATATAGGTTCTTCCAAAATACACATCAAGTAGTCCGCAAATGCTTGTAACTTATATTCTTCTCCTTTTATTTTTATTCCTTTTATTGCTTCCATCTTTCTGATTTCATTGTTTAGCATTTCCAATGTCAAGATGAACAGAAGTGGCGATAGAGGGCATCCCTGTCTTGTTCTTTTTTCTATTTTTATACTTTCTGTTAAGTCCCCATTCACACTTATTTTTGCCTTTTGTTCTGTATATATCATTTGGATCATGTCTATAAATTTGGCTCCATATTTCATCTCCTTTCTTTGTTCTACCATAAACCTCCAGTTGATGTTGTCAAAGGCTTTCTCCGCATCCAGAAATATTAGAGCCATAATATTAGAGTTTGTAAAGATATTTAGAAACTCAATATAGACCTATACATGAATACAATAATCAAAATCCATGCTACAACAAACATTGAACAACAAGAAGACCAGCCAGGAGTACAATTGCCCATTCACTAGGCAGATGTAAATGTCAGTGTCTAGCTTTAATATATAACATAAGGCTTGGTTAAAATAGGAACAGTCGCTAAGGCAAATACCACAAGGAAAATGTAGATAAAGAGAAGAATGTTGAATGCACGTATTCCATAAGCAAGAGAAGGTCATTTCCACCATACACCAAACAACTTAGCCTAGATTACTATTAGGAAATGTTGGTGTTTTCTTCTTGGAGTTTAAATGTGGGCGCGTAAGAGATCCATTTGACCTGTCCTGAAGAGATGACAGTTGAGAGCTCTTTCTCCACTATCCTTGCAGATGAGTTTCCAGCTTTAGTGATGCACATTAAGAAGGAAAGTTGAGCATTACGGGTGCTGGGATAGGAAAGGATAGCAGTGGCAGGGAGGCTGCCAGTTGGGGGGGGGTCTCCTGCTAAAGTGGGGGACCTGGTAACCCTATAAGAAAGTGACTCAGCAGAGAAGCAGAATGAGAGAGAACCTTCAGGAGTCACAGCATATTACTACTGCCTGACTCTCGATTAATTACTACCACAGAGAAGACTCTTGTGTCCATGTAACCATGTTATAAACAGAATACTAGTTAAAACAAAAATTGCACAGTTCACTCAGTCTCCATACAAAGGACTCTGATCTCCAGAAATGAAATAGAATGGAAGATACTGAAGCAGGTGGGATCCTTTGCTCCAGTTTCTTGTAACAGTTCAGAAAGGGTAGGACTTAACTAATGCTTGTAATCTGAACTTTCATCCCTGACTGGTGCAGTCATCTGCAGAAACATTATGAGCTCTTTGATTCCCCCCCCACACACACACACACACTGCCCTTTGCTTCCATAGCAACATCCAACAGCGGGTCCATCTGGTGAAATTGCAACAAAGCAGATCTTTATCGAAGGAAAGAGGCCAATGCATTTGTAGCGTGCTCTCTTTAGGCTTTTCCTAAGTAACTGCCTAACAATCCACACCTCCTCTCTTGTCTCAGTGTGCCCTGGAATTAATTAGGATGCTTAATGATGTACCAGCTTTAAGTACTGCAGGCTGGTACTAACACTTGGGTTGCTGCTAATTAACTGGGCTGCAGGGATATTTGTGTGAGGCTTAGGGCAGTGCTACAAATTACACTTGTGGAAAATATCAATGTTCCGGCAGTGTTTCGCACAGCAAACACATTAAATGTGGAAGTAAAAATTGCATCTTAAAACAGCTACATACACACTTCTGGAAAGCCACAGGAAACACCAGTGCTTCTGGAACAGATATAGTGGCTCAGTTCAGACCTGGCAGGAACCCATGAATTAATTAAACTAACTATGGGTTGGATTCAACCAGATTTTTTGGCTGGTGAAAAGGGAGGACAGGGTCCCCTTTGACCACCCAAAGGACATGCTGGGGATAAAAGCCATGTGGGACAACGCAACGGCAGTATTTTCTTGCTACATTCTTTTCTACTCCTGATGCTTTACCAGCCAGTCTCTGAGCTGTTTGACAGCCTTTGACACACTTGACATTGTGGCGAAATCTAGGTGTTAAATGCCAGAAAGAAATCTAAAGGGCAACAAACCTGTCTATTTGAACCAACCAAATGCTGTTGCAAACTGTCAGGTTAGTGTTTTAAAACAAACATTTGTAAAGAAAGGCCCACCTCCTGCCTGGATGTTTCTGTCCTTGCCTGTAGCGTGACACACACTGCACACAATAATACTATGTTTTCTTTCGTTTGATCTGCAGCCAACAGATGTTGAGCAAGAAACAGCAGCAGAAGGCGTCTCAGCCTGCCAAGAATGACTTCTGCACTGGAGGGAGCAGATCAGCTCTTGAGACCGCATGTGCCTGCTACCAGGGAAATGAGGCCTCTAAAATAAGCCAGAGAGCGCATGCGCAAACATGATTTAATTCACTCAAAAACTGCAGTAGTTCCACCCCTCTGAGAAAGGAAAGGGTATCTTGCATATCATGCACACAAGCCCTGTTGGTACATGATGCAATTTGCATGGTAGTTGGCATATGAATTCCAAGGCTCCTCACCGCACCAAAGAGGACTTTCCCAGTGAAGATCTTCTGAATTAAAATCATAAATGGGGGGGGGGGGGGCTTTAAAACTAACAAATTCCTTGCAATGACACTAGCAGGGCTGCTCAATATTCTTTCAAGTAACCTAGAACAAAGTAATGAGAGAACCAGTTCTCAAGGGGCTGTGGGAAAGTGCTAGCTAATAACTAGAGATGGGCACAAACCGAAATATGAACCAAAATTAAGCATGAACCAGGCCGGTTCGTGGTTCGCAAACCATAGTTCGTCAGATCCCATTTCTGAAAAACCGCCGCAAACTTTTAGGCTGGTTCGTTTGGTTCATTTTTTGGTTTGTCACTGCAGACAGCCTGGTGCCAATCAATCAGTTTCCTAGGCAACAGGGAATGGACTTCCTGTAGACCTTCTGCTGACCCAGAAGTGAACTTCTGCTGGCCCAAAAGTGACCTTCTGCTGACCCAGAAGTGACAATTTTCTGACCCGGAAGTGACTTAAAAAAAATTATTGATAATACTTATTCTCCATACAATGATTAAATAGAATTTGTACAATGTAAAATACAACTAACAACTAACAAATTACAAAATTCCAAACTTTTAAAATTCCTAGTTTCAAAATTACAACTTTCCAAAAATTTCAAACTGTAAGACTTTCATAATTACAAAATTTCTGAGATAGTTGATAACTAGTATATAACTATGAAAAAGTTTGCAAAGTGATGAAATACAGAAATGTACAAATATTTTAAACATATTCTAAAACCTGAAAGAACTTTAGACCTGGATGAGAACTGTTACTTTCTAGATACTCAAAAAACGGAAACCACTTCTCCAAAAAATGTGTACTATATGGAAAATGCTCTGCCTGATAAATCTTATCAGCCAGTTTTTCCAGGGGAACTGATCTCTGTCACCTGGAGATCAGTTGTAATTCTGGGAGATCTCCAGTCACCACTTGGAGGCTGGCAGCCCTACTCCAAGGCCATGCTAGGCCTTCTAATCACAGTGGGAACAGAACAGTGAATCATAAAGTCCCAGAGAGATAAAATGATCCCAAATTTTTGTGAGCCAATTTTCAATCGTCGGGACTTGCTTAGACTTCCATAAGGTCGCAATGGCACTCTTTGCAGCAACCAATAGGGTTGCTATAAGGTCCCTACGTATCAAAGGAATGTGGACTGGGTTTGTTTCCCATTGATCAAGGAAAATGATTTCTGGTGACAAAGGAATGGAATAGCCTGTCATTATTTGGATTTCTTTAAGAACTTTCTTCCAAAATTCCTCTAAGAATTGGCATTTCCACCAACAGTGAGAGAAATTACCTTCCTCACCACATCCCTTCCAGCATTGGGACGAGACCAATGATGAGATTTGGGACAACTTTTTAGGGGTCAAATACCACCTGTTGACTATCTTATACGTCTGTAATTTAGTTACCACTGTTTCAGAATCAAATACTTTTGAGGACCATATCTGATGCCACTTTTCTGTTGTTTGAGCTATTTGAAAATCTTGAAACCATTTAGCTTGATATTTTAGTGTTGTGAGCTTTTGGTTAGAGAGTAGGATATTATATAGTTTGGAAATAAGACCTTTGCTTTTTTTCCTCTCTACTTCTTCCACCAAAGCTCAAGTCCCTTCCCAAACATTTTGGCTTCATCTGTTTCAGGTCAATGACTGGCCTCAATGCTGCATACATATATCTTCCTTTCTCCCAATGGTAGCTCCTTATTCGGCTTCCAAGGCAACCTGTCACAGACGTCCCTTTGGGGGAGGCCTGGCCAATCACCAATTAGGGTGACTGTGTTGTAAAAGGAGGGATCAAAGCAATGCATCCTTTTAATATTCATTATATAAATAAAATCAGGAATCAGCAAATGTTCTCAAAACATTCCAGGGTTTACAGTTTGCAATGGAACAGCGAGACTTACCAAAGCAAGGCTGTCTGTCACCATCAGACATGTTGGCCTCAAAAGCGACACAGATAGCCGTTCCTCCGAAATACAGACAAAGTTCACCAGGTTTGTAGAACACTGAAGGCTGAAGAAAGTCCACCAAAAGTCAGTCTGGAAATTTCCTGAAGCCTAAAAAGGCTTAAGAGATCACGGCTGCAACTTCACTTGAATCTCTTAAGCTGCATAGAGACTTCTGTTCCGCAGAGCAATAAATGGAGCTCCCGAGAAGGAATATTCCCTGGTGCCCTGGTCACTCAAATTATCCAACTGAGCATGGAGCAGCTTGCATATAGCCCTCTTTCTGCACCTGCACAGTGAGATACATCCTTGATCAATAGGGCTGCCAGCCTCCAGGTAGTGGCTGGAGATCTCCCGGAATTACAACTGGTCTCCAGGCCACAGAGTTCAGTTCACCTGGAGAAAATGGCTACTTTGGGGGGTGGACTCTATGGAATTATGCCATGCCAAGGTCCTTTCCCTCCCCAAATCCCACTTTCTCTGGGTTTCTCCAGGTTTCACCCCCCAGATCTCCAGGAATTTCCCAACTTGGAGTTGGCAGCCCTATTGATCAATATTGGTTAGATAGCATTGCCTGCTTTTTGCACCTGCTCAGTCAGTGGCACCTATTTGAGAAGTGGTCACAAGGACAGACCACAAGTCTAGCTGGGTTCATGAGCAGACATTAGTTAGGAGGAATTGCTAGTAAAGGCCTAGGATTTTGGTCAAGAGTGATTGTACTTTGGTTCACTGCAGGCCCAGTTTCCGGCCTAGATAGAAAAAAAAAATGTGCTGGCTTGGCTCATTTTAACACCTGTGAGCCAGTCACTGTTCCCTGGAGATTCAACCTTGGGAGGCTGGCTCTCATAGCCTCTATCTTCACTTCCTAATTTCACATGGCTAGCAATGTCAATTAAGCAAGTGGCCACTGACTGGGTGTTAGTTGGTAGAGTGATGTCTGGAGTAGAGATGGGCACAAACCGGGAAAAAAATGAACCATGTGGTTCGTCAAATTTCACGAACCATAAACCATGAACTTTCACGAACCTGCCCTTGGTTCGTGAACTGGTTCATTTGGTTCGTGAAAACATCACATTCAGGTCAGAAAATCATCACTTCTAGGTCAGCAGAAGTTCACTTCCGGGGCAGCAGAAGGTCTGCAGGAAGTCCATCCACTGTTGCCTAGGAAACTGATTGATTGGCACCAGGCTGTCTGCAGTGACAAACCAAAAAATGAACCAAATGAACCAGCCTAAAAGTTCATGCTAGTTTGTCAGAAATGGGATCTGACGAAGCATGGTTCGTGAACCACGAACCGGCCTGGTTCATGCTTCATTTTGGTTCGTATTTTGGTTCGTGCCCATCTCTAGTCTGGAGTCCTGAAAAGATCGCTTCCTAGCTTATTCTGCTCCCTTCTCTAACCATCATTATTCTACTAGCATGTGAAAGAGAAGCTACTGATCTAGGGTTGCCAGTCTCCAGGTGGTGGCTGGACATCTCCTGGAATTACAACTGGCTTCCAGGTGACAAAAATCATGTCCCTGAAGAAATTGGCTGACTTGGAAGGTGGAAGGTGGATTATATGGCATTATACCCTGCCGAGGTCTCTCCCCTCCCCAAACCCTGCCCTCCCCAGACTCCACCCCCCAATCTCCAGGAATTTCCCAATATGGACCCGGCAACCTTATACTGATCCCATGCCTCTCATCATCTCAATATGGCTTGTGCTGATGGCATGAAAAGGGACTCCTTTGCTAAATGGATGGGTGAGAAACCACCAACTAAGAAGCTAACCAGAGAAGCATAGGTAGCAAGCTTGATATGTTTTTAAACAGGACGATTTTAGCCTAGCAATGGAAAGATTTAGGTTTTCATATCTATTGCCTGAATTTTGAGTATTGTATGCTCAGCAGCACTCTGTAAGCAATAAACTGAAGATATTTGATTTAAGCCTGTGATTTAGCTAAAGTTGCACGTGAGTAAAACCTCAGAGAAATCAGAGCCTGAAAAGTCTAACAAAATAAATGGACAGATGCCTTCCTTCTGCCTATAGGCAGCAGTGGCACCAGGGTTTTTGGCGCCTGCGGCTGGCTGGTGGGCTGGGCACCCGCACACACATGCACGCACCAGTCTGCTTGATGACTTAACGTGTGACATCATCATGGGCGTACATGTGCCGCTGGCCCGATTGCTGTGGCGGGCGGCTGGGACGGCGCGCTGGTGGCCTCCCAGCTCTCCTGCTTGGTTGCCCTGCGCAGCTGCAGATGCCTGCCCACAGCTGCTGTGCCCGGCCAGGGGAGTGTGCTGGCGGTGGCATGGGGCAGGAGGGCTAGGAGGCTGCAGCTCCATAGCACGCGCTCCCACCCCCTGCGCCTCCTCCAGCACCCGCTCGGGCACCCCGCGCCCTGAGGCCACCGCCTACCTGGCCTCAATGGGCATGCTGGCCCTGCCTATAGGGTCTGGAGTGGCTGTTATCAGCACCCAGAAATAGGAGTCTGGGGCCCCTGGTTCATATAACACCCAAGGCACACTGATACCATAAGCAGTAAGCCTCATTTTAAAAATCTCAAACGGATTTTTTTTTTCATTTTACTTTGTGTTCTTTTCAAAATTGAAGACAGTAACTGTGGCAGATAGGCAGTAAAGTGCAGTGATACCGGAAATGATATGTAACTATGTGAGATAACCATGTGAGAAAATAGTGCAATTATATAAACACAGCCAGCCCAGACCTGGATAGCCCAGGAGAGCCTGATCTAATCAGATCTTGGAAGCTAAGCAGAGTCAGCCTTGGTTAGTGATTGGATGGGAGACCTCCAACAAAGACCAGGGTTGCAGAGGCAGGCAATCTCAAACCACCTCAGTTTCTTGCCATGAAAAGTCCACCAGGGGGTTTTGCCATGAGTCAGCTATGACCTGAGGGCAGTCTCCACACTAACACAGCCCAATCCATTCAGAAGGAGAGGCTTATTTCTCTTGCCAACTGCCCTTGTCACCAGTGAGCATGAGATTAAGGTGAGGTGATGCTCAACCCTGTCCACTCTGTTGGCTATCTACTGAAGATATCGAATACCGTGCATAAATCAGAAAAACATTCAACACAGTATAGGGCTAAATGGGAAGCAAATAGTCTATGCATAAAAGCCCCAGGTTAAACACTTTATTAAACATTTTATTAAAATATAGAACAGCTGTAGCATAGTGTTTAAATGGCTGGGCTATGAATCAGCACTCTGATAATTCAACTCCCATGATTGCCAGGAGCTCTGCAGGTAGCCTTGGATAAGCCATTCCTGTCAGCCCTAGCTCCCCAGCTGTATTGTGGGGATAATAATAACATTGACTTTATTCACCACCAGGGTTACCAGTCCCCTGTTGGGGGCAGGGAATCCCCTGCTCCCACCCTGTGTCTGCCGCCACCACTTACCTCGCCAGCGGGGGGGAGGCGGGGGAACGTGCCTCCCAGGGCATGCTCCCTGGCAGCACAGCATGCTCCCACGCTCCCCGAATGGGCCGAATTTGGCCTGCTGTGGAGTGCGGGAGTGCAGCTGGCAGGGCCCTGGAGAGCTCCTGTGCCAATTTAGACCCCAAATAGGTATGATTTGGCCCCAAATGGGCCAAAATTGGCCCACTGAGGAGTGCGGGCGTGCTCTGAGGACAAGACAAAGTTCTGTGTGATTATGTCACTTCCCGGAAGTTATGTCATCACACAACCACTGCAGGAAAGGTGAGTGTCGGGTCTCCCACCTCCCGCTGGGACAGTACAGGGAACCCATCAATGTAGCACAATGGTTATGTGGTTTGGCTGTGAATCAGCACTCTACTGGTTCAAATCCCACTACTGCCATGAGCTCAGTAGGTGGCCTTGGGTAAGCCACTCCTCTCAGCCCCAGCTCCCCAGCTGCATTGTGGGATAATAATAACACTAACTTGTTCACCACTCTGGATGAGGCACTAATCTGTCTAGAAAAGTGGTATATAAGCACAGTTATTATTATTATTATTATTATTATTATTATTATTAAACATATAATTCCATAATTAAATACAATAAATCTAATAAATATCCTCCAATAAATACAATAAATCTAATCACATAAATACAAAATGTATATGGCTACTAATCAGAGCCTCTAGTTCAATAAGAAAGTCTCTTCTTTCTTTTGCAGAGACGCCGGGATGAAGCTCTTAAAGAGACAGGAGCCATCAGTGGAGAATGGACAGATAATTCCTATGTACACAAAGTTCAATTTTTACTAATATTCTTATGTTCTTTTTCAGATTGCATCATCACATAAAACGAGGGCCTGGAGATCTCCTGGAATTACAACTGATCTCCAAAGTACAGAGATCCATTCCCCCAAAGGAAAATGGCTGCTTTGAAGGGTGGACTCTAGGGCATTGTACCTGGTTGAGGTCCCTACTCTCCCCAAACTCCACCTTTCCCAGCATCCATCCCCAAATCTCCAGGAAATTTCCAACCCAGAGTTGGCTACCCTACAACTGATTTCTGTAGTCTGGAGATCAGTTGAAATTCCAAGAGAACGCAAAGCCTCGCCTGGGGGTTGGCAAATCTAACAGGGAGATAATCATTTTGGTAACTCTGTGGAAGATTAACTCTCCAGGATCTTGGAGATCAGAGTAGATCCCCATTAAAATGGGGATCAGAGAACCAAGCGTGCAACCCAGAAAGCTCCTTGGGGAAAGGCAGGTTAAAAATGTGCTAGATAGATTTCTGGATGAATCTAGCCCGGGGATAGTCAAAATCCCTTTTCTCATATTCTCTATTCAGTTAAGCTAAACTTGGAGGTCTGCCCTTCTCTCACAAATCTCATTGCAGTTATAATTCCGAAAGATCTCTTCCTGTGTTTATTCTCAGGCATCTTTCAGATTGTTATTTTTTAGTAGACAGCATCGCAAGAGGATGGAAGCAAAATTGAACTTTTTTTCTCCTCTGCATCTCTAGTGAATGCTGCGATTTGTATGTTAGAGGCCTCTGGAGAGCAACAGACATTTAATGATTCTAATTTTATTTTGTAAAAAGAAGCATGTCGCCGAAAATGCTCTGGCATTAAACTTAATCTATAGTGTGACGAGGGTAAAGAGAATTACAATATTTGAATGCATAGCGGAGTTATTTCAGCAGTATCTTCTGAAACTGTCTGAAGGTACATGATTAAGCAAAGCTAAGCAGATCTGGATAAGAGATCCTATGGGACTGTATGTTAACCTCTTAAAGAAAGGCTGTTTTCACACTGCTTACCAGCAGCGGAACATCGCGCCAAGCTCCCGGAACGACAGTGTCTTCCTGGCGCGATTTCGCACAAGATCTCATGAAAACCAACAAGAGCTTACTTCAGAGTAAATGTGCTTAGGAGTTGGGTGTGAAGACTGTGATCCTGCTAGTTAGCTACAAGTGAGTCCCTGTTGACTTGTGTAGAATTGCAGTTCTAGGTGAAACAGTGGCCGTTTCCACATGGCTTACCTTGTTCCGGAAAACAGCAAAATCTCGCACAAAATCTCACGAGAAGATGCTGTTATCACACGAGAAGACGCGATAACAGTGTCTTTTTGTGAGATTTCGCGTGAGATTTCGCTGTTTTCCGGAACAAGGTAAGCCATGTGGAAACAGCTAGTCATTAGTTAGTGGCTTTTGTTTCTTCTCTTTTGCAGTGTTTATTGTTGGGTAAACCTGAAGAGATTTAAGACTATTGCCCCCTCAGCTACCAGCTTCTCTCCCAGAATGCTGCTACTGGCTAATCCATCTCCTTTCTATTTGTTCAAATATTGCTTCTCGCAGCCACCAATCATTGCTTATCCTCTGAGATTTCTAAAAAGAAATCCAGCAACAATCTAGGCTTATTTGATTTAAGCGTACATGTCTGATGTCTTCCTCCTCAGATACTTGCTCAAGGTTGGTTCCTTAACACAACAAATATTCTCTCTGGGAAAGGATTTGTGGATACAATGAACAAAATGCCTAGAAAAGGGGAGGACGTGCTTCATCTTTCCCATTTTGCCCTTTTATAGAAGACACTCCTTCCCCGCCTGCTCCATTCATCCCCCAAATAGATCACTGAAGCCTCTTCTTTGACAGCTTTGCGACAACTAGCAGCAGAGAACCAAGGGAACAGGACAAAAAAGAGAGAGAGAAATTTAAACCCTGATGTATGAAGTTAAACAGAAAGGATAAAAAGACACAAGTAGTAAGAGGAAAAGTAGATTACGGTCTTTTCCACGCAGACTACTTCCTGGAGGTTTTTTTTTAGTTTTTAGCAGTGACTCCCGAGTTTCAGCAAATTGTCCCCATTTTGGGGAGGGAGGAAGCATATTCTCCAATCTTTTTAACCCATTGTCCTACTAGTTTTTTTTCTGTGGGGATGATTCAGTTTGGGAGGGGGTTGTCCCACCATCTCCTCCCCCTGCCCCCATTATCCCAGTTCTCCATGATTGGCCAATTTTTATTTTTCTGGCCAAACCTTCTCCCCCCCTTCAATTCACCACCCATCCCCCATTCCCCCTCTTTTTAATTTTTTTTAAAAAAATTAATCATGGCATTGTTGAATCGCTGCATCCCTGGAGAGAACTGAAATTCCCTTGCCGTACTGGCATGAATTGGAGGTTTAAAGAAGTGGAGGGAGAGGGGATGAATGAAACATCTTTCTGATTTCTCTTTTCCTGATTTAGGGCTTCCTTTTCACTACTGGCCATGGCATAGAGTGGTAAACCCAGAGAGATGACGTGCTGCCTATTCGTTTTCTCTGTTTCCACTATGTTTTAATAATTAAATTCACTGGAGACAAGGCAATTGCAAAGGAAATATTGGTGCACCACTGCTCCCCTCCCTTTTTTTATTTGTCCTCCATGGAAAACTGAGCAGAAGATCCCCCAAGACACTGCTCTAGGCATGCATTAAATTTTTTTTTTTGAAATCTTCTTGAAACATTTGGAAAGCACACAAGTCACAGTCAGTAGCCAGTGGCCAGTGTCTTTGTGTTGCATAGAGGCAACGATGAAGCACATGCATAGGGAAAAAATTAGTGAGGGATAGGTACCACCACCAACATCACAGGATATCTGAGGAGGTATGGAAAGAATAACCCAATGCAGCATCTGTAAAAAAGGCAATGGTGTGGAATGACCACAGCACACAGATGTGAAATGTTAATAACAACAACAACAACATTCAATTTATATACCGACCTTCAGGATGACTTACCACCTGCTCAGAGCAGTTTACAAAGTATGTCATTATTATCCCCACAACAAAACACCCTGTGAGGTGGGTGGGGCTGAGAGACCTCCAGAGAGCTGTGATGAGCCCAAGGTCACCCAGCTGGCTTCAAGTGGAGGAGTGAGGAATCAAACTCTGTTCTCCAGATTAGAGTTCCACGTTCTTAACCGCTTCCACAAAACAGGAAATGTTGACGAATGACATAGAGGAAAATCATGGGTTAAGCTCGGTGTGCAGAAAAGACAATACAGTTTAGCTTGTGCAGTGCAAGAGCATGTCCACTGTCAGGCACGATGATGTCACTTGAGGAAGTGACATCATTGCACCTGAGAACAGCGCACTTGCTGCTTGCTGGCTCGGGAGGTTTTTTTGCCTCCTAGGCCCATTCGCACCCACCCCCCAGCTGGCCAGGTGAGCAGAGGTGGGGTGCAGGGGATGGGAGCAGGGGATCCCCCGCACCTACAGGGGGACTGGCAGCCCTATCAATGGAGTATAATGCTGTAAAGTCTATCCTCCAAAGCACCCATTTTCTCCAGGGGAACTGAACTATGTAATCTGTCGATCAGCTATAATATCAGATTTCTAGGCCACATCTGGGAGCTGGCAAACCTAAAAGATCTGCAAATAAAGCCATTCTAAGCATGCTTGTTATGAAGACAGACAGACAGACAGACAGACAGACAGACAGACAGACAGACAGACAGACAGACAGACAGACAGACAGAAGGACTTCATGTTTTCAGGATGTCTAATAAAAATAATAATAGAAATAATATTTTAGGATAAAGTGTCCTAAAGCCAGCCAAGATCCTATTTGGAAATCTGGAACATTTTAATGATATTTTGGATACTGAGCATGCTTAGAAAGTGGCTGCCAAAAATCTGTCCTGCTTTTTATTGGAAAAAGCCACTTCCACATATATATCGGTGCTTAATTATGATTATACTGATAGAACTTGCCTGTTATTACATTAGAGCAAGAGAAGGATAAGTATAATTGTTACTTCTGGTGCCCTGTCCATTGAAACAGACGAAGAGGTGTACTTGAAGCAGGGGAAAGGGGCACAGCAGACAGCAAAATAATTATATTTGAATTACTGATACGGACATCTGACATTTGCATTCTGGAAGCAGGAGAAAAGCAGGTCACTCGGCAGGGGAATGTCAGCTCTGAGTCCTGTTTTGTGATATGTTTGTGCACAACCTAATGTACAGAAGGGCCCCTCTCTCAGATTTCAAATATCAGGGTTCAGCTCTGCACATACACACACACAATTTAGACTTCTCCTTACAGAAATAGAATTCTCAGCGACAGTTCCAGTAACAGTAAAACAGCTCCATTCTCTGGGAAGATTGCTAAGGAAAAGAAGGAGCCAGCTAACAGGTACATTTTCCGGTTACATATTAGTGTTTTTTTAACCAAGAAACATTGTGTATGGTTGTGTAATTTCACCCAGACAAGCAGCCCGCCTGTGGCTCTTTCTTCAGAACTCAGATGCTGTAATGACAACAAATGTGAAAGGCCTCATAGCTCACCAAAAACATGACTCACATCATTCATGCCACACAGAGGTGGGAGAATGGCTTCACAGCCAGTAGGCTAATTTTTAGGCTTGGACAATACCGTTGGGTAGGATCTAGGCATATCATCTCAGGGCCAAGCTACACATGACGAATGACACTTGAACGGCAAGTGGATTGAGTGGAGGGCAAGTGAACAGGGAGAAATACACTTGCCGTTCAAGTGTCATTTGTCACTTGTAGCTTGGCCCTCAGGCCTTATTACAGACTTGTTGCACTGGATCCCCTTCGTGATCCCCAGCCATCCCATACTGACAATCTTAGGAGTAAATAAAGCCAAAAAAACTCCATCTTTTTATTTCTGAAATAACAGAAACATACAATATCTTGTCTTGTTTCCTAGGACGGAAAATTCTTCTATTGTTGGTTGGTCGCAAGAAAACCAGCGAAGTCCTGCTTGCCAAGGTGTAACAAAAGTCAAATAAACCTTGGAACACAAGCCTTTAAAGTTGTTTCTTGTCCACTGTGGGTGGAGCCAACGGGCGTGTGCCAGCAATATCTTCTCGTTTTGTAAATAACACTTTTTCAGAGGCTCATATAGACTATGACAATTTAACCAGCTGAATCGCAGTTAATTAACCAAATAGTGTAGCCTTCGACGGTAAAGGTCCCCTTACCCTCCTGGCAAGAGTGGGGAGCCAGCACTCACCTTTCTCAGTGTGTTTGGGGTGGTGTGATGACATCACTTCCAGGAAGTGACATCATTGCGCAGGACCAGGAGTGCTCCGGTGCTTTGTAGCAGGCCAATTTGGACCATTTGGGGCCCAAATCAGCCCGCTGCAAAGCAAGGGAGCACTCCTGGAGCAGTGCAATGACGTCACATCCTGCTGGCTCAAAACAACAGCAGGTTATTTGCAAGGGGACAACTCCAACAACTGATAACTTTACCTAGCATATAAAACTGGAAAACTGGAGCAAGAGTTCTGCCCAATAGGAACAAACTAAATCACACAGTTATCAGGGGAGAGGCAAACTGTTCCAATACATACATACATACATACATACATACATACATACATACATACTAGGATTGCCAGTCCCACACTGGGGGATCCCCTGCCCCACCTTCTACCCACTGCCTCACTTACCTGGCTGGCAGAGGAGGCATGAGCCAGGATCAAGCTGCTGGTGGTGGTGGAGTGCTCCCCCATATGGTAGCAGCCCCTTCCAGGCCATTTTGGGCCCAATCCTGGCCATTTTAGGCCCATTTTGGTCATTTGGCCCAAAACAGCCAGTATCGGGCCACTGCCAGGTGGGGTAACACTCCCCCACCTGGCAGCAGCCTGATCTGGGCTGTTTCAAGCCCAATCCAGGCCGTTTGGGGCCCATCTCGGCCATTTGGGGCCCTTTTGGGCCCAATTTGGGCCAGAAATGGCCAGAATCACGCCACTGCTGGGTGGGGAAGTGCTCCCCCTGTTATGTATTGCTTGAGTAGAACAAAGGCTCCTGAGGCCTACAAAGCTATTGGTGTTTGGTGCTGGCACATTCAATCAGAACTGTTGCCTTATAGTCCAATCGCTGTGCAGCAAAATAGATACTTGTATATAGTTCATGCAAACGAAGAATTCTAGCTGCTTACATTGTATTGGTTGTTGTTAAAAGTGGGTGTGGTTTATACAAGTATGAATTGGTTACTGTTGTGCCTGAGTCTTTTGTCTGTCTGCTTCCAGCTTCCAATTAAAGATGTTATTATACTAAAGAGATGTTAATCTCAATATATAATACCTCCGCCCAGCAGCAACCCCATCCTGGCCATTTCAAGCCCGATCCAAGCCGTTTTGGGCCCAATTTGGCCTGGATCAGCCCTCCTCCCCGTGGAGCACAAGAGCACTCCCTGTGTGGCCACGGCCTGGGCAATGACCTCACTTCCCGGAAGTGAGGTCATTGCGCAGGCCCGGGCAAGGTCAGCATGAACAGCTGGGACTAGCAGTGACATAGTATTAAAGCAGTTATTATTACTAAAAAAAAATGTAGGTACCCAGAGCTATGTCTATCCTATTGCACCAGTTACTGTGTAGTTAACATACAGTTATTTCTTTGAGCAACTTAAGCAGTTTCTCACGTAAAGCAATGCTGGCCCCGCATCTCAGCTGAAGCATCCTCTGGGGGAGCCGGCTGTGGTGGCAGAGTAGGAGCCTCGTTAGTATAAGCTGAGGGACTTCTTAAGTTCAAAGCGCTCCGTCTCTCCTTAGATATGGCAAGCTTTGATTTTTCTGTTCACTTACTACTTTTCAGCTTTGTAAAAGACATTTTCTGTGGAGTGTGTATTGATAGCATTGATGGAAACTTATCACAGTAGGGAAAGGGGAACCAATTAAAAGATCTAAGCCTCATCTTCCTTTTACGCGCATTGTCTTTACTGGGAGTATTTTTACTGGGTGGTGGATAGATCTTTAGTGTGGCCAGTGGGGGCCCAACCTAGCCTCCACCATATGCCTGGTGGAACATCTCTGTTTTACAGGCCCGGCAGAAAGATAATAAATCCTGCCGGGCCCTGGTTTCCTCAGACAGAGAGTTCCACCAGGTCATTGCCATATGTTTATTTTAAAAGGCATCATGTCAGCTGACTATTATAGTTATACGTTACCACACTACTTGCCATTTTGTGGTTGGCTCCGTCTCCCTCCAGCAGCCATTTTGTGGTTGTGGTACCAGAATTCCAAAGATTCCTGCAGGCTGAAAGGGGTTGGGGACTCCTGTTCTACACCACCTGGGACCTGCCAAATCCAAAGCAGCATTACTAGACATGCCTCATAGCCTGTTGGTGCTCAACAAATCTGGTTTCCAGCAGCCAGCAAAAACACAGTAGGGCGGTCAACCTCAAGACGGGGCCTGGAATTCTCCTGGAATTATTTCTCCATACCACTGAGATCAGAAAATGGCAACTTGAGAGGGTGGACTCAATATCGTTACATCTTCACTGTGCTCCCCTCAGTCTGCCTTCCCCAAGCACTGCCCTCAAATTTCAGGCAATTTCCCGAGCCGATGTTTAAAGAGCCCCTGATGGGCTGCAGGCTGCTGCCTTCATCTTAGCAGATCCCAAATTATGTGAATCTCAGATTCTCTCTACAGCAGACGTCTTACACAGGGATGCTCAAGTCAAAGATCTTGCTCTTGTTCTCCCATGGTGGATACACATGCACTGCTCGGGAGACAGAGTACACTTGAATATAAGACCACACAGAAAGTACATCTCTCTCAATGGGTACAGTAAGAGAGGAGGCGCCAGGGGGCATTCCCATTAGGGTTGTCAGATCCCCTTACCCTCTGGGTGGGAGGTTGGAGACGTGGTACTCACCTTACTGATGTCCTCGTGTGTCCATGCAGTGCGTGCATGCTCCTGGGAGCTACACGATGACGTCACTTCTGGGAAGTGATGTCATTGCACAGGCCACATGCTGCCTATGGGAGCACTCCCACACACTGCAGCAGGCTGATTTCTACTGCTACAGACAAACTAACATGGCTACCCATCTTGAACTTTGTACACCAGACCTTGTACAAGGTCTGGTGTATATCGTTGTATACCAGACATTGCTTCTTCCAATATCTTTGTGTCTTCAGGGATCATCTATTCAGAAACAACTGCCTCTGTCATAGAAAGATACTTGGATTGGAGTACTGAATGTTCCGCTGAACCTCACAATATTTTCCAGTTCAATCTAGCCCCATAGCAGGCATTTTGTGATTGCTCCTATCACATGGCTTCCATTTGGTTGTGGCACCTTCAACCTTTTCCTCAAAATCCACCAAGTGCCCACTACATCAACAACATCAGAGACGCCTGCTCTTGGCAATCCAGCTTGGCTCTTAGAGTTGCCAGCTCCAGGTTGGGAAATTCTTGGAGATTTGCGGGGTGGAGCCTGAAGACAACAGGGTTGGGGAGGGGAGGAACCTCAGCAGAGTGTAATGCCATAGAGTCCACCCTTCCAGGCAGCCATTATCTCCAAAGGAGTTAATCTCTCTGGCCTGGAAATCAGTTGTAATTCTGGAAGTTCTCCAGCCACCACCTGGAGGCTGGCAACCCTACTGAACATAAAGCCTGCTCAGAGGCCAGAACAATGTTAGTTGAACAGCTAAACATTTTTGCACTTTAAATCAACAACCTCCAAAAGGGAGGGGGGTGTGAGATTGGTGAAAAGGGATAGGGTGCATTTAGAAGCCACAGAAAACATTCACAAAGAAATTGTCCCTCTTTCAACTCAGCTCTGTTAATCAATAGATCATTCAATTAGATGTCAGATGACTCATCAACTAATACTGCTTTAATCGGTTGAAGATACTAAATATAGCCTCTATTGAGACATCCTAATATTTAAAACAAATCAATTAACGAGCATGTTAAAAGCAGGATAATTCATCATAACTGAAAGGAAGACTCCGATAGTCATAATTTCAGTGGAATTTGCTTCCAAAGAGGGACATTGAGGAAGTGCCAGACACTTTTAATCAGTTGGCAGCCCAAAGCCAGATGCCAGGAAATACATTTCCATTTGAAAAGGAAAGAAAAGAAAGGGATCACAACACAGCGAAATAATTAACTGTTCTTGAAAAGTACAACGAAGTTATCTTTTGCAAATTAAAATTTCATAACAGCAGGGACTGTTTTAAAAATGGCAATTCAAAGTCCTTCCCCAGAGAATGATGATCTACAAAGAAAATGCAGGTGAACAAAGGGGTCACAAACAAGTCATCACATTAACAAAGGAGATTAAAGACTAACTCCCACGTTATGCACAGGTGTTAGAGGGATATGTAGCAATATTTGGAATTACTGTCACCATAAAGAGGTGAACTAAAAATGACTGAACATGCGTTGGAGAATGCAGGTTGGCTGTGGCTCCCTTGCACAAATGCATACATAAATTAAGTCAGACCGTTGGCCTATCCAAGGTCATTATCGTCCAAGCGTGCTGCAGATTTTGCACTGAACATGTTTGACGGTTGAACATACCGTTTGACTGTGTTGATCGGATGTTAGCCCATCAGCTGTTCAGTTTGGCTGGGTAACAGATCATTCAAACACCTGGTTTGTGGGGCAGGGCGGGGATCAGAGTCAGAACTTCACACATACAAAAACCCACCAATCAAAAGACACTCGCAGCCATTAACGTTGCTGAAAGTCTATTTAGACAAACACCAAATTATAGAATTTTTAAGTGTTTGTTTATACTTGATTTATATGGTCTGTGGCTGATTTAACTGTCTATTTAAACAATTACTGACCAAACAGAGAATCATCGCAGCAAGAGAGTGGGGAACCAGAACTCACACTGGCTGCATGCTCATGAAAAGCCCATTGTGCTGTACTGCACTCTTAGAGCTAAACCACACGAGACAAATTACACGAGGACACTCAAGTGAAGGGAGATGCAATGTTAGCTGGGAATCATAGTTTTAATTTCTCTACAGAGCTGACAAAGATCACTCTTCAGAGGGTTTGTTAATAATTGACAGAGCTTTCAGGTAGGCAAAAAGGAAATTAACCAACCCTCTGAGGAGCGATCTTTGCCGGCTCTGAAGAGAGAGGTGAAATTCAAACTATGATTCCTGACTAACATTGCATCTCCCTTCACTTGAGTATCCTTGTGTAATTTGTCTTGTGTGGTTTAGATCTTAGGAAGGAGCAAGTGGGGACCCACAAGGACTTGTGGGGGCATCTCATTTTCCCCTCCCACCAGGTCCTCTTTCCTTGCCTTGCCCTCCATAGTTTCTCCCTCTTTTCCTGCTTCCTTCTCTCCTTCCCATCCACCTTTGTCTGTCCCCCTGTCTTCACCCTTTCCCTTTCTCCCTCCCAGCAGCCTCTCCCCTATGGCCCAATTGTGCAGTGGTGGCTGAGACGGGCCCAGTTGCATGGTGGGAAACCTGCAAAGACTTTCTGGGGATACTTCACTTTTCCCAGTATCCCTTTCCCACAATGTTTCCTCTTTCCCTCATCCTGGCAGCCTCCATACACTCACCTTTCTCTATGTTCTTCTCTCCTTCAAACCCACTAAACAACTATCTGCCCCCCCCTCTTCATCTATATTATTAATTTGCTTCATTTATACCCCACCTTTCTCCACAAAGGGGACCCAAAGCAGCTCATATCATTCTCCTTGCCTCTATATTATCCTCACAACAACTCTGAGAGGTAGGTTAAATGGGATAGTGACTGGATCAAAGTCACCCACTTAAATTCCACAACGGATTGGTGCTTCAAACTTGGGTTTCCCAGATCCTACACTGAAACCCTAACCACTACATTACATGAGCTTTTGGGGGGGGGGTCACTGTTAGAATCTAACCCCCCTCAGTGACTCCTGCTGTTCTGTTCTCAGTGAGTAATGTGAGTGAGTCATAGAAGTCAGTTGGTGGTTGCTGATTGTACTGGTCCCTTTTCATCTCTCAAAGGCCAAAATAGCTCTCTAAAAGGGCCATAACCCACCCCACCCGACCACCTTTTACTGACAGAAACCAAGCCTGAGATACTGGCTAAACTGTTATGGTTGCCTAGCAACAGCCACTGAGAGCATCTCCTTAAAGCTACTGAGCCAGTTTAGTGTAGTGGTTAAGAATGGCAGGACTCTAATCTGGAGAACTGGGTTTGATTCCCCATTCCTCCCCTTGAAGTTATCTGGGTGACCTTGGGTCAGTCACAGCTCTTCCCAAGAACTCTCAGCCCCACCCACCTTACAAGGTAATTGTTGTTGTGGGGATAATTATAACATACTTTGTAAACTACTCTGAGTGGGTGTTAAGTTGTCCTGAAGGGTGGTATATGAATTGCATGTTATTGTTATTGTTTTTTTAAAAAAACACCGTGCATTTTTTTTTAGATTTCAGATTTTTCTGCAAATCTTAGGCATTTTTCAGCTGCCTAGAAAAATCTGTCTTGTCCGTTCATGGCTCCAGTCTCCATATTTAAATATCCTCACATCAAAGCCACTTGGCTATTAGAACATAAGATATGGTGAAGGAACCTGGCGAACAACCACAAATGGATCAATGAGCAGCTGAACTGATCAACAAAAAATTGACTCTGTATTTGCAACAGGCAAACAGGACAGGATCCAAATAGCAAGTATTCAAGATCCCTAATATTGTCTACTTTGACTCTCCAGGCTTTCAGAAAGAGGTCTTTTCACATCATCTACTTCCTAAGTCTTTTTACTAGTGGTGAACCTGGAACTTTCTGCATGCAAAGCAGATGTTCAGCCACTAAACCACAAGATTGGTTTAGTGCGGAGATTGCCCTCCGCACCATGGCGCAGAGGGCAATCTAAACTCCCCTCTGTCTGGCGATCAGGGGGCGGGGCCACCGGCCATGTGACCATTTTCTCTGAGGGCAACCTACTGAGTTCCACCACCTCTTTTCCCAGAAAAAAAGCCCTGGATTTGTCCATAATGCTAAGGAAGTGTCGTCGTCTACTCTGACTAACAGTGGCTCTCCAGGGTCTCAAGGTCTTTGAACCTGGGACAGTCTACATGCGAAGTGGAGGACCCACTGCTCTCTTCCTCTTGTTCCCATTCCCAGCTATTCTGAGCAGTTCTGCTAGGCACGTCTCTCCAGCAGCAGCCACTGTTCGCTGTAACTCTTCCTCATTGCACAAAAACGGCCAGGTGCTGCAAACAGCATACTGGTACTCTCCAAGTCGCTCCAACAGGATTTCTCCTATCATTATCTGCCCTTGGCCCCTGAAGGTATTATTAATTCATAGCATGTCACCAAAGGCGCATTGCAATGGTACATGGAGAGAAAGTGTCCCTTTCTCAGAGCTTCCCTGGGATGACTGTGAAATTTGCACAGACGGTCCCACCAGGTAGTCAATCTTGTAAAAGCACAGACATTACAAAGTAAATACAAGTGATCTATTTGTTTAAGGTTATTACTCTGACCGACAGGGTATTAAAACAATCTTTTGACAGACAAAAAGATATCAAGCTGCCATTTCCCACTGGATCGGCCCAAATAGGTTTTCTTTTCCCCACCCACCCCTTTTCTCCAGCACTCTTTCTGGTTTTGCTACCTGCAAGCACGAAGAAGTTAATCAATTTGCCACTGATGCGGAGATTAGAATGCAGAGCACATCTGAGCCTTTGAAATTCAATTCATACACAAGTCTAAATTGGGGGTGGGAAGTTTCAGCCAGCAGTAACTCCTTGATGTGCAGAGATATAAAACTTTAACTTAGTCTTCCGTCAGCTTCCCATCTCCTCTATTTGATTTATATTTCATCTCTTAAGACATCTCAAAATAACAAACATTAGATGTTGAACTCTGTAGTTAGACGTCATTAGAGGTGCTGCCGTTGGAGTGTCTCATTTCTGAGGTCCGATCACCACTGTGAGGGGAGAATCATAGAATCATAGGGTTGGAAAGGGCCTTTGGGTCATCTAGTCCAACCCCGTGCACAATGCAGGAAATTCACAACTACCTCCTCCCCCCTAACCTCACATCCCCAGTGACCCCTGCTCAATGCCTAGAAGATGTCAAACCCTCGTCAGGATCCCTAGCCAAACTGGCCTTGGGAAAATTGCTTCCTGACCTCAAAGTGGCAATCAGCACTACCCTGGGCATGTAAGATGGGGCCACGAGAACTAAGCACTGATGTATCCCTTCCTGCACTCCCTCAGTTCACAGAGTTTCATAAGACATGAGCATGTTCCCTATGGATTCAAAAGAGAGATTGAAGTTTCTGCTCCCCTTACTGGAATGAAACGGAGAAAATCAGAGTGAGAGGTACAGTCATCGGGGGTCAGAGTGTCATTGGCAACAGCAGGCATAGACGTGGTCTTGTAGGGTCCTGTTGAGAGGTGTTCTAGCAGTGTGGATGGTGGGTTATGTTAGTGGTCAGACCTGCCCTCACATTATTAAGAAGGCTTATGAATATGGAATATCGTATGTCCCGCTCCTCTTGTGCTTTATGCCCAAACAGGCTGCCTGACGAAGATGGAAAACTACTGGAATGTGAGTATGAGGTCAGACTAGCTTCAGCCCCCACCCCAGAGTTGAGCAGAACTGAATAACAAAAGGATCTCCAGGGGCTTGAGTTAACCTCGTCATCCACCCTCCTGATCTTTCCTGATCCCATTTCCCCACCTGAATCACTCAGGGACTGATGAGCCTCACCCATCCAGCCATTAGGAGGCATCAGTTATCTTTTAACACTTTTAGTTCCTCTCAGGAAGGCACAATCAAGCCTTCCCAGTCCTATTGTCTCCAATCGCCATCAAGTGATTGTCTTTGGGAGCAAGATGTCAGTTTTGCCCTAGGATACGTTCTGCTCTATAATTAGGCTGTCCTGCCATGTGCTCAGTGTGTCCTGGGGCCTCCCACCCATGCACTCTGGGACTGCGTTTCTGAGCCTTTTCTCTCCCCTTTCATGAGACACTGGCCATCCATGCTGCTCCTCCATGGAAACTTCTTTGCTCTCAAACCTCTCGTGGAACTGGTAAATGTAACCCAGCCCTTGAACTTCTATTCCCACTTTCCTCATCGTTTCTCTAGTTAGCTCTCTGTGTGTATTTTCTGTGTGTATTTTATGCCATTGATCTTTGTTATTTTATAAATAAAAAAACTCTTTTGGTTGAACATCTGCCTATTTATTGAAAGAGTTTTCTAGAGGAAGAGACCCTCGTATACATAGGCAAAAAGAGCCTTATGTTACCCCTCCTCTTGCAAGTTCCTCCTTGTTGCTAATTCCCCCAGTTTACAAGGAGACCTCATTGGGTAACAGGTGGAACCTGGAGGTCTGTGCTCAGAATCCCATGCCATGAAGCCCACTGTGTGACTACAGGCTAGTCAGTCTCTGTTTCAGTCTAACCAGAGGGACATTGCAAGGATACAGTGGCATGCTCCCTTACTCCATCATGAGCAGGAATCAGAAGATATGAATGAAACTAAAACATACACAGAAGGAGCACCATATCTGTATGGCTGGATTCAGATATCACTAGAGGGCAGGGCTCATTTTGAGGGGGAATGCACAGGAACACAGTTCTGGCAGTTCCCCAAAGAGGCCACATGTCAGGTGGACCCGCCCATCTGACTCTTGGCCATTTTGGGCCCGTTTCAGCCTGGATTGGGGCCAAAATGGCCCAGATCGGGCCTCTGACGGGTGGTGGATCACTCTCCCACTCAGCAGTGGCCTGATCCTGACCATTTTGGGCCCCTTTTCGGCCATTTTCAGCCCCTTTTTGCCATTTTGGGCCCAATTTTGGCTCTGAATGGCCAGGATTGGGTCCAAAACAACCAGGATAGATGATGTCAGGGGGTGTGGCATATGCAAATCAGTTATGCCAATGACACACTTCCGGGGATGGCAATGGGTGTGGCATATGCTAATGAGTTGTGCTAATGAGTTCCTCCAGCTCTTTTTCTACGAAATGACCCCTGCTGGAGGGTATGCTATTGTGAACATACATCTCCAGGATTTTTAGAGAAATCCAGAAGGCAAATGATTTGCAATAGCCAATACACACCGAGGTGTGAATCCTTCCCAAGCATTAGCTCTTGCTTCCCTAGCCTGATGCAAGGATGGAGTAGATCCACGGGGAAATAAAATACCCTCCGTTGGTTGCTCAAGCCTGTGAGAGACCAAGATTGTGCTTCCTTGCTGTGGAGTGAGTGATAGAGAATGTTGGTGACAGAAAACATCTCTCTCTCTCTCCGCCACATTAGCACCACTAAAGGTTTTTAGGAAATGGAGATCCTTTTCTCCAGGAACCTTCACACAAAACTGTGGCTGTGACGAGCTGTAGTGAGTACTGACCACCCCCCTTCAAGCCTAACAGCGGCAGGGGCCTGCTAGGTAGGGTTGCCAGCTTCCAGGTGATAGCTGGAGATCTCCTGGGATTACAACTGATCTCCAAACAACAGAGATCAGTTCCCCTGGAGAAAATGGCTGTTTTGAAGGGCAACTTCTATGGCATTATACTCCACTGAGGCCCCTCCCCTTCCCAAATCCTGCCCTCTCTAGGATCTACTCCTCAAAATCACCACGAATTTCCCAACCTGGACCTGGCAACCCTACTGCAAGGACCTACAATCTACACAGGGCCTTTCGCTGGCCACAGACACGATAATTTGTTGCCAAGGCCAGACCTAGGTCAGCAGCAACAGCGAAGGGAATTTCTTCCTCATCCCAGTGGTAATTGCTTTTGTCTCACCTGCTGTGGGGCTACATAGCCAGGACCAAGGCTAAGTCCAGCTCTAGCTATAGGGACAGGATAAAAGGAGGAATAGATGAACACACTGTTGCCTCATGTCTGGTGATAACTGGAGCCTGTCCTTCCCCTATGGGAAAGAATGAACATGAAGCTTAGCAGCCTGGCTTGGAGTCGCAAATAATTGCCTTATCTTTTGTGTCTTGCGTGCATCTAATTTTACTACTGCTTATTATTCTTGCTTTCTGATTAAAAATATACTCTTTTGTGTCTCTATAAATTGGCTCATTAGGGAATGAAGAACAGAGGCAGGCTGGTCAGTGCCTAAATTTCTTCAGAAGCAGTGTTCTCTTTCTAATTCTCTTCACAGACCCTGAAGCTGCCTGTTTTTGGAGTATGAACTTAAGAACAGGTTGCTGGTTCAGACCAGTGATTCATCTAGTCCACCAGCATCCTCTTTCGTAACATTCAGCATTAATAACATTTGATTTATATACCACCCTTCAGGAAAATTTAACACCCATTCAGAATGGTTTACAAAGTGTGTTATTATTATCCCTACAACAATCACCCTGTGAGGTGAGAGGAGCTGAGAGAGCTCCGATAAGCTGTGACTGACCCATGGTCATCCAGCTGGCTTCAAGCAGAGGAGTGGGGAACCGAGCCCAGTTCTCCAGACTAGAGTCCTGCCACTCTTAACGACTACACCAAACTGCAGCCAACCTGTTGTCCTGGAGGGCCACCGAAAGGGGCCTAGAGAGCCAGTTTGGTGTAGTGGTTAAGAGCGCGGGACTCTAATCTGGAGAGCCGGGTTTGATTCCCCACTCCTCTGCTTGAAGCCAGCTGGGTGGCCATCAGTCACAGCTCTATGGAGCTCTCTCCGCCCCACCCACCTCACAGGGTGTTTTGTTGTGGGGATAATAATGACATACTTTGTAAACTGCTCTGAGTGGGCATTAGGTTGTCCTGAAGGGTGGTATATAAATCGAATGTTGTTGTTGTTGTTGTTGTTGTTGTTGTTGTTGTTGTTGTTGTTGTTGTTGTTGTTGTTGTTGTTAAGGCCCTTCCCTGCTGCTACCTCCCAGGCCTGGTATCCAGAGGTTTTCTGCTTATGTGTTTGAAGGCACCCTTCAGTCACCATGGATAGTAGCCATTGATGGATCCCTGCTCCATGAGCCAGTCTACTCCCCTTTCCAAGGCAGATTCAAGTTCAGTAGCACTTTAAAGACCAACAAGATTATCATCTTTGGTGAACTTGTGACAAAGCTAAAAAGTATTGGATACAAATTCCTATGATAATACGGAAAATCTTGAAGATTAATATATAATTTAAACCAGAAGCTTTTTGTTGGGACTAATGGACAAACCGCTGGAAAATAGACATGGTATTTTATTTTTATGTATGACAACGGCAGTGAGGCTATTTTATGCTCAAATATGGAAAAGTCTGATATTGCCCTCAAGAGAGGAGTGGACTGTGAAGATGATGGAGTTAGCTGAGATGACTAAACTTACTGCTTTGATTACAGAGAAGACACTATCTACATTTATAAGAAATTGGAAACCCCTTATTGACTTTGTGTGTGAAACTGAAAAAAATAAACTGATGATTTGTGGCTTTGAAGCGTAAGAACAGGGGAAAGGAAAGCGTAAGAACAGGGGAAAGGACTATAGAAAAATGAGAAGCTTTATTCTGATAATAGTGTGAATTCTGTAGTTATGCCGATATTTGTTGTAGAGAAAATCAAAAGTTTTTCCTTTTATATTTCTTTTGTTTCTTTTTTCTATCTTTTTTAAAAAATTCATATCTGCTTTTAAAAAAATCAATAAAATTTAGTGTGGGGGGGGAGATTTTCAGGGTATGAACTTCAAGAGTCAAAACTCTCTTCATCAGATTCCCTGAAAATTGTGTTGATATTTAAGGTATTACTAGACCTGAATCTTGGTGTTTGACAGCATAACAACAGGGCTATCCACCCGAAACCCATATTTGTCATTTATAGTCTGTCTTTCTCACTGAAGCCCAAACTACAAGTGACAAATGACAGGTTGGACACTTGTCAGCTTCCCTCAAGTTTTGATGGGAAATGTAGGCAGCTTGGTGGAATGTTGGACAAGTGACAGTTGAAAAGTCCACTGGACAGCAGTCGGAGAGCCAAGCTGCAAGACCAGGATGCCTACATTTCCCATCAAAACTTGAGGGAAGCTGACAAGGGTCCAACTAGTGTCAGGCGTCACTTGTAGTTTGGCCCTGAGACTCAAGGCAGATTACACAGTGTGAGTCAGTACAATCAATATGAAAGACATTTCAATATACGTGTAATGGGTATTTATATGCAAGTTTTCAAGACTTAAAGAGGGAGGGAGGGAGGGAGGGAGGGAGGGAGAGAGAGAGAGAGAGAGAGAGAGAGAGAGAGAGAGAGAGAGAGAAAGAAAGAAAGAAAGAAAGAAAGAAAGAAAGAAAGAAAGAAAGAAAGAAAGAAAGAAAGAAAGAAAGAAAGAAAGAAAGAAAGAACAATGCTGAAACGGAGGATAAGCAAATTCCATGACACAGAAAACAACAGTGAAGTCTATGGTTTCTCACTGTTTACAGAAACAGTAGTGACATCTCTGGTCCCTCCTTATCCCTTTACTGATGGGTTCCCTATCCCTTTACTGTTGGATCTCTTGAGACCACTTCCTTACAGTACAGCCTTCCCATCTGAACAAAATGTCCTCATGGCCATTGCTACCTCCATTGGCACCCAATTCCACAGTGTTTACCCAGGGAGTAAAGACTAGGCTGAATGAATGAGGTCATGAGGCTAAAAAGCAAATCAGATTTAACTTCATGGTGGCCGTTTCCACACACGTTGAATAATGCACTTTCAATGCACTTTCGTTATCCTTTAGAAGTGGATTTTTTGTTCCACACATGGAAAATCAGTTATAAATGTTCACTAAAGCGTATTGAAAGTGGATTATCCAACGTGTGTGGAAGCAGCCGTTGACATTACTGGGAGGGTGGCAATTTAGAATGACAGCAACTCTTCCTGGACTGATCACAGGGTTGAGCCTAGCCAATCATGCAATATACAGTAAAATGACAACACCTAAGCAATCCAGTTTAGCTATCATTTGACATCATGTTGGACCTCAGAAACTCAGGGTTAGAGAAGTCCAAGACCTAGAAGAAGACCATTGGAAGTTCCTGTGTTGGTCTGGGATGCTGAAGGAAAATGTATCAATCTCCTAGATAACTTACAGATTACACACACCCCTCTCTGCCCATTGATTTTCCACAGCGTGGGGTGTTGGTTTTTGAGACATAAAAGCAAATAGTCTTATCTGCTTTTAAATATAAGGACATGATGCAAACTGTCTTTTCTACTGTGTAGAGTAATGCAATCTGCTCACCAGCTGGCCTGAACACTGGCCTTTTCCTCCGCAGAATAAATGGGGACTTGCCGATTGTCACCTGTTCAAGATCAGAAAGCACCGCCACAAAAACATCTGGGCCTTTTCTTTTCTACAGCCTGCGCTTGCACTAAGTTATGGCTTCTATTTCTGGCAATGGATATTTGCTTTGTCGGTCGCTTTAGAGTCAATAGAAAATAAAGGTCACTTTGACTGAAATATCTCGTTGCTTTTGTGAATGGGGGTGGGGGGAATACCAACAAAAGGAGATCATAATTTCTTCTGCCATATTCTTTTGCAAGCTGAATGAGTTCTTTCACTCAGCTCCTGGTCTTTGAAACCAATGGGAGTTTGGCTATTGATTTCAGGAGAAGAGCTGATTTACACATGCAATTAGGAAATAAAATCTGAATCGTGTCTCAGTTATACCAGTTGCAGGCTGATCTGTTTTTCTGGATCTATGGAGCTGCCTTCTCTTTCTATCAAATACTGGGGATCTGAATGAATGAAGATTTTTTTAAGAGTGAACAGAAGGTCCCTTCAAGGCTGTGGTGAATGTTGCTCCAAAAATATCCAGAGGGGGGCAGGGACCGGCATGGCCAGTTCTTGTGCAGTAAAAGGCAAATATGGCCTTTTCTACAGATGATGCTCGGTCCAGTACTAGGCTAATCTCTCAAGCTGAGTCGGCTCCTCTACTCATAAAGGGGAGAAAGTGGTGGGTCTGGCAGCAGGGTGGTTCATACTGGGTCCTTCTGGCCTGAGGGCTCTTCTGGCTCAGAGGTCAGTGCCAGTGCTGGTAAATGCTTCCTTTGGGGAAGCACTGAGAATCCACCTCACAGGGCAAGACTCTCTCTTTTACAGGTAGAAACACAGGTTGGGTACCCTTGTGAGAGAGATAAAAGATGCCCTGAGCAGAACACAGGCCTGTTTTAGAGAGGAGCCATACAAAGCTTGAGTTTCTTCAAGCAGGGTAGGGCTACGCTTTTCACTTGACGCACAGGGTGGGAACCAGAGATGAGCCCCAGAGCTGGTTCGGCCATGTGGCAATGTTGTCAAGGAAGTTGATTTTCAGAATCTGGTTTTAAAGTCCTAGATGTCACTGATCCAAGACTTTGGAAGAGGAGGTACAGTGGTTCAACGGGAAAGAGTTAACCGAACCCTCCAGTCCAACCATCCCCTTGGCCTCAAGCAGCCACACTCCACGTCACCAGGAAGGAGTTAAACAGAAAACCTGGTCTAGATTTTTGGCCACAAAGTGGTTGTGGGGGGTTTGCTATGGGGAGGGGGAGAATCACTAGGGCAAGTGGCAAACTTTGAACCAACGCTTACCTCTTTGTGCCCACTTTCTGGGAAGGAGGGAAAGGTAACGTCATCCATTCCAAGCGTAGTTTAGGGTTAGCATTTTATCTGTATGTTCTTTCTTTGTGCATTGACTCTTTGTACACTTTGTACACTGACACTTTGTACATACTTTCTAAACCACTCTGAGTGGGCATTTAAGTTGTCCTGAAGGACGATATATAAATTGAATGTTACTATTATTATTATCATGCACAATCCAGTATAGCAGCTGTTGACATCTGGGAAACTGCATTCTGAGTATTTCCTCAGTGGCGTAGGTTCAGTAAAATAGTATACTTACCAATTCAAGATCCCTTTTCTCTGGACTGGCTGACTGGCTGACTTGCTTAGGAAACACACTTGCATAATGACAGCTAATGGACATGCTAGGGGAAGAAGGGGTTTCCCACAGTCAGGAGTTCGAGGCTCAAGAAGAAAGCACACCAGAACCTCTTAGTCTGCCTGAGGCTGGAAAGTACAATTGGAAGTGAAAACAGGAAGGGTGACTGAGTTACAGACCCCCTCCCCCCAAGAAAGTGTATGCATGTGTATGCGTGTGCATGCATGCGTGCGTCTGTGCTGGTACGAGTCTGTCCATTTAAGTTCCTCACCAGGGTCTTTGGCTTCCTACCCCACCAAGGTTGCCATTTAGCCTCCTAAGCTAGCTTGCTTGCTTTCAATTTATATTCCACCCTCCCCACATCAGCAGGCTCAGGACGGATTACAACCGATATAATAATTTAAAATACAAATAGCTTTAAAACCAATAAAACCATATAAATATGTAAAAAACCAGCAGCAGACTTCTCCAAAAACCACCACCTAACCATCTCCAAAGGTATTTAACAAGGCTGGGCGGTAAATGCTTCCAGTAGGGGGACATGTTCTCCTCTAGTCGGCTGGTGGGGAGGCCCAGCCAGCGTCAACCATACGCCTGGCAGAACAGTTCTGTCCTGCAGGCCCGGCAGAAGGATAGCAAATCCAGCTGGGCCCTGGTCTCTTTAGACAGAGTGTTCCACCAGGCTGGACCCAGAACCGAAAAGGCCCTGGCTCTGGCCGATGCTAGACAGGCCTCCCTGGGGCCAGGGACCATTAACAGCTGTTTGTTGCTGGATCAAAGTGTCCTCCAGGGCTCATATAGGGAGAGGCGTGCAAACACTATTTACAGAATTCAAAGCAACAGGAAAGCATCAGCTTAGGGCCAAGCTACAGGTGACGAATGACACTTGAACAGCAAGTGTATTTCTCCCTGTTCACTTGCCCACCACTCAATCCACTTGCCATTCAAGTGTCATTCGTCATGTGTAGCTTGGCCCTTAGAAGCAAGGAAACAGGGACAGAAATGGTGTCATCATCAGATAGATAAGCAGCAGATCCATTGCACAGCTGGAGAGATAAAAACACCATCCCATTCCGCTAAGGACACTAGCATATAACAGACACTTAGCATGACGAATTTTAGAAGAAGTCTTACATTTTACTCCACACTGGTGGCCTTAGCTGTCGTATCTTCTCACCTGCCAACCTGCCCTCTGTCTTTTGGGAAGTATCTGGATAAGTTATGAGGGCTCAGGCAGAGGCATGGGCAGTTATCGCACAGGCAATTTTGTTGTGTTGGGCTCCATACCTCTTCGGGTTTTCTTCTGAATTCCAGACGATTAACTCCCCTTTTAGAATTCACTGCAGCTTTTCAAGAGTTCTTTTCTGAGGTTTCTGCCTGAGCTTTTTCTGCATACAGAGAAAACTCAGAAGAGAACCTTTGAAATGCAGCACTGAAATCTGAAGGGGGAGTTAATTGTCCAAAATTCAGAAGAAAACCCAGATATGTGGGGCCAAACATGGCAAAAATTGCCCATGCAAAAAAGACCAGAGAGACATGACGGAGCAGAAAAACTGGAGTTGTGAGTAGAGATGAGCACGAACAGCAATACGAACTATAAAAAGCCACGAACAGCCCAATCTGTTGTTCGCGAACGAGCTGTTTGTGAGGCCCCATTCTAAACGAACAGGCGGTCATTGCAAGCCTCGTTCGTTGCTGTTCGTCAAGCCAGACAGTCTGGCACCTGCAATCAATTCCCATGGCAACTCAGGCAGGGATTGTCTGAACTCTGTCTGAACTCCTGCTGTTGCCATGGAAACTCCAATCTAAGCCCAATTTAGCTTGATAGGCAGGTCTTCCTTCCAAGTGTAGCCTGGAGCTCCAAATTTGTTACAAGAAGAAAAGACCAGGGGGGAGGGGGGCTCCCAACTCTGACTTTCAGGGAGAGACAGCTGCTGTTAGAGAGAGAGGGTGAGTGCATTGGAGCTTGGATTTTCTTTGTGTGTGGTGGGATAGGGATCTACCCCTTCAGGTTCCAGGGCTGCTGCTAGGCTCTAGGGCCAAGCTATTATTTATTATTGGTGCCTTTCCTGCTGCCTGCTCAGGTAGGGTTTCTGGTAGTGGTGTGTTAGGGATCTACCCCTTCAAGTACCAGGGCTGCTGCCAGGCTCTGGGGCCAAGCTATTATTTATTATTGGTACCTTTCCTGCTGCCTGCTCAGGTCGGGTTTCTGGGAGTGGTGCAGTAGGAATCTTGATGGCTGGAGGAGAGCTTGCTGGCCCCCACAAACAACGAACAACAAACATGTTCATGACAGGATCATGTTCATCGGTGTTCGTTGTTTGTTGTTTATGGATGGCAACGAACAACAAACACCATGTTCGGGGTTTTTTTCTGTTCATGCCCATGTCTAGTTGTGAGACTTGCAAAGTCTTTTAATCCAGAGGAGTTAGCCGTGATAGTCTGTAGTAGCAAAATAGTAAAAAGTCCAGTAGTACCTTTAAGACTAACCAACTTTAATGCAGCATAAGTTTTCGAGAGCCACAGCTCTCTTGCATCTGACAAAGAGAGCTGTGGCTCTCGAAAGCTTATGCTACAATAAAGTTGGTTATGGTTAGTCTTAAAGGTGCTACTGGACTTTTTACTAAAGTCTTTTAAGTAACTTTGAACTACAGTGGATTCTTCTTGACTTACTAAGTTTTATATTTCTGTTGGGTGACTTCCACTTTTCTGGTCCTTCATCCCAGAATGCATTGGGGGCAATCTGATACTAGCCCCACCCCACGTCCACAGAAGTCAACTGAATGTTTTAACCCAAGATGCAGACCAGGGGGCCTGGAAGATCCCTTTTAACCTTGGTTCCTTATTTTATTTTTGAACAAGCAGCTTGATGAAGAAATCTCAGAACTCAAAGGCTTACAGCCAGTGTTGTATTGCTTTGGGTGTTCTTAATAAATATATTACATGGCATTGGTTCTTAAAACTATAGCATGGCCTCCCATTGAAAGAAGCGGACGTCTTGCAGGCAGGCCTTTTGCTGACTATGGTTTAGAATAGGGAAAAGTGTACGGTAGTTAATTTCCACTGAAAACCAGGTTGGAGACACTCTTATGAACATGTTCGTAACTGACAAGAGAGTCAGACCTGCCAAGCAACTATATGCAACTCATTTGTTCTCTTGCACACCAGGAGGGGTGGGCCGGGGGATTGCAGAACAAATCTAATTTATCTCTTTGCAAGCATTTGGGCTTGAGAGCTGTTTGCAGTGTTGATCATTATCCAAGAATGTCCGGGAAGCTCACAGAGCACATCAGGTTTCACATCTTCCAGCGACCCATTCCTGCAGATCTTTATTTCTGACACAGACATCCACTTCACAATCCGCATTTAGCTGCCTCCACCTTCAGCTCTGCAGAGGTTTGGGAAGCTCCAGAGTTTCTTTTGATTAGCACACCTTAAAACCAAGGGCTCTGTGCTGAATCACTAAAGCGGCAGCCACGTGCCTTTCACAGCTGCTTGAGAATTTGGCCCTGCTTTTTACACCAAATGAATCATTTCCTACACTCCCCCCCCCTTTCTCTGTATCACAAATGAATTATACGGGGATTTCTGTGAAGACTTTTTCCAGTCCTGAGCCAAATAGAATTTAATTTAAGATAAAAACACATTGGATCTTAAAATGCTTCTCAAAGGGATACAGCTTCGGAACTCAGAAGAGGAGAATTAAAATAAGGCTGTCAATTGTGATGTAGTTTGCCACTCTTGACCTCTTGACTGCTGAAACCAGGAAAATAACTTCCAATTCTTGACTTGTTCTGTGGGTTGAGAAGATAAGGAAAACAATTAGACTCGTGTTCTAGGTAGTCCGGCATCCCATTTCACGCAGTAGCCAACCGGTTGTCCTGGAGGATGAACAAAGAAGGTGTAGAGGCCAAGGCCTTCCCCTGATGTTCTCTCCTAGCAATGGTGGTGAGAGGTTTTCTGCTTTTGTATATGGAGATTGCCCTTAATTAATTATGAATAGTAGTCATGGACGGACCTTTCCTCCTTGAATCTGTCTAATCCTGTTTAAAAACTTCCATGCTAGCGACCATAACTACGTCCACTGGCAGAGAATTCTGCAATTTAGTGGCTCACATAGAGTGTTTGTACACGAGACATCTGACACATGAAGAACACATATCAGGAGATACAGGCCGTTCCCACACGTCTTACCTTCTGCCGGAACATCATGGAAGCAACAAAACACAATTTCCCGTGCAATAACAATGTCTCCCTATTTTATTTACAGTAATTGCATAATTTAACAGAACTATACCACATGTAACCAGTTCTAGGAAAAATTATTTTGCAGGCGTCATATATGCTCCAAAGTCCATACATAAAGTGTCCAGTGCTTCAAGTGCTCTATTAATATTGCAACAGGTATTAAAGTGCAAATGCTTCCTAGCACCATGTACACATTAATTATTTCATACAAGCTCGCCTTATATTCCAACTGGAGTTGGGTATAGTCCAAGATTTGATTCCAATAAACTGTGTAGTTCACAGATCACAAGTAGACCTTTGCGTGTATTCTTTAGGTGTACATTGATAATTCTGTGACATCATTATTCTAACGGAAGGTCCAGATCACCATTGTATCCGTTTCCAAACTCTTTCTCAAAGAACACAGTTGCTGGAAAAACATGCAATAACACATATTACACACCATCTTACAATAATTTACATTTACAATACAGCAATAATTATTGCATATACAATCAATCACATGTACACACTCAAAGTTTCATGCAGCTACCACTCCATATTAGTCATCAGTTTTCCAATTTTCACCATTTGCAATCCATTATCTCATAATCATCTTATCTACCACAGCCCTTCCACGCTGTGGTAGATAAGATGATTATGAGATAATGGAAGGGTGGTCTTTGATTCTCCCTCAGATCCAGAGTCTCCATTACTACTAGGCGTGCCTCCTCATGTGGGATATTAGTGTATAATGAGGCAACATCAAGAGTAATCAATATTGCCCCAGGTGGTAACTTAAATCCCTTACAAAATCGCCCGTATCCAACAAGAAAGTTGGTAAATTTCTCACAAAGCCCTGCAAAAAATGATCCAAATATCTTGACAGGGGTTCCAATACTGAATTACTTCCAGATATTATTGGACGCCCCGGCGGTGGGAATCCTTCCTTGTGGATTTTTGGTAGGATATATAGCACCGGTGTTCTGGGGGAAGGATTAATTAACCCCCTATACTCTGGTTCTGTAATATATCCTAATGCCAGTGCCTCATCCAATGTTACCTTAATCAAAAAACTGATCTTCTTTACTAGATCAGTGGGAATAGCCCTATAGTCTAATTCATTGCTGAGTTGTCTATTTATCTCTGTCATGTAATCCTTTTTGTCCATAACAACTATGGCACCCCCCTTGTCCGCCTCTTTTATTATGATAGAGTTATCCGATGTTAAATATCTCAGGGCCATCCTCTCCCCTCTTGGTAAGTTATTATATTCAGTGTTCACTCTAGCTTCTATGTTGCTAATTTCCCTCAATAACATTCTCTCAAAAGTCTGGATATGGGCATTATTAACAGTGGGGTTAAATGTGGAACGTGTATGTATACCTGTCTCTGTTTGTGTTGTCATTGTCCCATCAAAGAAGGCTTTTAACTTAATTTGTCGTATCAATTTAAAGACATCTATCCTGGTCTGAAAATCATTGTAATGTGGGGTTGGTACAAACCCAAGCCCTTTATTAAGAGCTCTTAATTCCATATCTGAAAGGGTCCTACTGGAGAGATTGACCATCATGGAAGACAGCGCCTTCACGTGCGAAATCACACCTGGAAGGTGCTGTCATCCGGGATTTTTGCATGAAATCGCATCTTCCTGGCGTGGTTTCATGTGAGAAGACGCTGCCTTCCACGATGACAGCAGCTTCCTGGTGCGATTTCGAGCGAGAAGACGCTGTCTTCCACGATGTTCCGGCAGAAGGTAAGACGTGTGGAAATGGTCACAATGTTAGCTGGGAAGGGTAGTTTAAAAAGACAGAGCCAGCGACAGGACAAAGGCTTTGCTATACACTGGCTGTGTGAAGGGGCTGTGAAATGCCAGAAGGGAAACTTCAGCCCATTATAACCTCTCCAAGTCCAAGCCTGGCTCTGGAAGGCAGGTCCAGCCCATTTCCATTCCTTGCTGCTGTCTGGTTGTGATCGCACCCAGTTTTAGACTGGAGAGGTGAAATTGGTTTTGAAGGGAATGTAAGATTAAATGTTTTAGGAAGGTCTCTGTCTCATCTGGATAAATGTGTTTAACACTAGCTTTGAAGGGCTACTCCTTGGACTCCATTTTAAATCTGTTTTTGCTGGTTATTTTCATTGTTATTCTTGGATGTTTTTATGTGTTGTTTTTAACACATTCGATTTATAACATTTGATTTACAAACTGCCCTACAGGACAACTTAATGCCACACTCAGAGTGGCTTACAAAATGTGTTATTATTATTTTCGTGACAATCACCCTGAGGTGGGTAGGCTGAGAGAGCTCTGAAGAACTGTGGCTGACCCAAGGTCACCCAGCTGGCTTCAAGCGGAGGAGTGGGGAATCAAACCCAGCTCTCCAGATTAGAGTCCTGCCGCTCTTAACCACTACACCAAGCTGGGTCTCGTTTTTCTTGTTTTCTGAGAGGAAGACAGTTTGGTACGCATTTTCAATAAGTATGTCTGGATATAAACTACTCAAAAACAGAACACTTATTTGTTAATGTAATTGTTATAACTAATTAACAAATTAAAATCACAACCTGAATCCATAACTTGCTTTATTTTTAAAAAGCTTTAAGTGCCTCAGCCAAGTTTCTCCTTTGAATGTTGGGAGACCTGGGTTGCTAACCAGTTCTTGAAAGCAATCTGTACATGAATAAATGTTCTATTTTATAAGCCTCCTGCTTCAATGATCTCTGAGTTCTCACCACAAAAAAACAGAGAACCCAAAGTTTTTGCACTTGCTGTCATAAAAACATCTAGCAACTGAGGGGAAGGTTCACATTTCAAAACAAGCCTAATTCCCCAAACTTCTAGAAGGCTGGGTGGATTCCCTTAGTTGCAAGAGAAGGCCTGTCACAGCAGCCAGAAAGGCAATGTGTCCAAATCACCCACCTGGAATACTATCTGTCTCTCTGGCCAAGCTCTATGAAAATAAGTATAATTGCCGGGTTGCTAAAAAAATGATGTATGTTCCTTCCCCAGTTTCTCATTTGCAACCATGAATCCATTATGAAAAATCTCACTTGTGAGAGTATTGCACACAAACGGGGTTTTGGACACCATCTTTGCATGGAAAAGCCATTGAGGATGAGAACCAAGTACTATTATAACACATTGTAAGATCTCAAGGACAACCCATGACATATACTTAGGGCCAAGCTAGAAGTGACGAATGACATTTGAACAGCAAGTGAACATACTCACATGTATTCCTCCCTGTTCACTTGCGCTCCACTTGCGCTCCACTATGGGCCAAGCTACAAGTGATGAATGACACTTGAAGGGCAAGTGGATTGAGTGGAGCACAAGTGGAGGGCAAGTGAACAGGGAGAAATACACTTGCCGTTCAAGTGTCATTCGTCACTTGTAGCTTGGCCCTATGTGATTGAGTGGAGCGCAAGTGAACAGGAAGGAATACATAAGAGTCTGTTCACTTGCCATCCAAGTGTAATTCGTCACTTCTAGCTTGGCCCTTAGCTACCACAATTACAACGTGATCTTCAGTCTTCAATAGACGGGGAGGAGATTCCTTCCAAAATGGAGTCTGGGTTTTAAAATAGAACCTCAGAAATTTGAACCCATATGCCTGGTCAGACATACACTAGTAGATCCTTCAACAGGCCAACTGAATAATTTTACCGTATCTTGTTTAATTTATATATGCCTAGAATATACAACAAAGATACATCTGCATTGGTGTCCATAAGATTTATTGCTTAGATATATATCACACCTTATTCTGAGAGCTCAGGGTGCATTGCAGTTTTTTTTTTTCGTTCGTTCGTTCGTTCGTTTGTTTCAAAACCCTCCATCCTGCAGGCTCACATTCTAAGGCTGCAGTCCTTTGCCTCCCTTCCCTGGAAGTTAGCAAGGTGCAGTGGGACTAATTTCTGAATAAAAGTTCATATGACCAGGCTGCCTGTCATGCAATCTCTTTCGTCTTTTATTTTAAACTTTTCTTTTGCAAAAATGCCAATTTAAATTTTTTTTACCAATATTAGTTAACCTAAATCTGTACAAACACAGTGCCCCATCACCAGTTATAGCAGTTCCCTACCACAAGTTTCTGTCTTACAGCATGGCTAGAGAGCCCTTAGGGGTTAGGGGTTATGAAATCTCAGGTCAGAAAGTAAGGGATTATTTATAGGTCTATTTAAGAATTAACCCTGAGTCTTTCCTTGATATAATCATAATTTATGATTATATATCATTGATATTTGACACCATCAGGGTTTTTTTTCTGGGAAAAGAGGTGGCAGAACTCTCAAGAGGGAAATGAGGAAGAAACACATGGAATTCTTTGAAATAATATTATTTTCATGCACTATTGCCGAATATTTTCAAGAGGTGCCGGAACTCCGTTCCACCACATTCCTGCTGAAAAAAAGCCCTGGACACCACTAAGATTGAATAAGATTTTCAAACAGTGACTCATAAGTATGGGAAATAAAAATATGAATGCAGACTTTAGACATATTTGGTGGATTTTGGTATATGGCATCAAATTGCTGGAGCTATTAAGGCAAATTACAGAGTTTTGATTGAAATTTGATATGGGTGCGTTCATTTTGATGTTTGGTCATATTTTGTTGGGCAATGTTAAACTCTTATTGCAGAATTTGCAGGTCCTGGTTAAAGTAGTAGTAGTAGTAGTAGTAGTAGTAGTAGTAGTAGTAGTAGTAGTAGTAGTAGTCGTCCCAAATATCTGTCCTCTCCATTGTATTTCTAAAAGCATTCAAAGGATATAACAACGGGCTCTGCAATGTAGTGCTTTTCACAATGTAACCTAAAAATGTGTCCAGCAGTAAATTTCTTACGGACTGGTGCTATGCTTGGCTTCTTGTCAGTTCTTCTGAGAACAATGAAGATAAAATATCTTGTCCCAATGCAAGAGGTCTGTGGAATGTGATTCCCCAACAAGGCCTGGAGGTGCAGAAAAAAACAGAAGCAAAGCAAAGGAAATGATTCAACAGCCTCCGCCAAACCCTCCTGCCGATACATTGTTTTGCACAGGTTTCAACACCCCACAATTTAAGAAAGATGCAAGCATGTCAACCAGCTCAGACAACTCATTATATCAAGAGCTACAAAGAGTTATAAAGCGCTAGGGGAAAAGTCCTTCATTCCCAAACAACCAAAAACTGAAAGGTACAAAAGATGTTAGGCAAGAGGCCAGCATACCTTGAAAAGGGGGGGGGGGGTGTTAGATCAAAGCTATTTCTCTTTTTAATCTTTGTTTGGCTTTGTGCAAAAGTTCCCAAGTATACCTGTCTGGAAAAAGCCCAATGAAATTATTTTGGTTTTTCATACCTTGAACTAGGCTACCAACTGGAAGAAGAACAAGGGCACACAGAAACTTCCAAGGCAGGGCTTTTTATTAGAACAAAACACACTACACTCAGGGTGAGGGATACCAGCCCAGCACTGAGTTCTGGCAGGAGCATTTGGGGGACAGAAAATGGTGCTGAATAAACAGTGTTGCTGGCAGGGGGATAACAGCGTTACGCTAAGGCTTTCCTGAGCAAGTTACCACTTCTTCTGAAATGACCCAGTCTGGTCACAGTGAACCATGCTACTGGAGATTTGAACACATGAAGTTGCCTTACACCAAGCCAGACCATTGGTCTATCGAAGTCAGTACTGTTTACTCTGACCAGTAACTAGGGTTGGCAGGCTCCTTGCCCTCCCAGAAAGAAGACAGACCCAGCACTTACCTTGCTGGTCTCCTCGGGTGCACGCTCCCAGCAGTTACATTGATGTCACTTCTGGAAGTGACATCATCAGGCCCAACAGGGAGCCTGCCTGCTGTGTGCTGGCCTGGGAGGTTTTTTGTCTCCCAGGTCCTTCCTTGGAGCCTTTCCCCCTCACCAGCTAGGTGAGTGGCGGCGAGGGGCAGAGGCTGGTAGTGGGGGATCCCCTGCCCCCACCAGGGGACTGACAGCACTTCCAGCCACGGCTCTCCAGGATCTCACTTAGATATCTTTTTAATCACCTACTAACTGATCCATGTCAGCAGAGTAGCATAGTATGCAGAGAAACATGGGGTTTAGGAGCCTGCATTTGGTGTAGTGCCAGTTTGGTGTAGTGGTTAAGAGCGGCATGACTCTAATCTGGAGAACCGGGTTTGATTCCCCACTCCTCTGCTTGAAGCCAGCTGGGTGACCTTGGGCTAGTCACAGATCTTTCAGAGCTCTCTCAGCCCCACCCACCTCACAGGGTGTTTGTTGTTGTGGGGATGATAATGACATACTTTGTAAACCGCTCTGAGTGGGTGTTAAGTCATCCTGAAAGGTGGTATATAAATTGAATGTTATTATTATGTTATTGCGCTCAGAGTGTGCATGGAAGACAGAAACAAATTTACACTCAGAGCCTTGGTTAAGCTTTAGAAAAGAAAGGAGAGTTCTCCATTGTAGGAACTCCATACTGCGTAGGAAAGAGGAGAGAGGGATCTCTCTCTAGTTCAAGGATGCCAGTGGATGGCAGGATGGCAAGATGATGAGAAACAGCTGGAGTATGTGACCAAGGGGAGAAGATGTGGAGTCACCAAGAGGAAGTCCTAAGAATAGCAATCTACACATCAAAGGGATAGTGCCAGGGCAGTAAAGAGCAAAGGGTAAGTAGGTCCCTGAGTCCCTGGCCGCTCTATTTTTGTAACTCTTTGGTTTGTCCCCCTCTGAAACCTGAGTAAGGGACAGATTTAGTCCTCTTCTAACAGTCCTTTTAACTGGAAATATCAGGGATTGAACCTGAGACCTTCTGCATGCAAACCAGACACCACTGAGCCACAGCCCAACAGTAGTGTGCCCTATGCGAGCCAACCCTCAAGGACAACTTGGAAGCTGTAGTTAGTGCAAAATGCAGATTCCCCTATGTTGACTAGGGTCAATATGAGCACATGACACCTACCCCAAACCAGCTTCCTCGATTGTCTATGACTGATTCTGCACACGTTGGATAATGCACTTTCAATGCACTTTAGCAATCGTTTGGAAGTGGATTTTTTGTTTCACACACGAAAAATTCAGTTCCAAATGTTCTCTAAAGAGGATTGGAAGTGCATTATTCAATGTGTGCGGAATCAGCCTATTTCTATCTGGCTTCAATTTAAAATGCTGGTTCTTACTGTGAAAACTCTCCATGACATGAGACCATCTCTCTACCTACAAACCTGTGCACCGACTGCGCTCTTCTCACCAGCTGTTGCTCACTGTATCCTTGCCCCAGCAGTATGTGGTCCTCCTCAGCGCATGCACAGGCCTTTTCAACTGTATTCATCAGCAGAGTTTTATGGTGTGAGGCAAGGAGTCAATATTTTGATTACCTTTTAATAACAATACTGAATGTTCTAATCTTGCTGTCCAAGCCATTTTTCTTTTCTTTTTTTGAGCTACCTTAAATCCTTCAGGGGAACGATGGGATACAAGGAGTTTAAATAAATAAGCTTCCAATCTTCTCCAGAAGGCCCTCAATAAGGAAACTAAATGCAGTTCCAGGGGGAATCAGCTCCAAAGTTCAGGATGGAAGCCAAGAAGGCCGTTGTGTGTAGATCCCTGCGAGATGTTCCTACAACACAGCCCCTTGGAAACCCTCACAGTGCAAGCTGGAATGTCCAGGTGAAGGCACTTCTCCAGGTACTGTGAAGCCCAGCCAGTAAGTATTTTAAAGGTCAAAACTAGCTGACACAAATTCTCTTTCCCATCATGAGAAAGTGGCAGTTCTTCCAGTTCCTCTCTCTCACCATTACTTGTGTGCTTTTGGATAGATGGTATTTCTGATATTTCATCTATCGACTGCACCAATTCGTAGTCCAAGCCCATCTGCTGTTCTTCCTCCTCCTCAGCCACCACCACTGACAAGGTGCTCAGTTTCTGGCTCAGACTTCGCCCCTCATAGCAGTTGAACAAGCAGGGACACTTGCCTCTCCATGTTGAGTCTCCAGACACTGCGTTAACTGCAGTGTGGACTTCCGTTTGCTGATGGAATTTGGCCACCGCATTTGCTTTAAACCTCTAATTTGCTGCTGGGCTGCAATCTCACAATACGATATAAATTGTAGTTGTTCACTAAGAAACAAGGTGTGCATAGCCAGTCTGGAATTGTTCATGTGCAGCATGGGACAACAGGACACGCAGAGATTTAAATCTCAGCATTACTAGATTAATCCACATACTATATTTCCTTAAAAATATATGCCATCCAGGCTTCTTCAAATCTCACTCTCCTAATACAGCAATCTATATTTCAGACTAAAGAATGATGTTTCAAAAACGATAAGCAGAGAGGGAATTGGATGCAGATTCAAAAGAGAAAGTCAGTAAATGAACATCAAAAGCACAAAGTTTCAGGTGGGTAGCCGTACTGGTCTGCAGTTGAAGAGCAAGATGTGTGTCCCATAGCACCTTAGACCGACTAGATTTCCCTCTACCAAGGTGCCAAAACCTGTCAGATACACCCCAGCATATCTGCCATGATTGGTTCTATGCATAATGCTCTGATCCTCTGAGAATGCATAAAGGGAACTTAGTTGCTACTTGGCTGTTAAGTGCTTATCTTGCATGTGTTTTGCTTTCACTTTCCCGGCCGGCTTGAGAATGTGGCCTTGGAGTGCCAGCCAGAGCCAGTCCTCCCTGAGAATTGTAGTGAACTCATTCCTCCCCTTTCCCTTCTCCCCCAGGCCTGGACCCTTTGCGCCAAAAATAACGGTCTCCCTTTCCCAGGGGTGGGAACGTTCCCCGATAATTAACACTGCTCATACACCTTGCGTCACTTCTGCCAATGACCCTGACTGAGTATCTTGATACTGATATATCTCTTTAATAAAGTAAATTTAACTCTTACAACGGAGTGTCTGCAGTGAAGTGCTTGAAGGATTTATCTGGCAAGACCTGACAAAACCACATCAGGTCTCCATGCTACTAACTTAAACCAGTTTAACTGTAATGGCAGCTGCGTTGAAAACTATGTGTGAAAGCACAACTATCAAGTAGAGATGGGCATGAACAGAAAAAAACTGGAACATGATGTTCGTTGTTCGTTGCCATCCACGAACAGGGACTCATGAACAACCATGAACATGGCCCTGTTCATGAACATGTTCGTGGTTGGCTGTTCATGGGGGCCAGCAGACTCTCCTCCAGCCATCATCCAAGTCAAGATCCCTACTGCACCACTCCCAGAAACCTGACCTGAGCAGGCACCAGGAAAGGTACCAATAATAAATAATAGCTTGGCCCAGAGCCTGGCAGCAGCCCTGGAACTTGAAGGGGTAGATCCCTATCCCATCACACACAAAGAAAATTCAAGCTCCAATGCACTCTCTCTATCAGAATGCCAACAGCAACTCTCTCCCTCCCTCTCCACTGTCTGCAAAGTCAGAGCTGGGAGCCCCCCTCCCCCCTGCTCTTTGCTCCCTTGTTGTAACAAATTTGGAGCTCCACACTTGAAAGGAAGACCTGCCTATCAAGCTAAATTGGGCTTAGATTGGGGTTTCCAGGGCAACAGCAGGAGTTCAGACAGAGTTCAGACAATCCCTGCCTAAGTTGCAAAGGGAATTGATTGCAGGTGCCAGACTGTCTGGCTTGACAAACTGCAACGAAGGAGGCTTGCAATGACCACCTGTTTGTTTAGAATGGGGCCTCACAAACAGCTTGTTCGCGAACAGCAGATTGGGCTGTTTGTGGCCTTTTTTTGTTCGTATTGCCGTTCATGCCCATCTCTACTATCAAGCAGTGTTTCTCAGATGCTTACCCTGAGTTCCTTCATGAAATGATTAATAATAGTAGAAAGGTATTCCTGGAAAGGCATCTTGCTTACCCCTGTCCATTTTACCTGCATTAAGGTAAGGATGTGTTCTAAGGAGCACTTTTGGTTCATGCTGGGTGCCAAGGAGGTCTAAAAAGCCTGACCCAAGACTGCATCCTATAACATGTGCCCAGATTCTTCAAAAGAGGCTGACAAAAACATGAGAGTTCCATGGCAGACAAGTCTAGTGTTCTCTGTGTACTACCCGATTTGATAGAATTCTGGGATTGTAGTTCTGTGAAAGGATGCTACATCAGTAATGGAAAATTCTCAGCAACACCTCAATCAAACTTCCTTTCCCAGAGAAGTTCTCCTTCTAGAGAACTTGCAGAACCCCTATCCATCATCTTCAAGGCCTCCTGGAGGACTGGGGATCTGCCACAAGATTGGAGAAGAGCGAATGTTATCCCAATCTTTAAGAAAGGGAAGAAGGATGACCTGGGAAACTACAGGCCGGTCAGTCTGACTTCTGTTGCTGGGAAGATATTAGAACAGATTTGAAAGGGATCAATCTGAAAGCATCTGAAGGACCACTCAGAGATCCGGGGAAGTCAGCATGGTTTTGTTCCTAACAGATCTTGCCAGACCAACCTGGTTTCCTTCTTTGATCGAGTGACCAGCTTACTGGATCGGGGGAACTCTGTTGACATGATTTACCTGGATTTGAGTAAAGCTTTTGATGAGGTCCCCCATGACATTCTGATGGGCAAACTGGAAGACTGTGGACTGTACTATAGGACAGTTCGGTGGATAGGGAACTGGTTAGAGGACCGCACTCAAAGACTGGTGGTCAACGGTGTTTCTTCAGATTGGAGGGAGGTGTCCACTGGGGTGCCGCAGGGCTCGGTTTGGGGCCCGGTACTTTTCAATATTTTTATCAATGATCTGGATGAAGGAGTGGAAGGGCTGCTCATTAAATTTGCTGATGATACCAAATTGGGAGGAGTAGCAAACACCCAAGAAGATAGAATTAAAATTCAACAAGACCTGAATACTCTGGAGAAATGGGCAGCTGTGAATAGGATGCAATTCAACAAAGACAAGTGCACAGCATTACATCTGGGCCACAAAAATGGGAAGCACAAATGCTGGATGGGGGGATACACTTCTGGGCAGTAGTATATGTGAAAGGGATCTTGGGGTAAGAGTGGACTGTAAACTAAATATGAGCAGTCAGTGTGATGCGGTGGCAAAAAAGGCTAATTCAATCTTGGGTTATATCAAAGGGGCCATAGCATCAAAATCGCAGGAGGTCATAGCCCCTCTCTATACTGCCTTGGTCAGGCCACACCTGGAGTATTGTGTGCAGTTCTGGAGGCCTCACTTCAAAAAGGATGTGGCCAAAATCGAGAGGGTGCAGAGGAGAGTGACGAGAATGATCAGGGGTCTGGAGACTGAGCCCTACGAGGTAAGGCTGAGGGCCTTGGGAATGTTTAGTTTGGAGAAGAGGAGGTTGAGGGGGGACATGATTGCTCTCTTTAAATATTTGAAAGGCTGTCATTTGGAGGCAGGCAAGGAGCTGTTCCAGTTGGCAGCAGAGGGTAGGACCTGAAGCAGTGGTCTTAAATTACATGCACAAAGGTACCGGCTGGATATTAGGAAAAACTTTTTCACGGTCAGAGTAGTTCAAAAGTGGAATCAGCTGCCTAGGGAGGCGGTGAGCTCCCCTTCACTGGCAGTTTTCAAGAAGAGGCTGGATGAATACTTGTCAGAGATGCTTTAGGCTGATCCTGCACTGGGCAGGGGGTTGGACTAGATGGTCTGTATGGCCCCTTCCAACTCTATGATTCTATGATTCTATGTCAGATTAAATAATCCACCTTTAAAATATTGCAGTATACATAAATATGTCTCTCAGGGAACCAAGATAGAGATAATTCAAATTATGATATTCCTCATTACTATGTATGGATGTAAAAGTTGGACAGTGAAGAAGGCTGACAGGAAGAAAATTGATTCATTTGAAATGTGGGGCTGGAGGAGACTTTTGCAGATGCCATGGACAGCCAAAAAGACAAGTAAGTGGTTCTAGATCAAATTAAGCCTGAATTCTCCCTAGAAGCTAAAATAACAAAACTAGGGCTATCGTACTTTGGTCACATCATGAGAAGACAAAATTCTCTGGAAAAGTCAATAATGCTTGGAAAAGTGGAAGGCAGTAGGAAAAGAGGAAGATCTAAAACCATATGGCTTGACTCAGTAAAAGAAGCCATGTCCTCCAGTTTGCAAGGCCTGAGCAAGTGTGTTAATGATAGGACGTTTTGGAGGTCTTTCCTTCATAGGGTCGCCATAGATTGGAGGCGACATGACGGCACATAATACACACGCATAGACATGACCTGTTAGCTGAGGTGCAAAGAGTGTGGATTTATATTTTCTCTGTCACCACTTTTATATTGTGGCAAAGAGAAGATGATGGGGGAAGGAGATTTCTGCAGTAACTGCCCTCTGGAGTTACAGCTGTCCATTCAAGGTTCAACTGTAACCTTTTCACCACAGCTGACGGGTTTACTGCTTAGGCTCCAGGCCACTCCTTTAACTCAGAGATTCTGGTCATAGAACCTGTACTCAAAAGTTAGATTTGACAGGCCCCTAATAGGACGCTTGTTTATTTCCCTAAAACAAGTGTCCTACTGTTATTCACAGCTGCCGAATCTCTGGGAGGAAAAGTATCTCTTTTCCCTTCTTAATCTGAAACTGGCTCACTCCTTCCCATCCAATGGCATTTCAAGGGCTCTGAATGGCTAACAGTAACTTGGATTTGCATAAGGTTTAAATGTAGCCACTAGAAAAGAGGAGCAAGCCGCCCGGGGATGTCAGAAATGTAACATAAACGCAAACTAATTTAAATCTAATATAATATCAAAGTGCAATCATGCTTCAAGTGCACATCATATAATCTATGTAATGCAATACCATAAATACAGTCCTATATCCTATATAATGCAATACAATAAATACATAAGATAGCATCAATATCTAAACCAATCTTGAATAAATATAAATAAAATCACAGTCACAAGAAGTCTTCAAGACCAACTTCATCTACCAGTCTTTCGGTGTTCCTTTAAGAAGTGAAGATAAAGAGAAGGTAAGTAAGTGTAACATCAAAGAACATTCACTGATGGTTTTTTGTTCTATATTTTCTATTTTTGCAGATGTTTGCCTTCCAGATGGGTGGACATGTACCCGGGTCCAGTTCTGGAACCCAAATGAAACAAAGTGCCCAATGGGTTTGCCAGCGTGTTTATCATCCCATTTTGAACCACACTTCTTCAAGGGCAGAAAAACTTTTCAGTGGTAGATCACTATAATAAAAGCACATATAGAGCACATCTCATTCTCCTATTCATTCATAAAAATTATTCATTCATCGTTCTTCCAAAAGTATATTCACTGTTCTATAAGTAGCTACATTTTTAACACCAAGTTGGCCATATGTTTGACAGTCAGATGCTGTGGTGTGACATCATGTACCACCATTTTTAAATTTAGTCTGGGAGTTAGAAACAGTTGAGAATTAGGCTGTGTTTGCTTTAAAAATGGTGATACATGATGTCATGCCACGGTGCCTGACTGTCAAACATATGGCCAACTTGGTGCTGACACCAACCAATAGACAGCTAGTTTCCAAGGTGCTGGCCCAATGCCATCATGGATCCCAGTTCTGCACAAAATTAGGCCAACAGCAGATTTTCTTCATTGGCATTCAGATAAACCCAGGTGCATATGAAGGGCGTCCCAAGCCCTCCGTCTTGTAGTTTTTCACCTCCAGAAGCATCTTCCATTACCACAAACATGTCACTAGACCCTTCCTTATTGAGACAGGTGGAGTACGATTTCTTCTCTCCCATTCTAGTATCTGTCCTGAAATTAGTGTTATATGTCCTTTTATTTATTTACCTTCTCGTAGCTTCGCCACATCCTGTTCAGCACTGGCTTGCTTTATTGCCTGCTGGCAACCCATTGTACCTTAATCTGGGACTCCTTTGCTTTCTACCTTATGTCCTGTTCCCTTCTATCCTGTTGCATCTTCTGGTCCCAATTTGGGCAACCCCCTCACTTATCTTCTCTCTCTGGATTGGTTTGCTCTGGACTAGCCCACTGGAAGGAATACAATGTGGAACAGAGGTAACTTCCAGTGCCATCCTGAGCAGAGATACACCCTTCTAAAAGTCTTTTGAAATCAATGGGTCTAGAAGGGTGTAACTCTGCTTAGGATTGTCCTGTTAATTGGGTATCTTCCTTAAAGTAATACAGTCACTGATTAGTCTATGCAAGTGAATGGTTTTTATTGGTTTATATCTTGCTTTTCCCTACCAATTGATTATTTTCTAATCTGTATCTTGGTTAGAATAAGAAAGTTGCTTGCTAGTTAGGTGTTTGTCTCCCTTCCACCTTTTCTTTATTCAAGATTTATTGTGCCATGCTGGGAGTTATGTAAACAACAAACACAAATGCCCTCTTTTACTCCAGGGCTCAAGTTTTGGGTTTGGCAGGACTGACACAGGAATTGATTTTGGTATCTCAGATTCTAGCCCAACCACTATGACACCCTCGCTCTCAAAATTCCTAACTGGCCAAAAAATGAAGAGCTATTTTGGGTTCCATTGAGGCCTCTTATAATCTTTTTAAAAACTTGTTAAGATATGAAATAAACACACACACACACACATGCCCCAACATAGGCCGTTTTCACACTGCTTACCAGCCATGGAACATCATGCCGAGCTCCCCGAACCACAGCGTCTTCCTGGCATGATTTCATGCGAGAACGGCAGTTCTCAATATTGCAACCTGTTTTTGAAACTCTTTTCTGTTTTAAATGCAGTTTGCAATACAGTATGAGGATTTGGGGGAAGAGGAAGTGAAGACCAAAAAAGAAAAAAAAAGTCTGAACATTCCTTGGGATCATGGAACCAACTCCAAGACCTTTGCACTATCTTTCTATTTTTATGTGAAGCTTTCATAGCAGCGGATTTTGTTTTGTGTTCCTTCTCCCTTACCTTTGAATTTTGTTCTATAAAACCACGTGTTCCAGCACACAGTTCTCTTCCTTGGTCCAGTGAGAAAACTTAGATCCTTGCTTTGCTTTTTCCACATAGACAAGCCACTTTTGCCATGCTGTTGCATCCAGGTCAATATTAGGAGTAGAGATGAGCATGAACCGAAATACGACTGAAAAACCCCACGAAACAGGCTGTTTTGGGATTCCCGAACCAGGGTTTGTGGAAGTTCCAGAACTTCCACAAACTTTATACTGGTTCGTTGGGTCGTATTTACAGGGGTAGTTTAAATGGCCATTTCCCCGGGGAAAATGGCCATTTAAACTGCCTGAACCCCCAGGGAAATGGCCATTTAAACTGCCCTTTAAGGGACCTGCAAGGGCAGGTCCCCCAGCTGATAGTTTAAAGGGCTGTGACAGGTCCTTTTAAACTGCCCAAACCCCAGCCCCCCTACCCCCCTACCCCCTCACCCCCCCAGCCCCAGCCCCAGCCCCACACTTACCTTGAGGACTCTTGCTGCCCACGGTGTCCTCCCACTCCTCCTATAAGGGGTGACAAGGCCATTTTCAGCCTCCTCCGCCCCTGCACAGGCCCACAGAGGGATGGAGGAGGCCAAAAAAGGTCTTTTTGCCCCTCAAATGTCTGCACCATGTGCCGCCATTTGAGGGGCAGCAAAGCCATTCTTGGCCTCCTCCATCCCTCTGTGGGCCTGTGGAGGGGCAGAGGAGGTCAAAAATGGCCTTGCCACCCCTCGTGGGAGGAGAGGGAGAACCCCACGCCACAGGGGGAGGTAAGTGTGGGGCTGGGGCAGGGATTAGGGCTGGGGGTGGGGTGGGGGAGTGGGGGTGGGGGGTTAGGGCAATTTAAAGGGCCCTGCCACTGGCAGGTCCCTTTAAACTATCAGCTGGCAGTAAGTGGGGGGATCCCCCCCTGCTGCCTGCCTGCTGATAGTTTAAAGGGACCTGCTGCTTGCAAAGCAGAAAAGGGCCCATTAAACAGTTAAATGCCCTTTCCCTGCTGCTTCTAAGAGGCCGGAAAGGGGCATTTAAACCCCACGAACCATGAACTGGATCATAAATGGCCCCAGTTCCATGCCAGTTCATGGTTTTTGGTCTGTTAAAATCCATGAACCACAATCTCATGGTTCGGGTTTTTTTGGGTCCATGCCCATGTCTAATTAGGAGCACTTTCCCATTTTTGCAAAGATTTAGATGCAGCAAACAGATTCACCATAAAAAGTACATAAACCTTTAAGAAGAAGTGACATGAGTATTAAAATCCAGATGAAACATAAACATACACAGCTAGCATCACAAAAATGAAATTACTTCACCGTTGTTTTTTATTGTCTGTGTATTGACCATGAAAGTGAACTGCTCGTCGCCGCATGTTCAATTTGTTCCTGGAAACTTCCTTAAATCAAATTTAAAATGTTTGAAGATTCCTCAGGAGAAGAAATAAAAATAAATAGCCAAGCAAAATTGTTTGGAAGTGTCCAGTCAACAGTCATCAGATCTGACAGACAGAACAAGACATTTAGAGAACAATGAACGATCTTCTCTTGTTCACTCTGGCAATATACTTGGAGAGATTTGTTTTTCTTCCCATAAAGAGGATTGAACAATACATCTATTTTTGTGCAATGGAAGCCCATCACCCTCGTTCAGAAAACATGAGTGTTAGAAATCGTAATGCGCACCTAAGAAAACCTGTGTTTTTCAAATCCAGATTTCAGGAGGGGCATAAATACCAGTATTCAGGTCCCTCAATACCATTTTGCGATTTGAGTTTGGGTTTTTTTCTGGGATCCTGGGTTCCATTATTGGAGTTTTTCCCCACAGTAAGAATAAATGGCCTGGCTGCAGGCACCTTGTTCAGGAGCCCACAGAATTGGACCCCTGGGTCCAATCTCTCTGAACTTGGGGGGGGGTGTCTTTGGAGGACAGTCAGGAATAGGTCCCCTAAAAATTTGGTGGATTTTGCTTGCAAAATGCCACCCCCAGCCCCCTGGATAGCCCCTAGGTAGTTTTTCCCATAGGAAATAAGGGGAAGGCTGGGGAAACCTACTTTGGGGGGGCCATAAAGTGGCCCCTGGGTCCAATCTCCCTGAAACCTGGGGGAGTCCTTAGGGGGCTGAACTAGAGAATTAATTTTGTATTCAGAGAATACTGGATTTTCCCCCCTGTACACACCCCTAATCTGGCCACTTCTGTCCTATGGGAACCCTATGAATGAAAGACCTCCAAAACATCCTATCATTAACAGCCTTGCTTCAATATTGCAGACTGGAGGGTGTGGCTTACTGTATTGAGTCACGCTATCTCATTTTGCATCTTCCTCTTTTCCTGTTGCCTTCCATCTTTCCTAATATTATTGTCTTTTCCAGAAAGTCTTATCTTTTCATTATGTGACTGAAGTATGATAGCTTCAGTTTTGTCATTTAAGCTTCTAGGGAGAATTTAATCTAGAAACTACTTCTATGTATTTTTGGCCATCCAAGGTATCTGCAAAACTCCTCCATCACTGCATTTCAAATGAATCCATTTTCTTCCTGTTAGCTTTCTTCACTGTCCAACTTTCACATCCATACGTAGCATTGGGGGAAATATCATATTGTGAATTATCTTGATCCCCAGCAACACATCCTTATCCTTGAGGATCTTTTCTAATTCCCTCACCGCTGCCCTTCCAAGTCTCAATATCCTTCTGATTTCTTAGTTGCAGTCTCCCTTTTGGTTGATGATTGAGCCAAGGAATAGAAAATTTTTAACCATTTCAATTTCTTCATTGTCAATCTTAAAATTCTGTAATTCCTCCAGGGTTTTTTCCAGCTGGAATGAGGTGGAACAGAGTTCCAGCAACTCTTGAAAATGGTCACATGGCTGGTGAGCCCGCCCCCTGATCTCCAGACAGACGGTTGTTTAGATTGCCCTCTGCACCACGGCGGGCAATCTAAACTCCCCTCTATCTGGAGATCAGGGGGCGGGGCCACCAGCCATGTGACCATTTTCTCTGAGGGCACACACGCATGTGGTACCAGGGGCACCACCTCCTGTCAAGCGTTGCCCCCTGTGCTGGCAACCTACTGAGTTCCACCTCCTCTTTTCCCAGAAAAAAAACCCCTGAATTCCTCCATAGTAATTATTTTTGTCTTCTTGATGTTCAGATATAATCATGCTTTGGCACTTTCTCTAATAATTGTTTCAAGTTGTCACTATTTTCTACCAGTAATGTGATGTCATCTATTTCTCTCAAATTGTTAATGTTCCTTCCACCAATTTTCATGCCACCTTCTTCCAAATCCAGTCCGACTTTCCTCATGAATGTATTCTGCATATAGGTTGAACAGACAGGGAGACTGTATTCATCCTCAACTGACACCTTTGCTAATTAGAAACCACTCTGTTTCCCCATATTCTGTCCTACAGTAGCCTCCTGTCCGGAGTACAGGAGGCGCATCAACACAATCAAATGTTGTGGCACACCTATTTCTTTTAACACCATCCGTAGCTTTTCATGATCCACACAGTCAAAAGCTTTGTTGTAATCTATAAAACACAGGCTGATTTTCTTCTGAAATTCTCTAGTAGGCTCTATTAACCATCATAAATTTTGCAATGTCATCTCTAGTGCCTCTTCCTTTTCTGACTCCAGCGTGAACATTTGGTATTTCTTGTTCCATATATAGTAAGACTCTTCATGGTAAACATTTGAGTAACACTTTGCTTGTATGGGAAATTAATCTAATGTTCAGATAATTGCTGCACTCTTTGGTATCTCATTTTTCTGGAACTGGAATATAGATCGAACATTTCCAGTCTAAGAGATATAGTTGGATTTCCCCGGGATTTTTTGGAATCGATGTTTGCTATTCTGTAATCCAGAAAAATGTTTCTGCTGATCAGAATATACTCTTTAAAAAAAACCCTTATTGGTATTTGTGGGGTACATTTTCAGACCAGACATAACAATGTGCACATCCCTAGTTATAAAGATTAACTTGATATCCGAAAGAGTAGTAGCCCTAGATCAATGGTATAGTGTAACTTCGCTGCACTATAACAAATACATAGAGTTCCATTCCCCCCAAAATTCTGATTTTTCTCCTTGACTGACCGACCAACCGCTCAGTCAGTCGGTCGGTCGGTCCGTCCGTCAATGAATTTATTTTGATACAGAATCAGCTACGGAGGGTAAAAGAAGAATAGAATAAAAAACAACAAAAATAAGAATAGAGAGGGGCATGTGCAGTGCGACAAGCGCAGAACTGTGGGCACAGGTTGTAGAGGGGCAAAGGGATGGTACCTTTCTCCATCAAGGAAATCAGTTATTGAGGTTCATTCAACCGCTTGCGTATCCCATATGCCCAAGGGCAAAATTTGGCAATTTTGTTAGTTATCTTCTGGGAAGAGTTTGCAAGAAGGAGGGAGATATAATGCCATGCTCAGGGCTAGGGGTGCCTGTCCCAGGCACTGGGACGCCAAGGTGGCTCACCAGTTGTACAGGCAGTCCCACAGAGGGCAGGTAAGTGATAGGCTGAAAGCCAAGCGGAGGTCAAGAGCCAAGAGATCAGTCCAACAGAGGAGCGGGCAAGTAAAAGTCAAAGGTGAAGCCGAGGTCAGAATCCAAGTGTTCAATCCAAGGGAGGGCAAGGTACAAGGAAGGATCACAAGCTTCCAGGCTCAGAGCTGCTGGTTGCAGGAGTGGTAAACAAAGCTGCTCCTTTTATGCTCAGGTTTGGGTAAGAGAGCAAGGGTAGGTGTTGTCTCTTTGCCTGATTGCAGCGCCTTGCTCTCTGAGATCAGCTCTGTCCGACGCTGAGCCTGTAAGTGTGCACTCTTGCACCTTCCCCAAACAGCCTCCCTTGCCCAGTTCCTCCACCTTGAGGTCGGCTCAGGAGGCTCGGGTCTCCTGGGTGCCAGTTCCTCCTCCTCTCTGCACATGTCCTCATCCTCAACAGTTTCTCCAGAGGGCCCTGGCTGCACTGCCTGCTGCTCCATCAAAGGCTCCTCTGGTGCCACGACCAGATCTGCTGCCGATTCTGCTGGCTCCTCCAGCCCCTCGTCTTCTGAGGAGGACTCGCCAGTGGATGGTAAGGAGCCTGGCCAAGGCTGGCCCACAACACATAATGTTGTTCAGATTTCCTGGTAAAGTTGATAAGAAGTTGACAATCTATATAGTGAGATCCAATGTTATTGTAGACTGGGCAATGTAGCAGAATATGTTCGATAGACTCTACTTTCCCTGTATGGCATGGAGAGAGCAGTTGAAAGAGTGGAATATGAGGGTATCTGCCTTCCAGGAGGGCTGAAGGTAAAGTGTTGAAGTGTGCAAGGGTAAAGGATCTCTAATATTTTGAGATCTCAAGGGATCTAAGACAATCTGCTGGTTGGAAATATTTGGCATGCTGCAGAATTGTTGAGTATTGCTGTATCTGTGCCGTATCTGATTGTAGGGGTATGATCCCAGAGCTGCTGTTTGATTGCTTCTTTTGCTTTTTGGTACCCAAGATGCAATAAGGCTTGGGAGAAAGACCATGCTCCTGGAGTTTCCCCTGAATTGCTCTTTGCCATGTTGGGTGGTGACTATCAACAAGAATCAAAGGTGCTAGACCCACCAGATTGAAGATGAGTTTTAGCCAATAAGTGGATGCAAGTAGCCACATATGGGTACCCAAGGGGATTATCCCAGTCTCTAAACTAAGGAGGGCATTCAGAATACACCATGGGACTCCAAGGATTTTTCATAGGGACTTGTACTGCTTCCAGTGGGCACCTCTCTTTGTAGATACTGAGCTGGGAGCCATATAAGAGCTGAAATATAACCTTTCCTTGGAAGACCTTGATTGCTGCAGGACAAAGGAGGAACCTTTTGTGAAGTAGAATCATAGAATGGCGGAGGATGCTCTATGGGCAGTCTCTGTGGTGTACAATGCTTGAGCTCTCCAGTGCCCAGATGCCTGGAAGACTATTCCAAGATACTGAAAGATTTTGGTTTGTTCAATGTTATGGCCCTCTATTTGCCATCTATGGGTTCTATGTTTTTTTTTTGGTGAAAACGAGGACTTTTGTTTTGGGGTAGTTTATCACAAGCTGCTCCACATTGCAGTATATGGTGAAGGCACGGAGTGTTCTCCTGAGGCCCACTTGTGAATGAGATAGGATGACAGTATCATCTGTGTATAGTAAGGCGAGAACCATTTTGTCAGCAAGCTTTGGTGAATGGAAGCTTGGATTTCTTAGATGTTGCACCAAGGAGTTGATACAGTAGTTGAAAAGTAGAGGGCCAGGATACAACCCTGCTTGACTCCTTCATCCAGTGGGATCTTATTGGAGAGATGGCCTTGAGAGAGTACATCTTACTTTTAGAGAGTTTCTTTCATGCAGTGAGCAAATAAGAATGTAGATTCTTTGGTCTGTTGAGGAGTTCTCAAGCTTTGCCCAGAGCCTATTCCTGGAGATACTGTCAAATGCTGCTTTGAAATCCACAAAAGCAGCAGAGTGCTCCATTTGGCTTAGAGCTGTACTTCTCCTCAAGATGTTGCAAAATCAAACACTGGTCTATTGTGGAATGGCCAGCTGTGAAACCTGCTTGCTCATCCATCAGTATGTTTTCTCGATCTAACCATTCAAGGAGTTTCCAGTATAAGTATCTTGAATATAATTTACTAATGACATTGAGATTAATTAGTTAGTAGTTGGCGGGATTTGATTTTTCCCCTTCTTGTAAATTGGAACAATGATTGCAAGGCCCCAGTCTGAGGGAATGTGGGCCGACTGGTTAATGTGGGTAAAGAGTGCAGCAAGCATTTGGGCCTACCAGTCAATGTTGCATTTTATCATCTCAGGGGATATCATATTATTTCCAGGAGCCTTGCCAGATCTCAATTGATTTATTAGTTTTTTAACTTCATTGACCATTGCCAGTGGCCATGCTGAGAGATTTTGTAATTGGATTTCCAAGGAGGTATGTGGGTCTGTTTCAGACAAATAGAGTGTGCGGAAGTGAGATTCCCAAAGCTGGGGAGAGATATTGCAACTTATCCTTGGGGGCTCTGTATGCCAAAAGGTTGCCGAGTGATTTGAATTAGAAGCTTGGATCACCCGATTCCAGGAGTCTCTTTGTTTTTTCTTCACTAGCAGGTTTTTGTAGCAGTGTTTTAAGATTTTAAGCTCTGGGGGGATTTTGGATGCATTCCTTCATCTCTACTGTTGGAATTTGGCCACTAGATGGTTTTCCACTGCATGGCAGTCTGCATTGAACCAGCTCTTTGATTTGTTTTTCCTTGTTGGTTGAGTGTTTTGGTCATGAGGTCCCCTTAGGATAGTTTTGTGTCCAGCCAAGAATGAATCATTAAGATGAGGTAATCACGGTGTCTGTGGCATTCACTGAGACCATAGTGTTTTGAAGCTGAGGTAAAATATTTTTGGTATTGATGATCCACTTTCTCAGACCAGATTAACCTTCTATAGCTCAGTACAGGCTCTAGTTCGGCATTGAGTTGTTCAAAGATACGCTTTGGTGGATTACGGATTTGAGCTCCAAAGTGATTGAGAGATTTTTCTGCTCAAAAAGCATGCCACTTCAGTGACAATCAGGCCCAAGTGGGGGGAGGACAGGACAGGAACACGTGCTTCTCCTAAGCAGGCCACAGTCCTACTTAAAAATATGCTGAGGAAACCTTTGTCAGAAGAGAGTTCTGCCATTGTACTTCTGTAGGCATTATAAACTCCTGTCTTAGATATAGTCAGGGCTTTTTTTCAGCAGGAATGCAGTGGAACGGAGTTCCGGAACCTCTTGAAAATGGTCACATGGCCAGTGACCCCACCCCCTGATCTCCAGACAGAGGGGAGGGCAATCTCAACTTCCCTCTGCCTGGAGATCAGGGGGTGGGGCCACCAGTGATGTGAGCATTTTCTCCGAGGGCAACCCACTAAGTTCTACCACCTCTGTTCCCAGAAAAAAAGCCCTGGGTATGGTTGTCAACTTCCAGGTGATGCCTGGAGATCTCCCAGAATTACAGCTGCTCTGGACTACAGATATCAGTTCCCTTGAAAAACAAAATGGCTCCCTCAGCATTATACCTTGCTGAGATCCCCTCCTCCCCCAAATTCTGTTCTCCTCAGGCTCCACCCCCAAATCTCCAGGAATCTCTCGGAGCGGGCAATCATCATCTCAGAAAACAAACAAAAACTTTTTAAAGGCTGTTAAAATGAAGAGACTAAATTAGCCTGACCTCTCAGCCCAGCTTCAGTACAGCAGTACGCTGTTGTTTAGACTACTCAGTCACAAGAGTTTAGATTTTCTATTTCTGTCAGAAAGTTCTGAAAGAAATCAAGGGGCCTCTCCCCACCCCCTGCCATTATTTGCCTGCATATGAATTAGAAGCAATCAATTGCACTAAGCAGCATCCAGTTTATATTGAAAGGAAACGTATTAAATTGTTGAGATTTTTGAAAGAAACAGATTTACAATCCGTCCCACTGCAATTTTCCTCCGAACAAAAGGGTTTGGCTTCTCTCTGCTTGTTCAGTTCCTCTTGTATCATCAGCAACAGCAAACTTCTTTGTTAGGTATGTTAAGTAGATGTGCTATGTTTCTCCTGGAAAAGAAAAACCTTAATGAATAAAGAAAATTACAGCCGTTTCTAATTTCTCATACTATGCATTTCTGCAGATTCAACTGAACCTGGTGAAATATCTGAAAAGCCTCTGCTTTTCCATGTGTACATTTCTCTATTCCTCTGTTCTTCCGTGTGTATGTACTGCCATCTCATGCTTCTATGAGACATAGCACTTGCTTCCACGCACAGGTGACACTTTCTTTCTGCTGGCCCAATATTTGTGCTATTGCTGATTCAAGCTCACTTACTGTCACCATGTAACAAAAGGCAGGGTTGCCAACCTCCAGGAAGAGCCTGAAGCTCTTCCAGAACTACTGCTGATCTCCAGTCTTACAGAGATCTGTCCTCCTGCAGAAAATAATTTCAGGTGGATAGCCATGTTGTCCTGTAGTAAAAGACCAAGGTTCAGGTCCAGTAGCACCTTAAAGACCAACCAGATTTCCAGGCTGTGATAGCCAGTTTGGTGTAGTGATTAAGAGTGACGGGACTCTAATCTAGAAAACCAGGTTTGATTCCCCACTCCTCCACTTGTAGCCAGCTGGGTGACCTAGGGTCAGTCACAGTTCTTCTAGAGCTCTCTCAGCCCCACCCACCTCACAGGGTGATTGTTGTGAGGATAATACTAACATACTTTGTAAACCACTCTGAGTGGGTATTAAGTTGTCCTGAAGGGCGGTATATAAATTGATGTTGTTGTTGTTGTTGTTGTTGTTGTTGTTGTTGTTGTTGTTGTTGTTGCTGCTGTTGTTGTTTTGAGAGTCAGAGCTCCATCAGAAAAATAGCTGTTTGGGAGGGTGGATTCTATGGCAAATTGCCCCATTGAGGTCCATTCCCTCCCCCTGCCCTCTTCAGGCTTCACCCCCTATGTCCAGGAATTTTCCAGTCTGGAGTTGGAAACTGATGCAATCCCTGGCAATAACTTATGCAGTAAGGCATTTGCAGTTGTGAAATACACAGATAAGATGTGGCAGATCTGCAACTGAATCTACCAGTAGCTTTCATTTTCTTTTATACCAGCTACAAAGGGATAGCAGATCGAGTTTGGGCTGGGACTGCAATGTTGAGGCAGGGGAATTTACAGTGAAATCCTAAGAAGACTTACTCCAATCTAAGCCTATTGATTATAATGGGCTTAAACTGGAGTGACTCTGCTTAGGATTTCACCATTAATCTCTCTAGTCCATGCCTTTTTTGCAGACAGAAATTCCTCTCTTCCCTTCCCCCCAACCTGAGTTCAATCAGAACTCCTCTCAACCCTTCCCTCACAACCTGAGTTCAATCCTGGCAGAAGCCAGGTTCAAGGAACTGGCTCAAGGTTGACTCAGCCTTCCATCCTTCCGAGGACAGTAAAATGAGTACCCAGTTTCCTGGGAGTAAAGTGTAGATGCCTGGGGAAGGCAATGGCAAACCACCCCATAACAAGAGTTTGCCAAGAAAATGTCGAGATGTGATGTCCCCCCATGGCCTAGGGAAGAGAGGAGAAAACCCCAAGAGGCTGCTAGGAGGACAGAATTGATGGGTGACTGGTAGAGCAACAGAGGAAGCAGTTGGAAATCTCCTGGATCCCAGAGCAATGTCAAACCGTCAGCAGTTATCAAGGTAAAGGAGGGCCACCCCACTTATAGAATAGTAGGTGAGGCAACAAGAGTTCCGGTTGTATTTGTGGTTACCTTTAGACTTTTCTTAAAGAACTTGTTATGAGGTGTCATAGGGTGTGTCCTTTCTTATAACAAGAAGGACTATACCTTTTTCTGGTGGACAGAAAAGGTAACCCAATGAGCAAAGAAAGGCTTAATGGGCAGAGAGCCATTGATGAAATAAGCTCCCTAACTGGACTTTTCAGGAACCAGTGTCTTGTGTGGCAAGCAAACTGCTGGCCAAGGGCTGGGATTGTATCCCCTGATTCCCATTAAGGATAACCAACCAAAGAGGCCCCTCCCTCAAGCAACCTGCCTACATACAGGCCGCAGTAACAGAAATTCATCCAAGCTATAGCAATTAGCCTACATGCTGTGTTAACAGCTTGGTATTGGCCCACTAAAATAGCGGAGGATAGTTCTTGCCTACTGATCAATGTCTAACAAATAAGTCAATGGGAGCTTAAAAATGACCTATGTTTGTATCATCAGTAGAGATGGGCACGTACAGGGAAAAAAAGAACATGATGTTCATTGTTCATTGCCATCCATGAGCAGGGACTAATGAACAACCATGAACATGGCCCTGTTCACAAACATGTTCGTGGGGGCCAGCAGGCTCTCCTCCAGCCACCATCCAAGTCAAGATCCCTACTGCACCACTCCCAGAAACCTGACCTGAGTAGGCACCAGGAAAGGTACCAATAATAAATAATAGCTTGGCCCAGAGCCTGGCAGCAGCCCTGGAACCTGAAGAGGTAGATCCATATCCCACTATACTCTCTCTATCAAAATGCCAACGGCAACTGTCTCTCCACTGTCTGCAAAGCCAGAGCTGGGAGCATCCCTCCCCTCTGCTCCCTTGTAACAAATTTGGAGCTCCACACTAGAAAGGAAGACCTGCCTATCAAGCTAAATTGGGCTTAGATTGGGGTTTCCAGGGCAACAGCAGGAGTTCAGACAGAGTTCAGACAATCCCTGTCTAAGTTGCCAAGGGAATTGATTGCAGGTGCCAGACTATCTGGCTTGACGAACAGCAAGACGAACAGCAACGAATGAAGTTTGCAATGACCACCTGTTCACTTAGAATGGGGCCTCATGAGCAGCTTGTTTGTGAACAGCAGATTGGGCTGTTCGTGGCTTTTTTTTTTGTTCGTATTGCTGTTCATGCCCATCTCTAATCATCAGGGGTAACACAAAAAATCCTCACAGTATTTCGCTCAGCTCACCTGTATGACTTTGCAGGTATGCAGAAATAGTGCAAAAAGTGTCACAACCCTTGAGTAGAAATGAAACTGCATTCCAGCCTGCATCCAGTCCCACTTTTCCTCCACTTGTGTTCAAGCCATCTTCTCAGCTTATTTCTTTGGCCCAAGCTTCTCAATAAATCAAGTAATCAACATGGTCTCTGTGACAAGGAAGAGTCTTATAGCAGTGATCATGTGAACCTCACATTTCATTTCCTGATTGCAGAAATCAACCAGATCACGAGCTCTAAGCTGGATCAGCAGAGCAGTCAAGAATCCTAGACTCACCACCTCTGGAGGTGGGCCATCCTAACAGGTCCTCCAGTCTTACTAAATAATGGGTTGTTCCATGAAAAGGAAGTAGAATTTTTCCCTAAATAAACCACCTGACACAACACCTGAACAGTAGAGCAAACTGAGAGCATGAACTGCCACATGTATGGAAAAATATGGAAGCCATGAACTCCTGAGCCAGCCTTGACAGGGATATTGGTCACAAAGAACAACTGCCCCCCAATAACCTCAACACCAAATCTGAGACCACTCCCAAGAGATACTGTCCAGACTGAAGCTATAGTTTAAATTGCAGGTTAAGCTAAGCAACTCACTACAAAGGAAAGATTGCCATATATCTAGAAAAGAGCTGGCTCAATTTACCTGTGCAAATGTAAACATGGAAAAGCTGCAAGTGATATTGGGCTGATGTTACGACAGGAGTGACCAAACTGCCAAGGTGACCGTTAATGAGACTCGTCAACCAACTGTATCCTTGGTGGTCGAGACATTCCTATCGGGACATCAGTCCAACAACTTCAAATTGCAGGTGTCCTACTTGCTCAGCTGATTCTTTTATTGCAGCACTTAGCCAGTACATTTACCATAAAAATTTAAGTGCACATTTTACAACCATTTGAACATGGAACATATGAATATATACAGTTTAAAAACATAATTTCCTAATATCTATCAAAATTTGTAAAAACCAGGAAGTCAGCATAGTTCTAAACAAGCAACCAAAATGGAGGTCTACACTCTAATGGGCTTTAACAACCAGAGCACAAAATTTCGCTATCTGGTGTAGTGCAGTAAAATCTGAGTTTGACAACAGTTTCTCTAATTTGTTCTTATCCGAATGTTCTGAGATACCTTCCAGAAAGGGAATAATAAATCTTATACGTGCTTCCTTATAGAGAGGGCAACTCAGGAACACGTGTTCCTGGGTTTCAACCTCCCCAAGTATACAAGGGCATATCTCTCATTCCAAGGAATCTTCTTAAATCTGCCATCCAGAACAGCAGAGGGTAAGGCAGAACATCTGGCCAAAGTAAGCGCTATCCTGAGTTTATTTACCTCCAGAATGAATAAGTAAGGAGCAGGTGCAGAAATATATCTGTTACTAGGAGGAGCTATAAAAGCTGGAGTGCCCTGTAAGTCAGATTGTTGTTCAATATCATCGATCCTTTGCCTAACCATTTGCCTTGCTTGATCGCTTTCCATCATGAGAAGCACTTGAGGGAAAAATCCTATTGCCATAATTTTCTGTCTAGTGACAATCATCCACTTAGACTGGAAATCATCGGTTAAGATTACTGGTAATAAACCGCAAGGGATTGAATTTATCCTTATCCATAGGAAAATGGAGTGCAGGGTGATCTTTGCTTCAACTTTCTGCATGCCAGTCTCAAGGTGAACCATTGCATTAGAAACACACTTTGGAACTTGAAGGACCGCTCTCAAAAATTTCGATTGAACTAACTCTAAAGGTGCAAAACAAGAAGTTGGTGGTCCAAGGAGTGACCCGTATAGCATCTGAGTTAGTGATTTGGCCCTAAACAATGTTATGGCCTCCGGCACAAAATATCCCCCTGAAGTGCGGAAGAACTTCAGTATACCTTGAGCAGATCTATCTCCCACACATGCTGATGCATGACTATGCGCGACCTTGGATCCTGAGGCTTGGATAATCATTCCAAGATAACGATAACGGGTAACCTGCTCAAGATTATGGCCATTTATACTCCAATTTCTACTTCGAGGTCTCTTACCGAAGGCCATCACCTTCGTCTTTTGATAATTAATGTTCAATTTGTGGTTATTACAATAGCTGGCAAATCTCTTAAGTATTCTCCTTAAACCAATTGGCATTCTAGAGAGAATGACCGCATCATCCGCATACAGGAGAATGGAAACGGGACGCTATGCCAATTTAGGCGAGCGGAGATCAGCCCCATTTAGATGGTCCACCACATCGTTAAGATAAAAATTAAAAAGAACTGGGGCTAACATACACCCCTGCCTAACTCCTTTAAAGGTGGGGATTTTGTCTGTTAAATGGCCCTGACCAGTACATCTCACCCTCAATGAGGTTTGTTCATGAAGAACACGTATAAGCGCTAAAAGCCTCCTGTCTATAGTAGAGGCTTCTAATTTGTTCCGAAGAATAGATCTGGAGATGGAATCAAAGGCCGCTTTAAGATCAATAAAAGCTGCATACAGGGAGGATGGTCCCTTACCAGAATATTTTTCAATGATGTGCTGGAGTATGAGGCAATGGTCCATCGTAGATCTACCCTGCCTAAACCCAGCTTGTTCCTGGAACATTATATCATCCTGCTCCAACCATGATGTAAATTTTTCCAGGAGATGTTTGGCATATAGCTTACTGATGACACTTAGTAAACTTATAGGCCTATAATTTGCGGGGTCTTTTCTACTACCTTTTTTATAAAAAGGAACTACCACGGCCATTCCCCAATCATTTGGGATCCTTCCCGTTGCATCAATATAAGTAAACAAGTGTGCTAAAAAAGGGGCCCACCAATCAATATTTTCTTTCAAAAATTCAGGGGAAATACCGTCAAAACCCGGAGCCTTGCCCCTTTTAAGCTGGCCAATAAGCGATGACACCTCTTTTGACGAAACCGGGGGCCACAAAGGTAAATCATTGAATACTGTGGACGCAAGAAGAGAAGGGGGAGTATCATTATACATATTTTGAAAAAAGGAGACCCAACTATCCAGTGAAATGAATGATTCCGTAAAGGAGGTCTTATTCCAACCTTGACCTGAGACCATATTCCAAAATAAAGCTGATTTTTTTCCTTTGGCCGCTTGAATTAAAGCCTTCCAAGATTCCCTAACATATTCCTTCTTTTTTAGATTAATTAAGTACTTGTAAGTTCTTTTCTTTTCTATTAAAGTTAGGTAAGCATTTGAATCCTTCCCATCATATTGGCTAACATAGTTGACGTATGCTTGGGAAAGCACCTTTTTTGCCTCCAAGCAATCTCTATCAAACCATGGTTTTGACTTAAGGGGCTTTTTGCCACTCTGGTCTCGCTCCTTTAACAAAAGGGGTGTAAACTTCCTAACAAGGTCTGCATATAAGGTAAGTGGGTCCTCATTTGAGCTTAAATTTGTGAAAGCAACTACATAGCTTTGGAGATCCTCTGCTGCCAGAATTTCTTTTAACTGACTATCCAAACAGCTTGACCACCTAACACGGCATCTCTGTTGTTCTAAACCGGTCACCTGAATTGGATAGCGGGTGTCAAGATGTAACTCCTGAGAGAGAGCCGATATATGCAGACATAAAGGAAGATGGTCTCCATCCGAATGGGGTAAAATTTTAAAACTCTTCACCCTAGATAGAAGGGACGTACATACTAGCATATAGTCTAGAATGCTGGCTGAAACCCCCGACATATAAGTGAATCTACCGGGGTATACTTGCTCAGCTCTAATGGTGATCTTCCCCTCAGAGAGAAAATTACAGAGCTAGAAAAGTTCCAGGAAAGGCAACTGCAAGGATCAAGGGATGGTACACCTTCTGTAGGCAGAAAGGCTAACGGGGGGGGGGGTCTTCATGTAGAAGAAAGAAGAGCAAGCATGACAGAGGTATGTAAAATTATGAACAATGAATAGAACTGGAGACCAAGAATATTTGGCCCTGTCCACGTACAGTAGAACTCACGATGGCCTGATAAAACTGACTGGCAGCAGATTTTTAGGATACATACACACAAGAGTACTTCACACAAGATGTTAATTTATGGAATTCACTCCCCAGATGATGTGATGAACACTGTTTGTTTACACAGCTTTGGAAGACACATTTTTGTAGGATAAGTCTGATCAATGGCTTTCAGCCGCAACGGTTAAGCAAAACTTCCATCTTCATAGACAGCGTACTCTGAATATGAGGCGATGCTTCTACACTCAGACACTGCTTATGGACTTCCTAGAAGCATCTGGTTGACAACTCTAGAGACTGCACTGACGTTTGCATCAAGGTTCTTCTTAATTTCTTATGGGAAGAAGACTAAAGATGCCACAACTTTATCTCAAGTGGCATTTGGCCATAAATACCTCTCACGTTTCTATTCCACTCTTTCTCCAAGTAGCTCAGGGCAACATACACAGTTTCCTCCTCTCATAGCATACAAGGCCTAGAGTAGAAAATATTTGCTGGTTATAAAAACTTTCTTATGTTACTCCTTCATTAGATTGCTTTGGATTACTAGAGGGTTTTTTTAATCATTGCAACAGATGCCCAACGGCTCAAGTATTTATAAATGCATCTCAAGACCCACTTATTTACTGGTTCCATTTATAGCAGCTATTTTCAAGCAACTCTTGTTCATTTTAAGAGAGCTCTTCATTTTGCCTGATGTCAAGATTCCCTATCAGAAGAAGAGCTACTGGACTCATATTTCACATTAATAGCGAGGCAATTAACCGGCTCCCAGCGTGTGCCGGCAATCATTTCTGGAGCTATCTGCAAAGTTCACTTCTATATTTATTCATTAGTAGTGAAAGGGTAGCAAGAAGAAATGCTTTCAGCCTCCTCAGCTTGCTCACTAGCTACTCAAAATAAATGGAAGAAGGAGCTCCACCAGTTTTTCGTGTATCAATTTCTGTCCATGAGACATCAGAGTGAATAGATACTGCTCAGAAGTGAGCTAAGTATTGTTCCAAGAGCAATGGCTGGTATACATATAAAGATCCAATCTCTTTTTAGATCTTAAAATGTGGCCAATAGATTATGCCTCCTGCATTATGAGAGAGCAGTACTAAGGTGACTGGGTAGAAGAACAGGAAAACAAAAAGCTTAGTCAACGTATTACCCACTGTAATAATTCCTTTGGTTATATCAGTTAGTGCCAAGCTACAAGTGATGAATGACACTTGAATGGCAAGTGAACAGACTCAAGTGTATTCCTCCCTGTTCACCTGCCTTTCACTTGCACTCCGCTTGATCACGTAGTGTAATTCGTCACTTGTAGCTTGGCTCTACATGATCAAGTGGAGTGCCAGTGAATGGCAATTGAACAGGGAGGAATACACGTGAGTCTGTTCACTTGCCGTTCAAGTGTCATTCGTCACTTGTAGCTTAGCCCTTAAACAACCTCATTATTCCAGGATTGCAGCAGTTCTAGAGCTGGATTGCAAGCCCAAAGCTCTAACAAGCTTTCATCTGAGTTCACCAAAGTATGCACAGAGTAGGGTGGCCAACCGCCAGGTGGGGGTTTGGATAACTCCCAGAATTAGAACTCATCTCCAGACTATAGAGATCAGTTCTCTTGGAGAATGGACTTGACGGCGTTATAGTCTGCTGCGGTCCCTCCCCAAGCCCTGCAGTCTCCTGGCTCTACCCCCAAATCTCCAGGAACTTCTTAACCTGGAGATGGTAACCGTAGCACAGAGAATGCTAGACCTCTCATTTGCAATCCCTTCTGTCAGTAGATACCAGGCTTGTTAAAATCCAGTTGACATTTTTGAGTATTTTACTCTGTCTTCTGTTCTCCAGCGTTCTACATGGCCATGCTTGCATTTATTTCACCTTAAAAAATTGGTCCCTTGTATTATTTGGCCTGACTTGGATGCTATTGGTAAACTTCCTCCCTCCCCCTGCCCACTTCCCCACATTATCGTGATGTTCCATGTATCACCTGGATGGTCTTCATCTTTCCTGCAATCTTTCCCAAACCTGCTTTGCTGCAATGTTTTAGGGAAAATTGCAGCAAAAAAAAATGCTGGCTGCCATATGGGTAGGAAAGTCCTTCCCAGACCATCTGACAGGGCAACCATCCCCCCCCCCCCAACCTCTATGGTGGCCGTTTCACATGCCACCAGGAGGAACTTTCTGGTTGTTAAAGCAATGTTATTTATTTATTTATTTACAAGTTTTTACCCCACCTTTCAGGAGCCCAGCGGCGCAGAGTGGGTAAGCTGCAGTACTACAGCCCAAGCTCTGCTCACGACCTGAGTTCGATCCTGGCAGAAGCCAGGTTCAAGTAGTCGGCTCAAGGTTGACTCAGCCTTCCATCCTTCCAAGGTTGGTAAAATGAGTACCCAGTTTCCTGGGGGTAAAGTGTAGATGACTGGGGAAGGCAATGGCAAACCACCCCATAACAAAAGTCTGCCAATAAAACGTTATGAGGCAACGTCCCCATGTGGGTCAGTAATGACTCGGTGCTTGCACAGGGTACTAACTTTACCTCACTGGGTGCTCACGCAAAACAATCTTGCAAGCTAGCTGATTGTCGGGCCGACGGGACGTTCATCTTATCTTTTCTGCGGCTTGGAGAGAGCTGGAAGACAACTGCAATTACTACCCTCTATGAGTGACTTGCACACAGTTGCTAATTGAAATCAGTTGAGAATTGTAGCTTTTATGACCTGTCTTTCATCACTCGGAGCCAACAGTTTATTTGAGTTTATGTGTTGTGGTTTGTATATTCTCAATACAGATGAATGACTATGTATAATGGATGTAATGGATTCAATAATGATGATGATGTAATCAATTTATTTTTCACACTTCCTAATTGTACACTGTTGTTTATTATTATGTTGAATTAAGATAAGATTGGCTGTATTGCTGACATACAGAGCTTGTGTTTTTTCTTCTGTATCTTGCTTGCTCTCTCTTTAGAGCCTCTGTTCTAGCCAGTGTACTACCTTTACCTACCTTTTCTGCCTTCACTGGGTGGAAAAGGTCGTATTCTAGATTAGGGGTTCCCAATATGGTGCCCATGGGCAGCTTGGCACCCACTGACAACTTTCTTAGCATCTGCCAAGTGTTCATACAAAGTGAGCGGGGTCAGTTAGGCCTTCGGCCCAGCAGAGCTTCTGACTGGCCACTGGAGATCCAATTGGCTGTGCAGATTTTTTAAAAGTTGCTTTGGCAGCAGCAGCTGTCAATACATCCCAAGGATCTTCACTTTGTAACTAAAAATATTGTCTAGCATCTACACAACTTACCTTCAAACATTATGTTCATTTTAAAAGCTTTTGCCTGGAATGTTGAAGGGCTATTATTGGAGTTATGCATGACTTCACTTCCTGACATTTTGTGGTTGGCTCCGCCTCCTGAGGCAGCCATTTTGTGCTTGCATCCACCACCCTTTGACAGAATCCAAAGGACCCCTGCTCTAGATCATCTGTTATCTTCTGAATCAATGCACTTAAACTGCTTTAGTTTTACAGTCCCGTTAAGACTAAAGCAAATGATAGTGCTCTGGATGAAAAGATTTGTGGATCACAGCCAAAAGTACTACTAAATTCTGATCTCTGTCCTAAATGGAAAGTAATATATAGACATGCTATGATTGTTACGCTAGCCAAAGAATTCATGACGTGTCCCCCATGCAATCAATGGGTACATGGACAAATTTAATTGACATAACTAAAGGTAAGCAGATCAGTTTTAGTTCAGTTGATGCTAGATTTTTTGCAATGGTTCTTGGGCCAGTCCAGAATTCCTTGAGCACTAAAGTGTATCTCCTGTCCACTCAATGGCAATAGATATTTGTTGCCTGTCAACAAATATCCATTTCTAGTTAAATGAAAAATGGGGGCACTCACTGCAAATCAGAAAGCTCTTTGGTTTCTTAATTAGTTTAAAATATCTTTATCCTGTTTTTCTCCTGCAAAGTAGGACTCAAAGCAGCTTACAAAACTAAAAAACAAACAACCATCTAAAATTGTAATACAACACTAAAACAAAAACAGCCTCTCTAGTATTGTATAAATATCTTTCAGCCAGGTATTTCAGATCCGAAAAATTGCACTACTCATAGACTGTCAAAGTACACCTACACAATTTGTTCTTATGTATCTTCCTAAACCTTACCTGGGGATAAGGGACACAGCCCCAGGTAAAGCTCCTTTTCCAACCTGAACAACCAGGGGCTAGGGGTGAGCAGGTGGAAAAATCCAGCCCTGGGTGAAATATTCTCCCCTGACAAGCAGCAGTTCCATGTGCAGGGCTGATTTAGGTTTGGGGACACCCTAAGCAGCAAATGACCATGTGACCCCCTTCCTTCCTCTGCCGCCTACCGGCCCCCCACTTATATGCCCCTGCCTGCATGCCCTTTCTGAAATGGTGCTGAGCTGTACATGCAGCTGGGTGCGTGAGTGGTGGGACATTCACAAGCAGGGGGAGGATGGGTATATGGGCAGGTAGCAGGGAGGCACGTGGATGCAGGTTGAGCAGCAGTGGGCCCCACCATGAGAAACAGAGGCAAAGTTGTGCAAACCCATGTAAGCAGCCATTGTGTAAAACAGCACCAAATGTCTTGCATGGCTGCAGCAGAGAAAAGGCTCATATAGGAAGGAACATAGGCCCTTTTCACACTGCTTACCTGCTGCCGGACATCGCGCAAAACTCTCACAAGAAGACGCTATCTTTTGCGTTTTTTGCACGATATTTCACGACGTTCCGGCAGCAGGTAAGCAGTGTGAAAAGGGCCATAGACAAAGAGCATTCCAAAGATGATTCCTCTCGAAGGTGATAAGAAGGGAGCATACACCCCCTCCCCTCTTGAAAGGTACAATTGCTAACATGTTGCTCATGGTGTTGAAGCAAGGAGTCTGCAATAACCATTGAACCGCCGAACTAACGCCATTGAAATAACCACTGAACTAACCCCACATAAGGTCATACTTTACATGAAAACGCTTTACCCTTCATTTTTCTCCTCAGACTATAATATATTAAAATAAGACAGAAGGACATACCACAAAAATTCATGAGGAACATCTGGGTATCTCAGGCTCAGATCTTTCCTGAGTTTATTTTGTGTTCTGCTTAAGCATTTGAGCACATTACAGCCACAGAGAAACTCTTAATTCCCACCTGCTGGTTGTCCTTTGATCCAGCCTTTCTGAGAGTTTCATTTATAGGATGTATGAGCTCTCTCTCAGAGCTAGTAATTGTACTCTAGAGATCCCTCTCTTCAAAAGTCTTATGAGCAACTACTTGCGATGATGGGCTTCATAGTGAAAAATATCACTTGCTGAAATAAACACATAAGTAATGTCATGTGTGGCAACTTGTTTTTTTTCTAATGTTGTCTCAGAAGAACTCCATATTCCAAATTTCTTTTAGACTCTTTTCTCTCATCAGTGGCTCTGTCTGGAAAAATGCAACACGTAATATTACCTGCAAGGTGTTGTCTTATATATTTATAGCCAATCAGCTGCCCAGCCCATGATAGAATTATTCCAACTGTTGACAAGTAATATAACAACAACCATTTATATTTATAGAAATGAGAAAGCTAGAGGGCAGTTTGACTGACATTCCAAAAGCTGGCCAATATGGCACAAAAGCCAAAACCTTCCTTGTGTGACTTCAAAAGATTATCAGTCTTTGGATATTTGGTGCCAGGAGAAGAAAGATGGATTCAAGGCTGGTGGAATGGCGGCAACAAACCAAAATTCACACCGGGTCCAATCCAGCATGCATATCCTGGAAAGCATGAGAGCAACATAAGAGAACAACTCCCATTCAATTCAGGGGGGTTACTTAGAAAAGATTCCCACGGATTGCATCCACACATCACTAGATATTGCACTATTGTTGCATTGTAACAACCATTGGCAACTGGATTGTCTTGTTCACACAGAAAAGTTCAGTTGTGAATGACTGCACAAGCACAATTGAACACCACCCAGTGACGCATGGAGGCAACCTTGATCTCCCATCCAAGCTCTTCACACGTTCACAAGTAGTTCAGGATGTGATACGGATGGCACCTGTCTTGTAGGATGCATCTTTTTTCAACACCGCAAAGAAAAATAGATGCATGAAAATAGATGCAAAGAAAAATAACAGATGCATGAAGTATTAGACTCAGTTGTCAGATGTACCTGTACAAATCAGTACAGACAAAATAGGTGCACCTGCCAATGAGGATCGCACTTCATGGATTTGACAGACTGGGCTTCAGCCCAGGAAAATCCATGCTTGCTGCAAAAGGTATGTTATTTTTTAAGGTGCCCAGGGGCTCTCTCACTTTTAACATGAGCAAATCACCACATGGTAGGACTGCAGAAAGATTAAAAAATGATTAAAAGCATGGATGGAGTCATTCATTTAATCCATCCATGGATTAAAAGCATTGATTGATTGATTGATTGATTGATTGATTGATTGATTGATTGATTGATTGATTGATTGATTGATTGATTCTACAGCTCAGTCAGTTTTATAGTGGGCAAAATGATAAAAACACCAATATTTCTGTAGCATGGCATGACGTTGCTTGCCTAAGCAGCCAGAGTGACTTTTGGAAACTTCAGAGACATCTTCAGTTTAAATTGAGTTTGAACACATTGGCAAACGTCACTCGAATGCACATTGAATGCATACAACCAACTTGCTTATTTGTTTGAATTTTTACCTGAATGCATCTTGAAAGCACAGAACAGTGTTACCACAAAACCTAACCATTTTATTTACTTATATTAAAATATATACCCCCCCACCTCTCCTAATTATTCAAGCCGAGATTCAAACTGATTCAAACTGAGAGCCTGTTTGGTGTAGTGGTTAAGAGTGGCAGGACTCTAATCTGGAGAGCCAGGTTTGATTCCCCACACCTCCGTTTGAAGCCAGCTGGGTGACCTTGGGTCAGTCACAGCTCTCTCAGAGCTCTCTCAGCCCCACCCACCTCACAGGGTGATTGGTGTGAGGATAACACCACAGTTTGTATACTGCTCTAAGTGTTGTATTAAGTTTTCCTGAAGGGTGGTATATAAATCAAATGTTGTTGTTATTAAAGTAGCTTCTGCCAGATCAGTTATAGAACTAGACTTGGTCTTGACAGAGACCTTCCCCCGATGAGCCCCAGAAAAACATAGTAATTGTGGAAGAGTAGTGCAGGCTCCCTTGCGAATTGGTAACTGAGTGAAAAAGAAAATCGAAAAGAAAGAATAACTTGAATATTTTCACAACTGTGTGAAGTGAGAGATCTAAAGGATTAGCAGTTGCCTACTAACTGCCATATTTGGCCAGTTACTAATTTGAAACATAACTCTCAAACTATTAGGCAGCCCAGTCTGAATTGGAAAGAAGGTGGCGTAAAATTTCAGGGAAAGATGAATTCTGAGCCAGGCGGAGTCCTCCTCCCTGTCGATCAAATCTGAATAGGCTAACTGTGCTACATTGAAGTTATAAAGATGGACTACTGTTTTCTCTCAATGATAGTTCTCTGAATGTTTATTTGGGAAAGGGTGACAGATGGTCCAAGGTCCTGCCTGCCCTCTTTCTTTCAGCCACAAATCCCCAGAATGCCTGTTGGGTGTACACGCAGTGCAGATAACAACCAATCAGGGTCCATGGATGGCTGAGGAAGCCAGATGGGAACAGGGAGAGAAAAAGCTCTCAGGGCCAAGCTACAAGTGATGAATGACACTTGAACAGCAAGTGGATTGAGTGGAGTGCAAGTGAACAGGGAGAAATACACTTGCTGTTCAAGTGTCATTCGTCACTTGTAGCTTCGCCCTCAGACTGCCAGTTAAAATCAGACAGGGTTTGAATGAATTGCAACGGATAACGAAGCTCAAGACAATGCATCCACCTGGACTGAATCGAAACATTGACTTCCTATCTCATTACCAATGCTAATTTCTCCACACCCACTACCCCTCTGCATACCCCACCCTATTCAACCATGCCTGCCATTGTCATTCACCAGCGTTTTATTATCATTTGGCGTCTGTAATCACTCCACTCTCCAAGATAGAAGGATAGATGGACTCACATTCTAGCTGTATCTGAAAAAATGAGCAGTGACTCACAAAAGCTCATACTGTACCACAAATTTTGTTAAGTCTTATAGGTTCTACTGGACTCTTGCTCTTTTCTACTGGAGGGATCCTCTCTGAGAGTCTTCCCTGAGTGTGGGCAGGCTATAATAAATGTTATCAAATAGGGTTTGTGTTTACAGAGGGGCAAAGCTGAAAATCTCTTGGGAGACTTTGCCTGTCTCAGTGTTTTGTGAAAAAGGTACATTCCCCAACTAAATTCGTCAACTCCGCTCCAGGGACATCAATTTGCAAAAGCTTCTTTATGATTCAACAGGAAAGCAAAACCTTACCTTTTTGTCCCACCCCGAAAGCAAGCAATCAAGGTAATCAAACCTTCGTCACTCCCAGGAAGTGGCCGTTGGGAATCTTTGCTGCAATGGCTGGGAGGGCTCTCCCGCCTCAGCGGATGTTTTGCCCTATAAGAATAGGGACCCTTGCCTCATTCAAACTGAGTAGTGCACACTTATTGGATCCAAAGTGCTGCTCCCTTGAGGTTATTCTAAGCCTCTTGCTCTCTTGGCCAAGAACCTGGGACGTTTGAAGCTACTCTCTTCCTCCGTGGACTGGACTACTCTCCAGGATAGGTATACTTTCCCTCCCTCATTTTATTCCAACTTCTGGCTAGTTTCCTAGGCCTCTGCGTGTAACCATTTTGCTATTTACTCCTGTGTGTGCATGCGTCTTTCCTCTTTAATAAAATATTACTCTTTGAACATAAAAGCACCAGCCTCACCTGCTATCTTGGGGAAGGGACTCCGTAAAAATTGGCGAGAAGATCCCATCATTACCCTTCTCGCATAGCTGTCTTCTTTGCTGCTAATTCTGCCCACAATTCTCTTCTTTGCAAGGAAGCCAATTCAGGTAGCAGCAGAACCTCTGGGGGCTTGGCTTGCTCTAAGCATACCTGGCCAAGTACAACCTTCCTCTACCCCACCCCACCCCCATTTTATTTCCTGGCACATTAGCATTTACAGGTAGGCCATTCTTTCTTGGCACTTGGACCAATAAGGTAGATTTCTCCACTGTTCTAGGTTGAAAACCATGGGCTTAAGATATCACAGACAAAGCAAACGTCTCACACTGCATAATGAAATACCGACACACCTTGTAGCATGAAGCATTTTTAGGGTTTATTTAAATAAAAATTATAATTTATACCAAGACCCCTTCCCCCCCTTTTTTTAAACAAACAAGATTCTCTTAAAAAATGTACAGGGCAAATTGTTTCAATTAAATTTTTCATACAGTACAAGTCTCTTGAGGAACAAAAGTTACACTTCTAATGGAACTATTTACAACTTCAAAATACGGCCTCAAACTTCAGACATAAAAATCATTTCACATCCATTCTAGTGATCAGTAGCAGAAATAAAACGTCTGCCAAAATTGTACATCCTTTGTTATAAACTGTTAGGTTTGTTTGCTTTGAGGGTTTGCGAGGTTTATAGTTCCACCTTCTGCACAGCTTTGGTTTGCAGAAATCATGGCCGACTTTGTACGTTGTCGCTATGTCACTCACGGAGAGTCAAATCTCGCCTCACAAAAGTCAAAAGTGTACTTACACGTAATGTAACTTCTGTACCTGGAAATTTAAAGGGGAACCATTCCATGTGATCAGTTGTCATCTCCCTTTGCTCCTGAGAAAGGATCTCAAACTTGATCACTCCGCTTCCAGTAAAGAAGTTATCCAGTTAAATACAAAGAACTCACCAATAAGCCACAGGTGTTATCAGAATAACACATATACACAGCCAAAATATGAAATAATTGGGTTTTTTTAAAAAAAAAATGATGTTGAAAAATAACACTTCATAATTAAGTAGCACTACTGAACTTGCATTCAGTTGCGCCAGACCACAAATTCCATGTCAGGAGATAAAGTCAGACTCTACATGAGAATAATTTTACAAACATACAATAGGATGACAAATGTTAAAACGTTTCAAGATACAGGAAAGAAAAAGCAGAGATGTCTTCAAGCTACTTTTGGAGCACTGGAATTAAGAGCCTATCACACAACAGCAGTTAATTTTGCAGCAGTTCTTTTGCACAAGGTAAAGTTGAACTTCGCAAAAGTATGTGCAAGTATGCCTGTCACTTGCTCTCCAGAGATCCTCCTCATTCGCTTGATATTGGAATGAACTACCATTGCATTACAGTTTGCACCACATTTATGACTTCAACAATTCTGTTTTAATCTTTGCATTGTCAAGAGTGCTGAATCCTGAACGTAAGCCTGTATCACTAATATCAAAGGAGGTGGGAGAGATTAAAAACTGTCCGGTATCCTGGAATTCTACCTTTCGATATTACTACCCTTCTGAAAATACACGCAGTTGCGTATTGTGGTGTCATCATGTCAGAACTGGAAAGGATTTCATGGGTTCTAGAATCCATGTTCTAAAACAATACTTTAGTTGGCCAATAAGGGAGGAGGTAATACGTGCCGTTACCTGATTTACACCAGAACCAGTATTCTTCTGATCAGAGTGACAATAAATATTACATTTGAAAAAAAGGATACAAAAATAAGAAAAAACAGTTTACTCGGTAAAAAATATATTGTGTTTTTCAAAAAACGAGAAGCTTGTGAACACCCAAGGGATCTCTCCCCGCCACAGACAAACTCAATATGCGGTGATTCTAATTTGTGTTATACAGAACATTAAGGTAATTTAATGCTTATTTATCCACAGTCTATTACCTTGTTTAAATTCTGGGCTGATAATTGACAAACCTAATTTAAAAAAAAAACAGATTTGGGATTATTCTATTGCTATCTCCAATACCTTCACCCAATTTATCTGAAAACATATATAAATCACGATTCTTCTTATCTTTTTAAAAAATGAAGTTATATTGCCTAATTTACAGAAGCTTGTATATTTGCTACTTGAGAACATTTTTCTATTAATATGATCAGTGTTTTACCATTATTTCAGATTCAGACAAACAATTCAAAAGTGATTAATCACGTTTAAGTCCTTTGGACAGGAGATTCTCTCAGTACATGAAAATTTACCTGTAAAATTCTTTCCAGATTACTTTACCCATGTATTTATTCATTATTCCTTCGAGAGCATAAACAATGTGGGAAAGTAGCATTCTACGGTGAGAGGAACCAAAAGTACTGAATCCAAAAGTACACACAAACCCATTTTTCTATATCTGCAATGTTAAAACAAGTTTATGGATAGATAACTGCTTTTTAAAAGGAGGACCTTTTACTCCTACTTTTTAAAAAGATAACTGATTTTTAAAAGGAATCTTTTTAAAAGGCGTTCCAACTTGGGGATAGGTATATTTATATTGGAAGAGTGCTCAATAGTTTCCCTGATGATTAGTATTCCACTTAAAATCCACCTCCAACACCTCCCCCCACCCTCAAACTTGCAGTAGCACGTTTATCGTGGCAAGCAAGTAGAAACCAGTTGGGAGGTGTTGTTAAACTGGAAGTAGGTGAACTGAAAGGGGGAAATGGCAAAGTAGAAAAGATTTATGCATTCCATTCGTTCTTGACCCAAAGCTGTCATTTTTAAAGTTTGTTATGGTAGAAAAAAGTGTGAAAGCTAGCAAGAAGGTCCAGTGATGAGTACATTAAAGAACTGGAGAATCTGTGCAAGTATCAAGTGTGTCACTGAAATAAGAAAGCAGAGGGGAAAGTAAACATGGACATTGTAGTAGTGCTAGTCTGATGTGGAAACCTGAACTTCTGAGGCCTAAATTCACATGCGATGCTGTGAATTTTGTGATCAGATCATCCAAGCATCTTTTTAGGGGGAAATAATTTGGATCAGGGCAGCAGCGCAAGGGAAGAGATGTTCCGCCTTCAGCTTCCACTTGGTTTCACCAGTCAAAATGACCAATGAATGGGCATTTTTTGGCGCTGAAGCGGCGGGGAGAGAAGACATCCCCCTCTTCTCCCCACATCACAGCTGCAATCCAAAACCAGGGTCCCATACATCTTTTAAAAATACCGTGAAGGCCCGACTATGGATTTTCCGGAATCATGCGCAGTTAAAGACTCCCTAGGTGAGCTTTTGGTACACAGAATATACAGGTTATCATAACTTTAAAATATTTTTGATACTGGATGTCAAGGACGAAAAACTGGTTTCAGAGAAGACAAGGCAGGCTCACTGTCCTATATCAGCAAAGATGGCCCTTGAAACAAAGAGGCATGACACCAATCGCTCCAAATGACGCGTCCCATTGAAACAGCACCCTCATTTGTCACAGTAGCAAAATGCCTTTACTGGGGAGTATACAAGGTTGGGGGGAGGGGAAGGAACAGGCCTTCCTCTCACTGTGCTGAGGCGTAACTCCTCACAAACCACTCACAATGAAGAATTCCTAAATATTCCAGAGTAAATCTCAGCAGAAATATAGCTGGCTTGACACATTCTGAGGTAACCAAATTTAAAATGTCAAACTTTTCCCTCTCCGTGGTACTACAGTTTGCCATGCCAGAAACCCAGCCAGCGGGAAGGACAACGGCTTTGCCTTGCCTGGAAAGGCGTCCTTTGGAAAGGTACAGGAGTTAGTAAGAAAGTTTGTTTGAATAACAACTATTGGTTATTTATGCCTTCAACTAATATTATTTATATATTGATTAGTTTAGTAAAACAGTGACCTCTCACAAGCTTGTTAACTTGTTTTACAATGTCAGGCTGTAATCCTGTATTCAGTTATGCTGTACATGAACATCACACATCATGCACAACTGAGTGCTGGGCTGAAAGTGGAGGAAGAAGAGAATGTATCACCACATCCCGGGATCCCGGGGCTAGACAACGAATCTCCCTTGGTCGGGACTCGAGCAACTTCTGCCAAATAGCTTCCTAAGCTTTTTTTCTAATGCCAGTAAATAAACATTAAAAGTGCTTAATGTGCAAGGCGAAGAGTGATGATAGCACTTTCTTTTTTTCCTTTTTTTTGTTTTTTACAAAAGCTTTAAAAAACAAAAACATGAAGGCATATATAAAATACGCTCATGTAACACAAGGTATGTGCAATGAAGGAAATTATTGCAGAATTGATGAAGGGCGTTCCACCTTTGCCCTCGTGACCAACAGAGTAAACCAAATTAAAAAAAGGAAGTCCTCCTGGGAGAACCAGTGGAGATGATGTACTAGCTTTCGCTGGAGGATGCTGCAGAAGTTATCTTCATATACTGGCTGAAAATGGTCTCGAAAGCTTCGTCTCGATGTACCATGGCACCAAACACTAAAGGCTTTAAGAGACAGAAAACAGGAAAGTTAACAAACCACCAAATTATGGACATTCCTTTGGCTTCAGCCGGGTGCCATCAATAGAGATGGGCACGAACCGAAATACGAACAAAAATTAAGCACGAACCGGGCTGGTTCATGCTTCGCGAACCATGGTTAGATCCCATTTTTGACGAATCGCCATGAACTTTAAGGCTGGTTCGTTTTTTGGTTAGTCGCTGCAGGCAGCCTGGTGCCAATCAATCAGTTTCCTAGGCAACAGGGGATGGACTTCCTGCAGACCTTCTGTTGGCCTGGAAGTGACCTTCTGCTGACCCGGAAGTGATGATTTTCTGACCCGGATGTGCCGTTTTCATGAACCAAACAAACCAGTTTGTTTTGCGAACCAGGGGCAGGTTCACGAAAGTTCGTGGTTTGTGAAATTTGATGAACCACATGGTTCAGTTTTTTTCTGGTTTGTGCCCATTCCTAGCCATCAAGACAGCATGCCATTGAGATGAAAAGACTCCTACGACTGTGCCCCGAGGGACAATCCCACTCTGGCAATTATTGACAACTAGATTGTTATGATTTTGCTTTAAAACTTATCATTTCAAGGGTAAAATACAAATATTAAAACAAGAAAAATTATTTACGTCACTATTTTAAATACATTCCATATTTACACAGAATATTATTAGAATAGTATTGACGTTTCTCAAACCAAGCACACATACAACAGCAAACGAATTAAAACACACACTTCAATTATTGCAGACCCAGGAATAAATTTTTTTTTATGATGTGGCAGATTTCAACACAGAAGCAGATGCAACTGCAACAGCAAAACATTCTAGAAAAAAACACAAATATTTTTGTGAAAAATCACACTCCGCTTCAGAATATTCTGAATGAGCCTACTGTTAAATTGGAGAGCTGCCTTTATTTTTATTTATTTCTATTTATTTCTAAGATTTTTTACCCCACCTTTCTGCTCTGATAGGGCCCCCAAAGTAGCTAACGAATTAAAATCTCATCTTAACCATCATTAAAATCAGTACACAAATACATCATTAAAACAATTTTAAACCAGACCTTAAAATGAATACAAATTTTTTTAAAAAAATCTTTGGGGAAGGATTGAAGATCACTGAGGGAATGCCAAGAGAATAAAAAAAGTTTCCCCCTGCTAGCGGAAGACAGCAACAGAAGGGGACAGGCAAATCTCTCTGGGGAGAGTTCCAGAGTTTTGTTGCTACTGCTAGTCTTGGAAGGTGGGGGCACCCAAAGCAGGGCCTCCTAAAATGTTTGCAGGGGTCAAGTGGGTTCATAAGGGAGTTGGCAGTCCTTCGGGTATGCTGGGGTCAAACCATTTAGGGCTTGAAAGGCCAGCACCACCACCTTGAATTGTGCCTGGAAACAACCTGAGAGCCAGTGTAGATGAGCTAAGACTGGAGTGATAGTTCCCTACGGCCCACTCCAGTCAGCATCCTGGCTGCAGTATTCTGCACCCATTGAAGTTTCCAAACTCTTTTCAAAACTAACAATGTGAGGGCTCCTTCAGTGCAAAACCAGTAACAATTAAGGGAAAAGACCCTCCCCTGAAGGGGGGGGATATATATATATAGATTCTTCAATAGTACATTAATAAATATTTTTGTATATTTTAAAAAATATTTCTTGTTATATAAAGTGCAAAGTGCTGAAATGTGCAATGTAATAATCAAAGGCAGCCCCACCAAACACACTGCAGTAATATAATCTAGATATACCACAGTGGCCAAATCTTTCCTGCCCAGAAAAGGTCACAGCTGGCTAACAAGTCAAAGGTGATAAAAAGCATCTCTAGCCTATTATCCAGCATTAGGCCGGGGTCCAACAGCATCTCAATCTTTTTTTTTATTTTATTTTTTTAATATCTAAAACAGAAATCTACAAAAAATCTACAAAAGTACTAGGAAAGGGGAAACAGGAAAGAAGAAAGAAAAGGGGAAGGAGGGCTGGAAAAAAAGGGGGGGTTACATACAAACAATAAACACTACACTACAATGTTTTCCCTTCATACTGCCATGGTTAAAAATTTAAGCCTTCATAAAGTAATGATGGAGTGGTTGACCTTGCAAAATACAAAATACAACCCATATTAAATTTTCTTCCCCCCCCCCCCGGGCCTCGGACGCAGTTCTCTCTGAGCAGCTACAGCCTCTGCGCTCACTGCAACAGCATCTCAATCTATAGACCTGTTCTTCAAAGGGAATGCAACCCCCATCAGGAATGGATGACACCTCAAATCCTGGGTCAGACCTTCCGTTCATCAGTAGCACCTCTGTCTTGTAGGGATTAAGCTTCAGTTTATTAGTTCACATCCTCTCCAAAACGGCCTTCAGGCACCAGTACAGGGTTTCTACAGCCTCCCTGGGATCAACTGGGAGTGTGAGATAGAGCTGAGTATCATCTGTACATTGGTGACAACCCAGCCCAAATCTCCGGAGCAGCTTCATGTAGATCTTAAAAAGCACACGGGACAAAATGGAACCTTGTAGAACTCCACAGGCCAAAAGCCTGAACAGGAGTCCCCCAACACCACCTTCTGAAACCTACCCTCCAGGTAGGACTTGAACCACCACCAAAAAAGCCGCACAATCCCAGGCGGAAAGGCTGTCCAGATGGATACCATGATCGTTGGTATCGAAAGTTGCTGAGGAGTCCAGGAGAATCAACAGAGTCGCACTCCCTCTGCCCATCTCCCTGTGCAAGTCATCCACCAGGGATGACCGAGGCTGTTTCAGTGGCACAACAAAGGCCTAAAACCGGATTGGAAAGGATATAAAGGATTTGCCTCATCCAGAAAAGCTTGAAGTTGTCCAGCCCGCCTGATGGGCGGGCTGGACCACTCTGCATTTCTCAGGTTTGTTCTCCAATCCAGAAAATGGAAACGGCACACAATGTCAAGACTAATGTCTTATTGCTGCAGTTTGAATTTCTGTATACCGAACAATCAGGACCACAAAATGCTGTAGTCTCACTTTACAGAATTATTAGCCTTCATTTCTTCTGATCTTGCTTTTCGGAAATGAGTGCTTTGTAAACGGGAAAGAACAACGGTTCTTCTACAACAGAAATACGTAGCTTAAAACTACCTATGTGGAAGACTGCGCAAGTGTGGCTGTGGAATCTGAATTAAAGAATCCTATTCGACTATCTGGTATCACTGCATAGAACTCTAGAAGCTGCTGTGGACTGTGCTTCCAGAGGGTGGCGCACATACTACTGAACACAGTGCAACAGAACAGTGCTCTCCATCACAGAGCCAAAATCTATGGTGAAGTTGCAGAGCAAAGTCATTGCCAATTTTCCTTCAAGTCAAGTAACTACAGAACTTCAGGAGCGCTGTGCACAGATGAGGCGATACTAGGAATGTATGCCGCCCATTCTTAGAACAATTGGCCGGAATGCGCCATGATTAAACCTCTAAAATTAAGGTCTAGCTATCCTAGAGGTGCTCCAAAAACCAAAACAAACCCCATGTGTATTTCTGAGCAAGAAGGCATACTCAAAATAGTGAAGATCTTTCTGGTTGCCTACTTACTTTCTGAGTAGATGGTGTTGAGACTGCAATACCCATCCCAGATCCGGGAAGAACCGAGAGCACTTTGTACTAAAAACAAAGGGAACAAAATAAACAAAGGCATATTTATTTACTGAGACATTAGATGAGCGAAGGTCATGCCTAAAAGCTCAAATCTAAGCAGTGCTGAACTTGGAAAGGGATCCTTGTGTCAGGGTATCATTGTTTCAGTCAGGGGTCATTTCGTAGAAAAAGAGCTGGAGGAACTCATTAGCATAACTCATTAGCATATGCCACGCCCCTTGCCATCACCAGAAATGTGTCATTGGCATAACTGATTTGCATATGCCACACCCCCTGACATCACCTAACTTGGCTGCTTTGGACCCAATCCTGGCCATTCAGGGCCAAAATTGGGCCCAAAATGGCAAAAAGGGGCTGAAAAGGGCCAAAAAGGGGCCCCAAATGGTCAGAATTGGGCTGCTGCTGAACAGGAGAGTGATCCACCACCCATCAGAAGCCTGATCTGGGCCGTTTCGGCCCCAATCCAGGATGAAACGGGCCCAAAATGGCTGAGAGTCAGGTGGGTGGGGCCACCTGACATGTGACCTCTTTGGGGAACTGCTGGAACTGCATTCCTGTGCGTTCCCCCTCGAAATGAGCCCTGGTTTCAGTGGTCAGGATAGTTAGGTAAAATAGTATGGTAGAATATATAAAGACCAGAAAAATATATTTAGTGTGTAGGCCAAGTTTGAGGTGATAACGTCAGAAGAGTATCTTGGAAAAGCTGTGCTTTTGCAATTATATGAAATACCTGATCAGGTGCTTGCTTTGAACCCAGAGGCATACACAAAGAGTAAGTGAAGCTATTTTCAAAGTGTCAGAGAATTTACACAAAGCAAGGGATATAGCTTATAAAATCGTAGGTAAAAGGTAATGCCTCAATATTTGGTAAAACAGTGAAGCAACTGTAGTTGCCGAGTCCCACATCAAAACCTAAGGCATTGCATCGATTCAGTGATTCTCAACCAGTGGCACGTGGTTTTCATCACAATTACTAAGAATTCGTTCTCCCCCAATCCCCATGGCAAGCATGATGTACCATCTCCTGCTGACCCTGCCTAGCCTGCTACAAATTATGCATCTGTGACCTTTCGGCCTGCTAGTAGTAACGACAAGATTCCTGTAAAAAAATACATATCCTTCTCAGAAAAAGTGGATTTTTTTTTCTATCATGGTAGGTAGGACCCAGGTTCTTTGACAGTTATCGGTGGGACATAAGATACAAAAGGTTGAGAACCACTGACTTAGATCATTAATACTGAGCATACATAAATATAGATTCTCCCTCACCGGTCAAAAATGAAGAACGGTAGGTGTTGTGGAATGCCAAAAATTCTATGAACTCATCGAGATATCCTTCAGTAAGCAAGGCATGGCATTATAAAACCCATAGGAATGCAAATCCTTTTTGCCCACAGCCAAGTTTTCATTTGAATCTCTGATTTGATTAGCTTTAACAATATAGTCCACCAATGAGATCCTCTGGAAGCTTAACAGAGCTAGTTTATATCATATCTTAAACTCCCCAAATACATCTCAAAGTCAGTTAGAATTCTGCAATAATGGGAAGCCACAGTTAAGCATACAATGAGAGCGTGCACTCAACTTCTCCCACTGAATCAGAAACTTACAAGAGTTTAATTTGGCAAGGCCAGATCCATTTGGGGCATCAAAACTTTAAAACAGTCATCATTACTCAACACACACCTTCTAAGAGAAAGATTTAACCATGAAATGGTAGCAATTCCTCTTCCCTCCAACCTAGGAAGAATTAAAAGCACAATAATGAAGAAACCGTAAGATCGTGGACGTACCTTTTGAATATCTGTTATATCTGAGAGTTTTATAACCTTATTTCTTTTAGAGGAACCGGATTTGGAGCTTTCAAAACATAAGTAACTGAAGACAAGGAGAGAAGGAATTTTTGTCATGTGACAATCTGAAACCCAAATAATTCAACTCCCACCCCATTAACTGAGTTTTCATTTCAGCGTATTAGAAATAGTTCTACAACATCTGGAACATTAAACTTCTGAAGTGATCATAAACACACACGTTTTTACATCAAGTGGAACATTTAAGTTCACAAATATTTTATGTACTATGCTGACATTACGATATACATATATGTGTTTAGAGCCCACATGCAAGTGCACACAATATACAACAGAAGTTGGCCATCTTAAAATTCCTTTCCAAAAAAGAATCCCAGCCATATAGCGGCTGATTCCGCACACGTTGGATAACGCACTTTCAATGCACTTTATCAATCGTTTGAGGTGGATTTTTTGTTCCGCACACGGAAAAATCCGTTCCAAATGATCTATAAAGAGGATTGGAAGTGCATTATCTAACGTGTGCGGAATCACTCAGCTTTTCTTCATTAGGAAAACATTTTGGGAAGATTCAAGTTTCAGATGGGGACACAGTTCCTTCACAGTTAAATGCCACGTTGCATTTAGGTTTTGCTAGAAACAATTTACTAAGCATTCATAACTGAAGTTTGCAATTCGGCCGGTGTTATATAAAAAATTAGGTCTCAGCCCCGAATGTATGTCGGGATGAGGGACTGCAGAACTTGCTTCTCTGCAAAAAAGAGTTCCTCCTTTTTGTATCTGATGAAAAGAACTGTGATTCTCGAAAGCTTATGCTACAGTAAAGTTGGTTAGTCTTAAAGGTGCCACTGGACTCTTTTCTATTTTGCTACTACAGACTAACACGGCTAACTCCTCTGGACCTATGACCTCCTTTTTGTGATGTTCAAGGAGCCAATTTTTGATGGGAAGAGGCAGGGTCCTCTCCAGCATGTTCAGACTGCATTGCTGCCATTGAAACAGCAACTCTGTCGTGAGTTTCTTTGCAGATCTGATCAGCTGCAGCATCATTTCCCCCACTTTGAAGCCTCCTTCTTCCTAGTAAGGAAGCCCTTGCCACACTGCTAATTCAGAGCGAGAACAACACTCTCGAACAGGCATTACCCTCGCTCTGAATGAGTTTTGCTTGCCTTTTTTGTCAGCATTGTGTAAAATCCAGTTGGCTTCAGGGCAACTTCGTTTTTAGGAAGAAGGCAGGCAAATTTGCAATCAGGTGCCAACAAGTTAGGATTTTGGATTATAACTTTAGGAAAACTGTACACGCACGTACCCTGAAAGCTTGTTTTTCATGCCAAACAATAATTGCTGGAGAACATTTGGCTTATTCTGATTAAAATTGTTTAGTTTGCATGGTGGTTAAAGTGGCAAAACCTTGAAGTGGTGAAATCTGCTAAAGGTACGGAGATGCTATTCTAGAGGCGCCACAGAGAAATTTGCCAAGTTTGTGTTCTGAAGCAGACTTTGCCACTTTGAAGGTGAAGAAAACCATCCCCAATCGGTGCCATTCTGAAATTTTACTATACAAAAGGAGGTTTCTTAATAGACCCGGCACTGAAAATATACTTGAGCAAGGCTATTCCTCAGCTCCTTTATGGTGTAGAGGTCTGGGGTTGGAAAGATTGTTTAATTACAGCTTTGGAATCTATCCAAAACCATTTCCTAAGGAGAATTTTAGCTTTTCCAAAAGGTACTCCTGCAGCTCTTATGCGAGCAGAGCTTGGCCTGCCCTCAGTCAGAGCCCGTGTACATCTAACCCTGCTCAGATTCTGGAGGAAGGAGCGCAACGACAATACCAATCTATTTCACAGGTTATGCTATGAAATTATGTGTAAAAATGAGGCTGTACCACTAGCCAGCTATAACAACATCCTTCGATGTTATTCCATTTGTGATGACTCCCAGGGTGTCCTGGTTGCTGGCTTTAACATTCGGGAATGGGTGTTCCACTGTGACGCCGTAATGGATAGGCAGGCGATCTCCTATTCTAAATTCTCCCCCTGGTTTAAACTTTTCAAGAAGGACCATGTTAGAGCGCCCTATTTGGTCAACATCCTCCCTCACCACCTCAGAACAGCCTTCACCTCAATTCGGTTCCAAAATATGCCCACAGCGCTACCTGGCCGAAACACCTTAAGCCCTCCGCTACTGTATTTGTGGTGCTTGCGTTGTGGAGGATTTACCACATTACCTACTATCCTGCCCACTTTATGCAGAGCCAAGGAATAAATTCCTAGAAGAGTTTTTAATTGGTTTAAACTCCTCTTCAGACTCAGAGAAGTTGTTTTTTCTCCTGTCTGACACGGCTGCATTTGTTTCTTATAGAGTCTCTCTGTTCGCCTTAGCAGCCAAGAAAATCCAGGCTAGAGTTGTTTCCAGAGACAGCAATGGTTTTATCTGACTGGTATTTTCTGCATAGATCATTTTAATCTTTTAATATTTGTACATATGTTTACTTGCTAGAGTGTTTTATGTGTTTTATGTGTATGGGTTGTAACGGCCTTTGGCCACAAACAATAAACTTACCTACCTACCATCCCCTGTCAATTCTTTCTCTCTCTGCCAAACGTTGTGTTGTGTTTGCATCCTCCCTGATCATCTGGTCTACAGTTGCATTTTGGAACCTTCTGAAGGAAGCCATTCCCAACTTTCTTGTTCCTTTTGGAGTTAGTTATTTCATTTACTATGCACTAAATGTAAATGTGTGTTTTCAAAACAATGTTTGGAGTTTACCACACGAACCCCCCACCTCTCAAATTCTTCCCAAAGCATTTTTCCTCAGTTTGCACTAACTTGTAACAAGCACCTTTAAACATGCACCTTCTGCTACCTGCCATTTGATTCGACAGCAGGGTAAGTTTACAGCTGCGGACAATCTTAATTTAAAAAGCAGTGTTCCCTGAAACAGTTCAGCCTCCTGAGCCCAGCACTCCAGGGTAAACTGTGCAAATGACATACTTTTCGGTAACGTATAGCACTCCATTTCGGATGTAGTCTGTGGGCATCTTCCTATCTCTGTTAATCAAGCAGCAACGCCAGCCATTTTCACACACTGTAAAAGAACACAGGGACATTATTCTTGATGCAGGTGGCTAGAAATCAACGTACAGACCTTAGAGTGGGCAAACGAAGGCCCAGAAATGAGACCATTTTCAGGGTCATTAGCATATGACATCACTGGAAATGTGTCATTAGCACAACTGATTTGCATATGCCACACCCCTGACATCACCTATCATGGCTGTTTTGGACCCAATCCTGGCCATTCAGGGTCAAAATTGGGCCCAAAATGGCAAAAAGGGGCTGAAATGGCCAAAAAGGGGCCCAAAATGGTCAGGATCAGGCTGCTGCTGAGCAGGATCCACCATCCGTCAGAGGCCCGATCCGGGCCATTTCAGCCCCAATCCAGGCTGAAACGGGCCCAAAATAGCCGAGAGTCAGGTGGGCGGGGCCACCTGACATGTGACCTCTTTGGGGAACTGCCGGAACTGTGTTCCTGCGCATTCCCCCTTGAAATGAGCCCTGACCATTTTAATTTTTGGAAAACATGGAAGAACAAGATGTACTTCTGTGATTAATTTCTTTAAAAGGAATGACCAAAAATGCACTCAAAAAGCTTTTCTCAACAGGAAAATATTTGTTTCAAGCACTGGATTAAATTACTTCCTCTATCTGAATTATGCACTTTTCCTCCCCTCTCAAATTCAGACTACCACAAAAGGCAAGCTAGGCTGAGGGCATCAGGTTTGCACAGAGAGCCTTCCGGATGGCAGATAAAAAATTAATTTGACCTCCTGCCAAGGAAACCTGACAGCAGATAATGTTACAGTACAGTTCAGTTCAGAATAATGCAGTGCTGTAAACCATTCTTCATAAAAGCACCTCTACTCACAGCCGAAACCAATGTTTACACCTGTGTCGCTACCTGCCAAAGGACGTTCGTTTTCGGATAGGTTGAAGACTTCATGGAAGTTGCCTCTCTTAGTTGTATGGAAACGGCTGCTGTCTTCGTCTCGGCTGACTCCGGCTGGGGTGCTTGCGCCTGGGCAACCTCTTGATGCTGCTGTTTGAAGCTGAAAGACAATAAAACTGGATTGTCATCAATGCATAAATCACACGAGAGACTGGCAACTTTATGTATCTTCCTGAGAAAACATCCTGCTTACATTCTTCAGAACGGCCCTCGACTTCTGCAAATGCAAGACCCAGTTCGGCTTTTGACACAACACGGCTAAGTCTGGGAGTGGCATCTCCGCGTATGGCTATGTGTTACAGTCAACTTGTGTATTCAGACTCACATGGCGCAAATTATACAAGCTTCCTGGTGCAGGTGGGGAAAAAAATGGCCACAAGCCTCTTCCGTTGGAAAGCTAACACATCAGAAGGGCTGAATATGCTATTTTTCCAGATACAGAGAGATCTATCCGCAAGAGCCACAAGCAGAGGAGAGCTCACAGAGTGGGGTTCTTTGTTTCCACCTCCCATGGCAGCTCACTAAAGAGCTAAAACACATGAGATGAATTACACAAGGACGCTCAAGAGAAGGGAGACGCAACGTTAGCCAGGAAGCCAGAAGGCTTTGTCAATTTCCAATCTCTGTAGAGCCACCAAGATAGCTCCTCAGAGGGTTTGTTTATTTCATCTTCATCTCCCAGAAGGGGAGGTGAAACTGACAGACCCTTCAGGAGGCAAAGAGGAAATAAATAAACCCTCTGAGGAGCGATCTTGGTGGCTCTGCAGAGAGAGGAAACTGACCAAGCCTTCCATTCAGTCTTTTAAAACTCCAGAAAGTTCTTATCTCAACACCACCCTCAGAAATGTCTGGTTGGTGACCATGAAAAAGAGGATGCTAGATTAGGTGCCCATTTAAAAAAAAAAAAAACTGGTTTCCTGTATCTGTTTTGGCTCTTACTGGCAATGTACAGGATACAGGTAGGTCCTTGCTTGGATTTCTCTAGTTGGGCGTTGGTTGGAACAAATGAGGAACAATAATGCACCTGTATCTGGGCTGGTGCTGTGCCTACAGTGGAGCTTAGTCCAAAGATCTCCCAATGGAGAGATCCCTTGTCCTGTCTTATCTCACTGTAGCTGAGTCTTATCAGGGGGCCATCATAAAGAATGAGGAGGCTTACAAGGACAAGACAATCCAGAGTGGCCCGGAAAAATGGGGACACCGAGGCCAGGGGGGCCATTGTAAAGAATGAGGGGTGGCCATCATTAAGGGGGGCCATTGTAAAGAATTAGGAGGCATACAAGGACAAGACAATCCAGGGGGCCATCGTAAAGAATGAGGGGGCCATCGTAAAGAACGAGGAGGCATACGACAAGACAATCCAGAATGGCCCGGAAAAATGGGGACCCCAAGGCATATCTCCAGGGTGGCTTAGCTGTGTGTGGTAGGTAGTGTAGGCAATACCAACCTTCGATCAATCTTTTAAAACTCAGCTTCCTGGCTAACATTGCATCCCTCTTTGCTTGAGTATCCTCATGTGATTTGTCTTGTGTGTTTTAGCTCTAAGACTTTCCTCTCCCAAACTGATCCCAGGGCTCAGTAGATAGTCAAGAACAGCATGGGGGGAGCAAAGTGGGTGTCAGCATTGGGATATGGGAATCAGCAGAAATTGTTCCTCTCCCAGTGCAAACCCCAACTCTGCCCCTTCCCCAATGCTGTTCTTAACTATCTGCTGACCTCCTGGGAAAAACTGGGAAGTGCCATTCCATCACAATGCAAGCCAGGATTTCTTTTTCAGTCTGAAATAATATGGCTTCAAAAGAAGTGAGCCATTTAATTATTCTTTGTATGGGTAAATACTGGCTAAGATATAAAGAATCACACACAGAAATATTTCAACTCTTCTCTTCTGACGGCCCATTGAAAAGTCCTTCCTGCAAGCATCAGGGACACTCCAGAAGCGCTCATGTATACAGCGAATCCTGGCCAGTGGGATGAATTCTATCCCGCCCTACCACTCTACTGAGCAAAGTTCATTCATTCATTCATTGATTAAAATATTTATATCCCACTTTTCCTTTTTGCTCAAGTTTGAAGTCTTCCTCCAGTATAAGAAGTCTTCCTCCAACTTAAGAACCACTTAAGTTGGAGGAAGAGCCACTTAGTTGATGGTTGGATCCACCCCAGTGTATATCTTGGCCATTAATTTCCAACCTTGAGAGACTAAAAAAACCTTGAAATAGGTAGTTGCAGGTGGGTAGCAGTGTTGGTCTGCAATCAAAGAGCAAGATATTGGACCTGGATCTCGCTTTCAAATAGGTAGGTATTCTTCCACCAAGCTCAGGAAAACAGGAAATCAATATTATGCACGATTTTTTCTAGCAACAGCTGGTTAGCAAGGACATTGCAAGACTGGAAAACAGGAGGCAGAATCTTGTGTGTTTACTACACACAACCTTCTGAGAAGCATACAGCAGGTTCCATGAACTTCCTAGTCAATCTAGGCACCAACCGGGCTGCGATACGCTGAGCCTTAACAATGTAAAATATAGCACCCATCAGACAGTTTATCTGGTGTGGTCACAGGCATATTACTCTTCTCTAGTTCTAAGAAATAGCAACTGCGTTCTACAAGTTTTTCCTTAATGTTTAGTATTAAAAAAAAGGGTTGGATCCGGACTAAATTTTCAGCTAATGGAACGGAAGGCGTAATTTTTGCCAGTCTCCACCCCCCTCCTTGCTGCAGCCCCCCACCCAATTTGCTGTTTCTGGGGTCCCCTGTCCTGCAGAAACAACATTTTGAATAGATGAGTGGGTTGTAGGGGTGGGGTGGGGGGAAACGAGTCACTTCTGTTCTGCTGATGGAAGTGCCTTTCATTAGTAGAAAATTTAGTCTGACTTCAACGATTTGGATGCAAAAATCCCCAATTAAGCACTTGGGCATTTAAATGACACATTTAAAGTCCAATAGATATCAAAAATACTGATATATCTGTTAGGGAACACATTCTGACTTTATTCTTCAGAATATGCCCTGACTGCTGGGAATTAGTTTTGGATGGACTGTATATTCTCTACATCATGCTATTTTAATTTTTTCCCAGTTAAAGTGTACCGCAGGACACCTCAATATCTATACAGAGGATAGATGGATGTTGAATTAGACTACAGCAAGAAATAAGGGTTTCTATCACGCCTGTAAAGGGGTAGTAAACATAAAGCATTTTTTTCCAAAAGGAAGTGACAGATAAAAGAAAATTTCTCTAAGCACACCAAGGAATTCCTGTGATTAGGTATTAAAACATCACAGCACACAATTCAGAATTAAGATGCCAGGAGAAGCAACCCCGCCCCCCCCCGAATGAAACGTCACTATATATATATAAAATAACAAAAAAATAACAATTAACACGACACACAGGCTTACATGAACACACACACATTCACACAAAAGGAGGGGGGGAAAGGCACCTGCTCATTATGAACACAAAATGATCAAATCGAAAGAAAGTGCTCCACGCTAAGATCCATACCTTTTCATGCCCTGACAGCTAGCAGGAAAAGAAAAAACAAACAAACACAAATGTGACAGTGACAAAAGAAAAAAGTGAACTCTATTTATCGTATCATATACAGAATAAAAACCATGAATTGAGTGAAACTGCAAGAGCTTACTCACATACCAAGAGACTACACACAATGGTTGCAATCTTTAAAAAAACAGTAACGCATCAGTGGTTAGAGCACACCTTGTCGATTCATTCAAATCGGGTATAGCTTTCTGGGCTTCCTATCTCTAACACCGGATCTGGTTTTTCACAAAATCTTGATCTTTAGTAACTCCTCCGGTTATTGCAAGATGGCCAGTATAAAGCTGGCCAACAAAGATAGTGTTTTTTAAAACAAAACACGGGAACTAGTTGTGACAAAGTGGGAAACAGAACACCTGGATGCTCTTTCATAGCAAAAGCTCCCCGAACGCGGAAAGCAGGCCAGCAAGAAATAATCAAGCACAGCCCTCTTCCTGCAGCACTAGCCATTCTACCTGCAGGGTACTTCTGAATTTCATTCAGCTACACCCATTGGATACCTCCATTCTGAAATGGCGCAATTCGAGCAGGACCGGACCTCTGGCTTTTCCCCAGAATGTCTGAATCAGCTCCCAGTCCGACCGAGGGGCAGACTACTCATCATCACTCAAATAAGAGAACTGTGGCTTTAAGGTCAGACACGTATTGTGCATCTGAACGTACCGAAGTTTCGCTGGAAAAAGCCACGTCAGATGCAACTTGAGCATTTTAGGGTGCTTTTATATTTGAGCTGCTCATTTTCCTTTTAATTTGCACCCAATATTGGTTCAGTAGTTATCTGGTTGCAGACAGACAACAGAATAGAGGAAGAGAAATCCGACCATCGCCCAGAAGGTTTATCTGAATTTGTAACTTGCAGAAGCTTATTCTACACGCCTAACTACTGAAATACAGTTTTCAGAGCTTAAGTAGATACAAGGTTAAGATGCATCTGATGGAGAGACCTGTGGTTCTAGAAAGCTTATGCTACAGTAAAGTTGGTTGGTCTTAAAGGTGCTACTGGACTCTTTACTATTTTGCGACTACAGACTAACGCGACACATATTGTTAAAAACAAGCTTAGAAATTCAAAGAAAATCTATTTGATACGGAATCATTTCTGAAACTGGCATGGATCCAACCGTCCTCCAAGTAGCCTTCCAGCTTAAAAAAACCTTCCTCTAACAGAAGGCACCTTAGATTGTAAGAAGGCCTCAAAACTTGAGCCAAAACAAAAAGTGGGGTGTGAATATTTTAATAAATAACTTTGCTCATTAGAGCAATGGGACAGGGGTAGGATCTACCCCATTACCAGAATTTCCAGGAAAAAAAGTTCTGTTGAAGATGTTCTTACCCTACAAGATATAGATTGTTCTGGGACCACTGAAACAATCTGAGTTTGGGTTTCACTGAGAAATGGGGGCCAACGGGTGGGGCTGAACCACCAGGCCCTCCTAGAATGCACATATCCAATCCAGGGCTTTTTTTTCAGCTGGAACGCGGTGGAACGGAGTTCTGGAACCTCTTAAAAATGGTCACATGGCTGGTGGCCCCACCTCTGATCTCCAGACAGAGGGAAGTTTAGATTGCCCTCTGCACGCTGTCTGGAGATCAGGGGGGCGGGGCCACCGGCCATGTGACCATTTTCTCCGAGGGCAACCCACTGAGTTCCACCACCTCTTTTCCCAGAAAAAAAGCCCTGATCCAATCCAAAGCTTCAATAACTACCCCTCCCCTCCATGTGCTTTAGTCACTGAAGCAACACAAAGATCAATTCAACTGCAACACGAAATAAAGAGAAACGCCATTTACCCTTCTTGAAACTGTCGCGTTAGTCCTCTCTTTGAGCTGAGGATCTGTGGGCAAATTGATCCAAATGATATAAGGAGTATCGTACTTCGCTCGCAACCTTGGGCATCGCTTGAAGATGAAATCAATAAGAAAAAATTTGATTCCTGCATAAAGTCCTATATAATTGGAAAGACAAAATTGCTATCAGGCCAACACCAATATGACTAGAATTTTACTACACACGTCATGATATTAATTTATTGGTTGCATCCACATGGCAAAAAATCTCTCCAAGTAGCTCTTATGGCTGCTGCAAATGCAGGGAAGTTTGCAGCGGCAGTGGAGCAACCATTCGATTGCTTTCTCTGGACTTTCCTTGTCTCTGCCCGTTGTGACTGTCATCTCCCCCACCCCCTGCCTCCAAAGGCTTTTCTGGGCTTTTTAAAAAATACGGTAATTTCTGTATTACTATAGTGCAATTCTATAGCAATTACCTATTTTTATCAGCCTGAAAAAGCCCTCCGGTGGTGTGAGGTAGGAGTGGCAGCCACAAGGGACAAGGAAAACGATGCCAATATGAGTAGGACCTGAAAAAACATGGGCCTTCCTGTCCACACAGTATGCAAACATGATTTGACTTGGATCGGTCTCAAGGGATCACATCTAAGGATTAGGGGAAAACATCGTGAGGATGCTGGTAAATATAACTTACTCCAGTCTGGATGCTAAATCAGAGTAAAACCCCTGCGTGGAAGCAACTGTTGCTCATCTGATTTACTCCTGCGCTAAAGCTGGAGTCACGCCATCCTCAGCAGACATCAATCTGAGATTATGTAGTTGGAAATCATCTGTAAAGCAGCTGGTAAGGGGAGTGATTTACTGCAAAGAAGTAGGAGGAAAGCAGGTGGTGCTTAAGCTCCCTCAAATATTTTTCCTACATAATCTCCTCCCTGCAGTTACTTTTCCCCTTCAAAGGGCAAAATGTATCTCAGAATCCCAAATGGGGGAGGAACTTGCAGGGGGAAACAGCAAGCGGGGGCGGGGGGAGCTCCCCCTTCTAACTGCCATTTCACCTCTGCAAATCATTACCCTCATCTGCTATTTGAGAGGGCTGGTGTGGTGTAGCAGCTAGAAACAGGACCTGGAACCAGCAGGTTTGAACCCCTACTCTGCCACAGAAGTATGTCAGGTGGCCACAGGCCCATCACAATCCTTCAGCTTAATTTACCTCACAAGGTTGTTGTTGTGGGGATACAGTGGAAGAGAGCAGAATAATGCAAAAGGGCTGCTTTGGGTCCAAATCAGGCTTAAAAACAACAACAACAACTGGATTCCTGTCTCTGCTCTGCCATCAAACGAATAATCTAGTCTGCCATCAAACGAATAATCTAGTCTGCCATCAAACGAATAATCAACCGAACAGCCTACAAGCAAGATAATCATCCTTATAAGCGTCACGGCTGTTTATTCAAGGTGTTTCTGCTTGTGTTATTTGCTCCAAGATTATGCTGCAGGGAAACGAGTCCCCCCCCCTCCCGCTTCCCCACATCGTTGAGGTGTATTCGTTCATCTCTTGGGATTTTCCTAGCTTTTATCCAATCGTTCTCAAACCTGCTTTGCTCCAAAGTTTTGGGAAAGATCACAGCAAAGGCTGGATAGCTGTATGTGGATGGAGTTTTCCTCACACAGCAGCTATTTTCTCCATGGTACCCACTTCTCTGTACTGAAGAGAAGTGCTTCTTTTTAAAAATTGGTGATTTAATAGCATTACATCAATATAACATTACACCAAAATATGCATCAGGATCTCTGAGTCCCCAACTTTCATTTAAAAAAAAAAAGTCTCTAACAGTGAAATCCTAAGCAGTTACTCCAGTCTAAACCAAGTGAAATAAATGAGCTTAGACTGGAGTAAGTCTGCTTAGGATTTCACTGCAAGCCCCTTTCCTTTGGAGATATATGGGGAAATGCATCTCCACAACTAAATGGAGAATTACTTCTTTAAAAAATGACAGCTTCCTGGTATATTCATAAGAACTCTCTACAGGCAAACCCTGATGATTTTCATAAGAGTTTCCCAGGCAGAGTTCAATCCCAGCCTGGTACAACAAAATCCTTGAGATTGGGAATGGGGGGCATGGAAGAGACCATATCTATTATTTGATTCCCCCCCCCGCCCGATTCCAGAATGATAAAATTGGAATATTGATTCCATTTACAAAAAACTGGATCCAGATACTTAAAGGATCATCATCATAACAACAGCAACGACAACATTCAATACCATCCTTCAGGACAAGTTAATACCCACTCAGAGTGGTTTACAAAGTGTGTTGTTATTATCCTAACAACATTCGCTCTATGAGGTGGCTGAGGCTGAGAGAGATCTGAGAGAGCTGTGAGTGATCCAAGATCACCCAGCTGGCTTCAACTAGAGGAAGGGGAATCAAACGCGGTTCTTCAGATTAGAGTCCTGCCACTCTACACCAAACTAACCACTACACCAAACTGGTGCTACTTCTCTACAGTGCTACTGGACCCAAATCTTGTTCTACTTCCTTCTGCTCCTGTCTGTCTTCCAAGATTGTCACTTGAGGGCCAGCTCTACTTCCCTGCTTTTCAGAGGTGAGGCTAACAGCTAGGACCTTCTCATTTATGGTAGCCCAGCTCTGGAACGTTCTCCCTCTTGCTAACTGCCTGGCACCAGATTTGTTGCCCTTCTTGCACTGGATGGAAATTTACTTGTTCTCCAAGGCTTTCAACGCCTCCAAAATCAGCCCTTCATTTGTTGAAAACTTTCAAAATTAAAACCACAAAGTTTTTGTCACACAAAAGATTGATTTTGAAGGGGATTCCACTATTTTATTGTGTCTGTTGCACACCTCCGTACTTCAGTTCCATAGAAACCGAACAGTAAGACCAACCCCTTCAAAACTAGCCCTTTGTGAACCAAAACAGAAATATTTTGGGCACAAAGAGGCAGTTTTGATGCCATGGAGGGAGGGAGCTGTTTTTCTATTTTAGAAGAGTTTCAGGTGGGTGGCCATGTTAGACTGCAGTAGAAGTGCAAGATCTGAGTTCAGGACGTCCAGGGTATGGGTTTTCAAGACTCAAAGCTGGAAAATACCCTCTTGTAAAAAGAAGTTATAAATATGAAAAGGAGATTGCTCTGCTGCTAGAATGAAGAAACATATGCTATTCACTGGGGGGAGGGTGGATTTTTTAAAAGGTAGAGCATTGTTTTGTGGGGAAGTGGTGGTCTTATATTGTTGCCATCTTTTAAAAAGAGACATACATATGTCTACATATTCTGATCTTTTGCTTTATTTAAAAAATCTTTTATTAAAAAAATCTAAAACAAAAAACGGCTCAGTTGGAAAGGAGAGATTACGTTAAGTTGCTTTTGGCTACTTGTGCCTGCAGCAGCCATACATATATCTTTACCATCAGGCTTGATTTCTCTTCTGAATCAGGAAGCCTTCAGTAGGATAGAAAAATGTACAGAGGGCAGAACTGGTGCAGGCAAAGTCCCCAGAAAGCATTATAACTAGAGATGGGCATGAAACAGGAATGTGGCAGATTGTGGCAGTTTGTGGTTTGTTGTGTTTCACAAACCACGAACCATGAACCGGCATGATTGCCTGGTTCGCTTGGTTCATGAATACATCACTTCCAGGGCAGCAGAAGGTCTGCAGAAAGCCCGGTTGCCTAGGAAACTGATTGATCAGTGCCAGGCTCTCTGCAGTGACGAACTGAAAAACGAACCAAATGAACCAGTGTAAAAATTGTCACAGTTCATCGCAGTTCATCAGAAATGCCCTCTGACGAATCGCCGGTTCGCGAACCAAAAAAACGGTCTGGTTTGTGATGAACTTTGGTTCGTATTTCGGTTTGTGCCCGCCTCTAATTATAACTCTCTTCAGCCAAATCCTAGAGTTGGCGAGACTTGGTTTAAGCAAGCAGAATTATTTGTAACAAAACATCAATCTTCCTCAAGGAACATACAGAATACTAATATTTTAAAAAGGTGAATGATAAGCTACGTAAAAAGAAAAGGGTTACCCATCGCAAGCCCAATGATCCTGTATGGAATACAGCAGGATGCAATAAAAGCTGCCCACAAGGCAATATACAACTTCTGTGTGGTTTCTGGCTGGACCCACATAAACAAGCTGTAAAAAGAAAAAAAAGAAGCCATTTGACACTATAGCACTTCATATCCTGTCAATTTAAGTCTTCTAAAATGGTCTCCTGCCAGGTAAAGACAATATATATACATACTTACTTTTTAATTTTTTCTAGTATGTCTGACATCTTGCCAAACAAGTTCTGAAAATGAGAAGGAAAACACTTGAAATGCAGATATATGGCCTCTGTGTAATCTAACCTAAACTCCCGATAGGCTCTTATTTATTCTATTAAATCAACACTGATATTCTCGGATTGGCCCACACATGAAGCTGCTTTACATCGAGTCAAATCATAGGCCTATTAAGGTCAACTTTGCCTACTCTAACTGGCAGCAGCTCTCCAGGTCTCCAGTAGAAGTCTTTCATGCCACCTACTACCTGACCCTTTTAACAGGAGATGTGAGGAATTGAGCTAGGGACATTCTACATACAAAGAAGATGTTCCCGACAGTCCCCGCTCTCTTTCTAACCTGACTGTTTTTTCCTTGTGCTGTCAAGTTGCAGTCAACATACGGAGATGATGTTGGGTTTTCAAGGCAAGAGATGTTCAGAGGTGGTTCGTCATTGCCTGCCTCTGCAAAGAAACCCTGGCCTTCCTTAATGGTCTCCCATCCAAATACTGACCAGGGCAGACTCTGCTTAGCTTCTGAGACCTGATGGGATAGAGCTACCTGGACAATCCAGCAGAGCAGAAAGAACCTTCACTCTAATAGTAGGAAACAGGGAAGCATGTGACCCTGTAACCAAACTCTTAAACCACAGCTAGGAAATCCAGAATATTATTGTCTGCACTGGAACTTTGAAAAAAAGTTTGGAAGGGATTTTCTTTATTTGGCTAAACAAACAAACAAAACTTTGTTTGTTTGCACCATAACTGCAACATTTTTTCATGTGGAAAATATCTCGTTTCATGTGGAAAATATCTCGTTGTACCTGTGCTTTTTGTGCCACATCCAGAACGAGCTGGAACTTTTCGGACACCGTAAGGTCTTCCTTTGGAGGTTCCTGCCAGAACATCACTTGTCAGAAATTAAGCTTTCAGATTCAGACATTTTCGTTAAGACATTTCCACTTTATTCGTCCAGGCACCCCCAAATACGACACGAGACAATAAAGAGAAAGACAAGCGAGTGTCGGTTCAACTAGTTTTGCTTATTTAAATTTGTCACCGCTTATTTAAATGAGCCAACCATTTTGAGAGCAGGCTGTGCTAGACAACTGCTTGAGGCGCCCACCAGGTAAGTCCACCCTGGCTCCAAACTCTGCCAGTGGTTATTGCTGGCCTTGTTTATCCCAGCATGCACAAGACACAGTTCAAATACTGATCCACAGTACTCAGTCAAAACAACCAAAGAGAAGCATCATAGGAGAGACAAAACACAACAGATACCAAAAACCAGCCAACTCAGACAGAACAGCCCAAAGCACTTAAAGGTAAAGCTCACCACCACCCTGCCCAAATACAGTTTTACAGGGTTCCCAAAATGCAAGGAGGATAATAATGACATACTTTGTAAACTGCTCTGAGTGGGCATTAAGTTGTCCTGAAGGTTGGTATATAAATTGAATGTTGTTGTTGTTATTTATATAGGCAGCTCTCCTAAGCAGGTCTACTCAGAAGTTAAGTCCCATTTTTTCAGTGTTAGGATTGAGTCCAGTACACTGTTCCATATAGATGGGGCAGTTATGGAAAAAAACCAAGAGTGGCTGACAGCCAACCTAAATTTCCATCAAATAGAACCACCAAGAAGACCCTGCTGTAATGAACATGTCAGAGACTGCATGAGGCCAAGGATCCATGAGTTAAAGCTTTTATTGATAACCTAAGAGTTCAGTACAGAAGAACCTTCTTGATAGGAATGGCTGTCCCCTCCCCCTGTTAAGCATTAAATTCTTCAGGCGCTACCCACTTTACTCCCCCTGAACCTAAGTTCTAAGTTCACATCTAATAAGCTGCAGAAAGTAAAATGAAAGTAAACAAAGTTGTTGTTTTGACTAGACATGGGCACGAACCAAAAAAATTTAACGAACCAGCGATTTGTGGTTTGGTGCCGACAACGAACCCGAACCAGCAAACCGAAATGAACATTTCCCACTGATGAACCAGTTTGAGGTTCGTGAGCGTCAGAACGGCCCCTGTTGGACTTAGAGAGCCCATATTCACAGGGAGTTATAAGCAGGTTCTTCTCCAGCCAGCATCCAAGTTTGGTCAAGATTGCAATAGGGATCTTGGAGTTATACCCTCTCCAATCCGAGGCCCCCAGAAAACTCCCATTCAATACAATTAGAGCCATCAGTTGACGTTGGCCCAGTGTACAAGGGGTTGGCTGTCAGAACTGCCTATCAGGGTTTGCAGGGATGAGATTGGAGTGCCCATGGCTACAGAACATCCCCCTTACCCCTCCCTCCCCCAGGGTGTCTTCTCCCATGTAACCAATTGTAACCAATTTGCAGCTCCATGGTTGGAAGGAAGACCTGCCGATCAAGGTAAGCTGGGCTTCGATTCGGGTTTCCAGGGCGACAGAAGGAGTGCAGAGTTCAGGCATTCCCCCAGCTCCATTTCCAAGGGAATTGATTGATGGTGCCTGACTTTCTGGCTTCACAAACCGCGGGCGAACGCAACAAATCGGGCTTCCAACGAACGCTGGTTCATTGGCCATGGACCCTCACGACCCACCAGTTCACGAATGGAAGATTGGGCTGTTCATGGGTTTTTTTGGTTCGTAATACAGTTTGTGCCTATGTCTAGTTTTGACTCGGTCCTCGGATTCTCTTCATCTTCCTGATAACATAGATAACTGCATTCTCAGAGCTTCTCCCACAGATAACATTTCCCAGGCAGAATTAACACACACAAGGCTGCACTGGACCCACAAGGCTGCACTGGCACTTCTAAAGCAGGGCACAGATCTGGTCTGCCACAGTAACCCCCCAATGAACCCCATGAACCCCGCAAAGTATGGAAGGGGCCACCCTGACAGAACAGAGCGGTCACACAGGAACATATAGGTACGATAGCTAAGGGGGGGGGGGGAAATCTACTATATAAGTTACTAGGGTCAAACACAGTATATTCCTAAATTTGGGATGCATCCACATATCAAGGTATAGCAATCATTTGCAACTAAATATTTTTGTGTGGACAAGCTGATCCAGTTGCAAATGAGTGCCATGGCTCAACAGTGCGATTTCTGACAATGTGCGAGTGCAGCCTTAGTTCCCGGGTGTCAGACCTAAGTGATCAGTATCAAGTGGTCTTCTATGCAAGCTTGACTAAATAAATATCATGCCTACTCATTCTTTTAACATTTCACCTTTAAACAAGGCACTATCTCAAATAAAAGATGGTAATATTTAATGTGCTCTTCATTTGTATGCAAAATAGCATACAAGCAGTGCAGAAAAATCTTCCAGACTACAAAGTGAAGTGTTGCTGCAGCAATACAGCAAGGATGAGAAATGTTCCAAGTCCCTTAGTTAGCAAATATCTTTACGGACAGGACAGGAACAGTAGAACTGAAGTGGGCAGACCTTCAAAATGCACACAACAACAACAACAACTAGGGGGCTTCTATACCACCCTTTTGGACAGAGTAGTGCCACACACAGAGCTGTGAACAAAGTCAGTACTATTATCGTCCCCACAAAACAGCTGGGGCTGAGAGGAGTGGCTTACCCAAGGCCACATGCAGAGTTCATGGCAGAAGCGGGAGTCGAACTAGCAGAGCGCTGATTGGCAGCCCACTTAACCACTATACTACAGCAACTCTCCATGTCCATGTATTGTCGAAGGCTTTCACGGCCAGAGAACGATGGTTGTTGTGGGTTTTCCGGGCTGTATTGCCGTGGTCTTGGCATTGTAGTTCCTGACGTTTCGCCAGCAGCTGTGGCTGGCATCTTCAGAGGTGTAGCACCAAAAGACAGAGATCTCTCAGTGTCACATCTCTGAAGATGCCAGCCACAGCTGCTGGCGAAACGTCAGGAACTACAATGCCAAGACCACGGCAATACAGCCCGGAAAACCCACAACAACCATCTCCATGTCCATATTGCATGCAAGCATGCTTTGGCTGTGATCTTTCCAAAAAGACTATATTGAGTCAGCATTGGGAAATGCTAGAACAAAGCAGCAGTGGAAAGTGGACACTTAAGAGATGACATTGTACTGATGCTCTTTAAAAAAAACAAACACTCTGCTTTGGATGCCAAACTGGAACAATACTTCTGTGGGGAAGCAACCTTCCATCTTTGTCTTTTGCCAGCAGGGGAAGTTTTATTTTGTTTTGCCCAATATCCCCTTACCTTCCTGCCTTATGCTTTAATTGCCATTTTTGTCTTTTATAGATGTAGTTCAGCTTTGGCTTTAACTGGATGTACTTTTATAATGTTCTGTTTTTAATTGTTAGCTGCCCTGGTGGCCCTGATCGGGCAGAAAGATAGGGAGATAAATTTTGTAAATAAACAAACCTATAGGATGAGGCATTATGTCTGAGATAATTTTGCTGTCTGGGGACATGATTGTGCTGCCCTATGAATTTATTTCACAACATTTCTCCTGTTTTGTCTGTATTATTTATGCCAATAAAGGTTGCTGTGGCTGTGTGGATGAGGCATTATGTGCAAAATCGAGGCTATCAAAATGCATGAAACTAATCATGAAACACTCATAAAAAGCGGCCAAGTTGATTGGAGAGAGAAATTTGCATGACTCTCCTATGTGGTTTTAAGATGTTTTCAAGTGCTTAGCAAACATTCCCAAAGTTATATTTAAAAATTTAGACTTACAATGGGCTCAGAAACTTCAGGCACTATGCTCCACTGAATTCTCCACCCCCTAAAAGGAAAAAAAAACCTTTAATCAACAGAAATGTTGTCTTTTTCATATGGCTCCATGAGAACAGATAATAAGTAAGGTTTTTTAAAAGCAACTTGTGTGGGTAGCAAACATCTTTCCGGTCTATTTTTGTATCCTCCCCACCTCCAGTCAGCTACAGTTTCAAAGTTATCCCAATCTTATGGAACCACGCAGACCTGAATATTTAAACTAAATAATTTGTATGTTTATTCTTGGCTGAGCAAACACAACATCAACTGTGCGAAAGCATCATTCAATGATTTCCAGACAACACATGCTCATCCATTCTTTTTCTGACAATAAGCTGTCATTATGACTTCACGGTGTTTTTGCACAAACGGTCATTCTGTGTTGACTGCTGCATGCATCTTTAAAATTAGGCTTTTAATCAAGGTATAGCTTTTTGTCACAAAAATGACACTGTGTTGATTGAATTTCAGTCCTGCAGCAAGCAGATGAAGCTAACAGTGCCAGGAACTCTAAAAATGTGGTTGGTGACAAAATGTGAGCTCTAAAATTTCAATAAAGGTGAGGGAATGGTGGGCATGATTATACAGCACACAGGCCCGTCATATCCGTGAACTGGGGTGAGAGAACTTTGCAATCAATATAGCAAAGTCAATATATTAGTATAATCACTCTTTATGGGGATACAAAGTAGTTATTTCACTATCAACACAACAAATAATATAATAAAGTCAGAATTGACATAACTTTTCCATTAGTGAGGGTGTTAGCAAAATGCAAAAAATAAATTATAATCACAGAGGGTACTTCCATGATAACATTTTTTATTAAACTGGGCAAAAGTAAGACAGGGCCAAACCCAAACCTTGGTGTGTCTTATGCCATCCTAAAGTCTAGATAGTGAATACTCTAAAGAGGTTGGTTTTTTTACAGTTTAAAAGTTAACCTTTTGTTGGGAGAGCAGAATATGGAATCTCTATCTAGTGCAAAACAAGTGCCCTTACATGATAATTAAATGACAAACTCTAACTTCAATATAACATAAAGCAAAGAAATTACCTGGCAATGAGGTAATTTAGGGATAACCTCAAAATTGCTAAAAATAAGAACATAGGAATGGCCCAGCCATGCCATACAGCATTCATGTAGATCTATAGATTAAAAAGAAAAAGAAAATGAAAGGATTATGTTTTCATGCAAGATCCTTGTCAAAACCACCAAATTTTGAAGTAATGAACGCTGACTGATAAGAAGCCATTCCTAAAACATATTATCAACATTTTTCAGATATGTTATGGATTTCTCTGTCTCAGTTCCATAAATATATTGCCTAGAAAGAAGGAGGTTGTATTCATACAACGCTGTGACATAAAAGGACAAACAATCCTGGCAGTAATACCTGCTGAAACCTGACACCAAAAGGATACCGCCAAAGAAACCCTCTCATATTTGATGACTGGATAATTCATGTAGTTGCCATTTATCCTCCTGTAGTATTCAGACTACAGGTGAGGATGGAATTGTGCATTACAAAGATCATGGAAATGTCTAAAAATGGCAGTCCTGTGTTGATTTTCCCACTCTGTTGCATCTTGTTCGACTTTGAGAGGCATAAAGTTTGGATAAAAATGATCAAAACAGTCACCTCTTGCTTTGATGTCACAGGGTGAATATTTTTTCCACATCACCAGTTACTGCTGGCAGGGACAGAAAAATATTCATCATCATCATAACATTCAATTTATATACTGCCCTTCAGGACAACTTAATGCCCACTCAGAGAGGTTTATAAAGTATGCCATTATTATCCGCACAACAAAACACCCTGCGAGGTGGGTGGGGCTGAGAGCCAAGCTACAAGTGACGCCTTACACAGGTTGGACACCTCAAGTTTTGATGGGAAATGTAGGCATCCTGGTTTTACAGCTTGGCTCTCCATTACAGCTGCAAGATTAGGATGCCTACATTTCCCATCAAAACTTGAGGGAAGCTGATAAGTGTCCAACCTGCGTCAGGCGTCACTTGTAGCTTGGCTCTGAGAGAGCTCCACAGAGCAGTGACTAGCCCAAGGTCTCCCAGCTAGCTTCAAGTGGAGGAGTGGGGAATCTCCAGATTAGAGTCCTGCACTCTTAACCACTACACCAAATTGGCTCTCATGATAAAGACATAAGGACCAAGATTCAGTTGAACCACATGCAGTAAAGGGAAGGTATTCAACACTGAGCTGCCATTTTTGTGCGGCAGCACCTTGTTCTTTTCAACATGTAATCCCCTTCCTTTGTTCTCCCTGACACAGAATAGATCAGCACAGGGCTTTTTTTCTGGGAAAAGAGGTGGTGGAACTCAGTGGGTTGCCCTCAGAGAAAATGGTCGCATGGCTGGTGGCCCCGCCCCCTGATCTCCAGACAGAGGGGAGTTGAGATTGCCCTCCGTGCCGCTGTCTGAGTTCCGGAACCTCATTTTCAAGAGGTTCCGGAACTCTATTCCCCCGCATTTCCCTTGAAAAAAGCCCTGGATCAGCAGTTTCCAAAGCACTGTTCCCAGCTGATGCCACTGGGTTGGTATCAATACATGGAAATCGTCTGAACACATGAAAGGTGGTTTCCAAGAACACAACCCCAATCACACCTGGGGGATGGTGTCATGGGCGGGTTCTGTCTTTCAACAGTCAGTCGTCAATAAGTATTTATAAAACTATGTAAGCTGCAGAATGAATAACAAGGACATGGATATTATACTGAGAAGTGGGACTAGAATGAGGGCGTTCAAATTCTTACTCAACTATGGAGGTTGCTTTGGTGACTTTGGGCTAGTCACTCTCACGGTCTAATCTACCTCACAGGGCGGGTGAGAGGATAAAATATAGGCAGACAGAACTACAGACACATCTCTGAGCTCCTGACAGGAAGGTTGGGGAACATGTTGAGACACATTTCTATTTATTTATTTAAGGGCATATAATGCTACCTTTCCATTAAAATTATCCCCTGGTGGCTTGATGGACACTCTCTATGACAGTAGAAGTCGTAAAGGTAGAATTCAGATTTTTCTTCAAGTGCTGTGACTCATCTTAAAAAGGAATTGGTAAACACGGAAATGCGCATTTCCCCCCGAGACAGGGAGGGCTTTCTTGCTTCTTCCAACCGCAGCACACTTGTGCTGAGTTCTGTGGCAGACACAGGTCCACAGATTCATACTGTTCACTGCCCATAACCTGAAACACTTTTGTAGCCAACAGACTTCTTGTTTAAACTCGAATCTTTTTATAAATGGGTTATTCTTGCTTTCCAGCCCTCCGAAAGGGAAATTCTTTAATCATCACACCATCAACCAAATACTATTTTTATAGCATTAAAAGTGTGTTTAACATTAGAGGGCTAAGGATTATATAAAATCATGCAATACAGCTTGGTTTGCATATACCACTCTGCCATTTCAGGTAAGAGTTTTCATTAGTAATATAGGCTCCTGAAAGCTCAGCAGTCTCCTTTCTCTTCCCAGTGTACCTTTACCCAGGGCTTTTTTTCAGTGGGAACGCGGTGGAACGGAATTCTGGCACCTCTTGAAAATGGTCACATGGCCAGTGGCCCCGCCCCCTGATCTCCAGCCGTGGTGCGGAGGGCAATCTCAACTCCCCTCTGTCTGGAGATCAGGGGGCGGGGCCACCGGCCATGTGACCATTTTCGCTGAGGGTCATTTAAACTTTAAAAACTCCCCCCTTGTTCCAGCTAACCCAAAGTGACGTCTTTGGGCGGTCCTGAGTTCCACCACTGAGTTCCACCACCTCTTTCCCCAGAAAAAAAGCCCTGCCCTTACTATATTATTTTTCCTAATGTTCGGGGGGGTTGCTGTTGTTTAACACTGCTACACAAATTAAGCAATAAACCAGCATACCCATTGTCTTCATTTAATTCCTCAGTACTTAGTTTGGTTCGTTATTTCTTGCTTGAGAACTCTGCAACAGACCTTTGTAATACTTTGCAAGTTTAAGAGGCCAAATTACTATCAGTACTGGGGACAGTACTGCTTCAAACAAACACATTAATTCGCCTGATTGGAGGAAAATCAACTTACAATAAAGGCAATAGCAGAAGTGTAGATAGAATACCAGTCTGATAAGGCAGAAAGATTCTTCACAAAATTTGTAACAGGTTTGGCACCTCTCTCTGTGCAGAAGGAAAAACAAAAGCAACAGTATTTAGCAATGTTTTAAAGAATGCATCGCCGCAACTTTTACACCTAAAAGAAGTACAAAAACACCGCTTCGTCCCTTAAGTGATCTGAAAACAGAATATACTCTGGTTTCTCTTCAGATCGCATAAATTTTACCACTTCTTCCCTTTGGCAAAGCATGACATATCAACGTTTTAAGAACTGGGAATGGCATTTTCAAATATAAGCCACGTGATTAACACCACAAAAGACTACTTTCTACTATTCTACTATTCCACTCAGTATCCAATACAGCAATCCTAAACAGAGTTACACCCTTCTAAATCCACTGAAGTCAACAGGTATAGAAGCATATAAATTCTGGATATGACTGCACTGCAAGACTAAAGGCCAAATTAGACAATATGTGTGACATGAGCCCCAATCTGACTTGCAATCATGTGTCATCAGGTAAGTAACGTTCCCAAGCGGGCAGGTCAAACTAGCCCCCTTGAGGCTGTTTTGGTTCAGTTAAATGATTTGGGGTAAGGCTGAAGCCCCTCCTCCCCTCACACTGCACTCCTGCTCCAGACCAGGCCCCCAAATTATTGGGAACATTAGTTCCCAAACAGCAAATGTGACTGTAAAGTCGGGTTCGGGTTTCCCTGACCTGACTCATACCAAACATACATAGTTAGGCCCTAACAGCTACTGCAACTATGCCTCTTGAATAATGAGTCCCTGGTTATTTTCACACTGCTTACCGGCCAGGGAACATGGCGCTGAGCTCCTGGAATGACAGCGTCTTCCTGGCGCGATTCTCGTGCGAAATCGCGCCAGGAAGACGCTGTCGTTCCGGGAGCTCGGTGTAATGTTCTGTGGCTGGTAAGCAGTGTGAAAACAGCCCCCCTTGAAAGAAATGTACTGGAGATGGCGTGCAAGTTCTGTCTGCGGTATTTCAAAGTGTGAACTCGGAGTAAGTCCATTGTACAGAATATCTGATTTAGAATAAGGAAGAGACAGCATATCAAACTAGGGCATGCAGGGAGCCAACACAACTCCAGAGGTGGGTGGAAATGTGGCACACGCCCTGTGATCTCATTCAAAGAGAGAACAAACAGGATCACAAACAAACAGGCACACAAACTGCATTTTTGTGACACAAGATGTCAAGCAAGAAGCCTTTTCAGATCAACATTAAAGCAACTGCAACTGTCATCATTGATTTAGGGGAATGTTTAAGTGCGGCAGAATATTGAAAAGATCATGTTTGGCCAGAAAGACTCCAGTTTGCCTCCTGAAATAAAGGAGTATTGCCAACTTCATCACTAAATTGCCTTACATACTATCTGCTGCTTTAAATATGTATTCCTATGTACCACCAGCGCTCCATGTTGTCTAATGTTAATCCTAGAATTGATTAAGTTCTGCTTCAGTATTTTTTCTACTCTGTATTGGATTCTTGCTAATACTATTTGCTTTAAACTTGTATCTATTTACCCTATGGTATTGTTTATGAAATGTCCTTGATACTGTATTGAAATGTCCTTGATACTGACTGTACTAATCTCAAACTGTGTGATCCGCCTTGAGTCGTAGTGAGAAAGGCGGACTATAAATGACATAAATAAATAAATAAAATAAACTAGAATGAACACAACACTGAAATCAACTGAGCATAATTCGTTGCAACCACAGGAAGGTTATCTGATGGTTCACTTGAGTCTTTTGTTCTTGAACTCGTTCAGTTACTATTTGTTGAGTAATCAGAAACTGAAAGTTTGGAATACATACATGACAGTATTTGTTCAAACAAAACAAAAACAGCTGTGGGAGTGGCTCAAATCTGGTTTTGAAAGGTAACTTGAATGCAAACTTTTTCTGGAATTTTTAAATCAATTTCTGCATTACACAGGAAGCATCAGTGATTTTGAGGGAAGCATCAGTGATTTTATGAAGTGTCTGATATTTGCTGGATTTTTTTAAAGCTGCAATTACCCTACAGTCCCTAAGACTGGGGAAAAAATAGTATAATCGCTCTTTCTGCTTCTTTTCCTTGACTTGGCAAGCAAATAGTATGTAGTTGTTTGGATTAAATCAAATACTTTCGTTTAATCCCTGACCTAGTTAGGAAGTTACACAGAAAAAAGGAAAGCAGAAAGCATATGAATGGCGCACTGCAGTTCCCCCCTCCCCTTTCATTGAAGGGCTATAGGAGGAGTAGAAGCAGGGCTTTTTTTCAGCTGGATCGCGGTGGAATGGAGTTCCGGCACCTCTTGAAAATGGTCACATGGCCAGTGACCATTTTCGCCGAGGGCAATTTAAACTTTAAAAAACTCCCCCTTGTTCTAGCTGACCCAAAGTGACATCATTGTGCGGACCTGAGCTCCACCACTGGTTCCACCACCTCTTTTCCCAGAAAAAAAGCCCTGAGTAGCAGCCTTCGTCTACATCCGCAACATGCGCCTGAAACATGCCACTTCAACCACTTGTGAGACTTGCAAGTTCCTCTCTTCATGTACTACAGCAGAAGCACTATTGATCTCTTCTTTCCTTGCTTCAGCTTAAGGACTGAACAACCTCCAGCCCTGTGCAAGATTATTTATTTATTTATTTATTTATTTGATTTGAATTGATTTGTTTTATACCCCGCCCTCCCCACAGATGGGCTCAGGGTGGCTAACAACATTAAAAAAATACATTAAAAGGCACAAAACCATTAAATCAATAATATTTTTTAAAAAGTCATTAATATAGTCCAGGAGCAGGATATTTAAACAAATATTGGGAGTCCGTATATGGGCATAGCAGATGGCCGAGGGTAGCCCCAGAAAAATTGGTGGTCTTAGATGGAAGAAGGAGGACACCCGCTGGCACTCAGCCAAAGGCCTGGCAGAACATCTCCGTTTTACAGGCCCTGCGGAACTGTAACAGGTCCCGCAGGGCCCAGATCTCCAGCAGGAGAGCGTTCCACCAGGCCGGGGCCAGGGCAGAAAAAGCCCTGGCTCTGGTTGAGGCCAAACGGATGTCCTCTGCTTGTCTGCAGAGCGCAACACCCTGCAGGGGACGTAATGGAAGAGGCAGTCCCGCAGGTATGCAGATCAAGGGGCTGAAATTCCCATCCTATGAAGACTGGGACTTTTCAGTTTCAAAAAGAGATGACTGGCGGGGAGGGCAGGGCATGATAGAGGATTATAAAATGATGCACTGGGTAGACAGAGCGGACAGAAAGAACTTTTTCAAATCAAATGAAGCTGATTAGCAGGACATTCAAGATGGACAAGAGGAAATACTTATTTATGCATTGAGTAATTAAAATGATGAATTCATTGCCAGAGGCTTGGATGGCTTTAAAGGGAGATAGGACATTGACAGATCCCTTCCCCCTTCTGTGGCTAGCCAGAGTGAGAGAATGGCAGTTGGTGTTAGAATGATGGGCTGACAGTTGGTGCTAACAGAATGAGGAGTTGACAGTTGGCATTAACTGAAGAGTTAGGGGAGTTGTAACCTGGCATCTGGCCGGAGAGGGTCAGCCAGAGAGTCCTTTGTGTGAGGAAGAAAGGAAAAAGTGTACCCTTACAGTAAAACCTAAAGTTTATGAAGCACTCTTAGTCCTTGTAATAAAGTGGGACAGACAGCACTAAATTTTACTGAGACACAAGAGATCTATCAGGGGACTTGTAGTTGGTCAAGGATGTGGGTAGAAAGGAGTCTCCCCTTCGGCCAAAGGAACTAGGTTGTAGCTTTGGTATAAGTGTAACTCCGGCCCAGTATCTGAAAAGGGCTTTGACTCAGTGGAGTACCCTGAGGTCTGCAGTAAAAGGGAAGGTGTGCTGTGTTTGTGCATAAATTGGAGCGCCTAACCGGTCAAGGGGTGTCCAACAAAGAAAGAACTTTAAAGAGTTCAAGTCTGACAACACCAACCTCTCTCATCTAAGTCAGCAACCCAAGAAACTAAACCATACCAAGTGTTCTGTGCCTCACATCAGTGAAGTCATCCATGCCAAAATCTCCTACTTACTTCAGCTTTTAAGTACCTGCCTACATTTCTACCTGTCTAACCTACCTGTAAATAACCCTTCTGCTTCCTTTTAAAACTCTCCCCCCACAAAAAAAGGAGATAGGACAGATTCATGGAGGATAGGGGCTACCAGCCATGATGATTGCAGGGAACCTCCATATTCAGAAGCAGTAATCCCAGTGAATGGCAGTGCCAGGAGGCAACACCAGGGGAAGGCCTTGGCCACTGTGCCTTCTGCCTTGGCCCTCCATAGTAACTCACTGGCTCCTGTGTTAGACAGGATGCTAGACTAGTTTGATCCAGCCAGGCTCTTCTTGTGTTCTTATGTGCAGAAGACTCATCTGTGTAATGAGTGGCCACGCAGGGAGGGAGAGAGGGCACAAGGGTGCTGGTTCCACCCTAGAGTTTCCAGGTGCCCGACAGTGGAGGGCAAACTCCCGGGGGCTTGACACCTTGCTCGCTGATCCGCCAGCGATCCATGGGAGGGGGCAAGCCCCGGGGGCAAGCCACCAGTAGGCGCCCCAGAAACATGCATAGTGCATGTGCACTCCCAGGGAGCACAATGGCGCCACTTCCGGGAGGGACGTCGTTGTGTCAGCTGCTCATCATTTGGGGCCGATTTTGGCCCTAAATGGGCTGAATCAACTCCACGCAGAGCACAGGAGCGCTTGCTCATCCGGCACAAGGACGTCACCCGCAGAAACAATGTAATCACGCATGTGCCAATAACGCACACATGCTTTGCATGTGCGCAACAGACGATACGCTGGTGGCACAAGGTAAGTGCCAGGCCCCCTCCCCCAACCAGGATGGTAGAGGGATGTGGCAACCCTACTCCACGCCCACATTTGCAGAGTTGTTTGCATGCTGTAGACCTGCAGAGGAAGTGCCCAGAAGCACATCTCTGCTGATCGCAGGAACAGGGAGTCTGAATGGGCACCTCCTCCTGCACTGTGCAGACAACTCAGTGATTGCATGGGAAGAGGCGGGGTCAGCATACATGTGGTGAGTCAGTGGGCAGGTGGGTCTTCTGCACAGGGCTCCTGTGAACAATTATGTAAAACCAGAGGGACCGAAATGGCAGTTCAGGAGATACTGGTGGATTTCCTCTAATTTCTAGTGGCTTTAAAAACAACTTTAGAACAAAGATGTCACTACAGTCTCTAACCCTAGAATTGAGATTAGCTTCCAGAAAGCTCTGAATTTAGTAATCATTTCAAATAAGCATGTTTGAGCATCTATCACTTCTTAGCAGAGCATATCAACAAACTGCTAGTGGGAGAACATAATTTTTTTAAAAAAAATACGATCTTTTCCCTACACAGTATTCAATTTTAGATCGACTAAAGACCAAAACAAGCGGTCTCCATGTAAATTCTTACTGCTATATCTTAATATGGTCTAATGCTTCTATACAAATCATTTCTATTCAGCTTAACTATTATGCCAAAGTTTCCATATCATGCATTCTACCCCGTCACTAATACTTAACCATTTTCATCTTATCAGATCCTAACCTTACATTCAGTCTATTACAATATATCAATATACCATCGTATTTAGTTTGTGAAGATACACAGGAGTTGGAATAGGAGATGTAATATTGATGAACTCTGATTAAGGTATGTTCTGTGTACTCTTTATTTTATTATAACAACTCTTGTAGTGCAAAATCTTATTGTTCCCTTGAACCTATTACACTCCTTTCTTTTTTCTGTACCCCTCTTTGCTCAGATAGATAGATAGATAGATAGATAGATAGATAGATAGATAGATAGATAGATAGATAGATAGATAGATAGATAGATAGATAGATAGATAGATAGATAGATAGATAGATAGATAGATAGATAGATAGATAGATAGATAGATAGATAGATAGATAGATAGATAGATAGATAGATAGATAGATAGATAGATAGATAGATAGATAGATAAAAAGGAAAGGAGATGGAGCAACTGGAAAGTTATTTTAAACAGGAGCTGGTTAACTGACAACTTGCAGCAACATATGGCTAGTGTAAAATGTAATACTTGCAAATAGCTTCTCGATGTTGCCAAGTTATGCTTCTTACATTTCAGATGTATGTAATATTGGATGCTAAAAGTACAGTTTATTTCCCATGCTGGCCTTGTTCTACATTCCATCTCTTGTCAGCTAATAAATTTGTATGCACAGTATTGTTTACAAGATCCACTTAAATACCGCTCTGTTCTTTTTGCATATTACACATAAAGAAGGAGCTGAAGCAAAATGTCACCAACATTGCAAAAATACAATGGCAGCATTGGATACTTACTTAATCGTCTCATATTTTCAGTAAGCCTGTAAAATAAATGGTGGGAAATTTGAATTTGCTTCTTGGAAGTATACACACATTTCTGTTCACTCTGATGCCTCTGGCACAGACACAGTTCTAAAAGAGCATGTGCCATATGACAGCAAATAAATGGTACGACATTATGCTATGCACCACTACCTGGGAGTAATTCTGGCATAGGACTCAGCTGTACACAGACAACAATAAACTTCACAAAGGAGTAAGGCTGAATTACACGTGTCTAACCAGAAAACAAATTACACCATGATTATCTAACTACACTGACGGAGTCCTAAGTCAGTCACATAAACATATAATTCAATATCTGAAATATATACCATCAGAAAATCATCAAACATCAAGCACGTAAGTACCAAATGTACCATCAATGAATCTTAACACAGTCTTATAAACAGGGGGCACATCAAAAAATTAATATTATTAGCATATATTTCTTAAAGTGTACAGTGCTTCAGGTGTATAGTTATTAATTGTAGGAAAGTCCAAGGTAAGTCATGCCAAAATTTTGCTAAACGTAAATTCTTTTTGTTGCAGGGCCAGCCAATGCCTTCCCTCTGGGAACCAGGGCGCAGCTTCGCTTGGCTTTGCCTTTGCTTGACACAGAGCCGGCTTGCTTCCTGTGTTTCGTCCTTCGTCCTCAGAAGCATGCCGAACTTTCATAGCATCATAGAGTTGGAAGGGGCCATACAGACCATCTAGTCCAACCCCCTGCCCAGTGCAGGATCAGCCTAAAGCATCTCTGACAAGTATTCATCCAGCCTCTTCTTGAAAACTGTCAGTGAGGGGGAGCTCACCACCTCCCTAGGCAGCTGATTCCACTTTTGAACTACTCTGACCGTGAAAAAGTTTTTCCTAATATCCAGCCAGTACCTTTGTGCATGTAGTTTTAGCCCATTGCTTCGGGTCCTGCCCTCTGCTGCCAACTGGAACAGCTCTTTGCCCTCCTCCAAATGACAGCCTTTCAAATATTTAAAGGTAGCAATCATGTCCCCCCTCAACCTCCTCTTCTCCAAACTAAACATTCCCAAGGCCCTCAGCCTTTCCTCGTAGGGCTCAGTCTCCAGACTCCTGATCATCCTCATCGCTCTCCTCTGCACCCTCTCGATTTTGGCCACATCCTTTTTGAAGTGAGGCCTCCAGAACTGCACACAATACTCCAGGTGCGGCATGACCAAGGCAGTATAGAGAGGGGCTATGACCTCCTGCAATTTTGACGCTATGGCCCCTTTGATACAACCCAAGATTGAATTAGCCTTTTTTGCCACCACATCACACTGACTGCTCATATTTAGTTTACAGTCCACTCTTACCCCAAGATCCCTTTCACATATACTACTGCCCAGAAGTGTATCCCCCATCCAGTATTTGTGCTTCCCATTTTTCATTTTATTACACAATTTTTCCTTTCAAAGAAGTATGAATTAGGAAGTCTTAGCACAGCCTATACACTTGAGCAAGTGTTACTCACAATACTTCATAGTATTTAGATAATAAAAACAGGATTTACCTTCTAGCACTCAGCGGCTCTTCCGTTTCCACGGTGTTTTCTTCTGGCTGAAATCTGAAGTCTTCAATGTATTCCCCAAATTTGTCATAAACCCACTTTTGAATTCTCGAGCACATCGTGTGGCTACGTTTATCTAATGATCAAAACACACAATGCTTTGATTGCTTTTCAACAACAGGCCTACAGTAGTGGCATGTGTGCACAATTTTAAAGTTTAGACAGGATTCTCAGATGGCAGGAGAATTGGCCCTGGCTGGGATAAGTACTGGCACAATACTATACGGACAGAACATTTCCTGAGACTAAAGATTGTGGTCATAGGATCTCTCATAGGAAAACCTGCCCACACTTGACTGCATTAATATAAAACTGTTTACCCATCAACCCGTGAATTCCAGAGTCCCACCTTGGGGCCGGCACTAGGAAGTCACAAGCAGCTTTTAAATTAGGAACCTGCACTGTGGTTTAGTATTCTGAAAAGAACCCAGCAACTGATGATAAGGATGGTTGCGTTCCATTTGGCTCAGATCCTTGCATCTTGGCAGGCCACCAACGCTTGGCCCTTTTCAGATTTCCAAGGCCAGCATAAGAGGGACACACCCTCTCCAACCTAATCAATGACCTAAATGTTTTCCATGATACGAAGGATGAAGAGGCCACAGAACTGTTCTCTGTTGGCATAATTTAGTATAAGCATGTTGGAATTTGGAACAGGTTATGGTTTGGAAACTCAAGCCACAGGCTAGATTCTAAATGATGGTTAGCACAAACCAGGGCTTTTTTTCTGGCAAAAGAGCTGGTGGAAATCAGTCGGTTGCCAGTACAGGGGGAAACTCTGGGAGGAGGTGGTGCCCCTGGTACCACTTGTGCGCGTGCAAAGTGCACGCATGCTCCCAAGGCCAATGATGTCACTTTGGGTCAGCTGGAACAAGCGGGGAGTTTTTAAAAGTTTAAATCGCCCTCGGTGAAAATGGTCATATGGCTGGTGGCCCCGCCCCCTGATCTCCAGACAGAGGGGAGTTGAGATTGCCCTCTGCAAGGGAAATATACCGGCAAGGGCAATATACCGCCCTCTGCAAGGGCAATCTCAACTCCCCTCTGTCTGGAGATCAGGGGGCGGGGCCACCAGCCATACGACCATTTTCAAGAGGTTCCGGAACTCCGTTCCACCACGTTCCAGCTGAAAAAAAGCCCTGGCACAAACTATGGTTTGGCACTATGTCTGAACTGACTCCTTCCCCTAAAAAAGATATGCATGCAAAAAAAGAATTCCACTGTTTGAATACCAACATGTTTGAACTTTCAGATTTCATTTTACGGGGCCCAAAGAACAGAGAAAACTGTTCGAGAAGCAGTGACAACATATGATTTCTTCAATGCTTCTGGATCTAACATTTGGTGAAAAAAGTAGTTCCTAGAGAGCAAGTTTTAAGAATGAAAAAGGGGGTAGACATAACTAAGGCGGAATATTCCCACAGCAATCACGAGACTGAAATTTAAACCACTTTGCACTGTGGCTCACACATAAAAGAGAGAAAAGTTCATATAACGATCACAAGACAGGAATGGAAACAGCTCACTCATACAGGATGAGTAGGACATTAACAGTCTTATGAGCAATTTCTCCCAAAAGCTTTGTTTCAAGCAGAAATTGACCCATAAACCATTTGTCAGGTAAATGATCAATCTTGGAAGATCACCCACTTGGACAGCACTCAAAAGGGTGATCTCTGTTCCCCCCTTTACGGCACAGATGAGAGCCAAACTACAAGTGACACCTGACACAGGTTGGACACTTGTCAGCTTCCCTCAAGTTTTGATGGGAAATGTAGGCAAGCTTGGCGGAATGTTGGGCAAGTGACAGTTGAAAAGTCCATTGGACAGCAGTCGGAGAGCCAAGCTGCAAGACCAGGACGCCTACATTTCCCATCAAAAGGTGAGGGAAGCTGACAAGTGTCCAACCTGTGTCAGGCATCACTTGTAGTTTGGCTCTGAGTTATTGTAAGGAACCCAGTGTCACCCAACAAAGAGAGCCACTCCTGGGGGCAATCAAGAATCTACTGGTTGGGACACCTTTTTGGAGCTCTAGCTACCAAACGTTCATGGAAATAAGTCTGAGGAGAACATTTTACTGGAAAATATGAGAACTTTCCACTTGCCACAACTGACTGATGAGGCAATGGGCTGGTCTGCTGAAAGCTACTTTGGCTCACTAGTTGTTGACCAGCACACACTCAACACAACAATATTTTTCAACATGAACAGAATAATAACATAATAATAATAACATCTGATTTATATACCGCCCTTAAGGACAACTGAATGCCCATTCAGAACTACATATTCCCCCTGAATATTTCGCATCATCTTCTTCAGTGAGGAGATAACCTGAGCGAAATCACTCCAAGAGCTCACTGGGACCCCCTACCTGTTCCATTGGCTTGTGTCTGCGCTTTTGTGGGCTGCTGAGTAGGAGGTGGCTCTTCTGTTCTAGAACAAAAAAAGTGTTAAAATTAGTGTACGGTGTATCCATTAAACAAAGCATAGCCATACTTTTACTCATTTGCTTTCAGTCCCTTGAGACAAGTGAAGTAGACAGATATGGTACACATTTGTTTCTTCATGACAATTCAAGACTCTTTCTTAAGGGTATAACTGAGCCCAAAAGGGGATGGCTAAAGTTTGCTTTAGCTGCTGAATTATTTAATTATTTTTATCAACATTTTCAATGTTGTAGTCACACAAGTTGCCCGAAGAAAGTAACAAGCTCCTAGGCTACTAGCAGACCACTTATCCCTTTGTGAATACCTAAGGATCTACAGCCAACATTTTGCTTACTAAAACCCTGTCTCTTTATCTTCTTCCATGTAATAAAAAAAAAACCACAAGAAGCAGCTTTATACAGAGGCAGACTATTGGTCCATCTTTAGCAGAGTAATGTCTAGGCAGATCGGCAGCAGTTCTCTAGGGTTTTCTGGCAGACAGAATTCTCTCTCAACAATGGCTAATTCCAGATGTTGTAGACGGTGTTATCCACTCAACCGATACAAAAAAGAATGTCTCATTCTAGGAACATAAAGTTGTTCATGTATGACTATAATGACAGTGCAAAAAGCAAACCACTTCATCTCCCCATGAACAGGAAAAAATCACTTAGAAAAGAGAACAGACATGGATAAAGGTTACCGTTCAGAAGAGGCAGCTGGGCAAAGAGAGACAAGAGAGAGAATGAACACTAACCCACTCTTCTTGTGGGACACAGCAGAGAAACAATTAGACGGCAGGGGGAAGCATTAAAAGACAGTGAGCAGTTTTACATTTCACTAGTGATAGTGAGGTTGTGTATCACGGTGTCTCCACACCTACTGCAACTGATTCCGGACAAAGAACACATATCCGGTTCTACTGCTTATCTTCTTGAAACGATGAGTTTTCCACACCATTCTTCTTGTTTTATCTGTTCTGGTTTGGCAGCACCCTTTGTACTACTAACTATTTTCACACACATTTACAAGAAGTTGGCCAAATCAGTATGAACTGCAGCCTCCCGATAGATAAAATTCTTAAACTTCCTAGAAGTAAACAGCACAGCTGAAAAGACAGACTTTTTTCCTTTAGCAACTCAATGGCCTACTCTTGTTCCGACAAGTCCAAGCGGTTTTAAAGTTTCACACAGCTCCCAAATGACAAGGTTTGTTTTCCTGGCATTAGGAAAGGCACAAGCTTGCCAAATGGGCATGCCCATGCCATTGAAAAGCAAGTGAACAAATCTTGTTTCATTTTTTTCATCCATCATTGTGCTGGTGCATTCTTGTGTTGCTTTTGTGGATGTACACTATGAAGGAATCTCCCAAAAGAGCAAACACTAAACCCAGGGCTCATTTTGAGGGGGAACGCACCGGAACACAGTTCCGGCAGTTCCCCAAAGAGGTCACATGTCAGGTGGCCCCACCCACCTGACTCTCGGCCATTTTGGGCCCGTTTTGGCCTGGATTGGGGCTGAAACAGCCTGGATTGGGCCTCTGATGGGTGCTGGATCACTCTCCTGCTCAGCAGCAGCCAGATCCTGACCATTTTGGTCCCCTTTTCTGCCATTTTCAGCCCCTTTTTGCCATTTTGGGCCCAATTTCAGCCCTGAATGGCCAGGATTGGGTCCAAAACAGCCAGGATAGGTGATCTCAGGGGGTGTGGCATACACAAATCAGTTATGCTAATGACACACCTCCAGTGCTGTCAAGGGGCGTGGCATATGCTAATGAGTTATGCTAATGAGCTATGCTAATGAGTTCCTCCAGCTCTTTTTCTACAAAATGACTCCTGACTAAACCTATCAAGATGAAGCGGCAAGCATGTTTCCCTCACAATGTCTAGCCTCGAACTGCAGTGCAATCCTAAATAGAACTGAAAATGGCGTCTGAAGGGCAGAACTCTGCTTAAGGGCGCGCTGCTAGAGCCACTTTACAACCATACTTGGAAGCACAGTCTTTAAACCAAAGAGAGATTCGGATTTTACCATCTGTCTGTGGTCATATCATGGGGTGGGGTGGGAGAGACGATGTCGATGCACTTTAAGACACTGAACTTAGCCGAATTTTGCAGGGCATCTTGGAGCGCTGTCTAAAAGAGGTGATGCGAATCGCTCTCCTCTGCACCTGTTTTAACATCTTAATTTTCTTAATTGATAAAATGTTGTTTCTTCTGAGGATGGCGGTATCACCCAATTCAGGCTCATATGTGTTGAGCTGCACAGCAATTAAAGCAGCACACATTGTGATTCAGAGCTGGTCATGAATGGCTAATGACATATAATTTCACACAGCAGCAAAGTGCAGGTTTACATATTTCCATTCAGCTCCAACCCACAGAAACACCCAAGAGTCGGTGCCAAGGAATTAGCAAGCAGTTTTATTTTTACAGCTGGCATCCAAGAAGCACATGTCGAAAAGGAAACCCGACCCCAAGCTGCCTCCAGAACATGCTGAAGTTCCAGTGCAGATCCTGGGACGCTGCGCTGGCTGAAAAAAACACTGCAATTTGCTTTATTGAATCTGTTCGAAATACCCACCTCACCCATCTCCAAAGACTTGGCCTCGTACAAGTTCCCAAAGCAATTAAATACTATTATGACCGAAACAAGAACAATATCGAGGTAGGTACCTTACGCAATAACTGCCATGAGTCTTCGGGTGGACTTAATTGTTCTAATTGTGTCCTAAAGAACAGGAGACATTCACACCCATGAACTATCACCTATTACTGATTTTTTTTTAAAAAAACTGTTTATACTTTCAAAGATGTTTAATAATGCATTTATCATTTTTATCCCAACCTTCCCTCAAGCATGTCAGGGTATCATACAAGGCTCCTCCTTCTTCTATTTTATATTCACAACACCCTTGCAAGGTAGGTTCAGCTGAGAAAGTGACTCGCTCAATATCGCACCAAGAACTTCACAGCTGATTGAGGATCTAAACCCAAGATGCTCTACCCACTATACCACATGGGCTCTGCATTAAATCGCTGGAGAGGCTAACTCTGACAAAAATAGGCCAGGGATAATAGGCCAGAAGACAATGGGCTTGGAAAAGTGTGTTACTCTGCTTAGGGTGGCACTGGAAAGTATGACTCGTAAACACTAAGAGCCAAGCTACAAGTGACGAATTACACTTGCCTGGCAAGTGAACAGACTCACGTGTATTCCTCCCTGTTCACTTGCACTACGTGATCAAGTGGAGTGCAAGTAGAGCGCAAGTGAACAGGGAGGAATACACGTGAGTCTGTTCACTTGCCAGGCAAGTGTCATTCGTCACTTGTAGCTTGGCTCTAAGCCACAAAATTGAAAATGCTCATCACCGTATGCCAATCGAAGCAGGAAAGCCCAGCAGTGCACTGACCTCAAATCTCTGTACCCGTATATCATCATCATCATCGTCGTCATCGTCATCATCATCTATTTGATTTGATTTATAGCCCACCCTCCCCACAAGCAGGCTCAGGGCGGGTTACAACAATGTGATACAAAAATAGAACATTTAAATACATGCCGGCCTCCCACCTTTGGGGGCGGGGGTTCTCCCCACCATTGCACTTTAATGTACTGGGTTAATTTATTTTATTACTGCTTATTGTATGTTGATTTTAGAATTATTATTTTCTTGTTATTATTGATTTTAACTGTTGTTCACCGCCCAGAGCCCCTGAGGATGGGTGGTTTATAAATCGAAATCATCATCATCATCAAATACTTAAAATCAAAATCATCAATCTATACCGTCAAACCCCAGATGGCAGCCTCCTCCACTCTTCCCAACATAGTATAAACAAGGGGGGAAATAGGGTACAACTGATGTCATTACTATGACTTTGCATATGAGGGGGGCAGGTGGTTATGTAGCCCCCCTAGTGGGAGACTGGTTGGAAGGCATTCCCAAAGAAACCTGGTGGAACATCTCTGTCACACAGGTGCGCCGAAAAGATATAAGGTCTTGGTGGGCCCTGGTATCCTCCAACAGAGAGTCGGAGATATGGGCAATGGTAGCGCCCTGGAAAAGGGGGAATGGAATCTTATAATACGTTGACCCCCCAACATAGCAAAGGTGAGAGCCCTGACTGAGCAATTTTGCTTAGGAGTTTTGGGTGATTCCTCACAATCCTTCCCAAACAAAACAAACATTGGTCTGTCGCAGTTATAGTCCAGCCTTCACACACTCCTGAAAATTGGCATGTGAGTTAGATAGAAATATTTCAGACCAGAATAAGTAGCTATTTCATATATAATATCAATATTTACAGGCTATAAATAACTGACCACTGAAGCCAACTGAGCATTCTGCATATGCGTCAGAGGGGTGATCTCAGTTCTCCCGTCTCCCAGCTTTGTACATGGGCAGAGGACACTTGGAAAATGGCAAACATTGGATGAAAAGAAAGAGATTGTGGTAAGTGAAGAATCAATCATGGAAAGCCGACATGGTGAGAGTTTAGAGGGTCCGACTAGAAGCCGGGAGAGGGAGGTTTAAATCCCCACTCTGTCATGGAAGCTTCCTGGGTGGTCTCAGGCCAGTCATATTCAGTCCGGCCTCACCAACTGCACAGGGTTGTTGTGAAAAAAACAATGGGAAAGGCGCATACCATCTTGGAGGAAGGTCAAGATAAAAATGTGCTAGATGGATACATAATTAAATGACAGTAAATGTAAATAATGCACTGTGTGCACATCTAGTTGTAAAGGGCAAGACTGTAAGCATGGATAGAGCAGCCATGGACTAGGAAAAACAGAGATTTGCCTTGCTGTGACCCAGACTCCACCGAGCTACTTCTAAAGCACATTTGCCATGGCATGGTTTCAAAACATTTTTTCCCCCAATACATGCCCAAGTCTTCTTTTAAGGATCATCAGCGCAGAGTCCGTGGAAGCCGTGTGCCCTGGATTCCACAGTTCTCCTCCCACCAAGAGGCCAGAGAACAAAAGGCAACGGCGCTGATGACTGCCTTTTGCAATGGATCTTGAGCAGCCGTATAAAATACAGGCTTCCTGTTTACTAACTAGGAGAAAGTAGAACGTAAGGACAATTCGGCTCATTTCATTTATGCGGCTGCAATTTCCGACCTAATCTTATCTTGTCTAACATGAATGCCTTAGTCCTCTTAGCCAAATTACTGAGGGAGTGGATGGTTAGAGATTAGAAACGGGCGTATCAGTAACCTTTGGCTGGAGCTCATCCACATAATATGTAAGAGTCCTATTGCTCTTTCAATCTGTAAGTGGAGGCACTGATTCATCTTTGGTATTTTATGGTTGATTTAGTGCCAGTGGTAAAGCCCAATGGCTGATTCAGCACACGTTGGATAATGCACTTTCAATGCACTTTAGCTATCGTTTGGAAGTGGATTTTTTGTTTCACACTCAAAAAATTCAGTTCCAAATGATCTCTAAAGAGGATTGGAAGTGCATTATCCAATGTGTGCAGAATCAGCTTCTGTCAAATAAACCTTCGGGGGGGGGGGTGGACTAAGGACTCTCCAAAAGACCACAGAGATGACACAGAAAGTTGCATGTCTCTTCGGCAATTCTCTACAGCCAGGTCAGGAAAACATGGCCAATATCAGAAGCCTGGCACTAGAACCAAACATTAAATGGAAGGCAGGTGCACATATAATAATTTCCAAGTGCTAATTACAGGCAATTAAAATGTTCAAATCATTAGCTGTCCCACCAAACACGCCCTCCTCTTAACTAGGTTTTAGTATTGTTTTCCAGTACAGTTACAGTTAAACCCTAGTTCAGAAAAAGTTCCCCATTTGTCTATAAGGGAGACAAAACTGCTTTAGGGACATCTATCTATTTCTAAATGTCTACTCCTCAAAACAATTCACTCACAGAGTCTCTAATAATCAGGGCTTTTTTTCAGCAGGAACGTGGTGGAACGGAGTTCCGGCACCGCTTAAAAATGATCACATGGCTGGTGGCCCCGCCCCCTGATCTCCAGACAGAGGGGAGTTTAGATTGCCCTCCGCACCGCTGAGCGCCGCCCTGTTTGGAGATCAGGGGGCAGGGCCACCGGCCATGTGACCATTTTCGCCAAGGGCAATTTAAACTTTAAAAAACTCCCCCCTTGTTCCAGCTGACCCAAAGTGATGTCATTGTGAGGTCTTGAGTTCCACCACCTCTTTTCCCAGAAAAAAATCCCTGCTAATAATTAATCTCAAAAGATTACAAAACCTTCATTGTAAAGTCAGTCACTGGCCTGAGAGTGGAATATTTTAAAAAAGTTCACAGAAAACATAAAAAGCTGCAAAGATTAAGTCAAAATTTTAACTTGGCACTGGAAAGAGTGTGAGAGCATTTGCCAGCTCTCTTTGAAGAGGCATGGTACCACCACCAGAAAACCCCAAGGATTTCATCATATCTCATAGCCACGGCACACAGGAAAAACATCGAAATCCTAAGTGATTTATGGATACCAAGTTGACCCAAGTCAAATAATTAATCCACAAAAACAGAGACCCTGCGGAAATTTTAAAAATGCAGCACTCTCTGAATTGCTAATAATAAGGCATTGCTACCAGTAATTATAGTTTTGTGATACAATAAAACTAGCTCACAGCTTGTAGCAGTAGTGACAGAATGCAATTTAGATCCTTTCAAATCATTTAGACATTTGTTTTGCTGGCAAAGTGCCTCCCGGAGCAGATGCTACACTAAGTGCTAAGCAATCCCACGGCACCTACATAGAAAACCCTATAAAATTGACACCACTGTGCTTTTAGTATTAAATATGAGATTCTGAGAAAAACAAATAAAAGACTCTTAAAAGGAAGAATGCTTCCCACTTTCATTTTTTTGTAATGTGCCATCTTTTCTCCTTTCCACATAGATATGCTTCAGCAACTTCTAAGGCCTGCAAGTACCACACCAGCTCCAATCAGAGAGATCAAACACTGTGATAAGCGGATTTTCTTATGCCTGCAAAGTTGAGGCGATGGCTCAAAAAACCTCTCTCAAATCTGAAATGCTGCAATACGAATCCAGGCGTCTTATAAGGCTGTCTGCTGTGCTTCCAATCCCACTCATTTTGATGTTATGGTTTCTCCTCAAACAATAATGAACCAAATTGATCTTCTTGAGGAGTTACATCAGTGGACTCTCCCTGGGGGATGAATTTGGCTTCTTATGTATTTTTGTGGTATCTGAGACAGAACTTGAGAAGTGCTTGAAGCCACCCCAAGCATAACAAACCAAAAGAAAGGGAGGGGTGGCGTAGCATCTCTGTAGGACAGCAGGACAGTGACAAGCAGGCAAGAGAGACATCATTCACATGGTGCATGCCAGCTTTTGAACATGGCCACCGCAAAAACTTCCAAGAGATCTGATCTCTCTGGGTTTTACAACGGCTCCCAGACTTAAGTGGGAGACCGGGTTGTGGGCGGTGCGGGGGAGGCGAGTGGGGAGACGGCACAGCGGCCGCCATGATATGGAGGGGCGGAGAATGACCAGGGGAGCACGCCCAGGCACATCCGGTGCAGGCCCCTGGTCTGGGAAGCTGGCCCCCGCCCCTCAGCACTTGGCTCCACTTGCTTATCCGAAAAATAGAACGTCACTACTTCAGACTAAGGCTGTTTTCCACACGTCCTAAAAAGAGCGCCCCACTCACCGAACATCGGTGGCTTTTGCGCAGGATTTCTGACGTTTCCATTTCCAAAACGGATGCAGGCAGTTTTTGCACCACCGTGAAAATAGAAGCAAAACTACCTGCATCTGTTTTGGAAACAGAGACATCGGAAATCCCGCGCAAAAGCTGCCAGCGTTCAGTGAGTGGGGTGCGCTTTTTAGGATGTGTGAAAACAGCCTTAAGTTTGTAACAACCAATTCCTCACCTCACTCAACGGGACATCAGGGCCGTTTCCACACAGCTTACCTTGTTGTGAAAAATAGCGAAATCTCGCATGAAATCTCACGAGAAGACGCTGTTATCACACGAGAAGACGCTGTTATTGCACAAGAAGTCGCGATAACAGTGTCTTCTCGCATGATTTTGCACGAGATTTCGCTATTTTCTGCAACAAGGTAAGCTGTGTGGAAATGGCCCCTATGTTATTGCCCATCACATCACTAACTCAATGCCATCTGGAGAGCAAACTGTCCTCTAGAACACAAGCCACACATCTCCCTTACCTTGTTTTAATTATTTCATTGACTTTTTGTTCCAGCTCTATCCTCCTCTGACGTTCTTTTTCTAATTCTTGTTTCAGCGTTTCAGCGTTTGTTTCTTCTCTCAGCTTCCTGAGCTCCTCCTCTGTTAAGAAAGGAAGATTATTTTGATTTTGCAAAACCAACCAAATACATTTGGCCAAATATATATTACACACGCAGACACAAACACTTTTTTAAAACATTTTTTTTACATTCAATTTATATACCACCCTTCAGGACAACTTAACACCCACGCAGAGCAGTTTGCAAAGTATGTTATTAATATCCCCACAACAAAACACCCTGTGAGGTGGGTGGGGCTGAGAGAGCTCTGAGACAGCCGTGACTGACCCAGGGTCACCCAGCTGGCTTCAAGTGGAGGAGCGGGGAATCCAACCTGGCTCTCCAGATTAGAATCCTGTCACTCTTAACCACTATACCAAACTGGCTCTTACCTCACTTGGATTGTATCTAGAGAGATGCAGGAACAAACTGGGGGGGAAGAGGGGCCATGATTGTCCCCGACACTCACACATGCTTTGTAAGGCAAGAGGCTACTCAGAGCACAGGGTTCATCTCGAGTTGCTCTGATTGGCCGAAAAACAGCTGCTAGTGGTCCCTGGCCTCAAGGATGCTCTCTGGGCCTTGGCCAGGGCTTTTTTGGTCCTGGCACCAACTTGGTGGAACTCTCTGTCTGTAGAAACTAGGGTCAAGCGAGATTTGCTATCCTTCTGCTAGGCCTGTAAAACAGAGATATTCCACCAGGCATATGGTTGAGGTCGGGGCGTAGGCGAGCTCCCTTGCTCGTCTCCTGTTGCGGGGACTGAAACCCCCCTGACCCAGGTTTTCCACTGACACGCTTAATATTGTCTACCAATTCCATCTCATGGGATTTACTGGCTTGGGGTGAGCTGCCGCCTTGAGTTATATGTTGCTGAATTTTAATGTAATTTTATTGCAGTTGTATCTATAAATGATGTTAACCATTCTGAGCCCTATTGCAGGGAGAGCAGACTATAAATTTAATATAATAATAATAAGTCATTATGCCACTATAGACACTCCACACGTTCACAGCTTAGGCAGCCCCAAGGATGAAGCGGTGGTATAAACGGCTGGTGTTACTGTGTATTTACAACCTCAAAATAACTCCAGGGAAGCTCTGCCAAGCCATCAATGTAGCCCTTCCTATTTTCATCAAGAAGCTCTCTTGTGCCACACTGTAACTAAAACGAGAGTCATGTTGCAATAACGAAAGCCACAACTCCTGCCAAGCAATCCCTACCACCCATGGTGTCACTATCGAAAGAGGCAAGCCCACACATTTCACAGGGAGCAACGCTACTGCTCGGCGCAGACCTCTCGCCACATTTTGAAGACATCGTTACTGCCAAGCTAAAAAAGATGCCCCCGGCTGCTACAGTTACTATCAAAGTGAGACATCACCTGCTTGACAGTTACTTTAAAAAACTGTAGCATATTTTAAGACTATGATGAAATGGAAACTGAGACGATTATGCAAGAGAAGGTGGGCTATAGTTTATACTTTAAGCAACATATATGTTGATTAGCACTGCATGTCGTAAGCAATAATAAATTAAACAAATGCATAATATTCAGGTTCTAATTGTTGGCCGCATGGCACCTGAGTTGCAATACCGAAGTCAAGAAGCACAAAGTGAAATGGTGCAAAGGACCATGCGCATACACACAGTGTTAGTGGTCTTGCAACACATGGGTCAGGGCCCTCAGGTCAATCTTACAGCACCAACTGTGGAATAATGAGCATCTTCAGAACCACCTTTGGGGGGGGCAGTCTTTTGTCAGAACCTGCTGTAAGTACACATATGCAGAGAACAAGGGCACAGCGCCTTTTGCCTTTGGACGAAGCAACGGTAGAGAGCATTCCTCCATGGCTCTGTCGTTTGGCTTCTTCCTTTCTACATTACACCTCCTCATGCTTAAGCTTGTGCTTTCCATCCTCAGCTCTCTCAGTCTGCCCACAGTCCTAGCCTTTACTACAAATAGGAACACAGTTGAAAACCAAATAATAAAGCCGCTGAAGTACTGTCATGTCCGAGCCCCATCCATGCCAATTTTGATTCGGTTCTGCCAAACGAAGTGTATCTAGCTATAGCTCAATATCACTTTGCCAGTGTCATAACTCTTCTTTCTCAGGCTTTCACAGGTGTTTATCTGTTGGACTGTAACAGCTTCCAGTGTTAATGACTTTGTGCTCATTCCCAGACAGTGCTGTGTCTTGCCTCCTAGTAACTCATCATGATATCACAAGTATGTGAAATGTTCTCACACAACGAGAGCGCCAAAGTATTGTTTACAGTTGGGAGGGGGGGAAGGAGTAAACAAGAAGGTAAAAGAGAAATGTCTCTCACATGATGTCATTCCTGTCAACTTCTACTCATGCTGCGAGATGCCTGCCTTGCTTCTAAGTAGACCTATGGACCTGTATATGGAAATGATTTGATTTCTGAATGATCTGATTAGTAAGTGCGTGTGTCTTACTGCAAGTGGGTCAGAGATCTGTCTGCTGTATCCTGTCATCCATAGCATGACAAGTAACACTGTGTATGAATTCTATAAAGGTTCAATTGCCATGCGTGTATCAATTATATCAATTAAGTCTTATAGTAACTCTTTTACCAAATAGTCACTGCACAATTTATGTTGCATCAACAATAACGTTGTAATCTTTTTACAGCCAAAGTCAGTAAAAACAGCAAGCAACCATACATTTAATTAATGAGTTCCATTCATATAAACGTAGATCCAGAGGAGTTAGCCATGTTAGTCTGTAGTTGCAAAATAGAGAAGAGTCCAGTAGCATCTTTAAGACTAACCAACTTTATTGTAGCATAAGCTTTCGAGAAACACAGTTCTCTTCTTCAGATGCATGGAGGGTATGAAGAAACTGGCCAGAGATATATAGGTGGGGAAGGGAGGGGGAGTAGATGCAAATCAGTTGCAAAAGTCATGAAAGAGGTGGAGTGCGCAATCAAGGTTGGGTGTGACCCCTCCCCTCCATTGCCGAATCTAAATGGAACGCCTGAAGGCAGTTACCTCTGGTAATGAGATAACCGTCCAGAGTCTCTATTCAATCCAAGTCTGACTGAGTCAAATTTACATATAAATTCCAATTCAGCAGCTTCCCCTTGGATTTGTTTTTGAAATGTTTCTGTTGAACTATGTTGACCTTTAAGTCCTTGATGGAATGTCCTGGTAGATTGAAGTGTTCTCCCACTGGTTTCTGGACACAAATCTGACATCAAAAATGGCAAGATCCAGAAACCAGTAGGAGAACACTTCAGTCTACCAGGACATTCCATCAAGGACTTAAACATAGCACATGAACTGGGTGGGTGGGTGGGGGGGACTCATTACAGTGTCTTTCCCAAACGGTTCACCGTTCCAGAAGCTACTTTAACAAAACAAAACCGTGAATTCCAGGTGTATTTCCAGCCCATTTGTTTTGTTTTCAACACCTCTAGCAGCCACTTCTTGGTAAGCTTTTGCATACTAGTACGTTCTCCAAAAAGGAATAAAGGTGATTATGCAATCAGCCTTCCACAAATTGCTCTAATTGAGCCCTTAAGGTTGAGATTTAAAGTTACTAAAGCAGAACTGCAATATGCTATGATTGTAGAGACCAAGTTGAACAACAAAGACAGAGGCAGGTTGAATGCTACCAACTGGTTACGCAGATAGATAATTACTATTTCCCTATATAAACATAAGGCAGAAACAGCTCTACTAAGTCCATGTTAATTACGGCAAATCTCTCTATAGCCTCCTTCCAAAATAGCATTTTGGATCAAGCACACTGTACAATTGCTACAGAACTGACTGTCTAAATCCCAGTCACACACTGTCAAACTAGTTTATGTCAGCTTTGTGAGCAGCGCCACTTTCTGCAAATGAACAAGCAATAACTATCACTGCCAGCCTTTTTTCAGCAAACCGCCAGCATGTGAACATCAGATGACAAGGTAAAACACATGGTTTCACATGTAGACCATCATATTCTAGTCTGAACCAAAGGGGGCGGGGAAGAAATCAAGCAATTTCACTGGAAGAATATCATTTTTCCTCTCCTTGCAAGAATAAAAGGTTTTATTCCCTTACTTATTTGATGTAAACTCCCCAAATCGAAGTATTTGTTCCTCTCAACTGTGTCAGATATGCTCAGTTGTCTACAACAGGTATTAACTTTAGAACTTTCTACTAAGCTTTCACACGGGGAGCATTCACTCTAACAGTATACGACTGGAGGTCCTTCTCCCAGGGAAGCATTCACACCTGAGTAGCGGTAGTTTAGTGTGAATTTATCTGCTGTATCATTCAACCATACTTGGCTGTTTTTTCATCTCAATGCTACAGTCAGCAGTAGAGTTGCCGTTCGCCTGGTAGGGGCAGGGGATCCCCTGCTCCGACCCCCTCTACCACTCACCTAGTGAGCAGGGGGAAAGGCAGGGAAACAGGTCACCAGGTTGCACTCCCAGGGAAGTAAGAAAGTTACAATGCATAAGTGACTAGAGTATGTAAGACCACAGCATGTTCCTGATCTACCATGGGTTGGAAAATTGAAATAGTTATATCTGAACTGACCTGCTGTCTGGGGTTGCGAGGTCCCCTTACCCTCCTGTGGGAAGAGGGGACCCGATATTCACCTTCAGTTTGCTCTTGCTGCTGTTATACACTACAGTGTGCTCAGGAGGCAGAACTGCAAGCTGTAGGTTGCAATTCTGGTTCCCAGGCAAACTTATGATTTACACTAGCTATAGCCTGCTCAGTCCAGATGTAAGAGGAAAAGACTTGCTGAGAAAAAAGGAAACAAAGGAAGGAATTGGAGCTCCAGAGATATCAACACCACACTCCTTAGGACTGAGATCTAGGCCCTACCAAGCTCATCTCAGTCTGCAGCATCTTTTTGGATGGGTTCAATTGACAGTTGATGCTGCTCCTCAAGAGGAGGGGCATTCTGGGACCCTGGAGTACAGATTCATCAACCTCCTGGGCAGAGTTCCAGAGATACCATCACCACCAACCTCGGATTATGCTCCGGGTGTCCAGATCATATTATAATGCACTGTTATAAATTATATATTATTTTAGATCATGAGCCCTTTAGCAACAGAAATACATTTGGAAAAAGTGATGTAAAGTCACACTAGGCCCATGGGACACCGCAGGATATGGAGCAATCAAATAAATGCTCTTGAAAGCCCAAGGCCCAGACACGAACCATCAAATTGTAGTTTCACCTGAACTGAGCCAGCACAAGCAGGGCTTTTTTTCTGCTGGAATGTGGTGGAACGGCATTCTGAGACCTCTCAAAAGAAATCACGTGTGTGCTGACCCCGTCCCCCTGATCTCCAGATAAAGATCAGTTCCCCTGGAGGAAATGGCCTTTTCAGAAGGTAAACCTGCTCCTGCGAGGGTGGGAAGCGCACATGGTGGGAGGGTGAGGGAACAGCGTGCTGGCCCATACCGGGAGTCTCCTCCCCTCCATTCCATTAGGGAGGTGGGTTGGGATGTCCACCTCTGGCGAAGGCTTCACACACATCCAACTTGACCCCCCCAGAAGGGCCATGGAGCAGATGATCACACAGCCTGTGGCTCTTGGGAGGGGTGGGGTCAGGTCCCGGGCTGCAGCTTGGCTGAGCAGCACACACACACACCCCACCACCCTCCTGGATGCGGTCAGGCGAAGCTCCGGGCTGCGGCCAACAGCGCAATGTGCCCGCTCGCCCAGCCTCCCCTTAAGGAGTGGGATGAGCTGCCAGGCCATGGCCCAGCTGAAATGCAGGCGCACCCACCCCACTGCCCTCTTGGGGGGCAAAGCAGCAGGCTGCGGCTTGTCTGGGCAGTGTGCTGGCTCCCCCACCTTGCTGGATGGAGCTCAGCCCACGGTGCCCAGCTCTTTTGCAAGCAAGCCCAGGGGCACGCCCTGCGCAATGTGGTCCCCATGTCCTGGGACCCATCATGTGGTCCCAGGACATGGCAACCCTCACTACACCACTGAATTCCTACACCTCTATTAGCAGGAAAAAAGCCCTAAGCATGAGTGATTTGGGAATACAGTGTAGCTCATTACTCACCCCATTCATTAGTATTTGAACAATCTGTTACTTCTCTGTGAACCCATCTCACCTCCAGCATTGATTCCCTGCCTCAACCACATAAATTCTGTATGACATCCCTCCACCAGGGCCTGTATTCTGCCATTTATAACCAGGCCTGATTTCTCTTGTTCCCCTCTGATTTTCATAAAAATCCCTTTCCCCTAAATAAACTGAGAAGCATGTGGGCTTGAAATATTTTATTTTATTTATTAAACAAGATTAAAGAGTTTGGGGATCTGGCAGGGTTTTATATTAACAAGTCAAAATCTAAATTGCTCTGTAAAAACATGACGAAAGTGAAACAGGCTGAATTAATGAATCTCACAGAGTGTGAAGTGGTCCAAAAACCAAAATATTTGGAAGTAGAATTACCAATGAAAAATACTGATTTATTTAAGAATAATTATGAAAAACTATGGGCTCAACTGGAAAAAGATTTGACAAAGTGGAATAGATTGAATCTGTCATTGTTGGGTCGTATAGCAGTTGTGAAAATGAATGTATTGCCAAGAGGGATGTTCTTACTACAAACAATCCCAATTGTAAAAGAGAAAAAGCAATTTGACAAATGGCAAAGGAAATTATTAAATTTTGTACAGGCCGGGAAAAAACCAAGAGTTAAGATGAAAGTGTTGTGTGATGCAAAGGAAAGAGGTGGCCTACAATTACCCAACCTGAGACTATATCATGAAGCAATTTGCTTGTCATGGTTGAGAAACTGGGTTAACTCAACTAATCGCAAATTACTAACTTTGGAGGGTCATAATAATCTGTTTGGTTGGCATGCATATTTATGGTATGATAAATATAAAATGGATGGTATGTTTCAGCATCACTATATAAGGAAAAATATATTCTCGGTTTGACAAAAATATAAAAAATATATAGAGGAGAAAAGACCTTAATGGACAATTCTGGCAGAGGTGATAAAACCGCATACAGATTACCAAGGGGAAGAATGGATAACATATAAGGATTTGTTAATGATGGAAGGAGATATAGTCAAAATGAAGAAAGAAGAGATACCTTTTAAATATGGATGGCTACAATATACACAAATTAAAGACTTATTTGAATCGGACAAAAGGAAAGTGGGTTTTAGAATTAGAAACTCACAACTAGAAGAACTTTTGCTAGGGGATGAAACAAAGATAATTTCTAAGCCTTATAAATTGCTATTAAAATGGTATACAGAAGACGAAGGGGTTAAGATTCAAATGGTGAGATGGGCGTTAAATTTTAATAAAGAGATCACAATGGATGCATGGGAATATTTGTGGGAAAATGGTATGAAAATATCTACATGTGTTCATTTAAAAGAAAATGGATATAAGATGATGTATAGATGGTATTTAATACCAAAAAAATGAGCAAATATGAGTAATGCTATGTCAAACAAATGTTGGAAATGTAAACGGCATGAAGGTTCCTTTTACCATATGTGGTGGTCTTGCAACAAGGCAAAACAATATTGGTCTAATATATATACAGAAACGTTGAAAATAATGAAGGGTAATTTGTTGAAAGACCCTGAAATGTTTCTGTTAGGATTGAATATGGAAAATGTCAATGTAATAGACAGAACATTAATGTGGTATATGATTGTGGCAGCAAGACTACTGTATGCACAATATTGGAAGCAATGGAAGAATGGATACAAAAATTACTGTACATGGTGGAAATGGACAAACTGACCAGAAAGCTGAAGGAACAAAGCTCAAATGAATTTCTAAAAGATTGAGAAAAGTGTAAAGACTATGTGGAACTCAGGTGGGATGTAAAAGGCCAATTGTGGTCCATAGATAATTTTTGATGGGGGTAAAACGATGAGGTTATGTTATATTCAAGAACTTTACCTTTGAGAATGAATAGAAATAGAATAGAGGGGAAACTTAAAGAATTTAAAGGGTTTAAGCGCTGTTGGGGGTCTAGAGAAAAAAGGGAGGGAGGGAATATACATATCATCGGATAATTATAAGGTAATTGATATTGATATGTAGAGAATAATTGGGAAACCTATATGTAATATTCCTTTAAAATACTCAATAAAAAAAAAAATTTAAAAAAAAGAGGGGAAAAAAGAAATATTTTATTTTATTTATTCACTTATACCCTGCCTTTCTTCCCCATAGGGAGCAATAGTGGCTTCCGTCACTCTCCTCCATTTTATCCTCACAACAATCCTTGTGAGGCAGGCTAAGCTGAGACGGTGTGACTGGTCCAAGGTCAACCAGCAAGCTCCCATGGCAGAGTGGGGATTTGAACTCAGGTCTTCCAGATTCTAGTCTAACTACTATCCCACACGGGCTCTATACAGAAAGAAATGCAGAGAGTCACACCTGAGAGAACTCTTTTTTTTTTTTATTGCGGAAAAGTTAAAAGGTAGAGCAGAAGAAAGAAAGACTTGCTATCCTTCCGCCAGGCCTGCAAGACGGAGCTGTTCCGCCAGGTGTACGGTTGACGCTGGCTGGACCTCCCCGCCGGCCAACTAGAGAAGAACGTGCCCCCCTACTGGAAGCAGTTACCACCCGGCCTTGTTAAATACCTTTGGAGGCGGTTGGGTGGTGGGTTTTGGAGAAGTCTGCTGCTGTATGTTTTTAAATATTTATATAGTTTTATTGGTTTTAAAGCTATTTGTATTTTAAATTATTATACTGGTTGTAATCCGTCCTGAGCCTTCTGATGTGGGGAGGGCGGAATATAAATTGAGACAGACAGACAGACAGACACAAAGAAGACATTACAATGATACTAAAAAGAGCCAACAGTGGCCTACACTCAATCTAATACAAAGTAAAAACAACCAAGGAGCATGATAAGCATATTGTTAATCCATTACAGTTTTTTCCCCCTATGACACTTCCTCCTTTAGTGTCAATCAGCTTTTGGTTTAAATTAATATCTGGATCTCATCTTCTTAGTAACCCACATCCTTATTCTTAAAAATCAAAAACACAAATCATTGATTTGTTTTTCTTCGTCTCTCGTAGAAAGTCCATAAAGGGTTTCCAATTTGCCATGAATACAGACAATGTTTTGTCTCTAATTAAAGCTGTGAGCTCACCTGAGAGAACTCGTGAGTCCTTCAAGAGCCATTCAGCCGGTCCTTGTAGAACCGGTCCAGTAGTGCTCTGACTCATAACCCAGCAGGCAAATGTGGGTGGATGAGAAGAAAGAGCATCCCAGTAACGGAGAGGATACACCCATATGGGGCAGAGAGTGGCTGCCGCTGCAGTGCTTTGAAATTGGCTGGACGTTATTCAGAGAGAAATCCAGTACGCCTGACAACAACACACAGTGAAGTGCTGCCTTTGCTCTTCCTGTTTCAGTCAGGTTGTGTGGGCGGGTGCGTTTTGCCTCAGATTTGTAGAGAAGACACATCAAATTAAAATGTATCGCCACTGACATCATTATTATACTGTTGGGGAAATGCCGAGGAAACAAAAAGAAAGTGGAAAAGGGAGCCTGAACGAAATCTCAAGTTTAAAAAAAGTTAATTTGCATCACTCTCAATTAATTCAGATATTACATTCTTGTCCTTCACCCGCTCCTTCCTTCCCACCTAGATCTTATTCTCATTCAGTTTAGGGGACTGGTAACAAAAATCCTTCATTCAGAATTATGATTTGTGATAAAAGAGCATATGGGGTTCTTACGGAATTCGTTTAGGTTAGCCTAGTTAGGGCAAAAACTAAAATCCATCTGTTAATGACAATGGAAAAATCTTCTTGTGTCTGTCTCAGGTGCCCTAACTGTTTAATAGGACTCCCATTTGGTGAGCGTCCAAGCGTAGGACAACCAGAAAGGTAATACGGGTCAGCATTGCCTGTCTCATTATGGCTATTAGAGATGTTTAGCTGTGGAAAGCACCACAGAAGGGATTAGAAGGCATCTAAAAATTCAACTTAGCAGAGGCTCAAAAGCAAGCAAGAAAATCTAATGGGGCAAGATTGAATAAGCAGGCTTACTTAGAGGGGGATGTATTCAAAACTGGATTTGCGTATCACTGAGAAGACCCCAGAAAGTTACATAGATTTTTTTAGTCTGTCTTCAGAGCTAAAAACCCTCAATGTAGTTCACAAATTATGTAAGTAAAAATAAAAAACAGCATACAACCATGTCAATTAAAAACACAAACACCAAAGTTCAATGGGCATTCAAAAAGTGAAAAAGTAATCAGCTAAGGCCTTCAGATTTTTTAAAAATTAGCTAGTCATCTAAAAAAAAAACAAGAGGGTGCTTGAAGGAAGATGGCAAAACAAGGGCACCACGAGGGAGTTGGCATCGAAAGGGACCTGCTGCTTGGTACATTTTTTCTAGCCCCACCAGGCCACGGTAACTGAAGGAAAAGGTTGATTCAATCCACAAGAGCAAATTAGCAAACTTCTCTAACAAACTACATTCTCCTAATGGATAAGACCACACACAACACAGTATATCCAGGTTGCCATCTTGCCACCCGTCAGGCTAAACATAACGACAAGCATCCTACCACTCTGCTTGGCAAGTTTGAATTCTTCCTCCAACCTGAGAAGCCGACAATGGAAGAGCTGCTTAAGTTGTAGAAAGACTCCAAATACTGCAGGATAGAGTGGTAAGAGATGTGCCAACCTTTCTTCAGCAACCGATTCTACTTACAACATATGCAGTTGCAACAATTCAGTGCCAATTTGGCAGTTTCCCTTCTTGCATTCCAATAATCAAACTGATTAAAACACAAAACAGCAAAAATGGATGAAATTACTTCCAAACATGAATCTTCCCCTTAGTGCCTAATTATGTCATTCCATCTGTCTCGGAAGGGACAGAAGGAAGAGCAAATGCTTAATGGGATGGCATGGCTCACGAGTAACAAAGGAATCCTAAGAAGAGTTACTCCAGTCTAAGCCCACTGAAATTAATGGCTTAGACTGGAGTGACTCTTCAAATTCCACTGGAACTGTGGTTAACACATAAGCCAGCATTAGGAACACGGGAACAGCCCTTCTCTTCTATAAAGCAAAATGACCCATGAAGACGTATAGTTCATTGGCTCCAATGTGAACCAAGCTTACCAGGATCTGAAATGCAATTTGAACTGGGTTTCATGGTAAGGGGAAGGGAGTAGAGAACATGACAATATTTTGCTTCTTGTAGGTATTTTTCCTTAAGATTTCCGTCCTCCACAAAAAATCTAAATCCAAAAGGTAGCAGTTTGAAAATTGGTGAATGGGTTTGGAATGATGAAGTCCTGCCCCAAAGACAGGTGGGGCATGGATGTTTATCCAAACCACTTCCACAGCTCTTTAGAGTTCCCATTTGTCTCTACCCTCAGATACCAGTCTTTGAACAGACCAGGGAATCAACCTGTTACAAATATCCATTCTTATCCACAAGTAAGAAAAACTCTACTCGATGTTACAAGGCAGGGTTCAACATTAATTGGCAGGGGCAAATTTTAATTGAGAATTTAAGGTGCAATCCCAACGTGTAACTGTTAAAGGGATGGAAAAGAAAGTGTTAACAATAGCCTTCCTACCAATCAAAAGAGATGTGCATAATGAAAAAAATCACCTGAAAATACACACAGAAGTCACAGGTTTGGCTCATTAAAGCTACTTCTGAAACATTTCTAAAAACTTTGGGGGTGGGTTAGGGTTATGGTACCACTGGTTGCTAGCTGGATCCTTGCAAGACTGGCTCTGATAAGGTTGCCGAGCTTTGATTTCAAAAATTACTGCACTTGGATGAAATTTCAGAGTAGAGCCAATGGAACTCTTAACAAGAGACGATCAAATAACCAAACTTTTGCTTCCCCCTGCAGCTGGGGCTGTGAGAGAGAAACAGCCAAGTTTGCACTTGCATTTTAAGAAGCCCACAAGGAGGGTTGTGCTTGGCAGAGGGTAGAACAACATCAAAAGCTGCTGATGTCCCATTCTTCTGCCACCATGCACTAAGCAGCTCTTTATTTATTTGCATTATTTATCGTCTACCTTTCTCGCTGAGACTCAAGGCGGATTACACAGTGTAGGTCAATACGATCAAACATTTAAAAACACAACAGGGTACAGATTGCAGAAATGTGAATACAAGCAAAATCCGATACAGAACTGAAAACAATGTTGAAACAAAGTGAAGGAGGATTTATTTTGGAGTACTCTGCGTTTTAATTCATACCCCCCTTTTCAGTCAATAACTTCACACAGAACCAAGACACCGAAAGCAGTGATCTATAAAGAAATAAGAGTTTATTGTTTATAAAATAAGCCCAGATACATGACACCTCTCTTTAGGATCATATGTGTAAAGAGAATCTAGAGAATCTTTACACATCAGAGAATCTTATATACCCTTAGCACTGATTGTTTACAGAATTGCTATTTATTTTCCAAATAAGAGATCAAAGGTTAATATAAACACTCTGTCAGAATGACGCAAAATGACACATTTCCCAGAATACAGGATAGCTGACAAGCTTGAGTGACGAATTATACAAACATTTGAAAAGCTGGTGCCATATATCTGATATTTTCTTGGGAAGGGATGCATTCAAGGTTAAAATCTTAATTATCTTAACCAAAACAAGAAAAATGTTTAGACTTTGCTCAGTGACCTTCCTCACCTACCAGAGACCTATCTGACAAGCAGGATATCTCTGAGGAAGAATTTTGACATTAGAGCAAAGCTGTCTTACTTGTCTGCATGCTTTGTGTGATGTCAGCTTGAATATGTGCTCACACCAAGAATTTATGAAAAGGGGTCTAAAAATCCTTTAACACAAAGCATAAACAATTAACATGTTACGGCATTATTAAATAATGCACATAAGCCACAAATATATTAAATGATGCAGAACTACTCAGCAGGTACCCAGTAGCATAGTCAACAGTCCTTGTCCCTTTACCAAGCATCTCTATGTACCATTTCCTTACAGTACAGCCCTCCTACCTATGTAAGAAAGCCCTGTTGAATAATTAAGCTTTGCATAGTTTGTGGAAAGTCAGGAGAGTTGAGACCCTACTAAGTTCATCAAGCAGGCTATTTCATAAGGTGGAGACCACAATAGAGAATGCACATGCATGGGCAGTTGTTGATTTTGCCCATTTGTAGGGTGGCACCTGTAAAAGGCCCTGTTCAGATGAGCAAAGTTGCCGTGATGGAGGATAAGGGGAGAGGTGGTCTTGTGGATGATATGACATGAAGCGCTTTGTATGTGATAGCCAAAAGCTTGCACTGAGCCCGATAGCTGATGAGTAACCACTAGAGTGACTGCAGACTGGGAGTAATGCATGCTCTGTCTAGTTTCCAGCAATAACCGAGCTGCAGAGTTCTGCACCAATGGGAGTCTCCAAGTTGATTTCAACGGAAGACATGTTACAGCATTTTAGTCTCAATGTTACTACGGTGTGGATTCAGGTGGCCAGATTGGCCCTGTTAAGGCAGGGGCCATCTGCTGGGCTAGATTAAGTCCATAAAAGATAGGCATTTTTGACAACAGCATTAAATTGTTTCTCTAGCAGCAGTTTTGGAGTCAGTAGAACTCCTAGGCTCTTTACTGAGTCAGCAAGGGTCAATTAAACCCCATCGAAAGTGGGACGCACAATTTCCTTCCAGATCTCTGCCTTCACAACCAGCATCGCTTCTGATTTGTCTGGGTTCAGTTGATAGCGAGATACAGAGCTGGATGTCATCTGCATATTGACAACATCCAATTCCAAAGCTACCGATGATTTCTTCTGAAGGATTACATAAAGGTTGAAAAACAGTGGGGGCTAAGATTATGCTCTGTGGGACCCACAATTCCCACACTGAAGATAGCTGGTTCCCAGCAGCAACCCTTTGATTCCATTCCATGAGGAATGGTTTAAACCAGTCAAATGCATATCCCCAGGTATCCACTTCTGCCTCCAAATGCCTCAACGGGATGACATGACTTACTGTATCAAAGGATGCTGACAGATCCGGGAAGAACAACAAAGAAGCACAGCCTTTGTTTACATTCAGGTGGAGGTGGTCAACCAAAGCCACCAGAGCTGTCTCCATCTCATAGTCCGGCCTGAAAAAAGGCTGAAAAGGGTCCAAAGCCCCAGACCTGGAGTTGCTCTGCTACTGCTCTCTCGTTCACTTTGCCTCTTCAGACCCTGTGAGGGGCAATTATGGATGAGATATTGTCATGATCTGGCTGTGCCAGGAAGGCATAGCAAGGCCTCAGAAACCTGTTAGCAGTGGGAGTAGGCCTGCCTACAATTACCAGGAGCCCCTGAGCCGTTTTGGCGCCCTTTTTGGCCAATCGGAACACAAGGGGCTGGTGCTATATAAGTCTGGGAGGGGGGGAAAGTGTGCGTTCTTTCTCCCAGGGAGCAGCAGGCCAGGAGAGGTTTCTGCTAGGGGGAGAGGCCCTCGTCCAGGTAGGGTAAGAAGACAGGCCTGGCAGACAGAGGGACAGGGAGTTCACTCGCGCTAGGGCCTTTTGTTTAGTTTGCTTTCACCCATCTATTGTTGCTAATGCACCTTGCTTCTTTGTTTGTTTGTTGTTTGATTAACTGACTTCCTTGTAAATAAACTATTTTGTTTGTTGTTACTCTGCTAGGTCCTCACGCCTGTTTATTGGCCAAGCTATGGAGGTCAGAAGGGTTGGGAGAAAGGTGACAGCGTAAGGTGGCTCACCCCACCTGACGCATGACAGATATACATGCAGATTTTTAAACTTTCACGCATTTTAATTAACATTAAGACTTCTTTCCATCTTGAATCAGTTAACATGGGGGGATAGTTCTTCTCGATTCTTAATGCTGTATTCTACTGAAGCCCTATATAGCAATTAAACACCATCCGTTTTGTTATTATAAACTTTTCTTGTTGGCTTGTTTCTTTTCAATAATGTCTTTTAATTGTTAGTACTGCTCTGGGTGTGTAAAGCAAGTATTTCCCTTGGTTACACCAGTGATAAGACGCCACCAAAGACAGACGGGCAGTGTTCGTTCTTTGTGTTCTATGCATACACTTAATTCTTCTTGTTGGAGAGCTTTTTTATATACAAAACGACAAAGGAAAGAAAGAAAGCTCTCTGCCCTCCATCTTCTACGTTGAGGTGCAGTTCTCCAAATGCAGCTTCATTCTTATATGACGCTCAAGTCTCCAATTTAGGGAAAGAGTGAGCAGGAGGTAAGCCTCGCTCATAAGTCTTCAACGTATTGAACAGAAGCCAAGCCTGATTAGCATGCTGCTTGCTTGCTACCTTTCCATCATGAATGAAGATATTGAAAATCCAACCAGAGACTGATGCCAATTCCCACCCAACTTGATACAATACCAGCTTTCCTTTATTCTCAATTTTGTCAGCCAGCAATTAACCCATATGACAACTTCATAGTCAGAATTACTTATGGGTTTTTTCCTACTGGAATTTAAAATTGCAATAACGAACTTCCAACCTTTTCCACGTTTGCAACCTAGCATCGCTCTACCAAGTTTTGCAGCTATATTAAAAACAAGGGGGGGAAGCTTGCTGCAGTCTGAAGAGCAGAAGAATGTTTGAAGTAATTTAATTGAAGTGCTAATAAATTCATTTCCTGGCTCCCTTTCACTTTGAGTCCTACAACTGAGGTAATACACTTGAACTCCTACAGGCGTCTGGTGCCAAAGTTTAGAGCCCAAACACAAAACAGATGATGCGTGATAAATGAGGATGCTTGTGAACGAGTCAGGATTTGAAGAAAGAGCAGGAAGATATGAGAAATGTTGTGTGTGAGAGTCAAAAAGAGCCCCCCTCCCAACTGCCCTTCATCAGGCAGGAAGCACACTAAGTTTCCAGTCTTTGGAGAATGCTATTTAATGCATTGTCAGGGACAAATATTACATCTAGAGAAACATCCACAGATTGTTGCATTTTAGGCGTGGGTGCTTCAGGTTTCCGCTTCAGGTTTCTAACCTGAATCGTACCCAATTTGGATAGATTCAGTATTCCTGAATCATCCCCAGCATTGCTGAGCCGATTCGGAAATACCGAAGCAAAGTTTTCTGAAGCGCTTTGTAATGCTTCGGAAAGCTTTGGGTAGAGCGGCAGCAGCCGCAGCACTTTTCTTGCCATTTGCAAACCACAAGAAAAGTGCTGCTTTGAGCTTCCTGACTGTTTTTACCCGATGGGAGGGGGAGGAGAGGGTTGTGGCAACTCACTGCAACCCCAAAGCAGGAAACCCAAATCTTGTTTGAGAGCACACCCCTATTGGATATTGCATTGTTGTTGTGCTAGAGAAACTATTCACAGCCATATTTTATTGTGTGGACAAGATATTCTAGTTAGAAACAACTGCTGTAGAGTGCAGTAGGATTTGAGTCTAGTGTCGCCTTAGAAACCAACAAGATTTTCTGGGTATAAGAGTTAAAGAGTTAAATATTCAACATGTCTGGAAGGATCCAAGTCGTCATTCACAATGGATTTTCCAAATGTAGGTGTTATCAAATCCAGATGCCCTGAATTGGGCATCTGGATCCATGGCTACTCAGTGGAAACAGTCAACCCCTTAAAACAACTTACAAATGGTCATCAGAAGTAAGTAGCTGTGAACTGTGCAGACATGCTGGTCTACTGAATCTTAGCAGGGAGGGTAGCCTTGTTAGGCTGTTGCAGTAAAAATAAGTAGGAGCCTCACGGCACCTTAAAGACTAAGCACAAGCAAACATGGACCAGATGCTACTTCATCAAATGCATGTAGTGGTCACTCAAAGGCAGACAATGGTATGTAGAAAGAAAAGGAAAACAGGGTCAAAGGACCATGAAATGCAGGGCAGGGTGTAATCCTGTAAAATTCAAATGTAATCCAGAAAAGTATAGAGGCCTTTCAGAATAACAGTAATAGCTGATTATGTAACTCACTAGTTTTGCTAAACTGGTTCTTTTCCCCATCCATCCTGAACCTTGAACACGAGGAGAACACAGGGTCACGTTCAAATGTTACAAAGTTCTCACGATGCCTACATTGGTAGCGGTGGAGGGATCCCAAGTTAAGGCCTTGGGAGAACATGTCAAACTTCATGATGAATTCAAATTCAGCAGATTCACAATGAAGTCTCCCCTTGAAGGGCTTCTGCAGGAAAATATGTGACTTTTTAAACTCAGCAATTGTGTGTCCTGGGAAACTGACACAGCCCCCCACTGGATTCTGAATATTGAGGTCACCCAAGTGCCAAGCTGCTATCTGGACCCATTGTAAAGTCCCTCATGTTTCCACCATTGATCCTGTCAACAGACATGTCCAGGAGTTTGATGCTTGGGATTTAATTCTTAAGCACTCACAGGCCCAGTTCAGAGACCATGGGCCACGGGAGGGGGCTGGCTTAAGCTTTCTCCCTGCACAATTTTCCTGACCTGGAATAGCCCTGGAATTGCCTCACTGGGAAAACCTGTGTGTATTGATGGCCTACACAAGTTTCCACAATGGGGCAAACAGGACTGTTTCCGGTTGGGGAAAAGGCATGGGGGCTAGATGTAATCCTCCTCTCTCTATGCACTGTGGCCCCATCCAAATCAGGCCCCAATATGCCTGGGAAATCCCAAATGCATAATGTCCAGAACAAGTCCGTCGACACAAGGACTTTATAACACGTGGAATCAGCCCTGTGTCCCATTTACAGACTGGACTCGGAAAAAGAATTCTCGTCTGTAGCAAGCATGCCTCATCACAACAGAGATCCTGGCCCAACGATTTGCAGATGGCAGGAGAAGGCTTCACCATGCTTACCAGGCCCCTCCCAAATCTAGGGGCAAGAGCTCCTGCCTCCCTCACCCCCAGCTGAGTGAGACGCAAGAACTTCCTTTCCCACAACTAAGGAACAAGTGCAACCAACTCAAAAGCAAACATAACTATCAAAGAAAAGAACAAAACTGGACAGAGCTAAAAAAATCAAAATGCTATCACCTGGTTTGTTCATCCATTCACCCAGGGCTTTTTTTCAGCTGGAATGCAGTGGAATAGCGTTCCGGCACCTCTTGAAAATGGTCACATGGCCAGTGGCCCTCCCCCTGATCTCCAGACAGAGGGCAGTTTAGATTGCCCTCCGCACCACTGGAGCGGAGGGCAATCTAATCTCCCCTCTGTCTGGAGATCAGGGGGAGGGGCCACCGGCCATGTGACCACTTTCACCAAGGGTGATTTAAACTTTTAAAAACTCCCCCTTGTTCCAGTTGACCCAAAGTGATGTAATTGCGTGGTCCTGAGTTCCACCACCTCTTTTCCCAGAAAAAAAGGCCCGCATTCACCTATCCTAGCAGTTTCAAACCTTTTAAAAGCCAGGACTGTGCTATATATTGCAACCAGGAGGAAGGAAAAGGCACCAGATAACAGCATTGGTGCATGAATGGTCCTGTTAGGGGGTACTCCATATGCACATGGAAGCAGACTTCTGTGCACAAACTGCATCAGGATGAGTAATCTACAAGCAAGTCAGTGTTGTGCGTAGGGTTCCCTCCCCCCAGACCAAGCTGCATATGCAAACCTTCTCTTAAAAATCTCAAAATCCCACCAACTCACCATTCAGGAAAGGAAACTGGGGAATAAATTCAGTCCCTCCTCACCACTCCCTTCCAAATAGCTGATTTCCAGGAATTAGGGCTCTACGCATGCAGATCTGTATGCTTTGTGGCCATTGGATCCGAGCCCAAGCACAGACTGACCACTTGGATCTCAGTCCTAAATGATTTATTTAAAATATTTCTCTGCCACCTCATCAGAGTCCTGCTTGAGAAAGTTTACAGTTAAAATAATAACATTATAAGAACAACTTATAAGAAAGACAAGCCACTGGACACACAGCATAAAAGACCTCAGACCATAGCAGAGCACTGGAATGAAAAAAGCCCTAATTATCTCTTTTGGCATGGTGCCTTAAATACAGTAAAAGGGGTACCAGGCAAGCCTCAAGGGGAAGGACTCTGTTTTAAGTCACCACCGGCGTCATCTCTGGTCACTGAGAGCCAAGCTACAAGTGACGTCTGACACAGGTTGGACACTTGTCGCCTTCCCTCAAGTTTTGATGGGAAATGTAGGCATCCTGGTCTCACAGCTTGGCTCTCCATTTAACTGAAGTTTATAGAAACCCACACACACCCAGTGGAGGGGAAGGGGGGCGCCTGGCGAGAGCCCGACGCCTGCAATCCCCTCCCGACCACATGTTCTCCCTCCCCTTCCCCTCCGCTGTGTGTGTGTTTCTGTAAACTTCAATTAAATGAAGAGCCAAGCTGCAAGACCAGGACACCTACATTTCCCATCAAAACTTGAGGGAAGCTGACAAGCGTCTAACCTGTGTTAGGCATCACTTGTCGCTTGGCTCTGAGAGGGCTTGAGAGGCAGGTCTTAACTGATAGACTGGATAGTGTGGGAGGAGGTGGTCTGGGTTAGGTACTGCATTTCTATCCTGCCGTTCTTTCATGATGGAATTCAAAGCTGTGTGTAGAATGCTCAAAACGTCTCCTGCTCAGGCAGCGGCCAGATGCAAACTTGCAAGATGCTGTGTCATGTGCCTCCAACCATGCCCTGGGAAGAAAGCCAAAATCTAGGGAAAGATCCGTGAATGAAATCAGGAGTCGGGACCTCTTTCTCTTTGCAGTACTTATACTCTCAGTGTGACTGGCCGCGTCAACAGTGTCACACGGCCTGTGTACACCAGGGATATGAGACGTGACTATGCCTTTCCAGTCCCTGATGTGCTCATTTCCCACATCTATTAGGCAATTCACCCTATCCTGGCAGGGCAGGTTACGGAGAGGGCTTGTAGAAAATAATGTGATTATGTTCCTTCCCACTTAGTGAGATCTTTAGGGAATAATTTGTTATTTAAGTCAGGCTAATAGTCAGTTTTAAGTGGGCTTCGCTATGGAGCCAGTTGCCTGCACAGGGATCTATAGTACCCAAAATCTTTCCCCTTTTAAGAGGGCCATTGTAATGCGACGTCCCCCTATGGGTCAGTAAGGACTCGGTGCTTGCACAGGGGACCACCTTTACCTTTAGAAAGCCACCATAAGCAAAATAGTAAAGAGTCCAGTAGCAACTTTAAGACTAACCAACTTTATTGTAGCATAAGCTTTCAAGAACCACAGCTCTCTTTGTCAGATGCATGGAGAGGTTATAATGGGCTGAAATTTCCATCTGACAGAGAGCTGTGGTTCTCGAAAGCTTATGCTGCAATAAAGTTGGTAAGTCTTAAAAATGCTACTGGACTCTACTATTTTGTGACTACAGACTAACACGGCTAACTCCTCTGAATCTACCACCATAAGCACAATCTCAACTCAGAACATCTGCTTTCAGTTGGAGAATCCTTCCCTGAGCCTGCATGCGGAGAGAGCGGACTATAAATTGAACAAATAAATTGAATGGCTAAAATTCCAAAAGAGACAGAAATTGCAGATTTGCACTGGTCCATATAAAAATCTAAACATAGAACACCTTTTATTAGGACCAACCAAAATATCACAAAACAGTCCATACAGTCTAGAATTCTTCAGAACTCTTAATCAGTCCAGACTTAAAAAAAAAAAAAAGATGCAAAATAAGTCTTATTAAACCCCCACACATTTTTTTAAAACCAAATCCAAACTGATAAAGATTTCTGGAGAACTCAAAAACTTTCATATTTCTTGTATCAATTGAGTTGGTCCTAATTAAAAAATATTACATGTTATTTGGGGGGTTGCTTTGGACTAAGACAGCTACATGCAACCTCAGATAAAATTCAAATCAAATTATATTTGGCACTAAGGCCTATGCATCTCCAAGCCAGTGCTGAGTAGAATGCAACAAAAATACGGGCAAAGATGATGTCTTATGCATAATTTATTTGAAAAATGTTTGCTAGGTTATCAGTTGAACTAGACCAATGATGCATGTGGATCCAGCATTGTTGGTATTTGTATAACTGTTTTCTTCTCTTTTTTCTGCTTCTGTACGGGTTGTGGGGCTATAATAAAAAACTGAGTAGAATATGAAAACCTACAGAGCCTCTTCCTTTTTTTTTAAGGGGAGGGGAAAGAATTGAAAATAAAGTAATTGTATATATAGGTAGTAAGTGAAAAGGTTAAGATAACTTATATTTAAATAGTAATTTTAAAAAATTGGGATATGGAAAATTAGAAAAATGATCACCAGTGAGTAGGGTTGCCAGGTCTAGGCAGGAAAATTCCTGGAGATTTGAGGGGTAGGGCCTGGAAAGGGTGGGGTTTGGGGAGGGGAGGTGCCTCAGAATGGTATAATGCCATAGAGTCCACCCTCCAAAGCAGCCATTTTCTCCAAGTAAACTGATCTCTGTCACCTGGAGATCAGTTGTAATTCCAGGAGATCTCCAGTTACCACCTGGAGGCTGGCAACCCTCTTCCATGTTAATATAGATAGGATCGTGGTGTAAGAAAACTTTGGTTATGAATGTTCTAGATTTTCACAGCTTGCTTATTCTTAAATGAATCTAGGACATATCTTCTGACTTTACACAAGCACAAGCAAGCATATTTTGTTAAAACTGCTACAGGATAGTTTTTCAAATATATAATTTTAGTTGTGCAAGCTACACACTACAATCTGCATATAGCTATTATGTGCAGAGACTTAGAGATCGGGTGCCTGTTAGAAATTCAACGCATACATTTGCAAGCACACTTGCTTACCCATATAACACATTTTCCTTTTGGGGAAAAAATTGTTTCATACATGATAATAAATTAAAAATAAGGAGCTACTTATATCACCAAATACAATTCAAAATAGACCAACACACACAACTAAACTTCCTTTTTGCTCGCAAATAATCCTTCTGAAGTAATAGAGGATCCAATATGCTTCTTAACTTTTATTTTTTATTAATCAAAGCAGTAAGCCTAACTAACTTCACTATCTCCCCAATTTGCCTAAACCAATCCAGTTTACTTGGAAAATACTTTGCTTTCCAAAAACTAGCCAAAACTAGCCTTCCAGCTGTTAACCTTACAAAGTCATATCAAGCACCAGGGCTTTTTTTTCAGCTGGAACGGGGTGGAACGGAGTTCCGGAACCTCTTGAAAATGGTCACATGGCTGGTGGCCCCACCCCCTGAACTCCAGACAGAGGGGAGTTTAGATTGCCCTTGGCGCGGAGAGCAATCTAAACTCCCCTCTGTCTGGAGATCAGGGGGCGGGACCACTGGCCATGTGACCATTTTCAAGAGGTTCTGGAACTCCGTTCCCCTGTGTTCCCACTGAAAAAAGCCCTGTTTCTGTGCATACTCACATCACCACCACATGTGAAAAAAATAAGCTTTACCCTTGGAACACATGACACATTTTCTGTATATCATGAACATAAATGAAAGCAGGTAATACCCATGGCTTAACCACAATGCTTATACTTTTAGATCCGCAAAAGAACGCGCCCAGTGACAGCAACCAAAAAGGGCCTCCTCTTCAATAGTTAAAAGCTCTGGAACAACACTGCATCTGGTAGGCGTATTGAAAATAAAGCTACTGTGTTGTGCTTTTTGTTACAATCCATCAACCGCCCAAGCAGACAATACAAAAAGGTTCACCTTCTCCCGATCAACCCCTCTCCTTCCCTTCGACAAATTTATAAACCATTTAATTATGACCTCAAATTATAATGTGGAAACTTTTAGAGTTTGCTGATTACAAAGCGAGCGAATCATACCAAGTGGTACTAATGCATTACAAACAGCTTATGACAAGATTAGCTACCATTAAAAACTATTTCTGGTACACACACACAATGCAATCCAAATCACTGTTAAAAAAAAAATCTTTTGTACTTACGTAAAAAATGTTTTTCCAGCAAGGCGATTTCCAGATGGCCTTTGATCTCATTTAATCTATCAGACTCTGTTCTATTATAATCCGGGACTCCTGAAGCCATGTTGATGGTCCCAGGACCAGCCTATTTGGGATCGGGGAGGGAGAGAAAGAACAATAATATTGGTTGCTGAGAAGGCAGCTTCTCTCATGGGGGTCAGTTATAGACACATCGGAAGAAAAATAACGAAACGGTGCATAAGACACAGATATATTTGAGGTCATGCGCAGTCCCGATCGACAAACCTCTTACTCAGCATTCGCTGGCTGAAATGAATCAACAGCAACTAATCTTAAGAGCAGTATTCCTTTAACAGGAGGCTTAGATCACTACACTTGCTCAGACCTCCAAGAGCCATAGAGAGGAAAATGTTGGCGTTCTGCAGCCAACAACAACAACAAAATTACCATCATTCCTACTTTCTCCCATTAGTGGGAAACACATTTTGAGTAACAAGCATTCAGAGTCAATAAAGCCCAATTATCTCAAAATTAGACTTTAAGCAATCATTAGCAACATACAAACAGATCCGCCGAACGCTGGCAGACACTGCATCAATCCCTCGTGTATATGCTAATGCATTTTGCAGCAGAGCGAAACAAAAGGAAAGGGGAAAAAACAAAGAGACGGCAGATCTCAAGCCCCTGCAGACCATGGACAGGAGCACCTGTGCTCAGGATCTAGCGGAGTGTAAAATTCTAATAGCAAGCACCCCCTGCCTTGGACATCACCAATTTCCTTCTACGCAGAGATAAGTGCACACACAGAGAACAGATTAAATATGGAAATGTGCAAGAGTCTGAAACGAGACAGCACAACTGCTAAGCGGAAACTGCCATACATGTGATACGGGAAGAGCAACAAAGGAATACATGCGCCTGCGCAATCAGACACATGTGCCAGGTAGGGGATTCCAACTTTGACCATTCCTTTACATAAGGAAAGAAAAAACCTCCATGAAAACAGAAAATCAGCACACTGGAAAGAAAAGCTCCAGCCCCATTCTTTGCTTGCTTCCTGGCTTTCTGTTTACAGAGTTTTCAATTAGGGCAGCATTTAACAAATGATCTTCCTTACCAACGTTGACATGGTGCCCTCCATTCTACCATCTCACTGCCATTGCAAGCCCCTCCATGGGTAAACTGGACCTCACATGAGTGTTAAATGCTAAATCAAAACATTTTAATTGTTAGAGTGTTTGTGCTTCCAAGGCACTAATTTTTTTTTTCATGAAAGCTTTAAAAATAAATCTAGGATGATCACTAATAGAAGACCGCATGGAGCATCTACACCTAACAATGAATGTTTGGAAGCAAGGGCTTTATTTGAAAGCACAGTCAGTACTTCACAGTGCTTCACATACATACCTCATAAATAGGATTGCCAGGTCCCCCCATCAATTAGCCGGTGTTGGGGAGATGGGGCAGGTGGGCACTCACCCTTCTTCTCTTTGTTCTCTTAGTTCTCACTATGTTTTTGACACAACACCGTCCCTTCCAGGTCATGCTGGAAGTGGTATCATCAACCGGCACTGTGGGCACATGTGTGCTCATTTCTCCAGCCTGCCTCCTCCAGCACGGGCACTTCTCCCAGGCCTGCCACCTCCCACTAGTCAGCTGGCAATTAGTGGGCAGAGGCAGGAATCCTTATGAGATTGCCTGCCTCCTGCAGGCATCTAAGATCCCTACTCGTTCATCTGCACAACAACACAAAACCAAGGCCCGTATTACTGTTCCCATATCGTAGATAAGAAGGATGAGTCTGAGAGCCAAGCTACAAGTGACGGATGACACTTGAACGGCAAGTGAACAGACTCACGGGTATTCCTCCCTGTTCACTTGCGCTCCACTTGCACTCCACTTGATCACATGATCAAGGGGAGTGCAAGTGGAGCACAAGTGAACAGGGAGGAATACCCGTGAGTCTGTTCACTTGCCGTTCAAGTGTCAATCGTCACTTGTAGCTTGGCCCTGAGAGACTAACCAGCCTGTCCAGCGAACTCCAGACTGCTTTGAAATGGAAGAGAATCACCCAATTTACCCTATACAAATCAGAGGGATACTGGCTTGGATTCCATAAACAAGTTTCATGTGCACTAGATAGGGGCAGCATGTTCCACAGTAGACTTTCTCTAAAATATCTGTTTACAGAAGATCAATGGTTTTCAGTAGGCCCTTAAGCCAGTGGAAATTTTAGCAGCGGTAGAAGCACACTCTGCAGCAGGAAATAATGGATAAAACTCATAGGATCCAAGCCATGGTACTGGAGCATGGAGGAAAAGTAAAAGCTGAAGAAATAGGAACCATCAGCAGCAGGCTGCTGTCCTGTGATAAAAAATGTCCTTCCTCTGTCTGAAGTCTTATTAGGATCTTCCACAAACGTGCATAAAGTTGCCTGGTCAACAGGAACAGGTATTTCCTACATTCCAAAGGAGCTTCCCTCATTGATCCTCTAAACATCTCCAAGATAAATGGACAGAGCTCAATTCTCAAACAGTGCAATTCTAGGAACACTTTCCAGGGAGTAAATCACACTGAACAGATCTGAGCAAGATGCTGAATACAGCAGCTTAGGATCGCTCTCTGAAAGAGCAAGAGGTACCCGCAGTCATGTGATCGGCAGACCCTTCTGTCCTTCCAATGTGCACTGCCAGATGGCTCCCTCCGTTCCAGTTTTCCCTCGGCCTTTTAATGGCCTTCTTGCAGTCTGTCTTCTAGATCCAAACACAATTCTCCTGGGTTTTGTGCAAGCATGCAAGCTCAGAACTCACAAATGTTCTTCTCAAACTGGAGCCAATGCTGTGCAAGTTCTTTGCTCTTAAGTTGGAAGTGCAGGAAAAGTATCTGTTGCTACATGGACGTAAAATTAATATGGAATACTCGAAAAAGTGTTTATTATGTTTAAGTCAAAGTAAACGTGCTAACTCAGATTGCATTCTGACATAAACATAGTATTTTCTCGGAAATGTTCTGATTCATTATTTCCTGGAAAACCCACAACACTGTGTGTTCCTGTTGGTAATTATGACCAAAGTACTGCACACGCCGAATTAGATGAAGCCATCTGAGAGCAGATTATGCTGGTGGACGTGGGATTTCTCCTGACTTCCCATATCTCTAGTAGTCCCTTTCAACAACTGGAAAGATTAAACCTGGGGTTGTGGGATCCATGTGGACGAACAGCCCTGGATCCAGAAAGACATGGGAAGGAGGAGGAGAAAACCAGCCCTCGTCTGACAAAGCAGCTGCATTTCAGGAAGAAAGGGTCACTGTGTAACCAGGGCTATATTCTGATCACCACCCCCAGCCAGACCACTGACAGGAACTATTTCATTCACTCATTCATTCATTCATTCGTTGGGCTTCTATCTCACCCTCCCTGAGAGTGGGCTCAGGGCAGGTTACAGCAGTAAAACATAATTTACATTAAAATTCACAATAAAACCACAGAATTTCCATAAAACACCACCCCCAAACAGCGACCATACAACCCACCTCTGCCAGTAACACACGGAGGGGTGGGAGAAGGAGGGGAACAGACCACTCAGTTTAAGTTGTAACTCATATGGGGGGCAGATGTCTAATGCCCCCCCCTAGCAAGAGGCCGGCTGGGAGGCTCTCCAGATGACTGCTGGACTGGCCTCAACCATATGCCTGGCAGAACATCTGTCTTGCAGGCTCGCTGAAGATCCTGGCTGGCCCATGTATCCACTGATAGAGTTCCACCAGGTTGGAGCCAGGACTGAAAAGATCCTGGCTCTGGTAGAGGGCAGTCTAGCCTCCCTGGGGCCTGGGACCACTAGTTGATTTTTGTCAGCTAATCTCAGTGCTCTCCGAAGCACATATGGTCCCGTAGGTATGCCAGTCCCTGTCCGCTAAAGGGCTTTAAAGGTCAAAAACAACACCTTGAATTTCACCCATAAAATTTTATGCTTGGCTTTTGTTAGTAATTGGATGGTAGACCTCCATGGAGATCAGAGTTGCAGCGGCAGGCAATGGCAAACCACCTCCATTACTGTGCAATCCTAAGCGGAGTTACTCCAGTCTAAGCCCATTGACTTCAAGGGGCTTAGATGGGAGTAACTCCTCTTAGGATTGCTCCGTTAGTCTCTTGCCATGAAAACCCCACCAGGGGTCGCTATAAGTCAGCCATGATTTGAGGGCACTCTCCACCCACTCCTTCATTTTCACCTCGCCCTTCTCCCCACTGGGGACCTAAAGAAGCTTACATTATACTCTTCACCGTTTTACCCTCACAATATCCTGTGAAGTAAGAATATGTATTGTCGAAGGCTTTCACGGCCGGAGAGCGATGGTTGTTGTGGGTTTTCCGGGCTGTATTGCCGTGGTCTTGGCATTGTAGTTCCTGATGTTTCGCCAGCAGCTGTGGCTGGCATCTTCAGAGGTGTAGCACCAAAAGACAGAGATCTCTCAGTGTCACAGTGTGGAAAAGATGTTGGTAGGTCATTTGTATCTACTCAGGAGGGGTGGGGTTGAGCTGAGTCATCCTGTAAGAGTTTCCCAGGGTGTGGAATGCTAATGGCGGGAGGCTTCACTGTATCCTGAGGAGGTTCTTTTGCATCTGGATTGGTGCTTGATGTGCTAATCTTCTCTGCAGGGCTATTGTCGGGGATAGAATGTTTTGTTAGCCTGGTGTTTTTCAGAACTGGAAACCATGCTCTGTTCATTCTTAAGGTTTCTTCTTTCCTGTTGAAGTTTTGCTTATGCTTGTGAATTTCAGTGGCTTCCCTGTGCAGTCTGACAAAGTGGTTGGAAGTGTTGTCCAGTATTTTGGTGTCCTGGAATAAGATACTGTGCCCTGTTTGAGTTAGCCTATGTTCAGCCACTGCTGATTTTTCAGGTTGTCCAAGTCTGCAGTGTCTTTCATGTTCTTTTATTCTTGTCTGGATGCTACGCTTTGTCGTCCAGATGTAAACTTGTCCACAGCTGCAGGGTATACGGTATACTCCTGCAGAGGTGAGGGGGTCTCTACTGTCTTTTGCTGATCGTAGCATCTGTTGTATTTTTCGGGTGGGTCTGAATAGCCCTGAATAGCACAACAATAGCCCTGCAGAGAAGATCTGTTGCAGGACCACATCGGGAAAACCTCATCTTACATCAAAGATTCAGCAGATTTCATCAACAAAATCAGTTCTCTGAAACTCAATCCACAAGACATACTTGTCAATTTTGATGTTGTATCCCTGTTTACCAAGGTTCCAGTAAAAGACACTATTGCACTTATTAATCAGATTTTCCCAGAGGATGTAACAGCCTTATTCCATCATTGTCTGACAACCAGTTACTTCCAATGGGATAACGAATTCTATGAACAGATGGATGGGGTGGCCATGGGGAGCCCTCTCAGCCCAGTTATAGCAAACTTCTACATGGAACATTTTGAAAAAACAGCTCTAGAATCAGCACCCCACAAACCTAGTGTATGGTTCCGGTTTGTGGATGATACATTTATCATTTGGAGCCATGGGGAGGAAGAATTGATGGGGTTTTTGAATCATCTCAACAACATCCACCTGAACATACAATTCACAATGGAGAAAGAAATCGAGGGAAAACTCCCATTTCTGGATACCTTGGTCATCCGCAAAGCAAACTTTCAGTTAGGTCACAAGGTCTACAGGAAACCAACTCACACTGATCGGTACTTACACAAAAACTCCAATCACCACCCCCGACAGAAAAGAGGCATAATGAGAACATTAGTGGATCGTGCAAGACGGATATGTGAGCCGCACTTTCTCAATGAGGAAATTAATCATCTAAACTACGCACTTCAGGCAAATGGCTACTCCAGAAATGAAATCCGAAGAGCAATCAAACCCAGGATGAATCAAACAACCAAGGAAAACAGTCTCCTACAGGAAAAGTGTTTTTGCCATATATCAAAGGAATTAATGATCAGATGGGAAAGCTTATGAAAAAACATAACCTTCAAGCAGTATTCAGACCCACCCGAAAAATACGACAGATGCTACGATCAGCAAAAGACAGTAGAGACCCCCTCACCTCTGCAGGAGTATACCGTATACCCTGCAGCTGTGGACAAGTTTACATCGGGACCACAAAGCGTAGCATCCAGACAAGAATAAAAGAACATGAAAGACACTGCAGACTTGGACAACCTGAAAAATCAGCAGTGGCTGAACATAGCCTAACTCAAACAGGGCACAGTATCTTATTCCGGGACACCAAAATACTGGACAACACTTCCAACTACTTTGTCAGACTGCACAGGGAAGCCACTGAAATTCACAAGCATAAGCAAAACTTCAACAGGAAAGAAGAAACCTTAAGAATGAACAGAGCATGGTTTCCAATTCTGAAAAACACCAGGCTAACAAAACACTCTATACTCAACAATAGCCCTGCAGAGAAGATTAGCACATCAAGCCCCAATCCAGATGCAAAAGAACCTCCTCAGGGTACAGTGAAGCCTCCCGCCATTAGCATTCCACACCCTGGGAAACTCTTACAGGATGACTCAGCTCAACCCCACCCCTCCTGAGTAGACACAAATGACCTGCCAACATCTTTTCCACACTGTGACACTGAGAGATCTCTGTCTTTTGGTGCTACACCTCTGAAGATGCCAGCCACAGCTGCTGGCGAAACGCCAGGAACTACAATGCCAAGACCACGGCAATACAGCCCAGAAAACCCACAACAACCATCTAAGTAAGAATAGTCTGAGAGTTCGTGACTGGCCCAAGGTTACCCAGCTAGCTTCCGTGGCAGAGTGGGAACTTAAACCTGACTAAACGCTTAACCACTACAACTGCACTAGCTCATACAGTCATTTGTCCTCAAAAGTTTTACACTGGCTCAGAGAGACAGTATTACATCTGTAAAATTACACATCATCAACAATAAAGACATAAGGAAAAAGAAATGCATTTCTTGGGGCTGAAGAATACCATGAAAGTTATGTTTTCAGTATGAAGCCCCTCTGAGCAATAGCGTCAGGTCCCCCAGTTCATGAAGGTAACAGAGTTGCTTATGAAAATACAGCAAGGTGCGCAGATCTTCAAAGTCCAGGATGTCATCACGCAACAGGTTGCTAGGTCAAACTGGAATGCTCCTTGTCTTGGAATACTGCATAAGCTTCTCTCCAGTCCATTTGACAAAACCTTTTGCACAGTTCGACAAACATTTTGTGCTAGAATGTTAACAATTTCACTAAGAATGTGTTTCAAGGTAATCTATTACAGCTTTCATGAAAACTGCAGGGAGGGGCACATGGACTTAAGACACTGTGCAATCTCGGAATCTGTGAACATTTCCCACTTTGCTACAAACGGTCAAGACAGCAAATTCAAGGCTGAACAAGCTGTGCAGATCTCCAGCGTTTAATCTTTCCTAAAATCACACACAATTTCCTGGTGTTAAACTTCGTGCCATCCAAACATTCTTTTCTTCTCTACTGCAACCACACAGTAAATCAGAATCTCCAAGTCTTGAGTTTTAAGTTCTTGTCTACAGAACTAGTGGGAGTAATTGAATATTACACTGGAAGACAGAACAGGTTAAAAGTATTTGCCTATTCACCAATGATGAATGATGTCATAAATGACTAACTATAATAATAATAATAGCAGCAGCAGCAGCAACATTTGATTTATATACCACCCTTCAGGATAACTTAACACCCACTCAGAGCGGTTTACAAAGTATGCTATTATCCCCACAACAAAACACCCTATGAGGTGGATGGGTGGGGCTGAGAGAGCTCCTAGAAGCTGTGACTGGCCCAAGGTCACCCAGCTAGCTTCAAGCGGAGGAGTGGGGAATCAAACCTGGTTCTCCAGATTAGAGTACTGTGCTCTTAACCACTACACCAAACTGACTCACATGGGTATGTGAAGGCTAGTGAGCTCAGGGCTGACAGTTTGGCTGGATCAGGGAAGGCCATTTGGCCTGGGCCTCAGGCTCAGAAGAGGCCTCGAGTTTAAACAACTGTTAGTTTTTTGTAGAGGAGGGCACGAACTGAAATATGAACCAAAGTTTGTCATGAACCAGGCCGAGTTTTTTGGTTCGTGAACGTTTTTAGACCTAATAGGTTTTTAGACCTATTCATTTGGTTTGTTTCTCGGTTTGTCACTGTAGACAGCCTGGCGCCAATCAATCAATTTCCTAGGCAATGGGGGGATGGGCTTTCTGCAGACCTTCTGCTGCCCCAGAAGTGACATATTCCCAAACCAAATGAACCAGTTTGCAAACTGGGCAATTTCATGCCAGTAGATGGTTCGTGAAACATGACAAACCACGAACCACAACCAACTGCCTTTTTCCCAGTCCATGCCCATCTCTAGTTTTTTGCCATTTGAACTTCTTTTCTATGCACATCCCTATCAGAAAAAATGCAACACCCACTTTCAAATTATTATGGTCAAATGCCTCAAAAGCTCCACGTGCCATGGGCTTCTGGGGAGGCCTGGGTGGGCTAGTAACTCTTACGAGTCTAGTCATAAAGCTGAGATAGTACTCTTGTGTCACCCTGTTTCAGTATAATCTGTTTCTTGTGTAAACCTACATCACAGCTACGCATTTCAAGAGCAGCAAAATCACAAGTGTTCCCATCACTGGAATCAGAGTTAAGAAGCAAGGGCTGCAGTGTCACCTTTAGAAAAATGCTTACTCTGCCATCTTATCTAGGAAGAATGGTGTATTAGATCCACTTTAACACAACTCGATACGCAGGAGCCAGCCTGCTCAAATTCCACCGTCTATCAGATACCATTAGAAGCAACACCTTAACGTGTGCAATGTGTCCTCTTGCAAGCTGTAAGCCAGGGCTTCATATCTGTCCTTGTACTCTGAATGCCGAAGTATTTCATTTTATTAGCAATCTGAATCTAGTGTTGGAGCGCATTGTTTCATACTTGCTCTTTCCCCAAAGATGCAGATGTATTTGTATTGTACTTAAAAAGCAGAAATACAAAGCTCCTAACAGATGGCGCAGAAATGGTTTGAATTATAAATGAAGTCCAGGGTTCGCAAAGAGCAGCTGGGAAAATGTACCCTGAGCCACTTCCAGGGCAAATAATGCCCACCCTTATTAGAATAATTAACAGTTCTGCAACACAACCATTTTTCTACAATACAGTGCTGGGAAACACAGAGTATCTATCAGGAATTTGCAGGAATTTGTTTTTATGGCGGAGACTAGCTTGATGCCCGTGCTTTGCTACGGTATTTAACTACTTTAAATCCAGTTATAATATTTAAGTGTATGTAAAAAATTTTGGTTGTGGGGAGGTGAGTTGGTTTGGTAGTATAATAGCGTAGTACCTGAGCTTCACAAAGGTGTTTGAATAAAGTGAAGCATGTTGATGCTGAAAACTGATGAAGTGAATTTCAAAATGTAACATTCATTGAAGAGATCTTATAAAGGAAAAAATTGTAGTGCAATAAATAAAGTGAAAAATACGTACAACCTTTTTTTCTACTGAAGGACCTCTTTGGAGACCTCATTGGTGGTTTTCCCCCATTTTGGAGCCCCCACTTTGAGGAGAAGCTTGTGGGCTGGGAAGCCAGGAGGGCTGAGCATGTTGAGGAACTCCACAGGGTAGTGGACCGCATCATCCGTTTGCACCACTGAGTCCACAGAGTTGTACTCCATTTCTGCCCCTTCGAGGGAGTTAAGTTGTGTTTCATTAATGATGGCAGCCTTGTCTTTCTTGGGGGTCAGAGTGGCACACTTGCACAGCCACTCCATGGACTTCTCCGTGATAGTGGCGATATCAGGGTATATCGTGACTGTTAGGTCTGCTAGGGTCGTCCTCACCACTGTGCCCAGGCCTGCAGGGATGGTCACCTTTCCCTTGGACTCGGGAGTTGCTGGTACTTGGCCACTGCTGCTCAGTGCACCACAGGAGTACTATGTTCATATTTCTTTGCCACATCTCTACCTTGCTTCCTCCTTTTAGCATCGTTATATCTTATACAAAGTCTGCCAGGAGGCTTCTTGGGGGCAGTAAGAGGTGATGGCTGCAAGAGGTGGGAGGTGGAGTTGGAGTGAGGGAGGGGTGGTATGGTGGGCACTTTGGCAGGTTCATGTCAGAGGTTCGCATTGAAATGGCCCCTAGAAAGGTCGTGCACCATCTCCCCATGAACATTTAAAAACTCAGTTTCCATACTGACTTTTATATAAAATCCCTTTTCAGGAGTCTTGTACTGTCTTTCTTCAACTGTCCGCAGTTTCCTTTACCTGATTTTTACCTCAGAACCCAGTTCCACAGCTGACCCATCAGCCTGCCAGCCACACAGGAAAGCAAGGCCCCACAGGGAGATTGGCAACCCTAGAGGGGAAGACTGGGAGGTGTATTTTTATCTCCCAGGGAGGTAAAAATGACTGGGAGTCATTGAATGTCTCCTGAGGTACTGCATGTGTCCTGTATATTGTTTAGAATGTTGGGATGATGACCAATCAGGACACATATGCAAATGACCTCAGGGAAGAATGGCTGAGTTGGCAGTTAGTGGGGGGGAGCACCCTGCCAGCCACACAGGGAAGCTGTATCCCTATGGGAAAACACATTTGACCCCTTTTTACCCCCTTAGGGGGCGAATTTCTTAAAATCCCTTCTTAGTGAGCCTTTACATCACGAAAGGAACGTTCTCCCAAATTTCACATTTCTAGATCCAGGGGTTTGGACTGGGCGATGATGAATCAGTCAGGACACTTGTGTTTATATATAGAGGTGAATATATTATATTCAATAGCTTGGTTCAGGAAGTAAAATGAGATCAAAGGAATGTCAGGCTTGATTTTTGCTTTTCTCACATGCCACCGGTAAGAATGGAAAAATTGTTCTTCTATTTGGCAGTTGATTTTTGTATCACAGTTTTCTTGTCTTCACTGATAACAAAGATAACAAAACGGGGGGCGGGGGGGTTAAGTATCCATCCAATCCTGAAGAAGTTACCCTTTTAAGCTGAAAGGAGGGAAAAGTTCGTGTCTATCTCTCTGTGAAAAAAAGACCTGCAGAAGTAACTAATTATTAAAACAAAGTTAGTTGGATCACATGGGTCAATTTAAAAAGAAGTGGATTGATTTCTACAATAAAGAAAAAGAGAAGGTTGGCATGGAAACATTCAGTGTGAGGTGGTAAGACTTGGTCTGTAATTAAGCCTCATTTCCAAAAGAGAGATTAACATTCCTTCTTCTAACATTCCATATGAAAGGGAACCAAACAATGCAGGATGGTGCCACAGCCAAACCATTCAGAACTCTGAGAAGTAAAAAAAAAGATTTTCCCTGGCATTTCATGTAAAGGAATACATTTGTAGTACACTAACAGTGAAATCCTAAGCAGAGTTACTCCAGTCTAAGCCCATTGATTTCAATGGGCTTAGACTGGTGCAACGCTGCTTAGGATTTCACTGTAAGTACACTTGCCTGTGAGTAAGCCCCACTGAGTGGACTTTACGATTCTCAGTAGACTTGCCAAGGACTACTCTCTAAATCAATTAAGAAATGTCTTAAACTAGAAGGCAAAAAGAGAGAGCAATGTTTTAAAAAATGTAAAACACTAGAATAAAAGAACAGTATAAACCCAGATTTTGGAGGGAGGGGTGGATAAGGATGGGGGATGAATCAAGGCTCTTAAAACATTAAAGAAGGCAATATGTAGGGGTCTGTGCATCTCTGAATAATTAGTTACTTCCACTTCTCAACAAATCCCAGGGATGGCATTACATTAGAACCAGCAAACCAGGGTTTGCGCTGGCTCTGCAAACCGGAATAAATTACTGTTTGGAATCTAGGTTTGCAGGGGCAGTGCAGCTGTGACTTACTGGCCTGTACAGAAAGCTATCCCACCCTGGGACTGGTTGAGAGGTAACTTGGTTATGTAGACAAGAGCAGGAGGGATCAGTCAAGAGACTTTAAGTGCCTTTGAACGCCATGCATATATGTTGTTGGTGGAAAGTTCTGTGAGGTTCCAGCAAACTTAGGGCAATCCCATAGGTTTTTCAAGCCAAGTGATGTTCAGAGGTGGTTTGCCATTGCCTGCCTCTGTGTAGCAATCCTAGACTTCCATGGTCCAAGTACTAACCAGGACAGAACCTGACTAGCTCCCAAGATCTGATGAGATCAGGCTACCTGGATCACTCAGCACGTTTCTTCCTAAGCTTTAATTTTATTTCTAACAAGGCTAAGGAATGTAGAGAAAGAGTAACTTAATCATGTTAAAACTAACTACAGAAGGTGTTCAATGCACACTGTAAGCGATCATAATGCTTTGTATTTATACAGTTATTCAGCATTACGTGGCGTCTTATAGAAAGAAAACATCTTAAGTGCCCGTACCATTCACTTTACCAACTGCGCACAGGGCTGACAAGTAAACTAACATGAAACCTGAGTTCATGCACCAAGTTACATTAAATGAGCAAGAAGAAGAAGAAAATAAGGCTGTCAAATCTGTGTACTAAGTCAATCGGATGCAGTCAGCTATACAGAAACAAACCTTTTTTAAAAAAAAAAAACAGCCTTTCAGCGCTTCTCTGCTCTGTGAGTAAAATGAAATGGTCCTGACTCAGATCAGATGCCTTGACCAGCATCCTAATTCACATCATCAAGGTCAGACCACAGAGTCACTCTAACAGCTCAACTATCCACAGCCTGACTGTGTCATGGCACGGAGCAAGGCATTTTTAACCTGAAAAGCTTGAAACAAGCAATTCCACAACACTTTAGAACAGGGAAGTGTGCCCAGGACCAGGGGTGGGGATCTCACAGGAGATGTGCCACACACTAGAGCCACACTAGCAAGCTGGGCAAGGGCCTGGATTCCATAGCCTTTCTGCACTCACTTCCCTTGCTCAAAGACTCTGTTACTGCTCCATGAGGAGAGAAACATACTCCGCATCTAACTGGAGGCATTTTATTCTAACCAGGGCTTTTTCCCAGCCGGAATGCAGTGGAACAGAATTCTGGCACCTCTTGAAAATGTACAGCCCTTGAAAATGAGGGCGATCTAAACTCCCCTCTGTCTGGAGATCAGGGGGCGGGGCCACTGGCCATGTGACCATTTTCGCTGAGGGCGATTTAAACTTTAAAAAACTCCCCCCTTGTTCCAGCTGACCCAAAGTGATGTCATTGTGCGGTCCTGGAAGCCTGCGCACACTTTGTGCATGCGCATATGGTACCAGGGGCATCACCTGCCGCCAGGAGTTGCACCCTGTGCTGGCAACCCACTGAGTTCCACCACCCCTTTTCCCAGAAAAAAAGCCCTGATTCTAACCATCACTAGACATACATCAGGGTTGAACCCAGACTCTGAAAGCAGCCTCATATGTTCATTTCTTAAAACTCTATTTTCCTCTTTCAGTCTTCCCAGCTTCTGTTCTTTTCTCTATTTCCTGCTCCATCTCACTCCAAAATATAGTATGGCACCATTAGCATAATCCACCTTTAGAACGGTTGGACACCACAGTGGGTTGAAGGTCAACCGTGTACTGCAAACCGTTATTAAACTGCTGTGACATGGTGTGCCCATACAGAGAGGAGGGAGGGGGGGAGTGAAGCCTTCTCCCTCAGTCTGTATCTCAGGCCCCTGGATTCCCCATGCCTCTAACCAGCTTCATCACCAATCCTGGCCTCCTGCTGTGGCTCTGGGCTTTCTATCCACCCATCTGTGTGCATCCCACACTGCCTCTGTCCTGCTGTGGCTCTGCTGCCCTTTCCCTATTGTCTCAGATCTGTAGCAGTCTCCCCAACTGCCCCGAAGGCACGGAGGGCTTCTGCACCCAAGATTCCTGTGGCCTCCTCCTCAGACTGCCAGCTCTCTTTTGAGCTGGACAACCCGCCCAGCAAGTCCTGCCCCTCCAGTACCATCCCAGTGTCACCTCTGACATGGCCATGTTTACGCCCAGCCAGGCTGTTGGAGGTTCAGCAATGCCACCCGGGTCCTATGGGATCGCCACAGAGGATTACAGCAAAACTTATGACTGTGTGGATCAGGAGAAGCTATGGATAGTGTTACATAAATGGGGATGCCACAATATCTGATTGTTTTGCTGCGCAACCAGTACTCTGGACAAGAGGCCACTGTAGGACAGAATATGGGGAAACAGAATGGTTTCCAATTGGAAAAGGTGTCAGACAAGGATGCATGTTACCTCCCTACCTGTTCAACCTCTACTCCATAAGGAAAGCTGGATTAGATTCAGAAAATTGACAGAAAGAACGTTAACAATTTGAGGTAGACAGATGACACAATGGTACTGGCAGAAAATAGCGAAGACTTGAAACGACTACTGATGAAGGTGAAAGGTGAGAGCGCCAAAGCAGGATTACAGCTGAACATCAAGAAGGCAACGACTACTGTGGAATTACACAGATTTAAAGTTAACAATGAGGAAACTGAAATGGTTCAAGATTTTCTCAATCATCGACCAAAATGGAGTGGACTGGGAGTGAGAAGGAGACTGGCACTTGGAAAGGTAGCCATGAAGGAACTAGAAAAGATACTTAAAGATAAGGATGTCTCTCTGGGGACCAAGATCAAGATAATCCAAATGATGGTATTCCTCATTACTATGTATGGAGGTGGAAGTTGGACAATGAAGAGAGTTGACAAGAAGAAAATTGACTCATTTGAAATATGGAGTTTTGTGGATACCAGGGACACCCAAAAAGACAAATATGTGAGTCCTAGAGCACATCAAGCCTGAATTCTCCCTAGAAGGTAAAATGACAAAACTAAGGCTATCATACTTTGGTCACATCATAACAAGACAAGACTCCCTGGAAAAGTCAATAATGCTGGGGAAAGTGGAGGGCAGTAGGAAAAGAGGAAGGCCCAAGATGAGATGGCTTGACTCAATAAAAGAAGCCACGTCCTCCAGATTGCAAGATCTCAGCAAGTCTGTTAATGATAGGACATTTTGGAAGTCTTTTATTCGTAGGATTGTCATAGGTTGGAAGCAACTTGATGGCACATAACACACACATGGTTTTCTCTAACCATGGTTTGTTGCTTTAATGACAACTGCTCTGGTGACATCAGTACGAGCTACTCGTTGCCTTGAAAGCAAGGACACAGAAAAGCTGCCTTAACCATGTTTTGCTGCTTTCAGATGCAACACTGAACTATGCTTACTAGCATAGGCCCACTTCAAACAATAGTTTCATTTGCAGCAATTTTTTAAAATATTCAGAGAGCCAGTTTTGTGTAGTGGTTAAGAGCGGCAGGACTCTAATCTGGAGAGCCAGGTTTGATTCCCCACTCCTCCACTTGAAGCCAGCTGGGGGACCTTGGGTCAGTCACAGCTCTCTCAGAGCTCTCTCAGCCCCACCCACCTCAAAGGGTGTTTTGTTGTGGGGATAATAATACTATAATTTGTAAAGCGCTCTGAGTGGGTGTTAAGTTGTCCTGAAGGGAGGTATATAAATCGAATCTTATTATATTATTGTAATGCTCAATCATAGTTAAGGAAAACAAACCTTCTTCACACATGATGTCTACACAAGGGACGAGACACAAACGAACGCAGAACCATAGCTGTGCTGTAAGGAACAGTTTCCCCATTTTTCATTTAAAAAAATTCCTTAAGAACATGTCAACAGCTTAAAATACTTACAGGGTCTCTCAGTTCATCACTGTCTTTTCCTGACGTACGAGGTATTTTCATAGGGACATCGTCTCCGCACTCGGTATCTGAAGCATTGGGAGACTCTGCTATATCAAGGAACTCATCTCTCTTGTGACCTCTGAACCTTATTTTGTCTAACCTCTTTAGCATGTTCAGCACTGCACCTTTCTGCTTTATCTTAACATGACGGTTAGAGTCCCTGAAAAACACAAGAGAGGCAAAGAGAAGATTAATTTTCTGGATATTCGTGGTACATTCTAATTACACGAAATGTTCTTAATCGCACTGAATGCCTCGGTTCAGTAACATTTTAGAAAGAAGAAAATTTTACTATCACTTAGATTCCAAAAGTCCTTGTTTGTTTTTCAAGTGCCTACATAGTGAGGTCGATATTTTTGTCCGTGGAACCAACGATCTTCCCCACCAAATGGATAGAACCAGGTCTTTTTTTTCAGCGGGAACACGGTGGAACAGAGTTCCAGCACCTCCTAAAAATGGTCACATGGTCGGTGGCCCCACCCCCTGATCTCCAGACAGAGGGGAGTTATCGCTCTCCACACCGCTCGGTGGCGCGGAGGGCAATCTAAACTCCCCTCTGTCTGGAGATCAGGGGGCAGGGCCACCGACCATGTGACCATTTCCGCAGAGGGCATTTTAAACTTTAAAAAAACTCCCCCCTTGTTCCAGCTGACCCAAAGTGACTTCACTGTGCGGTCTTCAGTTCCACCACTGAGTTCCACCACCTCTTTTCCCAGAAAAAAAGCCCTGGATAGAACCTTGGTACCTCAAATGAATATACAAAAAAGGTAATTTCTGAAAGATCATTACATAGGAATGCATCCTTAGGTTTCAGGGAAGTAGCTTTAACATCAAAAAAATATTGTTACTCTCCAAGATCAGCATAATATTCATTATGACATTGCATAAGAGTTGCGAGCCAGAAAGTCTTCCGTTCAAATCTTTGTTCAGTCATGAACTCCCCAGGGGAATTTAGGCAAAGCTCACTTAACTGTCCACTTTCAACAGACAGGTAACAATATCAACTGAACTTATAGGGCTGTTAAAAGAATTACTATAATAATAGGTTTGGTCCTGCAGATCCATTCTGCCAATAGACGTGCTTTTCTCCAGCACAAACGAAAAGTTCTTTGTGCCTCAAGAAAATATCACCATTAGCAAAAGAGTCCAACACAATGTACAAAAAATATCTGAGTAGTCCAACATGCTATAGAGTATTTTATAATACCATTAAATTACACAAAACTATCAGCAGGAGACCCAATAAGCAGTAGACTAACTATGAAATCCTAAACAGAATTAATCCAGTCTAAGACCATTGCTTTCAATAGACTGGAGTAACTCTGTTTAGGATTTCACTGTAAGAAAGGGGGTAGAATGCATGCAAATACAGAGCAATGCAGGATTCTATTATTTCTAAACCAATGTGGACTTGAAATGAAACTATTAGAAACAGGGCTTTTTTTCTGGGAAAAGAGGTGGGGGAACGCAGTGGGTTGCCCTCGGAGAAAATGGTCACATGGCTGGTGGCCCCGCCCCCTGATCTCCAGACAGAGGGGAGTTTAGATTGCCCTCCGCACCACTCAGCTCGGAGGGCAATCTAAACTCCCTTCTGTCTGGAGATCAGGGGGTGGGGCCACCGGCCATGTGACCATTTTCAAGAGGTTCCGGAACCCCGTTCCACCGCGTTCCAGCTGAACAAAAGCCCTGATTAAAAATATTAGGAGCCATTTAGATCTCATCAACATGGGGGGGGGGGCATTAAATGAGCCATTCTGTTAGCAGCTGGGATCCCCCACAGCTTGAAAGTGAACTGTTCTTGCCAGTTCCGTCACTAGAAAGTTTGGCAAGCCAGGAGTGCTAAAGTACTAAAGTATCCTCGGGTACAGTATTTTATTTTTACCCAGAGTAACAAACAAAAGCCATTCACTTAGATAACAGAATGCAGTAAAGAGGCATAGGCAGAGACACCACTGGAGTGCCAGCTAAACCCCATTATCTGCGGCAAGGTATCCGCTTAGCCCTCGATTGTGTCTGATTTAAGTCCATTTATTCAATCTAATAAATAATAATAATAATAACAACAACATTCAATTTATAGATCGCCTACAAGACAATCACCCTGTGAGGCGGGTGGGGCTGAGAGAGCTCTGAGAGAGCTGCAACTGACTGAAGGTCACCCAGCTGGCTTCAAGCGGAGGAGCAACGAATCAAACCCGGCTCTCCAGATTAGAGTCCTGCCGCTCTTAACCACGGCACCAAACTGGCTCTCAAACCAAAGTAATCCTTATGTTCACGGCCTCAACCCTGCATTCTCTTTAATGGTCATTATGACATGAGCTGCTTGCAGGTATCACAACAAACAATACACACGTGTGCCCAAGATGGGCAACAAGTTGCGTTCATGCCCATGACAGACAAAACCCCTGTGATGTCTGAATTATATTACTAGGGATCAGTTAATAGCTATACATTGGCCCCCCTCTCCATTCCTGGAAGGGTGGGGTGCTCTTTATAACACAAAGGTTGCAATCTGGGAAAACTTCAACAGAAAGATTATCAGCTGCTAGGTGCTCCTAGCTCTAGAAACCTGAAGTTGAATGCCTCACCGTCCGTCCTCCCCACAGTTGTGCAGAGAAATAACAAATCCATGTTTTTAACAGAGTTCTACCCAGTAAACCTGTCTGTCTTTCAGGTGCCAAAAGCTCTTTGTTTTGTTTGCTGCCACAGACTAATATGGCTACTCCTCTGGAACAAAGCCACTATTCTCCAAATGAACCTTATGCGGCTGCCAACATTTTAAGAAGCATGGATTAGACTGACACAATTTAAGAATTTGACAGGAATCCAAGCTAACTGGGGGGCTCTTTTCCACCCCACTAAAGTGGTTCTTTATCGCCAGACTCTAACCTGACCTATTTCAACGTTCTTCCAGACAGACCAAAACCGGTTTGAGGGTTTTAATTGCAAATCAAAGGAGAAACTCAATATGCACGTTTTCTCATAAGCAAGCCCCTTGAGGATGAAATGGAATTTACTTCCCAAGTAAACATACATGAGGCTCCAGTTATGTAAACGGGAGCGGTTTTGACGAGGCTCATCTGTGAGCAGCAAAGCACGAAAGGATCTGCGGAATAAAACCAATCTGTTAGATTCAGATTTGTGTCCCCCCACCCCTAAAAAAAAAGAGACTTTAAACACAATGAAATCTATTGTAGCATAAGCTTTCATGGGTTTGAGCCCACTTACAATGGAATCCTAAGAACACGTCCTTGGGGCCAAGCCCACTGAATAGGCCCCATTCAATAGGATTGCTAGTGCAATTCTAAGCAGGTCTGCTCAGCATCTTACTCAGGTTTATTCAATGGGGTTTAAGATTGCACTGTTAGTCACTTCACTGCATGTGACAAAGCCGATTCCAGCCCAGGCTAGCTTCCACTAAAAGGTATTTGCTAGTTCTTTTTGACAAGACTTCTGAATCCGAACGACAGATTTTATTCAACAGATCTGAGATGCAGGGCTTTTTTTCAGCAGGAACGCGGTGGAACAGAGTTCCGGAACCTCTTGAAAATGGTCACATGCCCAATGGCCCTGCCCCCTGATCTCCAGACAGAGGGGAGTTTAGATTGCCCTCCGCGCGCGGAGGGCAATCTAAACTCCCCTCTGTCTGGAGATCAGGGGGCAGGGCCACCGGGCATGTGACCATTTTCTCCGAGGGCAACCAACTGAGTTCCACCACCTCTTTCCCCAGAAAAAAAGCCCTGCTGAGATGGATATGTTGATCTCCATTATTTATTAAATTCTATAGGTTGCTCACAACTGGGCAGTTCAGTAAACTGTTCCATTTCCTTTGATGCTAAAAATGAGCTATTCATACAAATATAAGCTATATACTTATTAATTTTATTTATGTCATTTATAGGCCTCCTTTCTCACTGAGACCCAAGGCAGATTGCAGTGGGAAGTTAGTACATTCAATATCAAGAACATTTCCATTAGCAATGCCATAGGGTAAACAGATACAAGTTTACAAAGATATAGCATTAGCAGGAATCCAATACAACATGGCGGGGAAGTCCATGGCTCCTAACTCATTAGGAAGCATCTGAGACACACACACACACACAATCCAGCCCTCCTATCTGAGTAGAAAGCCTTTTTGAATAATTCTGTTTTGCATCGTTTGCAGAAAGCCTGGAGAGCGTGATGCATTTTTACAGAGTGCCTCTTGACACACCTAAAAAAAAATCTGTATTATGCCTAGGAAAAAAATGTGTTTCAAAGCAACTCCCTAACTTAATGCCTTCCCTGTAACATAAAACCATTTGTCACAGCAGCAGACGGTAGGAGCTGCCTTATGCAGAATTAGACTGTGGGTCCACGGAAGTCAGTTGTGTCTCCTTGGACTGGCAGCGGCTCTTCAGGGTCTCAGGCAGAGGTCTTTCGCATTGCCTACTGCCTGGTTCTTTTAACGGGAGATGCTGGAGATAGAACAAGAGATTTTCTGAAAGTCAAACAAAGGCTATCACTGGAGGCCAAGCTAGAAGTGACAAGTTACACTTGAATGGCAAGTGAATGTCACTTCTAGCTGGGCCCTGAGTAACAGCCCACTGTTAGACCTCAAGCCAACCTGGAACTTACAGCCTCTTCCTGGAGCGACTATGATTATTCAGAGGCGAGGACAGGGTTCTAGACATGCATTTTCCAGTAGCGAGCAGAGACCCTTCACCTCTCTGGAAAGCATCCTTGTCTCTCACGCCCATCTCCAAAACCAACACCTTGGGTCCTTTCAACGTGAGGTAGGGCAGCGGCCCAGGGTTTCAGGCACGCCCACAAACTTCTCCTGCTGCCCGCATGGGCACCCTTCCCCGCACCCACCTACTTGCTTGCAAACACTGCACCACCCATGCTGCTCAGAGATGACAGGAAAGGGCATTTGGGTGGTACTCCTGGTGGCCATGGCCGTGACACTCCTAGCTGTATGCGCTGCTCATGTTGTCAGGGAAAGGGTGTGTGGGCTGTGGGAGGGCTTTTTGAGTGCGTGACGGGAAGGAAACACAGGCATGCAGATTGGTGGGTGAGGGGGAAAGCACCAGCAGAGGAGTTGCTAGTGGGAAGAAGAAGGGAGAAGGGTCCGTGGCAATCTCTGCCAGGGGCTCCCAAACCCACCTTGACAGAAACTTCCTTCACACTGGGCTTTGGCAAGCAGTCACTGCAACAACTCTGTGCTGGTGAAGTCTCCTGCAAAACCCCAGCACTGTTCCTTTAAAATACTTATATCCCCCTTTTCTCCCAATCAACAGGACTCAACGTAGATTGCATCAATTTAAAAAAATACGCTCTCTGAGAAAGAATGGCAAGCCCCTATCCAGCTATACCCAGCTATATTTGATACATAGCCCAATTCCCAAAGAAGAGACGCTCCATATGGCTACATCACTATCGGCATTCTCATATCTGTTACTGCGATGATACAACTCAATGAGAAAGAAATCTAACAGAATATACTAATTTTCTACTTCATTATATCTTTATATTGACAGTTATATACAGCTCTTAAAACGTTCTTGCAAAGTTTCATGTGTACTATAATTCAATGTCACCGTTATTATAATTGTTACCCTACTCTTTTTGTATTGATGATATTCATGCAATAAAATTTAAAATATTTTTTTTTAAAAAATACACTCTCAAGTCACATTGGTGGTAGGGAGTGCCCTCAAGTCAGAGTTGACTTATGGCAACCCCTGGTGGAGTTTTCATGACAAGAGACTAACAGGTGGTTTGCCGTTGCCTGCATCTGTCTTCATTGGAGGTCTCCCATCCAAGTATTAACCATGGCTGACCGTGCTTAGCTTCTGAGATCTGACTAGATCAGGCTCACCTGGGCTATCCAGGTCAGGGCCAAGTCACATTAATACGGGTTAAAAAGAAGTAGACTGCAGCCTCCACTTATGAGCTATGAAAAGCATATCAGAAAAGCTCCACCTTGCAGAGCCCCAAAACCTGTGCAAGGTCAGGGCCTTCCTTGCATCCTCAGAAAGCCCATTCTACAGAACAGGGGTGGCCACGAAGAAAGCCCAAGCCACAATGGTTCTTACAGATCTAAACGGAGAGACTTCTGCAAATCCTTAATGGGATTTGTCCATTAGTGCAGAGAGGAAAAGTATCTACAGTAACCTCAGAGGAGAAAGGAAAAACAGTTTACCTTCCTACTGAGCTTTTGCTGGAGGCAAGAGTGAGGCTCTGGTGGTGATACCTCCTACAACAACCTAGCACATGGGATAGAAATGACCAGGGCTTTTTTTCCTGGGAAAAGAGGTGGTGGAACTCAGTGGGTTGCCCTTGGAGAAAATGGTCACATGGCCGGTGGCCCCGCCCCCTGATCTCCAGACAGAGGGGAGTTTGCCCTCTGTGCTTGGCAGCACAGAAGGCAATCTAAACTCCCCTCTGTCTGGAGATCGGGGGGCGGGGCCACCAGCCATGTGACCATTTTCAAGAGGTTCCAGAACTCCGTTCCACCACGTTCCAGCTGAAAAAAAGCCCTGGAAATGACCCAATGGGAGAGGTTGGTGGCAGCCACAAGCCCTAGCAAACCAAGACCTGATGACTGGTGGGGGAGGGGATAAGGTTCAAGGTTTTGCCTATGAGATCCAGCTAGATTGGAAGACAAAAGTAGGCAAAGGAAAAGATGGCCAATGCAGGCTGCTAGCCCATCCTCACGAAAACTTGAAATGAGCCATAAGCAGAGCAATGCGAAAAGGTATGGTGGAGCAGAGGAAGGCCACAGGTATATAAAAGGAATGAATTAAGTGTCCATGCTCCATGAATGGCAATATACAGGGGAGGAAGAAAACTTCACTTTCTGTCCTTCTCCGCAATCCAGGAGGCAATCGCAATTTCTAATGTTTTCATGAGCCAGTAATTACAGGGTGCCTGAAGGATTTGCAACCCAGGTATATATAGTGAAGGGAAAGGGGCAACATTGTGCCTGCACCTCTAGCACATTCTAGAGGAATTACATCCCTTAAGATATTTTTCCAAATTAATTAAAGCTAGGAACGTTTATTTCAACCTATCAGAGCAAAACAAAGAAAACAACAACCAAAGAAAACAAATGCTAAAGAAATTTCACAGCCTAACTATGACCTAGTTGGCTTTACTTAACTTTTAACAGGATGCCTATAAAGTTTCACAATCACCACAACTTTAAAAGTGTAATGTGGAAAAAGCTATAAAACGATGGGTAAGTTTATCCAATACAAATGATTCATTCTCTTTCAGAAACTGGAAAAATCACCAAGATTACAACACTTCTTGGATGCAGGAACCCAGTGTTGTGTTTACATCAGCATAAAAAGGTCACAAAACCAGTTTATAAACAGAACTTTGCAAGAGCAGTAAGGGCAGTCTTATCAACTTGAAACAAAAAACACAAAAGCTATGGCAACAATATTTTAGCCAGATCCATTAGAGAAGTTTAATACCAACAAATAAAGAGTCTTAAAGACTCTGAGTCTGAACTCATACCGTTCAGTTCTCACCAACGCCATTACAGAGGAAAGAAAAACAAGTTTTAAGAGATTTGCCAGTTCAGCCCTGGTAGACCAACCCTGAACCTACATAACAAATGCAAACTTCTTTGTTTAAACTGGAGAACTGCTGCAGCACAGCGGTTAAGTGGTTTGGCTGCAAATCAGCACTCTACTAGTTTGAATCCCACTCCTGCCGTGAGCTCAGTAGGTGGCCTTGGGGAAGCCACTGCTCAGAGTCCCAGCTCCCCAGCTGTACTGTGGGGATAATAACAACACTAACTTGTTCACCGCTCTGGGTGGGGTGCTAATCTGTCTAGAAGAGCAATACGTAAGTACAGTTGTTATTGTTATTAAACTGAGATGTTGTTGACCCAATCGCAAACAGGGAAAGAGTGCATTTTTAAAAAGGAACACATGAGTAAGGATATTAAATCCTATGGGAGTTGCAAAAAAGAGCTTCCACCAAAGATCTTAAGGTGCAAGCAAGATCACCTGGGAGCAGGCAGGCACTGTGAGGTTACTCCAGAGGTGAAGTTCAGGGAGAGGCTAGCCTACCTTGTTATTATAAAGGGGCGGCAGTATACTTAGCTGTTATTGTTTCTGGGACTCAACTTTCTATGTATGTTAAGGTTAAATACTGAATTTCAACAGAAAACAATATAAATATTTCAGTGTATTTAAAATCAGAAGTTTTATACTACTGAAAGATATACTGCTCTAGATTATGGCAGACTGATAACAGTGACCTCATATCATCTATGGGACTCTACCTTCCACCTGACTTCTACCCTTGGGTAAAAGCCTGAGTGAGTCACATGTCCCTTCTGCATGGACTGCCACACAGACTAATGCCCTCCCTTTATAGAAGACTGAGGCAGATCTGGGCTCCAACAGGATGACTGCCATCGTATGTAGTCAGAGCGAGTAAGCACCACCTGATGAATGCAGCAAGAAGCAACCATCTGCAAGTGGGCAACAGCCGCCACAGATAAAATCACCACAGGCAGAGAGGGCCTGAATGTCCACTTCACCCGACCTCAAACGCATTCAAAACAGAGATACAGCAGCAGGCAGTTGAGCTATTGAGTGATGCAAACATGAATCAGCCCTGAGTAAACAGAGAAGGTGGTGTTCTCTGTGGAGTGAGAAGCAAAGCTCGTGTTACTAATGCCATCTGACAGGAGGGCAGAGAAACAAAAACGGCAGAAGGAATGAAAGCCAGGAGAGCCCACACGCTTGCTTTCCTCTTTGAATGTGAGAGACCCGAAGAGTAGTCTGTTTCTGTCATTTTCACCACCCACAACAGTGACATTTATGAATTCAGGCCCAAAATAAAAAGGCTCCTTATGTACACACAGACATCTCCGTCTGAACAGCTGCTGCTGCTCCCTAACATGGTTAGTCTTGACCGGGGCTTTTTTTCAGCTGGAACACGGCGGAACGCAGTTCAGGCACCTCTTGAAAATGGTCACATGGCCAGTGGCCCCGCCCTCTTATCTCCGGACAGAGGGGAGTTGAGATTGTCCTCTGCACCGCTTTGTCCCCTCCCCTTTGTCTGGAGATCAGGGGGTGGGGGCCACCGGCCATGTGACCATTTTTGCTGAGGGTGATTTAAACTTTAAAAAACTCCCCCCTTGTTCCAGCTGACCCAAAGTGACGTCATTGTGCGATCCTGAGTTCCACCACTGAGTTCCACCACCTCTTTTCCCAAAAAAACCCCCTGAAATGCCCCTCCCGCTCCTTTTGCATCTCCTGCGAGGCCTTCTTCAGTTCACCAGCTATTCCACAATGCTTACCAGCCTGCTTGGCCTCAATCAATGCACAGCGCTCAAAAGAATTGCGAAGAGCAGAAGAGTCCCTGCCTCATCTCCTGCTGCCACAACAAGTGCCACTCCCTACATTGTGTACTCACCTAAATGCTCCTAGCAGCAGGGCAGAAATGCAACAAGGCAGCGAGCCCAATTCGGGAAAACGTATTCAGGGAGAGGAATGAAGGCTGCTTCACACAAGGCTGCTGGGTGTCACTCCAAGAACATCTACAATCTTTCTTTGCAGGCTGATTTCAAGAACCTTATCTAACGCGCAATGGGTTTGGCATAGAAGCTTCTTGCAGTTTCTTTTGCTCTTTGTTAAGGTCTCCCTTGAGAAATTTTTTTAAGCAAATACACATGCTGTAATTCAGGCTTTGTGGACTAGGGTTGCCAGCTCCAAGTTGGGAAATTCCTGGAGATCTGGGGAGGTGAAACCTGGAGAAAGTGGGGTTTGGGGAGGGAAAGGACCTTGGCATGGCATAATTCCATCGAATCTACCCCCTAAAGTAGCCATTTTCTCCAGGGGAACTGATCTCTGTGGCCTGGAGACCAGCTGTAACTCCGGGAGATCTCCAGTCACTACCTGGAGGCTGGCAACCCTATTGTGAACAAAGATTTCATCTTCGTCACCCAAAAAAGTCTATCAACCAAATCCATTGGCAGAACAATTTTATCCCAGGTGCAGCTGCAAAGATAATCCGCATCATCAGAGGGGGGGGGGAATGGGATATGTGCACAGGGAGAAAAATACAGAATGCAATAAAGTCTGGGAAGCAGTTTGAAGACAGAATCGGGGTACTTTGACCATGCTTGCATAGCTCTGGAGAGAAATGGATGCAGTATGGGCCAGAACCAACTAAAAAGCTCAGTGCAGAAAAGACTCTGTATACCAAAATGTGTGGCACGTACACGCATGCAACCACCACATTCTGGCATTTGTCTTCTAGACTTGGACTTCTCCGCAATTGATCTGCTGTGGCCTACAGATGGCACAGGCCTCACCTTGCAAAGAACCTCATGAGTGACTTAAAAATCTGTTCTGTGTCGTATACATGCAACAGGAAACTACTACTACTGGCAGCCATTTTCCACATGTGTCTGCAGTGAAATAGACCTCTCTCTCTCTCAGGACAGAGCCCTACTTCTCACAACATCACTAATTTTCACATAAGAACAAGCAAAACGAATTGAGGTCAAGAATGTTATGTCAACTTGCCTGTGAAAAGGCAACTGTCCACGACAGGGAACCTTTTATTTTTAGGTAAAAGGGGATTCCCATTGATTACAAGAGAACCATTCAGGAAAGTATGAAGGTGCTTGGTAACACAGCAGGATGATGATATAAGAGGAGATGATTTGGAGCTTTGCAGAATGCATCACCCTCACCCTCAGGGCTTTATTTCATGATTAAAATCCATACTTTTCACATATAGATTATTAGCAGTTATCCCCAATGACACAAGGGGCCACGCAAAGTATTTGGCTTAACCTAAGAACGCAGTCACAGCTTAACGTGGAACTGCTCATTCAGCCAACTGACTATCTTCACTGGGTATCAGAACTCCAGTTCTCTGCTTATTTAGATATTTATTTCCCCACCTTTCTGCCAAATGAGACCTGAAAGGAGCTTACAACACCATTCTCCCCTCCTTTGTTTTACCCTCACAACATCCTTGGGAGGTAGGTTGGGCTAATCAATTTAGGGTTCCCAGATCCCCGTCCTCCCGGCAAGAGGTAAGGGCCCTGGCACCTATCTGCTTTGGTGGCCGTCGTGCACACGCACATGCGCACATATACTCCCGGGCCCGCGCAATGATGTCAATTCCGGGAAGTGACGTTACATGCAGGCCGCAGCCACCCCGAGAGCGCTCCCATGCTCCATGGGGGGCCCAAATTGAACAAAATTGGCCCAGAATCAGCCTGGAACGGGCCACTGCAAAGTGTGGGAGTGCTCCGCAGCAGCCTGATACGGCCCGATCCAGGCCGATTAGGGCCCAAATCGAACTGTTTCTGGCCCAAATCCACCCAGATCAGGCCCAAATCAGCCTGGAACAGCCTGCTGTGGAGTGTGGGAGTTCTCCCACACTCCACAGCAGCCCAATCCAAGCCAATTCGGGTCCGAATCAGTCTGTTTTGGACCCAAACCGGCCTTGATCAGGCCCAGATTGGCCCGGATCGGGCCACTGCGGAGCGCGGGAGTGCTCCTGTGTTCCACAGTGGTCCAATCCATCCTAATTCGGGCTGGAATCGGCCCGTTTCGGGCCCAAATCGGGCTAGATTAGGCCCGTGGGAGCGCGCCCCAGGAGGCCTATGCCTCCCCTACCGGCCAGGTAAGCGGGAGTGGGGTGGAGCGGGGGATCCCCTGCCCCCAGTGGGGGAATGGCACCCCTTTTGAAAAGTTGCTTTGATAGCAGTGTAGAGATCTGAACCTGACCCTAATGTGACACTATTTCTCTTTACTCTATACCATGCGGCACATCTAGTCTCACTGTAGTACCTTGTAGAGTAACTAATTAAATTTAAGATGTTGACCTCTGGACTTCAAAACCACTGTTGCCATTTGTATAAGTTTAAAAAACAGACAGTGGACCTTAAAACTGATGCAACCATTATTGCCTTCATGAACAAAAAAATAAAATGTCCTTATTGGTTAAATGGACATGCATTTCCACAAAGAACAGTGCTTCCTGCTTTTGAAAAGGTGCGTATTCTAGTGGCAAAAGATCAGCAGACCCACACTCATATAAAGATATTAGGCCACACCAGCAATGTCCTTCCTTGCGTGTGATGGGGAGTGGAAATGAAAGTACAACTTATCTCCCCACCCACCAGGGTTGCCAGGTCCAGCTTGAGAAATTCCTGGAGATTTGGGGAGTGGATCCTGGAGGGGGTGGAGTTTGGGGAGGGGGGGCCTCAGAATGGTATAATACCATAGAGTCCACCCTCCAAAGCAGCCATTTTCTCCAGGGAAACTGATCTCTGTCACCTGGAGAGCAGTTGTAATTCCAGGAGATCTCCAACCACCACCTGGAGGTTGGCAACCCTACCACCCACTGATGCTACCTGCCACCCCTGCAAGGGTGTAATAGTCACCAAGAGCCAAGCCAATGAATGGGCCTTGATAATGTAGCAAACTCTAATTCCTAACAATACAGATAATAATAATAACATTCGATTTATATACCACCCTTCAGGACAACTTAATGCCCACTCAGAGCGGTTTACAAAGTATGTTGTTATTATCGCTACTCTGTGAGGTGGGTGGGGCTGAGAGAGCTCTGAGAGAGCTGTGACTGACCCAAGGTCACCCAGCTGGCTTCAAGTGGAGGAGTGGGGAATCGAACCCGGCCCTCCAGATTAGAGTCCCACTACACCACTACACCAAACTAGCTCTAAAAACTCACATCCAGATACAAAAATTACATTTCATTATCTTAAGATGAAGACTACAGAGGACTTCAGGACTTTAGATGTCACTATGAAGCGCAAGAGAAAGAGAACTGCTCAAAACTAAAAAAAACAACAACATATGCTTGTCTCCTAAGAGTTTCCATACTATCTAGCTCAAAATGAGTGCTAAATTGAGAAGGGCTGCATTTGTATTCCTCCCTTCTCCCGAAAGCGAGCTCCCCACCAGCAGAATTTGATGCTTCTGTATACATCTACGCTTGGCTGGCACTGAATAATGAGGACCGGTGCTTGCCAGCTTTCGGGTTACAACAGCTGCCCAAGGTATTCTGGTGGCTGAGTCATGCCAAGGCACGCCCATTTGACAGACAGCAACGCTCCACTATGCTAACAGTGGGAAACACAGTCTTGCGATGGAGTCACTGAATCGCTGGGTTCTCCTTTAACTACTACTGAGCAGGCAGGGGGCATGTCAGTACTCAGCAGATGCATTTACAAATCGCACAGAGATGTGTTTGCTCATATATCGAGTTAGGCACTGATCTCCATCTCAATGAAACAGTTCGCTTTGACACAAACAATGCTCAACACATCTTCCGGTGAGCTCAAGGAGAAGTAATTTCTCTGTTGAAAAATATTGGGGCTCAGTTGGAAAAACAATCCGAGCAACTAAAACTGCTAACGATAAGACAATCAGCAAGCCGATTCAACAACTTTGGGAGTCGACTGAGGCCATCGGTATACAAGTTCAACTGATCTATAGATATATAGATAGATAACAAGAATTTATGGACCATATATCTGTCTAATGCGTAAAGATACTTAGGAAAAGGGGGGGGGAAGTTAGACATGTAGATAGCAAAAAGCCAAGTCATTGTCTCTAGTTTGATGCCCAGATCCCATAGTCACTCACAACATGAAGAAAAAAACTTGAAAAAATACAGAGGATTGAGAAGAGTCTTCTTATTTACAAATTCATTGGCGTATGTATAATTGCTTTTATACTTCTTCAGTCGGTCAGTGCAAACACTTTATTTTTTTAGACCGATGAGGTAAATTTCTGCCACCTTACAGTTGTAAAATGTCTTAATTTGATCATGGTACTGGACACAAAAGATGGCAGGATACTTGATGTAGTATTGCAGCTTGAAAGATCTTTGCTTTTGTGAATTGATGATGTAATATTAACACTTCTTTAGTATAATCTGGGTAGTAAAGCATGATCTGCTCTTTATTGGGACCCCAATATAAGTCCTGTTTCTCTCTTGCCCAATGTAAAAGGTGATCTCTCGCCACCAATTGTAGATACTGAACTATTATAGGATCTGGTTTGTTTACATTGCCTGGTGCCTCAGGAACCCTGGAAGCTTGTTCACTCTGCAACTAGTAAACTGGCTACTTGCGAAGTAGCGTCTCCATAAATTCAACCAGCCCCTTTTATCTCATCTTTTCAGACTCTTCTGATAATCCAAGAACATGAATATTTAGATACCGGACACAAGTCTCTAGATGAGAGATTCAGTTTGGGAGAACATTATGTGAAGCTGAGACAGCCGACTCATGAGTGATGGTTCCGTCTTCTAAGGCAGCAGTTTTAGTGTCCATCTGTTGAACTCGTATACCGATAGCCTCAGTCGACTCCCAAAGTTGTTGAATCGACTTGCTGGTTGCCTTATCGTTAGCAGAAAGTTGTTTTAGTTGCTCGGATTGTTTTTCCAACTGAGCCCCAATATTTTTCAACAGAGAAATTACTTCTCCCTGAGCTTCTGCACCAGCTCCAGGGGAGGAAGGAGGAGCCATCTTTGTATCTTTCCCCTTATGGCTCATAGTTGAACGCTATAAGCCCACTTATCTCAAGTAGTATAGATGGATGTTAAATTAACATTTGTATTTTTGTTATCCGCCCTGAGCCCGCGAAAGCAGGGAGGGCAGAATATAAATGTAATAAATTAAATTAAATTTTAAAAATTATCTATAAAAAGGAGAGTGGCCAGTAATATGGAGATTTCTGGCATATTACCTGGGAGCAGAGATTTTTATTTTGGTTTGGTTTGGTTTTCCCTATTTTTTTTTCTTCACTTTTGGTAAGAACTTTTTTGGTGAGCAGTTGCAGACTGAATTATAGAATTATGCTTACACTTACTTTGTTTCAAATAGTAATTATTTTCCCATGTGCACTTTTCTGCTCTTTGAGTATTTTATTTACAGTAAGGTTCTATATGTGATATATTGCATTTATCCAGTGATAAGAAAAGAAAGTTTTATCAGTTGGATATACTATATTATGGGTTTATGTTCAACGTGATGTCACAGAATGTTAAGGGCATGAGAGATGCTATCAAATGCAAAAAGGTTATCTCCAAATTGAAAAACCTTAATGCTGAAGTGGCTTGAGTGCCCTCAAGCCATAGCTGACTTATGGAGATCCCTGGTGGGGTTTTCATGGTAAGAGACTAACAGAGGTGGTTGGTCATTGCCTGCTTCTGCAACTCTGGTCTTCATTGGAGGTCTCCCATCCAATTACTAACCAAGGCCAACTCTGCTTAGCTTCTGAGATCTGATGATATCAGGCTCACCTGGGCTATCCAGATCAGGGCACAAGTTACAAACACATCTACTTAGTCAAAGGGTGTCGCTATATTAATACAAAATACCTGTAGTGTTCCATTAAAATCTCCTCCATTAACAAATAATCATATCTAAGATTTATCAAGTTACTGAAACATTGATGTATCTGGAGAATAGAGGTGGGCACGAACCATGAAAAAGTGGTTCGTGCGTTTTCACAAACCACAAACTGGTGCAAATTCGTGAACCAGTTCATGATTCGTAGTTTGTAGGGTTTAAATGCCCCTTTCCATGCTGCTTTGCAGCAGCAAGGAAAAGGCCATTTAAGCCCATGGATCAGCTGCTTGTTGGGGAGATCCCCAACAAGCAGCTGATCATTTAAACAACAGGGCTTTGCAGAAGCACGGAAAGGAGCATTTAAAACAAAACGAACGAACCAGCAGACCAGTTCGGAAGTTTGTAGAAATGAGCTTCCACGAACCGCTGGTTCAAGAACCACGAATCGGGCTGGTTCGTGGTTCTTTTTGGTTCATGTTCCGTTTTGTGCCCATTTCTATTGGAGAATCCACAATAAAGTGACCCTTTAGGCCTGTTATTACTTCTTGAACCTGAAAATAAAGTGTTTGTGCTGACCATCTGAAGAAATAATAATCTCAGATATATCCTTGTATTTGGATAGATGGGCAACCCTAAATCTGTCATTTTGGGGTAAAGTTTACATTCAAAATGAATATCATACCTCAAATTATATATGTTATGTGTGCAGTTCTTTTTATAAACCTAGTAGATATATTCATAAAATTAATACTTCATTTTGGAAATTTAGGTGGGGTTCAACACCACCCAAGATTTCTTTAAGGAGGATGCAATTTTCAATTAATGAAGGAGGACCTTAGTATTTATCATTAGGCATATTTGTTGGCATGTATAAATTATTGGGATCGTTCCCCTCACTTAGAGTTTCCATCTTGAGCTCTTTTGGAGGCCTCTTTTTTGGAACCACTTTTTAAGTGGAATGCATTAGGGTCCACTTATGTTAAAATGGATTTTGTTCCTCCAACAATTTCTGCAACTAGAGAAGTATGGCACATAATATGATGACAATATCAATTTGACCCTTTCTCACGTGCTAAACTAACCTCAAGGTCAAATCCAGATTTAAAAATTGGGAAGAAATCTTTCTTATGGAAGGCTTGGACAGATAAGGGATTTTTTTTAACTTTAGATCAATTGATAGGTAATGATGATGAGTTCTTGTCATTTTTCGAACTGTGGTCTAAATATGTTTTGCCAACTTCTGCTGAATGGCAATATTTACAATTGCAGCATTTGTTGGTGTCCAAATATGGTCCAGCAGCTTTGGGTGCTTCAGAATCTCCCCCACTTGTGGAGATTTTTATTGAATAAATACAGAAAGCAAAATCTACAATATTTGTATATAAATACTTGAGGTTGCTTAATAAATATGATACATAGATCCTTAAGAAATTAATGGAATAACCATCAGGAGAGTCTAATTTTGATAAAGCAATGGTATAAGGCTTTAAGTGATATACCTGTTGCTACTATGGATCTTATGTTGCGACTTACTCAGCAAAAAATCGTTTAGAGCATACTGAACACCACAGTGCCTTTTTACTAAAGTTTTAAGCATAGTATCTAACTGTTGGCAGTATAATTCACAAAATGCGTCTCTTAAGCATACGCTCTGGACATGTTTAGTTATTCAGCCCTTTTGGAAGTTATTAGTCACATTAATTTTGTGTTTTAAAATTCATTTATCTTTGAGGATGTTAATGCACTGTTAAATTACCTGCCTGTCTCTTGGAATCTAACCGTTGGTCAACGGAAATGGGTCTTCAGTGCTCTTACAGTTGCTAAAAGACTCATCCTTGAACGTTGGAAAGACAAAATCCCACCACCTGTAAGTCACTGGTTTGAAGACCTTATGGCAATTGCTCATGGACTTGTTTTTAGATGTTCAGAAATCTTTTATAGATACCTATGTATAGATTTGCCAATAGTGTTTTTGTAGCCTGCACTGTTTTCTCTCTTTTTTTCTTCTCTCCTGTTTGCTTTTTAATTTTTTTTGTTTTTGCACTAATAAAATAAAATTTATTTTTTTAAAAAAGATCAGTGCTTACACAATACATCACATGAACTGAAGGCATCCCAATTTCACATCAGTGGCTGATATTTTTAAAATGACTTATCATAAAATAAGACCATCAGTTCCCTAAAGGTCTGAACTACTGATATAGAGTAATTGCCATTAAATTCAAGTCCAGGACCACCTTAAAGACTAACAGCATTTCCTATCAGATAGAAAGTGAGCTTTGACATATGAAAGCTTATACCCTGGAAAATGCAGTTGCTCTTAAGACTTGAATTTTGTTCTGCTACTACAGACTAACATTGCTAGCCATCTGAAACAGTAAATACCGTGGCTCTGTAACTAAGTTCATTGGAAATGTTTTGCACACAGGAGAAAGAGGCAATCCATTGGTGGTTGCAACGGTACCACTCTACCCTCAACAGCCTGCATGAAGAGTCTCTTCCTGTGCAGAAAAGATGAGAACAGTGTCCTCTTAGTAAAACTGATAAACCACTTCCTCAAAAAAAACCTTCGCTTATTTTCTGAGAAGATAAGGGGAGGAGGAGAACTCATACATATCACATTTCCTACCACACTGGAACAATTACCATTCTTGTAGATCTTTCTATGGCCTGTTTTTTTTAATGAAAGCACATTAAGAGAAGCCATTTCATTCAGAAGGTTAATAAGGGCTCAGGAGGACTCAGTCAGCATGGCTGCCACAAGAATGGTAGGAATCAACAGGGCCAGATTGAGGGGGGGCAGGGGGTAGCCTGCCCCCAGCGCCACCAAAGAGGGGGTGCCGGCCGTGGCTGCCAGCCGCCCAGGAGCGCACCACAGCTTGCCGCGCGGGTGGCTGAGCGCAGAGCTGGGAGATCCTGCACATGCGGCAAGCCGGGCAGCCGGCCGCCCCAGCACACACCCGCACTGCTGCCACCACCAGCTCCATGGCTCACCGGGCGCTGGGGCAGCTAGCATGCCACACAGGCAGGCACGCCTCCCGCCCTGCGTGACGACGCAGGGTGGGAGCGCATGTGTGCTGCGCGTGCACGCAGACACCCGGCCAAGGGTTGCACCGGGCACCCATGCCCCTAGATCCAGCTCTGGTAATCAACCCTATCCTTTCTTCCAGTCCACAAAAGCTTTTCAGAACCTAGCTTTTCACAGTCATTATCCAAAGCATTTCTATAACGTGCCCTTACTGCCAGTTTGGGGAGGGGGGACTTGCAGGGGGCCCCTTGCTTTCCTGTGCATCCCCCTCCCTAACTATTTCCTTTTTCTCTCCTCCTGGCAACCCCCATATACTCACCTTTCCCTGCTTCTTTCTCTCCTTCCCAACCTACCTTTTTTCTGCCCCTGATTTTTGGCTGTATTGATATTTATTTACTTCATTTACACCTTTTCTCCACAACAGGGACCAAAAGCAGCTCATGTTATTCTCCTCTCCTCTACTTTATCCTCCCCTAGGTTAGGCTGAGAACATGTCGCTGGTCCAGAGTTTCCCAGTGAGCTCCCATGGCGGAGTGGGGATTCCAACGTGGGTCTCCTAGATACTATTCTGAAACTCTCCCCACTGGCTTCTATGGGGTGCCTGCAGCTGGGCCTGGGTGGGTCATGCAAGTCTCATGGGAGCACATTGCCTGGAGGTTGCCGGTGGGCCCTCAAAGTTCTCCCTCAAAGGCCAAAACAGCCTCAGCAAGGGCCCTGCCCCCCTGCCCCCTGCCTTTTACTGACAGAAACAAAGGTCTGAAAGCTAACAACACTGTTGTGATTGTGTCGCACTGGCCACTGGGGATGCTTGTTTCTTAAAACTACAAGCACTGCTTCTCTGGTTTTAAGCTTCCAATGTATTTTTTTTTTAAGATTTTGGAATTTTTTTGCAAACCTGGGGCTTTTTTCAGGTTTGCAGAAAGGTCTGTCTTGTCTGTCCATGGCCCCAATCTCTGGATTTAAGTATCCACCGATCTGGCCATATTGAGAATTTATACTGATATTCAATAGGACCTGTTTGGGAAGCAGCTCTCTCCAGAATAGCCCATTATACAAGCAGAGTCGGAACAAGACACGCATGTTCACTTCACAAAATAGAGAAAGGGGCTACAGGCAGCCACACTGCTCCAAAGCAAAAATTTTAAAAGACCACACGTAATACCTTTAATTGTGTGTGTGAAGTGTTGTCAAGTCACCACCTTTTCAAGGCAAGAAACAAACAGAAGTGGTTTGCCATTTCCTGCCTCTACACAGCCACAGTAACCCTAGAGATGTCATATAGAGGATGCAGCGGAGTTGTTTTCCGTTGCCCCAGAAGATTGGTCCAGAACCAATGGGTTGAAATTAAATCAGAAGAGTTTTTGGCTTAAAATTAGGAAGAACTTCCTGACAGTTAGAGCAGTCCTTCAGTGGAACACACTTTCTCGGGAGGTGGTGGGCTCTCCTCCTTTGGAGGTTTTAAAGCAGGGGCTAGATGGCCATCTAACAGCAATGCCGATTCTGTGAACCTGGGCAGATCAGGAGGGCAGGAAGGGTTACATCAGTGCTTCTTAGTTCTCATGACCCGTTCTTACATGCCCAGGGTAATGCCAATCACCACCTTGGGGTCAGGAAGCAATGTTCCCCAGACCAGTTTGGCTAGGGATCTTGATGGTATTTTGCCATCTTTTGGGCATGAAGCAGGGGTCACTGGGGGGGTATGTGTATGGGGGGGAGTTATGAATTTCCTGCACTGTGCAGCGGATTGGACTAGATGACCCTGGAGGTCCCTTCTTCCTTCATGGTCTCCAATCCAAGTACTAATCAAAGCAAATCCTACTTAGCTTCTGAGATCTGATGAGATCGGGCTAGCCTGGGTTTTCCAGGTCAGGGCAACAGTTTTAATTAGGACCAACCAAAACAACATGGCAACAATTTACAAGCTTTAAATTCACCCAGAATTCTTCATCAGGCTTCGTATTTAATAAGAGTGGTATAGAACTGATGTTTCAGGTCTCTTTTTTACATCATGTGTAGATCCAAATAGGCAGCAGTGCTTGGTGGAGACGGTATCAGGTTGCACTGTTGACCTTCTGAGGAGGAGGCAATACCACCAACTAGAACAGACGTACATTTGATTAATTTCTGTTTTTTGTATTTTCAGCGGGAGGCTGCAACCTGATAGCAACTCTGCCATCCGCACAGCCCGACCTTCTGAGAAGAGGTCCTGAAATTTCTCTCCCCTTTTCCCAGTTTTGCTGCTTAACATTCCAGCTTGACAAAAACTTCTAGAAAATCACTTCAGCACCATTGTGTATTACTTTGGCTGGTCCTAATAAAAGGTATCGCGTGACTTTGGTTTGGGGATGTCACTGCCATTAATCTTGACCTCACTTCCCTCATGCTCAAGTGAATATTTAAGACAACTGTGTAAAATGAAAGAAGTTCACACTGCCTTTAGCTGAGACCTTTTGTGTCTGGTTTGCATAAAATTCTCCCCCCACCACAACACAAACTCCTCTATAAAGAACTTAAAACTATGCATATGCTGAAATTTACAATTGGTGTGATGGCATATGGGGAAAATAGTGCTATTAGGACTCTGCATGTAATTATTAATAGGAGATTGTAATGAACAGAGTGACAGAGCTTCGCTCAATTGCTCCAATGACAGTCATTTAAAGACTGAATTGCTAGTCAGTTTCTAAGTGCAATTTGTTTCCAATTGTATGCTAAGGTTTTATGTATTCTGTTGTCCCTAACTGTGATTAACACGGGGGAAGGGGGTTGCTGCTTCTTGCATGTAGCCATGAAAACCAGTGTGCTGTGGTTAGTGTCCAACTAGCATCTGGGCAACCCAAGACAGGATCCCCACTTTGCCAATGAAGCTTGATGGGTGCCCTTGGGCCAGTAACACCCTCCTAGCCTAACCTTCCTCACAGGGTCGTTGTGAAAGCTCTCCTCACATAGTATTTAAGGTGCTACTGGACCCAAATATCACATCTACTATCCCAAAACTTCAAATTTCCTCCCAAAGTGCTTTTATCACAAGAACCTACATCATGAAAGTCACACTTCCAGGAAATCTTTATGGATGCTCTCCTTTCTTTGCCTCTTATCAATGCCATTAAAAGCTGTACTTCTGCCAATGGAAAGTTTAATCGCATCCAGCCGACATCTGAGTCAAAGGTGACAGGTTCCTGAGCTCATTGGGAATGTGGCACATCTCCCCAATGCAGGGGCACGAAAGCAGCCAGACGCAGTGACTCCCATGCCTAGTCGTAGCGGAAGGAAATAAGCTGGGCCCTTGCCAGCTGCGGTAATCAATGTGTTCCCTCAAGGACAGCGGGATGCCAGACGCATGCTAATCGACAGCCATTTGGAGCCTGCTCAAAGCTGGATGCCAATTCCCCAGCTGCCAATCCATTTCCAAGGTTTTCCGGCAGGTGGTTATCCTGAAACTTCCAGCGTTCACACATGGCGCCACCTTTCTGGCTTCCAACCCAAGACAGACACAAAAGCACACCAGGCGGCACCTTGCTGCCTGCATCTTAAGGTCTGATAAGAAAAACAGTACCGAAATAGTCCCTTTAGATCGCCCTATAGTCTTTAATAAGTGTTTATCTTGAAGGGTTGATGATATGAGACACAGAAATAGGGGTCTGTTTCCCCCTTTAGGCTGGTGCATTTCAACGACATGTCAATTCAACATATATCTGTCAAATCTTCCTATATACATGTGCCTTCTCGTAGAATTGAAGGTACAGTCTCTAATTCACATTAGATTTCCTCAACTGTTTCCAGGGCTTCTTTGCAGCGGGAACATGGTGGAACGGAGTTCCGGCACCTCTTAAAAATGGTCACATGGCCAGTGGTCCCACCCCCTGATCTTCAGACAGTGGGGAGTTTAGATTGCCCTCCAAGCGGCGAGTTTTTTAAAGTTTAAATCGCCCTAGGCGGAAATGGTCACATGGCTGTGGTGTGGAGGGCAAAAAAGGGGGGAGTTTAAAAAACTCCCCCCTTGTTCCAGCTGACCCAAAGTGACGTCATTGTGCGGTCTTGAGTTCCACCACTTCTTTTCCCAGAAAAAAAGCCCTGGTTGTTTCTGTATGCCAAAAAACTGAACCTGATACTGTTTTATCAGCCAGATGTTATCACCATGCAACCAAGTTCAAAGATCATAATGCAAATTTATCTTCCCTTTGTTTTAAAAAAAGTGGTGGATGAAGTTATTCATACCCCTTTGTCTATATAAGTAGCTGCAAATCCACCATTTAAAAGAATTTAGAACAAAAATGTCAATGGCAAACCACCCCGTAACAAAAGGTCTGCCAAGAAAATGTCGAGCTGCACGTCCCCCCATGGGTCAGTAATGACTCGGTGCTTGCACAGGGGACTACCATGACCTTTTTTTTCACCTTAGAACAAAAATAAAGCCAAGACAGAGTTATGGCAGGAAGCAACACACAGCACAAACCTGCACATAGCAATCAGGCAAAAGCAATTTCAGGCAGGGGAAAATATAAATAAGGGGAGCCCAAAGCCCAACAGATTTCAAAATACATGAATGTCATCAGTTGCTTGTGCAAAAACAAAGCCACTTATCAAACAGCACATACACACCTGTGTTAACTCAACAGGACATACTTCCAAATTCATCACGTGCATAGGAATGCAGCCATGTAGTATAAGCCTATGCACGTATGCTCAGAAGCGCATCTGTGTTCAGATGTACACAGAACTGCAATAGCCATAGTTTGACAGTCAGAGCAAGATTTGGGTTCAGTAGCACCTTAAAGACCAAGTACATTTCCAGTGTATGAGCCTTCATATTTTTTGATAGTCATTGGACTTTATTGACTGTTTTGGTTCAACATAGCTATTTACCCAATCCTTTGAACTCTGAGCTAGATCCCATAGAAGATTTCGACACATGCAATGGTCCTGGTGCAATCGGAAACGCTAAAATCATTCCTTGTGATTCTATCCCCGTTCTCTTTCCCGCAGGCAAAAGGCACAACATGAGATATTTCTTCCGATACAATTTCACAATCAAATTAAATGAAAACACAGGAACCACTGGTTGAAGGTTTCGTGGCCTCATCCGCACACTGTTTTGTTAAAAATTATATTGAAGAGCTCTATGGCACGGCAGCCATTGCACTAATGCTTGCACAAGTGGAACTGTGCTAGGTACATTTGCCTTTCTGCCCATGCACCATTGGATCCAACCCTTTCTCTGGAGGATTTCTTTTTTACTTCAATGTTTTAATTTTTTGCTGTTTTTTTAAAAGTTTTATATGGAATATGCAGGGCTTTTTTTCTGGAAAAAGAGCTGGAGGAACTCATCAGCATAACTCATTAGCATATGCCACACCCCTTGACATCACTGGAAATGTGTCATTAGCATAACTGATTTGCATATGCCACACCCCTTGACATCACCTATCCTGGCTGTTTTGGAACCATCCTGGCCATTCAGGGCTGAAATTGGGCCCAAAATGGCAAAAAGGAGGTGAAAATGGCCAAAAAGGGGACCAAAATGGTCAGGATCGGGCCACTGCTGAGCAGGAGAGTGATCCACTACCCATCAGAGGCCCAATCTGGGCCATTTCGGCCCCAATTCGGGCCAAAACGGCCTCAAAATTGCAGAGAGTCAGGTGGGCGGGGCCCCTCCGCGCAATCTAAACTCCCCTCTGTCTGGAGATCAGGGGGGCGGGGCCACCGGCCATGTGACCATTTTCAAGAGGTTCCGGAACTCCATTCCACCACGTTCCAGCTGAAAAAAAGCCCTGGAAATATCTAGTTCATTTTTTTTAAAAAAAAACTATAGAACACTGTATCAAGTGAAAAATCATTATGAGAGTACAGTCTACAGCCTGCTAACCATTTGAATTATGCCACACAATACAAGAGGTAGAATTTGTTTTGTGCTAGATTGCTATACACAGCAACATGGAAAACAGATATATACCCTGATGTGTCAGAGTGGATAGGTAAGATTTATGAATATATATCTATGGCCAAATTAACTACTTATGTACATAACAGACCAAAAGCTGGACTCTGAGGGAAACTGAAGGATTTTTTTTACTACTTAAGCAAAATTAACATTAATTAAAGTAACTTAGTATAAAGATAAGAAGATAAATCATAGGGAAATGACTAACCCAAAAAGTTGATATTATAGTTTGTATAAATGTAAGTAACCAAGGAGAGGGAAAGAGAGCCATTACACAATGGGTTCAGTTATGACAAATTCTGAATGTATTTTTCTATTAGTTTCATTTAATTTTAAATGCAGTGCCGGTATAAGTTTCACCATAATTTCAAATGTAGTGTTTATATAAATTTGTATAAGTCTCAATTTAATCTCAAATGTAGTGTTCGTATAAGTTTGTTTGTATGCACTCTCTATTGCTATATATCTTTTCTTTTTAAATAAAATTTCTACCCAAAAAAAGAGGTAAAATTGGTCTACAGTTTTTTAAAAAATATTTCTAAAGTACAGTAGTTGCCAACAGTAAAAACATTTTTTCTCCCCTCCTTTCTCGTTTTGTATTTTAGACAAGAGCATTGGGAGCATTTTTATATTGGTTTCTAAATGTGTGGGTGTGTTTGTTCAACATAAATATTGTACAATTGATCACTGAGGAAGGCCTGAGGGCTGAAATGTGCCTGGGCTGTCTTTGTGTCAGTCATTGGACTCTAGCATCATCCGTACATGGAGAATATTTTACTTATTTTTAACAGCTGAATGTAGCCTGTAAGCGAGTCCCTATGTTTTTAACTACAACCTTGGGTACACATAATAAATATTTATTGGGAATATTTGTATTTTAATTTGTAACTTGACCCTGTATTTTCCCCAGCCTTGTATGGGTTGAGTCCGCAGGGGCTCCCCCCCCCCCCACACACACACACCTTTTCTTTTTCGTTGTTTTTTAAAATGCATTTTAATATCAACCATTGTGAGTAAGCCAGAGCACGTCTTATCAGAAATAAGTCCAATTTTATATCGAGTGGGGCTTACTGTCACGAAAGTGTTCTTAGGACTGCAGCTTAAGAGAACAAAACAACACCGATCTAACCATTGCCTGGCGCAGCACTGTCTGTCATGCCAGTGTGTGTTTGTTTGTTTGTTTTCTTATTGCAGCATTAACACAGTTTAGTGAAGGTAAAGTGGGCTGATTCACTGGTGCTACTCAGAGTCACTTTGAGAAGAATGGACTTGCTTTCCTAGCCAGGGTTTTTTTTCTGGGAAAAGAGGTGGTAGAACTCAGTGGGTTGCCCTCAGAGAAAATGGTCACATGGCTGGTGGCCCCGCCCCGATCTCCAGACAGAGGGGAGATTGCCCTCCGCGCCGCTGAGCGGCGCGGAAGGCAATCTCAACTCCCCTCTGTCTGGAGATCAGGGGGTGGGGCCACCAGCCATGTGACCATTTTCAAGAGGTTCCAGAACTCCGTTCCCCCGCATTCCAGCTGAAAAAAGCCGTTACTAGCAACACACACAGGCAAGCTGGACATAATTGTACTAAAGCAAGTTGCTAAATAATTGGCGGGGGCAGAGTGGGATTCCATCTTTACCAAAGAAGGGAAAGAAAATGAAAGAAGCAGCCTTGGGAAAAAATGATCAAGTGCACAAAGCCATTCTTGCTGCTGATGGAATCAGTTCCCAAGAAATCAAGAATCGTGCCTTTCATCTGCCCAGCAACACAGGAAGGCCTTGCAGCGATCGCAGGAAGTAAGAGCTGACGAGTTCAAACAGGAAGGAAGCCGCTTCACAGAATGCAAGCCCAAAACAATCCTGATCCACTTTCACCAAGTCAGTAAACCCTTAAGGACGATATGTGCATCTTTCCTGCGAAGCTTGGCCGTCAATGCCAAAGCCACCACTTTTGAAAGCTTCTGTTATTGGTAGTGGCTCAGTGGCAGAGCCCTCACTTCATATACAGAAGGTTACAAGTTCAAACCCCAGCATCTCCAAAACAACTCCCTCTGATCAAGATCCTCAAGCTACAGGTGAGCCTTTCTCTATCTGAGAATCTTAGAAAGCTACTGCCGCTGGTTAGAGTCAACGGGGATCAACTAGCTGGTCCAATGGTGTAAAGTGGTTTTTATATGTTCGCATCTCACACCATTTCCAGGCTTCGAGTGGAAAGGAGAAAGGGAGAAGACAAATGTAACTGCGTGCAACAAACACTACTCTCAGGGCAGTCCTATTCTAGGTTACTCCAGTCTAAGCCCATTGGTTTCAGTAGGCTTAGACTGGAGTAACTCTGCAAAGAATCGCACCATGTGTCATTCCCCTGACAAAATACACATGCAAGCATCACATTAGGAACAACTGTAATAAATTAAACACCAGTCCTTCATGGGTCATCCTAAACAAGAACAACAACGAAGCAGGTAATTTAGTATCCTTTGTAACAAAATTACAGTATTTCTATTAAATATGTATACTACACTTTCTCTAGGGAGCTCAGGGTATCGCCACAGATGACTGGGTGCAAGCTCAACATCCTCCCCCCCCCCATTTTTATGTAACAGCCCTGCAAAATTGTTTAGGCTAAGTGTCTCTGAGCCAACACTGAGCTCCGAGGCTGACTAGGAATTCGAATCCAGGTACTTCCAGTGCAAGACCAATGCTGGCAACTGCCCCATAGTGACTTTGTAAGGATATCAGTTATTGCGATAAATGAAGATCAGCAACTAGTACTGTGTGAGAGTCAGATAACATAATAATCATGTTCTTTCACATTTCTCATCCAAAGACCGCCTTTTCTGAACAGCCTGTGCCTTAACCCCTTAGTCGTCATCTCTATGCAAAGAAACCCTAAGCGTTTGTTCCCCATTCCTTTCTTGCTCGCCTTACCCATCTCTCTTTCACACACCCCTTCTCCATCCCAACTGTTGAACGTCACTGAGAATAGATTATTTAATTCCTTCACATATACCGCGCCTTTCTCCCCATTTGGTCTCCAAAACGAGTTTCATCATTCTCTTCTCCTCCATTTTATCTTCGCTTCATCCCTGCGAGTTCCTCCGTTTTCGTTCCACAATAACCCTGTAAGGTAGATTAGGCTGAGAATATGTGACGGGTTCATGGTCACCCATCAAAAATTCCATGGCAGTGTGAGGATCCCAACCTAGGCTTCCCAGATCTTAATCCAACACACTAACCACTACACCACACAACCTCTCAGAAAATATAAATTCCTAGGAAGATGAAAGAAGCTCTCTGCAGGGAGGGAAAGTATACATCATAATACAAAGGCTGCCTGCAGGAACAGACTGGGATGTTAAAGTGGCCCAGGAGCAAAATGAGCTGGCCAGCACTGCAAGGACGGCTAGTCTCAGGCCTGGTTAGTGGTGATTATGATGGGTGTAGGCTTCACTGACTTGGGTCCAAGAAAGCTCCTACACCTCACCTCGTTTCTGCTTGCCAGTAGCCAATGTCCCCTTCCCTCCACCCCAAGAACGTTCCTGGTAAGTTAAAAGGTCAGTGTCTGCCCCCCATTTCCTGTTCCTTTGAACAGAGTTCCATGTACAATGAAGCCACCATATAAGTAAACACAGCTCATTTTGAGGAGGAATGCACAGGAACGCAGTTCCAGCAGTTCCCCAAAGAGGTCACATGTCAGGTGGCCCCGCCCACCTGACTCTCGGCCGTTTGGGGCCCGTTTCATCCTGGATTGGGGCCAAAATGTCCCAGATCGGGCCTCTGACAGGTGGTAGATCACTCTCCCACTCAGCAGCAGTCCAATCCTGACCATTTTGGGCCCCTTTTCAGCTATTTTTAGCCCCTTTTTGCCATTTTGGGCCCAATTTCGGCCCTGAATGGCCAGGATTGGGTCCAAAACAGCCAGGATAGGTGATGTCAGGGGGTGTGGCATATGCAAATCAGTTATGCTAATGAACCACTACCGCTGATGGCAAGGAGTTATGCTAATGAGTTCCTCCAGCTCTTTTTCTACAAAATGACCCCTGAGTAAACATATAATACCGTATAAGTAAAAGGCTACTGTTGCAAAGGACTACTTCATTTTGCAATGTGTATCATTCAGTTGCACTATCAAGTGATGACATGACTGTGCGAATGAACCATCACAGATCAAACTAACTAACCTTTTGCTTCACTCCAAGGTTGCCTCCAGCACACTTTTTTTAATGGATTCTCTTTACACACATTCAGCTGCCAGGCATCAACTGCTGAATAATTAAATGGTGAGAAATCAAGGGATTTACATGCATTAGTTGAAACATTGCAGCTGCCAAGTGACCAGATAACAAAAAACAGACTGTGACATGCACAAAACCAAGCCTAAAAATCTTGACACCCAGAAATTCTTGATGGGGGCCATACATCTTCCCTGGGGGCAAAGTATGAATGTCAGAGGGCATTCACAACTGGGGGCACTGGGGATTTTAGCCATTTGCAATGGCTCTGAACAGCCACAACACAATCCACACAATGCTTTTTATTGGGGCATGAACCCATAACAATGTCAGCCTTCAAGTTCTCCAGAACTCTTCTTTGAGTGGAATGTTACAAAAAAATAAAAAAATAGGCAAAAGTGGATGCTAGTACAGGATGTAAAGGAATACTGAGTTGATGATAAGATTCCACATCCTAGATTTTCTCTCCCAGACCCTTAATAAATTAGATCCAGAGGAGTTAGCCATGTTAGTATGTAGTTGCAAAACAGTAAAGGTTGTTAGTTAGTCTTAAAGGTGCTCCTGGAGTCTTTACTAATTAACAAATTAGCACACAACATGTAGGAATCAAACTTAACATGAAGGAGTTGGTAGGTAGCCATCAGGCACAAGGGAGACACTGAAAGGTCTTCCTTGGTGGTCTCCCATCCAAATACTAACCACAGCAAACCCTGCTTAGCTTTGAGCTCTAACAAGAATGGGCTAATCCAGGCTACTCGAGCTATCATAAAGATCCTTGTATATAAACAGAATTGTCTTGCCTGTAGAGCTGTTTTGATGTTCAATTTTTTTTTTAACATATGGCTTTGGAGTAACGGATGCAAGGTTAAGGAATGCTGTTGTAATCCATCGAACAGAAAATAGCCATAAGAATAAACCTCTTTCTGCAGCTTGCCTGAAACCACAACCCGGAAAAAAGACTGGAAAAGAGGTTATCAATACGTGGCAGACAGACTTTGTCCAACTGATGGGTCACATGTAATGAAGACCAGACATAATTGTACTCTCCGCAAGAGCGCTTAAAAACATCCGTGGGGAGTTCCTTCGAGGTCATCATGCTCAAATGAAGCCGGGACAAAAAACAGTAGGGTCACATATGCCAAGTTCGCCAGCGATTTCAATTGCTCGGGAACACTTTTAAGTATGACAAAGGACTGTGTGGCTCCACTCCTCCCCTGCTGATACGCCTGGCTCTGTGCCTGGGACAACAGTGAGCGCTCACTGCAAGGCAGCTCAATAGAGTTTCATTTCAGCATATCAGGACATGCAAACCATTAACTTCTTGGCTCGGGGAGGCTCCATAAGACATATGAATGGCCTGTCCCTATAACTAGCCTTCATGAACTACTAGCAACCCTTTGCCCCCCCCCCTCCCCGCCGTCGAAATAAAGAGGCAGACACAAGGCTTGGGAAATAAAGGGCCACTTTTTATTGATGGCAACAACATGAACTGCAACAACTGAAACCTGGCAAGGGCCTAACCAGCGGTACAGGTCAAGCCCTGGGGTCACTCCCCTGGACCCCCCCTTGACCTGTCTGGGTGAGACCCGCTGCCCCGGATGCGAGCCATCCATATGCATGGGTCAGATCTGGCCAGCCTGGTGGATGGTTTCCCCCTTAAAGCTCCAAGCACCCCCCACCGCGGAGCATGAGGGCAGGACTTGTCCAGGGGCTCCCACCAGGCAGCCTGCCCTCTCAACTGGCCACCGCCAAGCATGCCAGCCAATCCTGACAGGCCCCCAATATCCCCACCAATGTGGATGTGGCCTGTCCCTATAAACAGCCTTCATGAACTACTAGCAGCCATTTCTTTCTGGACACAAAACGTGAGACAACTTTGGGCCCATATTTTCTTTGCTGCTCTTTTTCCTCAGCAAACTTTCACGATTTGTCCAGTCCCACCATTTAAACGTACTGAACCAAGAAGCACAACCGGCCACACTAAAGGATCTGAGCAACTTGACAAGGGCCTGGTATGATTATTCGTGCTTACTCGAGATGAACCTGCTGCCGGAGTCACCGGGTGTTCTCCCATCTCACAAACAGTCATGGGTAGTTTAACTGACCCCCTCCCCCCGCTTCCACCTGGAGAAAAGGTGCTTTAACTGACACCCCGCCCCCTTCCTGGAGCTACAAATAATTGCCTCCAGGACATTCATTCCATTCAAATCCGTGGCACAGTCTGGCCAGCTTTACAATTGTGGTAGCACATTTGTAGGTGCTACCACAACCCCACCCACCCTAAGGAGACGGGAAACCACCAGGACTATAACCATTCCAAAGGGGTCAACTCACAGTCAAGCCATAAGACCCAGGCAGTATTAACCAAGGCTAGAATCAGTGGGTTGGTTCTGGCCAACTTTTCTGCTATTGAAAAAGGGGGGTGTCCCTTTGATCATCAAAACAACGATGCTATGGAGCATGGCATTTCCTTGTTCAAAAGCCATGGAGGAAGCAGTACAGAGGGGAACCAGGTGAGAGTGAGCGAAAGACTTGAGCGTCTCTCTACAAGACACTTCTTACATGAGGACGCTCAGGTGAAGGGAGACATAATATTAGCCAGGAGGCATAGTTTAAAAGACAGCAGGCAGAGATGCTCCTCAGAGGGTTTGTTCATTAGATGGAATTAACAAACTCTTTGTGGAGCGATCCCGCTCTGTCTTTTCAAACTAACCTCCTGTAGAGAAGGGAAATTGACAGAGAACTTCAGCTTTTAAATTACGCTTCCAGGCCAACATTGCGTCTCCCTTCACTTGAACATCTTCATGTAAGAAGTACTGTGTACAGAGACTGAACAGAAACAAACCGACAATATAAAGAAACAAACTGGTTGGATCCCAGCCAGTTTGTGGTTTGACACAACTCAAGGGCCACTGCATACACGGGGCTTCTACAGAGTACTGCATACTCCTTTGCCAGCTTATTTCCTTTGGGGGCCCATATTTCTCTTACTTCTGCACCACGGCCACAGCCTTTACCGAAAGGACATCAGTAGCAAAGCTACAAATCAAGCAATTGCCATATAAAGCATTTGACAAATTCCGCTCGGGTCAGGATGCCCCACAGGTGGGTACGGGGACAGCAGCAACGGGTTACAAACAAGGAATGCATACCCGCCTGCCACCAGCCCCAAACTACATGTTATAAGCTAACGCGGCTAACTTTTCCTTAAGAATCACTTTGTAAGGATACAGTTGAGATCAGAGAAGCAATGGAGTATAGAGGGCATTTAAATTCTCTTGCTGGCCTGCTGTTCTTTGTTCCAAATTGATCCTCCCAAGGAGTCCCCCTCCCGAATAACCATAAAAGGGTAAAGGCTGCTGGGAGGGCACAATCTGCAGCAGGGGGCTGATGCCCTGAGGAAAGTGCTAAGCGTCCCACTCCTCTCTGCTGCACTTAACTGTTCTTAAAAAGCAAAAATAGGACCGCTGGGCTGCATCTATACACATCTGTGTATAATATATACTTTTACAGTCACATGAACAATAGTAGCACAGGTCTCTCTCCAAAGACATTAAACGCTTGTTATGCCAAATGATACCAAAGGCTTGATGTTTATAGTTGGGCCAAATTCATCTTAGGGCTCCTGTTCACTGGAGCCAACAATTATCGACACCAAGCTATTACGTAAGTGTCCGTTTCCCCTTGACTCCGAAAGAGCACTAGAGAAACAGCTCAAAGTAATTCCAGCAGCAGCCAGAGATACTCATGATAACTGTGTGTGAGATGCCAAGTTAGGGGAAACACCTACAGACTGGCAACAGACATGACAGAGCTTCCAAATCAGCTCCCCCAACACTGAAAGCCTACAAGCTTCTTGTACGGAACTACCATTTTCGACTCTTAGGCAGATAAAGGCCACTTTACACAATTAACCATATTAGTTGTACCACAAAGCGGTAGAAATTACAAGTCAGGGTTCTCACACCTGAACAGCAGTTTTTGCTTATTTCAATCCGCTGGTGCATGTTAGACATTCAGAAATGTGGAAGAGCATCTACAGAAAATTCCGGTCATAGTTTTAAAAAAATGAAATAAAGCAAGTCGTAGCCTGCTCCACAACAATGACAAAAAAGCTTTACAGGTGGAGATAGGTACAACTTCTCCAGTTGTGACAGTTTTATGGATACTTTTAACGGTATAAAACTTGGTCCACGTAAACAAAGGGTTGTCCAAATATGTATCAAGCCTAAGGACTTTTTCCTGTCACTGCAAACAACACTTATGACAAATATTATTTTCATATTCCTCCAGTCTCTTTCTTTTAAAGCCATTACTTATACAAAAACATGTTTAATTCTCATGTTATGCTGTGCACACACGCACACACACACCATTCCCCTACGCCAGAGGGGAGGAAACTGAAAATCATTCAGTATTAATCATTAAAGATTAGCTTGGCTAAGATGCTGGAAACAAAAACGACATGTGACACAGCCTGAAAGTTCGATATCGTATAATCTAAAGAACGTATGGTGGTGGACGTTACCTTCAAGTCATAGCTGACTTATGGCGACCCCCGGTGGGGTTTTCATAGCAACAGATTATCAGAGGTGGTTTTCCATTGCCTGTCTCTGCAACTCTGGTCTTCGTTGGAGGTCTCCCATCCAATTACTAACCAAGGCTGACCCTGCTTAGCGTCTGAAATCTGATGAGATTAGGCTCACCTGGGCTATCCAGGTCAGGGCAAAGAACACGTAATGCTGCCCTACTTTAAGTCAAGCCATACGTCTATTTGGCTGATAGATGCCCTGGAACTATACAAGAGGACTCTAAAATATATGTTGCAAAATAAAACAACCATTTTGGAAACATTTGCCACTCAATGTCCCTCACAGTGCAGAGATTAGGTGCCATAATAATCCCCCCTCTTTTCAGAAAGGGGAGCAGAGAAACAGTGCTGGGAGATTTCCTGACAGATGCAACTGACAAAGGTGAGTCCCTGAAGCATTCACATTGTACCGAAAGTAAAATTGCATGCCTGAAGGGCCTGTGGACAACCTTAACTAGGGTGTCCTACAGTTACAAACAGCATGCTTCTCACAGTAGACTAGAAAAACAGTAAAAGAAACACATAAACACAGGGTGAATTCAGATCAAGATGGCTGGTCGTGTTTGCCTGTAGCAGTAGAAAAGGGCAAGAGTCCAGTAGCACCTTTAAGACTGACAAAATTTGTGGTAGGGTATGAGATTTTGTGAGTTACAGCTCATTTCAGATACAGCTAGAATGTGAGTCCATTCACAGAGTTGTTCCTCCCATTTTTAATCTGATTGGAAGTATTTTTACAGAACTGTCCAGTATTTCTGGATTGGTCCACAACCATCATCCCCCCCCCCATCCCTTCCATATTCCTTCAGCCTTTCAGCCAGCAAAAATGATATCATTTCCTTTCCTCCATCATCCTTGGCTAAAGGGGTATGTATGTTTAGGACCTAATGTGCATGTACAAAACACCCCATTAGGAGTGAAAGCAAGCACCGTTTTAAAATAGGACCTGCCGAGCAATTTAAAACCGACAACATGAACATGTTCTGAGCTCCCTGAAGGTGAGGGTACTAGAGGTCTAATAATTTAATAGAGAGGAAAGCCAGTTCTAATTAGAGTTCAAATGCCCTAACAGAGGTCTAACACATGGAAAGCCAGTTCACACTTAGTTGCCCCAGAATGCAAGACAAAAGCAGATCTGTTATGAAGCTGGAATACGAAGGAAACAGAAACCAACTTCAGCCTCTAAATTCTACCAACACATCAGCACTTATCTAAATCGCTTCTTCAAAAGCAAGGCAGAGAAAAAAGCTGGGTTTTCTTGCAGTCTCTGAACTTCCTGTCGTTTTCCCTTGTGACAATCTCCACTGGCTGGTTTAACTGAGATCCGTACACAACACTGTCACCGCCACAACAAAAAATGACAAACAATGCCATCTATTGCTTCCTGTAAAGTTAAAGCAAAACCTCTCCTGACCAACACAAAGGAAATGGTTCTCTGTATGACCACCCAGACACATGTTGCCAATGTAATAACCAGCTTCAGAATGAAAATATCATTTAGCCCATCGGTCTCCTACCTTCCAAGTTGCTTGGAGAAGATCTGTCCAAGGCCACCCAGCCAAGGTCTAGATATGACATGACCCCAATCCAACCAGGATATGAGAGAACACCCAAGAGAACAGTGGGGAAGACAATACAAACTGCTAATTGCCACCAACTATCCACAACCAGGGTTCCTTAGAGCAGCACAATGCATCCATGTGCAAGCGACAATAAGAGCATGCTTATACTCACAAGGGTGCTCCTTTCTGAAGCAATAGTAAGCCGTCCGCTGCTTCATAACACAGCAGGAACCAACAGCTCATCCCTTCGCCACCCAAACCCCATGGAAAAGCAAAACAAAATGCCACCACTTTCAGCCCCAAGCACAGCGCCTTTGATGAATGTTATAAGATTTGAAGGGGGAGGAGATGGGGCAAGGACCGACCTCCTCCAACAGCCACATGAACCAACGCAACAGAACTCTCCCTGCATGTACAAAGATTATGAAACCCAAGGAATGAGCAAAAGGAATCTGAGGAAATCCACAGGGCGTGCACACACCCCACACAGTGAAAACTCAACACAGCCCCCTTGCGCACACTTAACCCTTCAGATCACACACACACAACACAGCATCAGTCCACTGATGAAAGGGAAAACAACAAAAAGGGGGCGGTCTCCTCTAATCCGGGAAGGGGGATTGAGGACAGAAGGCATCAGATAGGAAAGGGCAATTTCACCCCAACCTGGTGCCCCCCCTCCCCACTGAGATTTTGCCCCTCGTTTGCTTTAGGGAAGGGGGATCTCCATCTTTTGGGGGGGGATAATTTAGGTCGTTCAATCACAAGCAGAACATCTGGTGACAGCAGCACAAGGAAGAGATCGGGGGGGGGCTAGGAGGGGCGGGGGGGCTCCCCTGTCCCCCAATTTCGTTGTTTAGGACAGACCCAGGGAAAAGCTGAGGACGCCTGCAGAGCACAGCCGGCGCCCCCCAGGATGAGGAGGGGGCGCCAAGGGCATGATGTGGCCCGCGGGTTAGACAGGCTCGTTCCAGAAGCTTGGGGTGGGGGGGAGAGGGAAGGGGCATTTGCTCCAGAAGGACTAGCCGAAGAACCGGGGCGGGGGGGGGGGGGCGGAAGAGAAAAGCGACCCCAAGAGCAGCGGAGGAATCCCCGGGACGGGCAAGCCGCGGCGCCTCCCCCGAGCAGGCGCTGCAGGGGCGTCGGGCGTCGAAACGCCGCGAGTGGGGCTGGACCGCAAGGAGCCTCGGCCGGCCCAAGGGGCGCCGAAGGTCCGGCCGAGCTCCGGGCAGAGAGGGAGGCCCGGCCCGGCTTCGTTGCTTACCCGGCGCGGAATTCGGACCAAACTTTCATTCACGCCGCCGGCCCCGCGGGGCCCCCGCTCGCCTCCCGCCGCCTCCCGGGCCAGCCGAGCCGGAGCGCCGCCGCCGCCGCCTCTCCAAAGCGCGCCGCCGCCTGCGCCACCAGCGCCCCGGCGGGGACGGCAGCAGGTGCCCGCCCGGCCCGCCTCCTCCTCCTCCTCCGGCCGCCAGCCCAGCCGAGGCCGCCGAGCGCTCCCCGCGCAGCCGCCGTCACCGCTCGCCGTCACCGCTCGCCCCGGCCCTCGCCGCCGCCGCCTGGCGCGCAAAGAAGCCGCCCCCCGAGCGCGCCGTGCCGCTCCGCCCGCCTGGGAAAGCCTCCAGCGCGGAAGCCGCCGGGCGGGCCCGCGAGAGGAGGAGCCCCGGCCGAGGCGGGCCTCAGGGCAACCCCCGGCGCGCCAGCCCCAGGCCGGCTGGCCGGCCTCAGGGCGCCGGAGGCAGAAGGGACGGGGCCGCCTCCCTCACGCGGCGAAGGCGGCCAGCGCGGGAAGAGCGGGGCCCGGCAGCCCCGAGGGGCCCTTCCCGGTCCGTTTTCGGGGAGCGTTGAAAAGCGGGGCCGCCCCCCGAATCCTGCCCCTTGATAGGGACGGGCAATGTTATGCGGCTCCGCTACTCTGGTTTACATTTTATTTTTCCCTCTTACGTGTTGCTCACGGTTTAAATAACATATATAAATTAGATAATATATATATTATATTATATATAATTCTGCCCCTTCCTTCGTGGGCAGGCTGGGCTTGGCAAATCCGCAGCTGGCTTTTGCCTTGAATAAAAAGACGAGGCGGGCCTTTCTCTGGGGCATGAATAAAACAAGAGTTCTGCACAAAAAAGCGTTGTGTTGCTAAGCAACTCGTGCAGGCCGCGCACCGCAGAGACTTTCCTCCTGTGTGACAATGCCTCTTCAAAGGGCCTGCATGCCGGTTCCGTTTTCCCCTGAGATCCATTGAGTGCTGTGCTGGGAACTCAATTCCCAAGTGCGAAGATCCCGGTTCGGATTGCCACGGCACACGGGTCAGAGGTGTTTATGTCTTGCTCCCGTGCTTTTTTCCCCTGATGTAGACACTGTTTTCCTCATTAGGAAACAGCATGTGCCCACCAGGGGAGTGTCTCCATTCCATGGTTGCGTTTAAATTTCCTCCCTGGGGCAACTCAGCCTGTTTCAAAGCCCCTGGCCCCTGTACGACAGTCCCAGTCCAAATCAGTCCCACGCCTACCTGAGATTTAAGTTCCAAGCACAGTTCTTGCGACACAAATCTGATTTGGTCGGTCCCCAGGGAAAATATAATATTTAGTTTAGCCCAGGTGAGCCTGATCTCATCAGATCTCAGAAGCTAAGCAGGGTTGGCCTTGGTTAGTAGTTGGATGGGAGACCTCCAAGGAAGACCAGGATTGCAGGGGCGGGCAACGGCAAACCACCTCTGTTAGTTCTTGCCATGAAAAACTCACCAGGGGTTGCTATATGTCAGCTATGACTTGAGGGCATTCCCTATCACCCCAAGGACAAAATTGGGATTTCCAGCAGTTTTTAAGAATCAGTTCAGAACTTGCAATGCATGACTGGTTTGTCTCTTTGGTACCTGCCTCCAGGGAGGCCAGGCTCCCACCATCGCCCCCATTTTCCACTGCTGCTTGACAGACTGTCAGGGGGGAATGGGAGGGGGGGTTACCAGCATCTGTATGAAATGTGATAACTCTTCTGGTGCAAAGACAAGTGCCCTCGTTGCATTGCACCAACTCGGATTCACCAGAAGTGACATTGCACCGTAGCCAATATAACTGTCCCTGTCACCAAGCATCTCCCAATGGGTCCCCCACCATCTCCCTGCCTCCTGTCTTTTAGTAACTGCATCAAAAATATTTCTTTAATCTGCAACCTGACCCAGTTGCGAGGCCACCTTTTTAATCAACCCAAAGGTTATTAATCAGTCCAAGAGATTCATCCAGTAAATACTGCAGCCTTCTTTTGCAGAGAGAGATTTTAACAAAAACAAAACCACGCAACTTTAAAGACTAGCAACATTTATTCCAGCATGAGCTATTGGTAGACAGGGCTTACTTCTTCAGATACAATAGAAAAAAGGAAACTTATTTTCCTCATTTTTACACAAAATTACAGAAGTGTGGGAGGAAGAGGGAGGAGTAGAGCAGAGAGAGGACTCCCTCTTATCCCCTCCCTCTTATCCTTTCCCCCTCTGTACAAATTAAGTAAAGGAGTTTCTTCCCATTATATCTGAAGAAGTGAGCTCTGTCTCATGAAAGCTCATGCTGGAATTAATGTTGATGCAGAGAAACCCTAAGCAGAGTTACTTAGACTGGAGTAACTCTGCTTAGAATTTCACTGTTAGTCTTTAAGGTGCCTTTGGACTCTTTGTGCTGCAATAGACTTAACACAAGTTCCCCACTAGAGATTTTAAGGAATAGTACTGCCCTAGCAGTCTGTGTTATAACAGGCAGAAAACTTGAATTCTTGTTTATTGAAATCTTTTAAGTGTAGAAATGAGTTGCCTCCCAATGGAAGATTTGGTATACAATGGCATCCAAACTGGAGTGGATTGCTTTTTTTTGTCATACATCTACACAACATCATCTTCTAATCATTCGCTTCCCAGGTTTCCCCCTGCTTTGTTCCACTTTTTCCCAAACCTGAGTTGATAGGCTCTTTTGGGAACGATCACAATCAAAGTGTGTTTGCATACAATGTGGGTGAGACGGTGTGCATTTTTGCCAGTCTCGTCCACATTTTTGCCACTTGTCCCATCAGCATTTTCTCCCTAAGCCACGAGAGGGCTATTTAAAAAACAAACAAACCCTGTGCATCACACTAGCATTGTAACACTATAAGTGATAACACAACTGCCCTTTAAAAAGCCCTCTGATGGAGGGGAAGGGTGGCAGCTGTGGGGTCTGAGGCAAGAAAAATATGGAGAATACTGCACTTCAAATGCTCCGTTGCTACGGCAAATATTTTAGCATGCACAACAACGAGAGCTACATGGAGAAGCATCATGGAGAAGCAATCATGATTTATTTTATCATGCGAGGAAGTCATAATAAAAATAACCATACGTTTATGGAGTTTATAAATAATTTTTAAAAACGAAAAAGTTGCTGATATCACATGATGCCGCGCTCTTAAAATATGGTATTGTCACATTTTTTTTATGAGGCTGAAGGAAGGTACGTGATATTTGCAGTTCCCCACTTCAGTTACTTGAACTGGGGGGCTGGTCTGTGGTCTAGCACCGCAGCACATTTTGCTTACCCCAAAGAGCAGAATTAGTGCTTCATACCTTAGATTGAATTGTCTGAATCTGGACAGCAACGATGATATACAGGTGCAGGCACTCATCTGACCTTGAAAAGAGGCAGGTAGCGCTCCAGGTGTGAGGCCAATACTTGTCGGGATTTCTGCTGACTCATAAGATGGTATGAGCACATGATACATCATTTTCCACAACCCAGTTAGGAGAACAAAATGATGTATGGGCAGAGCGTGCATGCACATTCAGCCTTCAGAAAGCCAACTACCTTGTTTTTCTATACTTGGTTAGAACAGGCAAGTAAAGTCCAAGTATGCATCCTAGACTCCTGTTCACCTCCATTTATGATCACCTATGTAAGAGCCCCGTGACACAGAGTGGTAAGCTGCAGTACTGCAGCCCAAGCTCTGCTCACGACCTGAGTTCGATCTTGGCGGAAGCTGGGTTCACATAGCCAGCTCAAGGTTGACTCAGCCTTCCATCCTTCTGAGGTTGGTAAAATGAGTACCCAGGTTCCTGGGGGTAAAGTGTGACTGGGAAAGGCAATGGCAAACCACCCCATAAAAAAGTCTACCAAGAAAACAGCAGGATGCGACGTCCCCCCATGGGTCAGTAATGACTCGGTGCTTGCATGGGGAACTACCTTTACCTTTTTATGTAAGAGTGATGCAAGCATGTCAACCTTATTTCCCCAAACAGAGAAATGGCATAAGGTAATGAAAGGGGATGTTGGCAGGTTGGAAAATCAGCAATTAATAATTATGCTCCCATACCTGCTGAAAGGGCTCATTTCCCTCTTACTGGTTGGAGACAGGGAACCAGCAATTTATTAAGACATATCTGAATGAATATGGATGTGTCCATATGGATGATTACATTGCCTCCCAATCAAAAGGCTTTCATGCTCATTTGCCATTGTGTCCAGTTTTAAAAAAGCACATCATTTAAAGCAAAGAAAAATCCGTTTTTTATTTTTTAGCGGAGACTTACCATTTAGGTGTCTCGTTGTGCCTTTGGTGACTGCCCATGAGCCCAGTTAATCTTGTGATCAGTTCTTGTTTGAAAAGTCTCACTGAGTGTCTAAGAATTCATTGTAAGTGCAAAAAAAATAAGCAATGCAGGGAGTAATCCTAGCAGATCTGCTTAGAAGTAAGTCCAATTTTATTCGATGGGGCTCACTCCAAAAAAGTTTTCTTACTGCCTCAATCTATCCAATGTCAGTCATTTAAAGGGCATTGAAACAAAGCATGTTGGCATGGTGATCACAGCCTCAGCAAAGTTCTTAGCACGCCTACCATCTTATGTCTGAATCAAAGAGGCAGTGATCTAAGCATGGCTGTACTTAATAATTTCTGCTTGCTCATAAAAGTGGTATAAACACATTATATATCATTTTTGTTCCCCTGAATGAATACACAAGTAGTCTATTCACGATTCGAGGCTTTGAGAAAACAAACTTCCTATTTTCTATGACTGCTTCTGAAATTCTCCCCTCTTATATTTCTTGCCAGCTTTTGTGGTTCTGAATTATCTTGTCTGTATAGTAATACCAGCGCATCAGCTCTTCACTACTCTTCCATTTTATGTTTGCCAAAACTTTAACAAGCATTGCTGTCTGCAAACTGCATTGTTTCTTCTGTTCATTCACATGGTTTTTCCTTCCATGTTACCAGGGCACGAGAGCAACAGTATATATTAAATACCTTGCAAAAAGGCATTCTGATGTGATACAGAATACGCAAATATTAACAAAGTTAGTTTTTCATAGTGATACATTTTGTTTATATCTCTAGGTCTCTCATTAGTCTCCCTAGAGATAATGTAAATGCAACAATTGGCTGTCATGTGTCTCTAGGGCACGGGGGGCCATCTCCACATGGGTATGATGAGGGGAACTAGAAAAACAAACTGCTATCAGGAATTACAGAACAGTCTTCATCCCCCCCCAGGTTTGTAAATAAGCATAAGAGGTACAAGAACCAGGGCTTTTTTTCAGCTGGAACGCAGTGGAACAGAGTTCCAGCACCTCTTGAAAATGGTCACATGGCTGGTGTCTCCGCCCCCTGATCTCCAGACAGAGGGGAGTTTAGATTGCCCTCCGCGCCGCCAAGTGGCATGGAGGGCAATCTAAACTCCCCTCTGTCTGTAGATCAGGGGGCAGGGCCACCAGCCATGTGACCATTTTCTCCAAGGGCAACCCACTGAGTTCCACCACCTCTTTTCCCAGAAAAAAAGCCCTGGAACTAGGTGATCACATCTTAATTTAATTCTTGTTACCCTATATGTTCTGTAACCTACCAATATATCTCATTCAAACTATGGCAGTGAGAAATATAAATAATGTAAATAAGAGTGTGGATCAAAACATGCACAATGGGGCCATATACAAATGGTGGGGGACATTTTTTCTACAAGCCTGTGGGAAGCCCTGCTTTGTAAAAAAAAAATGAATTAAAAAAAGAAAAATACATTGGAGATTTAAAAGCTCCAAAATTATGATGTCTGCCTCTTTAAGAAAAGAATGCTCATGATGTCTCACTGTGAGATCAACCCTTGGTTAGTGTCAATGTGTGTGGGGGAGGGGGAGAGACAGATTAAAAAGATAATATAGGTGGGAGGGAAGTAGGGAAAAGCAAAAAAGGGGAAAGCCGAAGATGGGAAAGGAGAACACAAATGGGGTGGGTGGAGACTAGCCAAGTCTGAAGCAAACATGTTCAATTGATTCCACCTTGTTGGCTCCACAGGGACAGTCCCTCCTGCAATGCTTAATAAGGTATGTGGGAGAGCAAACAAGAGGAGGGGCTACCTGGGAAGCTTTAGATAACTTGGATAGAAAAAAAGTTAGGGGACGGGGAGATTGCAGGCACTGCAGGGATGGGTAAGAGAATAAGCAAGAGGGAGAGAGGGAATGAAGTCCTCCTCAGAAATTTTCATAGGTCCCACACTTACATTGTATAGATGTATTATAATATAACCATAGAATTATGCATACATGAGCTTGATGGTTCACACCCTAATATTATTCATTTTATCATGCATTATTATTATCCGATAAATTAATATTGCATTCATTTGGTTATTTCTTGCACATACTACTTGACAGTATAGCTGATTCTATTCTTTTTATGTCCCAACTCTTTCACAAAGCTTGGGTCAATTGAATTTGATACGTAACTCAAAGAATCTAAGCCATACCTCATTCCTGAGCGGTTCTAGTATTTAGCGTCTCTGGTGTGGCTTCTTGTTATCAGAAAGGATCTATCCTGCTTTTCCTACACAGTAAATAGTTCTGGGATTTGTTTTATATGGCTGTAGTCTAAAGAGGATAGAGGGTATTTTTTGTTCAAATGATGATGACTCAGAGAATGTTCTTTGGCTTGGGATCCCTGTCATGTTGTGCCCTTTGCTCACCCAAAATTGTTGTGTAATCTTTGTGAAGAAGTTATGAATCAAGAGATAGTGGGATAGATATTTGACTCTTGTAGTCAGCTGGGGGAAATGAACGAGTAAATTTGTCACTGTATATTTCATTTACAAAGATGTCTTCATCTCTGCTTTTCCTGCTACTACTAAAAGTTCAAGTTTCTTACCATTTGGAAGAGTTTGTTTGAACCATCTAGATTTTGCTTTCTATTTCTCATCTGTTGGGTTTCCCCCCCTCCTTTCCCCCTTTGATTTGTTTCTTCATATTTCACAGAAGCTGGTCCTTATTAAAGTAAAAGCTTATTAATGTGAATGCACTTCCCACACCCACCTCTTTTGTTCCTAGGATTTGACACGCAGAGCGCAATGACAGCTTGTTTGCCTCACAACGCATTACGGTGTTTTTGCTAGTGGGATTTAAAAATATATTTTTAGCGACAAAAATTAGGTATAACGCATGCTAGACTTGCCACATGCGCAATATTAATTGGGCTGTGGGGCGGGGTGCTCTGTTAAACAAATACATTTCTCTGGGTTTCATTAGATTTTAATAATTGTCATCTCTTCAGAATAAAACACGGAATTCAGCGTGTTATTTTAGTGGCAGGCTAGACAAGGGCAAATGACATGTAATGCAACAAGATCTTGATCTTCTGATAGAAATTCAGGGCTTTTTTTCTAGGAAAAGAGGTGGTGGAACTCAGTGGGTTGCCCTAGGAGAAAATGGTCACATGGCTGGTGGCCCCGCCCCCTGATCTCCAGACAGAGGGGAGTTGAGATTGCCCTCCGTGCCATTCGGCAATCTAAACTCCCCTCTGTCTGGCGATCAGGGGGCGGGGCCACCAGCCATGTGACCATTTTCAAGAGGTTCCAGAACTCCATTCTTCCGTGTTCCAGCTAAAAAAAAGCCCTGCTTGTGTCCATTCCTCAGAACAGAATGCCAAGTTAAAACAAATACTTTTCCAATTTAGTTAATCTCATATTTTGTTTTGTTTTCTTAATTCTGTAACAGCTCTGTAATGTTTTAAAGTAGTTTTCCAGTGCTCCTGTGCTCTAGTAAATAGAGATGTATCTTATATATACATATCCTATATGGCACGATTTTTGTACTTATGACTCCTTTTTCATTTTTATTGTATTTATGACCTCGTATACTAGATTTATTGTATCTGCACTTTAGCACTTGCATAATTGTATTGAGGTCTAAATGGAAGAATTTGGAAACTGCTAATGAATAGGCATTTGTCAGTATATGCAGGGCTTTTTTTCAGCAGGAATGCGGAGGAACAGAGTTCTGGCACCTCTTGAAAATGGTCACATGGACGGTGGCCCCGCCCCCTGATCTCCAGACAGAGGGGAGTTTAGATTGCCCTCCGCGCCACTGAGCGGCGTGGAGGGCAATTAAACTCCCCTCCATGTAGAGATCAGGGGGCGGGGCCACTGGCCATGTGACCATTTTCACCGAGGGTGATTTAAACTTTAAAAAACTCCCCCCTTGTTCCAGCTGACCCAAAGTGACGTCATTGTGCGGTCCTGAGTTCCACCACCTCTTTTCCCAGAAATAAGCCCTGATCATCATCATCATTTATTCTGCTTACATGGCCATAGGCCTTAAGCGTAATTTAATACAGTTAAAAATCAAGTACAAATATGCAATTACTAAATAACAATAGCTTAAAAGTACAGGATCTATAGGATAAAAAATATGATAAATAGGATATTTTATAAAATAGATAAAAAATGGGCCATATACTTAAAATTCAGCTTTTAAATATAACAAAAATAAAACTTGACTGTACCTAAATGCAGATAACAGTGCTGAGTCTAACCTAAAACTTATTTGGAACTGATTCTGCATTTCAGTGAAATTATTATTGCCAGAAATTTCACCACTGAAACTGTTATTTCCAGAATAGTATCCACCAATAAATAAGAAATCATCCCCGACTCCAATGGAAGACGGTATTTTGATAAAATGAGAAATATCCAATGGGACCGAAGAGCAGTCCATTGGGGGCAAAACAATAATAAGTGGGCTAAGTTCTCTATCACGCCAGACGCACATGGACAGAATCTGTCTGAATAAGAAACTTGGGTAAATCACCCCATTAGTTCTGCTGATGGAAAAGTGTTTAGTCTTGCAAGAGTGAATGCAAACCTGTAACTGGGGATCATAAGATGGCTTAAGTATGAAGGGGTGTTTAGTGGAGGAGAAATCCCTAGAGCGAGAGGTGAACGGACCCATCTAGCTCGAGCAGCTGTGCTATCCCTGTCCACATTAGAAGCCTTCAATTTAATCACTCTCCAAGCCTCTTGTTGAGTAACTCTGGTAAGTGTTAGGAGAGAAAGATCAAGCAGATCTAGCTTCTCATCTATCAACCTTAACCAAGTGCTTCTATAGTTTTCCACCTTCAAAAGATGAAGGAGACCCTCGGATGATGGAGTAGAATAAAGAACTTTTAGCCTTAATTTAAAAGCAGCCAACCAAGCTCTCAATTCAATGGACAAATTAATTTTAAAAACTTATTTGGGTTTATAAAAACCCCTCAGGGTATCATTGAAAATACTGGTACCTGTACTGACTAGTGGTGGTGCCTAATGTTATATTACAGAGAAGTTAAACTGGTAGACATGAAAGACTAGTTTGTGAAGGACAGAGACATAATGATCTTGGGCTAAAGTTGGAGGTTTGATTTGGTTATAACAAAGATATCTGGAGGCAAGTAAGTTCTGTATTATCAGAGTGATACAAAATGAAATCATTTGAGTCCTGGCCTTTCACCCCTAATCTCTGTTTAGTTTAATGATCAACTATTTGAGCCTTCTTATTGAGTGATTCTGGTGTTTGGAGGAACCATGGTCAATGGGTTGTGTTAGAAAAGTTATTGAATGATCAACAAATGCTGAATTACAAAGAAATTATCCATAAATAAGAGGGAATTAAGCATGAAGTAACTGCTTTACTGAAAAAGCATAATAGTCTGAGATCAAAAATATTTTTGAAATTATAATTAGTAGCAATCATGTTATGAACAAGATGATAGCTCAGGTTTATGCATTATTTTTAATTCTAGATACTATTCCTGTATGTTACATGAAGAAAGGTGTATGAATCAGTATTATTTACAGGAATGGAAATGGTTCTGGGAGAATGCTACTCTGGAATTAATCTCGATGCATTTGAGAGAAAACTTTTGTAAAGTATTTCGACAATGGTGTCTTACACCACACAAGTTAGCAATTATATACAGAAATCAATATGATGTATATTGAAGATGTGGCTTGCAGTATGCAGACAATTCTAGAAATGTTTCCAAGAATTAACAGTAAGGAACACTGATGATTGCTAGAGAGATTCTGGAGATTCCTAGAGAGGCATGATGTCACTTCCCCATGTCTTCAAAACTTACAAATAATCTCACGTGGCCAATAGTTTTGAAGTCTGCTGCCTGTACATCCAAAAGTTTTCTAAAATCGTTAGTGGTTAGCGTTTCAGACTAGAATCTGAGAGACCCAGGCTCAACTCCCCACTCTCCCACAGAAGATAACTGGGTGACTTTGGGTCAGTCATACACCTTGAGCCTCACCTACCTCACAGAGCTGTTGTGGGGATATAATGGAGGAAAGGAGAATGACGTAAGCTGCTTTGGAGAAAGGCAGGGTATAAATGAAGTAAATAAATAATAAATATTCCTAAAGAGGGGGAAGAGAAAAGGTGGGTTGGTTGATGGGTAGGTAGAAAAGAGAAAAAGAAGAAGGGAAGGTGAGTATATGGGGATGCTAGGAAAAGAGGAAGTAGTATGGGGGAGTGGAATATAGGGGAAAGTGAGGCGCCTACAGCAAGCCCTTGCAGGTTCCTCAGTGTCCAACTGAGCTAGGCCCAGCAGCCAGAACCACACAGAGTTTTCCCTGGGAGAAGCTACCGGGGAGGAAGGGAAAACTGGATACAGGGAGGGGGCAAATAAAGTAGGTTGGCTGGTGGGTGGAAAGGAGAGAAGGAAGCAGAAAAAGAGGAAAGGTTATGGGAGGTTTCAGAAAAAGGAAAGAGGAAATAGTGTGAGGAGGGTAAATTCCTTGTGGGTTCTCCATTTGTGTTATCTTATTTGGAAGGCATTGGGATCAACTGTGCTTTTTTGGGATTACTACATGACCAAGATACATGACCAAACGTCCTCTGTTATCTGAAAACACCGGTTTTGACCTTAGGCATTTTAAAATTTCTCCTGTATTGTGCAGGCAAATGTGAGTACAATATTTTTGACTGTTTTTAAAAAGACCATTTGTAGACGTTTAAGAGCATTTAAAAGGTAGTCGTTGAATCATAAAACTCCACAGAAAGAAGGGATTTCTATCATCATAGTAGGACATCCTCCCCCCCAGGGCTTTTGTTCTAGGAAAAGAGGTGGTGGAACTCAGTGGGTTGCCAGCATAGGGGGCAACTCTTGGCGGGAGGTGGTGCCCCTGGTACCACATGTGCTCAAGCAAAGTGCGCGCACACTCCCAGGACCAATGACATCACTTGGGGTCAGCTGGAACAAGGAGGGAATTTTTAAAAGTTTAAATCACCCTCTGCGAAAATGGTCACATGGCTGGTGGCCCCACCCCCTGATCTCCAGACAGAGGGGAGTTGAGATTGCCCTCCGCGCTGCTCCAGCGGCACAGAGGGCAATCTAAACTCCCCTCTGTCTGGAGATCAGGGGGCGGGGCCACCAGCCATGTGACCATTTTCAAGAGGTTCCGGAACTCCGTTCCACCACATTCCAGCTGAAAAAAAGCTCTGCCAGACCCCAGAACTCCCCCCAAAATCCTGGTCCTGGGTGACAGAGGAACCTAAGGAAAAGCATGTTTGAGGGGGGGACTCTGCAGTAAGAGGGGTGAAGCAGCAAAAATCTACATAGTCCTCCAAACAGTGGAAAATCCCACTGGATCCAGAATTTAGCATGAGAGAAATGATTTACTTGAAGAAACTGGTATGCAACAGGCTGGATATATTGCATCATCTTCTTAGCAACTAGATAAGATAGTTATGTTTTGGAAAGTCACATCTCTTTATAAGCCTCACTGTTCCCAAGCTCCTTGATAATGTGAAGCACCAGTTATATACAACTGAAGCCAATGATGACATACCAGTAGTAGGACGAGAACAGTGACATCCTAAGCAAAGTTACTCCAGTGACTTCAATGGGCTTAGACTGGAATAACTCTGGTTAGGATTTCATTGTTAATCTATCTGTATCCCAAATTCTTAGAACTAGACACAAAAGTCTGGGCTTCTTGTTCAACCATAGATGGGCGTGTGTTAGAATACCAGTATTATATGCTTAAAGACTATATCAGTCTCAAATCTTATCCTGTCAAGATTAAAGACGCTAATAAGTACGTGTAATAATACAGTGTTTTGTTCAAAAATCCTATCCCACGTTTCTCTTTTTGTTTCTCAATATTCCGATAAGTAATTATAGAGTCTTCTCCTGCTGTAATAAAATTGGCTGTGACATGCTAAGATCTCAGCACATTTGGCAAGAATATATTCTGTGTTTGTTCAAAATAAAAAATAAATCCAGTTTTAGAGATCGGACTTGATATAAGATAGTTTCATGAGTTCATGTATTACTCATTGATCAAGATCCAGTCTGATACTTCGATTTAAAATAGTATTATTTCCAAATAGACTAGGGCACTTTGGTCCTAAACCTCCGATGCCAGCACAGTAACAACATCAATGCAGCTTTGGGGGTTGTTGTCAACAGGGCTTTTTTTCTGGGAAAAGAGGTGGTGGAACTCAGTGGGTTGCCCTTGGAGAAAATGGTCACATGGCTGGTGGCCCCGCCCCCTAATCTCCAGACAGAGGGGAGCTAAGATTGCCCTCCGCGCCGCCAAGCGGCACAGAGGGCAATCTCAACTCCCCTCTGTCTGGAGATCAGGGGGCGGGGCCACCAGCCATGTGACCATTTTCAAGCGGTTCCGGAACTCCGTCCCACCACGTTCCAGCTGAAAAAAAGCCCTGATTGTCAGTATCTTACGTTCTCTCAGCAGAAAAGGAAAATGACAAAGAAAATAAGATTGTATTCCAAGGAGATGAGAACATAAATTCTGCGCTAGAATCTATAAGGTCTCTGCCCACAGCCTCCGATCATGGAGGAACATGCTAATAACATCTCCGTGCCAGCCATGTATGGAAGTAACTAATGCATGGCAATGCCAGTATGCCTCCTTGACACCACACCACCATCACCAAACCCTAGAATTCAACCAAGGAAGGAAGAAAAGCAACGCAGTACCCTCTGCTGCATGGGGGATTAGAGCATGTCTGGTAGAAGCCCTGTAAGTACCACCAGGGCTTTTTTTATGGGAAAAGAGGTTGTGGAACTCAAGACCGCACAATGACGTCACTTTGGGTCAGCTGGAACAAGGGGGGAGTTTTTTAAAGTTTAAATCACCCTTGGCGAAAATGGTCACATGGCTGGTGGCCCCGCCACCTGATCTCCAGACAGAGGGGACTTTAGATTGCCCTCCATGCCACTTGGCGGTGCAGAGGGCAATCTAAACTCCCCTCTGTCCGGAGATCAGGGGGCAAAACCACCGACCATATGACCATTTTTAAGAGGTGCTGAAACTCTGTTCCCCTGTATTCCTGCTGAAAAAAAGCCCTGAGTATCACAGTCCAGGGAGTTTTGCAGGTGTGTGAGTGGGGCAGGGGGGGGGTTCAGATTTGACTCCTGGTGCAGGTCTGATAAAAAGTTCTCGTGACAGCCGCAAGGACTTTGTATCATGTGATTTCGTTACAACCAGGATAAGTCACTCCTGGGTTTTCAGAATGCCTGACTAAATTAGGGTTATGATAACTGAATTTTTGCTTTGGCACAACTTTTAGAATGAAAACTTGCAAAGTTACATGACGTGGACTTCCTTAAAATAAATCTGAAACATCCTTCAATATAGAAACTATAGTCAAGTAAGAATATACTTTGCCTTCTATGGTATTGCTTTGAATAAACACTGGGGATTTTTACCGAACAATGAAAAGACACCTATCCTCAAAAGAAGAACAATAACAGTGCAGAATATGCAAATAAATAGACTTGAAAGAAGGAAAAACTGATGAAATCTTGTTGAAGATCAGTACATTTGCTGCTTGAGAAGAGGACAGAATGAGTAGGGTGTCACTCACTCGGTGAAATGAATCATTAACCACGCACATCACTCGGTTTTCTTTACAACACAAAATGTGCAGGGAAAAAATCCCCTTATTGAAAGGGCAAGGTAAAGCAAGATGTTCATCAATGTTGGCAGGAAGCATCACCAAAGATGAGAATGCTGCCCCTGAGCAGGAGGGAAAGCCAGCATAAAATATTCGTGTCCCACTTGCTGTTCATTAGACTATGCAATGTGCTTTTGTACAGAGTACACCAGTACTTTAGAAGGGGCAGTGGAGCATCCAAGGATAGATACGTATGGTTGCCAACCTCCAGGTGGGGCCTGAAGATCTCCCAGAAGGTTTACAGGTCACGAAAGGGGATTCCATGTTTGTATCTGTGATAAGTCTTCAGTAGAAACTATTGAGCATTTCTTCTTTTTCCGTGTAATTTATTCGGATCTGAGAAGAAATTTTCTGAATCCTCGTTTGAATAAGAAGCCTGTTCGCTCTTCTAACTATCATTTAGTGACTCTGTTGGCAGACCTGGATTTTCGTACAAGATCGGGTGTGTGTAAATATACAGCTGCTGCAATTAAATGTCATCTGTTTTTAATGAATATTGAATAGCAGTAACTTTTTTAGTTATATTGCTGTCTTTTTCTGGTCAGACAAGCTATTGGCTTTAAGACCTAGATGGGATGTTAAGATCTCCTAGAATTACAACTGCTCTCCAAACTAAGTTCCACTGGAGAAATGGCTGCTTTGGAGGGCATGATATCAAGCTGAGGTTCCTTCAGGTTCCTCCCCCCAAAACTCCTCCCTTCCCAGACTTCACCCCCTAAAACTCCAAGTATTTCCCAGCTCAGAGTTGACAACCCTATAGCCTTCTCCTACAGTACAATCCTAAACAGAAGAGTCCAGTAGCACCATTAAGACTAACCAACTTGATTGTAGCATAAGCTTTCGAGAGCCACAGCTCTCTTCATCAGATGCATCTGATGAAGAGAGCTGTGGTTCTCGAAAGTTTATGCTACAATCAAGTTGGTTAGTCTTAATGGTGCTACTGGACTCTACTATTTTGCAACTACAGACTAACACGGCTAACTCTTCCAGGTAACAGAGTTACTTCATTTTAAGCCCATTGATAGTCATGGGCTTAGACTTGAGTAAGTCTTCTTAGGATTGCACCGTTAGCCTGCTCTGCCCCTTGGTTTAAGGGTTCCTTCCAGCTAACTCCTCTTCCCCTTCTCTCCCTGCCCGGAGGGAAAGGCCTGCTCTCCGCAATCTCCATCCTAGCTACAGAATCTTTTACTCCACCTTTCCCTTCACAATAAATAGTTCCTTCTATTTCTTTTCTAAACCAACCAGCCTTGTGTTGGACATTGTTCTGTAAGATGGCAGCAGTCTTCTCGCACAGCACAAAACAAGCTCTAAGTTAACATTGCTGAGATGTATTAGGCATTTCAGAGCCAAACTACACGTGACGAATGACACAGGTTGGACATTTGTCAGCTTCCCTCAAGTTTTGATGGGAAATGTAGGCGTCCTGGTCTTGCAGCTTGGCTCTCCATTTAATTGAAGTTTACAGAGCGGCAGTTTATGGGAGGGAGAACATGCGGTCGGGAGGGGATTGCAGGTGTTGGCCTCTTGCTGGGTGCCCCCCTTCCCCTCCGCTGGGGGGGTTTCTATAAACTTCAATTAAATGGAGAGCCAAGCTGTAAGACCAGGACGCCTATATTTCCCATCAAAACTTGAGGGAAGCTGACAAGTGTCCAACCTGTGTCAGGCATCACTTGCAGCTTGGCTCACAGTCACTAGTCTGTGTAGGAGTGGGTAGAGATAGGCTCAGTGAAAAGGGGAAGGGAAAAGCCAGTCTATTGGACGCCCGGTCCTCATGCACCTATCAGTTGGTAGTATATGAGAAATAAATGAAAAAACTTGTTCTCATCACTTTGCTTTGCAGTGGGGACTTGGTGGCTCTGAGACTGATGATAGGCAAGTCGGTTGCCAAGGCACATAAGAGGCATTTGTATGTACTGAAATTAGCTGTGAGGAGGTTGCAAAGCCTCCTTAAGGATCTCATAGCGTAATGAAGTCAATGTCCTAGCCTACACATCATCTCCCTTCTCCTCCTTTGTGGGAACTGTGGGTCTGCTAATTCATGCCATACCATTACAACTCGACTGTAACTAAGGTTGCCAGCCAGCAACTGGCAACCAGCGGGAGTCAGGGGGCAGAGACATGGGGGTGCTGCCGGCGTGACGGTGTTATGTCACTTCCACAGGAAACCCAGCAATGATGTCACGCCTCTCTAGAAATCACAATACACCTGAGAAGTCGAGAAGGCATGATATTGCTCCCAGTTTTCCCTGGAAGTGATGTAATACTATTGCACAGACAGTGGTGTGTGTGTGTTTTTTTTACTTTATTTTTCTCTCTCCTGCAGCAAGAGCAGCAGCAGACAGTGGGAGCCTGGATCAAGAGGTTCCCCCCTCGCAAGAAGGGTTTCCCAGTTGCCCGCCAATGGATGGCAAAGTCCTCGCAGTTTGCCTTGTTGCCCACTGATTGCCGGCGGTTAGGGATCCCATTCCCCCGGTGGGGGTGGGAGGTTCCCCACTTTCACCCTTCACCCCCTACCTCCACTTACCTGGCCGGCGGGGGAGGAAGGCATGGGAACGGGCCTCCTAGGTGCGCTCCTAGAGTGGCACAATGACGTCACTGACGTCATCGCGCCGTCCCGGGAGCACTCCTGCACTTTGCTGCTGGCATGCAATGATGGCATGCAATGATGTCACCAGAAGTGACATCACCGTACAGCTGCGGGAACATGCATGCTACACTTGTGCAAGTAAAAATTAAAGCAAGCAAGAAGAAGGTAAGAGCCAGGTCTCTCCCCCACCTGCTGGTAGGGTAAGGGGATCTGGAAACCCTACTGGTGATGAGCAGGAGGTGGCAAACCACCCAGCAATCACCCTCCACCAAAAGGCAACCCAGGCACACACAGAGAACATGTGCTCCTGGCGGGGCCCAACGTCACTTCTGATGTCATCACGCTGGCAGCAGGAGTGCTCCTGTATTTTGTGGGGGTCAATTTTGGCCTCCAGCAGATTGAATCAGCTCCACACAAATGCAGGAGCACTCCCGCAGCCACCACAATGACATCACTTCCATCGCATCGGGAGCGCTGCTCCTGGTAGATAACGCCACCCCCCTGCCACCAGGACACCAACTCTCAAGAGGTTTGTACCTGGCACCTATACTGGTAACTCGCAGGAGGATTTGGGGCAGACTTTACAATGTAATGAATAGAACACAGCAGGGCACCTCCCATCCCTTGGAAAACATATGTATTATCACTCACATTCAGACTAGAAAAAAAGGCATTGTCTCCTAGATAGTGCGAGAGAAAGAGGAAGTTAATATTTGCCCGGGATATCTGGGCCTAATGAATGCCTGCCATTGTTCTTGTGAGCAAAGCCACAAACAGGCCTCTGAAGGCGAAAGAGCCAATTAAGAGGCCTTAAGCAGTTCTTCGGGATATCTCTTGCACTGAGGCAGGTAACAATGAGTACTAGTACTAAGCTTATTGCCCGATATCTGACGAGGATAAAACGGGAGTCCCATAGCACTTTTATCGAAATCTGAGGAGAATGGCTGAAAGATCCGTGCAGGCACACATTGTCCAGGCACAGAAGGGGGAACGGACTTCCAGGGCTGATAACTTGTGGAGCGGGGGCGGGGGGGGGCAGGATATGTTGCTTTCATTTTATTCTTCATTTCTCCACTACTGCTGTCAGACTGCAAGCCAGACTTGTTTAATATTTATTTAAAACTAGCAACCACTGGCCTAAAGAACTTAGAAAAATTCAGTACCCCACCTACGGTGACTGGAAGAAGAACGTGGAGTCCTTCTTGCTCTTGGGGATTAGGAGAGCGAAAGAAGTGGGATGAGGAGGGATAAAAGCAAGACATTGCAGCTGCTTCGTCCTTGGTTGCATTGCTGGGTCTCAAGACAAGCGAATGCCCAGTTGAGGACGGAAGGAAAGCTCTGGTGTGTGCAGAGAGGGGGCTTGGGGTACTAAGAAAGGGGTACCAGCCTCCTAACCCCAGAAGTCAAGGAGAATACTAAAAAAAAAGTATACTTAAGTGCTTGGGGCAAGAAACCAGTGGAACAAAGCCTAACAACAGAAACCTTAAGTAACTCTGAAGAGCCTAAAAACTGAAGTCTGTGCATGTTCTGAATAGTAAAGAGTCCAGTAGCACCTTTAAGACTAACCAGCTTTATTGTAGCATAAGCTTCAGAGAGCCACAGCTCTCTTCGTCAGATGCATTGGACGAAAAGAGCTGTGGTTCTCGAAAGCTTATGCTGCAATAAAGTTGGTTAGTCTTAAAGGTGCTACTGGACTCTACTATTTTGCTACTACAGACTAACACGGCTAACCCCCCTGGATCTATGTTCTGAATATTACCTCAATGACCTAGCTGTATAATATGTTGAATTTTACTTCAAAAAGCTTCTGACTTCACCTAACCTTTCCCGATTAATGTAAATAAACTCCTTAGTTATTTTTGAGTTTTAAAAATCCCTGTGGTGCCATTTCTGTGGTTTAAGGATGAGGGATGTCATACCATGCCATGCCTGTGTGCCACTCACCTGCATGATTAGAAATTGGCATGACCTCTGGTTGTACACCTGGCACCTGACCTACCTCTCTTGCCAGCTGTATGAGAGCTGGATTGCGCAACATGCTAGGCCCTTGACCTATGTACCAGCCCAGCCTCCACATCAATAAAAGGAAAGTGATGAAACATCAGCTTATGATTGCACACCTGGATCTGCCTTTCTGGTCCAACCACAAGAAAATATTCTAGAAGGGTTCTTCTGGGCTCCTCTTGCCAGCTTCCTTAACCCATATGTCATCTTCCTTCTCACAAGGCTGACTGTGTTGTGCATTGGTAGCTTTCTTATGGCAAAATAGAAATTGGGGTGACTTCATATTATACATCGAGAGCAGCTCCTGCTCAGGCCAATGATCAAGGGTTTCTTGAAGATGAATCTGCTAGCATTTGGCCTCTACTGATTTTTTTAAAAATATCATGACTTAGGGGATCCTCTCTGACAATATTCACAAATGGGTGTCGACAGACAGCATATTATGCATACAAAGGCATATTAAGCCTTTGGTTCAGGTAAAATGTGCATGAGAGCCAGTTTGGTGTAGTCTTTAAGAGCGCGGGACTCTAATCTGGAGGGTCGGGTTTGATTCCCCACTCCTCCACTTGAAGCCAGCTGGGTGACCTTGGGGCAGTCACAGCTTCTAGCTCTCTCAGCCCCACCCACCTCACAGGGTGTTTTGTTGTGGGGATAATAATGACATACTTTGTAAACCGCTCTGAGTGAGTGTTAAGTCATCCTGAAGGGTGGTATATAAATCGAATGTTGTTGTTATGTCTTTCAGTTTTCACGAATGACTTGCTAAGACTGGATTCGAATGCCTTAGTAAACTTCCAGTTGTTTCACCTTCGGGTTGCGTGTTTCTGCATTTAAAAGAGAGCAGCTGCCTCCAACTTGCAGGAACTGGTGAAAGGAAAATGATGCACTCGGCGGAAAGGTCATCAATAAACGCCTGACACACTGTCATCATGTTGAAATGCTACTCTATGAGCCAATTATCTGTCTCTGCATAAAGCAGCCAGCCTCAGACATTCTTAGTAAACTGGGGCTTTTTCTGAGTAAGCATGCATGAGATGAGGGTTGGAAGATAAATAGCTTTTAACAGTAGCATCTCTTGGACAGAAATTGACAAGTGAGGTTTTTTTCTGTCTAGCACCTTTTGAACCACGCTTCCTCCAGAGCATTCAAGGTGATTTTCATGGTTCTCTGTACCCCATTTATCTTTGCAACAACCCTGTGAGGTAGATTAGAGGGAGTGTAACTATCACAATGTCACCCCACAAGCTTCATAACTCTACATGAGATCCCTCGGTGCATGTTTGTCAAATATAGGAAGACACAATGTTAGCCAGGAAGCATAGTTTAAAAAGACAGATCACCCCTCAGAGAGTTTGTTAATTTCACCTTCACCTCCTCAAAGGCTCAGTCAATTTCACCTCTCCAGTCTCAAACTGAGTGGGATTGTATCTAGAGGACAGTGAGGAATGGAAATGGGCTGGAGCTGCCTTCCAGAGCCAGGCTTGGACCTGGAGAAGTTATAATCAGCTGAAGTTTCCCTTCTGGCATTTCACAGCCCCTTCACACAGCTCCAGTGTATAGCAAAGCCTTTTCCCTGCTGCCAGCTCTGTCTTTTTAAACTACCTTTCCTGGCTAACATTGCATCTCCCGACATGTGTTCTTCATGTGTCAGATGTCTCATGTAGAGTAGGAACTTGAGCATGGGTCTCTTGGAACTGCTTCTAAAATTCTACAAAGAAGTCAGAATCTTATTTTAAAATATACTAATGATAATTGAGATTGCAGCCAAAGGATTTCTACCAAAACAGTTAAATGTTCCTGTTGTTTTCAGAGTTTTCAAATAAAAAAAGATCTAAGTTGCTTTCATTGGTTCTTAATAAACAGAATTAATCATCAGGTCAGATTTGTTTTGTCTTGTTTAGAATGGGGACAGACATTTCTTTTGCTGAGCAATGAAAGCTGCTTCTTTTTTATCCAATGAAGAGCAGAGCAGCCGCTGAATGAACGGGTTTACAAAGAGAAAATAGATTTTTTTTGAAGAAGGGGACCTTTTGCTACTTGAGAAGAGCACCGTGTGTGTTGCATAGCTGTCTGCGTTTCAAGGAGCACCATCTTCAATAGCTGTAGTTAACTGGGTGGAGTAAAAGAATTACACTGAGGATTGTTTTGCAATATACCTCCCCCCACCTCATAATAAAGTCTAGATGCTAGATAAGCATCCTTTGTGAAAATGATATTTCCTCAATGGGTAGTCAGGGACTAGAACACAAAGATCTTAGCGCTCCTTAGGGACATCTTCCTTAATAGCTGGAAATCTTTCTACTCTGCCTTTGGGAAGTGGTATCTTCTGGCTAGTAGGTGGGAGCAGAGAAACAGTTTGGAGCCGGTTGAGCAGTGTGTATCGTAGACAGAAAGAGACGTATGCAGAAGATACCCGGTTGGAGTTCGCTGGATGTGGAGAGGAGCCCTTAAAGAAGGTGGAACTCTAGGGCTGTCTGATTGTTTCTACTATCCTAGACAAGGATACCAGCAGGAGAAGGCTGTATAATAGAGAGTATCATAGGATTACAATTAACAGAACACCATGAAAGCTCATTACAAGCGGTCAAGGAATTGTCAGAAATATTTAATGCAATGTATATATGTATATTAGTACATTTAGTGCAATGTATATATGTATATTAGTACATTTAGTGCAAGGAAGAATAAATATATTTGTTTTAAATAAATATGTATGATTTTTATACAATAATTTCATAAGTCACAATACTCAGTTCCACAAATCTCATTTACAATAGAGAATAGACAGGTACAACAAGTCGATGCTGAATAGCAAAAAACCACAAGCCTCTATAAATATCCCAAGCACAGCAGGGAATTTTTCCTTCATTTAAAGTGCTCGTGCCAGTGAGTCCATTCATAAATAAATTTCAAAAAACATTAGTAAAGTCCTGCTATGTAAGAAATAATCCAAAAGGTCCAAGAGTTACTTGAAGGAGACCCAGTCCATCTGTGACTATGACGGGAATCCAGCTGCAGTCCCTTTTCCATAGAGCTTCCCCCCCCCTTCACCAAAATTCCTTTATTGACATTCTTAAAAAATTCATAATACAGAGATTGCAATAGATAATTCAAATTACAAGAATATCAATGCAATATAATAATTGAACATAACAAAGTACTAGGAAAAACTAACATTGGAGATAAAATACATTACAAAAAGATCAGTAGAGTTTAGCTTACCAGTCGTATGTAAGATCCCAACATATTTTAGAAGGAGGTGCATAGAGCTTTTTCAGAGTAGCCAGACAATGGATTATCTCGTGTTCAGATTAATACCTTCCTTCTAAGTCATGACATGAGATAATCTATGCCCAAGTATACCAAGAGATGCAGTTCAAGAAGTATGAGGATCCCTGGCCATGAAGGGCTTTATAGGTAATAATAACCAGCACTTTGAATGAAGCCTCGAAGCAAGCAAATAGGTGACTGGTGGAGCTGAAGTGGCTGACCCCAGGCAGGGGCCTTGCTGCTGTATTTTGTACTAATCAAAGCTTTCAAGACATCTAATAAGGCAGCCGCATGTAGAGCATGTTACAGTAGCCCAACCTGGAGGTTACAGGAGATCAGAACAGAGTGGCTACATCAGCAGAGTCTAAAGGAGGGGTCAGTCTATGAGAGTGTAGCCGAGAGAAGGCAGTCTTAACAACAGCACCAATCCATTAACAAGGCCGGGGAAAGAGCATCCCCAAGCTCATTACTTTTACAAGCACAAGCTGAGGAAGAAGAGTTTTTAGATATATTTTGCCCAAAATATTACCGGAAGGGCAGATGAAATTTTCAGTTACCGATTTAGCATCTTTTAAATTACAGCTGCTTAAAAAAGGTGCTAGCTGAAGTGAGTTTCCCGCATGATGGTATTTGAAATATTAATAAATAAAGCTCACGTTTGAGCTGCTGCACCAAGACAAGAGACATATTAGGCTGAATTGGCTTTATTGACACAACTTTGGCCATTTCAACACGTCCTTAAAGGGATAGTCCACTCACCAAATGCTGGCGGCTTTTCCTCTTGATTCCAGACGTTTCCGCGGTCCCAGAAAAGGTGCCGAAAAAATGGAAGCCAAACAGCCTGCAACCATTTTGAAAACAGAGGTGTCTGGAGTCAAGGGGGAAAGCTGCCAGCATTCAGTGAGTGGGCCACCCCTTTAAGGAAGGCCCACGTGTGAGATATTTGTTAGAAATTTGCTGATTCTATTGATCAGTATGTATTAGTATGTATTTTTTTTAACATTATATGCTTTTTGGCGGGATCTCAAATTAAGCTATTGATTGATTTATTTAAATTAAAACCCTTATTAGCCATCTTTCTACTTTGCAGGACTCAAGATGGCTTACAATATAACAACAATCGTATAAAATGAATAAAAACAAAGTTTAAAAACACAGTTTAAGACTATCAATGAACATAGAATCAAAGTGAATTAACAGCCGTTCCAAATTAAAAAATGGCAAGGCAAACAACCTTTTTTAGTCTCTTGCCTTAAAAACCCCATCAGGGTTTGCTACAAGTTGGCTGCAACTTGATGGCACTTTCCATCACACATATAATTGTATCTCAGGAAGCACGTATTTTAAAAATGCACAGCTATTACATTTTTTGTGTGTGCGATACAAGTTTGTATTAAACATGGATCATATGTAATGACCCTGAATTAGCTGTAGGAGCACCAATAAATCAGTGGTTCTACAGTCTCTCCCTGCCCGAGACCTCTAATCGCATATTAAGCAAGTGTTGGGCACATTGATGAAACAATTCAGCAAGCACAGTTGACCCAAAATCATTGTTCCTTTGTTACCCTCTGCTAGGGATGAAATGTCTTTTCAAGGAAAATTTAGAACGGGGTCCTGAATCTTGTTCAGCCTGAAGGCATTTTTGGAATTTTGTGAATGGAGAGTGGAGTGCCACCACAAAATGGCTGCCACAGGACATGGATGCTGGGACCAGTCACAAGGCCTTCGATCCTAAGCTGCCTTTCCTTTCTTTGTAGGCACTTCCACTCCTGGAGTTTTTGCCAATTCTCCCCTCTCAAACTGCAGCTCCTCTCTTTTATCAGATTCCTGGTGGTCCATTGTCCTCCTGGAGAACAATTTTGGGGACCGCAGATGACAGCAGCAGGAGAGGGCAGGCAGGAAAGCAGCAATTCATGAAGCACAGCTCTGCTTTTGCTGCAAAGCATCCGAATGAAAACGTCGGGCAGTTCCAAATCGAGCGTCATCCTACTATGAAGGCACCTGTCCCTGAATGAACGTTCCTTACAGGCAGAAAGGTCTTAGGTTCTTCTCTCTTAGGTTCTTCTCCTGCTCCAGTGAGGCAGATGAAGGCCCAGACTGGGTCTTTGCTTTCAGGAAAAGATGTTTGGGGTGCCAGAAAATCCATTGGTGTACGCCACAGCACCCATCAGCACCATTTTGTGGGGGTTTTGTAGAGAGCCATGCATTTCAGTAGAATTATTTAGGGAGGTAAGCTGCCCCATGGCGCAGAGTGGTAAGCTGCAGTACTACAGCCCAAGCTCTGCTCACGACCTGAGTTCGATCCTGGCAGAAGCCGGGTTCAGGTAGCTGGCTCAAGGCTGACTCAGCCTTCCATCCTTCCGAGGTCGGTAAAATGAGTCCCCAGTTTCCTGGGGGTAAAGTGTAGATGACTGGGGAAGGCAATGGCAAACCACCCCGTAAAAAGTCTGCCAAGAAAACGTTGTGATGCGACGTCCCCCCATGGGCCAGTAATGACTCGGTGCTTGCACAGGGGACTACCTTTACTTTTTACCATTTAAGGAAATCGCAGCCCCTTATTGCCTCATATCCATCAAGAAACTGATGGCAATGAAGGAACATTGGTCCAAAATTTGGGCCCAGAGTCTTCCAAACACTTGTCAAAAGGAAAAAAAATGATAGGTAAGTTAGCAAGGCTGCCAACTGCCAAACATCACCAAACAGTTCTGGGTGTTTACTGGAAGGACAGCAGCTGGTCATGTGAATCTATACTCACAGCTCAGTAGATACTAAGCGTTCCTCTTTCCCCCTTATGACCTCTGCAGGCTTCAATAGTACTCACGCTGCTATAAATAGCTTATCTACTGTCTGTGCTATGCAGGTTAACTCAGCAGCAGGTGATTTCCCTCGATCTTGCTTATCATTTGAAACCACAAAGAGAAAAGTGGGGGAGGCTCTCTGAGCCCCCTTGCCAAGAAATAAGATGCATGCCTTATTTTGCTCATTGTTTGGAATTTTGTTGAGACGGATAAAAATGCTGCGTTTCCAAATACAACTGGACAACTCACCAGATACTGTCAAGTGACCTCCTATGCTTTGACATGGTTCAGATATTCTGAGAAGAACAACCCTTTGGTAAGTAGCAGGCCTGCTTGACTTAAGACCCACCCATGGAACACAGCCCTCTGGCCTCATCTTGACACCTTCCAGCTACCTGATAACCCCTTCCCTGTTTTTGTAGTCTCTCAGGCATGTAGCAGGAACAGGAGGTTTATCTTATTGGACAGGTTTCATGTTGGTAGATTGTAGGCCTAGTTTGTGCATAGCTAGGGGCCAAGCTAGAAGTGACAAATTACGCTTGAATGGCAAGTGAACAGACTCACATGTATTCCTCCCTGTTCACTTGCGCTCCACTCAATCACTGTGATCGAGTGGAGCACAAGTGAACAGGGAGGAATACATGTGAGTCTGTTCACTTGCCATTCAAGTTTAATTCGTCACTTCTAGCTTGGCCCTAGGATACTACCGGATACAACCCCCGTACCCGTTTCGTCATGATTTTGTTTTTGTGCTCTGCAGTGATGACAAGCAGCTTTATTCTGGTGACAGTCTGTGTCCTAGCAACTATTTTGCAGCTGCTAATAGATCAAATAACTGAAGGTTTACATAATGCATGTAAATCCTTTGATTTTTCCCATTCAGTTACTCAGCAGTTAATGACGGGCAGCTGAATGTGTGTGAACCGAATCCATTAAAGAGCTCGTGTTTGAGGTGACCTGGGGTGAAGCCAAAGATTGCTTGGTTAGATCTTTGACTGTTAGTTTTCTTCTTCTGACCAATCAAATATCAATCCCGTTCTTTTAGATCAGCACAGATGTCACATGAAAATATGGTTTGATTAAATTATTATGACTCTGATTGAATGCAAGCCCCTGCACAAACTACCCATAGTTAGGATCCATCAAATCATCAGAAACGGTGGTCTGAAGTAGGTTTACTCACAATGCCCTCTCACTCCTCCATGATACCCAGCCAGAGTAAAGGGGATGGAGCCAACGTTTGTTGAGGCAAAGCGGGATTTTACTTTATTTTTTAAGACAAGGTCATCATGACTTCTACAGATTTCTCAAACATCCTTCCACTAAGATTCAAACTTAGTAACAAGTATAGGGGGGTGGTCTCTATTTAGTTCCTTGTTTATTTTTAAGTAAACAGACATTAAAACACAATTCATCTGTTTTCAAACAAACCACCCTAACTTTGGGTGTGAGTCGCTGCCAGCCAGTAGCTTGCCAACATTTTAGGCAGCCCCACTTTGGCTCCTGACTCGGCCAGCCTTCCTTCTGGCTTCATTTATCTCAGGGCCAAGCTAGAAGTGATGAATTACATTTCAACGGCAAGTGAACAGACTCACGTGTATTCCTCCCTGTTCACTTGCGCTTCACTTGCACTCCACTCAATCGAGTGGAGTTGTCATGTCTGTACCCCTACATCCATGTCATTGTTCTATGTGGTGAACCATTGCTAATGCTGTACCTTGATGTCATTTTGTAAATGCTCTAACCATCATTTTCGTTTCTCAAGCATCCTGAGAATGCAGCTCTTATCTCCTTCCTTTGAAGCTCCCAGAAGCGACCTTGCACTGTCTGAAATGTTACCGTTTAATCTTATGCCTTTTGTCCTGTTTAGGCTGATGTATAAACCCTGGAAGAAATTCCCAGACCATTTCCCACCCTGAGCCCATTTGTGGGGAGGGTGGGGTATAAATCGAATAAAATAAATAAATAAAATAAATAAACCTGTGGTCTAGGTGGGAGGGGGGAAATGATTGGATATTTAGAGATGTACTTTCTTCAAGTTTCTATTCCTGTCAAGGAGCATGTACTGCTTAGATGCTTTCTTGCATCTGAGTAATTCTATGGACATATATATGGAAATGATTGGATTTCTGAACAAAACCATTTAACCAAGAGCTGGGACTTCTTGTTGCAATGGTACAGAGATCTGTCTACCATATCCTGTCACCCATAGCCTGACAGGACTGCAAGTGGAGCGCAAGTGAACAGTGAGGAATACACATGAGTCTGTTCATTTGCCATTCAAGTGTAATCCGTCACTTTTAGCTTGGCCCTCAGTCTTCACATCAAACTGTGCCAAGAAGGGATACAACTTCTCCTCCTCTCCTATATGCCCCTCCAGCAAATGAAGGTAAATCAAAATTCCAGGGATCAGCCATGAACCGTATCCTGGTTTCACAAGGTTACCATAGGTTTAGACAATATCATAGATGCAGAGAAGTTAGCCGTGTTAGTCTGTGGTAGCAAAATCAAAAAGAGTCCAGTAGCACCTTTAAGACTAACCAATTTTATTTTAGCATAAGCTTTCGAGAATCAAGTTCTCTTCGTCAGATGCCTGATACAGAGACTGGTCAAACACAGAAGAGCAGAGGGAAGAAGCAATTAGGGGGGGAGGGGGAGGGAGCAATCAAAACATTCCTTTGCTAGTATATGTAAACATCTCCTTTTGGTGTGTGTATCAGTTGGCTTCAAAGGAGTTTGCCCTGTTAGTTTGTAGAAGCCAAACAGCTAGACCATCCAATTCCAATGCAGTATGGGCCTTCGATAACCACAGCTCTCCCTGCCAGATGCATCTGACAAAGAGATCTGTGGTTCCCGAAAGCCCACGCCAGGTACCACTGAGCTCCCTCAGACCCCACCTCTGTAAAGGAAATCTGTTACCTGTGGTAATGTGATAACCATTCATAGTCCCTATTCAGTCCCAGCTTGACAGAGTCAAATTTGCATATGAATTCCAGTTCAGCAGCCTCCCGTTGGATTTTGTTTTTGAAAGGTTTCTGTTGAACTACAGTGACCTTTAAGTCTTTGATGGAATGTCCTGGTAGATTGAAGTGTTCTCCCACTGGTTTCTGGACGTTTCCATTTCTAATGTCAGATTTGTGTCCATTTATTCTTTTGCGTAGAGGTTGGCTGGTTTGTCCAATGTACAGAGCAGAAGGACATTGTTGGCACATGAGGGCATATATCAGATTGGAGGATGAGCAGCTGTAAGAGCCAGAGACAGTGTAGTTGATGCCATTGGGTCCTGTAATTGTATTCCCTGGGTAGATATAGGGGCAGAGCTGGCATCTGGGTCTGTTGCAGGGCCTGGTACCTGTGCTGGTGACTCTGCTGGCCGATTCATGGTTGTGAGTGAGAAGTCGTTTAAGGTTGGGGGGCTGTCTGTAGGCAAGGAAAGGTCTTCCACCCAGGGCTTCTGAGAGAGAGGTATCATTTTCCAGGATGGGTTGTAGCTCACTGATGATACGTTGGATGGGTTTGAGCTGGGAGCTATAGGTGACAACCAGTGGTGTTCTGTTGTTAGTTCCTTTAGGTTTGTCCTGGAGTAGGCTGTTTCTGGGTACTAGTCTGGCCCTGTTGATTTGTTTCTTCACTTCATTTGGTGGGTACTGTAGTCCCAAAAATGCTTGTTGTAAATCTCTTAAGTGTGAGTCTCGGTCGAGAGCATTGGAGCAGATACGGTTGTAACGTAAGGCTTGGCTGTAGACAATAGACCGAGTGGTATGTTTAGGGTGGTAGCTGGAGGCATGTAGATATGAGTATCGGTCTGTTGGTTTCCGGTATAAAGTGGTATTTATTCGTCCATTATGTAGTTGTACAGTGGTGTCCAGGAAGTGTACCTGTTGTGTAGAGTGGTCCAGGCTTAGGTTGATAGTAGGGTGAAAGTTATTGAAGTCTTGATGAAATCTCTCGAGAGCTTCCTTCCCATGGGTCCAAATGATGAAGATGTCATCCAGGAATCTTAAGTATAGTAGTGGTTCCAGTGGATGGGAGCTGAGGAAGCGTTGTTCCAAGTCCGCCATGAATATGTTAGCATATTGTGGTGCCATGCGTGTGCCCATGGCTGTGCCATTAATCTGTAGATATAAGTTTTCACCAAATTCGAAGTAATTGTGAGTGAGTACGAAGTGACAAAGTTCAGTGGCGAGGTGTGCTGTGGTTTTGTCCAGGATAATATTCCGTATGGCTTGCAGTCCATCCGCATGTGGGATATTGGTGTATAAAGCCTCCACATCCATGGTTGCTAGGATGGTGTCATCAGGTAGGTTGTCAATGGACTGTATTTTCCTGAGGAAGTCAGTGGTGTCCCGTAAATAGCTGGGTGTGCTGGTGGCATAGGGCCTGAGGATAGAGTCCATGTATCCTGAGACTCCTACCGTGATAGTGTCTCTTCCTGAGATGATGGGGCGTCCTGGGTTACCCGGTTTATGGATTTTGGGTAGTAGGTAGAATTTTCCTGGCCGTGGTTCCTGGGGTGTGTCCGTATGGATGCATTCTTGTATGTCCACGGGAAGAGTCTTCAATATTTTATTGAGTTCTCTTTTATATTGCTCCGTAGGATCAGCAGGTAGTATTTTATAGAATGTTGTGTTGGAGAGTTGTCTTTCTGCTTCCTGTATATAATTCTGTTTGTCCATGATGACCACTGCTCCACCTTTGTCTGCTTCCTTGATTACGATGCCAGAATTGTTTTGGAGGCTGTTTATGGCATCTCTTTCTGCATGGCTGAGGTTCTGCTTTAGGTGTTGTTGTTTGTCAATTATTTCAGCCTGGGTGCGTCGACGGAAGCATTCAATGTAAAAGTCCAATGAAGAGTTCCGGCCCTCAGGGGGTGTCCATGTGGAATTCTTTTTTCTGGAGTTTTGTAACGATGATTGTGTATTGCTGGGTTGGGAGAGTGATGGTTGCTGTGATGGTGTCTGTTCAGTGCTTTGTTCCTCATTTTGTTCAGCAGAGTAGTTGAAGAATTCTTTCAGTCTTAGGCGTCTGAAATAGGCCTCCAGGTCTCCACAAAGTTGTATGGTTTGTGTGGGTCTGGCTGGGCAAAAAGATAGACCATGTGATGTTACCAGAACTGCTCTTTATTATAATGGGGAATTAGCTGTAGCAGTCTGTAACTTAAAATTAGCGCGGATCTTAACCTATGTCTACGGAGGTCCCAATCCCAGACACTCAAGTGAAAAAGAGGCAGACTACAAATAAGTTCCAAACACGTGTATTTAGTGTGGCGTAAGCCTAAACTTGCACAAGCATACAAAGAACACACAAGATCTAAGAAATACAGAGTAGGAAATACAGAGACGTTCGCATTAGCTGGTTCCCAATGATGGTGGGGAATACTCACAATCCTGTAGCGAAGCAGAGACACAGCAGCGAGGGTGGCCCAATGCCAGCACTGGGACCACAGACGGACAGCGAGGGGTTCTGGATAGGATGGCACGAGCACCGAGTGGTCTGGGAGACCAGCTTAAATACCCCAAAACGTACCCTGGGGCTGGTGCTGTACTTGGTGGTTCTCACAGTTTAAAACAAAGGTTCTAATGGGCTACTGAATGGCTTGGAGGGGCCACTTTGGTAATCAGATTGTGATAAGTGACACCTCAGGAAGAGGGGACAAAAGAGGGAGGGGGAAATCCAAGTGGGCTGAATGGATGTTCCAGCGGACAGGGCTTGTCCTGATGTCATCAGTTCTGGAATGCGGAGGTTTCTTTGAGATGCATTCTCTAAGTGCTTGGGATGGTCGGCACTTAGTTCCTTCTCCGGGGCGGCTCCTAAGATATGCAGAGCGGGGTGAGGTACTCTCGCTGCGGACGTGGTGTGCCCGCTTCGCCAAAATGGCTTTTCAAAGCAGTCTCTTCCTCTGGGTCTTCTGGCTGCCTAAGAACATGGATGCCGGTTGGGCATAGCTGGGGCTGGATAGCAGGCTGCCCGGTAGCGAGGGCAAGCTCGGGGACCGACCCGCGGGAGGCTCCAGGCGGGAACTGACCAGGGAGCGCCTAGCCAGGCTCGCTGGAGTTTTCCCCGGCAGGCGCCCGGCTGCTAGCAGCGGCTTGGGCCCATATGAGGCAGGCTTCCATGGAGGCAGGGGAAACAGCACACAAAACACAGTCCAAAGCAGGGAACAGGCACGGTCCGTGGCAGATGGCAATGCAGGCACGGGGCACACTTGTAACACAGTCCAAACACACACTGGGAAGTCCAGATACAGGTCAGGGCAGGGCTGCCCAGAAAAAGTGTCCTTTGTGCAGTTAACCAAACATGGAGTCAGTAAACTACACAGTCCATAGCAGCAGTAAGGCAATTGACACGCAGGCAGGAAACTGACACGTGTATCAGAGCACACACGTGCAAAGCAATCTTTGTGTAGCAATAAAACAGCAACGCAGGAAACTTTAACACAGTTCATGGCAGGCCTTAAAGCAGGAGAGGGGGTCTACTTGGCAACAGTGAGAGGACAGATTCCTCTGCCGGGGTCAGTTTATGACTGGATAGATTGATGATGTTGCTGGGTGGATCCAGAGTGTTCTTGTTCTCTGTTGCATGCAGGATTTTTGAGAATTTCTTCTCCTTTTTTTCCTGTAGTTCAGTAAATAGTGTGCAATAAATACTTCCTCTGGTTTTGGTAAACATCTGCCAGTTCCTGGTCTGTGTAGAGGGGTTGTTTTTAATGGAAGAGTCTAGTTCAGAGATCTCTTGTTTGATCCATTGTTGCTTGCTGTACATCAGTCCAATGAGGTGAATTAAGAGTTTTCTGGATAAGGTGTTACATAGTTTCTCACTGTAGTCTGTGTGGTAAGTGGATTTCAATGGGTTCTTCACACACAGTCCTTTGGGTAGAATGTCCAATTTTTTGCATTTGGAAAGGAACATGATGTCTGTTTGTATTTGTGCCAGTTTCTTCATGAGGTTGATGGATTTCCTCTCCATTCGGCTGAATGTGGTGCTTTCCATGGTCATAGATGCAGAGGAGTTAGCCGTGTTAGTCTGTGGTAGCAAAATCAAAAAGAGTCCAGTAGCACCTTTAAGACTGACCAACTTTATTTTAGCATAAGCTTTCGAGAATCAAGTTCTCTTCGTCAGATGCCTGATACAGAGACTGGTCAAACACAGAAGAGCAGAGGGATAGACAATGTCATAGTTTTGCATGATGTCTGAACACAGCCTTTATGGGTTTTTAACCGTTCATGTTTCAACGCAGATTGCTTGCAGCCTGCAAAGGCAGGCTGAGTGAAGGTTCACATGAAGCTTCTGGGGTGAGAAAAATATTTGCTGTGTAGACTGGCCAATGCATTCCAAGGTGATGACTACATTTTCTCAGCAGCAACCCAATCTTCTCCGATTCCTCATTGACCTGGTTGGTAGCATGTGACACCTGCTGACTCATCGCTAGCTGTCATTCACATTTTCCAGAGATTACACACACGCATGCACATGCACACCCACACACAGAATAAAATGGAAGACGCTCCCTTTCCTTTCATGTCAACCTGTCATAATAGACAGGCAACATTCGTATTAAATTACTACTGTTAAATGTTCTGTGAAGGTGACTGGAATGCCTGACTTGGCAGTGCTGTCACGAGACCAACTCGCTGGGGCACAGGAAGCACTTTGAGTGATTCTAAGGTTGCAATACAGCCCAAAGGCCAGTATTTTCTGTGTCTGAGTCTACGGGGCAGGCAGATGGTATTTACACATATAATACCATCCCCTAGTGGTTTGAAGGAAGAATAGCCTTTTGAATGCTGCGAGTACATTATAGCTCTGAGTACATGCAGGGCTTTTTTTCAGCAGGAACGTGGTGGAACAGAGTTCCGGCACCTCTTGAAAATGGTCACATGGCCGGTAGCCCCGCCCCCTGATCTCCAGACAGAGGGGAGTTTAGATTGCCCTCCGGCAATATAAACTCCCCTCTGTCTGGAGATCAGGGGGCGGGGCCACCGGCCATGTGACCATTTTCGCCAAGGGCGATTTAAACTTTAAAGAACTCCCCCCTTGTTCCAGCTGACCCAAAGTGACATCATTGTGCCGTCCTGAGTTCCACCACTGAGTTCCACCACCTCTTTTCCCAGAAAAAAAGCCCTGAGTACATGAATATGCCCAAGGTTTTTTTTATGGCTGTACTCACCAGTACTGAGAGCGGGACCACAAGTGACGCCTGACACAGGTTGGACACTAGTCAGCTTCCCTCAAGTTTTGATGGGAAATGTAGGCATCCTGGTCTTGCAGCTTGGCTCTCTGACTGCTGTCCAATGGACTTTTCAACTGTCACTTGTCCAACATTCCGCCAAGCTGCCTACATTTCCCATCAAAACTTGAGGGAAGCTAGCAAGTGTCCAACCTGTGTCAGGCGTCACTTGTGGTCCCGCTCTGAGTACTGGAACCTTTGGGAGGGCTCTCCCAAGTCCTGAGGGAGGAATTGGATGGAATCAGTGCAGCCGTATTTATGAATACTGATTAGGGGCATACACTGAAAAATTTCCATTTCAGTTTCCAATTTAGGGTTTCCAATCTCTGTTCTATTATTGGTTTGTTCTGGGTGCACCGGTGCCAGCTCAGATCGACTCCATTTTCCCCCCCACTCTCATGAGTTTCGGCTCATTGCACATACACAAGGCGAGTGTTGTCTGAGCATGCTCACATGCACACTGCTCTTTTCAAGGGGGGTTGTTGTGGATACAAAGCTCTCAGGCAGCTGTTTTGGCACTTAACGGCTCCAAAATCATAGAGAACACAGTCCTGCCTCCAGATCATTGTCCCACTGAATTTGAGCACACACATAAAAATGGAGTTTGGTGTTTATGAACCCCAAAGAATGCTTGAGGAAAGATGTCAAGGGAAGTGTTCGATGGCTGTGCATGCACACACTGGGATTGTTGACATAGTGAGCCAAGAAGCATGTCTATGTCTTGCTGTTTGTATCTGTCATGTCACTACTGGTGTAAAAGATCTATTTGACAGGTCCTTGGATAATGCAAGAGCAGAGAAACAACCTACGACATCTCGCCAGATGTGTTATGATTGGACACTGGGGGGTGCTGTGGGAGGATATAAGCCAGCAGTGTCTTGTGCTGGTGTGGAGCTTGTTCCATTAGGTGCTTGGCGAAGCACTTTGACACTGAGAACAAGATTCTGTATATAAGTCACTGTAAATAAACTGTACATACACTTAAATGCTATAAGTGTGTGGAAGCCTTATTTATAGCTCAGCTACAGTTCAAACCACGCTGCGCCAACAGGGATTTCAAAGGGATGGGGAAACAAGGTTCTATTCATGCTTAACAAAAACTGCATAGTTGCCACCTATTAGTCTCCCCTCCTTGTCCAAAAATCTATCAATTCCAAAAGTTTCTCCTCAAGCACAAAACACACAGAGAACAATGGACCTGAAGAAGGTGAGTGTCAGTGGGTGCACACAATGATGGGAAAAAACAATCATAGAATCATAGAATCATAGGGTTGGAAGGGATCTCTTGGGTCATCTAGTCCAACCCCCCTGCACAATGCAGGAAATTCACAACTATCCCCCCCACACCTCCAGTGACCCCTGCTCCATGCCCAGAAGATGGCAAATCACCATCAGGAACTCTAGCCAAACTGGCCTGAGGAAAATTGCTTCTTGACCCCAAAGTGGCAAATTGGCATTACCCTGGGCATGTACGAAGGGGCCACAAGAACTAAGCAGTAAGCACTGATGCAATCCTTCCTGCCCTCCCTCTCCTGATCTGCCCAGGTTCACAGAATCAGCATTGCTGTCAGATGGCCATCGAGCCTCTGCTTAAAAACCTCCAAAGAAGAAGAACCCACCACCTCCCGAGGAAGTCTGTTCCACTGAGGGACCGCTCTAACTGTTAGAAAGTTCTTCCTAATGTTTAGCCAAAAACATTAGGAAGCAATGATGCTAGGAAGTTGGAAGGAAGTAGGAAAAAAGGAAGACCCAAAATCAGATGGCTGGACTCAATAAAGAAACCTCTGGCCTCCAGTTTGCAAGAGAGGATGTTTTGGAGGTTATTAATTCACTTAGGATCCACCTAAGTCAGAAGCCACTTGACGTCACATAACCACACAGTGTCTAAGCGCTGCTATTAACAGTGTCATGCATATTAACCTCTCTCTGCAGTAGTAGGATCATATAATCTATAATACTAGCAAATAATTTGCTCTTCTGAGACAGGAAGACGGAAGCTGTTTGAAGACTAGCAAAGGGAGGGGGGGCACCCAAAGAATGTTGCTAAGCTTCAAAGGAAATAGGAAGATTTATTGCAAATCCAAGAGGCAAAGAAAATGAAAATATAAAACTGCCGATAACGGGCCTCTTTTGTTGACACAACAGAGAGGGAAACCTGCTGATTAAAATCCTACACTCTGCAAGTTAATCCGGATCTGGATACATTCAAGGAAATAGTTTAAGGAAATGAAGCAGGCTGGGACATCTATTATAAAACAGATTTGTGAAAAGGGGAAAACCTCCCTTGGGAAAAGATCAAAAGAGAATTTTGACTGTGTGAAACAGATAGGTTAGACTGGTCTCAAGTCAGATGTGAAATAGTTGTTTGGGGAGAGTTTATGCCATTAAAAATTTATGGATGGTATGAATACACACAGTACAGCATAAGAACAGTCTTAGTGGATCAGACCAGTGGTCCAATAAACAATGCATAGAGACCGGGGCCTTCTTCTGATACTGCTGCTCAGGGCTTCAGAGGTTTACTGCCTCTAACCATGATCACTGACTGGCTAGAACAGCTCCTGCTGACCTCAGCACAGCAGTCCTATACCGCCCCCCCCCCCCCAAGGATCTGTGATCTCCCATTTCTTGCCTCCGCTACTGCCTCCCAATGCAGTTTCCTCTTACTGGGGATATCTGTTATAGCAAAGCTGCACAGTTAGAAAAGCATGGAATTACATGTGGTGAGCCTAGGGTAGCCAGTTCCCTCAGCCTTAAAACCAGGGGACAGGCAGATTGTGGAGGGGCGTGCTCCCAGAGTCATAACTTTGTGTGTACTATGGTTGTGGATTTTCTGGGCTGTATTGTTGAAGGCTTTCACGGCCGGAGAACGATGGTTTGTGTGTACTCCTGCACCTTCCTTGTCGCACCAGGAATGATGTCATTCCCAGCACAACAAGGAGCATGCTCCAGAGCTCCTGGGCCCATTCCCTGTGCCTTTGCTTCCTGCCAGCCAAGTGAGGGGGGGAGCAGGCTGGGAGTGGGGATCTCCTGCCCTCATCGGGGGACTGTCAACTCTAGGTGAAACACTCTCCAAGCCACTATATTGCAACAATTATAACTGACTTTTATTGGAGCTAATTCACCTTCAATTGCATTTTTGTAGTAGCAGAAGAAATAGAAACTGAATATAATAACAGTATTCCCTATTCCAAGAGGCCAGCTAATCTGGCTGCATGTGAGTGTGAGTATGGGTGTGCCTCTTGGCATACTTGCACAGGAGAGATCTCCAGAAGGCATCTTGTTTCTTGCAAGACCACAAGGAGAGAGAGAACAAAGTTCACAGAAGGAGAAGTCAGATAGACGCTTCTATCTCAAACAAAGAGAGGCTTCACACAAATGCAGTCTGTTCTAGTACAAAGAGAAATATATCTCTCCCCACCCACCCAATGTCCAGACATGCTGAGTCACCTCTATTACAACATCTCTCCCTCCTCAGTTACCCTACTGTACTACATATCACAGAGCCCTCATGGCTGCCATATGGCTGCCCTGAGGATTTCCATCAGCTGCGGAGTTCCATGCTTGAAACTTACTTCCCAGTCACTCATGGGCCCAATTCTGAGTAGGACCATGGAACTCAGAGAGAGGGGGGCTGAGTCTCCCTCCTCCTGCTGTCTTGTTGACATGCTAGTGCCTTGAGGAGCTGTTGTTTACCCTGTTGGGAAGCGATGTGCACGTATTCAGTACATGAAGTTTCTCCAGCAGGGCAAATAGGAGCTTCCCAAGGCCATTTTTGTCAATAAAATGGCTGGGGGGTGCTCAAGCCCTCTCTCGCTGCCTGCTATGGTTCTGATCTACATTGTGCTCACATGTACCTGGGACTGTAGATCAAAGCACAAAACTCCCAGAACTGCCTGATCAAAAGTTCTCATTCCAGCGGTGCCCAATCAGACACTCCGGACTTCCATCATTAATCTCATATGGTCCAAGGACTCCTGTTCCCATCCAATTGCACTGCGGGGAAGAAATGGAAGCGTGAAGTTGGAGATGAGCTGGGCAGAGGTTGCCCATCTCTAGCTACAAACTGCATGGGGAGGCCACTTTTGAGCCAGGCTTAGTATAAACCTGGACTTTGACCCCAAGTCCAGCTCTGATAACATCACTGGAGGCCCACTTTTAACTCTAATGTTGGTGATACGAATTTTCCTGTTTGGAGATCCAGAGAGCCGGCATCGACATGATGGGCCACATGACTTCTGGCATAAAACCATCACATTGCACCAAAAGGGAAGCCACATCTTTGCACGTGTTGGTGCAATCTGATGACATCACTTCTCATTTTGTCCCAGAAGTGACACCCCCCCCTCCCAAGTACTTCCTGTACTGGCCTGAGAAGCAGCTTTGGGGAATGGGGCCAGTTCAGAGAGCGCCCTCCCCCTAGATGACTAGGGGGAGTCATTCACTTTCAGTTCTTTGTGCATAGTGCAGAAAACAAAGACCTATTTCATGACGTTGGCATGACAGCAAACATGGCGCGATGACATCAGAATTCGCGCCAGGAAGACGCTATCTTTCCGACAGTTTAGTCGGGACGTGTGGATTCAGCCCAAGTCTGATCTGGCCCAGAATTCTATCACCAACAAAACAGGGACAGATTCCTCTATGCACTCACAAGAAGGCCTCTATAATCCTTGTCTAATCCTTTCTTTCTTTTCTTTTTTTAAGTCATCCTGTGGCACTGAGTTCCACAAGTTAATTATGCTGTCAGCATTTTCAAGAACCACTAAATAACAGACTGTCTGTGATAGTTTCGAAACGGCAATCATCTTCAGGTAGGGAGTTTAGAAAGGAGGGGAGATGCTTTCGGTGTCTTAAACAATTGTCTTCCGACTTGGCTACAGTCAAGGTAGAAATAGGACAGGCTTATGTATAGAAGGTGGACAGGGCTATAGCCGAAGCCCCTATTGACCTCTTGCTTCCCCGAGGCTCCATCACAAAATGAGTGCTGAGTCAATATTAATCTTGGCAGCGCAGCCATGCTTTCTCCAACTAGTTTCCGTAGTGGAGCTAGAGGGCCTTTCAGCCTGTCCTCCTGGGAAACAGAGAAAGTTCACCAAGTAATGAACCTCTCCTTTTCATAACAAACATGGTAGGGAGTTGTTGGTGGGGGGGAAAGGAAATGCAGAGGCCCTAAAGAGCAGGGAGGCTTGAGAGTTTTGAAAATGCTGCCGGGCAGAACGCCAACCGGGAAGGCTGTAATGAGATTGCTGGATATCTTTGCGGTGGTTTATGCCATTAAAAAAAGAGAGAAAGAAAGGGAACCCCGCAATCGTTCCAAAGGAGTTGAAATCTGCATTATAATTCCATCAGCTTCAGAGAACACTTACCCCACTTAGCAGTAAATTAAGGTGATGCCACACTGTGCTACTTTCTCTGGAGGAACAATTGTGTATCCACATAGCAACCGCTTCGAGGGACCACCGTGGTTCCCAAACTGACACTTTGCAGCTGCTTTGAAATGGACTTGAATATTCAAGGCCTTCTGGAGCATACCTCTTGGAAGGATCAATTCCCTTCCCCTTTCCCCGGTCATCAATGGGAGGTGCAGTCAGTTCTTTACTGTACGAAGTTATAATGCAGTCATGGGGGCGACTGATCTAGGGAGGAGCATCACGTGACTAAGCAGGTGGTCAGCTGACCTACAGTTGCCTTATGTGACCTAAGGTGACCTATGGGGCAGCATGTGAGTAGGTTTGGGGGGCACAAAGGCTGGTTAAGGTATATGAAAAAGCAGAGAATCGCCCCTTCAAATGGCAAACTCCTCTGCTGATTAACGTGTGTTATGCACCGTCAAGTTGCCTCCAACCTATGGCGACCCTATGAATGAAAGACCTCCAAAACGTCCTATCTTTAACAGACTCAGATCCTGCAAACTGGAGGATGTGGCTTCTTTTATTGAGTCAAGCCATCTTGTTTTAGGTCTTCCTCTTTTCCTACTGCCTTCCACTTTTCCTAGCATTAGTGATTTTTCCAGAGAATCTTGTCTTCTCATGATGTGGCCAAAGTACGACAGCCTCAGTTTTGTCATTTTAGCTTCTAGGGAGGATTCAGGATTGATTTGATCTTGTACCCGCTTATTTGTCTTTTTGGCCATCCACGGTATCCACAGAACTCTCCCCCAGCACCACGTTTCAAATGAATCCATTTTCTTCCTATCAGCTTTCTTCACTGTCCAACTTTCACATCCATACATAGCAATGGGGAATACCATAGTTTGAATTATCTTGATCTTGGTTCCCAGAGAGACATCTTTATCTTTAAGGATCTTTGCTAGCTCACAATTGCTCTTCTGAGTCTCAATCTTCTGATTTCTTCATTGCAGTCTCCCTTTCAGCTAATTAGTAGGGCGGTGAAATTAAGCCACTTATTGCTAAGGCAGAACTTTAGGCTACTAAGGGCAATGCCTCAGGTGCACAAAAAAAATTAATTAAAATATTAGTTCTCAAATTCAGGAGAAAGAGAAACCGCAACCACTCCCACCCCAAGAGAGCCATTGTGGTGGAATGGTTAGTGTCAGACTTGGATCTAGGAAACCCAAGTTTGGATCTCTGTTCTGTTGTGGAAACTTGCTGCGTGCCTCTCTCAGCCTAACCCACCTCACAGAGGATAAAATGGAGGAGAGGAGAATAAGATGAGCTGCACCTCTGGGGAGAAAGGCAGGGTATAAATGAAGTAAGTAAGTAAATACCCTCACCTGGATAGCCCAGGTGAGCCTGATACCATCAGATCTCAGAAGCTAAGCAGGGTCAGCCTTGGTCAGTAATTGGATGGGAGACCTCCAAGGGAGACCAGGGCTGCAGAGGCAGGCAATGGCAAACTACTTCTGATAGTCTCTTGCCAGGAAAACCCCACCAGGGGTTTTCACCATGAGTCAACTATGACTTGTGGGCACTCTCCACCACCAAGTAAGTAAGTAAATAAGTATCTGATGAGCCTTGGACTCCCAAGTGTGTGTCCTTTCAAGGAAAAAAAAGGAGGAAAGGGAAGAAAAATTGTTCTGCTTGAGCCCAGATTAGTCTGCTTGAGTTTACAGAACCCTGGAAGGGGGGATTAGGGGTGGGGAATGCATGTACAACCCTGAACCCTGGTTCTCTTCACAGCCAATCCAGGATGCTGTAAGCTTGGAGGGGCTGAGAACACTTTGAAGCTTAAAAGAGTGCTGAGGATTTATTAGGAGCAGAGGAAAGGACTTCCTTTGATCCTAATTTCACAAACGCACACACGTATTTAAACTGTGTGTGTTTGGGGAGTGCAGGGAGGTGAGATCCTAGAACTTTACATCATCCTGGAAAAAAAATGTAGCACAGACATTAACTAATAAAATAAACCAACAAGACCTTTTTGTTACTGTTAGTATTGTGACATACCCAACTTCTAAAAATTATGGCAAGTAGTAATCTCTGGACATCCTTGGAAATGTCAGCTGTGACTTCTGATTAGAGATGGGCACGAACCTCATTACGAACTTCAAAACCCCACGAAATTGTGCTTATAAATAGCTGTGGGCTCCCAGGCTGGGTTTCACTTTCAGCGAGTAGTGGAACGGGACCGAGCTCTTGCTTGCCACTTGCTAGCCTTTGGATTTTTGTGGGAGTTTCCTGGGGGCCTTGGATTGGAGAGGGTATAACTCCAAGATCCCTTTTGCAATCTTGTCCAAACTTAGATAATGGCTGTAGGAGAGCCTGCAAAACACTCCCCGGGAACATGGGCTCTCTAAGTGCCAGGGAAGCCATTCTGCACCCCACGAACCGCAAACCGCGAACCTGTTCGGCAACGGAAAACGTTCATTGCGGTTTGCAACTTCAGGATCGTCGTCGGCACCGAACGATGAACCGCTGGTTCGTTAATTTTTTTTGGTTCGCGCCCATGTCTGCTTCTGATGCCTGCTGTTCACAACAGAATCAGGTGACAGCAGGAGTTCGAGGAGACAGAGGGAGCAAGTGGGAGAGGGAGAGAATGAGACAGCATCTATGGTAAATGACAGGCAATTGATCCAACTCAAAGAATTAACAGATGTTCTAGCCCAAACAGACTACAGAGACAAGTTTGTCTGTACTCAGCATCCCACCACCTCTTATATAATCTAGCATCATGGCACCATTTCTGTACAAATTATGGTGCTTTCAGTGAAACTGTATTTAGAGGTATCTGTTCTGGAGCTTGTTTTCTTATGGCAATTATTTGCGGCTGTGCCAAGCTGCTGTTTTCTAAGAATCAGTATAATTTACTCTCGTGTGCATGTGAGATGGTGCTGTTCTTTAGATCTTGGTTCATGGTTTCCCCATATCCTTCCCCTCTAGTGCCTGTTCTAAAGCAGTCATAAGTTGGAACATATTTATTACTTTCGGCTAAAGGCCGTCGGAAATTACTAAAATGAAGAATAAGACAAAACAAGGGAAGAATAAGACAAGATACAGAAACGAAAAATACAGACCCCAGAACATAGCAATTAACAGAATTAATGCAAGAGAGACTGAATTTCCTGAAGTTTAGAAAATGACAGTTAAAAATCACCATAAAAACGCATTGGTCATCCACACATAGTCTTCAGTGCGTGTGCACAAGTGTGTTACTGTGATTATTTATAGTGCACAGAAATAGTGATTTGTTGAGTTGCTAATTGTATGCCTCACTGCCCCCTCTGCCATGTTACCATTCTGCCTGTCTTGAGTTACCAGATGTCTCCCTGTGCCTCCTTTCTGCCCTTCTGCTTGCATTAGAAATATCTCCAGGCGTTGCCCCAGAAGCCAAAAGGGCAATAATACAAAGATACCCTGTTTCTTGCCTACTGCAACTTTGGCAGGAAGGATCCCTTGGAGAAGGGTTCAGTCCCTGAGAATTTTGATCCTAATTGGACAGGAAACAACAACAAAAATGCTATAGACCAAAATATGTTTTGCCTTTAATTGCCTATACAATGGGAATACTTACTCCTGTCTGTTGGCAGTTTGGCAGAGAGAATTTGGCGGGGAATGTATGCTTGACAGTAAATTTGGGTTGACCTCTGCCTGGATATCCAATCTGGTACTCCACAGCCCTATATATTTACAAATATTAAAATGAAAAATAAAATATAAATCCATTTGGTGTTAAGTACTGAAGTCAATTCTTGTGTTTTATATCAGTGTGGAGGAAAATAGTGCAGAATTACTTTGCAAATGAGTCCTGAAGGGCAGAGAAAGTTTAGAAGTAGGTATTAAGCGCCTCCTGTTGAGGCTTGGAGCCCAGGGTGTGCACACCCTCCAGTGTCCCCATTTCCTGGTGCTTCTGAACAACCTCAGATAACCCTCTTGCCTACTTGGTATAACTTAAGAGTGGCAGGACTCTAATCTGGAGAGCCAGGTTTGGTTCCTCACTTCTCTACTTGAAGCCAGCTGAGTGACCTTGGGTCACAGCTCTCTCAGAGCTCTCTCAGCCCCAACTCACCTCACAGGGTGTTTGTTGTGGGGATAATAATATACTTTGTAAACCACTCTGAGTGGATGTTAAGTCATCCTGAAGGGTGGTATATAAATCAAATGTTGTTGTTGTTAATAATAATTAGTAGTAGTATTATAATATCTCCAGCCCCAGGCTGTCTTCTTAATAATAATCAGGGCTTTTTTCAGCTGGAACGTGGTGGAATGGAGTTCTGGCACCTCTTGAAAATAGTCACATGGCTGGTGGCCCCACCCCCTGATCTCCAGACACAGGGGAGTTTAGATCTCCCTCCGCGCCACCGAGCACTGCAGAGGGCAATCTAAACCCCCCTCTGTCTGGAGGTCAGGGGGTGGGGCCACCAGCCATGTGACTATTTTCACTAAGGGCGATTTAAACTTTAAAAAACTCCCCTCTTGTTCCAGCTGACCCAAAGTGACATCATTGCGCAGTCCCAGAAGCATGTGCATACTTTGCATGTGCACACATGGTACCAGGGGCACCACTTCCTGCCAGGAGTTGCCCCCTGTGCTGGCAACCCACTGAGTCCCACCACCACTTTTCTCAGAAAAAGCCCTGATTATTATTATTATCATCATCATCATCATCATCATCATCTCCAGCCCCAGGCTGACTTCTGTCTTGCTTGGGTGAGGGCTGGGCATCAGTCCTCCTTGGTTGTTCCCAGGCTGGCTTAATAAAGTGCTGCTAGGGGTGGGCATCTCCCTCCCACATCAACGACAGCCCTCTGGGCCAATGGCCTCCTGGTTGGCCACTCTCTTTCCAGCCTTTCCCTGAGGCTTTAAAGGCCACCCTAAGTACTGCGCTGGCCAGTGTCCACCCAGTCTTCCCTATGCCTTCCACGTCACTTGCCTTGGAGGCATCTCCCTCCCACCCCAGTCCCACTAGCTCGGGTGCTTCTGTAGCCAAGGCCCTCCTCTCCTCTCACCCCAACTCCCCTGGAGGTCAGGCCCACACATCCGTGGCTGCCACCAGCTATCTGATGTCACAAAATGTTGCCATCTTTGTTGGGAGGCCGTGAGGCACTGGGAAAGGCCTTGTGCAGCTGCCTGCTGGTGTCAGTGGCCCCATGTTTGGTGTTGTCATTAAGAGCGGCAGAACTCTAATCTGGAGAACCAGGTTTGATTCCCCACTCCTCTGCTTGAAGCCAGCTGGGTGACCTTGGGTCAGTCACAGCTCTCTCAGAGCTCTCTCAGCCCCACCCACGTCACAGGGTGTTTTATTGTAGGGGTAATAATAACACACTTTGTAAACTGCTCTGAGTGGGTGTTAAGTCATCCTGAAGGGCGGTATATAAATTAAACGTTGTTGTTGTTGATGATGTTGTTGTTGTTGTTGTTGTTATGTTGTCCCTTGGCTCTGCCAAAAGCCATGGCAAGATGTTCATCCTCCAATATGGCTGCAGCATTGTTAGAATCATAGGGTTGGAAGGTACCTCCAGGTTCTCTCTCTCTCTCTCTCTCTCTCTCTCTCTCTCTCTCTCTCTCTCTCTCACACACACACACACACACACACACACACACACACACACACACACACACACACACAAACACCCCAAGTGACCCCTACTCCATGCCCAGAAGATGGCAAAACACCATCAGGATCTCTAGCCAAACTGGCCTGGGGAAAATTGCTACCTGACCCCAAAGTGGCAATCAGCCTTACCCTGGGCATGTGAGAAGGGCCACGAGAACTCAGCACTGATGTGACCCTTCCTGCCCCCCCTCTCATGATCTGCCCAGGATCAGCATTGCTGTCAGATGGCCGTCTAGCCTCTGCTCGAAAACCTCCAAAGAAGGAGAGCCCACCACCTCCATTGTGGGGGCATGGTGGTCGCTCTCCCAGCCCAGCCCCTTCATCTTCAGGCTGCTTGAACCCACCCAGTGCTGGTAAATATGGGGGCAGAGGTGCCTCCATCCCCAGACAGTAAGTCCTACTTCCTACTTTGAGACCCACTGATTGAGGCAGCATCCTCACAATGTCAGATATTGTAATACTGTTGCCCTGCCATGGTCATTCATCTGCTGGATTGCTCTGTCCCCACGGGGAAATCCAGTGGAGAATGAATGCTATATAGCACAATGTCAGCATCCACTGATGTGTGGGTTCAGCCAAATAGCACCTTCTATGCCAATAGTTTGTACTAGGAATGCTCAAACACCTGATTCATTCCACGAACATGGAGGTAATTTTTCAATGATCAGTCTGTTGGTCAACTCTTTCTGGCTATTCAGCAGGTTGCTTCTCCCTGTTCCTTCCCAACAATCCAGTATAGGGCAATCAGCTTGTCTCACATGCACTTCTCACACAAGTTCCACTCCCCCCCCCTCCTTTGTGAGTGATTGCTCTGCCCAGCAGGAATTTTTTTAAAAAAGTCTTTACCCTGTTTCATTGCAGAGATTCTTGGGGAAAGATCACGCCTTATATCTCTGCAACAATCTCTCTGCTAGAGACTTGCTTTTTGCTAAAAGCTGGAAATTAAATTCAGAGGAACTAGTACATCCTGGCAAGAGATTATAATAATGTTGGTGCATGCTTTCACAATAACAATTAGCATGTTTGTATTTCCAAAAAACCTTCCGGTGCCACAGCAGAGGAAGGGGACAGCAGAGAAAATGTTGGCTGATGAACAAAAGTGCATGCTAAGTTCCCATATGGATGCTCAATCATAAGTAAACTCTGTTTGTTCTAAATCTTGCCTTTCATTTTTTAACCAAGTAGCCCTGTTTGAACCAGCTATGTGTTTGCACATTTGCCGGTCTGCAACAATCCAGTACAAACCAGTTTGGCAGCCACATACAGTTGTTCGGCATAAACAAAACAGACATGTGAACAGCTGACATCTCATCAACACCCTTGAACACTTGTTCCGTCTCCACCTGCAGAGAGAAAATAGAGTTATTTACAGGGACGTAACTATTTTTTGATACGTATATGGATACTCACCTTCTAGAAGATTTATTGCTTACTTCATTCTTAAGAATCTACAGAGGAAAGAACAGAAATTGATTACTTTTTATGGACTCTATTGGCTGTCTTAGAAATTTTAGGATTGTGGACATTTTGTATGTTTTTAGATATTTATTAACAATAATAATAATTGGATATAGATATATTACTAGTTGCACTTTGCACTTTATCACTGATTAATTTCTACATGCTCGGCATAAACAAAACAGACCATGTGAACAGCTGACATCTCATCAACATCCTCGAACACAGAAAGTTTGACTGCCCAAGATGCACACGGCGAAATGTGCAGTGTCTCTTGTTTTTATGCTCATAATGTGTTGTGCTTATGTACAGGAAAATGTGGGGGGCCACAGCCAGCTCAGTCACAAGTGGGCTGGACTCGGTCTCACCTCCCTTCTATGAATATTGGCCCATCTATGAACAGGTGAGTCCAATCAGCACCTCGGAGATCATTTCAGCCATTAGACCCCCAAACAGGGCCAACACTGACTGTACAGCATCCCACCATTTAACAGAATATGCAGAGATAAAGGCAAAAGGCCTAAATGGGACATTTTCTCCAAAACAGCTGCTTTGTGATAACTCTGGGCATGTCCAGATGTGCCCTTTCTTGTACCTCCTGTTCCCTTCTTTTATTTAGCCATTTATTCTTTCTGTTTAAATGGAAGCCTGATTTGCATAGGCAAGAGAACAAGGTGGTAAAATACTGAGACAGCAGAACGGGCTGAACCTGAATTATCACATTTTTAAAACTCTCCCTTATGTAAAAACACACTGAAAGGAGAAAAGCAGCATAGCAAGACCCTTTCTACTTTCTCCTTACTGTGCAGCTAGGGATCCCAGGTGCCTGCCAGTGGCGGACAATCTCCTGTGGTTTACATGCTGGCCCACTGTCATGTATGCCAGCATCCATGCCATTGTTGTGTTATGTGCCATTATTGCGTTCTGTATCCATGCTATCATTGGGTTGTGCTTCTTACACTACATCTTAAACTCATACTGATATAATGCCAAAGTTGAATACTGTATCTTATGCATTTTATATAAGTCACCAGAGAGTGTCTAAACTGCTAATATTAAATTCCAGAGGAGCCAGTGGCCTCTCCCTTATCTCTAAGAAATATGTGCTTTCACTTCTGAGTGGCCTTGGATTGGAGCTGCAGCTGTGTACTGAAATGTATCTTTTTCACAGGAGGGAATGATTCCACTCTGTACTTTGTCTAGACTAAACTATTTTGTTCCCATGTAACTTTTGGGTTTTTGCGCCTGAATGCAAAGGGCGGGAGGACATCCCCTATATCAGTAGTTCTTTTGTTTGAATAATCACTTCTGCCAATGAGTGCATAACTGAACTGAATAGATCTCTAAATAAAGTTTCTTCAACCAATGCACCTGCTTGCTTGCTGTGAGGGCTTGGGGGTCTAATTGCCAGGGACTGACACCCTAGGACTGACACCCACAGATGGGACTTTTTCAGCTGCCCAGAGATTGCCACCACTGGCAGGCAACCGCGGGAACACTCACAGCATGTGCCCTCCCAGCAGACACAACAATGTCACTTCCAGAAGTGACATCATTGCACCGGCCGCAGGAATGCTACCACTCTTCATTTGGGATTGAAAGTCAAATAATGGATCCCAAGCAGAGTGTGGGAGTGCTCTCACAGCTGGTATGACGATGTCACTTCCGGAAGTGATGTCATCATGCAAGCGCCGGGAGCGTTCGTGTGAAAAAGTACATGCAGAAGGTGCAAGGTAAGTGCCAGATCCCCCTTTCTCACCGAGAGGGTATAGGGACCCGGCAACCCTAAGTGCAACCTTTACATGAAGGTTCCTTAGGGTTGCCATGTGACCATGGGGTGGGTGGGAGTCCCTCTCCCAGCAGGCCTTGCTTCAGCAGCTGGTGGAAGAAAGAAAACCTTTTTTTAAAAAACTACCAACCACTATGTCGTGACAACATTTCTGGGAAAACCCAGAAGTGGTGTCAGGTCTCTAAGAATTACTGGAAACTCTGATGTCGCTTCCTGAGAAAACCCCAGAAACCTTGGCTGTTTTCACACTGCTTACCAGCCACGGAACATTGCGCCAAGCTCCCGGAACGACAGAGTCTTCCTGGTGTGCTTTCGTGCAAGGACTGCCATTGGTGCAATGTTCCGTGGCTGGTAAGCAGTGTGAAAATGACCCTTGTATATGCAGAACTCCACAAAAGCACTTTTTTCCTTTGTAGGGCCACCTAGTGGCAAAACTAGCCAGAATACACAGACGTTCATATTCTTATTATTCTAATCCAGTGTTCTTCTAACAAGCTGCAGCAGGGAATGGTCCCTGTTATCTGTGGTGTTGCCATAGGGAAAAACATTTATTTAGTTTGCATAATCTGCAAACAGTGTCATCTCCAGGACTGCAAATTAGTATATCATATACAGAACAGAGATTCCAGAGGGGGGGGATCATTCCCCCAGCTTTAAAAAATACGAGTTTGGAAAACATGCACAAAAATATGGGAGCAGCTGGAAGCCACACACGCGTGCACACACGCACACACCTGACTAAGCATCCCGTTGAGCTAGATTTGACCCGTTTTTATTTGAATAAGAAAACTGGAAAAAAATTCCCAGTGTATAATTGCTTATAATTACATAATTACAGTTAAACTAACAAGCCTATTCTCACAGAATATATTTGACAAACCAGGCAGCAAGAGCAGTTCCATTTATTAATAGTGGGAGGTTTATTCCTATTCTTTGTATGAAATGAGACTGAGTGATCCTTTTCTGTGAAACAGTTGAGGTGACCAAGAGATCCGGCATCTAGCAACCAGCATAGCAACCTCAGGCTTGACTTCAACAGAGAGATAAGGTGCCCCATTGGTTTGGTGGGCCTCTGACAACCTTATTACTTTTGTGGATGAAGGCTTTTAGGTGAGAGCCAAATTCTGCTACTTTGGAAAGGCTTAAAGAGGAACCGCCCGCCCAAAATGCCCTTCGCTTTCTGCTTCAGTTTCTCCATAGAGAGGACAAATTGGGAGAGGTGCTCAGGAAACTGGAAGGGGAACAAATCTTTTAGAAATTTCCCATTGACCCAAACCTCCCCCTACAGCAGGGGCCCACAACTTTTTTGGGCTTGCGGGCACCTTTGGAATTCTGACAGAAGGTGGTGGGTGCCACCACAAAATGGCTGCCATAGGAGGTGGAGCCATACACACAGTGGAATCCCAAGTGCAAGGAAGAAGAAAGGTAATTTTAAAAATGCACTAGGGAAGAGAACAAAACCAACACTGTGGTGGCAGCTGTCACTGAAACTGTGTTATTTTAATCTTTCCAGAGAATCAGATCTCCAGTGGCCAATAAGAAGCCCTGCTGGGCAAGTGCCCCATCTGGCCCCACCCAATTTCTAAAGACACCGAGAAAGGTGTTGGTGGGTGCCATGGCACCCACAGGCACCCCATTAGGGACCCTTGCCCTAGGGAATAATATCTATAAACCGAGAGGCACTCAAGGGGAACAAAACTACAAGCAAAAATGAACAATTCCGCCCTATGCTGTCACTATACAGTATGATAATGGAAAGCAATTTTAATAAAGTGCTATTAGTGAATAAGGTGCAATGAGTAATAAATATAATCACTAAATACCATATACAACAATGAGTAAGAAATATAATCACTAAATACCATATACAACAATTCAATACGTATGTACTACAATCAGCCAATAAATATATACAATAAATAACATGCCAGAATGACTCATATACTCAATAAACACCAGAATCCAATTCATTAACATTGCAAACAGTAAACATACATTCCATGTCAGAAAACTACTGGTCAAGGTTCCACATTCAAAACGTCCATTCCAAATTTTAGATGTGATAATGAATGCAGCCAGCCACTCCACAGGAGTCCATAGTATAACTGCCTGTAGTTCAAACGATGGTTCAGATTTTTTGTGGGAGTTGCTGGCAGCTAATCCAGCCCGACAAACTGCTAGCTCAATTTGTTTCGCAGCGCAAGCTTTCTCAGGGGCTACCGTATAAACAGTGGAAAACCTTCAAGTATATAAGAAGTATTTGGTCTGGTCTGGTATCAGCGGCAACAATGTCTGGACATTGGACAGTGTTTTGGATTCCTTTACAAAGACATTGATCCTGGTGTAGCTGAGTCCCCTGAGACCTTGTCTGTGGGTGGCCTGTTCTTGCTGCTGTTGTAATTATCAGGGTACGTCTCCTTTAGTTCTAGATCTCGCATAATAATAAATATTAATCAAGCATTGATGAATTCAGAAGACTGACACAGGGGTACCTGAACTCATTTAAGATGGCCACCTGTAAGGTACCAGCAAGCTAAAAGGAGAATTTTACCACACATCTGTACCCAATCAGAAATCCAGGGAAGGATATTTCTATTCCAAATTTTGAACAACTCAGGGAGCTCCAGATAAGGTCTAAAGAGAAAGATCTTTCTTTAAAGAACATGTTGCTTACTACAAATAATTTCTGTGAATTCTTCTTGTTTAATCCTTTCCATCAAGGTACACAGAGAGTTCTTTTACAGAGTTTAATCTTTCTTCTTTATTGAAATAAACTCTAATTTTGAATAAAGCAAGATAGTAAAATATAGAGGTGTATTAATTGATTAACATATGCATGCAATTAAAAGTACATTTCTTAACATTTCTCAATAAAATCTATGAAATCAGATCGTACTCAGTCTTACTATGAAATGCACTGGATTTTCAACAAACACTCATACAGATTCCCCGGGTTTGGTTCCCCACTCCTCCACTTGAAGCCAGCTGAGTGACCTTGTGCCAGTCACAGCTCTTCCAAAGCTCTCTCAGCCTCACCCACCTCACAGCGTGATTGTTGTGAGGATAATAGCATACTTTGTAAACGGCTCTGAGTGGGCATTAAGTTGTCCTGAAGTGCGGTGTACAAATCGAATGTTGTTGTTGTTATTATTATTATTATATAAATATTTCTCACCTAAATCTTACTCATGAGATCTCCTTTGACAAGATCCTAACTTATCTAGATGAGATCTAATTAACTTAGTGCTACCAAAGTACGATAGCCTCAGTTTTGTCATTTTGAAGCTATCATACTTTGGTCTCATCATAAGAAGACAAGATTCTCTGGAAAAGTCAATAATGCTAGGAAAAGTGGAAGGCAGTAGAAAAAGAGGAAGACCTAAAACGAGATGGCAATAAAAGAAGCCACATCCTCCAGTTTGCAGGATCTGAGCAAGTCTGTTAATGATGGGATGTTTTGGAGGTCTTTCATTCATAGGGTTGTGATTGGTTGACGGCTACTTGACGGCACATAACACACACAACTTAGTGCTATCTATAAAGACACCTCTTTCACATGTGACAACGACGTAAACATATGATTGGTCTTAGATTTAGCTGATTCTTCAGATTTATAATCATGTGAGATTCTACTCAAGCCAAGCGTGATGTTATGGTGCACCTGCTTGATAAACTCTATAAATCTTTAAAGTTGTCAAAAGAATTAAATGAGCAGATAATTAGTGGTTGATTCCAGTGATTAACGAATAATTAATCTACCTTGGACAAAATCTACCTTTAGTTGGTTGTCAAAAGAGAAAGGGAACACATATTATACAACCTGCTAACACATATGATACAACCGGTATTATACAACCTGCTAACAAGCAACCAATATTATACAGGTTGTATAATACAACCTGTATTATACAACCTGCTAACAAACTACGTTGACGTTCATACAAAGTTCACTAGAATACACATGTATAACTAGAGCCAGGGCTTTTTTTCAGGGGGAACGCGGGGGAACGGAGTTCCGGAACCTCTTGAAAATGGTCACATGGCTGGTGGCCCCGCCCCCTGATCTCCAGACAGAGGGGAGTTGAGATTGACCTCCGCACCGCCGAGCAGCACAGAGGGCAATCTAAACTCCCCTCTGTCTGGAGATCAGGGGGCGGGGCCACCAGCCATGTGGCCATTTTCTCTGAGGGCAACCCACTGAGTTCCACCACCTCTTTTCCCAGAAAAAAAGCCCTGACTAGAGCATATTGTGATATGATCCTTATTCCCGCTCCTTAGACTGGTGGAAGACCTCAAACTTGAGCAAAAATGAAAGATGGGGTGTAAATATTTTAAGACATAAATAAATAAATTAGTAAACTTTGCTCAGTGAACTGATGGGATCCGCTCAGTAAAACCCTCTTTTCCTCACTCTTCCTGCCACAGAGTTGGAAGGGACGAGAAGGCCGCTGGATGCTATGTAGTGGTCAGAACAGTGGAGAGACCATTTCAAATCCTTGCTCAGCCATGAAATTTTAGTCATTTCAGTCTAAACTATCTTATACAGAGTTATTATGAGGATGAAATTAAGAAAGCAAGAACTGTATGTGTTGTTCTGAGTTCCTTGGAAGAAGGGTAAGATACATTGTTCTCCCCTCTTTCATTTTCTCCAACTTTGTCAGGTAAATTAGGCTGAAAGATCTTTTGGATCTCTCCAACAATTCCCTGCTCCCAGCGGGGGAATGCCATCCATACTATGGCGCTTTGGGAATTTTGAGAACAAGGAGTGAGTGGGTACTTCCACAGAATGGCTGCCATGGGGGTTGCAGCCTATCACAAAAATGTTGGGAAATTAAGAGACTCTCTACACAAGAAACCTTGGCACGTGTTCATCAAGGATAGCAAGATGCAATGTTAGCCAGGAAGGGTAGTTTAAAAAGAAAGAGGTGGCAGAGATCACTCCTCAGAGGGTTAATTAATTTCATCTTCACCTCCTGGAAGGCTCTGTCAATTTCACCTCTCCAGTCTAAAACTGTGTGGGAACAGAGGGCAGCAAGGAATGGAAATGGGCTGGAGCTAACTTCCAGAGCCAGGCTTGGATCTGGAGAGGTTATAATGGTCTGAAGTTTCCCTTTTGGCATTTCACAGCCCCTTCACACAGCTCTAGTGTATAGCAAAGCCTTTGCCCTGCTGCCTGCTCTATCTTTTTAAATTACCCTTCCCGACTACCGTTGCATCTCCCGACACGTGTTCTTCCCATGTCAGATGTCTCTCAGTGCTCTCCCAAGATAGAGGCAGCAGTTTCTGGAAAAGTGCTTCTTGCATACCCAAAGGCGATGCCTCTTGGGCTCTTCTAAAGCACCTCCTGCTCCGATGAGGTGAACCAGAGAAGGGCTTGCTTTGGAGAAGTAATATTTTGTGGAAGAAGGAAACAAACATCAGGAAACACATCTGGGGCAGTGTTGCCAGTGCTACATTTGGACTTGGTAGTTTAGGGAATTAAATTGGGCCTAGGTTCAAAACACACTTTGCCAAGAAACTGAGCCACTTCTCTGAGTTGCACACATCATTTAGGATCCAGATGTTAAGAATACAAGGGTGATATATGCTTAGCTAGGAGGAGTTAGGAAAATCAATTCTAGATGAAACTGTGTCCATGGCGAATTATCACTGCTATCAGTGTAAGTCCTAAGTTTGGAGAGAAAGTCCTGAGTTGCGTGAGTGATCTAAAAATTCATTATTAATCCATTTGAGAGATCCAAACATCAGCGAAATGGAGTTGAATTGTGCGGCTATGACTTAAGTATTACTAGAAACCAGACACAAAAAAGCACTTACAGATAAACAAGGGTCATTTCGTAGAAAAAGAGCTGGAGGAACGCATTAGCATAACTCATTAGCATATGTCACGCCCCTTGCCACCACTGGATGTGTGTCATTAGCATAACTGATTTGCATATGCCCCACCCCCTGACATAACCTATTCTGGCTGTTTTGGACCCAATCCTGGCCATTCACGGCTGAAATTGGGCCCAAAATGGCAAAAAGGGGCTGAAAATGGCTGAAAAGGGGCCCAAAATGGTCAGGATCCGGCCGCTGCTGAGTGGGAGAGTGATCCACCACCCGTCAGAGGCCCGATCCGGGCTGTTTCGGCCCCAATCCAGGCTGAAATGGGCCCAAAATGGCCGAGAGTCAGGTGGGTGGGGCCACCTGACATGTGACCTCTTTAAGGAACTGCTGGAACTGCATTCCTGTGCGTTCCCCCTCGAAATGAGCCCTGCAGATAAATATGGGCGTTTTAAGCATTCCCTTTTGCCCTGACCTAGAAAGCCCAGACAAGCCTGATTTCTTCAGACCTCAGAAGGCAATAAGCAGAGTCAGCCTTGGTTAGTAACTGGATGGGAGACCTCTTGTAGAGGCAGGCAATGGCAAACCACCTCTGTTAGTCTCTTGCCATGAGAACCCCACCATGGCTCACCGTAAGTCAACTATGCTTTGATGGCACTCTCCATCACCACCACAAGCATTCCCTTTTAAGGTCATTTACTATGTATTTAACGAATCTGTCCAGAGCATGAATCTATCATTCTTCCCCAGAAGGGACAATTAAGAGTGTGTTTAATTAATGTTTATATTCCAAGGCATGTTTCCACTTGTACATTAAAAAAAAAAATCTAGGGGTGAAAAGACCTGCATGTTCCGAGTGGAGAAAATTCACAGGTAATGCTTACTAATTAAGGGTGGAGTGGAGGTCCTGGGGGAAAATTCTACAAGTGTGTCATCAGGCTAAAAGGCATAAACAAGTTCCTAACAGCCAATGGCAATGCTCGCCTGTTCCATTTTTCAAAGCAGCGGCAAAGCAATTGGCTAAATCAAATGTACAGCCGAAGAGTCGTAACTTGTTTCTTTGTAGGTAAAATGCAGCTTGATGCGCTGCCATAATATCGCCTTCAAAATTGCTTCATGTAAGGGCTGCCAGCCACTGGAAAACCTCCTTTTGGCTTTCAAACAATATAAACCAAGGGGAGGATCAGGCTGAGTGACTGCTAAAGATAAGATTTGAGTTCTTTTCCTCATACAAATGAAGGCTGAAGTTATTAATTCCCAAAGTGTGTTTCTCCCTGAACGCGGTCAATGAAAAAGATGACACAAAGAGTGCCTGCAGCAGGTATCCGAAGAAGTGAGTTGTGTGACTCACGAACGCTCATAACCTACCACAAATTTTGTTAGTCTTATAGGTGCTACTGGACTCTTGCTCTTTCCATTAAACGCAGTAGAATTTATTTAGGAGTAAATGTGCCCTGGATAATATTATAGACTGTGTGCACAATCTGTTGAAAGTGGAGATCCTTAAAGCCTGTTTCTATGTAGGTTTACTCTAAATTGTCCTTTAAAAAGGTAAAGGTAGTCCCCTGCGCAAGCACCGAGTCATTACTGACCCATGGGGGATGTCGCATTACGACATTTTCTTGATGGACTTTTTGTTACGGGGTGGTTTGCCATTGCCTTCCCCAGTCATCTACACTTTACCCCCAGGAAACCGGGTACTCATTCTACCAGCCTCGGAAGGATGGAAGGCTGAGTCAACCTTGAGCTGGTTATCTGAACCCGGCTTCTGCCGGGATCGAACTCAGGTCATGAGCAGAGCTGGGGCTGCAGTACTGCCGCTTACCACTCTGTGCCACGGGGCTCTTAAATTGTCCTACTGCCCTGTGATTAACGGTTCGCTTATATTTGTGTGATTTCAACAGGACATCCATTTAAATGCTACTGATCTAAATGAAATTTAATTCCGTGTCAATGGGATTATCTTGAGTTATATGTAACTCAAGTTATAACTTCAAACAGTTTGATTCTCTCGACTGCAGAAGACACCATAATGAAGCTTTATCTGTTAACTAAGGCATGAGGCTCTGCAGAGCATGTCCATAATTCAATTGTCATGCATCTGGCTTGAAGACTGTGCAGCTGCAACTCTCCCTATTGCCACTAGAGGCCACTATTTTTTTTTTATTGATGCATCACTTATTATTACATTTCAATACAGTCCCAGTTCTCCTATGATACATCTTTTACCCCTTTTGTAACCCTCCCCCCCGCAAGGTGACCATCCTATAACTACAAATTAAATTTTAAGCCATGAGCACATTTTTCCAATTTTCCAAATATAGTTGTATTGGCTTCTCCATTATATACCCATTGAAAATATGCAGTCCATTTCTCTTTTATCTCCTCCATTTTTCCATCCCATGCCTTATCTTTTTTTAAACATTCCAACATATCCGATTGAATATATTCATACAAGTAATCATTCCATCTTTCTAAGGTCCATTTTAACTTCTCCTTCCAACCGTATGCAATCACTGCATGTGCAGCTAGTATCATTGCTTTGAAAATATCCTGGTTTTGTTTCTCAATTCTAGTGTTTCCCAATACACCCATGAATATTAGATCTACATCTATATTGAGGTTGACCTTACATACCAATGCTATTTTCCCCCGTACCTTGTCCCAGAAATCTATGACCTTTGGACACTCCCACCATAGGTGGGAGTACCACCCTTCTTTTGCATTGCAATGCCAGCAGTTAGGTTTCATCCCTTTAAGCATGTATGCCAATTGGGCAGGAGTTCTATACCACTTCATAATAATCTTCCTTTCAAGTTCTCTATACTTTTCTAGCTTAATTGCCTTCAAATTTACCATTAACTTATTAACCTCCTCAGAAGTTATTTGTTTTTCTTTATTCCATTTATTTTTTAGAGTTCTAAACATAAACTCCTTATCCCTCACCAATTCAAGGTAAATTTTCCCTGCCAGCCCTTTCTTTATTTCATCCACATATAATGCGTGTTCTATATTATTGTCTTCCCTTTTAATAGCTTCTTTATATTTGTCTTGTTTAATTAACTGGTGTAACCCCATTAGATTTAACCAATATCTTTCCCCCAATTTTTGATTCAATTCCTGAAGTGGTAACAAATCCCCTTGACCATTGTACATGTCCTTCACTCTAGTTATACCTTCCGCCTTAAGATCTTCCCAAAATTTCGGGTTCATCTCCTTCTCCCAGATATACTTAAGTGGAGTCCATTTTGAGTTCTGTGCCACTAGAGGCCACTAGAGGCACAGGGAACAGGTGCAGCTCCAAAATCAACTGGAACAGCAGGTTGAATTCGACCAACATAAAACACTACAAGTTGCGCCAGAGCACAGAACTGCCACAGCCTGGACCATGGCGTCGTCGTGTGATGTCTCGATGCATCACAGCAATCAGAAGATGTGGAGAAAATCACGATTGTATTGAGTTCTTAGCAAATTCTGGGATGATGGATTTATTTATTTATGCGATTTATAGTCTGCCTTTCACACCAAGGCTCAATGCAGATTACGGAGTGTGAGTGAATACAATTGACAGGAAGGGATATCCAAGAAGCAAAGTAATAGGATTAGGGCTGCAGAAATCAAAAATGGTCAGAAGGAGGTGGAAGTACAAAGGTTTTGTAAGCTTCGGCCACTAAACCAACAGTAGACAGTGACGAGAGACTGGCAGAATAGGGGGCACCTGGGTATCTCTTTGGCTAGTGAATCTTTATCCCTTGTTCCCATTCCTTCTCCTCTGGGATCTCTTTCCCATTTTCTTTTGAGGTGCATGCATGTTTGGCCCTGGCAATAAAGCATCTTTTAATAAAACGAAGGGTTAAGGAAGTGCTTCCTATTGCACACAGTATCAGATCTAAGGTAGCTACCTGCTTCAGTTTTGCTCACAGCAGCTCTTGGCTATAGCTCTCTGCCACAATGTCACTCAGGGAACCACACATACGCAACCCCCTACGTCAGATGTGATGTTTTTACTAGGTGTCAGCCGCTGGAGGCCTCTGGGCTCAATCTGGCCTCTGGAATTCCAACCCAGAGGCAAAAGAGGAGTGGAGGAAGTGTGTGTCTTACTTGCAGGCTGAACATTGGGAGGGGGGCATATGCAGATCAGCCTGACGTGTTCCTCCAACACTCGTTGGTGGGTGTCTTTTCTAAGGGCACCTGGAAACTCTATTTTCCTCCCTAACATAGGCAATGTAAAAACTAGCAAAGTATTATTCTAGCATCTCCTTTTGCGGACCAGGGCCCACTTTTTCAGATGCAGTGGTAGGGCTGCCAACTCCAGATTGGGAAATTCCTGAAGATTTGGGGGTGGAGCCTGAAGAGGAACCTCAGTAGGATACAACGCCACACAGTCCACCTTCTAAAGCAGCCATTTTCTCCAGGGGAGCTGATCTCTATACTCTGGAGATCAGTCGTAATTCTAGATCTCCAGGCCCTGCCTGGAAGTTGTCAACCTTATGGATGGATGGTTGATCCCTCCCCCCATACACACAGCCTACATACAATATCTGCCTGCGAGGATTCATTACACTGCATCTGAAGCAGTTGTCCAGGAAAGCTTCTTCAGGGCGGGGGCGGGAGAGAGCAACAACTTTAAAATGCCTCTAGGCGCCTGTTTATTTGGGTTGCAGCAGACATCTTACACAGGGACACTCAAGTGTGAGTATTCTGTGTGGTGTTATATTCAAGTGTATTCTGTATCCACAAGGGGAGAACAAGTGTAAGATCTTTCACCTGAGCATCTCCTGTAAGACGTCTTATGTCTCCCCCTCCCAATTGGGTTGCCAGCCTCCAGGTGGTGGCTGGAGATCTCCTGGAATTACTACTGATTTCCAGGCCACAGAGATCAATTCCCCTGGAGAGAATGGCTGCTTTGGAGGTGGACTCTACGGCATTATGCCCCGCAGAGCTCCCTCCCCACCCCAAACTCCTCCCTCTCTAGACCCCACCCCCAAAGCTCCAGGAATTCTCCAACCTGGAGGTGGCAGCCCGTCAGGCGGAGTCCCCACTTTCGGGCCCGGCGCAAGGACTCGGCCCGGCGCAAGCGAGCGGCCGCACTTGCGCCGCAGGCCCGGGAGAGAGCGCTCCAGAGCCGCCTCGGCGGAGCAGTCCCGGCCGGCCGCCCCGGGCCCGCCTCTCGCCGGCTGGGCGATTCCCAGCGGCTCCGCCGGCCCCCTCGCCCGCGCCCCGTCGCTCGCAGGTTGCGGCTGCCCCGCGTGCGCCAGGCAGGCAAGCAGGCAGTCAGGCAGGCAAACGGGCAAGTCCGCCTGGGGCAGCGGCCGCGGCCAGCGACGGGTCGGCGGTCTCCCCGGAGCTTCCCGCGAGGCGCCCGACGGAGCCGCCGAGGAAGGCGCGCGGCGAAAGTTCGGGCCGGCCAGGCGCTCGCGGCGCGCAAGACGCTCGGCCGGCCGCCGGAGGGGAGGCGCCGTGGCCCCGGCAGGCTCGAGGCGAGGGGGGAGCCCGCCGGCCGCGAGGACGGGCGGAGGACGCGCGCCCGGCCGTCGAGGGTGACCGAGCGGCAGGTCGTGGCCGGCAGCCGGAGCCATCTTGAAGCCCCCTTCGGAGCCGCCGCCAGGTGGGCGACGCGACGCGCGGCAAGCGGGCGCTCGGAGCCTCGCGGGGCAGCGGCGCGCGCCCATGGACGAGGCCGGATGAGCCGCGCCGGCGGGTGGATGGACTGGGGCGCCCGCGGGCCTCGGGAGCCTCGGAGATGCTGGCCGCCTGGCTGCTGGCGGGGCTGCTGGCGCTGGCGGGGCCGGCCGCGGGCTGGGAGCTGCGCCTCTCCGCCGGCGGGACTGGGGGCGGCCCCGGGCCCGGCGCCCCGCTGCTGGACCTCTCGCTGGGGCCCGGCTGGAGCTACGCGCTGGACCGCACTCGGACGGCCCGCCCGCTGAGGGACGCCGTCGAGGTGACGCGGGACGGGCTTCTGCGGAGGACCGGCGCCCCCCTGGCCTGCGCCGCCGTGGCGCGCAACCCGCTGCCGCTCCGCTTGCGCCTGCTGCCCTCCGCCGGCGGCGCCCTCCTCTCGCTGCGCCTGGCGGCCTACCTGCGCGGCCCCGGCTGCCCCAGCGCGGCCCGCGGCCGGACTCCGCCTCGCCTGGCCCTCCTCCCCGCCGGCCCGCCAGCCGCCCTCCACAGCGAGGGCAGGCGTCTGCTCGCCGCCCTCACGGCCCTGACCAGCTTCCCTCAGTGTCGCTGCCCCGACGGCCTCCCCTGGGCCTGCGGGGAAGGGGCGGAAGGGGGCCCGCGGCCCGCGGCGGGGAAGCACCTGCAGCTGCTTTGTCACCTGAGGAGGACCAAGGGGGACATCCTGGTAGACCTCGGGGCCGGGGCTGGAGAAGAGGGGCCGGAGAGGCTGACGGTGGGAAGAAACAGAGATGCCCCGTCCGAGGTCGGGCATGAGGCCCGGCCTCGGGGTGCCAGGAGGTTGAGGAGCGTGAACAACCCACCCCAGTTCAAGCTGCCCAATTATCAGGTCTCCATCGCCGAGAACCAGCCTTCCGGCACCACGGTCATCACGCTGGAAGCCCACGACCCCGATGAGGGGGAGGCAGGTCGGCTGGCGTATTCCATGGAGGCGTTCTTTGACCGGCGGTCCGATGACTACTTTTCCATTGACTCCGCGACGGGCGTAGTGGTCACCACACGTAGTCTGGACCGGGAGACCAAGGACACCCACGTGCTGCAAGTCACCGCGACGGACCATGGCGCCCCACGGCATCGGTCGGCCATCACCTTCCTGACGGTGACTGTGAGTGACACCAACGATCACGGCCCGGTGTTTGAACAACCCGAGTACCGAGAAACCATCCGAGAGAATCTTGAAGTGGGTTATGAGGTGCTGACTATTCGTGCCACAGATGAGGATGCCCCAGACAACGCTAACTTGCTCTATCGTATCCTGGAGCCTCGGGCCGGGGAGGGAATTTTTGAGATTGACCCGCACTCTGGTGTTGTGAGGACTTGTGCCCCTGTGGACCGAGAGGAGGTCTCTGAATACCATCTTGTAGTAGAAGCCAATGACCAGGGCAAAGACCCAGCCCCTCACAGTGCCACAGTCACAGTACATATCATAGTGGAAGATGAAAATGACAATTCTCCACAGTTCAGCGAGAAGCGCTACTTGGTACAGATCCCAGAGGATACAGCAATAAACAGCCAGGTTCTGCAGGTGCAGGCCACGGACCGAGACCGGGGCGGCAACGCCCAGGTGCACTATAGTATTGTGAGTGGGAATCTCAAAGGCCAGTTCTACATCCATTCTTTCTCTGGCTCTATTGACTTGATCAACCCCTTGGACTATGAGACCATTAGAGAGTATAACTTGAGAATCAAAGCCCAGGATGGCGGAAGACCTCCGCAAATCAATTCTAGCGGGATGGTGTCCATTCAAGTGTTGGATGTCAATGATAACGCCCCTATCTTTGTAAGCACCCCTTTTCAAGCCACAGTACTGGAGAATGTCCCGCCGGGATACTCGGTATTACACATTCAGGCAGTAGATGCTGACTCCGGGGACAATGCCCGCTTGGAATACAAACTCATTGAACCATCTCATCCTTCTGCTCCGGTGTCCCCAAGCGGAGGCACCAATTTTCCCTTCCAGATCAACAATAGTACCGGGTGGATTACAGTATCAACTGAGCTTGACCGGGAGACTGTGGAGAGCTACCACTTTGGTGTGGAGGCTAGAGACCAGGGAGTACCTGTCATGAGTTCCTCGGCCAGCGTGTCTATCACCGTTCTCGATGTCAACGATAACAGCCCTACATTCACGGAGAAAGTTTATCAGCTCAGGCTTAATGAAGATGCAGCAGTGGGCAGCAGTGTCTTGACTCTGACAGCAGTGGACAGAGATGTCAACAGCGTAGTGACATACCAGATCACGAGTGGCAACACAAGGAACCGCTTTGCTATCACTAGTCAGAGTGCTGGCGGGCTGATCACCCTATCTTTGCCCTTGGATTACAAACAAGAGAGGCAGTATGTCTTGACGGTGACTGCTTCAGATGGAACTCTCTTTGACACCGTGCAGGTCTTCATCAATGTGACAGATGCCAACACGCACCGGCCGGTTTTCCAGAGTTCCCATTACACAGTGAGCGTTAGCGAAGACAAGCCCATTGGCACATCCATTGTAACTATCAGCGCCACCGATGAGGATACTGGGGAGAATGCTAGGATCACGTACGTTTTGGAGGACAATATCCCTCAGTTCCGCATTGACCCTGACACAGGCACCGTCACCACTTTGATGGAGTTAGACTACGAGGACCAAGCCGCTTACACTTTGGCCATCACAGCCCACGATAACGGAATCCCGCAGAAATCTGATACCACCTATGTGGAGATCCTTATCCTGGACGCCAATGACAACACACCCCGTTTCCTTCGTGACCGTTACCAGGGTGCTGTTTTTGAGGATGTGCCACTCTCCACTAGTGTCCTGCAGGTGTCTGCTACCGATCGTGACTCGGGCCAAAATGGCCGCCTCCTTTATACCTTCCAGGGTGGCGATGATGGTGATGGAGATTTTTACATCGAGGCCACGTCAGGGGTGATACGGACGCTGCGTAAACTGGATCGTGAAAACGTGGCTGTTTACAGCTTGAGGGCTTTTGCTGTGGACAGGGGCATCCCGCCCCTCAAAGCCTCTGTGGATATCCAGGTTACGGTGCTAGATATCAACGATAACCCACCAGTTTTTGAGCGCGATGAGTTTGACATCTTTGTGAAGGAAAACAGCCCCGTTGGTTCCATTGTGACCCGTATCAGTGCCATAGACCCAGATGAGGGAACAAATGCCCAAATCATGTATCAGATTGTGGAGGGGAACATCCCAGAGGTCTTTCAGCTTGACCTCCTTAATGGAGACCTCACGGCCCTCATGGATCTGGATTACGAGAGCCAGACCGAATACGTAATTGTGGTGCAAGCGACCTCAGCCCCTCTTGTTAGTCGAGCCACTGTGCACATACGACTCCTGGATCAGAACGACAACGCCCCTGTGCTACAAGACTTCCAAATCCTTTTCAACAATTATGTCACTAACAAATCCAATAGTTTCCCTTCTGGAGTGATCGGTAAGATCCCTGCCCATGATCCTGACGTGTCTGACAAACTCAACTACACTTTTGTGAAGGGCAATGAGTTAAACCTGCTGCTTTTAGACTCTGCTACGGGTGAACTCAAGCTGAGCCGAGATCTGGACAACAACAGACCTTTGGAAGCCATCATGGAAGTCTCCGTTTCAGGTAAGCAAACGTATTTGATTCTAGTGACAATCGATGATGGTGGGTGAGAATTTTGTAACTGACCTCTTTTATTGGTGTCTGCAGACGTGTACTCTGCAAACTGGTTTTTAATTTCCTGAAATGATGATTTGCTTTGTACAAATTTTTTGGAAGGGAGCCATGGAAACTCTGCTTTGCTCTGGCATGAACCCTACAATGGAATTTAACCAAGTTGTGATCCACAGAAACATTTTGTATAAAGAGAAATTAGCCTTCTTCCTCCCTTACTGCTTGGTAGCTGTGGAAGTCTTAAATTATTTGATAGTTGAGAATGTCCTTTGCAGTTAATGAGTTGGAGTTTTCAAAGCTGGCCGTAGCTTTCAAGGCCAGGCTGAAAAAAATTAACGGAAAGAGGAAGTTTCTCTGATTTTCCTGTCAAAAGTGAAATCCCTAAATTGGGACCAACACAAGCATAGATAGCTTTGTTTGTGTTGCTGATATGTAGCACAGAGATCTGCAAAACGTGTACAACTGAAACAAATTACTTTTGTACTCTGAGCAATTTAGCTCCCAAATTTGTAAAAGTTCATGCATACGGTTAGTATTACTAATAATATCAGTAAACTAAATTATAAGCATGAAACCACTGGCAGGATTACAGTGCAATCCTAAACAATGTTAGACCCTTCTAAAATCATTGAAGTTAATGGGCATAGTAGGAAGTCACTCTGCTTAGGATTTTTACCTTTTGAACATCTGTTGATATTTTTTCTAGACACATCGTAGTAAAAGGATAATACTTCCAAGGCGAAATTCCATAGCACGCTGCTTGGTGATTAAAAGAATACATTCTAAACAGAAATGAACCTAAATGGATTTACAGAATTAATGAGGTCATTAGGAATACACCAGCACGTGCAAGAATCGAGTTGGGTCCAAAGTAGAGGACAAGACATTGAACGTTCTAAGGGGATGAAAGTTAAAACACCTTTTTTTGGACGTTAGATTTCATGCGCTTAACACTCTTCTGTTGTAATCAGTGCTCTTCACTTTGCTGGATTGTGCCTTGGAAAAGTTATTGCAGCAGCATCTGTAACGTCAGATGCTTTTAATTCTGATTCTTCTAGCACTGGATCAGTCTGGAAATATAGACTGAAATTATTTGTAATGGTTCTCACTGGTTGGATTTAAGTGCTGTTTAATAAGTTAGCTAATAAATACTAGTGTAAATAAAAAGTTATCCGTAGTTGCCTGGCGTCTATTCAAGAATAGCATACCTCTGATTACCAAGGGCTGATGATGAGTGTCCTCTTTGCGCTCTGCTTGTGAACTTTTCAAGAATACTCTTGCCTCGGTGGGGACAGTGTGATAGACTTACCAGTAGCTGCCTATGTGAAGTTAGAGCCAAGCTACAAGTGACGCCTGACACAGGTTGGACACTTGTCAGCTTCCCTCAAGTTTTGATGGGAAATGTAGGCGTCCTGGTCTTGCAGCTGTAACGGAGAGCCAAGCTGTAAAACCAGGACGCCTACATTTCCCATCAAAACTTGAGGTACGCTGACAAGTGTCCAACCTGTGTAAGGCGTCACTTGTAGCTTGGCTCTTACTCTTGTCTAAGCCTGTTGATTCCAGGGGGTTTAGATCTGTGTAATTCTGTATAGAACTGCTCTGTAAATACACTTCTGGTTTGATTGAGTAAGGGCAGGTCTTTGGCATTTTTCTTACCTTTATGCTAAAGGCAGCATGCAGATCCATAAAATATTACAAATAGAATTAAAAAGCAACAAACAAATCAAACAGTAAAAAAAAAAAGTCAAAGGAGCAAATCTCAGCCAGGGATAGATATTATTAAAAGCAGAAACAAACAGGACAGGGTTTGCTGAGTACCCAAAGGAGCAATCCTAAACTCATCTGTTCAGAAATAAATTCCATGGTATTCAGTGGGGACTTGCTCTCTCACAAACAGATCCTTAAGATTGCTCGTATTCTAGGGCTGGCGAATATTTATTGCCTTAACAAAGTGCTTTGTCCGTAGACGTTTCAGTGGCTTTGATTCAATGTTGACTAGTTTCAAATTGTTACTGACGGCTAATTCTACAATTCAGTATTTTGAATAACCTGTAAAACCCATCCTGGGAAACACCTTGCTTGTTATACTGGACTTCTTGGTAAATTGAAGGGTTTTTGTTTTTTTAAAAAAATCCCTTTTAAGTATAGCTCATACTGGGCATCAATAATGCAGTGGCGTGCCTTCTGTGGGCTCCGTCTGCCGTCTTTATTGCAGGCCTCTTCAGCAGCTGCGACTCCTGTTGACCTTTTCAGGTCCATTGTGACTGTGATATCTTGTTAGTGATGCTTTTCACTCTTGGTAGCCTTTTCACTTTTGTGAGAAGCAGCCTCAGCATCTGTAATAATGTTTTAGAAGGTGGTTCCTCCGTGGCCAGTTTGTGTAGTAAAAGTTCACAAATTAGCCTGATTTTTCTCGGCAGCTAATCAGGTTGTAAGGCTTTGAAAGTGGATGGCTACAGATCAAAGGCACGTCACAGTGGAAACAAGTGATCCTCGTCCGTATTTGCAGGGCCAGAGAAAGTGGTGCCAGCATCCATGACTGAAGTTATTACCATTTTTCATTTGACAACCGACTTGGATTTCATGCAGAACTTTAGCAGCGGGTAATTGTGGTTAGCGTGTAATTGCTACTTCCACTTTGTTTAAAAACTTCCAGAGATAATATACCCGTTGTTTTGATTCGTTGGGCTTGTCCCGGCTTGCATGATGTTTGTGGTCATCTTCAATTGGATTGATCTGATAAGGGACAGCAACACCTTATCTCATGTCAGAAGATAACTAACAGATTTCAGGCAGTACTAAGTAGGGCAGTAAAGCACAGGGAGAGATGGCTTGTAAGCGTTGTCTCCTCAGTGCAATAATTCTACAGACTTCAGTCGATGAACCTTGAGAAGAGTGTCTTGAGTGCATACCACCATCCAAAGAAAGCTAGGTATGTTGAAGTCCAAAGAGTTTATAAGCATGGCTGGATAATCAGATTTGTGTGCTAAAGACTTACTGATTCCAGTGTGCCTAACTTCTTTTGGATGGTGCTCACAGACTCAATTTGTTGACATGAAGATGAAACAACCAGGCAAAATAAAGTCAAGTCTGCTTCAAATATGACATGGAAAGTCTTCCCCCCCAAGAGGTCATTTGCAACCTATTTTCATCCATAACAACTGCAAGAATTATTTGCTGTGTGTATGTGTGCTGGGGAAAAAGGCCTCATTATAATTTCATAGTGGAAATAGGTTTTTCAGTGCAATCCTAAACAGAGTTACGCCCCTCTAAATCCATTGAAGTCAGAAGGGTTTAACTCTGCTTAGGATTGTACTGTATGTGAAATACTCACATGTGTGCAAGTATTACACATCAGTCTTCTTGATTAGAAAAATCATAAGATCATCTACCAAGTGTATCAACGCCTTTCTAATATCCTCACAATAATCATGTGATTGTATCAGTAAAATCACGTATTGAGCATTGTGCGTGTTTAAACACTTACGGGGCAAATCTTGGGCCATTGGGTGGTTACCGCAGCTGCTTATTACGCCACTCTACACGTTAGCAGTCAAGTGAATATTGCTAGAAAATGTTAAACTTCAGCATAAACTTAATTTTAACCCAATTAGTGAGTTGTAAAGGTGGTGGTGGGGGGAATGGAATGATTTTTAGGTTTTGGCAACAGCATCAAACACATGAGATAATGCTGAAACCAAATAGGCTTAATAAAATGAATGAGGCTTTCATTGGCTATTAGATCTGAAGCTTTGTTAAGCTGAAACTTGCCCAGTACTAAGAAGGTAGAGAAGTACTTAAAATGTTTCATTACAAAAAGAGCTATGTATGCCTAGAATTATTGCGGTGATTAAAATGTAGACAATTTATAAGGAAAATGTTTAGAAAAACATGTAGAGGTGAAGTTAAAGTAACTTTTAAAGGATAATTACAAAGGTATTTGAGGTATTGTTTTATTGCCGTGTTTTGCTCGGTGGCCCTTGATTTCAAGGACTGTGAATAATCATTAGGTAAGAGAGACCGGGCAGCTGTGGACCGAAATTAGAGGTAATCGATACACAAAAGTTTTGGGAAATGTTACTGGGAGTGATAAAATGAAATGTTAAACATAATATTGCCATCTGATCTTCTTTTATGCCTTTTGAATTATGCATAGAACATACAAAGATTGGTCCATCTTATTTTAAATCCTTTCGTGAGCATGATTCTCACTCTGGATAGCTGAAAGAAGGAACCATTAGGAGACATCTCAAAATCACCTGTAAAAAACCTCAGGATTTGATCCGTTCGTTCAAGGAGCCTTGCTGTGGTGGAAAACACTGCCTGCATTGCAAGAAGTCTCCATTATTAACATAACAGAGTCCTAGACTCCAGCCCCATATTTCTAAGAAAAAACATGGAGTTTCAGATCCCAAAAACTGAAAGTGGAGCAAAGCTCTGACCGTTATGGCATCCCCGTAAAATTAATTGCATTTTCTTTCCTTGCTTCATAAGAAAGAGATCCACACATATCACTTACCAAAATCTTGTGAGAAATTAAACACTTTCCTAATGTAAAATAGGTGCTTAAAAAAAGAACTGGTCTAAAAACTCCCTCTGTTGCCATGAAAGCAAGTGCAGCTGAATTGCAGGGTTATAGTTCATCACGCTGAATGAAGATGATCGCAAGTTACCACGAGCCGTGGCATAATCTGCTATAATGATACATTCGTAATAAAAGCTACTCAAAGAACAGTGGATGATAGGGAAGGCCCTACGATCATTGCTCTGTTTGAAGAAGTCTTTTGGATATGTTATGAAGGGGGGGCTTTAGGAATGAGTGGGCTGGTAGGCTACTATAAATATGTGTGGGCTGATAATTTTTAAAAATTTTACCTCTCCTTTCTCCAACCCAAATTGGCTTACGTATTCTTCTCCATTTTTCCTCACAACAGCCCTGTGAGGTAGGCTAGGCTGAGAGTATGCGACTGGCCCAAGGTCGCCCAGCAAGCTTCCATGGCAGACCAGGGAATTGAATTGGGTTGCCCAGATCCTAGTCTGTCACTCAAACCATACTGGCTTGGGCATCAGGTAACGTTTTGCGCACTTACATGCCAGGCTGCCAGATAGGCCAGGGCAGATTGCATTAGCCCACCCAACTAGGGTTGCCAGGTCCCCTTACCCTCCCAGCAAGAGGGGAGGGACCTGCACTTACCTTTGGTGACACCTGGGGCGGTGCAATGGCATCACTTCCAGGAAGTGACATCATCACACATGGGCAGGAGCACTCCTGCTCTTCTCAGCAGGTCTGATTTGGATCCCAGATGGACTGGCTGTGAAGCATGGGAGGGACCGGGAGTGCTCTAGTGTTTTGCAGCAGGCCAATTTTGGCCTCTGTGGGGCTCAACTAGGCCCTCAGAGAAGCCTGGGAATGCTTCTAGGGTGGCGCAATGAAATCACTCCTGGGAGTGACATTGTTGCTCCGCCCCGGGAGCGTGCCTGGGAGGCCTATTCCCGCAGCTTCCCCCCTCCCACCAGCCAGGTGAGTAGTGGCAGGAGCGGAGGGTGGGAGCAGGCGACCCCCCACTGAGGGGCCTGGGATCCCTACACAACGCTTTTTGTGCTGTAGTGCTGGGAAGACCTGATGTTGTATGACTCATGTTCCTCCAAATGCGTGTGTGATCATGAGACTCTTTTGTGTTGGAGGTTGAGTCCTTTTCTGAGAGTGCCTCTCCTTGTTTTCCAGATTCTTTTACCAGTTTGAGTAGCTAGGAATATTTTGGAGTCCTTGACCTCAGTGACCTATTTAAACAGACTAGCCTGCCTTAGACAGAGTGAGACCATTGTCCTTTGAAGCGCAGTATTGCCTATTCTGACCGGCAGTGGCTTTCTGTCATTTCAAGTGAGTGCCTTCCGTGTTACCTACTGTCTGATCTTTCACCTGGAGATGGCAGAGGTTGACCCTGGGGCCTTCTGTGTGCAAAACCAGTGTTCTGCCACTGGGCCAAAGCCGCCTTCTCCAGCCTTGATTCTCTTGCTAACTGCGTGCTCCTTTGCTTCCTTTTTATGGTAAATTCTTCTCCTTCTATGCAGACATCCACGTCTTGATTCCCAACCCCCTTGCCAGCCACCTATTTCTCTGTCTGAAGCTCTCGGGTCCTTAGTCTGTCTCTAGTTGTATACCGTTCTTAGGGTTGCCAGCTCCATGTTGGGAAATTCCTGGAGATCTGGGGGGTGAAACCTGGAGAAACCTGGAGAAAGTGGGGTTTGGGGAGGGAAAGGACCTTGGCATGGCATAATTCCATAGAGTCCACCCCAAAAGTAGTCATTTTCTCCAGGTGAACTTATCTTTGTGGCCTGGAGACTAGTTGTAATTCCAGGAGATCTCCAGCCACCACCTGGAGGCTGGTAACCCTAACCATTCTTCATATGCACTGGTTAATAGAACACATATGTTACAACTTTAAGAACAAAGGTTGAAGGATTTTATGTAGTGTGCGTGGGAAGGGCCCTTCCTGATATAGGGAGAACTGGAAGGAATGGGCTTCAGGGACCGTTGATCTATCTTACTGTGATGAGGCTCCTTAAATCTTCCCGTCACCACCGTCTCCAGGAACTGGTTATCACAGACGTGTCTAATATAACCAGATGTCATAAATGAGCGTGTATTCTGTGCCTGGGAAGAAGTGCAAGTTTACTTAAGTGGCCACGCTTCCATTACAGGTGTCGGCTCAGGTCCCATGCAGGTGTTGCTAAAATCTCTCTTGGTCAGAGTTATGCAGCGTAACCAGTTCTTCTGTGACTGATCTTTCTGCCTCATTTTGCAGCAACTTGTTTCTGTATTTCACTGTTACCGAGTTGCTCAGGAAAAAACGGTCTAGCTTCGGGTGTCAACAAAAAGAGGATTAAGGCATGAACTGTTCAGTAGCCTCATCCCCGCCGCTAGGGAAATAAATTCCATAAGTGAGGAAAACTGTTGCCATGATATCCCCGCAGGCCATCCAATTATCAGATTATCCAGCACTTTCGAATGCATGATATAATTTACTCTGTTCATGCATAACCTGTTCGGATATGATAGTTGGATAAATTATGTACTCTCCATGTGTAGCAAAATTTTCGGAAACAAATACAAAATTTGAGGATGTGATGGATTTCTTTGGCTGTACAAGTATTAATCTAAGAATAATCTGAGACTTCAAAAGTTGAGAAAGTGGTGGGCTCTCCTTCTTTGGAGGTTTTAAGCAGAGGCTAGATGGCCGTTGGACAGCAGTGCTAATTCTGTGAGCCTAGGTAGATCAGGAGAGGGAGGGCAGGAAGGGTAACATCAGTGCTTAGTACCCTTTCCTAGCAGTAAGCCTAGGATTCTCAATAGACCATCTTTTGCCATCTTCTGGGCATGGAGCAGGGGTCACTGCGGTGTGTGTGGAGGTGTGAGGAGGGGGGGAGGTAGTTGTGAATTCCCTGCATTGTGCAGGGGGTTGGACTAGATGGCCCTGGAGATGGCTATGGCCCTAGGATGGCTATGTGGGTGACCTTGGTCCAGTCACTTTCTCTCAGCTTGACCTACTTCACAGGGCTGTTGTGAGGGCAAAATGTTTTCCACCCTGAGCTTAGTGGAGGAAAAGCGGGACAAAAACAGGACAGATAACAATTGTGACTTTCCCCAACATAATCATCAGGCTCTTGACTTTTTTAATGTCGGCTGTTATTAAAGATGAGCAACTTGAGATCTTCAAGAACCTTGGCTTTTATTCCCCCCCCCCCATCAGAAATAAGTTGCAGACATTAAGGATATGGTAGTCATTGCCCCACACAGGTTGCTTTCCCCTGGCTGATGATGCTTTCATTGTTGCACGGTATTTGTTGGGAGTATGGTATTGCAAGAAGCTGGACTAGAGGGTTTTTTTCAGTTTTATTAGGAAAACCGATTAATGCATGTCTTCCACTTTGCTAAGAGGACAATCCTTTATTAGACTAAACAGGTAAAAGCAGATAATGGTTTCAGACCTATAGATTAACAGTAGTAGTTTGATGGATAGCAATAACGCCGCTCCTTGTGCAAATAACTTTGTGCAGAACGGAGCTGATCTGCACTGTTTGCATTTGACAAGATTTCTTATCTTTCAATAATTTGTAGATAATTATAATGAGTGCTGATAAATGTCCCAAACTTCCTACAGTTTTAAAGAGAGGCCTCTTTTTTGTGCTGTATTGTACTATTGTATAACCGAATGTTCTGTGTTTTCTGTTTCTGTCTCCGGCTTACTTGGTTCTCATAGAAGTTTATATCACCCCTTCCAATAGCAAACCTGTGCCTTACCAGTGAATAAGAGCCACCATAGAGGACAGGATTTTCTTCACTCCCTATTTGTTGTTAAATTTAAAAAGAAAAGAAAAACCCCCACAAAAAATCCCCTAACCCAGTGTTGCCAATGTCCAGGTGAGGCCTGGAGATCTCCTAGTATTACAACTGATCACCAGATCAGTTCCCCTGAAGAAAATGGTTGTATTGGAGGGTGGACTCTGTGACACTATAGCCACAGAGGCTCTTTCCAAACCTCATCGTTCCCCAGCTCCACCCCCAAAATCTCCAGGACTTTCTTTAACCTGGAGTTGGCAGCCCTGCCTTATCCTGTTGAGGGCTCAGCATGGAATGTTGAGGGCAGGTAAACATGATCAGATGGGAGGGGAAAAAGAACATCAGGGGAGAAAATTGGCTGAATCGATCCCATAGCAGCTAAGACTATACTGGAAGCTGAAAACTAAATTTAAGGGGATGTGCATCAGGAGATACACGTTCCCCAAGCCTTAATTCTCCCCTCAAGTCCCAAGTGCTGGACTTGATCGAGGTAGGAGGAACCGTGCTTCTCTAGTTAAAGGCCTCCCCAGGGTGACAGAAGTTTATAATATACTTAGGTTGCCAACCTTTAATTAATTTATTTTGCAGATTTATATCTTCTCTTTTCAGATGCTAGCTCAAGGCACCTGGCTAACAGGGGGGGAAATAGGAATGAAACAAACAAAAAAAGTTAAACCAACAGCTCAGTAAAACAACTAAAAACAAATAAATAAAAACCAATTTTTCCTCAGTAAAACTGTCCCCTAGCCCAAGGTTGCCAACATTCAGGTGAGGACTGGAGTTCTCCCAGAATTACGACTGATCTCCAGACGATAGAGATCACTTCTCCTGGAGAAAATGGCCGCTTTAGAGGGTGAACTCTATGGCATCCATCCCTTAGGAGCTGCCTCTCCTCTCTAAACTCTACCCCCCTTAGGCTTCCCCCCACATCAACCTAAAATGTAAAATTATTTACATTTATTATGGATGTGCACAAAATATAGGTTAAAAACAAGTTTAAAACATAGGGCCTAAATGACAGGTGACAGAAACCAATATAGAAATGCTCCCGATGCTTTATGTCTTGAAATTTCAACTGCAGATTGATGAAACGCACGCGAATACATTGGAAACCACGCCTCAGAATACAATATCAAATGAAGATCATTGTGTGAGTGCAGTCCTTGGTCGGCAGCAACATTTGTATTATACCACTCAATACAAGAGATGGTTTCTGAATGTGTGGGTGTGTTTGACCCCTGAGGAAGGCCTTATGGCCAAAACACGTCTGGTCTGTCTTTGTGTTGGTCTTTGAACTGTATCGTCACCTGTGTATGGAGAATGTTTTAGCAATTTTTAACATATGCCTGCCGTTCAGGCCTTACGTTTTTAACTTGTTTTTAACCTATATCTTGTGCACATCCATAATAAATAACTTCTTGGGATATATTTTAAATTTTAGAATGTAGTTTGACTCCTCTATTTCCCCCCTGCTTGTTTGGATTGAGTTTGTGGGGGCTCTCCCCCCCAGCCCCTTTTCTTCTTTGTTGTTCACCCTCAAATCTCCAGGAATTTCCCAACCTACTTTAAGTATACTGCAGTGAGAGATCACAGTTGGGGAATGTGTCTCCCTCCAGCCTCCCCCCCTCTCCAAACTCCCCTGTGCAGCATGAGAGGAGAGGCAAAAATATCCCTTTCCTGAACCGTTTTTTAGGGGCAATCGCACAGACTACTGCCCTACTAGACTACAGAAGTTCAGGGCTAGGTAGAAAGAAAGTTCCCTAGTTCAGCAGTCCTGTGCTCTTGAATTTTAGAGAGAGCTCTCCCAATATATCTCCCCTCTCCCCCAACCCAGTGATTCCTCACAGCCAGTGATGGGGGCTTTCTGGGAAAAACAGAAAATTTCCCAATTCACATTTAAATAAATAGTTTAAATATTCAAATAATGTTAGCAAAATTTAAATGAAGGCAAATCTATCATGCAAAATTTAAAAGAAGGCACATATTCCATGCACAAACCTGGAGCTGGTCCATGCTTCATATCTCTCTTACCAAGATTGATTTGGAGCACAATAGCCCTGACAGCTATAGATAAATAGACGATACTTACATATGTGGGGTGGAAACCTTTCTACATTGCTGCGCACAGCCCCCCACCATCTCCTTGTCCCATAGAACTGACGAACTATGCTCATGTTATCAGTGTAACGCCCCACCTTTTTGTTTCTTGGTCACAATGCAGCCCAGACCTCAGAACGTTTTCTTGGATGGACGTCTCGCTGCATTCCATGCGGCTTCCTTCCAAATAGAGAAAACTAGTGATGCCAACAAACAGTCCCTGGACTGGATTTTTAACTTTACATTTCAACCTGTGCAGTGCTGTTTGGATCACAGAACTGAATTTTTTCTTCCATGTTCTTTGTGGAAGGAAACATACGGGTTGGCTCATCCCAGCTTTTCTACTCAGCGTCCCCCTAATTGCCGCCTCGACTGCAGCTCCCATCCCAGATGACTTTTCTCTATCTGCTGAGGTCCCATGACCCCAGCATCACTTTTTTGTTGGACGAAAGTGAAAAGGCCAGCTGGATCCAGCCACCTGTCCTTTTTTTTTTTTGCTTCTTGGGATTTTTAATCAGCTCAACACTTTTTGGGAAAGAAAACTTCTTTCTGGTTAAACTCTCAATTTTTAAAAAAATATCTTTTCTTATTTCTCCTAAAAAATAGTAGAGTAGCATTTGATCAGCGTTGCAAAAAAGATAGTGATGTTTTAAGGATGCTCTGAGAGGAGCTGGCCAACTTCGGATTCTAGGAAAAGAGAACAAAGTGTTGGCTCTTTCAACACTTAACACTGTAAAGCTACGGCCCTCTGCTAGTTTTGTCGCTTATAAAAGGCAAGCACCGAACGGCAGTGATGTGAAAAGTGAAAGGCCTGATAGATCTCTCATTGCTGGCACGTAAACAGATAATCCTTATCACGTACAAAGCGAGTGATGTAGAGCCAAACGCTTTTCAGCGCTGCTAGGGAAGGCATGATAGATTGCTCCGGGTCAGATAGTTGTTTGAGCAGCAATTTGACTCGGGTTGTCCAAAATATTTCAGAAGCAGGACTAAAGGGAACCCATCAAGGTCTACAATAATGTCACGAAAATTTGCCACTTAGATGGTTGTTGTCTACTTGCACTGGCAGATGGGTACTAACAGTGCAATCCTAAGCGGAGTTACTCCACTCAAAGCCCATTGATTTCAATGGGCTTAGACTGCAGTAACTCTGTTTAGGATAGGAGAGAATCCAGTAGCACCTTTAAGACTAACCAGCTTTATTGTAGCATAAGCTTTCGAGAACCACAGTTCTCTTCGTCAGATGTATTTGATGAAGAGAGCTGTGGTTCTCAAAAGCTTATGGTACAATAAAGTTGGTTAGTCTTAAAGGTGCTACTGGACTCTCTGCTGTTCTGCAACTTCAGATTAACGTGGCTAACTCCTCTGGATCTGTTTAGGATTGCACTGTAAATTGAGTAAGAGAGAGTAGATGGAAAGCTATGTGATATAAATATATAATAATTCTAGGACACATTAGCTGGAGCAAGGGCAGACACCTCTGCTTCTTGCTACAGCAGAGGAACTATTGTTCAGTGACAGAGCACATGTTTTGTATGGTGACCCTCTTCAACCTATCTTGTATGGTGACCCTCTTCAACCTATCTTGTATGGTGACCCTCTTCAACCTATCTTAGGTTTCTCTCATTAAAAGGGCTGGGATGGGGAAAGCCCTACGGCCCTGGAGAGCAGCTGCCACTCAGAGCAGACCACTTAGAAAGTCCATGAGTGTCTTATGGTGGATGTAGCATGATGTTTCATGCTATTGCGTCAGATTGCCTCTCTCTTCAATTCAGCCATTGCCTTTTTGAAGCAAGGCTACTATCCTGTGCTAGTTTCTCATCTAGTAGGTGCCAACATGGGTTTGTGCTCCTACTTTAGCCTTACCTAGAGTACTAGCTAACAGTTTTTGTGGCTTCGCTCCCATTGTTTCGAATGGGCTTCAGGCAGGTCTGAAAATGTTCCAGGCAAGTTCATTTCATTTGTGGTTTAACTCTGCTCTCATTGATTCACATTGGCGAGTACTAGCATAAGTCATTCTGTGCTGCGTTACTTATATGTTTGGATTTTTATTGGATTCATTTAACATACAAACTGGTTATACCTGAATTTGCTTGCAATCTTTTCAACAGCCTTCTGTTGTGTTGCTGCAAAAGGACTCCTGCCATTTATCTCTGATTTTATGTTGCAGGGTTTCAAAACCCACAGTTTAAATGAAATCCCCGGCATTATAGACAGGTTTGTGTGGTTTCCCCATTTCTACTGCAGTTGCTGGTTCTTCTTTAGTATTCCTGCCCCAGTCCACCAGCAGTGGCCACCCTGCCTCTCCGCCACCGAGGCTTTTCAGTTCTATAATTCAGCAGCTGAATATTGTTATATTGTTCTCTGTTGTTTCAGTTTCTCTGAATTCCTAACCTTAATTTTTAAACAGTTGTCTAGCCATTTTCATTGCAGACATATAAGAGGAAAGGCATATCTCTGCAAGGAAAGATGCTAGAGACACTTTTTTCTATAAAAACTGGGAATTCAGAGAACTTGATACATATGTAGCTATAATGTTATAAGAATATTCAGTAGCTGGTTTAAAAAAACAAGTCCCCAGTACCTGGGGGAGGGGAGTGTGTCTGTCTTGAGGACAGTGTCAGGGGACATGGTACCATGTGGGTGGGGCTGGGAAAATCCAAACTTTTCTATCCCCATGGCAGCCGTCCAGGCTTTGTTGTGATCTTTTCCAGAATTTCACAGCAAACAGGTTTGGGAAAAATACGAGAAAAATCAGGGGAAACTTGGGAGGTGCACAAATGCACCAAGATACTTCGGGGAAGCAGGAAAAAAAGAGACATCCCAACATCATCTAACCCTGAGGCTGATAACGCGTGTGGAAAATGTCTGCGATAAGTGAAGAAATAGATTTCCCAGCAAACTGCCTTACGCATCTTGAATTGCTGTTGGTTATTCTGCACTGTCTGTCTAAGCTAAATCTTACAGTAGGAACTCAGTACCACATTTCAGGGTGGTCATCCAGAGACGAGTCTATTCCTTGTTAGAATTAGTTTTCTTCCTGATGTAATATATTGCAAGTAGTTTTGTAGCAAGAAAATAGATATGCTCTTGTTACGCCTTATTCAGTCTTTTTTGGCTCTGTTACAGAGTCGTGGTATCAAGTCTACCAAACTGCTTAAAAAACAAGAAAGGAACAACTTTTCACCCACTGCCAATCCTTCTCATCAGAGTGATTGGCCTTCTGGTTAATTTGCTTTCTTGTCACTGCTTGTTTCTTGGAATACATCTTTTCCAACAATTCTCCTGTTGGTACCTGGCGCTGATGCATTTAGCAAGCATGCCTCAGATCTTTTGTCAGTGCTGACTAAAGTGGAGCTGTCCTGCAAAAAACATGACTAACACATAGGCACACAAGCATTATAAGGCCAGGGCTTAAATACATGGCGCAACACATTCCGAAAGTGAACATTTAGCACTAGCGCGTCTTAAGCTTTTAGAAAACCTGTTTGCTACAAATGGAGCATAGCTCAGAAATTGTTGTCTCTCTTAAGCGATTGACAACATACTTTAATTGTGTGTGGTGACCCTGCCATTTGGCAGATAACTTGTTTGCTTTCTTAAGCCCTCTTTTACATGGGAATAGAAGCTTATACCTTTTTGTTCATTTATTTCATGGTTTGATGATGAAAAATCTTACTCCTATGGAGTGCAGTTCTGATTTCTAACATCATTGTTCATATATATGATAAATATATATATTTTTACAAATAAGACAAATGGCCTTATAATAAATGAAGAAATGTTGTTTAGGGTTGCCAGCTCCAGGTTAGGAAATTCCTGGAGATTTGGGGGGTGCAGCTTGGAGTGGATGGAGTTGGGAGGTGAGGGGCCTCAGCAGGGTGTAACGCCATAGAGTCCACCTTCCAAAACAGCCATTTTTTTCCAGGGGAACTGATCTCTGTTGGCTGGAGATCAGTTGTAATTCCGGGAGATCTCCAGCCACCACCTGGAGACTGCAAACAATAAGTCCACGAATACACAAATGTACTAACAAATGCAGGAGGGTCCTGTCATAATTATATGAATGTTTATATAAGATTGTGTTGAAGTGGTTTGTTGTTAGGTGGTCTTGATTTTTCTTGTTTGTTACCACCTGGAGACTGGCAACCCTAATGCTGTTGCTTTGTTACTTAAATCAGTCCACTAAGTGTGTATAGAAGGGATAAGCCTCAGTGTCATTAATGCTTTTGGAAGTCTGAGAATTTATTAATGATAGTGCTTCAAGTTGAATAACCGTAATCTGTAATTGGGGAGTGAAATACAGAAGCGACAACATTTTCATTGCAATTCTAAGAACACTTCCTTGGAAGAAAGTCCCATTGAATAATCCCAGGTAGGATTCTTAAGTAGATTTGCTAGAGTTAACACTGCTTATCAGATAAAATGGGAGAGCTTATTTTTATTATGTCTTTAAAAATTGACATCCTACTTTTCTCCCAGATCGGGATCCAAAGTGGCTTTTCACGTTTTTCTTCCCTCCTCTGCTTTATCCTCTCAGGAACAACCTTGTGAGGTAGGTTGTTCTTGTGAGGATGAAGTGGAGGAGGGAAGAATAATATGGGCTGAGAACTTGAGGTGGGCGCAGAGTTACCTGGTGGGATTCTGTGGTAGAGCAAGTTCCAGTCTTCTAACCAGACAGGTTTATGTAGAAACATTTAATCAGAATATCATTCGGGCATCTAGCTGTAAAATTATCTTCTGCACTTGATTTCATTGTCCTGTTTCAGCTCCTGGGATTCTCTTGAACATGTTCAATTGTGTCCCGTTGCTACAAAACCATTTTAGTGCAAGATTGACCTCTGCACATGTCAATCTTCATGCTGGCACTAACTTGAAGAGTTTAGTCACTGTTATGAGTCATCCCCAAAAGTCCAAAGTGGCTCCAAGTTCTCAGCGTGTGCATTTTTTTATATAAAAAAGCATAGCCTTGAACATTATACAGAAATACTGCTTGCATACACTTGTGGTATTGAACGTTCAGACCATTAAGTTGTAAACCAAGATTCTTCTGGGGGCCTGAGTCAGACGGCCTTTCTAGTGTAAGGCATGGTATCTGAACTTACATCGTGAACCAGTGATTCTTCTTACCTGGTTATTTTGATTTCCAGAATGATTTTGATTTCACAATGCCACGTGTCTTTCTGTGTGGCTGTGGTGCCTGCACCAGCTGATGTGTGTATTCCATTGTTTTCAGTGTGATTTATGCTTGGGAGCTTACCAGAGGCATGAACGGTGCTTCTAAATCTAGGAAAGGCTCAGGGCTGGGTGGGACCAGTGACAAGGACTGACTGGAAGTCCATTGGAAGCCAAAAGCAAGTGAGCTCCAGCAGTGCCAGAGCTTTGGTTGTGTTGCTCTTGGCCTCCAGGGTTTAGCTGCAGCAGAGACAAAGGACGTTAGGCTCACCCATCACCTTCGCATGTGTTGCCTTTGGCCAGCTGCAGAGCTTGGGCTCAGTCAGTGGCAGCACAGGAAGAGAAGGCAGGTGGACCCGTTCTTGTCATCCTCCGGCAGATCTGAATGGAGAGATCTCTGCATAGGGGCAGCTCTGTTCTGACCCAGCGGGTGGCAGCCCAGGAGGAGGCAATGGGGGAGCCTAACTGCACCTTTTGCCGCAGCTGCTGGCCTAGTCTAAGTCATGGAACCTTTGCAGAGGAGCTGGTTGGAATGGCTTGTCGCTGGACTATTTTAGTGGCTTAGTTCAGACCCCACAAATGCCTTTCGGTAAATAATAATTTGGAAGCTCTTTGTGTACAGCCCCTTATTCTTTCCTGTGACCTACACTGTTCCCCTTCCTTAGGGAGTAAGAGAGAGAGGAAAGGAAGGAATGAACAAGAACTGTAGCCTAAAAGAAGGCATCTGAGAGCCGGAAAAGCACCTGGGGGGATTCTTAAAAGGGAGCAAAGAAGTGTTACTGGAAGACTAAAAAGTAGAGCCTAAATTGACCATTCTGGAGAAACCCTGAGAAGGAAGAGACAGAAAGGTTGTTGAACTTGTGCGATGCCTTCTGCTTACTTGACAGCCACAGGAGCCTAAAGACTTATCTTTTGAATCCCGTTATTATCTTCCTCCTCCTCCCTTGACAGCTGAAGATATATTCTTTTATGTACCCCATTTAACAACCTGCTTTTGTTAGCCTCTGTCACTGAGAGTGGGACCACAAGTGACTCCTGACACAGGTTGGACACTTGCCAGCTTCCCTCAAGTTTTGATGGGAAATGTAGGCAGCTTGGCGGAATGTTGGACAAGTGACAGTTGGAAAGTCCATTGGACAGCAGTCGGAGAGCCAAGCTGCAAGACCAGGATGCCTACATTTCCCATCAAAACTTGAGGGAAGCTGACAAGTGTCCAACCTGTGTCAGGCGTCACTTGTGGTCCCGCTCTTAGACTGCTGGATCCCGACAGGGTTAGAACAGAAGTTGCCAACCCTGGAGGGCTTTCAGCATGCAGTTCTGCTCCTTCTTCCAAAGGCTCACTGTTGATCTATACCTATTTTACAGCTGAATCACATGACTATAAACATGGATGGTTAAAAAAATGGGAGCAGGAAGAGCAGAGGCCTTTGATACTCGGCTCAGGGTAGTTATTCAGTTGGATTTTCTTTAGTATGACGCAGTCACATGAGGTTAAGTATAATTGCCTTAAATGTATGCTCACCTCTTAGTCTGGGTTGTTTGGACTGAATATTGATTCACAGTTGACTCCCAAGAGTTTGTGCCTGGCTGCTAGATCAGCGATGCAAGAACCCTTCTGCGAGACGCGATAAAATAGTCCAAATTCTTTTGCTGTGGTTTCGCTGTTGTCTTTTTGTTTGCTACGGTAATTCTTTTGACAGAGATAGTGTCACCTGCCTCGAATGTGGTGTGAATGACTCTCTTGTTCTTGGTGTCCTGTCTACATTGGCAGATTGAAGCTGTCAAAAGATCCAAGTCAAGGCTGGGGACGGGGGCGGGGGGGGGGGAGTGTAGGGCAGGGAATTAAATGACAGGTTTCTGACTGTATTTGATTTTTTAAAATCTTGCCCTGGGCTTAATTATTATTGCATCCATAGCCAGAATGAACATTGCAATGGATGTCGGTAAACAAGTTTCCTTACAAGATAGCATAACTTACGTAGATGAAGCTGTAATCTATTTTGCCATGCTACTGGTGCAGAATAGTTACGTTGCTTCTCTTAGTATTTTGGCAAGCTTGTACAAATTGGTGTTTTGACAGTAAACCAGTAAGATATGCTGTCTGAGTTGAGATGGTATAAAACCATGATTTACTTGATAGTTAATTTGGCTTATAGACAACCACTTGAATTCTGATTTGTCTTGAAAAATATTGGTTTCATAGTCTTCTGCCTGTAGCTGAAGAGGGTGGGTCTGAGAAACAAGCCAAGATTAAGCCAAAATGTCTGCATTCATGTGTCACGTAAAATCTTAGATGACACTAACTAGTTTATAAGCCCCTTCAAATCATGGTTTCAGATCTTGGCTTGATGGGCTTCAGCTCAGCAAAGTGATTAGAGTGACCGCATTCAGACAATCACGCTAACTGTAATCAGCTTTATTTAGTCATGGTTTTCTGGGACTTCTGGACTACGCCAGGATAATATTCATTGAAATCTTGGCATGCATCTGATGAAGAGAGCTGTGGCTCTCGAAAGCTTATGCTACAATAAAGTTGGTTTGGATCTATGTCCTATGTCCTCTGGATCTATGTCCTGTGTAACTGTACGGCAACAGTTCTTGAGGATCATAGCTATGTAATGAGTTGTTGGCCCAGATTTTTACTGAAGACATCGCATTGACACCTGAGAAGAATCATGTCTTCCTGAGCGATAAAACTGAATATGCAGTCCAGTGCACAGTTCGATTACACAAAACTCAATGCAGTCCCGTGAATACTTTCCTGGGAATAAGTCCCATTGTGTAGACTTGAGTAAGATTCTGTGTTGTTTGTGTTGGATTGTAGCTTATGGTCTGTAATTATATCTCTAATATGGGACTATTTATTTATTTATTACTTTATTTATATCTCACCTTTCTCCCCAATGGAGACCCAAAAAGGCTCACATCATTTATCCTCCCAACAACCCTTTGAGGTAGGCTAGGCTGAGAGAATGTGACTGGCCCAAGGTCACCCAGCGAACTTCCATGGCAGAGTGGGGATTCGAACCTGGGCCTCCCAGACCCCAGTCCAACATTCTAACCACTAAGCCACGCTGGTTTTTGACCCTTCAGTTAAAATCACTTCCTTAATACAGGGCTGGGCACACAGCATCCCTAGTGGTGTTTCCCATTTAAAAAGCGTTGTGCCACTGGCCATTGTTACATGTAACTTTTCTTAACACCAGCTGATGCAAAGCAGTGGGCAGTTTTAAATGTACACATACTCAATAAAAGCACACAGAGTCCTTCGGCCACACTCTGTAAGTGCAGACAACTTTTGGGAGTGTTGTGTGCATTTCATCGTACGTGGAATTTGGCACAGAGCAGCAATTTAGTGCCTGCCCGCTAGGAATACAGGCCCGTAATAAGGAATGCGTCTTCCTCGCCTTATTTCCTGCCTTAACTGCCACCCTGCGCCACAGTCTGACCCCTGGAGATTATTGCATTACTTGGGAATATAACCTGATAGCTGCTTTGGAAAATGGGCTTCATTAAAGCTGTAGGGTAATTTGATTGGTTTGGGAAGGCGAGATAGTTAATAATTGAAGAACAGGAAGAAAACTATGTTCTCTGTGTCCTCTCCGGCATAGCCTTCGTTTTTAAAACTCTTTATTTTAATCCACACCCTATCATATTTACAGCAACAGCAAAGTTTATTAGCCAGAGGCCATCACATTCTCAAAATCAATTAAAAATTACACGATTGCACATCAGCAAGACACACACCATTTAAAAATAAATATTTAAAAGGTACATATTTCCACAAGTTACCACCTTTAAAAATTTACTTATAAAATTAATCAGTCCTAAAAGCATATTTGGCAACAATATAAACTTAAAATATCCAGGCAATCATTAAAATTGTAGGTTACTAAAATTTACATAATATAAATACCTAAAATTCAAATTACCTTATATTATCAAATGATAACAATACTTGTCTAGGATTCTGCACACTAAGCCAGGATTTCCTCCTATTAATGACCATCCAGCCATATTTTGCCACTTGGAGTGTCATTTCCCTATTCCTGTCTGCTAACATGATTGTAATATAGTTTTTTCTCTCTTTCCCCGGAAGATCATCAATTATAGGTTTGATATATATTTCCCTAATATGATCATATATTTTACACTCAAAGAAAACATGTAATAGGGACTCGACACTCCCATCTCCACATGGGCACAAACATTTTTCATAAGGTGTCTTCTTATATTTGCCTTCCAGGACAGCAGAGGGTAAGACATCATATCTTAATAGGGTAAAAGCTCTTCTATAATCAGGATTCTCCAAGCTATTTATATAGGGCATTGGTACAACCCTATTCATAATACTTCTTTCCAATAAATAGTTCTCAGCTCTGATACCCTGTCATATTTAATTGAGTCTTTTGAGACCAAATAAACTATAGTTTTTGCATCTTTCTTTAGTTATGTTGTTACCATCTTCATAATGCCCCCTTGCCAGGGGAAAACATTCTGATGTGTTCTATTGCGTGTTGTAACTGTGTTTAAGATATTTTAAAAGGAGCACTAGTAATTCCAGATCTATAGCCGGAGTGGACCTGTGATTCCATGGCAGCGCCCAGGCTGGGCATGCATAAGGTTTCAGGCCCAATCCCTAATATCTCTCGTTAAAGGATCCCTGGTGGCATGGTTTGGACTGCTTCAAGAAATTGAATTGCCCTAATCGAGTCCTTTTTGTCCACCTTCTTTGAAGAACGTGTTGCTCCTTAAGTAATAATTAAATCACGGAGGCACAATCGGATGTATTGAGGGAATATTTTGCACAGACCTATGTTGGAAGCGAGCGTGCATCAACAAACAGTGTCTGGGAGATTCCCTGAGACTCCTACAAAACCTGTATCTCTGGAGTCCTTTGGACAAGAAGCAGAAACGTTAGTGCGGTTGCCCAGAGAATAGTTTAGTCTTTGTGGGATGTGCGTGGGGAGGAGGGCGAGGGAGGTTTTCTGTCTCATGGCCAATGTAGGAGGGTTTGGCTGGTCTTATCGTTCGAGAGGGGAAAGGCAATCTTGCACATGTTCAGAGGCACTCTTTTCTTATTACTTTAGACATGTTGAAACCAGGTTCCAAGGTTGTGGTACACGATTCGTAATGGGACAGGAAAGAATGGCTAAACTTAAACACAGCTCTTCAGCTAGAAACACAGGCCATTTTCACGTCTTACCGGCCACGCAAAATCGTGCAAAACTCCCGAATTGCGCCATAAACTGGAGTCATGATGAGAAATCGTTCCAGGAAGATGCCGTCATTCTGGGAGTTTTGCGTGGCCAGTAAGACATGTGAAAATGGCCATAATCTGCACTGCCTATAGCTGGGACATCCTTAAATTCAGATGAAACTCTGAAGAAATGTTGTATGTCAACCTGCACAGCAGAACTAAACAGAACTCTTGTGGTGCTGTAAAGATTAACCACATTTTATTCCACAGTAACCTCTCTGGGATAATTTCTAACCAAGTTGATGATTCAAGCCGATCCTCTCCAGAAACAACAAGTCAGTTCCCTGACACCAGGTCTGTAATTTGCAATGCAAACTCAAGCAAAAGACTCCATACAAATTAACTGTCAGCTCCCTCAGATAACTGTCCACTGCGGCCTTTTGAGCAAAGGAATCTTGCAGGCAAACCCTGGTGGTTGCCTGAACAGGAAAAGAGACTTCTGCTGATTCATGAGTCTGCAGATACCGGAGCACACAAAGCATCAGTGGCCGATGTGGCCGCGTGGTGGTTTTTTGTTGCTTTTTCATCCCATGTTTCCTCCAGGCAACCTACATAGTTCTCCCTTTCTTCGTTTTATCTTTACAACAACCCTATGAGGTGGATTAAACTGAGAGAGAGAGATTGTTCCAAAGTCACCCAGTGGCCATCGTAGTAAAATAGAAATCCGAACCTGGGTCTTCTAGATCCTAGGTTGACACTCTTAGAGCCAAGCTACAAGTGACGCCTGACATGGGTTGGACACTTGTCAGCTTCCCTCAAGTTTTGATGGGAAATGTAGGCATTTTGGTCTTGCAGCTTGGCTCTCCATTTAATCGAAGTTTACAGAGCGGCAGTCTATGGGAGGGAGAACACGTGGTTGGGAAGGGAGTGCAGGCGTCAGACTCTCACCGGGCACCCCCCTTCCCCTCCGCTGGGTGTGTGTATGCGGGGGGGGGGGGTTCTGTAAACTTCAGTTAAATGGAGAGCCAAGCTGTAAGACCAGGACACCTACATTTCCCATCAAAACTTGAGGGAAGCTGACAAGTGTCCAACCTGTGTCAGGCGTCACTTGTAGCTTGGCTCTTACACCACTGTACTCTGTCACTTGGCTTGCCTCTATCATGTTAGGGTTGCCAGCCCCAAGTGGGCTCTGGTGTTCTCCTAGGATTACAACTACAGAGATCAGTTCCATTGGAGAAAATGGCTGCTTTGGAGGGTAGACACTATGGCAATATACATTATTCCCTGCTAAAGTTCCTCCCTTTTTCAAACACTGTCTTCCACAGGCTCTACCTCCCAATCTGCAGGAATTTTCAAACTCGCTGTTTGTAACCCTACTCCCCTCCCCAAACTCCACCCTTCTCAAGCACCACCTCCCAAACCAGGAATTTTCTAAGCTGGAGTTGGCAGTCCTGCCCATGACCTCATTGATGCTTGAGAGATACGAAAGTGGGGAGCCAGCAAGGAGGAGAGGGAGTGTCAGATACGCCTCCAGCATATCTGCCATGGGTTATGGATTTCTGGCTGCAGTGTGTAGTGGACCTCTGAGAACATGCAGAGGGAACCTGTTTTGCTGCCTGGTTGCTAGCTGCTTATCTTGCAGGTGTTTTGGTTATCATTTCCTGGCTGGCCTGAGAACATGGCCTTGAAATTCCAGCAGAGACAGCCCCAACCTCCTAAGAGACTGAGCAGAGCTCATCCTTTCCCTCCTCCCCTCTTCCTTGGCTCAGCACGCCAAAATCCTAACGGACTTTCCCACTGGGGGGCGTGGACTTTGTCCTGTAATTAACCTTGCTTTGCTACCTTGAGTCACTTCAGCCAATGATCCTGTCTGACCATCTTGATACTGGTATTCTTATTTAATAAAGTAACTTTAACTCATACACCTGAGTAATGCAGTGAAGTGCTTGAGGAATTTACCTGGCAAGACCTGACAAGGAGCAGCTGCTGCCACTGTTCTTCCTGTGTCTACGTTCATGTTTATTTCATAAAAATGGAAGGAGGCCCATCAGAGATCTCTTGGCTGGGGCCCACCAAACATAGGAGATGATTCTGGGTCTGGGAAAGTGAAAATGGAACCTCTGCCTTTGTATTCCTCCTGGTGTTTTTGGCCTAGGATTTCTAGAACAGCCACAGATCTCTTACTCTTCAACAGTGGGCTCCCTTCTGATTCTTCTGGAATTCAGTGAGAACTTCCTTTTCAAGGAAAATGAGCAAGACCAGGGCTTTTTTTCTGGGAAAAGAGGTGGTGGAACTCAGTGGGTTGCCCTTGGAGAAAATGGTCACATGGCTGGTGGCCCCGCCCCCTCATCTCCAGACAAAGGGGAGTTGAGATTGCCCTCTGTCTGGAGATCAGGGGGCGGGGCCACCAGCCATGTGACCATTTTCAAGAAGTTCCAGAACTCCGTTCCACCATGTTCCAGATGGAAAAAAGCCCTGAGCAAGACTGAGAACTTATCCGTGTGATGTCCTTCCAGATATGGTGCCCCCAAGTGTTTGGGGGGCTGTTGCCAGCCCTGCCTCCTGAGATCTTGAGGATCTTCTGCCAGTCCGGAGACAATGCTAGCTTCAATAGGCCAGTGTTCTCCATCAGCAGAATGCAGTTCAGAGCTAAACTACAAGAGATAAATGACATGAGGACGCTCACATAAAGGGAGTCGCAATGTTAGCCGGGGAGCTGAGTTTTAAAAGACAGATTGGAAGGCTCTGTCAATTTCCCCTCTCTACGGAACAGCAAAGATAGCTCCTCAGAGGGTTTTTATTTCTTCTTTGTCTCCTAGAAGGGGAGGTGAAACTGACAGAGCCTTCAGAGGGGAAGAGGAAATTAACAAACCCTTTGAGGAGAAATCTTTGCTGGCTCTTTAGAGAGGGGAAATTGACAAAGCCTTCCAATCTGTCTTTTAAAACTCAGCTTCCCGGCTAACATTGCAACTACCTTCACATGAGCATCCTTGTGTAATTTGTCTCCTGTAGTTTAGCTCGCAGTTGTGCTGTTCCATGTTGGGAAGAAAGGAGATTGAGATCCCAGTGGAACGTTGCATGATAGTATAAGGGATAGGTTCTTCCTTACTGGAGGTCTTAAGGCAGAGGCCAGATAACCATCTATCCGGGTTGCTGTAGCTTTAGATTTCCTGCATTGAGCATGGAGTTGGGCTAGATGGCTCTTTGAACTCTACAATTCTAGCAGTGCAGTCCTGAACGTATCTATTCAGAAACAAACCCCACTGTGTTCACTGACAGTTACTGCCTATTATCCAGTTTCATTTTAAAGAGTTTCATTTTAAGACTCTTTATGAGTGCTGTGTGATTTTAGAGGGAGCTGAAAACATTTTCTTTGCGATACAGCTGGCAAGCACATTCTTGGATTCTGTAGCTCTTTTTATTTTCTGTATTTCTTAAGCATGCATCATTTGGAATGATATAGACTACTTGTTTCTGAAGTGGCATGAAATTACGAAACATTGTGTGTGTGCATTTTAAATGAAAAAAGTATTTTGAAATCTGGACCTCTCCAGTTTTGGAAGTCTTTATGTCACGAACATTTACACTTTTTGTTTCATTTTCATCAACTTGGAACATCATTCCTGTTGACTTGAAGTATACATTTCCTCACTGTAAATGAGAACTGACAGATCCTGTAGATAACTAGCAATCCAGCTTGCATGCATGGAAGCAGTGTGACACAATTTTTTAAAAATTATTTTTTCTTCCCTCTATGTAACATTGTATTTTTGTGAAAACTGATGGCTTAAAACGTTTAAAACTGTTCTCCTTAATCTACAGCTGTTTCCCTCTAGGCAGAGAGGATGCTAAATACTCAACCTACAGGTGTTTACTTCTAGGCAAGTGTGCTAAATACTCAGTATAGTGTATGCAGTTCCAAAAAACAATTCATTGCTAAACAGTTTGTGTGAGAGAGAATGTTTTATCGGATAGCAGCCTCCTGGTTTCATGCAACGTAAGAAGGAAAACTGTTTTTTAAAATCTCTTGAATTGTGGGTAACATTAATGATCTACTGTGTAATCCTGCGCAGAGTTACTCCAGTCTAAGCTCACTGAAATCAGTGGGTTTCGATTAGAGTTACTCTGCAGAGAAGCGCACTGTTAGTTTCTTATATAATGTGCAAGTTAAGAAAGCTGACTACATCCTGGCCATTTCCACACACGTTGAATAATGCGCTTTCAATGCACTTTCACAATCCTTTGGAAGTGGATTTTTTGTTCCACACATGGAAAATCAGTTTCAAACATTCACTAAAGAGTATTGAAGGTGGATTATCCTATGTGTGTGGAAGCAGCCCCTGTTCACTTTCTGGTGCGATTGTATAGGTTAAAAGGTCTAGAGAATAAACTTGTCTTTTGTGGCAATAAAACCAGCAAATGTTTTTGTAGGAAAGTATTGTAGATTTCTTGTGACATACGCTTTTGTGGATAAGAGTCCATTTCATCAGATGTATGAAACATTGTCCTTAGATACTTATATGCTTGTACAAAGAAAAAATTATAAACCTGGGGGCCAGAAGACTGTGAAATATATGAAATGCACTGACTGTAACATTTCTGTGCATAACTGAAATATATTCAGGAAGGGCAGTGATTCATTCACAGCAAAAGATACTGGTGTTAATACTGTTTTTAGATCCAGAGGCGTTAGCCGTGTTAGTCTGTAGTAGCAAAATCAAAAAGAGTCCAGTAGCACCTTTAAGACTGACCAACTTTATTGTAGCATAAGCTTTCGAGAATCACAGTTCTCTTCGTCAAATGCATCTGACGAAGAGAACTGTGATTCTCGAAAGCTTACGCTACAATAAGGTTGGTTAGTCTTAAAGGTGCTACTGGACTCTTTTTAATATTGTTTTTCTAACTGTTCTGCGATAAAGTAACATCTGTAATTGAAAAGAAATCCACGTTTCTGATTGAGATCAAATTTTTTGATAAATACCGTTTCACTATTTCTACACTGGTTGAAGAATACTAACTTTTAGATCAGCAACATAGTATCATGGGGGTGCGGTTTAAATGTTGTCCCGAAGTTTCAAAATGTTGTCATTTTTAATACGTTTTTTAATACGAATACCAAATTCGTATTTGGTATTCAGACCTGTTATCTTCGGCCATCAGTCCATTTTTGCTGTCTACATAGGACACACTGGCCAGTCTGCACAAGAGAATAAGTGGGCACAAATCTGACATCAAAAATGTGACCTTAAGGAGGAAGGGATATTTTGGTGTGGATAATCGGACACCTTGCATGCACGCCCCAAACTCATCTCAGGTTTCCTTCATCACATGGAAATGCCGGGGAGAACTAACACACATCTGTTAAAGCCTTGTCTGTCATTTTGGAGGATATCTGCTCTTTTATCCAGATTCCTGTCTGGGATTGGAAGTCTAATGAATGCTGGACAGATAGAGGTACATTTACCTACACCGTAGCCAGCTGAGGTCAAGCATAATCATTGCCCTTGACAACCTGCAGCAAGGTTAATTCCTTCATCAGTTCTTTTCATCAGTTGGATTCTGTATCAAGATGGTTATCTCGGAAGGAAGAAAAACCCGATTTATATTCTTAAAACGTAGGGACCCTTTTTGTTCATTTTAAGTCTGAAGGAGATACATGCAACATTGAACTTAAAAATAAACGGCAGAAATAATGACAGACGTCTGTAGTCAAATAGATTGCAAGCCAGCTAAGGTTCTTCAGTTGCCCTTTAAGAATAAAGTCTTTGGGAGGGTGAATTAATTACCAGTTTTTCAGCCTATGACTTCTTGAAGTAAAATCATAGTGAAGATCCACACAGCCCTTGGGTCCTTCAAGCAGCACACTCCCGCCCTGCAGTTCTCTGCAAAGTTGATTACTTCTGAAAAGCTCCAGTGGAACATCATGGTGGGATAAAATGTGTAGAAGGTGCATGGAATCTCTTCATGTGCCCAAGATTTAGAGAAATCTCTATAGTTAACTCACTGGAAAGTTAGCTAACTAACTGGAAAGATAAGATGATGCACAGTTGGGAAACATGCTGTACAAATCTGCTATTCTTTGCAACTTTTTTTTTTTAACATGCACATGTGTAGGTAACATGTCTGGGGGGAAGAGCTTCCCAAGGCTTTGGGGTTTTTTTAAAGCACAATTTTAGATTTTTTCCCCCTGTACAGACCTGGGATTTCCCCCAAGTTTAGTGGTAGCTACAGCTGACCCTGTTGTCTGGATCTTGTTCTTCACAGTTAGGGACAACTGATAGGTGATTTGCATCCTGGTTACTAATAGTTTGCAACTTTTTTCTTATAATAAATCAGACAGTTAGAAAAGGCTATCAGGCTCCTGTAGTTACACTGGGGGAAAACCTTCATTAAATACAGCGGAGATTAAATGAGACTTTTAGAAGAAGTCATTTCTTGTCAAAGGAGTTGTTTTCAGGTGCACTTGGAATTCCTGTATTATGAGTTAACAGCTCATTCTATTGGTGGTATTGATATTAGCCAAAGAGTAAACTTCCTTCTTTTATTTTCAAAAGGAATGGGGTGTGCAGTGCTGGCAGGTAAATAATGAAAAGACCTTTCTTGGCAGATTTCCTCACTGGAGATCATTTGTTTCCACTGCTACAGATTGCAGTGGGTTTATGCTGTTTTTCTGATTAAACTCGGTGCGTGTCTGGCAACTTAAGCTTGGTAAATTCACCGCAAATGTGTAACTCTTCGTACAAAAGCAGCTGAAGCCCGAGCATCATAAATTGTGATCAGAATGGTAAAAACTCTCGCAGGAAGAGAGGGAAAACTTGCATGAAATGTATACTGCTGTAAGGGCTGAGGTCGGTCTCTCTCTCTTTGTGTGTGTGTGTGTACACGCAAGCATGAAAGCTAGGTGTTTAATTGTTCAGCCTGAGGTGATAGCCTCAGAATATTTGAACATGCACAAACGTATTAGAATTTTGTGGCTGAACTTAAAAACCTTTGGCTCAGATCCTAAAATACTAAAATAAAATGAGACCAACTGAAATTGGTAAGAATTGCCAGTGTGTTCGTTCAGTGTGAACTAACACACATGGCTGGTGTGTGTGAACTAACACACATGGCCAGCTTCGTCTTTTCCTTACTGGGCTCCTTAATCTAATGGGGACATTTACATGATTTGGCACAAGAAAATTTCTATTCCAGACCATAGATGAGGATAGGAACCCCTGGATGTTAGCAAGAAGTCTGCAAGCTCGGAAATGGTGAAAAATAGAATTTAACTACAGTTGCCAACTCTGAGTTGGAAAATTCCTCAAGATTTTTGGGTGCATCTTGGGGAGGGTGGGGTTTGGGGAAGGGGGAGACCTCGGGGGGGGGGGAATAATGCTATGGAGTCCACCTTCCGAAGCAGCCATTTTCTCCACAGGAACTGATCTCTAGTTTGGAGATCGGTTTTAATTCTGGGAGATCTCCAGGCTTGACCTGGAAGTTGGAAACATTCCATGTAGCAGAGTTCAGAGCAAGGCACGATTCACAGAGGGTGCAGGGCAAGTAGAAACGAAGGTCTGAAATAGAGAGGGCTGGTTTGGAGAGCTTCTGGTGGGGAAGAGTTAAGTTGTTTAAGTTGTCAGATCAGGCATGCTGCTTCGTGGATGTTTCCCCGCTTCCGACCGCTGGGCCTGTTTATAAAAGGTTAGGCTCACAAGACTCGCTAGGCTGGGTTATACTTGTGAAGCAGAGGTTTCCCACCTTCTTAAGCCTGTAGGCACTTCTGCAATTTTGGGACAGGTAGTGGGTCCCTGCACAAAATGCTGCCCCAAAGTGGAGCCAGTCACAGTATGATTGCCTTGAACGATCACAAAATGTCAGGAGGTTCAAGCTAAGCACCCTCCTATGATGGGAGCAGCCTTTCTGGCTGGGCATCCCCTTCAGACCCTAAGGTGTTGTCTCCTGAGGTCTTCTGAAGCATGTGCTAGTCCACACTGAGGCAGAAGTAACCCAGGACTGGCTGTTCACTTTGGGGGAGAATCAGGCAAAGCACCAGAAAACATACTAATGGGAACCGTAGGTATCGTGCGGAGGATTACTGCCTTGAAGCCACCGCCATCGTCTGCTTGGACCTGAATTATCTAGTGTTTGGACCCATGGCCTAAAGAAATGTCAGAACAGACAAGGATATATGTATCCACACCACAGTGGTAACCTAACGAAATAATAAATGCAAAAAACATCTGTCAAAAATATATGTACAATTTATAAATAAATACAAAAAGAGTTAAAGTATTTGGAAAGTCATAAGAAATTATTCAAAAATACAACAGCACTTAAAGCTCCGTATCACAATACCGGAAAACAATAATTACCATTTTATAACGAGAATGCTTGATGCAGAAACATACCCTAAACAAAACTTCACCCCTAACAATGTGACTCAAGTCCAAAGTATATATATCCAAAAAGTTTTTTTGAGGTTAATTTTGGGGGCGAAAATGAAGTACAGTTCACTTGTGAAGACATCCATGCGGCTGCAGGTTCTCAGTCCGCGCCATCTCCAGTTAAAAGGATCGCGTAGAAGAAGATTGGAAAGACCCCTTCCTGAGACCCCAGGGAGCTGCTGCCGGTCTGTAGCTAGTACTGGCCTTGATGAACTGACGGTGTGATTCGGTTTAAGTCCTCTTCATGTTTCCATGTGATGACCAAGTCATGTCTGGCTCATTTTCTGAGAAGAAAGGTCACAGCCAGAAGTCCTACAGCATCCTGCTACTCTGGAAACAAGGGGATGTCTCTTCCTTCTGATCTTACAGTTCTTGGGTCTAAAGTGTTGCTGCAGTGGAACCAAGGGGTAGGACTGAGGTTCTTTCCCTCTCCCTGCCTGTCAAACTTGACGCCCGTTTTTCATGTAATATTCTCAAGAATGTGTTGGTTCTCTGTGTAGGACTGGGAGAAAGTCTTGCTGCTGCAGTTTCCTTCAACCGTGATCAAACGATGAATTATTCACCAAGCATTTAAAAACTTGACAGGGAAGATTACAGGAGAATTCTTGACTGTTGTCAGGACTGAGTGAAATGCACTACAGGGAAAGAAGCGGGTAGCTCAGATTGCTCCAGGCTTTGCCAAGGGGCTGTCGGCTTTATTTCTTGATAAACAAGGGCTGCTTTTTACCCAGAGCTCTAAAGAAAAGTCTGCTTTAATTAAATGAAACTATACTAATTCTTTGTTAGGCTTGTGTCCTGACCAGGCTCCTTTCTACATCAGTAATTAAAACTGTACAGAAAACAAATCTCAAAGTACAGGATGCCTCTCAGCATTTTAGGCAAAAGATATCTTCCCAGCGACAGCAAAAACGTCAGTGCAGCTGCTTCCACTGAAAGAAGCAACAATCTCCTGCTTATCAGAGGGGATTCCTATTCCTGTAAAAGCTGTGAGAAATTAACAACTTCATGGTCAAAGACGTTCAGCACTGGAACAAATGGCTGGTGAAGGTGCATTGTGTTGGTGATTCGAAAATAGGTTGAACATGTCTTTTTGGAGGATGCTTCAGTAACTTGTCGTAAGAGAGGATCCACTGAGGCAGTTCTTAGTTTTGTGATTCTAAGAAGTATATTTATATTACAGATTTTTTTACTGAGAAGCAGGGCTTTTTTTCTGGGAAACAAGGTGGTGGAACTCTGTGGGTTGTCAGAACAGGGGGCAACTCTTGGCAGGAGGTAGTGCCCCTGGTACCACATGCGCGTGCGTAAAGTGTGCGCACACTCCCAGGACCACACAATGACGTCACTTTGGATCAGCTGGAACAAGGGGAGTTTTTTAAAGTTTAAATTTCCCTCGGCGAAAATGGTCACATGGCTGGTGGCCCCGCCTCCTGATCTCCAGTCAGAGGGGAGTTTAGATTGCCCTCCGTGCCACTCCAGCAGCACGGAGGGCAATCTAAACTCCCCTCTCTGGAGATCAGGGGGCGGGGCCACCAGCCATGTGACCATTTTCAAGAGGTGCCGAAACTCCGTTCCACCGCGTTCCAGCTGAAAAAAAGCCCTGCTGACAAGTACTACCATTATAGCAACAACAACAGTAGTAGAATAATCATATATCTAATTCTGAATTTGATCCTACTGTGTGGATCAAAAAATACCTCTATAAGATTCTTCTACACCATATATTGTCGAAGGCTTTCACGGCTGGAGAACGATGGTTGTTGTGGATTTTCCGGGCTGTATAGCCGTGGTCTTGGCATTGTAGTTCCTGACGTTTCGCCAGCAGCTGTGGCTGGCATCTTCAGAGGTGTAGCACCAAAAGACAGAGATCTCTCAGTGTCATAGTGTGGAAAAGATGTTGGCAGGTAATTTATATCTACTCAGGAGGGGTGGGGTTGGGCTGAGTCATCTTGTAAGAGTTTCCCAGGGTGTAGAATGCTAATGGCGGGAGACTTCACTGTATCCTGAGGAGGTTCTTTTGCATATGGATTGGTGCTTGATATGCTAATCTTCTCTGGAGGGCTAGAGTATTTTGTTAGCCTGGTGTTTTTCAGGACTGGAAACCATGCTCTGTTCATTCTTAAAGTCTCCTCTTTCCTGTTGAAATTGTGCTTATGCTTATGAATTTTGAATTTTGAAAACTAGGTAGTCATCTCTTTTTCCACCATTGTTGTATAAGTTTACGGTGCAGTCCTAAAAAGGACTACACTGTTTCATTGAAGTCAATGGGATTGGAAGGGGATAACTTTGCTTAGGATTTGCACTGTCAAAGTAGTTTCAAACAATACAGCAGATCCCAAAATCCACAACAACCATCTTCTATACCATGTTTGGTGAAAAATCCAAGTAAGATGTGGGTATGTGTGGGTGTGGGTGTTTGTTTGGGGGGCGTTAAACCTCCCCTCCCCAAATAACTGCATACACAGTTGCACTAAGAGCATTGTAAAGATGTAGAAGCTTCTGAGGAGATGTTGGGTGGAGGGAATGACGCAATGAGAGGTTTGAGGAGGCAGAAAAAGAAATAAAACAGTGGGGCGGGGGGGGGGGGGATGAGATTTCCACTGTCATGTTCGTCCTTGCAGGCCCCTGGTGTGTAGTAGTAGCAGTAAAAGTTGGAACTGTCCTTAACTGATCAAAGTGTTTCACAGACATTGTCTTGGTAATAAGGGAGGACAAGATTTCTATCTCATAGTACAGATAAGGAGCAAGGGTGGAGGCTTGGAGAGACAGTGGCTTGCTTAATAGTTGGATTCATTACCAAGGGCTGAAGCAGATGAAATGCTGGGACTTGAGCATATTATCCCTGAAGTGTTTTTCTCTTTTAAAGAGCAGGTCTGCAGCATCCTGATTTGAATTGGGTCTTTGGAGAGGGGGAGGGGGGATTTACACCCTGCCCCCTGAATTGTCCTTCTGACTAAAGCATCCCTATAGAGCAGCTATTATTCAGCTTATCAGATGTCTTACTTCGTATAATCTGCCTTGAGCCTTAATGAGAAAGCTAGACTATAAATAACAAAAATAATAAACAAATATTTGCCTCTGGGGGTAAATATACAGATCCTTATCCAAATGAGGGTCCTGTATACTGCCTATTTACTTGGGAGATCATACAAGGAACTCCTGTAGTCATGTCCATTTTGGTCCTTGGGACCGAAAAACACGCACAGAGATCCATAGTGGATCAATTGAAAGAAAGCTGTGAAAGGTTGAGAATTTGATATCAGCACCTAGGGAGTGGTGATAGGAACTGGCTCTGGTTAATATAGGAAACTGTTCCTCCCCTCCGCCCTTATGTATGAAAAAGCCGTGTAGGATGTGCCATTTTGGGGGGAAAAATCTCAGCTCCACTTGTAACTGCATTTCAGTAAAAGATTGCGAGATTTAGTAATGGATTTCCTGTGTAGTATGTTGTTACCCTCATGCTAGTATTTTAAATGAAGTCCTCAAGTAGTTCAAGTCATAATTTAAGTAGCCAGGGATGACATTTTGTGTGATTCTCACCCCTCATACTTCCTGTTATGAAGGTACTCCCCTCCACCAATCTGGTGAAATCCGTGTCGGTTTTTGTTCATCAGATTTGTTTCAGTAATACATTTCTGTCATACATTGTGCTCAGGTAACAGGGCCATACTGTAATGAAATTTTCAGAAAGATGCTTTGGTAAAGGGATAGGAACTGTGGATTGTACTACTGTATATAATACATACTGTCTGTTGCCGTATGATCATACTGTGTCATTTCTGCATCATGTTTAACATGTCATATTAAGGTTCATGCTTTGCTTCCGCTCTGTTTTACATTTCTGTAGTCCAAATCCTATTGCGCTGTTTATTGGATTGGATTGATTTACACTGTAATCCTCCTTGGGTCTCAATGAGAAAGGAGGACTATAAATAACATAAATAAATCAACAAAACAAAATGAATAAGCATGGCACCTTTTGCTGGCATTTCCTATTAAAAAATCGATCCCTGAGTGGTACAGCGGATTTGCTTCAATTTGTGATGTGTCCTGGGCCTGTCAGGTGATTCAGTGTAGCTTTTCGAGGTGCGAAAGCCGTATGTGTGCAACTTGTAATGGTAAGCTACTTGATTCATTACCTGAGCTGTACAAATAATAATGAAGAGTATTCTCCCGACGAACTGAGCTGATTGAAGTAAAAATGGCTTCTTGGGATGAAAACGCTGATAAGAAAATGGCAGAGGTTAAGAGCCAGTAAAGATAACTGGTGTTAGCGAAAATGGAGAACTGATAAGATGTTGTAATTTCAGCTCTGATCGTCTCTCAGCTCTTCACTCCTCATGTTTTCTCTTTGTATTTTTTTTTCCCCAGGTGTATTCTGAGGATGGTATTTGTCATTGAATTAGGGACAGCTGCAGATGCTCTGAAGAAATATTTTCCGAGCAGACTTATAGCTCAAAGAAACAAAGTTTGCAAACACGCATCCCTCATCCCAAGTATTTGCAACTGAAAAAAGTATGGATCTGGGAATGCTTTGAATATCAGTGTTAAGCTGGCGTTGGCTTCCTGAATGTAGTACATGCAGTTTTGAAAACTAAGAGCCGAGCTATATATTCAGGAGGGGCAGGGCTTTTTTTCTGGGAAAAGAGGTGGTGGAACTCAAGACCGCACAATGACGTCACTTTGGGTCAGCTGGAACAAGGGGGGAGTTTTTTAAAGTTTAAATTGCCCTCGGAGAAAATGGTCACATGGCTGGTGGCCCCGCCCCCTGATCTCCAGACAGAGGGGAGTATAGATTGCCCTCTGTGCCGCTCAGCGTGGCGGAGAATCTAAACTCCCCTCTGTCTGGAGATCAGGGGGCGGGGCCACCGGCCATGTGACCATTTTTAAGAGGTACCAGAACTCCGTTCCACCGCGTTCCCGCTGAAAAAAAGCCCTGAGGAGGGGAAATGTGGTGGGCCCTCTTCAGTTATTTCAGAGTACAGGTGAGAGACAGACGCTTGAGCTGTCTCCCAAAGTGATAAATATATAACACATTTCACATCAAAGAGACTGCTAGGTTAGAATGCTTTTCTGTAACTCGTGAGTTTTTCAAAGCAGCAAGTTTTTGAAGTGTGAGAATATTCAGATACGTAGCATATCTCCTCCTTGATATTTTGAAATGCTGGGGTCCAAATAGTGATTGATTGATTTAACTTATAGTCTGCCCTCCCCGCGAATGGGCTCAGGGTGGAAAACATCATTATTAAATTTTACATTGAGACCATAAATAGGCATACAATTCAGACATAGAAACAACTCTAGATGGTGACCCAGCCCCAATAAAACACTTCTATGGGGTGGGAGGTGAAGAACAGCAGTGGTTCTACCAGTAGAAAAACTGGGGTGGGGTTACACTAACCCCCCCTCCCCAATAGGAGACCAGATAGAAGGCCCACCTACAGCCCAGCCTCAGGCATATGCTTCTCTGTCTTAACAGGCCCAACAAAAAGATGGTACATCTTGTTGGGCCCAGGTTTCAGTGGACAGGCTGGTGCCTGGACCAGAAGGGCCCTGGCTCTGGTCACAGCCAGGTGAGCCTCCCTGGGGACAGGGCCACCAGCAAGTTTTTATCGGCTGTTTGGACCCCCCCCCCCCCGGACATATATGGTGAGAGGCGGTCCCACAGATATATCACATGCTTTTCTGATACGAGTTCTGAGTCCCCATGCTTTACCAAGCCATGCGGCGTGGGGTGGTGGTGGTGGTATTAATTCCACAGTGATCTTCACGGGCTGATTGTAAAGTTGATATTGCTAGGGGCAGAGGAGGAGAATGCACACAATCAAAGGCAAGATGGTTTTCTCTTAAGATAATGTAACGTGCGATTTTGGGGACTTGTTACATGATTATGGTCATAGCTGAACTTCTTTGAGTTCTGGATTGGCAACACGTGTAAAAGGGCTTTGGAATCTGAACCGGAACTGATTTTGATAGATATCCTACCCATCCCCCACCCCAAGCAAAAGGTTAGTTCACACATAGAGTGCATTTTCTAAAAACACACACACTGGCAAGGAACCGCAACCAATAGTCTCTCCCATGACATGTATACACAGTTCGTACTTCATTGTACAGAGCTTGCACGTATGTGTGTCTTTCCAAGAGAACTCACAAAGTGGTCTTTTGGTGCCACCGATGATAAAATTTTCCTCTTCAGGAGAACCTTTGGGTCTCCTGGGGGATTTGTAGGAATTTTTTTTTTGTACACATCTTATAGTCCAATTTGTTGGATTTACAATATCTTCTACTCCGCTTTTTTACTGTAGTGAAACTGCTAGGGCTGGTTAAACAGAATGCAACCTCTAAATTAACTAAAGAAATAATATCTTTACTCTCAGGGTACTTAGAAATGCTTTGCTAATCCTCACATTGTAGGCTCAAGAACTGATAACAATACTAGTTTTGTACAGTTGCCTTATGTGCTCTCACAGCGTTATTGGGCGTTCTACTCAGAGACTAGCTTTTAGGAAAGAAATTTGCCTTCCTTGTTATATAGAACATGGCATCCAAGGCCATCCAGAATTTTGGTTTGTTCTTTTTGTTCTTTAATGACATTAAATTCCTTTTCTATTTGATATGAATATCTGCAAGTGTAATTATAGGACTATCCTCCCTTTCTGGAAGATGGAAACATTCTCATTAATGTCTCTCGTGTATAATCTTTTTTATAATACCCCAATGACATTTTCCAGGCTCTTTACTTTACAACAACTGATACAGTTAAAGTGGCAACATTCCTGGACAATTCCACCTACAAAGTTGTACTCTTTTTAACTGTTTCCTCAAGGTGGTGGTTTAAGGGGCATTTTAATAGTTACACTTTGATAAAACTAAAGGAATAATAGAATTTCTTATGAGAGCGACTAATCTTTACCTGGGCTTTTTTTCTGGGAAAAGAGGTGGTGGAACTCAGGACTGCACAATAACGTCACTTTGGGTCAGCTGGAACAAGGCCGCTCGGCATGGAGGGCAGTCTAAACTCCCCTCTGTCTGGAGATCAGGGGGCGGGGCCACCGGCCATGTGACCATTTTCAAGAGGTGCCGGAACTCTGTTCCACCGCGTTCCAGCTGAAAAAAAGCCCTGATCATTACCAAAAGATACTGAACATCTGTATTCTGTGTGCTTGTAGTAGTGTATGAAGATGGAAAACAGAATCAGTGCCACAGTGGTATGATACTAAGTTTGCAATAAAATGTGCACTTCTAGTAATTAAGGAAAACCATTAGGATAGATGCTTTTTTTATTTCCATTTGTCCATGGATAGGATGGTGGACAGACAGACCTATCTCCAGATTTATTATTGAAAATATGTGTAACTTTCCTATACTTTGTGGCTCAAGGCAGTGTACAATTCCAATTTAAAACCTACATACCCCATTAACACCACCCAGGAAAATGCTCAAACCCTGTTAAAAGCTCGTATAAATAAAATATCCTCAGCGCCTTCTAAAAATTTCTAAGTCTGTTGCCCCCATCATCTCTTCAAGAGTATGTCCTGTGAGCTGGGAACCACTGTTGGAAAAGACTGGGCTATGGTAGGTATTAACCTGAAGTTGAGTGGACAAGTAGAATGTGGCAGTTAGAGACTATTAATTGGTGCACGGGGATATATGGGGAGAGATGATCAGCTATGTGGTCTTTAAGCCATGAAGGTCTTTAAAGGATAGAAATGGCATTTTGGACTGAACTCAGAAACAAACCAGAAGCTACTTCTCAGTGGCAATTATTGGTTCGCCATATTCTGAAACAGGGTGGACTTGATTTAAATCAAACTGATTTAAATCACTAGTCATTAAGGCTTGATTTAAATCATAGTTTTCTACATAAAGACTAATTCTTGCTGGTATAACTTTAATATGCAAGTAGATGCCTGCCTTACCGGCAGGTAAAGGAACTTCATTAAAGTATTCCCAAACTGGGTCTCTTTTACGGCCTGCTGCCATTATAGGTTTTTTCCTCCAAGGAAAGAATGTGATAAACCTCAGGTCATACACACAAAAGATCCAAAGACTTGTGCAGTATTGTGCTCAAAAAGTTTCACTTTCATTTTGTACTGCTTGCCCCTCCCTCCTCACACTTAGTTTCTTCTTGTGCAGATCTATTCGACTCCAAACAATCAGAAAAATATTGTTTCTATTCACTGAACTTCTTGAAACTTAGCACTGGAGGGGTTGATTCTGTCTTCATAGGTTTGTAGAACAATAGGATTAAGGTCTTTTTCTCAACTCTGTTCATGTTATAACATTTTTGCTGTGAAGAAGAGGCATGTGATCTCTGCTGAGCTGACACAAATTCAGTTTTGAGAACTGCAAAACCAAGCATCTATGATAATATCTTGTAGGCAGAGAAACTGCCCAATAATCTTACAAAAACCTCTAGAAGAGCATGACATTGTGAATGGATTAATGGAATTTATTTACCCAAAAAATTAAACATATACAGCCTTATTCTACATAATTCAAAACTAATCTTTATTTCATGATGGAATAACCTTTGGATGGTAATATATTTTCCTCAAAAAGCATTTTATTAAAAAAATCCGATTTAAATAAAAAAAATCGATTAATCAAAAAAATCCGATTTTTTTGATTTTTTTTAAAACAATCATTGATTTTTATCCACCCTGTTCTGAATTAATTGTAGATTCTGGGTTGTCTTCAAGGGCAGCTCCATCTCGACTATGTTTTAATAGTCCAGCTGCAAAGTTACCAACATGGATTCGCGTAGCTGAGTCTGAGAAAGGAGAGAGTTGGTGAACCAGACGCAGGCAACAGAAAGCACTTCTGGCTTCTGCACCAACCTGCTTTTCAAACATCAGGGCTTGGTCCATGAGTACCCCCAATCTCTTAACCTGTTCCACAATGTCAACTCCACTCTGTCTAAAGCACGTGAATCCTTTGCCTCCAGAAGTGTCAGCCTTCCTGACCTCTGCCTTCTCCGGATTCAGCTTCAGCCGGGGTTCAGCAGAATTCAGCCCTGACATCTTTTCCCCAGGCCAGGTGGCAGCCCCGGAATACAGACGAAGTGAGAATAAATTGAAGTGGCTCCGAGCAGATGCATTGAATTAGCAACCAAGTGTCTGCCCATGTCAAAAATTAGAGGGAGGGTATTCCGGCGGGTATTGCTTCTCATCCAAATGTACTTGAGCCCTGGTATCTCTTTTTATAGAAATGAAACACCCCTTGCATCACAGGAGTTTGGACTAGGTGGCCATTTGCTGTTTCTAATGCTCCAACGGCATAACAGGGTCCAGGTCTTGGTTAACAAGGCCAAAACATATATTCATCTCAAAGACTTTTAAATAACCCGTTTTACCTATGACTGATTCATGGCAGCACCTTATTCAAATCCCCTAGGGTTACCAGGTCAAGCCATAGAGTTTCCCTAGGTTTTCTGGCGATAGAGTTTCTGACAATTCCTAGACCTATCTGCTGTCACCTCTGGGTTTTTCCTGGAAGTGACATCATCGTGCTGGTAATGGTACTTCTTTTCCCTAAGTGATAATGGGCAATGAGAGCTCATGGCAGGGGAACACCTGCCCGTACCGGGTGCTTGGCAGCTCTAAAATTCCTCCATCCAACAGTGTCTCTTGCATTTCCTGATAATTAATTAGGGAGCGGGTACAAGATCAATAGACTGAACAATTTTATTAATATAGTTTAGGATGGTTTGTTTCGAGGATAAAATAGGGAAGTGAGAACCACATATGACCCTTGGAAGAAAGCCAGGATAACTATGCATTAGATAGACACAAAATCTGATCTGAGGGATTAATTTGAAAACTTAGACATTTCCACAGGTACAGTAGTTAATAGTGAGGCAAAAGCACTTTTTGTTCTCTGTTATGAATTGTGGCTGCAGAAAGACACACAGCTATCATTGCCTGTGGGATCTCCTTGCAGGTTTTTCAGGTTTTGTACTTCTTTGAAAACGTCGAAAATCTAGTGACTAGAGAGAATAGCGAGTCAATAGAAACAAGTGAGAACAATAGTGTGTCTATCAAACCACTCTCGGCTCTCTTTAAAGAACTATTTATCTTCAACTACTGATTTGCTTGGTGCATTATGAAAGGTGAAACTCGTTGGACCTCTAGTCTTGGAGGATGTCAAAACACTTGGACCAAAATGTCCCCCAGTTCTATAGAGATCAAGCAATATACTTCTTGTGAGAAAAGACAACCTGTCTGGTAGATGATTGCTAAGAGAAGGTGTCAATTTAAAAAGGGGAATATTGGCAATGACATTTTTAGTGTTGTACAGATTTATATCAGAAGTTGTGTTTTTTAAGCATACTTAAAAGTAATTCCATTGCATTTGATGGAACTTGAAGTATAAATGTTTAGCTTGACAGACAGAAATAATAATGGGTTGGTTACAGAACTTCTATCAAGATTAAAGGATTCTTTGGCGTGGATTCTCTTGCTTCCTGATCAAAGAAGCACATCTTCTTGTCCCTCTGCCTTTAATTTATTTTCTGATATCTGTGATACTGATATCATTTGAGGAAAGAGAGTTTTGCTTGTAATTTTTTTTTTGCTTAACTCAGATTCCATTATTAAAAACGGCGATTTCTTCATTTTTATAAAGTGGAATTTACTGGGTCAGCAGTAACCCAGAAATTCCCACTTTGCCCAGGAATTGGACATTGTCAAAATGGTAACTGTCCTAGGTTTTCTTCTCGTCGTAAATGCTGGAACACAGTTTTGGCATCATCTAGCAACATGCCTTTTCCGAAGAAAAAACTGTCTGGGCTAGAAAAAAGTGTTGGTGGGAGAAAAGGGTTGTCATGGTGACTCAAACCTACCCTTAGTCATCCCTCAAGAAAAGTGGGCTGCAAGATGCACCTTTGAAATGGCCTTTTGAAAGGAAGGGACCCTTTAAATTGAAGAGCCGGTTTCATTGTCTAAATGCAGATTTCTGTCACTTGCAAGACAATAGCTCTCCGGAGTAGGGTTTGTATATCAATGCTTATTTTAATCACTTTTCAACAAGAAATGTCTTAATGAGAATGAAGGTTCCTTTTCTCTGGTCTGCAAAGCTCAGATTTTTGGGTCTGGGCATGGATCACAGCTTGGTTCCCTAGAGTTACAGAGGGAGCCTCTCTGTAGAGAATAGATGCAGTCAAACTTGAAAAGCACAGCTTGGGAAATTTCACTTGGTTGTTGCTTCGGGCTTTTTCACGATTTATAGTACCAGCGGTGCATGGTAAATCTAGCAGTGTGTGAGGCAATTGAGCTAACTCCCCCCCCCCCACACACACACACACTGAAAAACAACATGCATGATGAGGAACTGCAGCTGGCCAGTTCAGCATCAAGCATAAATTCACAGGGCTGCAGGGAAGTAACTCACGGACAAGAGCAAAACAAAGTCTTGGGATCCTCTTCCTGCATCCCCAGCCCTAAATTCTGTCACTAGATTACATAGCATATTTAAACACATGGAATATTGGCATGATAAATGTATTGTTTAGTTTAGTATATAGCGTTTAATGATGATTAAATTCATTGGTGGTGGAAAGTGCCATTAAGTCAAAGCTGACTTAAACTGACCCCTGCTGGTGTTTTCAAGGCAAGAGATTAACAGAGGTGCTTGCCACTGCAAACTTGGTCTTCTGTGGAGACCTCCCATGTGATTACTAAGGGCCAAACTACAAGTGACGAATGACACAGGTTGGACATTTGTCAACTTCCCTCAAGTTTTGATGGGAAATGTAGGCAGCTTGGTGGAACGTTGGACAAGTGACAGTTGAAAAGTCCACTGGACAGCAGTTGGAGAGCCAAGCTGCAAGACCAGGATGCCTACGTTTCCTATCAACACTTGAGGGAAGCTGACAAGTGTCCAACCTGTGTCAGGAGTCACTTGTAGCTTGGCGCTAAGGCTGATCCTGCTTCACCTATGAGATCTTGCTAGATCAGCTTTGCTTGGGCTACCAAGGTCAGGGCAATAAATTCATTAATAGCCACGAATGCCAAGTCACTAGATAGGCAAGCATGCTCCTTCTGTTTGATTCTGTAAGCCTTAAGGATCAAAGGTGAAGAAAGGCCATACCTTTGGGCAATATGAACCGAGATGGAGACTCTGAGCCTTATAGAGCCCTGGAGCAGTTTATCTCCATACCCTTGTGCAGACAGGCCAAATGAAAAACTTATAGCTGCCCCCACAGGAAAACGTAAACGTTGATTGCTTGCTGAGATGTTAATATATGGTTTTTCTGTAGTGCGTGAAATGGTTTTCAGTCTTTGGAATAAAATCCTAGTGCAAGTCTGCACTACTTGTGACTCGGCAAGATGACTGCCGCTCACCAGCCTTGAGAAGCATACAGTTTCTGCTGTCTTCTAGACTCTATAATAGGGAGAGGGGATTCAGGCCCCTCCCAGACCAAAACACCTAGCTAGTGGACTGTGTTCAGCTGGGTGGACTGGTCTAAAAAGGTCGAAAGATTCCGAGGATGAGAATCTCGGTAATGAACTGTAGTGCTGTTGTCTGCTTTGGTTAGTTGTTCAGGTTTATGTCGCAAGGGCTTGCAACCCAGCCCACACCGGTTTCATAGGCAAGTATGTTCATGAATCTATTTCGCGCAAGGGAATAAAATGGGAGCCACAGGCTCAGGCACTTCTCTGTAAATTCCCAAATCAGTTTTGTTGCATCTAGTTCTTAAACATAGACAGCAGAAAATGATTTGCATCAATCCTTGTTCATGAGGAAATTCCATTGATCTGTTTGAATCATGTAGCTAATTAGACAGTTGGTCGACTTGGCTCTTCTGTTGGGCCGCTAAGGGTGCCATACAGCTCCTGCTTTTCTTTGCAAGAAAAGAGGAGAAGGTCAGCCAAATGATGCGGATCGGTGATGGAGAGCTTTCCTCCTTGGCTCCGATCTTTAGTTTGTTCTGTATTTGAGTATATCTTCAGGAGCTCGGCTTGTTTCTCCTATCCCCACTTTTCATGGCCATGGTCTCCTAGGTCTCCTGCCCTTGACACTGGAGAAGTCATAACTCTGAAGCGTCTCTTCTTCTGATGTCACTGTGATGTCACACGATTGCAGCTCAGTAGATCTGGGGACATCATGAAACCACTAAACTAAGAGTTTCTCTACACAAGACATCTGACACATGAAGAACATGTGTCAGGAGATGCAATGTTAGCTGGGAAGGGTAGTTTGAAAAGACACAACTGGTGGCAGGGCAAAGGCTTTGCTTTTTACTGGAGCTGTGTGAAGGGGCTGTGAAATGCCAGAAAGGAAACTTCAGCCCACTAGAACCTCTCTAGGTCCAAGCTCAGCTCTGGAAGGCAGCTCCAGCCCATTTCCATTCCTTGCTGTCCTCTGGTTGTGATCCCACACAGTTTTAGACTGGAGAGGTGAAAATGACAGACCTTTTGGAGAGGCAAAGATGAAATTGACAAATCCTCTGAGGAGCACTCTCTGCTGGCTCTGTCTTTTTAAACTACACTTCCTGGCTAACATTGCGTCTCCTACACTTGAGGAACACGCACCAAGGAGTATCGTGTAGAAAGACACTGAATCATCATCCTAAAAGTGTACTGGCACTATAAGTCACTACACGAGTTATTTTCAGTGTTACTTCCTGTTCAGAACACAAAAAGAGCCCTGCTGAATCAGACCTGTGGCCCATCTAGTCCAACATACTGGTTCACACAACAGCAAACTAATTGCCCTGGAGGACCAACGAATAGGGCATAGAGGCCTTCCTCCCTACTGCCTCCCAGCACTGGTATTACGGCACCATGACTGGTTGACCTCTCCTCTATGAATCTCCCTTTTAAAGCCATCTGTGCACGCGGCCATCATTAGCTCTGCTGGCAGTGAATTCCATGATTTAATTGTTAAGTGAAGAAGTGCTTCTTTTTGTCTGTCCCATACCTGTTGTGCATATGTGTTGTTTGTTTGGTTGGCTGACTTCTGTTGAGATATGAAGCTGTAGTTTTCGTTGTTTTGGATGTATTAGCGACATTGCTTATCTGACTCATAATACAAAAATGGTGTGTGTGTCAAATCAATAAATAGGTTTGCTCAAATACAGATGCCTGATATATGGCAGTAATTTTATTATTAAGCTTTTGGAACTGGCACAAACAAAATATTTAGTTTGGTTTTCTTTTCGTTTTCACCCCTGATCCAGAATTGACAGATTCCCACATCAGATCTGAATTGAGTGCCTTGTAAACACGGCTCACTATTTCACTGTTTCGCCCACATGAGAAATGTCAAGAGCTAACACAGAATCTATTGGGAGGATCTCATAGAGAGGCATGGAAACGAATCTATATATATAAAAAGACAAGTGTCCTGACTGACTCATCAACACCCAGCCCAAACTCCTGGATCTAGAAACATAAAATTTGGGGAGAACATTCCTTTCATGATGTAAATACCCCCTAAGAAGGGATTTTAAGAAATTCACTCCCTAATGGGGTAAAAAGGGGTAAAATGTGTTTTCCCAAAGGGATACAGCTTCCTTTGTATCTGTCAGGCTGCTGTGTGCTTGCGCCCCTGCCCACTGCCACCTCAGCCACTCTTTCCTGATTGGGCCAGCCTTTCAAGGTCATTTGCATATGTGGGCTGATTGGGTCTCACAACATTACACCCATCATCCCCCTCCCAGAGACAGTTGGAACACAGAGGTCATTTGTGTATGCAGCGTGATTGGTCCTCACTCCCCACATTCTAAATAGTATGCAGTTGCTATTGGGAATAATTGAATGTGTCCTGAGGCCAAATGCACCTCCCAGTCTTCCCCTCAAAGTTCACTAAGGCTGCCAATCTCCATGTGGGCCTGGCTTTCCTGTGTGGCTGGCAGGCTCCTGCCTGTTTGAACCCCCCCCCCCCCATTGGTCAGCTGTGGAACTCTGTGTTCTGAGGTAAAAATCAGGTAAAGGAAACAGCAGACAGTTGAAGAAAGACGGCACAAGACTCCTGAATAGGGATTTTATATAAAAGTCAATATACTGTTAAACTTTGCTGTGGCGGAACGAGCGCTGGCTCTCAGTCCGGGCAACTGAGCCGCCGTCAATGGCCTACTAGCCCCACTATCTGCCTCCCACCGTCCCTGGTGGGCGTGGTTCACACTCTTCGTCGCTGCCACCACTCACTGATTTGTACACCGCCTGACTGAGGGGCAGTGAGACCCCTCTGGCTGAATTTCCTTACTGGGAAGTGAATTACCCAATCTTTGGTTGGGCCCTGAATTGGCAACCCACCAAGATCTGGCCTGATCAGTTTCTCCTGGGCTCCCTCCCTTCTTGTAGCGTGCCAAGTGGGGGAGGTTACGTAGTCAGAGCACCACAAGGTTCCTTGTATTCAAAAAGTATAATTTAATAGCTATATACAGAGCACTATATACAAAGCAGGTAAAGGCACAACACATAGGGGTAGACCCCCCTGTTCAGAACTCATAGGGCAGAAAATCAAACTGAAGAGAACCACTGTCTGCTTTCCCTACCACACTGTTCCCTACTCTACCTTAAGGGAGTGGTGGTCTCAGGGAAGGTTCCCCCTTTATTTCCTTTCTGCTGCCTCCCAGGCCCTCCACATGTAGGGCCTAGGCAACCGGGTTTCACCCAGCAGCAGGAGCCTGTCCTTCTTCAACCAAGAAGGTGACTCCCTCTTCTCCTCAGGATCGGCTGGGAATCTCTATTCAGGCTCCACCCCTTATTTTTCCCGCACTTTCTTGGCCTGGGGCAGCTGGGAGTTGTAGTCCAGGAAGAAGGGCGTCCCACACCAAGACTCCTGCAGGCCTCTCCCTGGCACCACAGCCCATCAGACCTCATGGGGAACATTTCCTCCCCTTTCTTTAAAGACAGATTAACAGCAGCTGGCACTCATTTCACCCCTGGCAACCATTTCGTTACACCTCCCCCTCCTCAGATTCGACGCGGAGGACCCCTCTTCCGAAGAAGGGGGAACTGGAGCCGAATCTCCCCAAAAGAGGGTATCATGTCTGCCAACTCAATAAACGGTGTGTCAACATCAAAACAAACATATAACCTATGGAACCTAACAATATCGTTACTGAAGAGGATATAGTCTCTTCAGCCTCCGTCATCCTTCCTGGATAGGGAGTCAGCCACTACGTTGTCCCGTCCTGGGATGTGTTTTTGGCTACGGTAGGCTACCGGGTGTTTAGTCCCTTCCCAGTCTTGTAGCAGCACTCCACCGATTCCTTGGTCAGAGGCATCTGTAGCTACGAAGAATCTTTTAGAGAAATCCAGGGCTCTTGAGACTGGCATAGACACCAATGCCTGCTTCAACCCCTCAAATGCAGTCTGACAGGCTGGTGTCCCCTCTACTTTGTCCGGCAGTCTCTTTCTGGTGAGCGAAGAGAGTGGTTCTGCAACAGCCCCAAAGTTAGGAACAAATCTTCTGTAGTATCCAGCGAGTCCCAGAAACGCTCTCACTTGACGCTTAGTCTTAGGAGGTTCCCAATCTCGGATGGCCTCTACTTTGTCCCAAAGGGGGGCTATTGTCCCACTCCCTACTACAAAACCAACTAACCCCCCCCCCCAAAATGTTACATGTCCATAAGTATTATAACTGGATTTAAAGTAGTTAAATACTGCAGCCAAGCACGGGTATCAAGCTAGTCCATACAATATTTATATTATAATTTCCACAAGCTAAAGGTGCATAGCCTTCCAGAATAGCCTTCCATTAGCTGTTAAAATGAGCGGGTTTCTTTTCCACCTTTGCCAGTCACTGTGCACTGGTTTCATTCTTCTCTCTTTTATACTCTTGTTCCCTTAGCCTGTCTGGCATGTGGTAATTTGAACAAGTGTTCAGTGAATATCATTGTTCCCCTTAGTTACTCATAAACAGGCTGACTGGCAGAACGGCTAAGCTTAGAAGACCCAAGTCTTTCAGAGGACTCCCCTTGTTGCTGTGGAAACCAGAGAACTGTGCTACACTTGTAAATGTGATCTTTGACCATTCTGGAAGGCTATGCAGGGATTTTCGCAGCTCTAAGGGGGAGAAAAAAACCAAAATTCTAATAGCTGAGATGTAGAAGGTTATCTGATACAAGTTAGTTGAAACAGAGGCTCATTCTCTTGGAAGTGTGTACATCTCTTTTCTGGAATGACTAAGAGAGCATGAATTCTCTCTTTTAAAAAGTGTGCAGTCCTTTTGAAATTTGACTCAGATACTTTTTATCGCAGCTACAGTGAGAATTGTCACTGTGTATTTGGAATATTTGTTTGACCTGGGAGCAGGAATCTTGAAGCAAATGTGGAATCTTGGAGCAAACATAGAAAGCGTATGGATGTTAAATTCTCTGCCTTTTACTATTTCAGTCAACAGAAACATAATACCAGCATAATACCTAAGTTCTCATTGATGCCAGTTGAATGATCTTCAGCACTGATATGAACTATCTAGGCCCCAGCGTAATTAACATATCAAATACCCTGAGTTTGAAATATCTCTCTCTCTCTCTCTCTCTCTCTCTCTCTCTCTCTCTCTCTCTCTCTCTCTCTCTCTCTCTCTCTCTCTCACACACACACACACACACACACACACACACACTTCAGATTATAGAGTAGGGTGCAATCAAAAGTGAGCCTTGGACTGAGAAATGCCTGATTCAAGGGCCTTCTCAACTGCTGTGTGGCCGTAATAACCCAAAGTTTCTCTTACTTCATCTTCCTTTTTGTAATAAAAATACTGACAAAACTTACAGGTTTTATTGTAAGAGTTACTAAGTTGATATATGCAAATCGCCCAAGCAGGTGTGTAAATCAGGGGTCCCCAGTCTTTTTGAGTCCACAGGCACCTTGGGAATCCTGGCATGGGTCAGTGGACACAACTTAAAAAAATGGATACTGCAGAAATTGGAGCCCATCACAAAAAGTCGGGGAGTTGAGGTCATGCAGATCTCTAACAGTTACTCTTCAACATTCCAGAAAGAAACTCTGTTTAACAGGATGCCTTATAAAATGAACATATTGTTTTAAAATATGTATTTCCATACACTCATATTACCTTCTGTCACACAGGGACAATCCTTGTGCTGTGATAGCTGCTGTTGTGACAGCAACATTTAAAAATTTCCACAGCCAATCAGAAACCATGCCCACTTTCTAAAAACATTTCGCAGGCCCCAGGTGAAGCGTCGTGCGTGCTGTGGTGCCCATCGGTGCCATTTTGGGAGGCCTGGTGTAAATTTATAAGATTTATAATTTACAAGTGTTTGTAAGTTGGTGATTTGAATAGAATGCAGCTTCACTTAGGTGAATAGTCGGAGCGTTTGGATTCAGAGATCATAACTTTTAGGGGAGATAAATATTTTAATTCATAAATATAAAAACAAGGAGATACAAATCCATGCTCTGACAAAACAAGTACCCTGTATTACAAAAGTATGAACATCATAAAAAGTCTTGCCACATTTGTTTGTTTGTTTGTTTGTTTGTTTGTTTGTTTATTTGAATCATTTCAATGCTACCTTTCCATCCTGATACTGTCCCCAGGGCAGCAATCAAAACATTAAAACTTTTCAACATTAAAAACGTATAAAATTAAGTATATATACAATAATTCAATAGAAACATATAAACGTACATAATGCCTAAACCAGGGAAGATGGCCAGTAACAGTTCTTAGTGGTATGCCAAACAAAGCAAAAAGTCGTCAGCTGCTAATGGAAGACAACAATAGATGGAGACAAATCTCCCATGGCTGGGAGATCCAAAATTTTTTGTGCCACAACCGAGAAGGCCCTTTCTCGAGTTGCCACCCATCTCACCTCAGATGGCAGGGGGAACTGAAGCAAGGCCTCCCAAGACAACCGGAGTGGAAGAGTCAGTTCATGCATCTCTCAGTTAGTCGTTTCATGGAGCTCTAGAGTCAGTGCGCTGCTGTTTCATATGGGTACTTCACTTGTTATGTTATTTGCATGTTACCCTAGAAATGAATTTTGAATGGGAACATACATCCATGAACATACATGAGTTGTACCAGTTTTTCTCTATTCATTGCATGGCACACATTTTACTGCATATGCTGTATGAAGAGCTCTAGAGTTTGGATCTATCTGTTTGATCCAATATATGGTGCCAAACTGGGATCCTGCCAACTCACCCCATCCCCTTTGGTGATCTCACTGCTGGTATTTGCGTCCTAGATATCATATTAGTATTGGCACTAATAACAACAACAACAACTGCACTTATATACCGCTAACCCTAACCCTGTATTATCCCCACAATACAGCTGGCTGAGAGGAGTAGTTTACCCAAGGCCACCTACTGAGCTCATGGCAGTAGTGGGATTCAAACCAGTGGAGTGCTGATTTGCAGCCGAACTACTTAGCCACTGTGCAACAGCAGCTCATTCTGCCCAGTATGAGCTATATACCACAAAACAAAGCGTATGGATTCTATTGTTGGGGTGTATAAGTGCAGGGCTCTAGGTATAGAGAATCCTGCAAAAATGCAGACTTTGGAGAAGAGGCAGATGTCCCAAATGAAGAACGACAAATGTACTTGATCCCAATGCATGTGTTGTATGTAAGGTGCACATTGACCAGAAGGAACTGATCGGTAGAAACGATCAGCATTGGAAGGCTGTAGCTACAGTTTTAAGGTGCCTTCTTTGTTTTCTTCACCAAAGAAAAGACCATCAAGCTGTTGTTTGCTTTGTATGCTTGCTACTTGGCTTATTTCTTAATAAGATAGCTAGAGTTTGGGCTGTGGGCTGCACAATAAACATAAAGAATGCCCTGACCTGCCTTCAGTCTGTGCTGTTTACGTCAAGTGTTTATAGTATGAGAAATTACCAGAATGTTCCTGACCTAAGGCACAGGAATTGTTGTGGGAGAATAATTTTCAGTCGTACTTTGGAGCAAAGCAGGTTTGAGAAAGATAGGAGAAAAACCAGAGAAACCCTGGGAGCGCACAAATGTACCAACGATGCTATCGAGAAGCGGGAGGGAAAAAATGTGCTTCCTAACAGCATTGAACCCTGAGCAGATAACCCATGTAGAGTCTCCCCTGTGAGTATTTGGCTATCTTTTGGGCACTCTGGAAAGCTAAAAGGTATATCTGCTCTTCAGAGAATCTGTCAGAAAACACATTTATTAGCCTACCTCTTGCCCTAATCTCTGTAGCATCTGTGATCTCATGCTGCCTAAGTTCATGTGCTCCATTCCTATTAAGTCCATATTGCAGCATAATTCAGTTTTATTATAGAGCTTGTTAGGTGCCTAGCAGTGGTGGGCAAACTCCTGGCGGTTTGTCCCTGTGTTGGGAGGTGGCAAGCTGCCTGGCGATCACCCACCGCTGATAGGCAGGCAACCTGGGCAAACGTGTGGCGCTCACTCTCCTGGCCAAGCACGATGACATTACTTCCAGGAGTGATGTCCTTGTGCTGACCGCAGGACTGCTCCTGAGCTTCACTCTGGGCCAGTTTTGCCCGCAAAGAGTGTGAAGTACAGGAGCACTCTGAAGGTCAGTGCAATGATATCACTTCTGAAAGTGACATCATTGCAATCTGGCCTGGAGCACACATGCCAAGATTGAATCCCAGTAAGTACTGGGCACCCCCACCCTCCCACACGTGGCACAAGAGGAGAAAAGACTCATTGGAAAAGACAATAATGCTAGGAAAGGTGGAAGGCTGTGGGAAAAGATGAAGACCCCAAGTGAGATGGCTTGACTTAATAAAGGAAGCTGTGGTCTTCATTTTGCAAGATCTGAGCAAGGCTGTTAATGATAGGACATTTTGGAGGTCATACATGCATAGGGATTCCATAGGTTGGAAGCAACTTCATACACATGCTAGTCTGTTACGAAGGTGGGTTATTATGTTGCCCAGTCCTCAAGAGTACAGAATACCCCTGTTGTATAGGATTTGGAGTATTGTCTTGAACACACAGTACTTTTAAAAAGCAAATCTTAACTATTCTTTTTTGGAGGTGGGGGGGAAGAATAACCCTGCCATGTGGACTGGGAAGTTCCATTTACTTCAGTGAGAATTATGCATGACTAACTAGGAACAAGATTCTAACCTGTGTTTCATTCGCAAGGGTATTTGTACCTGCATGCACCGGGTCTGAGTCAGTTTACTGACTTCAGTGCTGTGAGATTTCGTGCAGCATTCCTTCCCACTGTGTTAACTGAAGAAAGTGGACTCTGTATTGCTTAATAGTTCCTACTCTTAATTGGCAGCAGTCTTCCAGAGTCTCCAAAGAAAAGTCTTTCCCAGTGCCAGAGCTGAACCTGGGACATTGCATATGCAAAGTGCCTGCTCTGTCACTCTTCCCATGACCTAGAGATGCTAGGCAAGGATAGGACCTGGGAGGGACCATAGGCATTTTCAAACTATGTGCTCTCCTGCTGGACTGTGATTGTTGGACTCACAAACTTTTGTGAGTGGAAGCTCATGTATATTTCCAGTATTTTTGGAAGACTGAATTGAAAATAGAACTCCCCAAAGATGTTTTTTTATTGACCCCTTTTTTAGAAACTGTGTAATAACATCTTCAAACTCTGCTTCTGATTAAACCACAAGAGGAAATAAGTAAGTTTTAATAAGTTTGGTGTGGGACTTATTTACAAGGGTGGACTGCAACCTAAATTTTATTTACTGTGAGATCCCAGCTAAGTGCCCCAAAGTCAGCTCCAATGCATTAAGACAAATAATCTTTTCTTATATCACCTTTTCCTTGAGAAATGATGAGGAAAGAAATAATCTCGAGTTTTTAGAAGCCTCCATTGATTCCTGAAGAGAGTTTTCAGCTGGGAGATAGCATACGTGTCTTGCGTTCAGAGGAAACACACATGCCTGTAATTTAACTAAATAACATCACATTGGGCTTGTAATCTAAGACGAGAATGATTATGTGTACCCAAGGCATCAAGATAACTATAATCAAGAGGAGACACCAAAGGCCAAAAACAGGGTTGTTGTATACCTAGATAACTGGCAACGGGTGTTGAAGGGGTGGGCGGTGGGAGAATGGAAGCCCATCAGTACTGGGGTGTGGCATCTTCCTGCAGTGAATCCATCGGCGTCCTCAGCCTTCTACTATCCCTTGCTTTAGCAGATGTGGAATCTTACTTGTTATAACTAGAGGGGAAGGGAAGTGGGAGAGCCTCCAAACCCAAAATTGCTACTTGGAGAAGCTCAAAAGCTCCTGGTTATTCACTCCATGAATTTGTGGACAAATAGAATATGCCTACGTTCTCTGTGAGTCACTACACAGCACTTGGGGGGAAAAGCTTATTGCCTTTTAGGATTATTCTATCCACTTTGAAAATGGTGTAAATCAAAAGAGTCTGGATCTTGAGTATGGCACGATCTGATTAGATGTTATCCATCTGCGTATGGTGTCTATGGGTAGGATGTGGTTTGTGCTCATGGAAGGAAGCTTCTTGCAGAGGAAGCTGAGGAGCCAAAAAATACATATGGCAGTGAACATACATGTGTGTGTATGTGTAAAACAATCAGTCAATGCATTTGGCGTGGTACATGTTGTTTGTCCCAGTGATTAATCTCTCAGGCATTGCTGGCATCACTTGCTCATATTGGTGCTAGCCAGTATAAGCATCGCACAGTTTAGCCTTAATTCAAAATCCAGTTTCCCTTTTTTTCCCCCTTTCAAATGATTCAGGATGAGACTTGCAAGACATATTTGAGCCTGATAGGATTTTAAAAGGTTTGTAATAAAATAAAAATCCACACGGCAATAAATTACAAAATAGCTGCCAGGGATAGTTCTGACTAGGTTGAGGCATCCGATTACAAGTAGTTGGCGCAGATTTCTGCACCTATACTTCAAGGCTTTTAATGTATTTAGCTAAGGTCTATTCCCAGTTGGCATTAAGACCTATAGGTTTCAGCTTTTATTTTCTTTCTTGTAACCTATAAAGTAGCTTTCACATTTCAGAGAAAAAAAATAGTTTTGTGAGTGTTTGGTACTTCACCCTTAGGAAAAGCAGGTCTGCTGTCTGGCAAGATGCTATATAAATATTGTTCTCTAGGCAACTCTTTTTAACTGGTTAAGTTTCATTTAGTCCTTGCATTACTGGGTCTCAGTAACAGCTTGTAAGATGTAGCAGAAATTACAGCTTGCTCTCTGGAGGCAGATGGAAATGAATACCTACCAGCATCTTTTGTGGTCCAAGAAGTGGTTAATATTTCAAAATAATCTCCAAGGCTCCTCTCCAAGACCACATCAGAGTGGCGCTGATCTCAGAAAGATGCTTGAACCTTTCAAGCAACTCTACAAGCTTTATTTGCCTACCTGTTCGCACATAATTTTGTTGGTCATTTGAGACATGAAACAAAAAAAACCCTTGGTGGTAAAATTTCCATATCTGGTCACCTGGATGCTATTATCTCCAAAAGAGAAGGATTAAATTGACACACTTTAAGAATCCATTAAAATGCTCTCTATAGATGATCCAATTTTCTCCTTTTGCTATGAGGGAGGGGCTGTGGCTCAGTGGCAGAGAATCGCACTTGGCCAGGAAAGGGTGCGCCCGGCTGCTGCTTGAGAATAGCTACAGGTCAGCTTGGTTCTTTGATGGCAAGGTCTGTTTGACCCCTGATGAGGCAAGCTCCTCGGAAACAAGCGTCTTGATGACCGGTTCCTTGTTGGGTCCACAGCCCTTGGAAGGTTGCCATCTATAAAAGAAATTATAAAGATTATTACTGAACCATTTCGGACTTTACGGTTTCCCTGGTTACCTTGTGGTAAACTCAGATGTACCTGTACCTCACTTTGAGTATATGTTTGTAAATGTACTACAGCTATTATTACTGTTATGCTTGGCCGCTTGCCGTTACCTTTTAAGGTTCACCTATAGATTATCAATGTACTGTAAGAGAAACTGAACGTATTGTCAATTTATTACTTTGCACTTAGTCACTTTAAAAAGTTGGTTATTGATTATAATAATGCTTTTTGACTAATAGTATAAATTGGGTAATTGCCTTCTTATCCCTTGGCTGTGCATCCACTCTGTTTTGCTAGTCATTAGCAAGGGGGCTTTGTTTTTGCTTTACATGCAGAAGGTGTCAGGTTTGGTTCCTGGCATCTCCACTTACAATAACCAGGTTGTAGATGATCTAAAAGACTTCTCCCTAAGGCCCTGGGGAACTGCTGCCAATCAGAGTAGACAGTTCCTTGATAGGCCCAGGATCTAAAGCAATATAAAGCAATTTCACGTGGATCTGACATCAGGTGTGTTTAATATCGGAGCTCAGAACAGTTAGAGGGGTAAACTAAAAGACTGGTACAAAAGTAAAAATCAAGTTTAACTAAAAATGTTAGAGAATTGATTAAAAACACCAGTGTACATAATTTAATACATTAGTTGAAAGTACACACGTTTGATTTTAAAACATCCACAACTTGGTTCAACATAAAGTACTAAAAACTTGGACTTTGATCACATGAAAGGAAACCTCATGGTGCATTTAAGGAAGTCCAATTCTGGTCCCAGCAACTCATACACAATCCACATCTTTTCCTTTTGCCACATCTTGATGAAGAAGAGCTCCCTGGAGAAGTTGAAGGCTACGTTGGCATCATATGCATGATCATCACCAAAGTTGGAGACCGAGAGATGTTAAATGAAATGTTCTTCACTGCTCCCAAAGCCAGATACACACAGTAAAACCACACATATCCAGGTATATTAGTACGTTTACTAAATCAATAGGCTTAGACTGGAGTAAGTCTGTTTAGGATTTCACTGTTAATCTCTATATGTACAGAATAAAAAGCTAGACACCTATTGGCCCAGGGGCCTTCTTCAATGGTATATGTATCTCATAAACAGAACTCCATTAATATAATTAATAAATCAAAAATAGATGGCCCAGCACAAAATAGAGCTAGAATGGGGGGAGGGGAGAGAGAGAGGAAAGAATATATATAATGGATATTTTGTGGGAAACAAGACCAATTAAAAATATAAAATTACTATGTTTATGATAAATAAAATTACTCACACAAAGATTTAATGTAAAACAGCATGGAGTAAATTCATTGAAAGCATAAAATGCGATAAGGGCAATACATCCAGATGAGAGTTGTTTCTTTGCCCATAAATCTAAAGTACACAGCGAAATAGTGTCAAATCCATCCCAGTGAAAAATTTATGATGAAGAATTATGCCAAATAGGAAAAAAATGGTATCTAAAATATTTACCTCCTACAGCCAGGTCAGAAGTCTACAGATTCGAGATGGAGTGCTGAGTGCTGATCAGAAATGAAACAGCAACATGCCCACACATCCCAACTATATACTGTGGAGAAGCGGGGGCGGGGGAGCGTGATGCAGTAGTAAGTTACAATGAGGTGGTGGACAGTCCCTGAAAAAAAGATGGCATCGTCTCAAAGAGATTTTCCCTGCTATCTAGCAGCCAATAATACAACCCCCTCCCCAGATATAGACAGTTTCGACAGTTCCTAAAAATAGCGCCATACTCACTGAATGGTGGCAGCTTTTCTGCACGATTGTTGACATCACCATTTACAAAACAGATGCAGGCAGTATTGATTGCGTTTTTGTGGCAAAAACGGAATAAAAACTGCCCGCATCCATTTTGTAAACGGTGATGTCAGAAATCGTGCGGAAAAGCCACCAGTGTTCAGGGAGTGTTACACTATTTTTAGGACGTGTGGAAACGGCCATAATATATCAAAATAGCAAAAGATGCCATGAACAGCAAAAGAAGCTGACGACCAGGGCTTTTTTCTGGGAAAAGAGGTAGTGGAACTCAGTGGGTTGCCCTTGGAGAAAATGGTCACATGGCTGGTAGCCCTGCCCCCTGATCTCCAGACGGAGGGGAGTTTAGATTGCCCTCGGCACCGCTCAGCAGTGCACAGGGCAATCTAAACTCCCCTCTGCCTGGAGATCAGGGGGCGGGGCAACCAGCCATGTGACCATTTTCAAGAGGTTCCGGAACTCCGTTCCCCCGCGTTCCCCCTGAAAAAAAGCCCTGCTGACAACCATTTCCTTCATACACACAAGCTCATAACAGTCACTCAACCCAAACTTGTATGAGGCTCCAAAGCAAACGGAGCATCACGTGAGCAGGGCCTTCCCTGTTTCATCCAGTGTTCAAGGGAAGCACTGTATATTTTTCCTTTTCATGCACAGCACAACAGTAAAATAAACTCAAAAAAAGCGAATAGTATGATGCTGTGAAGTGTCGCCCCTGCTTGAGTCATTTCATAGGTATTGTTCCCCGTGTGGATGTTTAAGCAACTACTCTGTGTCAAATCTGTTCATTTTCAGAATGGTAAATTCACCCCGGGAGTCAAATGTGCTCCATTTTCTGTGTCCCATCTGCTGCACATTTTCCATTAAGAGATGGCAAAGCCTGACAGATGGAACTAAAAATACATAAGGAACATTAATGCTGAGATAATTTCAATTTTTGTTTGGTCGAGTACCAAAGACTTGGAGGCAGTCCTGGCTCGAGTGAGAGTCAAGCTCATGTAATGTCCAGACGTTGCATAAATTGAGTTCTTTTAATAAGCAAATTCAAGTTGATTATAATGAGCTTTTTTAAAAAAAAATGAAATTGAATATTGCTGATGTAAATATCAGGTTAACTAGTTTGTGGGTTACCACTGAAGAGAACTGGTGGACTATATCTGAAATGTGCATGGTGGAAAATCAAAACATTTTCTCTTTTTCTTGGATATTTGCCCATATGAAGTCAGGCTTACTTGCCTCCAGATTGAGACAAGGAGATTGTTCTATTGTTTTTTCTGTTTAATGCTGAAATCACCAGTGTTTCAGGCAATTAAGCACAGTTTTGACATTGGTGGAAATTATCCAAGAAATGTTTTGAAAGCAGTTTAGTAAACAGAGGATATTCATGCCACGATGGATATAAACCTGAAATAATCCTCAAATTCGCCAAGGGGCGGGGCGCACCAAGTGCTCGTCATAAAATTCCATAAATTGATACTTTTATTGATTTGCTTGATTGTTCAAACTGTTTATAGTCCACCTATTCAGGGAAGAGTCTCAAATACAGACTGAATCAGTTGGTTTTTATCCTCCTGTTACGTTATAATCTTCTTGAAAGCAAAATAGTTTTTGAGAAGATTGTAGACTAGGGGACATTTCATCCAGTACTGCAGGCAGTTTCAAGTCTGTGGTCAAACCTACAATGAGCAAAGAGCTGGAGCCAACTCGGGCTTCCTGTTGAGTATACATGTACAATAGATATGTTTGTAAGCATGTGTTTGTTACAGTCATATGTTGCATTTTTAGACATACACAATCTTTTTAGGCATATACTTAAAAATAAATTATGAAGAAGCTCTTGGCATGCTGAGCCTTAACTGAAAACATTGTCTGGTCTGCATTTCTGTAGGCGGGGGAAGTTATCCAATGGGTTTAAAACTGTTGACTAGAAAAATCTTAATTACTTGTACAGCCAAAATTTGGCATCACCTAAAAATCTGAAAGTTTAAGGTAGTTTTCTTCAGCCATATTGCTTTCTGAAACAGTGGCACTAATTTTCTATTTCCTTGTTGGCTGGTCAAGAAAAAAGAGATACTGGGTTGAATCCAGCCAGTTAGTTGTAAAAAACGAAGGAGAAGGTCCCCTTTGATTATCAGAAAGAGAGATGGCTAAACTTACATCTCTGATTAGGGAAAAGTCATTGGACAAATATATTATTACCTGGAAGCCCCTTACTGACCTTTTACAAGAAACAGAGAGAAATAAATTGATGATTTGCGCGTTTGAAGACTAAGATTTGAGGAAATGTGTTTTAGAGGGAAAGGAGAGAGAATCATTTAGATTAAGAGTCAAATTATTATCATCCCTAGTCTGTGTCGGAGGTCTCCCATCCAACTGCTAACCAAGGCTGATTCTGCTTAGCTTCTGGGATCTAACAAGATCCGGCTCACTTGGGCTATCCTGGCCAGAGCTTGTTGACTGCATGAAACCATTTTAAGTGCAAATGTGTGCAGATTTCTTTCTTTCCTTTTTATTCAACAGTTGGCATATTGTATTAAGTCCTCAATATACAAACTTCTAAAATTAGCTGGTCTCTTTTTCTGAATTTGCAAAATATCTCTTTCAGTTGTGGCTTAAGTAAAGTGACATTCTTTAATGGTGTGTGGCAACAAATCTTCTGGATTGCTGCTGCAATGCTTTTGTGTCATCTGCACCTGTTTAACTGGAGGGGAAGATTCCTTCTCTGTTGACTTAGAGCCAAGCTACAAGTGACGAATGACACTTGAATGGCAAGTGAACAGACTCACATGTATTCCTCCCTGTTCACTTGCGGTCCACTTGATCACTACGCGCAAGTGATCCGGGAGGAATACACGTGAGAGTCTGTTCAATTGCCGTTCAAGTGTCATTCGTCACTCGTAGCTTGGCCCTTAGTGGGAGGGAAGTTGGTCAGTGGGCTGCAAAGAGCTAAAGCCATATTATCCACAGGGGCTCTGACATGTTGCATTTGGCTTTTCTTTCCCCAACTATATGGAGTCTGGGACAGGGAAATGCCATATTTGAATGGGTTTATGAGGTAGCCATTGGCTCAGATTCCTGCACTGAAGTTATTCTACTTTTGTTGCAGTCAAGCAGCTGTTGTGATGACAATACAAATAAGCAGGAGTAACTTTGATTCTGTTTAGAAATTATTGGAAAGCTACTTGAAGTACACATGAACACAAGAAGCTGAATCACACCACTGGTCTGTCCCAGTCAGGATAATCTGCTGAGCCTGGCAGGGGATCTCTGCGGTCTTGAGAAGAGGTCTCTCGCATAATCTACCAGCTGATACTTTTAACAGGAGTTGCCAGGAGAGCCAGTTTGGTGTAGTGGTTAAGAACAGCAGGACTCTAATCTGGAGAGCTGGGCTTGATTCCCCACTCCTCCGCTTGAAGCCAGCTGGGTGACCTTGTCAGTCACAGCTCTTCCAGAGCTCTCTCAGCCCCACCCACCTCACAGGGTGATTGTTGTGGGGATCATAATAACACTCTGAGTGAGTGTTAAGGTGTCCTGAAGGGCAGTCTATAAATCCAATGTTGTTGTTGTTATTAAACCTGGAACCTTTTGCATACCAAGCAGATATTCTGCCATGGACCCACTGCCCCTGCTCTCTTGAAGAGCTTAAATGCATGCAGAGAGTATTGTTTCAATAGCCTTATTTTTTAAAATCAGGCTTAGAAATAGCCTCTCACCTGGTGTCCTGTGGATGAGTAAAAATTGCCTTCAGGTGATTGGGTTATGTAAAGTTTTTAGAAAACTAATTTAGGCCACAGATTGCATGGATGACTAAAAATTCATATTGGCGCAGCACTTTTTGTGGACGTATTTGCAAGGCTGCTTTGTTACTTATCACATCTGGTTTCCTTCCTATATCCCACTGCAGTGTCTGTGGAGTTGTCCTACTTCATCTCCATAAATGTTTTGTCGGTTAATTAGGCTGCGGTACCAGGCTTGAGATCAATAGCAGAGGACGGATTTGAACCCAGTTCCCACTGAGCCAAGTTTCCACCCTCTGAACCATGCAGCCTTAGCAAAATATTAACTTTCTCTAAGCCTTATAATATGTTCTGTGCTCAACAGAACTGCAGAAAATGTTGATGACGTACTATGGCCAAATATATCATGGGAGCTGAGTTAAGCTTATTCAGCTGTACCATTGTACTTGTGCTTTGGTTTCTTATCTGAAAACATCTTAACTACAAGTTGAAATCAAGGAATGAAGCAGGTTTTCAAGAGGGAGCATGGCTACTGTTGCCTGTGGTTACTACTGGTGCAGCCATAATGCTGTATCGTGGTTAGAACAAAAGTAAGGGAGGGGAGAATTTGTGTAGTAAGCAGTTCTATTCGTTCTTTTTTACTTTCTCGCTTACTTTCTTTTTTACAGACCTGAGGATTTCCCAAACTTTGCAGAACCTTAAATTCTAGCTGTGACTGTCCCTGTTATGGATATTTTTATCCACACAAGGACTGGCTCTTGACTATTTGATGTACAGATTTATTACAATTGCCCAAAGAACTTCTGTCACGTATATCTTTGACTTTGTCATGCCTGTTGTCTTTGCTACAGGGAAAGGCAAGCTAAGCCACAAAATAATGTTAACAACCCATAGGTATTTCCTCTGGGAACTTACTGTTTGATCACAGAAGACAGATTTCTGGACAGCATGCCACATTTAGCCCTTTTCGCACAATGGCATAGCCATAATGATGTAAACTGTAATTATGCAAGCGGACTTATTCAAAGTTCTGTTAATTATTCTGTAAATTCCAGTGGTGATGGCCAGAAAACCTATTTGCCAAACTTACTAAGTTCACTTTCCTTTGTTCTCCAGCATGGTTGGATAATCAGGAAGGGTCGTTTTGGCAGAAAACGGCAGCGTACTACTTTCTACATAAATAGATTTTTTTTTAAAGGAATAGTTGTAAAACACATGCCCGCACCCTGAAATAGCCATGTTTCATAATGTGAGGTTTTAAAACTAACATGAAAAATTTCACTGTTTAGTATCCCAGTCCAGTTTTTCAAATATCATGAATGCAGTTTGTATTCCAAATCAACAAACATGGCTGGGGAGCAAGAATTAGATTTAATTTTCTCTAATTAACTAACAGTGCCAGCGTACATCAATGCACAGGTACACACACACAGACGCATACTCTCACTATGAGAGACAACTAAAGTAAAAGAAACCCCCAAGGTAATTTGGGGGGTGTTTAGAAAAAATCAGTAAACTTCCTGATTTATAAAGGTATTGTTATTATAAATTCATGCAATTTAACTGTGGTTTCAATTCTGGTTTGCAAGGCAAGCAGAAGCTAGAACTTGCTGATTCAGATGTAATGGCAGCCTCTGGTTTATCTTGGAGGAAGGAAATTGCAATGCTCCATGAGGGAAAAGGGAGACTAGAGAATTCAAGAGCCCAGCCAAGCCAGCATGTAAACCAAACTTTGTACTTCTCATCCTTATTCACATTTCAGCACGCATCTGATGGAGGAGGCTCTTCCCTATAACAGCCAAAAGCTCAATTTATTTTTTAGTCTTTAGTCCAACAGGCCATGATACATGTCCTGGAAGTGACATCAAGTAACTCTAGATCCAGAGGAGTTAGCCGTGTTAGTCTGTAGTAGCAAAATCAAAAAGAGTCCAGTAGCACCTTTAACTCTAGGAATCACCAAAAACTCTTTGGTAAAGCCATAGAGCTTCTGTCAATTCCTAGCATTACCTGATGTTACTTCCAGTGTCTTCCCCAGAAGTGACTCCTTGCTGTCTGCTCTCACTGATTGTATCCCCACTATCTTTTCCCACATGCTCAAGAGGTAGCACAAAGTATTTCTTCAGATACTATTTCAAAATGATGCAGAGGAGTTAGCCGTGTTAGTCTGTAGTAGCAAAATCAAAAAGAGTCCAGTAGCACCTTTAAGACTAACCAACTTTATTGTAGCATAAGCTTTCAAGAATCACAGTTCTCTTCGTCAGATGCATGCATCTGACGAAGAGAACTGTGATTCTTGAAAGCTTATGCTACAATAAAGTTGGTTAGTCTTAAAGGTGCTACTGGACTCTTTTTGATCTTTCAAAATGAAATTTAGTTAAATCACATATGTGTTCCCCCTTTGCTCCATCTGTGCATATTCGATTCATTAAAAATATGCATTAAAGCATCATGTGTTGAGGCAGCCATTGCGTTCCTGCTCGTACAAACAGAACTGAGGCAGGTACATTTTCTGACTTCCCACTGGATCCAACCGTATGTGTTATTGCCAGTACTGAGGAGGACACAGTCTTGCTCTCCATTTGTGCAGGGCGGGCTATGTGGAGGGTCTTTGAAACTAGTTCTTGGTCTCACTCCCTCTTTTCTCACTTGCCATTCAGCCACTGCAGAAGGCCACTCAGCATACTCCATCTTCCCTGACTCCATCCAGGTTCCTAGGAGTGCAGGTTCATGGCTTGTGCTCCACTACTCAAGGCAGTGTGCAGGACGCCCCACCGTGCTTTCCACTACAGCCAGCCAGGATCCGGAACCTGGATACCTGAAGCAGAGGGCTTCCCATACTGTTTTTAGCATTTTAAAGGAAGAGTCTTTAAAAGGAACAAGGACGCATTTAAAACTTATAACTGTTAATAAAACTGGGTGTCAGACTCCGCCTTGGGGTGATCGGAGCCTGGAGGGGGCTCGCTCTCCAGGTTGTCCCCACTTTAGCCGTTGGCTGGACCTGCTGCTGTAAGTCCGGGGGAAGGGGAACCCCCACCTCCAGGCACTGGGTTTGATTAGCCGAATCAACCAGGGCTTGAGGATTTAAATCCCTTCTTCCCAAGCCACAAGGCTCAGATCTAAATTACTGGCTACGTACACGCATAGTCAACTTTTCACAAATGGGCAGGGATTCACGATCTGTTTCAGCTCTCGGAGCTTATCTAAGTAAGCATAAAAATCCCTTCTGTCTTGATAATCCAAGAGCTAGAAGTACCCTTCTCTCATTCAAGAGACAGTTGGTCATTCTTTCAATATAGGGGAGGCCAGAAAAGAAACAAACTCACAATCCTCCTCTCTAAAAAACTTCAGCAGTATTTTAGAACTCATAGATAACTATTCCACTCCCCCCCCCTTAAATAAACACAGGTGAAAGATTATTTTCTGTTGCTATCAAAGTGAATAGTTAACAAGTAATATATGTTGATTAAGAACATGGTGTAACAAAGGAGCTGTGAAAAGTGCTAACCAAACAGCTTGACTAATATTGGAACTGAGCTCTATGATGTTGGTCTCTCTCTAGAGCTTTCAACTGCCTGACAGGTGCACATTTTGTGTGCATTGTTTTAAGTCACGCAAAACTTACAGAATACTAGAGCAGTTTTATACAATGAAATATTGCAGGGGCAGGTTATTAAGAGAACTTTTTCCGCGGTACAATGCACAAGACCCAAAGAAGAAGAAGAAGAAGAAGAAGAAGAAGAAGAAGAAGAAGAAGAAGAAGAAGAAGAAGAAGAAGAAGAAGAAGAAGAAGAAATGCTTTAAAGTGTATGAAGTTTAAACTTTGCTGATGTAAGTCCTGAGCAAACTTTACAAATTATGTGACGAACCACAGGATAGCAACATAAGGCACAGCTTCTGTTCAAAATTCGATCCTTGGCCTTTAACAGCTAATGTGAAGAGGTCATGTGGAAGACAGTGATGAATTTACTTCCTCTCTAGAGGAGAAGTATTGTGGCAACTGGCCAGTTAGTCACAGCAAGAGATGTCACTGTATGGGCAGGGGGACCTCACCTGTTATTTGGAAGGGGCCACGATAAAAGTTCAAACCAGAGATTTAGAGCTCAGATTTCTCAAAATTGTTAAACACAATGAAAATACCTCTGGAACTCCTGAGGTATTAATCCACATTCCACATGCACAATGAACATATCTGTGCAGGCAGTCCGGCTTCCTGCCTAATGTTCCCCTGCTGGCAGGTTCCAGTGCAGCTTGCTTGTCGGAGCCAAGAAATCACTCTGAACACAGACACACACTGAATGTAAACAGCAGTTTGTGTGATGGGCTCCTGTAAAGCTCAGATTACGTGCTGCAAAGAATACAGGACTGCTGTTAAAGAAATATAGCTCTGTATCAAGTTTCTCCTCCATAATGCCCAGTTCAGCCTGCCCACATCCTATCCTGATGTCATTACGACATCATTCCTACCCCCCCCCCCAGCCCAGATCATTGGCCTTCTGCTCCAGGGGATGGGAAAACACGTCATTTGCAAGGGCAGTCCTTTGAATCCTTTGTCATACATCATTTCATGTCCAGTGACCCGTGCTCCTGTTGCTGCTGTTGCTGAGGAACGGCATGGATGCGGCCTCAGCAGTGCAGGACCATGCCGTTCCCACATTTACCTCGCATCACCAGTTGTGGCGAGCCTCACCCACCAGCAAGCAGAACAGGCAGAGATCAGCGGAGTTCCCTAATCGAACTGGAAATTGTGTGTGTGTATTGGAGGACTCTAGCGGTTCCATGTCTATGCTTGTTTTGCATCCGGACCCTGCCCTGAACCTCAAATCTGACAATCACTGGTGATAGCCAAGTTCGGAGGTATGCACACTGGCTGTTCACCTGAGGACCTGTGTGCCCTCCTCCCCCTCTTTTCCTGCTACACCACCGATTTAAGCAGACAGCCTCTGTCTATAGTATGGCATATCCATCTCACCAGATCTCAGAAACTAAGCAGGGTTGGCCTTGGTTAGTAATTGGATGGGAGACCTCCAACAAAGATCTGGGTTGCAAAGGCAGGCGATGGCAAACCACCTGTGTTAGTCTCTTGCCATGAAAACCACACCGGGGGGGGGGGGGTCGCCATAAGTCAGCTATGACTTGAGGGCACTCTCCATCATCATCTAGGGATAAGCCTCAGGATCACAATCAACTTTGCCAGCATTTACTAGTCATTGCTAACAGATGGTACGTATATCCAGGGTTCATTTCGAGGGGGAACGCGCAGGAACACAGTTCTGGCAGTTCCCCAAAGAGGTCACATGTCAGGTGGCCCCGCCCACCTGACTCTCGGCCATTTGGGACCTGTTTCATCCTGGATTGGGGCCAGAATGGCCCAGATCGGACCTCTGATGGGTGGTGGATTACGCTCCCACTGAGCAGTGGCCCGATCCTGACCATTTTGGGCCCCTTTTCGACCATTTTCAGCCCCTTTTTGCCATTTTGGGCCCAATTTCAGTCCTGAGTGGCCAGGATTGGGTCCAAAACAGCCAGGATAGGTTATGTCAGGGGGTGTGGCATATGCAAATAAGTTATGCTAATGATACACTTCTGGTGATGTCAAGGGGCGTGGCATATGCTGATGAGTTATGCTAATGAGTTCCTCCCGCTCTTTTTCTGTGAAATGACCCCTGGGTCGCTGCTCCTGTTTGTCTGGAGGTCTTGTCCTTTCTCCTTGACCTGCTCTTTGACAAAATGGAATTCTCCTTTTCCAGGAGGATGGGGAGGGAATGGGAAGTTCTCTTCTTTAATCTTAACACATCAAATCCTTCATCATGTGCCGCTCAATCCTGATCCAATACATGAGTCTGTTCAGCTCAGTGAGATGCTAGAAAGTATGTTTAGGACTGCATTCCAGATTTTATATTTCTTTATTCTCTGGTCCACTGTTTGAAATGCAGTTTGTTGCATTCTCGTTTAAGCCTGGAATATCTCCTCCCCCACCCCCAATAAATAGGAAATGTAGCCTGCCTTTCACATGATCTTTTCGGCCTCCAAGATAAGCTCTTAGAGTCTTTTAAAACCAAATATGAGCCAACAAATCTAGTTACTTCCTTGTAAGATTGTTGGGCTCGATAACGGTCCTGCTTTTTTTCTCTCTCCCCTAAGCTGGAGGCTTATAAAAGCAATTTTTCCTTTATGCCTTAATTTAGGGGTCAGATAAAAACGTTAGATCAAGATCAATTCGTGTAGGTTGCCAGATGAGTGAGCAGGTTAGTATGGGGAGAGAAGAAAACTGTGAGATCACTTGGGCACCGTCCAGGTTTTCAAAAAAGAAAGACAGAAAGAAACGTATCTGGTATTTGCTATGAAATGCAAAGCCAAGCTCCTAAATCTTTCACTGGTGATAAAATTCTTGACGCTTACTTGAGAGGGAGGGATATATAGAGCCCTGTGTGTGTGTGTGTGTGTGTTTGTGTGTGTGTGTATTTGTGTGTGTGTTGAAAAACAATTGCTTATGAAAGGCAGTTGAAAGCAGTGTTGAGACATAGTCTGCTGTGTAGACTTCTTTCATGGCCAAACTTCAGTACTTTCCCAGCTTTACCTGCTATGAAAATATCATTTGAAATGTCAGTTCAGCGCTTGCATGTACGCACATGTGGGCTTTTAAATATTGGAATAAAATAAGGAGCTTTTACTTACTTTCTTCTTATGGAACTGGATTTGCTTGACTTTTGTTTTTCTTTTTTCTTCTTTTGGTGGTGCGGGGAATATACTCAGTTTACTTCTCAAATATTTTACTGGATTAGTCAGTCATTAATATTTTAACTACTATTTAACCACCCAGGCCAGTTTTGTTTAAGAAGACTGTTTCTCAGTATTGTGACAAAACCCATTGTGGAGAACAGTAGTCCTCAGTACTGTGCCTGCTTTGTAAAAAGGCTGGTGAAAGGACAGTCCATTTTGTGTTGCGAATTTGTTGCAGGAAGGGTTTTTTGTTTGTTTTGAGTTGTCTTTTGGTTTTGCGTCTGGCCTAGGTAGGGAAGTCTAGTAATGTGTATACATAGAATGCTGACAATCTCAGCTTTCATTCATGTTTCTAGGCCTCGGGGGTTTAAAGGAAAATCCTGAAAATGTGTAGGTAATTTTTGCCCGAAGCACAAAGAAAATCCTTGAGAGGTGACTAGTTAGATTCCTGTGATTCTTCAGTCAGGCCAACTCTCAGTGCCTGTCTGTCTGTCCTGACCTTCAACCCTCTCAGGGGCAAGCTACAAGTGACGAGTGACACTTGAACGGCAAGTGAACAGACTCACGTGTATTCCTCCCTGTTCGCTTGCGCTCCGCTTGCACTCCACTTGATCACGTAGTGCAAGTGAACAGGGAGGAATACGCGTGAGTCTGTTCACTTGCCGTTCAAGTGTCATTTGTCACTTGTAGCTTGGCCCCCGGTTTTCACAGGATTCCCAGCTCTTTATGTTGGAAGTAGAAAAAGAAAACATTTCTGTAGAATTTGAGATTTGCATATTTTATTCCATTTTGCGGGATCTGTAGAATTCTGGCAGCTGTCTTGCCTTCCCCTTCCTGCCAATGCTTAGCGGTCACTTGTACGTTTTCATTCATCGGATATTCAATACAGCAGCCCAAAGTAACTATTTCATCCATGCTTCGCTCATCAGAAGCAAAGCGCAGCTCTTCCTCCGCTCCTCCACCCTTAGTTTATTTTAAAAGGCAGAGGAAGAAACATTGGGGTATTTTTCCATTACAGTTTTAAGAAATTGACCTGAATTTAAGCGGAAATATGGATGGTTCTAGACTGCATTCTCCAGAGCTTTTTTGTTTCTTTGTCTTGTCTCTTTAAAATATATAGATTGTTATAAATTTCTTCACTTGATTCATCCCCACCCACCTACCTCTCCCAAGAAAGGCATTGTCTCATGATTGCAAAAATAGAAGAATAACTGAGATTTGAAAGTACAGAACCAGCGCGAAGTGTAATATTTTTAAAATGTTTGAAATGGGGGTGGTAAGATCAGGCCCCAGTAGCCCGTGTTCAGTGCTTTCAATTCAGGCCCTTCATGATGATGATTTGTGTAAGCTGAAAACTTTCTGCTGAAAACTTGGGGCCTCAATATATTATGATTTGCCCAGAGACATTGGCAGGTCAGGCGGAGAGGCGTGTTCTAGAGTGCTGCACTTCCCAGGCACGTGCCAGTCCAGCTTGGATTGGGACCACAATGTGCAGAGGCTGGACGCGTAGAACCCCCTCCTTTGCAAGGATTCCAGTATGTTCAATGATAAACTGACCTTGGAAAGTTGTGGTAAAACAGTGTCTGGGTCTGAGAGTTGCTGTTGATAATGGAATTAGTATGTAAATAAAGATGATAGGGACTGTAAATAATGTCTCAAAACTAAAGGACAGTTTTTAAAGGTCAGAGCCCTGGTGGTTCTGAGTGTGTGTTGGCAGATACCTTGTAGAAGAGATTAGAACTAAATCTTACAGCTCATGAAGCAGCAAATATAGAGAATGTGTGGTATGTGTCAGTGCCAATGCCGGAAGTCTTAGTCTTCCCAAGGTACGGAGGGCCAGCCCAAGACATAAAAGCTCCAGGTGGCCCAGACTGTGGGAATTTGTGTCTCACCTGCATTGGAGCATAAGACATATGGCAAATGATTGGCTGGGGCTGCAGGTGGGGAGTGCCACCGGGGAAGGCGGCAGCAGGCGCCCTAGCAGACTTCTGCACCTGGCAACAGCCCATTCCGGCCCCGTTGGCACCAGATCAGGCTACTGCAGGCGGGGAACGCCACCACGGGGGCGGCAGCAGACACCCTGGCAGGCTCCTGCTCCTGGCAGCGGCCCGTTCCAGCCCTGTTGTGGTCAGAACAAGCTGCTGCCCGGGCTGTTGCAGGCGGGGAATGCTACCAGGGGGGTGGTGCGAGGTGCTCTAGTGGGTTCCTGTGCCCAGCAGTGGCCCATTCTGGCCCCTGAGGTAATGGAGGCCAGGCCTACTGGCCCTGTAAAGGAATGGGAAGTAGACCTAGCTGCCTCACTCCCTCCACAGGACCAGAGGCCAGGTATGCAGTACCAGCCAAGGAAGGGGAGGTAGACGTGGTCTCTGAGGGAATGGAGCCGGGTCTACCAGCCCCACAAAGGGATGGGAGGATAACCTGGCCTCAGTTCACTCGGGGCTGGAATCGGGCAGCTGGAGTGGCGGGGAGCGATGGGGGGGAGGCAGTCTGGTGCGCTCGTGCGCCTGCCAGCCACCAGATTCGACTGAATCCAGCATGCTGGTGGGCGGGGAGAGTGCTGCTGGGGGGGGGGGAGCAGGCAGCAGGGTTGTGCACCTGGCAGCTGCCGGGTTTGGGCAGCTGGCGGGAGGGGAGTGTGCTGGTGGGTTGATGGGAGGCAGGCAGTGGGGCTCTGCGCCTGGCAGCCGCTGGGTTTGGACAGCTGGCAGGTGGGGAGAGTGCTGCCAGATTGATGGGAGGTAGGCAATGGGGATCTGTGATTGGCAGCTGCCACATTTGGGTGGCTGGCAGGCGGGGAGAGCACAGCTGGGTTGAAGGGAGACAGGCAGTGGGGCTCTGCACCTGGCAGCCACCCCGTTTGGGCTGCTGGTGGGTGGGGAGAGCATTGCCAGGTTGAGGAGAGGCGGGAAGCTGGGTTCTGCACCTGGCAGCTGCCTACTTTGGGCAGCGGGTGGGTGGGGAGAGCACTGCCTGGTTGAAGGCAGGCAGATTGCCCCCCATTGCCTGTGGTGTTCACCCCGCTTTCTCCCTGCCCAGCTGAGCACTGGGCAGGCAGGCGGGCTCTGCTACCCCCCACCCCGTTGCCTGCAGATCAGCTGGGCAGGGAGAAATTAGCGGTTTGCCCGCCTTCTCCCTGCCCAGCTGAGTGGCGGGCACCATCACTTCCCCTTGCCCATGCTTGCTGGGCAGCTCTGCCACACAGTGGCTGCAGGGCCTGACCTTCCCGCTGCCACGCTGACCGGTGGCAGCGGAGAGGAAAACCATTTTGCCCCCCTCGCTTCTTATCCCCATGCACTATGCATGCACAGCGTACTGTGCATGTGTGGGGATAAGAAATGAGTCATTGGCAACACGGTTTGCCTTTTATATAGTAGGATAAGCTTCAAGGATACTATTTTGCCTTTTACACAAAGTGTATTATGTAATACCAACAAAATTTTACCAATGCATTTTAATCCCCCATTGCTGTTATTCAGTCTGTGCCTGTTAAATCAAATTATTTCTTTTTGAATGTTCAGCAGTCTCCAAATACAAAAGGAAGAGGACTCCTGCTTTTCCCCATCAAGTTCCTGGGTTTGGCTAAAAGCCAGAATTATATCTGCGAATCAGGGTGGGACAGACAAACTTTCTCAACTACAAATATTAAATATGCTCCTTGGGGCAGCTCAGTCAAAGAAGAGAAACTGAATTTTGGTGGGAAAATCTGCCTCACAGTGGGGAGAGTGAAGTCATGATGCAGGCAATGGTGATTTAAAATAATTTTTTTCCTGCCACCATTCAGAGTGGCAACAGGCATCAAGGGATGCCCTTGGCAGGAGGCCTGGCAGCCCTAATGGCAGTAGCCTAAGTGGTAATCAGTGAATAGAACCAAACCCATCACTTGCCCAGCGGTGTAAGATCTTGGGGCCAAGCCACAAGTGGCGAATGACACTTGAACGGCAAGTGAACAGGGAGGAATATACACGAGTCTGTTCACTTGCCAGGCAAGTGTCATTCGTCACTTGTAGCTTGGCCCTTTGTGATTGAGTGGAGCACAAGTGGAGCGCAAGTGAACAGGGAGGAATACATAAGAGTCTGTTCACTTGCCGTTCAAGTGTCATTCATAATTTGTAGCTTGGTCCTTGGATGGCAAGCTCCATTATTCAAGTCTCCAAAGGTGGCTCCACCCTCCTCTCTCCAAAAGGCTGAAAATCAGTGCAGCTTTGTTGTCTCTAACTAAAGTCAGGATTTGGGTTTGGTAAGTGTTCTTCATGTTTCATATGTTCTTCTTTAAATGGTAAGGAATAATAATTTTCCATAGAAGGGATGTCCAGAAACATATTAGAAATGACACACAGAAGAGTCTTGAGGCACCTTAAAGATTCACTAATTGTGGCTGATACTTTTCTGAGACCGAGTAGAGCATGTTGCTGTCAGTTGGCAGACACATCTATGTGAAGTAGAGGGTTGGATCCAAAGTCAGAAAAGGGGGATGGTTTAGAAAGTGGAGCTAGAAAGAAGTATTATATTAGTGTGCAAAGCACAAATGAGAATAAGAGCTAAAATAAGAGAGATGAATTACACAAGGATGCTCATGAGAAGGGAGTTGCAATGTTAGCTGGGAAGCTGAGTTTTAAAAGAGATCGGTAGGCACTGTCAATTTTCGCTCTCTACAGATGCTCCTCAGAGGGTTTATTTCCTCTTTGCCTCCTAGAAGGGGAGGTGAAACTGACAGAGCCTTCTGGAGACAAAGAGGAAATTAGCAAACCTGAGGAGCAAACTTTGCTGGCTTTGTAGAGAGGAGAAATTGAGAAAGCCTTCCGGTCTCTTTAAAAACTCAGCTTCCTGGCTACCATTGCGACTCCCTTCACATGCGCGTCGTTGTATAATTTGTCTCTTGTAGCTTAGCTCTAAGATACAGTCAAGAGAGTAAAGAAATCAAGAGGGTTAGTGTGCTGGTGTGGCCACTTCCAGCTGGGGATAAATTACCAAAGCAATTGGGTACATAAACATCTAAAGAGGCACGATTAACTTTCCTTAGTGAGCCAGCCTTACCCCTTTCATCTGACAGTGTCAAATCTGCACGGGACTTCCAGCTCAAAAACGTCATACTGGAATTTCCTTTGAAATTCTTTTGCTGACAGAAGGCTACTTTCAGGAGTGTTGCAGTTATCTGCGTCTGATGATGCGGGCACCAGCTCACAGACACATTTACTACAACAGATTTGCTAGCCAGGTGTTGGCAGGGCTCTGATTTGGCAGCAGTCAAGTAACATGTCTACTTCTTGGGTCTATTATTTAGATATTTTGCTATAATAACAAGTTGGATCCAAAGACATAACACACGAGTGGAACAACACTTCCATTAGTGGAGGAAGGGGTTGATTCTCTCTTCTTCCCATTTCACACTCCATGCTGTTCTTGAGCATCTTGGACCCCCAGGAACAAAAGGGCGGGGGGAGCTTGGGCCAGGGTGGATTTGATTTAAATCAAACTGATTTAAATCATGATTTAAATCACGAGTTAAATCACTAGTCATTAAGGCTTGATTTAAATCACAGTTTTCTATATAAAGACTAATTCTTGCTGGTATAACTTTAATATGCAAGTAGATGCCTGCCTTACCGATAGGTAAAGGAACTTCATTAAAGTATTCCCAAACTGGGTCTCTTTTACGGCCTGCTGCCATTATAGGTTTTTTCCTCCAAGGAAAGAATGTGATAAACCTCAGGTCATACACACAAAAGATCCAAAGACTTGTGCAGTATTGTGCTCAAAAAGTTTCACTTTCATTTTGTACTGCTTGCCCCTCCCTCCTCACACTTAGTTTCTTCTTGTGCAGATCTATTCCACTCCAAACAATCAGAAAGATATTGTTTCTATTCACTGAACTTCTTGAAACTTAGCACTGGAGGGGTTGATTCTGTCTTCATAGGTTTGTAGAACAATAGGATTAAGGTCTTTTTCTCAACTCTGTTCATGTTATAACATTTTTGCTGTGAAGAAGAGGCATGTGATCTCTGCTGAGCTGACACAAATTCAGTTTTGAGAACTGCAAAACCAAGCATCTGTGATAATATCTTGTAGGCAGAGAAACTGCCCAATAATCTTACAAAAACCTCTGGAAGAGCATGACATTGTGAATGGATTAATGGAATTTATTTACCAAAAACATTAAACATATACAGCCTTATTCTACATAATTAAAAACTAATCTTTATTTCATGATGGATGGTAATATATTTTCCTCAAAAAGCATTTTATTTTTAAAAAATCCAATTTAAATAAAAAAAATCCGATTTTTTTGATTTTTTTAAAAAAATCATTGATTTTTATCCACCCTGGCTTGGGCTACAGTGAGAGGGAGAGAGGTGGGAAAGCCCCATTCCACAGTCTGTGCTGCACTTTTCTCTCCGGTCTCTGGATCCAACTCACTGTAAATAACTTGCTTTATTTCTGAAATCACCTATAAGACAGATTCTCAGAATCTTTCAGTGCAGTCCTAAGAAGAGTTACACCAGTCTAAGACCATTGAAATAAATGGGCTTAGACTGGAGTAACTCTGTTTAGGATTGTATTCTTAATGCCCATTTTTGTCCTGCATGTTAGAGGCAATTCCATTAATGTTTCTGAATAATTTTGTACTTTGGAGGGGTGGGCAGAGCTGCGCTTTCTGGGGAGACATCCCAAGGAAGAATGCCTCTAGCTTTTTACTGTGTCTCAGTAAAAAGTTTGCAGTTTGAAAATTTCTGTGTATTTTCTTTGTGAACCAAACCCACATACTTGAGTGTAGCTTGCTACAATGAGCTATAAATTAAGGTAGACATGGTGACAGAATCAAATAGGTGTGGTCCTCTCCATGGTATTTTCAACACTTCCTTGCTTGAAGTTACTGTTTTTGCAAGGCAGGGCCCAAGAACTGGAAATACTTGCATTTAATCCCGCGCAAATGTTTGTGTGTGAGAGGGGGAAAGAGAGAGTGAGATTATATATAGATCACACTTTAAAAAAAATGTTTGGGCTACCACACAATGTCCTTAAACCTGTAAACCATATGTAAAACTGATGCGAGGAGGGCGGAATAGAAATTGAAAATAAATAAAAATAAATAAAATAATTTTTGGATAGAAAAGTTAATGCTGTGACATGAATTACAAAAACTTGGGTAATAACGTATTTAAAACATGGCTTGAATTAAATACACCATTTCCCCAATTCAGCTGCAGCTTTTAAAATGCATGATCTGATATAGGAATTTTAGAATACATTCTGTTCGAAAACGCTTTTATTTTTCTAAATAAAAATCTTAATTTTAAAATTTTTAGACGTGGTAGCAGTTTGTTTATTTAGTCTCTAAGGCAGTTTTGTCTTGAAAAGATGAGGCAATTTGAATGGAATGAATTACTTTGTATTTGGTTTTACGAGAATTGTGTATATTAGTTTTTATTACTTGCTCCAGTCATAAAGTTGATAAACAAGACTAGTAAAATGCAAAAAAGTGTATTTTGTTTCACTGCTATCAGTCAGGATGTTTATAGGCATACTAGCTTGATACCCATGCTTCGCTATGGTATTTAACTACTTTAGCTCCAGTTATAATACTTACGGGTATGTAACATTTTTTGGTTTATGTTTGTTTTTTTTGAGTTGGCAACCCTAGTGAACTTTTAGGGGAAAGACTGGGAGATGCATTTGACCTCAGGACACATTCAGTGACTCACAATAGCAACTGCATATTGTTTAGAATGTGGGGGGTGAGGATCTACTAGGCCGCATATGCAAATGACCTCTGTGTTCCAGCTGTCTGGGGTGGGGTGGGGGGATGAGGTGTGGAATGTTGTGAGCCCCAATCATCCAGCATATGCAAATGACTTGGCCCAATCAGGGAAGAGTGGCTGAGCTGGCAGTGAGCCTGCCGGCCACACGGGGAAGCTGTATCCCTTTCGGAAAACACGTTTTGACCCCTTTTGACCCCCTTAGGGGGCGAATTTCTTAAAATCTCTTCTTAGTGGGTGTTTAAATCATGAAAGGAATTTCTCCCCAAAATTCATGTTTCTAGGTTTGGGCTGGGCGTTGATGAATCAGTCAGGGCACTTGCCTTTATATATATATAGAAAATGTTTTTCAGCATCTTGGAGGAAATAGAAAACCTCTTGTAGAACTTAGTTTTACTCAGGGTGTTTCTGTAAGAATGCCAAGCAGGCAAACTCAAGAAAAACCCCAGGAAGTCAAAGTGTGTGTGTGTGTGTGTTTTGTCTACATTGTATATTGTGCTTAGGACATGAATGTCGGTTATTTTGGGTAGCATCAAAGGAACTTTAAGTCTTCTCTGAAGAACTTTACTGACTTATTAATAGCGGAAGTGCTAGTTGAGTATGGTTAGTATCATTTACTTGCAAGTGACCAGGCAGGGAGGCTTTTACAAATTGGGAGAGAATTTGTTTCGGGTTGTATATGACTAACACCACTAATTCCCAGATAAATAACTGCCATGGCAAGAGGCAGAAGAAAGGGGACTTCTATGTATGCAGGTGTCTCTCACACTCCTCTGTGGTGACTATCGCGTTGCAAGCATCCATATACAGTGCTACTTATTTTGGTAATGTCACAATACCGGGCCCCCCTCCCCACGAAGTATTGAACTGGACTTTTTGTGTTTGTATAGATAGTAAGGTAGGGAAAATATTGGCCAGCAGATTATCCAAAATATGACCCAAAATAGCGAACAGAAATAGGAAATACAAAGACAAGAGTAACATCCAGCCCTCACTTCCTTTCCCCATTTTCCCAGTGACCATGTTCATTTGGAAGCAAGAACAGCTGGTAATTAAATTGCATTAAGCTTGCTAATCCTGCTGTGTCAATCGTTTCTGAATTCTGTGGGGTTTTTTTTTGGGGGGGGGGTGTTTAAATGAGTAAGTAGGAGGTAGCATAGGTGGGTATTGAATGGAGACCTTGATGGGTTCTCTTATTAAATAAATATGTTCCAAGTTTCTTTGTTAGAGCAAGTATCAACTGCTATTCCTGAAACTAAACCCATCACTTCTTCTTTACAGCATTTCCTTCAGCGTTCATCCTTCCCATTTCCAGAAAAAGAACCTCAGGGAAGGTCAGATGCACCAACCCTATTTCAGTTCCTTTTCTTTGGTCCACAAGGAACTTAAGAATTCTTTCTGAATCCCTTTCTGCTCAGATAAATAGTTTCTATATGTTGGAAACAATGGAAGATACATTCCCTTACCGGGTCATATATCATTCCAATTGTCACATTCTTTGCTTGTCACATGACAAGAAAGTAGAGTACAATTCTGTTGTCAATTTTCTGCGTTCTGGATATCTCGGGAAAAGTTTCTATAGTGATATCACTTGATTGATCGTTGTTTCAACAGCCCCTGTAAAATATTTCCTGCTAGTTTCAATGTTCACATTGTCTCTTTCTTATACACACATACTGATGTGTGTGAAGGATCTTGTAAGCCAGGTTTGCATATGGCTACTCGATTGGGCTGGGCAATAAGACACAAAATTTAGCCCAAATAAATTTGCCTGTTGTATGAGCATAATTCATATGGCCATTTGGGGAAGAAAAAGTAAACCTTGATAGTATTGGGAAACTTTATCCGTGTCGGAAGATCCAAGTTAAAATGTCCAGAAGATTTCTGCATTTGAGAATATGATAAAAATGTGTGTGTGTGTGTGTGTGTGTGTGTGTGTGTGTGCGTGCGTGCGTGCGTGTTTAAATCACATGTTTATTGTTGGGAGAAAAATAAATACATACTTCCCCCTGGGAGAGTGGAACGGCCTACAAATGTTGTTGTTATTATTGTTATTTATTACATTTCTAACCCGCCCTTCCCACAAGCGGGCTCAGAGTGAGGCACAACAGTTATAAAATACAATACAAAGATTAAATTGTACGGAACGTCTTTAAAGTTTATTTTCTATACCATTTCCACTTTCCTTTTATTCTGATGTTTTATAGAAATAGGAATTTTTACAGACCATTTAGCCTTCTGCCTTTGTGCAGAATGTACAAAAACAATAGCAGAGCAATAGAGTTTTTCTCTCCCTCCCACTACTGCTCCCTCATTATGGTGTCTTGTCTGGGTCAGAATCCTTCTGAAAAATAGCAGAATGCACCCAACAAACAGTCATTCTGTTTTATATTATTTCAAATCCCTGTTGTCTCTTTTCCTCAGTTTGCCAGACACGGTTGCGTATGGGCAGTGTGTTGGCTTCCATTCCAGGGGCATTTTGTCACAACGAGAAGGCCAGGGTTTTCCTCTCCAAATGTGCATCTGTCGCCCTGCCCTCTTTGGAAGAGCTAGCAGCTAAACATGAAGGGATTAGCAAGGAAACTGGGTTTTGCAAAAGCAGACATTAATTAGAAGTGCTATATGGTGTTTACTTGAACATCTCTGATTAGTTATGCAGAGGCTTTCTTTAAGAAGAGAAATTAAGAGTAATGGAGTATTAAGAGTTGATCTTTCCTTTCTTTAATATTTTGTGTCACTCAGTCCTGGAAACATGAATGAAATGCTTTCTGATCTCAATTGTGTAAATAGAAATGCACAAGTCCAATGACCGCAAAAACTGGCCCTTGCTTATCCTAGGCAATCTTTTTGAGTTGAGTGCTGAAAAAACTGGTAATATTTACCTTGAGCCCACTGAAATGCTGTCTGGATCGAAGCCATAAATCCAAGCCCGTTTGGTGTAGTGGTTAAGATCGCGGGATTCTAATCTGGAGAGCCGGGTTTGATTCCCCACTCCTCCACTTGAAGCCAGCTGGGTGACCTTGGGCTAGTCACAGTTCTCTGGAGCTCTCACAGCCCCACCCACCTCACAGGGTGACTATTGTGGGGATAATAATAACATACTTTGTAAACCGCTCTGAGTGGGCATTAAGTTGTCCTGAAGGGTGGCATATAAATCAAATGTTATTATTATTATTAATAATAACAATAATCTAGAGAAGAACAATGTAACGAGGAGAGCCTGTAGATCAAAACCCAATGCAGTTAGTGGCCAGTAGCTAAAATCCCTGATACGTGTGAGTGGACGGGCTTGTGTAGTTTCTCTATTGCGGCTTCAGTTGCTAATAGAGTACAGCGGTGGCAGGGCTTCCGCACAGCAGGTTTTCTTGGCCGTTTTTAAAGTGCCAATTTAACAGCATCCTTTCAATATACCATTATACTAAAATATGTGTCAGATTCTCTGAATTTCCAGCTTTCATTTTTTTTAAAAGTAACTCTCTAGATCATTGGGTGTGTGGAGATACGCTTTTTTGTATATAAGCAAGGAAAGGGGTTGGCGACTTTTTAAATGAAAGACGGAAACTCAGAGAACCTGATGCATATTTTGGTATGATGGTATATTGATGCAACACTATTAAATCTCTGTCTTTTTTAAACAGAAAAACTATCTGCAGTAGAGAGAGAAAAATAGCTGCTGTGGATTTTTTGGTTTTCCCCATTTTTCCCCCCAGTTCTTTTGAGACCACTTTTACCCCGAACTTTTCCTGGAAGCTTTGGATTCCTTTGTCCTGCCCACTCCCACCTACTTCCATCTCACTTTTTGATTATTGCGTGTTCATCATCAAACCACTTTCCCCCCATCTTCCCCCTCCTGGTTTTCTTTTCTTTTTTAAAAATCATCATTTTCATAGTGTTATATTGAACAACAATTGTAACAATATCTGCAGTGGATTCTCTGAATTCCTAGCTTCTAGTTGTTGTTGTTTTTTAAAGTCTCTAGACCATCCCCTTGCAGGGATATGCCTTTTTCTTTATATCTCTGCAATGGAAGGGGCTAGAGACTTAGATTTTTTAAAATGAAAGCTGGGAATTCAGAAAATCTGCTGCATGTATCGTTACAATGGTAAGTTGATATAATGGTATGAATGGTAGGTTGATATAATGCTATGAAAAAGCTATGAAAATGATGAAAGAAGGTAGATGAGGGTGAAATTGGTTTATTTTGTTTACATGCATTAAATAATCTGGATTTTCAAGTGCAGGGATAGGGAAGGAGGGAAAGCTGAAGATGGAGGCATACAAAAGATGGCTGGTGGGTGGGAAAGAAAGAAGGAAGCAGGAATAGGGGAGACACTATGGGGGCTTTCGGGGAAGGGAAAGAGGAAATAGTGGGGATGGAAGTTAGATGCCCCAGCAAGTACTTGGGGGTCCCCTGTAGGGTTGTCAGGTGTGTCCAGTTTTCCCCCACAGTCCAGTTTTTTGTTGGACTGTCCAGGAAAAAGAGCGTTGAAATACCGGACACCTGCCTGCGAGTTGGCTGCCCAGCCTCCTGCACCAGGAAATGGCCAACCAGCCAGCTAGCCCTCTTCCATGCCAGGGAAGTGGCTAGCCCTCTTGCCTGCCCGGCCTCCTGGACGCTGGAGAAGTGGCTGGCCCACTCGCCCCCAGCCTCCTGTGCACCTGGGGAATAGCTGGCCCACTCGTCCACCCGGCCTCCAGGGCACCGGGGAAGCCCAGCCTCCTGCACTTTAGCGCTGATGGCACTCCCAGAAGCGATGTCATGACAGGGCTGGGAGTGTGCGTGTGCTTTGTGTGTGTGCAAAGGCATAAAAAAAGAACGTTCCAGGACCTCCGTCTGGTTTTTGGGAAGAAGCCATCTGGCAACCCTAGTCCCCCGCTTGTTTGTAATAATTGTTGTCCAATGTATAAGAAAATTACTAATATTCTCCAGGCAGGATTAAATAAAGAATGCAGGTTAATTAAATGCAAATCAATGCAGATTAAATAAAGAATGCAGGAGGATCTAGTTTAATCACCCATGTGAACATTATTAGAGCAGTTTGCAAGTGATGCTAATACACAAACATAAATAAAGGATGACAGCCTGAAAGCTGGAGATATAGAGAAAATCTTTATATTAGGCCTGAGCTGCTTCTGCCAAGGGCCAGTTACCCATTTTGCTCTGATTGTAGACCCATTTGCAGTAGCAGTGGAGAGTCTGCATGGGGCTTCCCCATGCGTTAGCCGTGTTGTTTGGAAACGGCAAAAGAAAATGCTTTGAGAGTGTATTATAAAAGGACTGTTGTTTATTGGTGGATTATCAGCCCCTGATGATGTCTTCTGCATGAAACAAGTTGAAATATCTAGCCGACCACTTATTGGGCTATAGGGTCCTTCAGGTCCCCTTCCTTACCACCTGGACTCCACCTGTAAAGATAAAGAAGAGAATCAGTGATATATTGGATATATGGTGTACTTATCTGTGGAACTCCTACCTCATTGAACATGAAAGGTCTGCTGCATTCGTCCTTGGATGAATGAAAGTGTCTTGAGAATATACATATTTAAGGACTTACCTGTGGATTTATTAACAGAGCAATGTGTACAGAGAATTAATAGACTTTCTTCATATGGCTTCTTATTGATTACAGTATTAACAATACTTATTCATAATTATTTATAGCATATTTATTCTCGAACACTAGTCACTTTGCACTTTAATATATTGTTAATATTATAAATTGATTCATGTGCATCTTCCAGTTGTGGTTTGTCCACTGAGTAGTTTGGTTCTGGTTACTGGAGGAGCCTTCGGTTTGAAATCTCTAGGTGGGGGCTGGAGATCTCCCGAAATTACAACTCATCTCCAGACTACAAAGATCAATTCCTCCCCCTGCCCCCAAAATGGCAGCTTCAGGGTGGACTCTACTGCATTTAGGGTTGCCAGGCCCCCTACCCCCCAGGCAGGAGGTGGGAGGCCTGGCACTTACCTTCTCTTCACTGGTTGTTCCTGTCCTGCATGATGACATCACTTCCAAGAAGTGACATCATCGCATGGGCCATGGCCACTTTGGGAGCACTCCCACACTCTGCTGGGGCCCAGATCAGGTCTGGATTGGGCCAATTTGGTCAGATTGGGCCGCTGTGGAGCACGGGAACGCTGCTGCGCTCTGCAGTGGCCTGATTCGGGCCTGATCAGGGCCGTTTGGGCTGATTTGAGCCCGTGGGCCCAGGAGTTCACTCTGGGAGGCACGTTCCTTCCCCGCAGGTTAAGTAAGCGGGGACGAGGAATGCAGGGTGAGAGCAGGGGATCCCCCGCCCCCAGCGGGGGACTGACAACCTTAACTGCATGATACCTTCACTTCCCCAGACTCTGCCCTTTCTAGGCTCCACAACTAAATCTCCAGGAATTTCCCAACCCTGAGCTGTCAATCCTGTGACAAGTGTATGAAGATGTATGGAACCCCCCCCCCCCCAAGAACATCTGCTGTTTGGGACACAAAACGGAGCAAGAGTTCTGTGTTGATCAGCCTTTGTCTGTGCAGTACATTCACAAGCTCTACTCACCTAACTGGAGTACTGAGAAAAACTCTTATTATTGCATCATGCCTTTATTGTTTTGATTTGGACCAACCTTCTGAACTGCTTGCAGGTTAGTAGCTGTGGATTACAACAACAAACCAACTGATTAATACATGGGAGCTCTGGCTAATGTCTAGAGGTCAGCTCTAACCTTGCCGTACATGCCCCTTGCTTGCCGAAAAATAGAGGAAAGCTGGGGAAATGGTATACTCCATTCTGAATTACTGGGGTGGTCACTGTAAAGGCATCGAACCACCAGAGAAATAAAAGGATCTAGCAGATGGTTTTAGAAAACTGGAAAACAGAAGAGTCATTTTTCAAAAAATGTACGAAGAGTAGATGGCTTTTCAGGCATTCAAGTTGTTCTTGCTTGCTTGTTTAATGAGAGTCCCTAAGGCATGGGATTTGGATTTCAAAGCCAGATTCAAAAGGTTTTAATTCAAAGACCTGAAACAGGCAATCATTCTAGAGATGGAAAGCGTAGTTGAATCTTTCAGAATACTTATCGGCATGTGTGAATTGGTTCTACTGAGGGGGTAGAGAAATGATTTATCAGTTTACTTTGGGATCTTGAAACACACACAGAGAGATAATAAATATGTTTAAGGACTGTCTTAAACATATTTAGAATTTATAATCAGAATTAAGAAAGCGGTTCTGTTCTTTTGCAAATCTTGGAGATGGGAATAATTTGTATCTGCACAAATTGATCCATTCATATACTTAATTATACATTAAAGATTATATATTTAATTATGTGAACACTGAACCTTTACTTTGCCTTGTTTTGATAGGTACCAGGCAACTTATTTGAGCCTGTAAGGAATATTAAAGCCAGGGCTTTTTTTCAGCTAGAACACGGTGGCACGGAGTTCTGGCACCGCTTGAAAATGATCACATGGCTGGTGGCTCCGCCCCCTGATCTCCAGACAGAGGGGAGTTTAGATTGCCCTCCGCGCCACTCCAGCAGCGTGGAGGGCAATCTCAACTCCCCTCTGTCTGGAGATCGGGGGCGGGGCCACCAGCCATGTGACCATTTTCTCCAAGGGCAACCCACTGAGTTCCACCACCTCTTTTCCCAGAAAAAGCCCTGATTAAAGCTGTTTCAAACTCATGTCATTGAAAGGTCATTTCATATCCCATAGTTACACCTGAGCATTATCAATTGATGGATAGTATTATACAGCTTGAAGCACCAAGAGATTACCTTTCCATGCAGGCAGCACCTGCAGCAGCTATAAGAAGCAGTCTTAGGCAGCTCAATTCATACTATTCAGTTCACACAACATTCTGACAGGAAGGTGAAGAGAGATCTACAGATATCCTTGCTTTTGTAAACTGGTTTTATAATCTAACTCAGAGCTAAGCCACCAGTGACGCTTGACACTAGCTGGACACTTGGTCAACTTCCCTCACGTTTTGATGGGAAATGTAGGCAGCTTGGCGGAATGTTGAACAAGTGACAGTTGAAAAGTCCATTGGACAGCAGTCGGAGAGCCAAGCTGCAAGACCAGGATGCCTACATTTCCCATCAACACTTGAGGGGAGCTGACAAGTGTCCAACTAGTGTCAAGCGTCACTTGTGGCTTAGCCCTTAGAGAAAATGACCATTCAGAGGTTCAGTAAGTGAGTCAAGCACACCAAAATGATACAGTGCAGTTTTTCTTCTGACTCCCTCCGAGACAAACGATGTCCCGAATTCCTCATCCACGTTAGATCTCCCCCTCAAAAATGCCTCGAAGGAAAAAAGGAATTTCCAACAATTGGTGATCTCAGTGGACTACCATGAAGGCACGAAGTTTAAAAGCAGTAAATAGCTTGATGGCGAGAAAGATGCTGTACTGCACGACACTTTCTGAGTGTCATGGTAACCGGCATTATTAGTTATTTTAGGGGGAGAAATGTCCTTGGTTCTACAAACCACATGCTATAGAGATTGGTCTGGCATAGGAGACTCCAGGCATCCCTGAAGTAATTGCAGGTCAAAGGTCAGTGGCTGGAACAGAGGGCAGAGCTGGGATAAAGCCCAGAGGTTTCAAAGCCTTGTTTAACACTCCAGTGAGGAAACCTGTTGGACTGAGCAAGGAGGCAACTTCGTGACAGGTCGGCAGGAGGGAAAAGCTGTAAACCATGACTGACAGAGGCTGAAGGGGGTGATGCGCTGAGGAACTGTTCATGCCGGACAACAGCTGCGATAGCACAGCAGCCTTGGAATGCGGCTCCTTACAAGCTCCGTGTATCTGAGGAGAAGAAAAGGAATGAGGTGGAGGGAGCAAGCCTTTTGTCTTTATGAGGGCATGCTTTAGGAGCGGCTGGGGTTGCAAAATATGCTGAATTGTTGCCTCAATTTTATGAGGACTGGGAGCCGTAATGCGGTTTGTTGTGGTGAAAGCTGTATATGAATTAGTGTGCATTGAGAGAAAGTGGGCAATAATTCAGTTACCCATTTTGTCAGCCACAAAGCTGTATTTCATCAGGATCCATCCATTCCCCCCATTTCAAAGCTATAATTATCAAGCTGTTGGTTATCAGAGGTTGAGGGGGGATGTTTGAGGTATCCCCGATAAAAAGTCTCCTGTACATGCTTAAGGTTAAGCCAGATTGGTGTAGTGGTTAAGAACGGCAGGACTGTAACCTGGAGAACCGAGTTTGATTCCTCACTCCTCTGCTTGAAGTCAGCAGGGCGACCTTGGGTCAGTCACAGCTTCTCAGAGCTCTCTCAGCCCCACTCACCTCACAGGGTGATTGTTGTGGGGATAATAATAACACGCTTCGTAAACCACTCTGAGTGGGTGTTAAGTTGTCCGGAAGGGTGGTATATAAATCAAATGTTATTATGATGTTATATTTTAAGGTGTTGATACTTTTTTTAGCATGTTAAATTGGGGGGGGGGTGTCTTATTGCTTATAAGGCGGAAAACATCTAGAAAAGTTGGTTTGAGAGACAGTTCGATATTGGTCTGCAGTAGAATAGCAGGGTTTGAGTCCAATAGCACTTCAGAGACCAACAGGATTTTCAGATGAAGAAGGTAGCTTTGACTCTCGAAAGCGTAAACCCTTAAGCTTATGATTGTAAGCAATTATCTTGCATTTGGCAATGAAAATGGGATTCAGGAAGCTTTTGTCATGCAGAATTTATTTTATTCATTTTTATTTTATTTTTGTAGTCTGCCTTTCTCACTGACACTCAAGGGAGATTATAGAGTGTGAGTCAGTACAGTCTCAAACACATTTCAATAAACTATATAATAGGGTATATAAATACAAATGCAAACTGACAAGAATCTAATCTAATAGAGTTAAAGAAATGCTAAAAAAGAGCATAAGCAATTATAAGATTGACATATTAAGCAACATAGAAACTACCCAGTAGGCTCATCCTTATAGCAGTGTATGAAGCATTTCTTTCCCCTCAGATATATTATGGCTAGCATCCAGATCAGAGTGTATTTGTGCGATTTTATCAGCAAAAAACTTTGCAAAGGTATCACAGCTGTCTGTTCTTGAGACTGTAAAGATTCAGATTTAGGGGTTAGAAGATGTCGTGATACCTTGAACAGGTGGGATGGTCATGAACTAGCTGATGGAACGGTTGCAGAAAAATAATGTTTCTTTGCTGCTCCCATTGCCACTTCATAGGTCTTCCAGTGAGCTCTGTGGCATGTTCTTTCAGTTTCAGCGTGGATTTTCCGCTAGCATCTTTCTAGAAGTCTTCCAGCCCTTTTTACATCACCCAGTTCCATGGTAAAATGCAGGGCTGACTTCTGTCCCAAGGGTCAGAGAGGTTGGTGTGGAGCAATGTTGTCAATAGCTTTGAGGAGCTTCATGCTCCAACCTCCTACTGCAGCCTCAATAGAGTTAGTATTTGGAAGGTGTGGCCTCTTTTATGTGTGGCCTCTTTTATGTGTGGGGCCTGTCACTATTTGAGAGAGGCCTAGGATGTCAGGCAACCTATAAAGTCCTGTGTTGGGCCAGATGTCGATCACTCAGAACGAACGTTGAAGTCAACCAGAACAATCAGTCTAGGTGTTTCCAACATTACATCTGAGAGCATGACTGCAAACTCAGAAAGGATGCTTACTTTTAGGGGTGTGCACTTCAAGTATCCAATTTGGGGAAAATGCCCGAATTGGACCTGATCTGTAAAGATTCGGGGGTTCCAAATTGGAAACCCCAAATCAAAGGTTCACGAAGCGATTCAGGTAGCTTCAGGAAGCTTTGGGGGCTTTTCCAGGCTTCAACTGGCCCGCAGGGGAATGTCCCCCACAGACCAGTTGAAGTTTAAAGAGCTCCCTCCCACCACCCCGCTTACCTGTGCCTTCCTGGCGACAACGGAGGCGGCGGCGTGGGCCACGGAAACACTGGTTCCAGCATTCCCTGCTGCCCAGCTGGCCACTGCGGTGGTGGAGGAGGCAGTACGGGAGGCAGAGGCACCGGTTCTGGCCTTCCCTGCCACCCAACTGGCTGCCTCGTCGGCGGAGGATGCGTTGCAGGCGGCGGAGGTGCCAGCTCCAGCCTTCCCCACCACCCAGCTGGCCGCTGCATTGGCAGAGGAGGTGGCGTGGGCCGCGGAAGCACCAATCCTGGCCTTCCCCGCCACCCAGCTGGTCTTCCTTAGGTCCACGGCTAGGTAAGTGGGGTGGGGTGGGGGTGGGGAGGACGGGGGGACTAAGTGGGGAGAGGATGGGGAATTAAGTGGGGGTGAGGGGACTGGGATACAGCTTCCCCCCTCACTTCGGTATGCTCCGAATTTTTACGGAGCATACCAAAGCAATTTTCCTGCTTTGGGTAAACCCAAAGCGGGAAAACTAAAGTTTTTCCCCGTGCACACCCCTACTTACTGTAGCTCTGTAAGGTGAGTAAAGAAGCAGAATATCCTGTACTCTTCTAGACTGATTGCACATTCAACACATCTTTAAACAACATTCCATTGGTGAAGTGGCTTGACTATTTGAATAAATCACAACAATGCAAAATTAAAATACTTGTGTGACATTCAGGGAATAGACAGGAGAGTGATTCTTTATTTGGCGCATATTTGCCTGTTCTAGGGCATGGAAACTGTCTCTTGCCCTTTATTTTACAGCTTAGGAAGTACTGTTTGTTTCCCATACTTTCTCCTAACTGAGGTCATACTCTTAATTTGGTGACATTATTCAGGTTCCCCACAAAGGGTGATATCTCCTAAGTAGGAACTCCAGAAAATCCCAGATATTTGCCTCTCGCTTCTGCCTTTGCAGTATTCAGGTCGTAATCACTAAAGATAAAGATGACTCATCTTTTAGAAGTACATCCATGAAAGATTCTCAGCAAGTGCTAGTAAGAGTGTTAGAATAAGAAAGGTGTTTCTGTGACTTGCCTAAACAGAGCAGAAGGTGCAGAGCCCTTGATGTTAATTTTTACTTGACAGCATTTCCCCAGTTACATTCATCTACTGGTTTCATGATTTTGTCTTTTAGGAATGTTCATGTTTCCTGGATCTGAAGATTCAGGTTTTCTTTTGTAATAAATGTGAAATTGCCTTCCTCCGACACCATTGAAATAAATATATGAATGCAGCTCGCATTCATATCAGAGACTATAGTGCAGGGGATCTTCCCAGTGCAGTTCATGGTATTCCCAAGCGGAGTGCCATGTTTTTCTTTGACGGATTCATGTCAATATCATTATTTACTAAAACATTTGTGCCCAGCACTTCACAGCAATGCAGATGAACTGCAGACATGAAGCTGCCTTACGCTGTGAGTCAGTCAAGGTTGATATTGTCGACTGGCTGGCAGCAGCTTTCCAGGATCCCAGGGAGAGGCCTTTCACGTCACCTCCCACCGTATCCTTTTAGCAGAAGATGGTGAAGCTTGAAGCCGGGGACTTCCGCATGCAGAGCAGATACTCTGTCCCTGAGCCATGGCCCTCCCCCCTTACCGAAACAAGATACACTGAGTCAAGGTGGTTTCCAAAAACCTGACCAGAGAGGAACAACCAGCTAAAAAACAACAGTCAGTTAAACAGTCTCCAGTCCTGTAAACATTACACCATACACATTAATTATCTGTCAGTTGGTCACCTAAACAAGATATCCTTACATCTTTTCTGTAAGGAGGCAGACATGGGAGCTCTACGCATATTTTCAGATTCCATAAAACTGGGGCGCCACCAAGAATGAACCAATCTGGGTAGTAAATGAAAGGAAGTTCAGAGTCATTGACATCAGTAAGATTAAGTGGGTTTAAATTCAAGTGCCCCAACTGAATTGGCCTGTGCAACTAACTGTCATGAGGTTACTGACATATCTCAATAGTACTGAGTACGTATCTTAGTAGTATAAAATTGTATCGATGTATCTTAGTAGTATAAAATTGTATTGAGTACATATCTCAGTAGAATAAAATAACATTGAGCACATATTTCAGTTGTTTAGTATTGCATTCTTATCTCAGTAGTATAAATAGTATTGAGTACATGTCTCGCAGTGCAATCCTAAGCAGAGTTACTCCAGTCTAAGCCCATTGATTTCAATGGGCTTAGACTGGAGTAATTCTGTTTAGGATTGCACTGTCAGTAGTATAAAATAAATACATGTATCAGTACACTAAAATAGTATTAAATACATATCCCAACAGAATAAAATCACAAACTTTTGTTTTACTGTTATTTTTAATTCTTAAATTTTGTTTTAGTGTATGGCCTATAGGCTGTTAAGCTTGAATAAACTAAACAAAACAGAATAAAATAGTATTGAGTACATATTTCAGCAATATTAAATAGCATTTAATACCTATATCAATAGTATAAAAGTTTTGTAAACATAAAGAAATTATATTATTTATTAAGATACACAGAGACTAGAATTTTTCCTTCAGATCCAATATTTGGTTATAATTAATTTCCCTGTTTAAGTAGGATTTGTTAAAACCTGAATGTCTTTTTTCACTTTATATATTTGATCACAGTCACCTAAGCCAGAGCTAAATGTTTGCAGTACTGCCACTAACATCAGTGGAGTCCATTCATAACATCATGCCTAACTCTGGGCAGAGGTTGGTGACCCATCAAAGGAAGAATGTTGCCACAACAATTGTTAGGACAGGACTGTATTAGCTCATTGCTTCTTTGTCCTTTCTTCTTTGTTCTTATTCCTCGAGGTCTTCGGAACAGGGCAAGTTGTACTTTCATAAGTGTCCGGGTCCGAGATATGTCCTTCCTCATTTTAATGAACTTTCTCTTTCTCGTGCATGTATTTCCTCCTTCAGTGAACAAATTCCTGTAGCAATTAGTCACAGACTAACCGTCCACCAAACTATATGATTGTTTTTCCAGCGCAATCCTAAACAGAGCGACACCCTTCTCATTCTGTTGACTTCAGTGTAACTGTTTAAGATTGTACTGTCTGTTTCAGAAGAACCCTCATTTAAAATGTTCAACATTGTAATTTTTGAGGTCAGGGGAAAAACCCACATTATTGTGGGTTGGATTAAATAAAGTTATTTTCAGCGGATATCATGTATTTCAGAAAAGCCATAGCTGTTTGCATTCATGCCTGATTTCCTTTTGTGCGCTCCTCTGGATGACAAAGCTTTGGTGTCTGATACGGTGCTTTTGTGGTGATTTATTAACTGTGTCAGAACAGATGCTGAGAATGCTGGGAAAGCTGTCTTATATATTGTGACAGTTGATATTGATTATGACAGTTTCTGGACTCCAGTGGCTTCTCTCACAGTTGATAGCATTTTGGTCCTTTTAGAATACATACCGTCTGATGTATATCATTGTGCTTTTCCAACGGAAAAAGGGCTCTTTGTTCAGTACCTTTTCTTCCTCATAGTTATGTGAGAGGCGCCATAAGAATACATTGTGTTCCAAACAGCAGACTTAAACAAGCACTTCGTTGAATACGGTACTGGGAACCAGGAGCCAGCTTCGGACTTGTATCTCAATGTCAGGTTTTGCGCACTAAGCACGACTACTTAGCTCATGCTCTTCACTTCCAGAGTCTCTGTTCACTCTGTCTTTGAGTTCATTCACTGTAACAAGATGCATCCTGTATTTCCATTGCACTGAAACACACAGTTTACGCTTTTCAAAGATTTTGTGCAGAATCCGCATTTTTTAAAAACAACAGAAATTCTACTGTTGACATCAGTGGTGTGTGGACTGCAATCTTCTTTCTACCAATGTCAGTGAGAAGTTGTAATCAATTCCTAATGAATTTGGATTGCAGTCCTTATTAGCAGGGATTTCATTAGGGTGGAGGTTTAAAGATCATGCTATGTGTCTTTGTTTTTAATCTGTGCATTGGAAATACATCAAAGAGGGCCTGAAAAAGATGCAAAGATATTAAAGCTGAAAATGAGGCAGATTGACTAGTCTTGTAAATAAAAAAAAACACCCTAGCAGCTACTATTTTACTTTACTGAGTACCAACAGTATGTTGGGTACTGTCATCATCATCATCATCATCATCATCATCATCATCATCATCATCATCATCATCATCATCATCATCATCATTGTGGCGTAATGGGGCCTTTCCTCCCACTGGTAGACCCCACTCTGCCTACCCCTCCCTTGCCTAGCCCAGCACCTGGAGGGGCTGTCTCCCTTTCCTGTCTCCGAGTATTTGCTGCCACCACTGGCCCTGTATGGGGTCTTGGTTAGGCGGGACAGCCCCCTAACCTCCCTCCTCTGCTAGTGGGCCCAAGCAGTTGGGGGACTATGTGGAACAGAAGAGCTTTCTTCCTTCATAAATTCCAAAAATCATTTATTTAACTTCTAACTATACACAGGCCTTCATAAATTCCAAAAACCATTTATTTAACTTCTAACTATACACAGGCAAATATACAGTGAATGGAAGGAATAATAAAGCATAAACAGAAACTCCTACTCTATCTCCCTCTGTTTCTCTATACTCATGCCCTAATTAAATGTAGTGTAGGGCAGGCCCGATACTTTGATACCTGGGGTTACACTAGATCTACATCTCCCCTCAGAGCCATCTCTCCCTCCACTGTCCAGCCACCAACTGTCACTTTCCAACTCCCCTCCACCAACTGACTCGCTCTCCCTCCAACCACGTTCTACTCCAGAACTGGCCCCTCCCCTCTGCAGCCCATGGAAAGTTAACTCCACAAACAGAATGGCGTTTCTCCACAATCATCATCATCATCATCATCATCATCATCAATACTTTGAAGTCTAAGCAAATAAATTTACTTACCATAACTGCTCACAGTATGTTTTATTTGCATGATTGCTAGTTATACAACTTAGATAGAACTTGAATGTTCAGTTAATCTTTTCTTCATCATCGATACTTATATCTGGAATTCCATCATTATTTATCTTTTGAGGCATTCAAGTACATTTATAAAAAACTTTAGTTCAGGTGTATATAAATTTCAAATTTCATTTGGTGGGGGGGGGGCTGGCGGTTTATGGCAGTTACTAAAAAGTCGAATGCAGTGGGTAATTGGTTCAATCGGCTGAAGCAGTCCTTCATCATGGAATTACAGTTCAGTCTAGTGATACCATTTTTACCTTCATTGAGCTACTTGTGATATAATCCACTGTGAAGCCTAAATATGGTATATTGGAGCTTAACTGTGCGATCCTAAGCAGAGTTATACCTTCCAAGTCCCTTCAAGTCAGTGGTTTTAGAAGAGTATCACTTTGCTTACGACTGCACTGTGTAATTCTTGTTGTGCTTGCTCTTCATCTAGCAACAATTTTCCACCAATTCCCCCCCCCCCCACAAATGCAGGCTCCCATTCTGTTCCCAGGGGTCCGCTGACTCCCTTCTTCCCAGAGCTGTACTTATTAGAGAAGACAGATGGCTGCAGCAAGAAGGGTGGACGTGGAAAGTTTGTTTCCACAAACTTCTCTCTACGTGCAGTACCTAGAATCGAATCCACACCAACGTCTCAGCACAGTTTACTAAATGAGATGACAAAGGACCTTGCTTTTTTAAAAAAAAATTAGCAAAGTTACTTGTTTTCGTAAGTTATTCATGGGAGGGAATCTTTTTCAATTAAAAAAGCCCGCCTATCTCATTTGGTGCTAATTGGTGATGACCTTTTAAAGGTTATTGCTTTTGGATGAAAACGTAGGTGTGGGTGTCAATGCCTTTTAAAGGCTTTTGTTTTGGATACAAAATGTGAGCAGGGGGGTCAGTGGGGGGAGAGTGCAAGCCAGGAGGCAATTCAGCAAAGAGCACAAACTGTTTGATACTCCTGTTTGTTGCAGTCTGCCTCTGATGTTGAATGCTTTTAAGTATTTTCCTCTCTGTTCTGCTTGATAATCAGGTTTCAGAATGATTGATGGTAAAGGATGCAAATACCCTCTACTGATTAACTCCTAAGTCAGTTCTTGGAATGTATATCCAAACTGATCACTACAGTGACACCTCTACCTTTTATACTGGCCTTTTAAGGTGTTTATGGAGATCTTACAGTTCCATGTCTGAAGAGTTCGGATTTTTAAAGTGTTTTGCTGCATAACTATTATATGGGTAAAGTAAAAAAATATGTTAACAGAAACTGGGTACATTATTTTATTCAGTATCTAAGGTAATTTTTTAATAATTTGTAAGTTATATTTTTATAAGAGCAGTATAAAAAATTGGCTATTTGGTCTGTAAAAGCTATAACTAGCGTTTTCATTAGAATTTACCTACTTTCATGTACTATACAAGGTGTTGATATTTTCCTAAGCAAAATTAGGTTCACCAAAAACATTGAGACTTCCAAGGAAAAAATGTCAGTTACTTTATGAGTGATGAAGTGCCAGTTACATTTCTGAGGATACAGGAAAATTAAGTCACTGATGGAGAAAGGGGTGTTAGAAAAAGTAGAACCTCAAATGTCTTTTCTTTGACCTTTTAGAGATTAACAGGACTCCTAAGAACATTTCCCTGGGAGTAAAGCCCATTGAATAGACCAGACTAGGGTTCTGATTGGATTATTTTAGGAGTGCTGTCTCAGGGCCAAACTCAGTGCGATGGTGGCCGCCATTTTAAATAATGAGTTCCCACTTTTAAGAGTGAGTTAAATTCCACCATGGGTGGGGGGCAATTCTGGTTGGGATCACTGCAGGTCAGGTGGAGGGGGTTCTGCCTTTCCCTCTGCTGTTTTTCATACTCAAAATAGCACAAGAAGGGCTTTCTTTTTCCACACACCCAGCAGGCACCATTTCCACTCAGAAAAACAGTGCAGGGGAAGGAAGGAGCTCTCCACCCCCTACACACACCAAGGTGTTCCTGATCAAAACTGGGCCTCTCTGGCACAGTTTAAAGGAGTTCATGGGTGGGAACTCACACTTTAAAATAGCAGTGCATGCCCGGGACTAATTCAAGGATGCCCTTCTCATCTAGTTTGGCACTAAATCCCCATTTACCTAATACGTTGCAATTTCCTATACATTTGTATGTCTTGGTCATATCGCTTGCAGGTTAACAAAGAAAGGAAGAGAACTATTAGATAATAAAATTGATCTCAAAAATCAAGTTTCAATTTTTGCTGGGTTTTGAGATTCTAGGATACATGACTTGTAGCAGTTCTGTAGATCAGGTTTCTGATTATTGTGGGATTGGAAGTGTTGAAACTTAATGTAACTTTTTAAAGTATGTGGAATAGAAACCAGATTGTATTTTTTCCCCCATGACTTGTATAAAATTTCTGGAATCCCTCCTGGCTGAGTACAGTTTTAGTGCCTTGAGTTTGAGACTTATGTAGATAATTTGGATGTTGCTCTAAAGAAGGTAACGGTTCCACGGCATGAGCTGTGAATTACTAATTACTTCCTTCCTTGATCCTACCCAGGGCTTTTTTTCAGCTGGAATGCGGCGGAACGGAGTTCCGGAGCCTCTTGAAAATGGTCACATGGCTGGTGGCCCCGCCCCCTGATCTCCAGACAGAGGGGAGTTTAGATTGCCCTACGCGCCTCTGAGTGGCGCGGAGGGCAATCTCAACTCTCCTCTATCTGGAGATCAGGGGGCGGGGCCACCAGCCATGTGACCATTTTCTCCAAGGGCAACCCACTGAGTTCCACCAACTCTTTTCCCAGAAAAAAAGCCCTGATCCTACCTATCTCAAAGCTGTCAGGACCTGTTCACAGCTTTGCTTTTTGAGTGGAATGTGATAGGATAACTGCTGCTAGGGGAACCAGGTAATGCTGTTTTAGTTTATGTGCTCTTTCCAGCCCTGTGCAGCCATTGTTTATTTTTGTAAAGTTAGCTGGTATACCATTTATTGCACTAGCACCTGCGGTGATGTGTCATGCCTGTCTTAGAGAACATCCAATCACCATAGTGCATAGAAGCACCTGAGAAGACGTTTCTGGAAAAAGTCTCTGATTATTCTCTTTCTCCTTCCAGATGGTATCCACAGTGTTACAGCGTTTTGCACCTTGCGAGTGACCATCATCACAGACGACATGCTGACCAACAGTATCACGGTACGGCTAGAAAACATGTCTCAAGAGAAGTTTCTGTCTCCTCTGCTTGCTCTCTTTGTTGAAGGTGTGGCCACCGTGCTGTCGACAACCAAAGAGGGCATTTTTGTCTTCAACATTCAAAATGACACAGACGTCAGCTCCAATATTCTGAATGTGACGTTCTCCGCCTTGCTTCCTGGTGGCATTCGAAACAAATTCTTCCCCTCTGAGGACCTCCAGGAGCAGATATACCTCAACAGGACACTCTTGACGCTCATTTCAACCCAAAGGGTACTGCCTTTTGATGACAATATTTGTCTCCGGGAGCCTTGCGAAAACTACATGAAGTGTGTGTCGGTACTCAAGTTTGACAGTTCTGCCCCCTTCATCAGTTCGAACACTGTCTTGTTCCGACCGATACACCCTATCAATGGCTTGAGGTGTCGGTGTCCTCCAGGGTTTACGGGTGACTATTGTGAAACGGAGATTGACCTCTGCTACTCCAATCCTTGCGGAAACAATGGCCTTTGCAGAAGCCGAGAGGGAGGCTACACTTGCGAATGTTATGAAGACTACACAGGTATGTTCTTATATTTGTTTTACGTAATGAATCATTTATCTGTAAACCAAAAGAAGTCAGTATTTTCTTTCTCAGTGTTGGATACTTGGTGAATCAAAAGGCCACATATAAACTTAACCATAAATATAAAGAAATATTGAACAAATATAAATGGGAGCGTGTGTAGCTGCACCAGTTTTGTGTGCAAAAGGTCCTGCATTTGGTGTAGTGGTTAAGAGCGCGGGACATTAATCTGGAGAGCCGAGTTTGATTCCCCACTCCTCCACTTGAAGCCAGTTGGGTGACCTTGGGTCAGTCACAGCTTCTCAGTGCTCTCTCAAGCCCACCCACCTCACAGAGTGTTTTGTTGTGGGGATAATAATAACACACTTTGTAAACCGCTCTGAGTGGGTGTTAAGTCATCCTGAAGGACGGTATATTTGTTGTTATTATTTGCAGTTAGAGGTTCTGTGGTAGCAGGACTGCAATATATGTAAAGTTACATAGTAAATTTAATAATCATGGCAAATTCGATAAGTATGGCAGTTCAATAAACCAGAGCGAAATATGACTCGACGTTTTTGGTTGGCACTTCCTCATGCATAGCTGAGATGTGTCATCATATTATGATACAAGCTAGTGAAAAGTTCACACTGACTTTGTAGTGCTATTCACAGAAAAGGGTCCTTTAAAAAGTTTGTGGGTACTTTTGCAATGTTGAAAAAGGGCCCTGAGTAATGTTGTGAAATAGCTGCAGGGGGGCAGGCTCAGTCATAAAATGGCAGCCATGGGGCGTGGCCAATCCGACAATGTCGGGAGATTCCACAGCATATCGAAAGCTTTTAAGTTAAGCATCATCCTACAATGGAGGCTGCTTCTGAATGAAGGTTACCTGCAGACACAAAAGTGATGCTTTCTAAACTCATCTGAAGTACCTCTTACCTTTAAGAGGCAGAAGAAAGCTGGGGACGGTTCTTAATTTTGGGGAAGAAATACTATTTGGTTTCAGTTTCCTAAAAAAGAGGAGATATTGCTTTTGCAGCTTAACGCAGGCAAGGAAACAATGTCAGGCCGTATACTTAACAAGAGGTTTTATTCTTCTGTTAACCGGCCCTGCTTTAATTTCTTTTACATAGTTCTCTTTTTCCTTCCTCTCCCATCAGGTCTAGAGGGCCTAATCTGCCTAGCAACAGACTACGTTCTCCCTAATGGGACTCGCTTCCAAATTTTAACAGTGTATTAACTTGCAAAGCAATTATTAAAACACAACAATTGGTCCCTGTATGGGCACAGGGAGAGGCTTCCAAGCCAGAAGTAAGAAAGTCTGTGGGAGACGTCTGCCTGGGATGAGCTCACATTTCAGTTATTCAGCCACTTGGGAGGGAGTGAACGGAAGCTCCCTGGTCCCCCCCCCCCTGGTTCTAGTCAAGATTTTATCTCCAAGACTCAAGTGGACTCTAGCAAACATATTGGTGGGTTTCATGGCGTCCCCGGGTACTACACTGGGGAATCACTGGTATGTGGCTTAGGTGTTTGGCACCATATAGTAGAGACTTGCTTACTGAAGAGAAAATTGAATTTTGAAATTGAAAAATAAATTAAAATAAATTAACAGTAAATTTCAGTAGCTAAGGGGCTACAGCAGGGGTCCCCAATGTAGTTTCAGCGGCTACCACAGTGTTTTATTCTCTCAGACTTCTGTTTCCTTGTATATTTTTAATTATCCCTTTTCTCTCCTGCAGTTGGGCTTCCTTTCAGTATGTTTCTCATCCTCTGCAGCAGCAGTAGGGCTGCCAGATCCCTATAGTTTCCCGGTGGGAGGGTGGCGGGCCTCATTACTCACCTTTAGTATTCTCTTTGCACATGCACTTCACATGCATGCACTCTCCTGGCGCTCCTTGAAGATGTGACTTCCTGAAATGATGTTATTGTGCTGGCTATGGAAGCACTCCTGCCCTTTGCACGGGGCCAGTTCTTTCAGATTCACCCTTTTGGGGGCTAAAATAGGTCCCCGTGAAGCATGGGAACGCTCCCGCGGCCAACGAGGTGATATCACTTCAAGAAGTAACGTTACTGTACCCTGCGAGTGCGTCCACTTGTACACTTGCCCAGGTTGGTTGCAGGCAATCGCTGGGTGGCTTTCTACCTCCTACCAGTGATCAGCAGGCATCAAGAGCAAACTGCCGGGAGTTTGCCCACCACTGGTGAGAACCTGGCATCCCTATACAGCGGCCATGTTGGAGTTGGTTTCACTTTCTACAGCAGCCGTTTTCCACCACCCTATGTTAGAATTCCAGAGGTATCCGCAGGGAAGCCCTGGGCTGCAGCAAACGATTCCATAGCCAATTCTTACCAAAATACTAAGTTCTTTTAATAAAAAAACCCAATAATTTAAAAAGTATTTATTTTGGTTATTTATCTGCTAACTCATAAACCCAAGTTTCTGGTGGCTGTATATGAGAATAAAAAAAAACTAGAGCCAAACAGTGTCAGCAAAAGCAGACACACCACTAAGAGCAGCAGTAGTTAAAATGGAGGTGGGAAGCGTTACCCTTAGAAGCAGTTGACAGTATAGATAGATATAAAACTGGCTCTAATCCCTACGAAGGGCCTGTTCAGACAAGCCTGTGCTCCTGGATTCTACCCATAGGGAGATCAAAAGCAAGCCTGAGGCTTGTGCTTTCCTTTCCCAACATTCCCCTTGAGGCTATCCTTGTGTGGGAACTAGGAACACACTGTGTTTATTTCAGGTTTACGCAGGTTTGGGAAATGCTGTTCAGTCAGCTAAATATGAGGGCGCTCAGTTCGAGGAGGGGAGAGTTTGAGTCTGACTTTGGGCTCCATCAGTGCCCTCCATGCTCTTCTGCACAGATTCTGTGTACTATACAGCGGAGTGGATAATAATAACAACAACATTCAATTTATATATCGCCACCCTTCAGGTCAACTTAACACCCATTCAGAGTGGTTTATAAAGTATGTTGTTATTATCCCACAACAATCACCTTGTGAGGCGAGGGGGGGGGGGCTGAGAGAGCTCTGAGAGAGCTGTGACTGACCCAAGGTCACCCAGCTGGCTTCAAGCAGAGGAGTGGGGAATCAAACCTGGCTCTCCAGATTAGAGTCCTGCCACTCTTAACCACGACACTAAATTGGATAAACATATGAAGCTGAGTGGTGGGGGAAGGATTGTAGTATGCACTATCCCACTACCCCACGCCTCAAGTATCCCTGGAGCTGGTCAACTGAATTTCTGACACAGTCAGATAGAATTTTCTAGAACTCCTGCTCAGCATTGAAAAAGAATGAGGAAGTCCCTATGTACGTGTTGATCAGGCAGTGCATTATGTCATGCAGATAATATCAGTTAACTGACGAGGCAGAAAGGCTGGATATAGATGTTGTAAATAAATCAATTAAATATAGGTTTTGAGTAGCATAAGTTAGTTGGCATTGGTGTTTGCAGGAGTAAATACCACAAAGTATGAAAGCAGAGGTGCTTTGTAAGCAGACTTGGAGCGATGTGTTGTGGACTCACACTGGGGAATCTAATGGGTTGCAGCTTCCTTGTTTGTGTCTTCTGTGAACGTATGTCTTCATTTCACACTTGAAGGTGTGTACACTGCTGTATGCATTGCAGATAATCTTATGTGTGAATTGTGAATTGATCTGTAGTCTGGTGCGGAGAACATAGGTGAAAATCAACATCCCAGGGGCTCAGTTCACTCTTCAGCCTAGAAAACTGTCCTGAGGCTCTTTCTTTCTTCCAACTCAGTAAGGGTTGAGAGTAATAAAAGTGACAGTTTGTGAGCAGGTGGTTCCCAGGGAATAGTTATTACCTCTGAAAAGGTGAAGTTAATTCATGCCTCCAACTTTCATTTAACTCTTGCTTAGCCACATTTTTTGGTAGACAAGAAGCTCCTAGCATAGTAGCGCTCAGTCTGGTTAACAGCTATGGCCACAGTTGAGTCCACAGAATGTGCACGACAGCCACAGCATAGCCATAGCCGACACAAGGCCACGGAGTGGACCAGTGTCACAGCAGCTTCTTTTTTTAAAATGCTGGCATTTGAAAGCCCCTGTCTTTGAAGAATGCAGACGTCATTGTAGCGTATTCATCTTTGATGGGCACAGGGCTCATTTTGAGGGGGAACGCGCAGGAACGCAGTTCCGGCAGTTCCCTGAAGAGGTCACATGACAGGTGGCCCCCACCCATCTGACTCTCAGCCATTTTGGGCCTGTTTCAGCCTGGACTGGGGCGGAAATGGCCCGGATCAGGCCTCTGATGGGTGGTGGATCACTCTCCCGCTCAGCAACAACCTGATCCTGACCATTATGAGCTCCTTTTTGGCCATTTTCAGCCCCTTTTTGCCGTTTTGGGCCCAATTTCGGCCCTGAATGGCCAGGATTGTGTCCAAAACAGCCAGGATAGGTGATGCAAATCAGTTATGCCAATGACACACTTCCTGCGATGTCAAGGGGCATGGCATATGCGAATGAGTTATGCTAATGAGTTATAGATCTTTTTCTATGAAATGACCCCTGGATGGGCATATATTGAAAGCTGAGCAATTCAGGGAACTCAGAGTGATGCCGTGCGTTGGAACCTTCATACACTTTTCCCACCTTAATCGTACCATGGAGTTAAAACTTTAAATCATCTCCTTGAAGTAGGAATCAAGTTTGTTCCGGAACCTCTAACATTTGACTTTTAATTCTAAGATGCATGCTCACAAAAACCATTACAGGAAAGCAGTACAAAATCTTTCATCCCTTTGTTAAGGTGTAGTGAACTTGATGCTTAGATTATTATGCAGATACACATCTATCTGAAAACACCTATATTTCCTCCAGAGAGCAATTACATCTTAATAAAGAAACTTCTTTTCCCCCTGTTTTCATCCCTCTCCCTGTACTTTGAAGCTCTACATTTATTTGTAGGTAATTTATACATGATGAAAGTTTCTCTGTCTTCGAGAGTCTTCTGTTTCAAACAGTAAAGTACACAGAGCTTTTATGAGCTATTCTTGAAATAGGAACGCTTGCTAATTATGAGGGTTTGGAGTAGACAGTATTTCCTGCGATATAAGGAGGTGAGTGATCAGGAGACATAATATTTGTGGGTTTAAATCGGGTCCGGAACAGCCAAGCCAACAAACAAAAATTGGTTGACTACCTTACATCTACAAACCTCATTTTACCAGACTAAGACAGTGTTTGAAGGAAGCAAGGGAAAATATGAAAACATTTGATCTCCCTTATATTCCCAAAAGATTATTGTGCCTCTCTGTATTGAGCTGCCTAGATTTATGCTTCTGTATAGTTTCAAGTGAGTGGTTGTGTTAGTTTGTAGTATTGTAAAACAAAATTCAAATCCAGTAGCACCTTAAACACCAACAGTATTTTCCAGGGTTTAAGCTTTTCTGAGGTAAAGCTCACCTTGTCAAATACCTGTATCTGATAAAGTGAGCATTGACTCACAAAAAGCTTATACCCTGGAGAAAGTTGTTGGTTTTTAAGGTGCTACTGGGATTTAATTTTGCTGCTGTATTTTCACACTTTTGTGTAAGGTTAGAATTCTCTCCTGAAATTAGTTTGATCACAGGTTAGAGTAGAAAAAGTTATACAGCCATATGTGGTGGAGAGTGCCCTCAAGTCTAGCTGACTTATGGTGACCCCCTGGTGGGGTTTTCATGGCAAGAAACTAAGAGCCAAACTACAAGTGACGCCTGACACAAGTTGGACACTTGCCAGCTTCCCTCAAGTTTTGATGGGAAATGTAGGCAGCTTGGCGGAATGTTGGACAAGTGACAGTTGAAAAGTCCATTGGACAGCAGTCGGAGAGCCAAGCTGCAAGACCAGGACGCCTACATTTCTCATCAAAACTTGAGGGAAGCTGACAAGTGTCCAACCTGTGTCAGGCATCACTTGTAGCTTGGCTCTAACAGAGGTGGTTTGCCATTGCCTGCCTCTGCAACCCCGGTCTTCGTTGGAGGCCTCCCATACAATTACTAACCAAGGCCGACCCTGCTTAGCTTCATGAGATCTGATGAGATCAGGCTCACCTGGGCTATCCAGGTCAGGGTATACAGCCAGATAGGTTCCTGCAAAAATCCCCAAACAAGAATAAATCTATGTTACACCTTTTATTAGATCAACCCAGTAAAATATATTACTTGGATTTTGTTCAAGTTAGGCTTGCCAGCTGTCAACCTGGAAACCTTTCTTTCCCCTTTAAGAGCTGCAAAGAACAGCACCTGTTTCTCCACAAATCACTCTGCATACACACTTTCCCGTTTCGTGGGGTGAAATTAAAGTTCTGCTTGCTGCAGCAGAAGGAGGCTTACGACGGGTCACATGAGAACTGTGTGTTTGAATTGATCGTCACAAAACAAATGGCAATTTTGTATGCTGTTGCAAAACCTTTCTTATGTGGATTGCACAGTGGTATGTACAATTGTGGTTTGGACTCGTATGACGCAGCCAAGGAATTAACAGCCTTCCACAGACTAGTCATGTGAATTTACCTTCTAGCTGTGTGTGTGACAATCTTGTCTTTTATACAAGCTTGGGAATGATTTGAGGGCTTCTTTCATTTTGTTTCTGTGATAGTGTGAGAAATAAAGCTGCTGAAATCATGCCTGAAATATTTATTCTGGTGATTGCAGAGCATGTTACATTAGCAAAGTTGTATACTGTTGAAAAATTTCCTCCACAGCAATGCAACAGTGAATGATTCCAGGGCAGTTTGTTTCAGCAGACGATCAAGTTACGTTTCAAGTTGTTGTGCTGGGTAGTATCAAACTTTCCTCCCACCTGTTGCAAATAGAAAACATTTCTATGTACCTGCATTTGATTGGCAGTTCAGATACTAGCTTTGCCAGTCCCCCGCTGGGGGCGGGGGATCCCTCGCTCCCACCCTCCACCCCCACCCTCGCTTACTTAGCCTGCAGGGGAGAACGCACCTCCCAGACTGCATTTATGGGCTGCATGGCGCGCTCCTGGGCCACGCTGCAGCAGCCCGATTCAGCCCCAAATCGGGCCAGATTGAGGCCGAATCGGCCTGGTGTGGACTGCAGCAGCACTCCCATGTGATGACGCCTGCGTGACCTACCCAGTCCACTTATTCCCTCTCTATGGCCATGTTCTCTGTCATGAGTGCCTTGTCAAGAATCTTGACATGGAGCAAAGTTTTTCAGTAGTCAGCCCAGTGGTCTCTCATCTGGCCCTGCCTGCCTGTGGTTGTCCCACCACCACCCTGAAGATCACTGGGTTGCTCTAGTGTGTAGTAAGTAAGAAGTACACATGCTGCCACTGAGAGCAGGTCCAGATGTCCGACATGAAGTGTACAGTTCTCCCAGTGGCATGAGACAACTGTGCCTTGACATGTTCCTTGGGAGCCCTGTAAAGAGAGGGCAGCACAATGCTCGGCGTGATGTGAGCAGGGGGCGTGTACCAAGGACTCAAGGTGCTTTCCCTTGCAACCCTAACCCAGGTGGGAGGTAGGCAAGGTCAGAAGAGGTGGGTGGAGGATTTGCAGTGGGAAAGTGATAAGCAGTGATAAGTGATAAGCTGCCCCTGCGGCTTCTTTGCTTCAAATTAACCCCTCCAAAGCTGAGCACCCCTAGAAGCAGCAGCTAATGTGAGTAATACACGTGATTGTGTATAACATGGCCCTATGTTGTTTAGAGCCCAAACTGGTTTGGGCTTTTTATGTCAAACCCAACAGGGTCATAATTCAGTGGTTCCAGAGAGGCAACTATGAGTGATTCCGCACACGTTGGATAATGCACTTCCAATCCTCTTAATAGATCATTTGGAATGGATTTTTTAGTGTGTGGAACAAAAAATCCGCCTCAAACGATTGATAAAGTGCATTGAAAGTGCATTATTTAAGGTGTGCGGAATCAGCCTATATTAGTCTGTTGCTCCAAAAGTAAAAAAGAATCGAGTGGCACATTAAAGATGAACAAAATCTTATTCTGGCATCAACTTGGAACACTTCTCCTGAAAATTTAAGAGGAAATAATATGCTGTTAGTCTTTCAAGTTCCACAGTTCATTTCAGTTCATTAGCTTGCTGAGTTTAAAGACTTCCAGCTAGCTGCAGGCAAAGCACCGGATGACAGTTAACCATAGAATCAGGTTGGTTAGGTTTATAGAACATAGTCATTCTGACTCGTGCCATGCTTTACTCCTATTTAGATTACAGCAGGGTATTTCTTGATTTGTTTCCCCTGGGACTAAGTGCTAGAAATTGCCTCCCAGGTTAACATTACTTTGTCATGTATTAGGAGGCTGTGCGTAGTTTTTGAAATCAGTTCTGGCTAACCTCCACTTGCTGTTCACCTGAGGGTGCACTGCCTCTGATGAATCAGTGTGTGATACAGTTCCCTTCTTTCCCAGCTGTTACGGGTACAGAGAGGCCCCTGTTCACTGAATGCTTCTGCTGTCTTCAGAATACGGCATCAGTTGACCCCCAAGCAGAGTGTGAGCTCATAATCTGAAACCTTGAATATTCCCGCCCCCCTTTGCATCTGGCACTTTTTTTTTTTTTGGCCTGTGGAAACATTTCCGCAGATCAAAGTCCCTGAGTTGTCTCTTTAGAAAACCAGTCTGGAGATTCGACATTCTTGTTCCTTCTTTCTTAATTAGCTTTAAAACGGTTTGACGGGATTCCTGATGTTACAAAAGCATTTTCAAGTGCTAGCATTAAGGAAGCTTTGTAAATGAAAGTGATATACTTAGCATCAGTGTAATCGCTAAATCCTCTTTTCTTCACCCCCCCCACGCCCAGCCCAGAACCTCAGGGTGTCACCTTGATCATACAGGTGACTCCATCCTTGTACAAGCAAAGTAACTCCTGTTTGGAAAATGTCCATGGTTATGCATTTTAGTGGATGGTTTGAAGTTAAGGAGGATTTTTTACAGAATCAAATGAACATGGATGACAAAACCATAGCTGTGGGAGTGGGATGGGAACTGAGCTGGGTTTACTTATAGGCTATATAAGCAGCAGTTTAGGGTCTCATCTTAATTTCTTTTACTCTCTTCCAGTGTTCAAATAATACACATTTTGTTAGTAATGCTACAGGGCCTTGTTACAGTTAGGCAAGGGGGGAAGTGGCTTTTCTTGCTGGGACCAACCTTAGACAAGATTTCCCTGGAAATCATCCTGGTAGTCATTACTCCGGGATCTCCTGAGAACATCTAGACTTCCAGCCCAGTCCTTGCAGAATAACCAAGTAACAGGGTGGAAACCCTGGAAAATACCTTATAGACAACTCAGTAGTTCCCAATTGTCTGTCATGTGGTGAAGAGATTCAGAGAAATATCCCCAAGAAATGTATTCTACCAAGGAAGCCAAAAATGCCCTTATGGAATATTATAGAAAAAAAGGGGAAAGGTGGATGGATTGAAAAAAGGGTGGGAAGGAGAACAAAATACAGAAAGGAACACACTATCACATGGCACAGTCTCACAAATAAAACAATAATGTTGAGCTAATCCAGCTAAATACTTTACCTAGGTTGTAGCAGGTTCCTCAGATCATGTACAGAGTTCCCTGCAGTACCAAGATAGTGGAGGAGTCCTTTGGCCCTGGCTGACTGGTCTTGGGTTCTCCAGATGTTCCAAAGTGGGACCAGAGAAAGGTCCAGAGCTCCCAGATATTCATGGGCAATCGAGTCTGACCTAGGCCAGCCTCCTCAGTGAGATTTCATCTAATTAACAAACCCTCTGAGGTGCGTCTCTGCCTGCTGCCTTTTTAAACTAGCCTCCTGTAGAGAGGGGAAATTGACAGAGCCTTCCGTTCTGCCTTTTTAAAGAACACGTCCTGGCTAACATTGCATCTCCCTTCACTTGAGTGTCCTAGCGTAAGAAGCAGTGCTTTTTTTCTAAAAAAAAAGTTTAGGGATACTCTCAGTTTAACTCAAGAAAATCACCATTTTATAGTTCAAATCGGAAAAAATAAATGCAGTCAATGGACAAAATTACCAAGAACATGCATTACCTCACACCACACTACTTCACAGATTAAACACTTGCTTCCATCTGAAAGAGTCCAGTAGCACCTTTAAGACTAACCAATTTTATTTTAGCATAAGCTTTCGAGAATCAAGTTCTCTTCGTCAGATGCCTGATACAGAGACTGGTCAAACACAGACTAACACGGCTAACTTCTCTGCATCTGCTTCCATCTGAGACTCAGGAAACACCGTGAAAGGAAATGATGTCAGAAGACTGTCGGTGATGAGAATTATGGGTATCAATATGTCAACCAAGCCCCTCTATAGTGACACGTGTGCACAACCAAAGAGTTTCGGTATAGACAAACTCTTTGCACTCTTTGCGCAAAACGTACACAAATACACAAATTGGTCACCGCCATTGGGGGTAGCAACAAGACTGACCAATCACCGTGCTAGATTCCAACTACCAGATCTCCAAGTGGCTTAGAGAAGACTTGTTTGTATTTGTCTGAACCCTAACGATCACCGATTATGCCAGCGATCTCGGTGGCATGTTCAGTGCTCAAAGACGTTCCATTTTTTGTAAGACGAACAGCACTCCTAGTGAGTTTAAATATAACTAAACATCTTTGTTGCCAACATACACTACATAAAACTTAACAAATCACATAAATATCCATAATACGTTTGGAGTTAGTTTAGCGGGAATTCCAACATTTAATTTTTTTTACTTTCTCCCGTTAGATTCACAAAATGTTTAGGGGTACGCGTACCCCTGCATCCCCCCAGAAAAAAAGCACAGGTAAGAAGTATCGTGTAGAGATACAGTGCACTTTTCAGCTAATGTCCAGGGTTGCCCTGTAGCTGCTGTCTTGGGGCCACTGTCTTCTTGCAGGATTTGGTAGCACATCACAGTTCCTTACTCTGAGCAGCGGGCCACCAGTCTAAAGAGAAGATTTCAGGGCCAGCTGAATCTCCAGAAGTGATTGGAGGTAGGAGAGGTGGTGCCAGAAGCAATCAGGTCCAATTTAAAGAGATGGTGTGCGGGGCCTCTTGGTCTGCAAAGCGACTTCAGTGAAGAGAGGCCAGCACCAAAAGAAACATGCTGAGCAGGAAGGTCCTGAATGAGAGCTCAGTAGAATTTGCTTTTCTCATAGCTGCCTGTGGCTTCTTCAGCTGAGCTCTTTTCAGCAGCATAGCAGTTGCTTGGAGACGGAGCCTTCGAAAAGGCTCCTTCTGCTCCTTCTTTGCCAGCTCAAAACAACCAGCCCTCATGTGCCGCAACCCACCAAGGTTACAGTGAACAGAACAGGTAAATAGGTTCCTCACACCATGTAAATTAAGTAGTTGCCTCGCTCTGTCCAACAGCCTACATTTCAAAGCTCTACATAAAGAAACCACATCTTGAGTCAAATGTGACTCTTGTGGAGTAGTGTCAAATTTCTGCAGGGCTGAAATGGTTGCAGAACACTGAAGAGCAAGGAGGGTTACCAACCTCCAGTTACGGCTTGGATATCTCTCTAGATTACAACTGTTCTTCAGGCTAAACAAATCTGTTCCCTTAGAAAAAATGGCTGCTTTGGCGGCTGAACTGTATGGCATTATACCTTGCTGAGCTCTCTCCCCTCCCCTCCCCAAACCTCAACTCTCGCTCACACTCAAATCTCCAGGAATTTCTCCAGCTGGAGTTGGTAACCCAGAGACAAGTGTAGAGAGGCAGCAGAAGGGTCTTTGAGGGAGAGAGGAGAAAGGGTTTTAAAGTGTCTGTACTAAGAATCAATTCCTGTTTGTCCTCTCTCAGTACTACTAAATATTAATAATGGAATAGGCTACCAAATAAATAAAACTCCTCAGAATTTCTTTTCTGCACTGCATAGCTAAAATGCACGAGGTGTTTTTTTTTTAAAGTGCAGATTTTAAGCCTCTTTCTGCACTGTTATCTGTTAAGAAGGATGCTGTTCAAAGGCATTTTCATATATGCATAGAGTTACTGTGTCTGGATTTAACAGCTATTGAAAATGTCAGCAATTGAACTCCAGTATGTGGCAGGTAGCCAGGAATATCAAGACAATTAGAATTTTGTTTGTTTATACATACGATTTTTAGCCCTAGGACTTTGTCCTACTCAGCTCCACTCACGGCCTAGTGGAGGGGAGATAGAGGGGGGAGAAGGCCATGTCCCCCTCTCCATGCCCCCATGTATGCTCTCACTTGATTTGCCTAAGGTTTGTAATCAGATTGCTCCGCTTGGAGGTCTGGGTCTTTTCGGTGGAGGAAGATAAAATATGCCAGCATGTGTCTGGACTGTATATCAGATCTGAGAGGTCATCATCACTCCAGGAATTCCAGGTGAGCCTGATCTCATCAGATCTCAGAAGATAAGCAGGGTCGGGCTTGGTTAGTAATTGGATGGGAGACCTCCAGCAAAGACCAGGGTTGGAGACGCAGGCAGTGGCAATCCACCTCTGTTAGTCTTTCGCTATGAAAACTCCACTGGGGTCATCATAAGTCAATTTGAGGGCTCTCACCACCACAGATGGTATTATGTATGAGCGTGCTGTCAATTTATTGCAACCAATTTACGGCAACTCTCATCAGGAGATTTTCAAGGCAAGTAAAAGGAGCGGACGTGCCATTGCTTTCCTCTACAGGATAACTCCAGTTTTTCTCAGTGGTCTCCCATCCAAGTATTGGTCAAGGAATGATCCTGCTTAGCTTCCAAGATCTGATGAGAGTGAGCTATACCATGCCACTGTCCCATTAGATGATATTAGTGGAGTATTTATTTGCATTTTGGTCATTGAAGGAGAGAGTAGCTCAGCTCAGACAACACATGCTACTGTAGTTTATTTCACTTATGGTCAGTTTGTAAAACAGATACAGACACAGACCATCACTCAAATTCTGGTTTACCAGGACAAATGCAGTTTTCATTGTCTTCTCTCTATAGCTTTGGAGGACTTCAAATGCTGGTTTGATGGACCCTAACTAAGCATAACTATGGCTTGCGTTAGGACAGTCACACTAACCATAGTTTGTTTAGTTAATCCACAGCTCCAGGTGATGTTTGAACTGAGCCGCTGCTTAGTTTTCTGGCCTTTGAGTAATTAGAGAGAAAAGTGTAGTGTGTGAAACAGTTGCTAGTAGAGGATCATACACAGACTGCCAGAGTGGAATTAAAGAAGGCATCATCCCATTACATTCTTGGCTGGTGGCGAGCTAATTCTCTTTTTGTGAGGAGGCTGCAGCAGCGTGGATAACCAAACTCGGGATTAAAATGTTTTCAATGAGGCTTAACACATCTGCTGTTGCTTCTTCCTCTCTGTCCAGATCCACCGCACGTTCCCCTGACTGTTGATAATAATTTTGTATATACCACATTTTCATTTATCAAAGTTTTTGGTTATGAGAATGTTTTCGCTATCACCCGGATAAAAGTGGTTGTGCTTATTTCTATAAAGGGTGTGCGAATCCTTTGAAAAAACAGTTTGAATGAATGCTTTTTGTAAAGTGTCTGTTGACACCATGGATTAAGGGCACTGGGCAGCCTTTTGTAAACAATGAAAATTAAGTCTATAATCTTGGGAATGTGTTTGTATTTTTTACATACTGAAGAAGGCATGATTTTTTCCCTTAGCAGATGTGCCTTAAATATCTCCTAATCCCAACATTATTTTTTAATTTTTTTAAGTAGTATTTTATTTTATTAAAACAGAAAAGGGGATATAGGAAAAAAGGAACAAAGGGGACAAGAAGAATGAATACAAAGCTGCATGCTACAAGGATGATCAAAGTACAGAGTACAAAAATCACAATATTTTAAAAATATTAGAATAATATTTGAGACTAGAGTTGCCAGGTCCCTCGTGTCCCCCAGCGGGGGACTGGGATCCTGGCACCCACCCTACCTTTTTTTCTCTTTTTTCAACTTGTCACGTGTGCCTCAGCGTGCGTGATGACATCACTCACGGAAGTGACATCATCACGCAGGTGCGTGATGACAGCACTTCCGGGACTGGCGTCACCGCACGTGCGGTAGAAAGGGTGCTTTTGTCCCTTGTCCCTGAAGTACAGAAAGTACTATATAACTTAACTATATAACTCAAATAAAATAACTACACAGATATCTAGTCATAGTATTGAACAATTTAAACTCGATAAGCCTGCATATCTTGGTAACTTATTTACAAGCAAGGTTGGCATTGTGAAATACTATTGTGGCTAGTATGTGGTTTTCGGTTGGGCACTGTAAGTAACAGGGATGATACTAATTAACTTAGTACAGTTAAGGTTGTGCAGTTTTTTTATAGGCTCAGAAACATTTTGCATGGCAATTTAGGCAGTTGCATATCATTTGTTTTACAGATTTTTTTGACTGCTTAGCAGTTGCTTTATGCTGTTTTAATGTCCCTAGTTGCTTTTAATGATTTGTTTGGTTTTTGTATTGATAATTTATGATGTTATGATTTTATGGTACTGAGAGCAGGAGTTTGGAGAAGTGGCTTATAGATTCTATAACAAATAAAGAAAAAAGAAAAAAAGTACCTAGATAGAATCTTTTTTATTACAATTCTTGTAATTATAATTTTAATGAAAGAGTACTTGTTCACATAATCGTGGATTCAGAGATTCTCTCAGGATTATTAACCCAAGTTTAACACTTTTGGTCTATACTGCCTAGGATTCCCAAACTTTTTTAGCCACGCACTAACTGTTTTCTGCCTTCTAGTGGCCACTGTTCACCTCTAGCAAACTCATCAGCACTCTGCCCTCTTCTGTATCCCAGAGATAACCATCTTGGTATTGTTTACAAGATCACTTGGCTTTGGGTGAAGGAAAAAAAAAAAGGTCAAGAGTTTCTGAGATAACCAGACAGATTTCTTCTGAATCACATTCACAACTTGCAGGTGTAAACAAATCCTAGTATCAGTCGAGTCAAGAGGTTAATGTCCCAGTATAATGGGATGTGTAAAGAGGCCCTCTGGAGCAAATGAAGTCTGGTATCCTTCTGTGGGTCTTCCTCTGTTGCACTCACATGCCCAGGGCTTTTTTTCTGAGAAAAGAGGTCGTGGAACTCAGTGGGTTGCCCTTGGAGAAAATGGTCACATGGCTGGTGGCCCCGCCCCCTGATCTCCAGACAGAGGGGAGTTGAGATTGCCCTCCACGCCACATGGCGCGGAGGGCAATCTCAACTCCCCTCTGTCTGGAGATCAGAGGGCGGGGCCACCAGCCATGTGACCATTTTCAAGAGGTTCCGGAACTCCGTTCCCCCGCATTCCCCCTGAAAAAAAGCCCTGCATATGCCCATCATCTTCATGCAGGAGACAAATATCTTCCCAACACATCTGTCTTATATAGGGCTACTTCTGTTGCACAGATTTTTTAAAATCTGCAGACCCAGATTTCTGAAACAGAAGCCTTTTGTGCAGAAGTGGCCCTTATTCCAAACAGGGGATGAGGGAACAAGGTACGGCGAGCACACAGTTTTGTCCATTTGACAGTCTTAATGAAATGTATGAAATTTATAGTGTTCACTGTAGTGGTTATTAAAAATTTTCTTTCAAGAATGGGCCATTTTTTGTGATTGCATTTCTGCTCATAAACATGGGAGTGAATGATGGGTTTATTTGTGTCATTGTTTTGAAGTACTTCGATACGTTCATGCCGGTGTCCTGTTGGTCAAATGGATTCCATCAAGCCCTGAAATGTCCAGCAGAAGTCTTGATTTGTATCATTTAGTATGTGGCATTTTAGTGGACGCAGGCTCATAGCTAACTCCGTTTATAGGCCTGTGCTATTCACAGTGACTCAGTTTGCATTTTTCCGTGATTCATTTTCACGGGTAGAAACATAGTGGCTTGAATTTTTGTTGCTTACAGGATCGGGTCAATTGGATGCTTTGATTGTAATGTAGGTGGAAACCCTTAGTGGTTCTGATGATGCTCTAACAACCCTTGTCGGCAACTTAAATGTATTTTGTGCTCTGAGCTTCCTCACGCCATTTAAGTTCTTTTCTCGTCAACTGTGTCAAATTTCTTTCATGTGCATGAAATGTTTCACAAAATGCTGGACCTTGTGCAGGAGAGAACACAAGGGGGACTTTCAGAAAGTGAGTAAGATTGTCAGCTTTTAGGGTTGAATTCAATTTAACTAACTAGCCAGTTTCAAATGATAAAAAGTCCCTTTCAGTGGAATTCATCCTCCTCCCCAGTTTCTGCACTTTGCTTTGGAATTCTTAAAACCACACAATGCCTTAAAGTCAGTCTTCTCTCTTTTTCTCTTCTAGGAGATTCCTGCGAAGTGAATTCTCGCTCTGGTCGCTGCACTCCGGGAGTATGCAAGAACGGAGGCACCTGTGTTAATCTGCTCATAGGAGGTTTCATGTGTGAGTGCCCCCCAGGAGAATACGAGAAGCCTTACTGCGAGATGACCACAAGAAGTTTTCCTCCCCAGTCCTTCGTTACCTTCAAGGGGTTACGGCAACGCTTCCATTTCACTGTCTCTCTCAAGTACGCTTATTCCCTTTCTAAGGTTACATGAAGTTATCAGCTACTGTTAGTAACCAGCTACTCTTTGCATTACCAGTAAAACCACAAAGCGGCTTTAATCAGGGGCAGAGCTTGACTTTACATGCTAAAGTGTTTGCATTATATCACCAAAGTGTTTTGCACCCTCTGTTGAATTTTGAAATGCACCTGCCCCTGGATTTTACACTGATTCTGTACTGATGGGGAATGTTTCTTTTGGGATTATTAAAATTGGGGCTAGGTGCAGGTTTGCTTGCAACATGCATGTCTGGGGAGCCCTCCTGCACCCTCAGAATGCCTTGTATGTCATTATTCAGTACAGACTCTCTTGCCTAGCAAAGCCCACCCATATGGATGCAGCTATATTTTTAAAATAACTTCTGTTCCCACCAACCATGTCACCAGCTCACAAACATTTCTAGTCTTTAGGTTATACATGCTGTATGCCAGAGCTGGAAAAGCAGATGCTAAAAAACAGCTCAGGCAAAAGGAGAGAGAGAAGAGACAGTCCTTTGCTTATTCATCACATGCCAATTTTTAATTCCCCTGTGAAACTTCTGTCATATTTTTAGATGACTTGTGAGCTGCATTCCGCCTACTCCCAAACTGATGATCACACCAATATGGCTTCTCTCTGTCTCTCTCTTGTGCCAACCGATCTGCATACCTTTTTAAAGAAAAATCTTCAGAATTCTAGTTTCACAGAGCACCATCCAAATAACATGTCTCCAGGGCTTTTTTTCTGGGAAAAGAGGTGGTGGAACTCAGTGGGTTGCCCTCGGAGAAAATGGTCACATGGCCGGTGGCCCCGCCCCCTGATCTCCAGACAGAGGGGAGTTGAGATTGCCCTCCGCGCCCTCTGTCTGGAGATCAGGGGGCGGGGCCACCGACCATGTGGCCATTTTCAAGTGGTTCCGGAACTCCGTTCCACCGCTTTCCCACTGAAAAAAAGCCCTGCAACAACAGGATGAGTTGTATGGCAAAAAGAGCAGAGCCATCAAGGAAGGTCTTTAGCTACAGCAGCTGGTCTGTAGAGTCAGGCTATTACCAAGTATGTGGTTGCCATCCTACATGTACATTCTCAGAAGTATATCCCCATGATATCAAGAGGACTGGGCCCTTCCTGCGTGAGCCCTTATAGAGCCACTCTAATTTTTCTGCTTCTTTTTGGAAGACCTGCCATGCATACGTGCAGAGAGGGCGCCTCCTTCTTTCTTTTCATGTGCACAAACAAGTGAGGCATTAGCAGGATTGTAAATGAAGGTCGCCCAGAAGTGGAGAGGATTCCTCCATGGCTCTAACCCATTGCTCGTTCTTCGCTGGGGTATACCTCCTGGTGCTTCAGCTTGTGTTGCTTTCCCCCCAGCCTTGGTTTGCTGTCTTTGGCCTTGGGCCTGGTGAGATTCCTGGTGTTTCCTCTCTTCCTGTCACATGATTTCCTGTCATGTGCAGGTCCTATGCTACTGCCTGGAGGCTAAAGATAGATGTTGGCTCTGGAAAGCTTGACGGCCACTGCAGTAGTGTGACAGAGGCCACTATATGTTGTAAATTGAGCTTAACTGCTAGTCACTTGTCCCTGACACCGTGGCTGTGTCAGTCTAAGAGAACTTGCAAGCTTTGTCACACACTGGAATCTTCTCTAGTTATTGGAAAGCATTCTAACACATGATACAATTAAGGTGTTTATTTAAAATCACAGCAAAACTGCATATTGGGGGATATTAAGTTACAGTATCAACACAGCTGCATTATGCTACCTGTTCTAGATTTCTTAACCCTTTCCACAGATCATTTCTCTTGTGAACAGTTTTTACAATCAGTTCTAGAGGATTTTAAGATTGGTTTGCCAGACCCAAAGATAGACCTTTGCAGAAGTAGAATTCATATATTCTGAAATCAAGAAGATTGTGTTTTGGTTATCTGACACTGATAATCATGTGTTCTACAGAGTCTCTTAGTTTGCACTCGCAGCCAAAAAGATAAGATCTAAGGTGGTACTGAATGAGGCTGTTTCGTGATTCCTGGGATAGTTTGGCATACTGTACTGTTTTAATTAATTTTAATTAACCTTTACAAACTGTGATAACGGAGTTAACTGTTTATTAGTTGATGTTTGGTAAATTGTGACGGCCGATGGCTATAGACAATAAACTCTTTGGAACTTTGGAAGTAGAATTCAGCGTTCCACCCTCGATCCAAATGGATTATTTACCTTCAAAAATGGACCCCTTTTATACTCTTTTTGAAGATTAGGACATTCTTCTTCTGATTAGGACATTCTTCTTCTCAGTAGGTCAGTGATGTAAGCTGACATCACCTTTAATTATATAACTTGCTTACCACTTAAAACTTCCATGTTTACCCCTTAAATACTTTTACCCATGTTTGCACTCTGCACATAGCTTAAAGGTTCTCCAAATACACTGAATTCCTGTCAATTCCATAAACATCTCAATAATTGTATGGGAGGAACTTCTTGGCATTATAGCAGAGCACTGTACCAGTAGAACTAATATAATGCAATGTAGTTAAAGATGCAATCTTCCATATGTATTCTCAGGGCTTTTTTTCTGGGAAAAGAGGTGGTGGAACTCAGGACCTCACAATGATGTCACTTTGGGTCAGCTGGAACAAGGGGGGAGTTTTTTAAAGTTTAAATTGCCCTCTGCGAAAATGGTCAAATAGCCAGTGGCCCCACCCCCTGATCTCCAGACAGAGGGGAGTTTAGATTGCCCTCTGCACCGCTCGGCAGCGCAGAGGGCAATCTAAACTCCCCTCTGCCTGGAGATCAGGGGGTGGGGCCACTGGCCATGTGACCATTTTTAAGAGGTGCTGGAACTCCATTCCATCGCGTTCCCGCTGAAAAAAAGCCCTGTGTATTCTTAAATCGCTGATTTTATAGTTATGTTTGTTCCTCTGAATTGTTTCCCTCAATATTCCTCCCCTCACAATCTCTCTCTCTTATCCATGGCACTTGGCCCGTAGAATGCCTTTAGGTTTATGCTCCAGTGCTTAGTTAAACATCTCCATATGCTTCAGCTAAAGTTGAAGAATCCCATTGGCCGGCTATCCTGTGTTAAAAATTCCCAGCAAGTAGAAAATCCCAGCATAATGGGATGGAGGGCTTCTGCCTTTTGTGCTCGTTTTCTGTTTGCATGAAGTTTTTTTTTTTAATGCAAAGGATCATTCAGAGTTGGAATCTACCACCTGTACAGTTTCTGTCCATCCTACCACTTAAACTTTCTATAACCTCCATCTCCTGCATGTATAAACTCAGGGAATTCAGGAAAGAGGGCCCAGAAGGGGCCCTTGCAGATAGGAATAGGTTTGATTCCAGTCGCTTGAGGTCGCCAGGGACAGAGAGCATTTCGTTCTGACCCTAGCAGTGTCCCTGAGCACGTCTGAGTTTATATTCTCTCATATACATTTTTTTACTTTATTTATACGCCACCTTTCCCCCAACGGGGACCCAGGTGGCTTACATCATTCTTCAGTGTTTTATCCCTACTCAGCAGCAGTGAGAGGTAAGTGAGGCTGAGAGTGTTTGGCTGGCCCAAGGTCACCCAGTGAGCTTCCACAGCAAAGTGGAGATTCGAACCTGGTTCTGCTAGCGCCTAGTCTGACGCTCTAACCACTACACCACGCTGGTTTGCTATTCTTATGGGTAGAAGAAGTGTAGTGTTTGGGACACAAAGATGGTCCACAGCTCCCTGAAAAAGCAGTCCCTTAGAGGGACGCCGTGTGTCTCTATGAAAGGAACCACAGTGACAGGTAACAGATAATAACATGGCAAGAAAAATAGTCCATTATTCCAGCTACAAATACATTCTGTATTAACGGAATTACTGACAGTCCTTCCACAACTTATGTTAAAATTGTTCTTTCCAAACTGTTGTAGGTTTGCAACCCAGGACAGAAATGCTTTGCTTCTCTACAATGGGCGTTTTAACGAGAAGCATGATTTTATTGCCCTGGAGATCATTGAAGAGCAGATCCAGCTGACGTTCTCTGCAGGTAAGCCATTGTTGGTCCATGCAGCCTTCTGAAACTGAACAGTGACTCGCCATGCAGAGAGAGTGGCTCTCCCTGTATTTTGAAAATCCATCCGTGACTTTGTGCAGTTACCACACTTGGGCTATTTGCATAGATTTCATGTATTCTAAAATTTATTCATTCAGCTCTCATCTCTTTTGTTGCTTATGTTAATTATTTTTATTGCTTTATGGCAGTAGTTTTGCTGAGGGTTTTTTTTTTTTTACAGCAACCCGTTATGACACTTTGTGGATTCTCTTTTGGCTATCTACTTGGGAATTAACCAGTCTTGCCTTTTAAATATGGGGCATGGGGATATTTATCAACTTTTCCTCTTCATTATTGATTTCCTTCATATGACATCAAATTATAACTATCAGTGTATTCATCACAAGGACTTTGGTCACGTCATTAGAAGACAAGATTCTCTGGAAAAGCCAATGATGCTTGGGAAAGTGGAAGGCAGTAGGAAAAGAGGAAGACCTAAAACGAGATGGCAATAAAAGAAGCCACGCCCTCCAGTTTGCAGGATCTGAGCAAGTCTGTTAATGATAGGATGTTTTAGAGGTCTTTCGTTCATAGGATCGCCATAAGTCAGAGGCAACTTGACGGCACATAACACACACACACATCACAAATGGTAGCTACCTGTTGCTGCTTTAATTTAGACATTACCTGTTAATATCTTCCACCGAGTTTCTGTCCATTTTATCAGGATTGTTGTGAGATGGGCAGGAGGAAGGACCCTGTAAACTGCTCTGAGCTTCTCGCAGGGACAGCAGGATTGAAATTAAGCAAATATAATAAATTTATCCACATACATAATCCGTTGTCAAAGATCTGTTACGTTGAAGTGTCCGTTATCACAGTACAGAGATTCAAGTGTTCAGTTTTACAGAATACTGAATGCGCTCAACTTTCTTTATACATCAAAGGAGCCGTTCATGTCCTTAATACGAAGCACAAGGCCAAGTATTTTGCAGGGACAGATCTTGTCTTATATCAACCAAGAGCAGTAAGTATAAGACTATTCACGCAGTCCTTGAAAATAGAAAAGGCAACCCAAAGTAGGCCTGTTACTATTTGAGAACTTTAGTTGAATTCCCAAATAGTGAATAAATAATCCAAAGAACAGAATCCCGAAACTGACAGTAATGCTGAATGTCAGATCAGTGCTTGGCACGGGAAGTACAAAGACCTGAGATTCTGTAAGTTTCATGCTTCAGTTGTTCAACAAACAGTTTTGTTATTTAAATGTTTGGAAGTTGAAGACAGCATCGCAGACAGGCGTGGGATGAAGAGACTTGACCCAGGCCACGACTTCATTAAAAGCAGTAGGATCTGCTACGGGCAGTAACTAATGACACAACTAAAATATAGTGGCAGGTACAATCCATGGAGAGGCAGAAGAATCAGGCCTCCTCTGCATAAGTATCCCGGATTATCTGGGTGGGTCCACTCTGGCTCCATGTGTCTAAGCAATTTTCTGGACTATTCAGTCCTTTCCTTTCCGAGCATTTGCATGAGGAGAACCTGACAGATTAGCCACAAGATCTTTGTGTCATGGATCATGGCAGTCCGGGTGGGGGGGGGGGGGGGGAATGATCCTGTCCCAAGTCTCGTTAGCCACATTAGTCCTGAGATCCTTGTCTGATAACCTTCCCCTTCACCCTGAAAATAGATGCCTCAAGGTGGTCAACACAAGTAATGCTTTAGTTTAACTGCAGTCGCTAATGTGACTAAGGAGTTCTACCAAGGCTGCTGACCCAAGTAGGGGCCTAACAACAACACACACACGCGGAGTGAAGTAGGTGGGGGGTAAATCTGAGTCAAAGCCAATCAAATTCATAAATAAAAAAACTAAAATAAAAAACCCAACTTGCCCCCCAAAGGCAGCCATATTTCAGTCCACTGTACTGGATGGGTGTATGTGTGTTTGGGGGGGGGTGCTTCATCAAGTAAAGAGGCTGGAGGTGGGCCCACAGCCCCATTTTCAGCCATCTCCTGCCTGATTCCCATGGGCCAATTCAAAAGACACATCTACAGGGACTCTCTCCTTTAAGTGGCATCCTGAAACCCCCAACCCTGTGCCCAGCCTCTTGAGGGGGATGGGGGGGGCAACATTTTGTTCCCTTCTTAATACTTTACCTCCAAAGCTGATGTAGCTAATCTATTTTTGTAGTCACTCAGTCTTTCAATTTTTGTATCTTCCAAGGTGCTAGTTGTCGTCAAAACGTGAAGCAGCAAGTGTCAGATTTTAAATGCCATTATAATAGCACTAATAGTTATGTAATGACTCAGTGCTTGCACAAGGGACTACCTTTACCTTTTAATAGTTATAGATAAGCAGGGCTTTTTTTCAGCTTGAACACGGTGGAATGGAGTTCCGGAATCTCTTGAAAATGGTCACATGGCTGGTGGCCCCACCCCCTGATCTCCAGACAGAGGGGAGTTTAGATTGCCCTCTGTGCCTCTGTCTGGAGATCAGGGGGTGGGGCTACCAGCCATGTGACCATTTTCACCAAGGGTGATTTAAACTTTTAAAAACTCCCCCCTTGTTCCAGCTGACCCAAAGTGACATCATTGGCCTTGGGAGCATGCGTGCACTTTGCGCGCTCACATGTGGTACCAGGGGCACCACCTCCCGCCAAGAGTTGCCCCCTGTGCTGGCAACCCACTGAATTCCACCACCTCTTTTCCCAGAAAAAAGACCTGTAGATAAAGACGTAATAGCATATCAATTAGAAAGCTTTTAAAGAAGCATCTAATTCCAGAGGGGAAGCCAACAGTAAAGTAAACCTTGAGTCCTGCAATTTAGTTTTCCTGTATATGGAGTTCAGCCCTAAGGAAAATGAGTACAGGTTACATTCTCCCCCGTCCAAGTCAATAAATATCCGACTGATGCAGTTTGTTGCTTTTCAGGTAGAGCAGTGGTTTCCAAATTGTATTTTAGGATACCGTGGATTTCTTTGGAATCTTCTTAGGGATTCCTCGATGAGAAGTTACATAAAGGCAGACAAACTTCCCTGAGACAACTTGCCTGCTGTGACTAATTTTTTTCTTGCAGTGCACATCCTCATGGGATATTGGGGTGTCTTAGGGCTCATTTTTATGGACAGAGGTGATGAAGTCCAGCGGGCCTGGCTAATGTCCCCAGTAGCAGAATACACACTATAGATCACGTTCCAAAATCCCATACGAGATGCGGAGGTTCTGTGGCAGACATACTGGTGTATTTTTAATTTGTACATGTGCTGTACTGCTCTTCCACTCTTCCATCCAAGCAGCATATGAAAGGCAGCTGACAGTAAAAAAAAATACTGTTCTTGTAACACTGACGATAATCCATAAAAACTACTACTTAAAAAGCAGCAGATACCTAAAGAACATAACGATCGCATTCCAAAACAACAGGTTCAGCAGTAGAGGAATTTAATGGCAAGTGATTGCCAAAGAACAGGCGACAGCAATGCGAGTGAGAGCCCAAATTAACCTGTTCCCAACCTGCCTTTTGTGAGTGTGCTTTTTTTCTATTTGAGTTTCAGTTTCAAAACAGGAATACTGAGGAAGTCCAACAAGTATAGTAATCATCCCGTAGATTCTCTTGTTACATAGAAGTATGCAAACTGTGTTAACAGCATGCTGCCAAAATATGCCTCCTCCATTATATTTTTGATGTGGCTCTTCCTGTTGAAGAGGGCTGTTTTTTCTTTCAGCTGGGTCTGCAGCAAAACAGGTGTTTTAAATATGATTTATTGGCCATGGCCCCGTGTTAATCGTGGATGACAACCAGTTTTTTGGTTTACTAGATGTGTGGTCAAGGGGTGGCTTGTTGGATCAGTTATGTTGGGAGGGTGCATCATAGATATGCCCAAAGTTACTTGATCCTGTCTACTGATTTTAGTGGAACTAAAAGACTTACAGGGCAATCTTCTAGCTGTTAGTCCAGTCTGAACTATTGGACCTGGGCAGCAGTGGCAAGGAGTACCGTTTACCAGCTGTGGCTGATGAGCTAGCTACAGCCATTCCTGGGCAGGAAAGATCTTGACACTGTGGGGTATAACCTGGTAACATCTAGATTAGAGTACTGCCGTGTGCTCAGTGTGGGGCTGCTCTTGAAGGCTGATCAGAAGCTACAGTTGGTACAGAAAGACCAAATTAGTCCAGTCTGGTTCCATCTACACTAGCTTCCAGTTTGCTTCTCAGCTCAATTCAAGGTGCTTTAAAGCCTTATATGGCTTGGCGCAAGCATCAATGGAGAACCGTCTTCTCCCATATGAGCCTACACACCTTTTTTGTTTCATTTGGCATACCCCCAATAACTGTTATTGGCCCTCCTCCCTGCCTGTGTTGTTACGTGTGTTTGTGTGTTTATATGTTTTGGTGAATTATTCATTTTATATATACTTTATATTGTAAATGCTTTTTTAACGTTGAAGTGTTTTAAATGTTTCGATGTTGACAGCCTGGGGGACCCTGTTTGGGTAGAAAGGCGGCCATGGAAATGTTTTAAATAAATAAACTCTTTGGTTTTAATAAGCGCGGGCAGGACTATTTCACACCATTAAACGCAACTATTTGATGTGACTAAGCCGTGCATTGCGGGGTGAGTCACATGAACTTTAGAAAGCAAAGACTCAGGCCCTCAAATTAACTTGCTTGCACTTTCTTGCAAGAGATTTAATTAGATGCAAAGCGTTTGGCCGAAAGCAACATTTTCTATACTTGCTAATTGGAAGTCAACCTATAATATATAGTAGCCAGAACTGATTTCCATCTAGATACTATCACGTATGTGTTGATGTCTGTTACCCTTCAGCATTTTTTATCTCTACAAGAAGTTTTATTGGGAAGGAGAAACCGTGATGCAAGAGGAAGGCTGTTTGATTTGTTTTTATTTCTGTCTAGCCAGAAACTGTTGGCAGAAAAGTTTTTCAGTCCAGGGAACACAAAGGAAAGCAATGTGCTTGTGTAATCTCAAGCTGTCTGCATGTTTTGGAGCATAGGTTTGCTTTACAAAAAAATCGTATCCGTATCTCTCTTTGAAAAGAGCCAAGGCTACTGAGAATCAAGCGCTCCATTCCAGCAAGAGAAAACAGTTTCTTCTTTCATGTTGCCAGTGGCTCAGGGTAGAGCATCTGCTTTAAGTGCAGAAGGTGCTGGGTTCAGTCCTCAGCATCTCCATTTAAAAAGAATTAGGTAGCAGTCGGATGGTGTGAAAGAACTCTACCGGAAGCCTTCCTTGCTGCCAGTCAGAGTAAGCAATGCTAGCCTTGAGAACTCAATGATTTGATTCAGGATAAGGGTGTGTGTGTGTGTGTGTGTGTGTGTTCGCGCACACGCCATTAATTGGTGGTGGTGGTGGAGAGTGCTGACATGTCATACCTGACTTAGAGTCTCTCTACACGAGACATCTTACACGAGCACGCTCAAGTGTAGGGAGATGCAATGTTAGCCGGGAAGCATAGTTTAAAAAGCCAGAGACAAAGGCTCTGTCAATTTCACCTCTTTACAGGAGGGTAGTTTAAACAGACAGAATCAGTTAAAACCGCTCCTCAGAGGGTTTGTTAATTTCATCTTTGCCTCCAGTAAGGCTCTGTCAATTTCACCTCCCCTTTGGGGAGGCAAAGATGAAATTAGCAAATCCTCAGAGGAGCGATCTTCGCAGCTCTGCTTTTTTAAACTACACCTCCCAGCTAACATTGCGTCTCCTTACACTTGAGCATCCCCATGTCAGATGTCTCGTGTAGAGAAATTCTTAGGGCAACTCCTGGTGAGGTTTTCATGGCAAAAGATTAACAGAGGTGGTTGCCGTTGCCTGTCTCTGCGACCCTGGTCTTCCTTGGAGGTCTCCCATAGAATTGCTGACTAAGGCTAGCCCTGCTTAGCTTCTGAGATCTGATGCGATCAGGCTGGCCTGGGCTATCTAGGTCAGGGCCCTCTGATTATTTTATGCAGTTAATTAAGGGACTGACTAGAGCTGAAGAAGAGCCACTATGTTTTTGTTCCTTTCTCTTTTAGTAAAATCTATAATATAGGCTCCCGATGACACAACATGATCTGACTGTTGAATGTGTCACTGGTCTGCATTTGAGCAGGGACTGACTTGAAGAGCTTCAGGGTTCAGGAGAATTTTGACAGCCAAGCAGTTATTGAGAGTTTTGAAGGGTCAACGTAGGCAAAATGAGGAAGTTCTTCGTGATTGAATATCAAAGGTTGTAAAATAAATAGGCATAATTAACGGAATGAAAAACTATATATATAGTGGTCAGTTCGCAAAATACAGTTTCAGGTGTCCTGCAGTATAAGTAACTATATATTTTCTTTGCTGGGCAGCACATTCACACAAACAGTGCAGAAATTAAGATATCTTCTTTAAAGAGGAGCTGATATTTGCGTGTAACACCTTTCTGTATGACCCGTGCAGGTGTGTGTATTTAAGTGTAGTAACGGTTGGTATGAACATAGGCAGACATATATAATGGCATAATACCTGGCATAATACCTGCTGAATTGTTCATAATTTTTTATTTGTTTTTGCTTCATTGGTTCCTGCTCTTATTCTTCTGTGATGGGAACTTTTTTCCGAGTAGTCCACCCAGCCTGTTCAGCCTGACAGGCTCTTATGTACTTTTTGCGGTAGATATTTGTTTTGTTATAACTTCAGAACAGCAGTGAATAAGTTACCAGGCTGGTTGTACTGGTCTGTGTAACTAATCTGACACCCTCGGCTTGATCAAATCCAATCTTTAAACAGCATTGAATGGGAAAGACAGGAAGCAGTGTTGTTAGTTGAACGGTTAGGACTTCTGCAATTTTCTGGGAAGAAAAATGTTTTCTTTGTTCTTTTATGCCTTATCTGACAGCCCTGAAAGATTCTGGTTTGCAAGACGAAGCCGCAAAAAGGCTTGTTCTTTGCCTGGGTAACAACTGTTTTCACTGTCGTCGTTTGCCACGAACATTTGCTTTCTCATTTTGTCGGGGAAATGTTTTACTCTTATTTTTGCTAAGGTTTGAGGCTTCCAACTGCTTCAGCACTAAGATGCATTAGACATATAGGATGCTAATCTATTGCAGCAGTTACACCAGCTACCAATCTGCTCCTGAGCACAATCCAGGGTGTTGGTTTTGCCCTTTAAAGGCCTGCGTGGCTTGGATCCGGGATATCTGAAGGACCGTCTTCTCCTATATGTTCCTGCCAGGGAATTAAGATCACAGAGAGAGCCATTGCCTACTTCTGTGTAGCAAACCCCAACTTTGTGCAAACCCCAACTTTGTGTGCGGAACAAAAAATTCACCTCAAACGATTGATAAAGTGCATTGAAAGTGCATTATCCAACGTGTGCCGAATCAGCCCATGACTGACCCTGCTTAGCTTCTGAAATCTGACAAGATCAGGCTAGCCTGGGCCATGCAGATCACATGGGAGTAGATCTGTCCTTTCTCAAACTGTATAGGTTTATTGTAAGAATCAAACATGGAAAGGTGTTCTACCCTAAGCTCCTTGGAAGAAAAGTGAAAGAAAAGCATGTGAGGAAGATGTTTCATTTCCCTCTAAATGTTAATCACATAAATGAAAATGCATACCTTTTAGGTGACTCTTTTTCTTCTTCTGAATGTTAATTTTCAGGAGAAACAACTACAACTGTTTCGCCATTCGTTCCAGGAGGGGTTAGCGACGGACTGTGGCACTCTGTACAAGTGCAGTACTATAACAAGGTAAGATAAGACGTTTTACTGATATTCTTCAAATGTTGGAATGGCCTTAATTAAAATGGGATACCAAACCTATCATTATGCTATTTGACTTTTGACCTTTTATTTTATTTATTTTCCAAAATTTATATTGCTCTTTTCTTCCCTCACAAGAGCCACCAAGGCAGCTAACAGATTAAAACAGACACAATAAAATAACATTTTAAAACCATTAAAACCACCCAAAATATCATTAAAGCAGCTAAAACCAGAGCTAAAATACACATGAAACAAAAAACAAGAATTAGAGATTGGGCAGGAAGGAGAGATCATTGAGGGAATACCAAACCAAACAAAAAAGTCTTCAGCTTCTGTTGGAAGATGGCAACAGAAGGGGACAAACGGATCTCCTTGGGAAAACAGCTGCAGAGTTTTTGTGTTACTACCAAGAAGGCGGCTACACCTGCAGCAGGGCCTCCAAAGATGACTGCAGTAGTCACGTGCGTCCATAAGGGAGTCGGTTATGTTGGCCCTGAACCGTATGGCTTTAAAGGCCAGCACCTTAAATTGCACCCAGAAACAAATTGGGAGCCAGTGTAGATGGGCCAGGACTGGAGTGATACGATCCCTACAGTCCATTGCAGTCAAAACCCTGGCTGCAGCATTCTGCACCAACTGAAGTTTCCCAACACTTCTCACTTGTGATGGTCCATTAGTTTATTTTTATCATTGTATTGGGTTATCTCTTTGAAACCCACTTTGGACATCTGTGACTGAGAGGGCAGGATTCAGATATCTTAAATGAATAAATAAGTCTGCTGATGTGAGCCACACTAGGGCTGCATTCCTACTTTACAAGAGCTCCTCATCTTATATTGTTGAGACCTCCAGTTAAGATCTGCCTCAAAGCCCTGCTTTCTGAGCTCCCACTTTCAGAGCTGAGGTAAGTGGCAACCAGAGACACAGCATTTCCAGTAGTGGCACCTTGCTTATGGAATGCCTTTCTCCCTCAAGGCTTGCTTGATACCTACATTGCTTTCTTTAGGTGCCAAGCCAAAACATTTCTGATCTCTCATGTTTTTAGGGGTTGATTTTTTAACACTGGTTTAGGCCAGAAATGGTTGTTTTAAGCTGCCTGGGATCTGTTTTTATGGTCTCTTTTTATGTTGGGCTGGGTTTTAATGCTGTATTTTAATTAATATCTTTTATTGTTTTGTTTTTATTATTTTTACATTGTAAGCCATCCGGGCTGGTTCCTGGTTAGGTGGCATTAAAATTTACATCAATAATTCGGTAAATCGTGGTTTATTCGAATTGCAGTCTGTGCAGCAAATTCTTCTAAATTTACCAGACGTAAGTTACAAATCCTGATTTGTGTGTGAATTCTAGGTTGGATCCAACCAGCTTTTTCATGGGTGAAAAGGGAAAAAGAGGGTCCCCTTGAACCCCCCCCCCTCCCCTAAAAAGGCTGTATTGGAGATCATAGGACTTGCAGGTTCCAGTTATGTGGGAAAGGGTGAGACTGAGTGACAAGCCCCTGGTTTGTCTGCCTTTTGCTGCTTCCCAGCAGGGAACATACACTGCCTTCTGTGTGTGTCCAGCTGGCAAGAAGAGACACAGCTGCTCAACAGACGGTAATTTGTACATTCAGGGGATTACTTTAAAACTGTGGTTAATGAACAAACTGTAGTTTGAAATCCAACATCTGATGTCACAACTAACTGGGATTTGATCAATCCACAGTTCATAAATATTGTGATGTCTAAATGCTGTCTGGGTCTATAGATTAATATTGTAGATGTATGTTTGTCCAAAGGATATAGCAAGTATGACAGTTTCTGGTTTGGATATGATCAACCATTGTTGCCTTTTGGAAGAGCAATAGAGTGTCAGAAGAGACAGATGACTGTGTCTGGATCGCTCTCTTTGCGCTGTAGAAAATGAAATTCCAAGTCTTATGCAGTGAGGTTGCCATGGTTGTCCTCCGGAATGCTCCGCTGTACTGATGACTGTGTAAAGCCTTGGAAGATTCTAATTCATCTCGGTTCAGAACAAGAACACTAGCAAGGTTCCATCTTCACTTCAAAGTAGTGTATCCACAGATTTGCCTTCTCCCTTAAAACAAACAGAAAAGTCCTTGTGAGTGGGGGGAGCTCTGTGCATATATCAAAAGCCCTCCAGCTGTGAAAAATGATTAAGCTAGGGGAGTTTTTTTAATTTTAGATATTTATTCATTTATTGCCCACCTTTCTCTCTAAGACTCAAGGTAGATTTATAGAAGCAATAAACCATGTATTTCACTTCAGTTGGTCTATTTGGCTTGCTTTTCTGAAAATAAACTTACCTTGAAGATCCATCAAAATTCTTTTTCTTTGAGTTTATTTCTAGCACGTTCTACTGCAGTTAATTTAGAAATGTCCAGAAATATAGTTTGAATCTATACATAAATATTGTCCAGAAATTGAGTTGTGTCGCTTTAATTTAGGCATTTAAAAATGAAGTAATTTACAAATAATTTCCATTTCTAAAAATAATTGGGTCTTTTTGCTTAGACATATAATTTAACATCTTCCACCTGTTCATGTATTTCAGATTACTGCTCATAGTGTAGAACGTTCCATTTTTAAGGAGCTATACAATTCAGCCCATTGAAGCATACTTCCCTTTTGCCTGCTTAAGGACAAAAGATGTGTGGGTGGAATGAGTGGCAGTCATAACAACAAGCGTGGTCACCCCCACTGGGGGTGGGGTAGGGTTGCCAGGTCCCTCTGTCCTCCCAGTGGGAGGTGGAGAACCCGGCATCTACCTTCTCAGTCGACAGTCGCACGCGCGCTTTGAGTGTTCGCACTCCTGGGCCCATGTGATGACCTCACTTCTGGGAAGTGACATCATCACACAGGCTGCAGCGCCCCCCCCCCCCCGGAGCACTCCCACATTCCACTGGGGGCTGGATCTGGGAGCACTCCTGCACTCTGCAGTGGCTTGATCTGGCCCGATTCAGGCCTGAATCAGCCTGATTTGGGCCTGGATTGGCCCGGATTGGGCTACTGCAGAGTCTGGGAGTGCTCCCCCACTTCACAGTGGCTGATCCGGCCCAATTTGGGCCCAAATCGGCCCACATTGGTCCACCATGGAGCGCAGGCACACTCTCGCGCACCGTAGCGACCCGATTCAGGCCCAATCTGGGCCAATTTGGGCCCGAATCGGCCACTGGCCAGGTAAGCAGGGGTGGAGGGTGGGAGCAGGGGACTTGCAACCCTAGGGTGGGAGAAGTACGTGCTTTGGCCCTCAATAAAGCAGTCCCACATGGAAACTAATTGCTGCTCATGGGCATAGAGAATCCAGATGAGGTGCTGTCGCTCAGTAATACTGGAAAAAGTCTATATTCCTCCCTAAATGAGGTCTTGTTACATTGAGGACGAAAGATAGATTGAGGTCTTGTTACACTGAGGATGAAAGATCTCTGCGGCATGTAATGACTTTGGCCTTCTCTGTCCGAAGCACCAGTTGTGGCTCTTTCCTTGAGATGTTTGATTTAGCTAGGTTAGATTATTATAATGTAGTTTATGTAGAGTTGCTTTTCATCGTAATGGAGTTTAGAGACAACCAAAAGCTGGCCCAAGCCTCTTATGAAGGCCTTTCATTAATTTTGTTAGGGCTGTGTTGTAGTGATTTGTAGCTTGTCTGCATGCCTTCTCTTAATTATGGTACAGTTTGGTTTTCATTGGATTTTAGCAACTTGCTGCTAATTGTTTGTTGTGATGATTCTGTTGCTGCTATGGTGTCAAGATGATATATTTCCAGGGCTTTTTTGGGTGGTGCTCCTCACCAGTGGGAGTGTGTGGAATTGGTGGAAATCAATGCAACCATATATATATTATTACTGGCACCCTTTTGGAAAAACAACAGAACTGTATATGATCTCATTTGGGGGGATATTTCTTGTATTTTACGGAATTTTCATTATTAGCTTCTCCAGGTATCAGTAGACTGAAAGAGCAGATTATAAATGTGAAAATGTTACAAACATTGTAAAGTGTATTTAGATAGTATTTAGAAAAAATAGAGGTTGATAAATAAAAAAGGATAGTGTTTTTAGCAAAGGTTTTTTTAATCCCGTTTCTTCCTTCCTTGAGTGGCATTGTAAATGTAATAAGGAGGTTTAGGACCAAGGTGAGGCCTCCAGACACTTTGACAATCTTCCTCGTTTTTGGTAAAATCATTTCATCTTTGCATGTGTTTTTATTTCACTTTTATTTTGTTTAACTCAGAACTGTACCACAGGGAAGCCTGTAACTGCAGCTTTTTAGTGTATATGTTTGGACAGTGATAGATTTTCTTTTCTTACCATCTGTAGCATGCTCTGTTTTATGTGTTATTACAGAAAGTAGCTTTGATATAAAAGGCTGATAAAAATGACACATGATAGAGTAATCTATAGCTGTTGGAGGTTTTTTTGCTGAAGTTATCACTCCTCATTGGCCAAGGAGCCTGGGAAAGGAAAAGGTATCTGCTAAAGTCTGGATTTCATAGTATGGTTGTTGGTTTAGAATTCTAAGCAGCTGCCAAAAGATAAGCAGTTGAGACAGCTCTGGGATATTCTTTAAAAGGAAAAGCGATCCCACACACCGGTTAAAAATAAACCTTTGTCTCATTTTCATGATTCCTTGCTGTTTGTTCAAGAGATGATAGACACATTCTACCTGCATAACATTTGAACGTCGGCTAGAAAAACATCTTGCAGTTTTTTTAAAGACAGAGAACTAGTCACTTATACATCTCTTTTAAAAACCCAGTTCGTTTCTCTCTGAGCTCTGCTGGTTTGAGAAGGGATGCTGGGACGAGTAGGATCAGCCTTGGTCCAGATGATCTTCCAAACAACGATCTGAAGATCAGAAAAGAGCCACGGGGCTCAGCTGCTTCCACCTCCTTCCTCATGCACAGTGTGATTTCTGTTAGTCGAGCCCATAAGCTAAGACACACTTCTCAAACCTTTCTCTCTGTGCCCTTAGTTAGCTTACTTGTAAGCCCTTACTTGGCTTACTTGTAAAGGTGAAACAGATGGTGAGCAAAGATAGGACCTTTCTGGTGGTGGTACCTCATCTTTGGGCTGTCCCAGAGACGATTCCCCACTCCTCCACTTGAAGCCAGCTGGGTGACCTTGGGTCAGTCACAGCTCTCTCAGAGCTCTCTTAGCCCCACCCACCTCACAGGGTGATGGTCATGAGGATAATCATAACACACTTTTTTAAAAAAAAATTAAAAACATGAGAATGGTGAGAGGGAGTGAGTGAGCAGGCCCAGATATTGGTTTTAAACCATCAAGCCATGGAACCATGGTTACAACCAGCCCCAGGATGCAGCATGACTTGTTCTGCAGACAGGTTGGTCTGTAGTGTTGAGAGTGGATTAATGTTTTTAGTGATCAGTGATCTTCAGGAGGGATCTGGGGGTCTCCTGGAATTACAAGGGATCGCCAGATGACAGAGATCAGTTCCCCTGGAGAAAATGGCTGCTTTGGAGGGTGGATTCTATGGCATTTATCCGCCAAGGTCCCTCCCCTTTCCAAACCCTGCTTTCCCCAGGTTCCTCCCCCCAAACTCCAGGAATTTCCTTATCCAGAGTTGGCATCCCTAGATGTGCCTAGGGTTGCCAGGTCCCCTGATTCCCCCCCCCCCCCCGCCGGCAGCTCCTACCTTCTCCTTTTCCTGGAAGAGATTTAATCGCGTGGGTCACGGGCCACCCTGGGAGCACTCCCCCTCTCCCCAGGGGGCTGAATTGAGCCTGATTCAGCCTGAATCTGAGCCAATTTGGGTCTGGGCCCAAATCGGGCCAAATCCAGCTGCTGTAGTGCCTGGGAGCACACCCCGCCACCCAGGAGTGTGCCACACCTTGTTCTCCCCCCCCCCCCCCGCCAGCCAGGTAAGCAGGGGTGGGTGTGGGGGATCCTCCGCCCCTGGCAGGGGACTGGCATCTCTAGATATACTTCAACAGGAAGTTTTCACTAAGAGAGCAGAATACATGGCCTATCCTGTAAGTGCTGGCAGGAGAAGAGCAATAGAGGGCTTTGTCAGTAACTAAAAACAGGCCTTCCATCTGCAGCCAGAACCTTCAAGGACTTTCCTAAATGTAATGGGAAGGCATGTGTAGCATCTCACTTTAAGCTTCTGCTAGGGATGTTCCTGGAGATTTGGTGGTGGAACCTGGGGAGGGCGGGGTAAGAATCTCAGTGAGATATATTGCTGTAGAGTCCACCTCCAAAGAAGCCATTTTCTTCAGGGGGACTGATCTTGGTAGCATGGAGAACAGCTGTAATTCCTGGAGATCTCCATTTCCCACCTGGAGATTGCCAACTCTATGTAAGATTGCGCAATAAACTCTTGGGTATGAAGTCCATCTGACCTGTAGCCTTTTTCTCTCCCTTAGGCTTCCCCAGTGTGACAAACAGTGCAGTCCTAAAAAGAGTTACTCCAGTCTAAGCCCATTGAAATCAATGGTCTTAAACGGGAGTAATTCTTCTTAGGATTGAACTGTAAGACATGAAGCCAGGGCATTTGCCCCAACTGATATGTATTTGGAAGCAGTTGGTTTGCAAGATCTTAGCTTAAGGAGGTTTAAAGATTTTTTAAAAGTCACCACGAGCATTTTGCTGAGACATAGATAATTTGGGGATTATAGATTGTGCCAAGATAAATGAGACGTTATGTCTAAACTTGATACAGCAACTAAGACATGTCAGAGTAATCCAAATATATTGCTCCACTTAAATTACATATGGAGTGCTCGTTTGGAAATGGAGGTTATCTTTTCAGTGCATTTTAGCTCTCTGTTATTTCCAAAGCCCTCTCTTTCCTTTCTAACTTCAGTTCATCGTAAACAAAGATTTTATCTTAGCGGTTCAAACTGTGCTCCACAAATATCTCCTTTTTAGTCTGCTAAAATGATTTGTTACTGTGTCATTCGGTTGATGCTGGCAACCGCTTTGAACCATCTTTTCTGGGGTTTTGTCCCTAAACATATTTGCATGTACCTGTAGCCTGATGTGCAAAAAAACAGCTGCTGCAGTGAGCGTCTCTTTGTAGTTCTGCTACATTAAAGCTAGCCTATTTGCAGGGCAGTCCTAGACAGAGTTGCACATTTGTAAACCTATTGACTTCAGTGGACTTACAAGAGTGGAACTATATTTAGAGTTGCACTGTTAATACTGGCCAGAGAGGTAGGTGGCCATCCATAGACCTTCCAGTATCTATTTTCTTTTATTCTCTAATTCTTCTATACTTCTTATAACTTAAGCCAACTGGACAGGGTTCTGCTTCTTTCTGCCGAGACTTTCCCAAGACAAATATTTGCCAGTCTTTGTCAGATGGACGACACCAGTCTCACTGCCTTCTTCTCTGTACTACTTTCCACATAATAACTACTTGAACTAGATTGTCTGTAAGGCCCTTTTCAATTCTAGAATTCTATGATACCACGTAATAGACCAACTACAAATGAGTATATCAAACATCCTTAAACTTCTCTACTTTTCAGACAGAAGTTGAGGCTAATTTGCTATCAGTGATGGGGGTGTTTCTGGATTAGGACATTTTCCCAATCCCCTAAGAACAGTGTGGTCTGATTTAGCAACTTTACTGTGACTTGGATGTGAGGGCGATCTGGCTGCGACATCTGTCACCCCATTGATCGCCAGGGTTGATTCGGCTGATCTGGCTGGCTAGGCGGGTGTCCCCTTCCTCCCTCACCATTCCATGTGCGTCCCTCCCGAAGCTGCACGCTCGGTGGAAGAGGACGACCATCCCAGATAGAAGGAGTGTACCGTTCTTCGGTCAAGGGTATACGATAGCTGCGCTCCCCTGCTAGAACCTCCAAGCAAGTGTTATAGTCAAACAAATCCAAAGATTTATGTGGAAATTATTTTTATTGGAATAAAGTCTATATTTTTAAAAGGCACTGAAAACAGTTGGCATTCTCAGTTTAGCACACCTGAAGAACAGTGCATGGAATTCTGTGGACATGGTGTGTGCTTATATGTTTCAACAGAACTTACCTCTTTTCCATGGAAGTCACCGGCTTCACTTGTCTCTCTCTATGACATCACTTGCATTATTTGTTAGTTCCATATCAGATTGGTGATTACAATATCCCTTCTACCACCTGAGGCAAGACATTAAAGTAAGGATTTTAGCATTGTCTTTCATCTGACACATACAATCGTTTGGATGAATTTATAACTTACCTTTTTAACATTTGGATTATTTGTGCTTTTATCTCCCCCACCTCGCCCTGATTTGGAACTCAGTTAAGCGTACTCTTTCCCTCAGTTCCTAGGACTAATCACCTGAAAACATTAATTGTAACTTTGAAACTGCTAAGCTTATTTAGTATTGTATTGGCAATGGCTTTATCTGTTCATTTATGCAATTTATTTAAAATATTTATATGACCGCCTTTCTTCTAACCATCTCAAGACCCATAAGCATCCATTCCTTGGTATTAATTTTCTGAAAAAACAAATCTTGAAAGAAAGTAAATTTTCCACAGAAAAAGAGAGTATTGTAAAGTTTCATGGTTCCATAGGAATCTTTAAATTATTACCCCACCTGCAAAGAATCTTAGAAGAAAAATGGAGTTGAATGCTTTTGTAGAGCAGATGTTTTGGAAATTAAGATCTTTGAAGTGTTTCCAAATTCTCTTTGCAGTGAATTGTCTTATCTTTCATCAATTAACTGAGTTATCTTTCTTTAAAATGCAAAGTGAAGCTTTAGCCAAAATTAATTTGAACATGCCGTTTGTATGGGAAATTTAAATAAATACTAAAAATGGCATATCCTTGGGGAAATTAGAACAGCCTTTTTAGTCCTAACATGTTGTGTGAGGTTCAATAGAATTTTCAACCCTTTTTGCCATTGGTAGATACGCCAGGCAGTCCTTGACAGACTATTTGGGCAGTTTGTTTTGAATAAACTTTAAAGAAATATTGCTGCACCTCCACAATCTCCAGTAAACATGTGCATGCTCCCTGGAGTCCCGACGAGTACTGCTGCTGCTGAAAAATAAATTATCTCATTTCCTCATGGAAAACAGGTTTTGTGTGATGATAGCAGTTCACCTGTTATGTGGCCACAGTTACTCTATAATCTGAAATGATCATTAACCCCACCTTAGACTAATCTCTCTCTGTTTCCCTGTCGTCCTCTAGAAAACTAAGCTGCCCAACATTAGAAATAAACTCCAACTGAATAGCTGAGATTGTAATCACAGAGTGTGCAAACTAGTTTTGATCCTAGAGTTATTAATAGTTGTGCTCTTTGTGTGGGGTATGTGAGACGGCTTTACTTTTTTGAAAATTGATCGATAGGCATGGAGCCTAAAACAGCTTTCATTCCATAGAGATTAGATGACCAATTTTCCCGTAGTATGTTGTCTTTTTTTAAATAGAAATAGTCAATAGACTTTTTAATTTTCATTGTTGCAGGATCTATGCATTTAGCGATGAGGGTTCAAAAATGCTTTTAAAGAACACAGTTCAGTCTGGGCAAAAGACATCAGTGTACCACTCTCTCTCTCCTAAGAAAAAGATTGTTCGTGAATCACAATCTCTTTTTCTTAATGCTTCGAAATGTGATTGACTGTTAAGATCTGACGGCATGATTTTACTCAGAAGAAATGGAACCCACTGAATGCAATGGGACTTGCTTCCTGGTGTCTTTAAAATTTAGATATTTACCAAGATTATTGGAGAACGTGAGATATGGCAATATTAGCACATTGGGGTACCCTTTATCCACAACCAGTTGGTGTGGTGGTTAGATTGTTGGGACTGGACTGGGGAGACTAGGATACAAATCAAGTCATTACGCTTATCTGGCGATCTTGGACAAGTTACTCTTTCTTGGCCTAACTTACCGCACAGAGTTCTTGGGGGGGGGGGATGGTATCGTGTCACCCCAAGCATGGTGTTAGAGTTTTAGATGCTACAGATTAAACAACCTCCATAAATAGGTCCCACTTAATTACTGTAACATCAGAAGGGCACTGAGGAGAATATTTAAATCAAAATAATAATAATATTTTTTATTCCAAAAGTATGAGCATAATCAATGTTTAAGGACCAATTGAGGAAGTTCTATATGGAATTATTTCCTCCATTTGTGATGCAATGGTTACTAATAACAGCCACGGTCAGCAAGAGAAATAGAATCCAAGACACTAAATCCCCATGGCTTCAAAAACAATTCATTAAAGGATTGAAAGGGATTATCTGCATAAATGGTAACGTCGGGAGAAGATTATTGTAACAAGACTGTGTTTGAAAATAACATCTGCTTCAGTGCAAAATGTAGATGGGGATTTTAATAATGGCAGCCCAACTGTCTTTGCACAGTAGACAGTTTTGTTGAGTTTCCTGACGAGTGAATGGGCTGAAAATGAACCATTTTTGAAATCTTCTTGTGAAAAAGTAAAATAACTGTTTACAAAGGTGACGGGTCCCCCAGATGTGCATATCAGTTTGCAAATATGTTATTTCAAACTGTTAGAAGATTTGTCGATACAATTTTCCATATTGGAGTGTGATTCCTTCTAGCCCAGTGCTGCAATTTGACTCTGTTTGTGTACCTATATTTAAAACCTACTTTGAATTTTTCATAATGTTCTTTGGTGAGATCAACGGAAGATAACTACATTGCTCTGGCACAATATGAAAGGTTACAGTATATCAAGAAAAACAGAACTTTGACATTAGCCAGGATTTAGTTTGGGGGGCCCCCTGATTTTGGTACCCCAACACTGCTATTGGCGTTGCATTAGTGTCCCTGGATGACCTTGAAACCAGACTGGCTACCAGTGGATCAGAGATGTGCTGGTGCTGGTGATTGCCTGTTTACCCTTTGATACTCACCAGGGCTTCATGGAGTCAGTGCAAACGGTTCCAGTGAAATTTACAACAGTGGTCTTCACTCCAAGGTTCGACACTCTTTGGTGGGTCGCCATATCCCTCTTGCTCAGTCATGAGCTCCTATCAAATGGCCTTCGTTTCTTCTCTTTTTTCTTTTCTTTTATCTCTCTCTTTTCTTTCTTTCTTTTTTTTGTGTGTGCTACATTTTGGAAGGACCTGTTGCGTAGATACCGAGTGCCATGGTACTAGATTCTCTTTGAATGCGTGCTGAGATGAACAGCAGGGCAGCAAGGTGGTGTGTCATGTTGCTCTCTGTCATATACTTGCAGCTCAGTGGCTTCCAGGTCCGGAAAGATTGGAGACGACTGGTTAGGGGATCAATAATGCAGTTATTTACAGCCCACTCTGTACTATTATTTTTGACCCCCTCCCCACAGCCCTTGTTTTTGCCTTTGTGAGTATAAAAAGCAGGACGCTGTTTTGCCTGAAAGTCTAGTGTTTTTAAGCATCTTTGTGCAATTGGTCTATATGTAAATACCTTAAAAGCATCATATTTAATAAGAAACAGGTGTAAATATTAGGGGGCTCAAAAAGCATTCTTCGGATGCTCTGCCAGCCATCTTCAAAGTCGAACAAACATCCATGTCATGGCAAGCATACCAACCCATCATGCACTGGTCCTACCGCTGGTCCTTCCAGTCTTATCTCTGCCACTTCTTTGTTCTGCTTCATCTAGGAAAAATTAACTAAGGGTACCTAAGAAGGGAAGCTTCTTGTCTCAGGCACTCAGCTGTAGGAAATTTTTCTAATTTTCATTAACCAAAGTAGAACGAAGTGGAAAACAACCATATACTACCCAAATAAGCAAAAGAAGGGTGGAGCAGGTGTGTTTATCTGTTATAAAGGCATGTTCCATTCGCTGCACAGCAGGCTTTCTCTATATGTTATGTCTGTCTGCAGGGGGAAAAGATATTAGAACTGTCACGAGTGATTTGCAGGTGGAGACTCTGGAATCTTTGAGGTGTGTTGCTTAAATACATCTTTTCAAACTTATTTATGGAAGGGCGCTGACATTTTTACTAGCGACACCTGATTTCTTTTCCCTTAGTATGTAAACTCATGATAAGATGCTGCATTGTGGTAGGCGGTGAAACAGCAGAAAAAGGCCAAAATCCTAGTTTGACCAGAAAATCAGCTCTGTTGGCAATATGGCAATCATTTGAAGATTGCTTGCTTTATTGAACATAATCAACTATAGTGTTGGGGTGGGAGAGCCAGCTATATGAGCAAGATTTTGTAGAGCTGCATCTGTTACGATATGCATGTCTGTGGATCTTGGTGAATGCCAGCAAAGCAGAGACCACGTGATGGACCTGCAAAGTTTCCAGATTGGTAACCAAAGCTCATTAAAAGAAACGAGAGTCAAAGATTCCAGTAGTCTATATTTCCAAGTTGTTTGCAAGTTTCTTTCTTGCTTGGTCCTGATCTGGACGCCAGGAGGATGGCCTCCGTCCTATGTGGCTATTACAGGGCCTGCAGTAGTAGAACTAATAGAAGGATATGTTCTGTATGATGAGAGGACGAGTTGTAATTGAGTTGGAAGGCTGCCAGCAGAAAAAGAAGTCAACTTTCTGTGAAACAACTGTAGGACACCTCTCTTCCCCATTGTTTCCATCACTTTTGAACAAGGAGGTTTGTAACAAGCAAAAATCCCAAGAATTTGACAAAGTTTGAAATTTTAAGTTGTTGGGGAGGGGGACTTTCTTAAGAATATTTGTGAAAAACCATTGCCTTTGGTTGTTGTGGGTTTTCCGGGCTGTATTGCCGTGGTCTTGGCATTGTAGTTCCTGACGTTTCGCCAGCAGCTGTGGCTGGCATCTTCAGAGGTGTAGCACCAAAAGACAGAGATCTCTCAGTGTCACAAACCCACAACAACCATCGTTCTCCGGCCATGAAAGCCTTCGACAATACAACTATTGCCTTTGCTTTCAAGAATTTGCAAGGAGCTCTTCAGTTAAACAGAGCACAAACACATCTCAAATGATGCAACTAGGAAGTGAATGTATCGGCCCACCGTACCTAATGCATTTAATTTATTCTCACACCCAAGTGCCTCTGCGTGGTTTTGTCTGTGTTAATGATATGCCAGCCAGTCAACTATATAAATAGTCTCAGGAGAGATTTTGAATGATGTTTGCTGCATTAGTGAAACTGTGCTTTTGGGGGGGGGGGATCTGCCCCGGTTCCACAGCTGAGTTAGGGAATTACAGCGGACTCTAGCTGACAGAGATCAGCTCTCCTGGAGAAAATGGGGGCTTTAGAGGGTAGACTTTAGGGCATTATACTCCACTGAGATCCCTCCCCTCCCTAAACCTTGCCCTCTCCAGGGTCCACACCCAAAGCTCCAGGAATTTCCCTACCTTGGAGTTGGCAACCCTACTCACAATTTTTAGTTCTCCTTGAACTGTACAACAGATACAGATAAAAGAAAGGAAAAATTCCTGTAAGGTTTTAGGTTGCTCTATACTCGTAACTTCAAATAATTCTTACCACAAATTAATTCAAATGGGCCTTATTTTGTGATCACAACTGTTATTTCAGACCCGTCATCAAAAAGATGAGATTTCACTTACACCGACACACTGGAACCTCTTTGTCCGACCCCTCACATTTATATCCTACTTTTGTGCCAAATCCTGACAGGTTAGTAGTAAGACCAAGCCTACTGGTCTTGTTTAATGACTTTGTGCTACACGATTCCCATTGTCAACAACGAACAATCTAGTATTATTTATTTATTTGTTTATTAAAATTATTTATACTCCTCTTTTCACACTGAGACTCAAAGCGGATTACACAGTGTTAAGTGTATATCGTCAGGCTCTGGAACATTCAGTAAACAATGGAATAGTATATCACAATGGAACAGCATAAGCAATTAAACACGACATTTTGGGGTTGCTATTATACTCCATGAGACTTTTTAGTTTCTGAAAACTTCTAGTACAAACTAAGCTGGCTCCTTACATTGGGAACTAAGGGTAGACTGGGTTTTCTGTTCTTCCCGCCCCCCGGTGTCTTCCGAGGTGCCAAAACAGCCCTGCCCACTACTGAGTAGTATTCTTAGAGTTCCTTCAAATTGCTCTCTCAATCGAGACAATCCATGACTGCGCTGTTAACGTGTACCTAATGTCCTTCTTAAGATCCCACACCTGGTTTCTGTACAGCCTGGAGGGTTCAGAAAGGAATTTAAAATCGGGATTTCAGATAGCTGTACTATGTACTATCTATGTACTACCTGTGCTTTATGTTGTCTACTGTTAATCCTAAAAATGATTATGTTCTGTTCCAGTATTTTTTTCTGCTTGTATTGGATTCTTGCTAACACTATGTCTTTTAAAACTTGTATCTATTTACGCTATGGCAGTGTTTTGGAAATGTCCTTGACACTGTATGGAAATGTCCTTGATACTGTATGGAAATGTATTGATATACTGTATGGAAATGTACATTATACTGATTATACTAAGCTCGTCCTGTGTAATCCGCCTTGAGTCTCAGTGAGAAAGGTGGACTATAAATTAGATAGATAGATAGATAGATAGATAGATAGATAGATAGATAGATAGATAGATAGATAGATAGATAGATAGATAGATAGATAGATAGATAGATAGATTGATTGATTGATTGATTGATTGATTGATTGATTGATTGATTGATTGATTGATTAGCATCAGGCTCAAACTACATGTTACATTTTCTTCTACTTTCATGTTAAAAGGAACTTGGGGAGCAGGGGATGGAGCAACTGAAAAGGAACTTTTAAAATCTTTCTTCCCCTGATCTTCTGTCATTTATTAAAAGGCCACCCCACACTGATTTTGTACCCATGGAAAAATAATAATACTCTAACAATGAAACCCTAAGGAAAGTTGCAATTTTCTAAGCTCAATGAGTGCTTCAGTTGGCTTGAAAGGATTTAACTCTGTTAAGGATTGAACTGTAAATAACTGTGATGATGAGAGTTCATCCTTTGTAGTACAGAATGGAGCTCCAATTTTCAAGGAGCTGAAGCCAGTTTAAATACAGTTTTAGATAATGGATTGTTGATAGAGTTACTGAAAATTGGAAATAGAGAACAATGCCTTGCCCCCCTAGTTGGAATGAGAGTCAGACACAAAGGTTTGGGTAAAACGGGCCGCTTTATTAAATGAAACAGCAAAACAACCATTACGGCAAGGGGCCTAACTAGCGGTACAGGTCAGGCCCTGGGGTCAATCACTGGGACCCCGCCCTGACCTGTCTGGGCGAGCACCCGCTGCCACCGGGTGCGATCCATCCCATGAATGGCTGCAACCCGTCCTGGCCAGGCGGAGTGTATTGCCCCTGGAGAGCTCCCCCACCCGGCCGCACGGCAGCGGGGGGAGACGGCTTGTCCAGGGGTTCCCCACCCAAGGGCGTCTGACCTCGCAGCTGGGCCGAACGGCAGCCTGCCGCTCCTGAAAGACCCCTGTTCCCCACCAATGGGGAGGTGCCAAGGGTGCTCACCGGCCCGCCACAGATAAAACCCTAACTAAATCCTGCACCCATGGCAGCAAATAAGGTCCACCCCTACATTACAAACTACAAACTACACCCCTTACCAGTGCGAGGTAGGCGAAAAAACTCCTAACCCAAGGCCAATCAGGGCAAGGAGACAAAAAATTCCTACCTGGTCCCGTAAACTAGCGACCGGCTAGTCCCGCACTGAAATAGGGTGAGGAGGGTGGGCCAAGCACGAGGCAAGACTGATCTGTGAGAGGGCGGAGCGGCAGCCTACTGCCTGGAAGCTCCGCCCCCCACAGCAAAGCCCAATAAGCAGGGCTGTCAACCCCCGACTCCCTCCAGCCAGGGAGGCAAATGGCTGCCACCAGCCTAAGGGGCTAAAGCCCCTGGCTGGGATGGCAGTATTGTTACAGTTAAAATTTTCAGTACAATTCTAAATGAAGTTATGGAGTGTGAATTATGGTGCGCTAATTCAGATGAATATGAATCTTCCAAGATATTTGAAAAGAACTTGAGTCGCAAAGGGACAGCATGCTCAGAGAGTTGCCTACTTGGTCTCTTGCAACACAATCAGAGCAATAATTGCTTCTGAGAAATTAAAACCTGTGGGGGTGGATGTGTCACAGTTAAAATCTTGAATTGTATTTACAGTCCAGTGTGGTCTAATCTGGAATCTTCTGTTCAAAGAAGTACCTGTTTGTGCCCGTGTTTCTTAGCAGCCAGCCTAACAGGCCCCCTCATTCAGATCAACATTGTGCCACATTACATAAATTTTATAACAGCTTTGTTACTATAGTAACCTGCACAGATCCTGAGTTTAGTAGCTCATGGTATAACAAGACTATGCAACATCCCTGTGGATAACTTGGGGGGTGATGCAGCCATGTTACCTCAGGAGTTCTCTTGCTTTTAAAATGCTAGGGGTGTGTGTGTGTATCCTAGTCAGGACAGTGGTGTGGGGGAGGGGCTCCCCCCTTGCATTGTTTTTCAAGAACCTAAATACCCCGGGGGGGGTCTTGAAAAATAGCACTGGCGGGAGACAGAAGCCCTTCCTTCCCCCATGCCAGAGTCCCAAGAAGGATCAGGCCCCCATAGCATTTTTAAAACAAGAGAATTCCTGAGGTAAAATCATTTCAGTGTTCAGGGTTGCCAGCCTCCAGGCAGTGGCTGGAGATCTCCCGGAATTACAACTGATCTCCAGGTGACAAAGATCAGTTCCCCTGGCTGCTTTGGAGGGTGGACTCTATAGCATTATTCCATGCTGAGGCCCTTCCCCTCCTCGACCCCAGCTGTCTCCAGGTTCCACCCCCCAAATCTCCAGGAATTTCTCAACCTGGCAACCCTAGTGGTGTTCCAGGCCTGTCCCCAGGACCGTTGTCTATTCTAATTGTGCCCTGAGTGAGATGTCTTGTCCCTTTGGAGAAATTCAGTTCTCAGGGTTTACTGGGAGGAAGAAGAACAGTTCAACCAGTTTAAAGTTTCAATGTTAGATTTTTCTGTGAGTTTTGGGCTTGGGTGGTGGTTTTTGAAGGCCATTTTGGTGTGAAGTTTTATAGTAAAGGTACCTAGGATAAAGGTACCCAGTTGTTTCATAGGGCCTGTGCAGACATTTGCAATCTACCTTCTTAGGAGGGAAGGATTATGATTGCACTAAAATGCCAGTGCCCCCTATTGAACCCAAGTTGCAGACATCTGGATAATGGTTATGAACCTAAACTCCAATCATGAGATCCATGCCACTGAAAAATACGGTGATCCAATCACATTATTAAACAAGACGATGAATGAGGAGTCAGGACCTGACACTGGTTTATTTATTAACTGAAGTTATTCCTAACTGTGCTGTCATATATATGCATGTGACGAACCTGGCTTTTTCCTGCTCATGTGCTCCCTGGCTACAGAGAGGCCTGGCCAGGGCAGAAGTGACGAAACCAGTATTTGCTGAGGAAAACCAGGGCCTGAGTAACTGTGAGCCAAATCCTGTTTTCACAAACTAACCATGGTTGTATTGTCGAAGGCTTTCACGGCCGGAGAACGATGGTTGTTGGGGGTTTTCCGGGCTGTATTGCCGTGGTCTTGGCATTGTAGTTCCTGACGTTTCGCCAGCAGCTGTGGCTGGCATCTTCAGAGGTGTAGCACCTCTGAAGATGCCAGCCACAGCTGCTGGCGAAACGTCAGGAACTACAATGCCAAGACCACGGCAATACAGCCCGGAAAACCCCCAACAACCTAACCATGGTTGGATCCAGAATACGAATGTTTGTCCCTGGAACAGAACATTCCTCCTTCCTCTATCCCATTATAGCCCCAAAATTCTGTTTTTGGGCAAAACAGAACCCTCAGCAATAATATGAGGGGCAAATTGGGGGTCTGCAGCTGGGAGAGGGAACTGGGAGAAATTACCTCACCCCTTCCTTTAGCAGAAACTTGAGTCTAGGTCCAGCCCAACAGTTTAAAAACAAACAATGGTTTGTTAAACAAATGATGGTTAAAAAACAAACATATTTTTAATTCAAGCCCATGGGGAGGATGGGCAAGCGACCCAGGGTTAGTTACAGAGTTCCAGGGCTTCATTCCTAGTCACAGCTGCTGCATTTTAGGAATTGAACTGAAGGGAAATCTTGCCAGTGGTTGTCTGTTTTGGCTAGCCAGCCAGTTCTTTGGCAGCAGGCTTTTAGCAGTAGTTTGGAATGTTGTGTCATTTTTTGTTTTGTTTTGTTTTCTCTCTCTCCTATTTATTCAAAACTATTTTAGCAACGGTTGGCATTTTCCCATAATCCGTTTAACGAGGGAAAGGATTTAGCGTGGCACAGTGTTCCTAACCGCCATTTAGCTGGCACCTGAGGAATTCACTCCCAGAACCTAGAGTGCATCTTTATCTGCACTTAATCACACCATAAGCTTCAGAAACCCGCTGATTTACACAGAAGCTCTTTAAGGAATTTCACATCTGTCTGTGGAAGAGAAAGGAAAAGAAAACTGGAAGATAGTGTTTTGTAATTATTTAATCTTTGTTAGCAACAACACGTAGGAGGTCATGGCAGAACTCTCCAGACATGAAAGGCAAAGCCACTGTGTGCAATTAAAAGGACAGACAGAAAAGATATTAAACTCTGAAGATGTGACAGATTCACATAACACTGCATCATCCTTGGCCAGACATTGAATTCAGAACATACTGCAATGGACATTGTCTCACAGTTGAAAAAAGCAAGAGTCCAGTAGCAGCTATAAGACTAACAAAATTTGTGGTAGGGTATGAGCTTTCGTGAGTCACAGCTCACTTCTTCAAATCTAAAGAAGTGAGCTGTGACTCACGAAAGCTCATACCCTACCACAAATTTCGTTAGTCTTATAGCTGCTACTGGACTCTTGCTCTTTTCTGCTGCTACAGACTAACATGGCTACCCGTCTTGATGTCTCCCAGCTTTGCCATGTCACATATCTCTTTACCATGTTATGCGACGAAATGGGTTTTCAGCCATGATAAGGTAATCTTTTTCATACCCCTTAACCAGAACTGAAATCAAGCCATGGACAAAGCAGTCAGGTGTCATCTTGGCCACACAAAACGTTATTTGTACATAATATACACTTAGCCAGTGGCAGGTGTAATGTGACTGGGTAACCCAGGCCACAATTTTGTAAATTGGCTCTTCTTCAAGTAGGCAATGATGTGAATGAGAATCATTTTAAAGAACAAAATCTTGCTTTACACTGGAATATATTTGAACAATATTTGTTTTATTTGTGGTCTGCCTTTCTCACTGGGACTCAAGGCAGTGTAATCTAATCTGGAGAGCCAGGTTTGATTCCCCACTCCTCTGCTTGAAGCCAGCTGGGTGACCTTGGGTCAGTCACAGCTCTCTCAGAGCTTTCTCAGTCCCACCTACCTCTCAGGGTGATTGTTGAGAAGATAACAATAACACACTTTGTAAACCGCTCTGAGTGGGTGTTAAGTTGTCCTGAAGGGCAGGATATAAATCGAATGTTGTTGTTGTTATATTGATGACATTCAGTTCCATAGCTACGAATGATTTCTCCTAAAGATTTTACATAAGCATTGAATTGTGTGGTGGACAAGATTGTGCCCTGTGGAACCCCACAAGATAACTATCACCCTGAAGATAAGTGGTCTTCAATGAAACTTGCTCATTTTACTAATTTATAAACTGGTCTTACCATGAAGCATTGTGAAGTAGTTGCTTTAGTAGCAAAGTCCCAAGGCAATTCTACTCTAACAGCCATCTTTTTATATTGTTAGCCCTGCCCAAAGCTAAATAGTATCTAACATTGTAAGGTAACAGATATTTGTACAAACCTTGAGGAGCGATTCTGCAGCAATGAACAGGATATTGTGTTGGAATGCAAATATTTTGGGTTCAAATCATAGCCATGGCCTTTACTGAATGAGCTTAAGACTGTTTAGTATATCTCAAAATTGTGATGGGGGTACAAAAAGAGAAGGTTATAGCGAGTATCTCCTGAGAAAGGGTGGGATAACAGTGCGATCCTAAACATCAGATTGAAGTTAGAGGATTTGGAAGGTTTCTGCTCTGCAAGTGTATTAGATAGAAAGTGGTGTGTGTGAGTACACTGGGGTTATAAAGAGCTGACTATCCCAAACTTAACAGGTTTCTCTTGAGCTATCCTCAGTGATGATTAGCTTTAAAAAATTAAGTCCTGGGCTTCCCTGGGGAAAGAAAGGAAATGGTATTTTCTAGGCTCATTTAGGCGTGCAAAAGAAACTGATGAGACGCATTGAAGGAATCAAAGTGTTTGTACATCTCATTCATTTTGGCCAATGGCGAGCCTTAAATATGAATCCTAGAGTATGTGAAAGGTCTGCTTTTCTTCTTGCTGTCTTCTCTTAAATATGCTTCTCCATTCTCCCCTCCCTGTGGAAACTGACCCCTTAACAAAAATGAGAGTTTAACATTACTGGCTTTCTCCCAAATAGCTTTCGATTTCCAGTTGCCTATTTGCTCAAATCCATGAGTCCTACAAACCCACGCTTGAAGGAATTAAAGCATCATTTGTCAACTTCTTCCCTTCGGTTGCAAATGTCACACCTTCTCCAATTCCTGCAGCTTTATTTGTTTTTTCCAGTTTGTTTAATTTTCACCCAGGTTTGACTCTTAATAGCTGTGATCAGTTGAGAAACATATCGGTTAACGAGAGTTTTGCCTGCTGAAGCAAGGAAGTATGACCTGTGAATCTGACAGCTTTCTCCCTTTTCATGTATTAGATTGTTGGGGGCTCCAACTAGCTGGTTAATGAAAGGGATTTCTAAAGCTAACTTTGTGACTGAATGTACTGAAATTTAAAGGGCACCTTTTGTTTCTGGGGTCTCTACTGGTAGTTCATTTAATTGCTACAAGTGAGAAAGGGAAAAAAACCCTAGATCCTCTAGGAATATGATCCTTTTTAATTGTAGTTCCAGCTAGTAATTTTTCCCCTGGCTTTACAAATTGGTGAAATGAAAATACTGTGTAAAGTCCGTAGGAAACAGATTTTCTTTGACCTTTAACCGCATGAAACAGTGAATAAATGATCCGCTGCGTATGAATGTCCCCACCCATCCCCCCAAGCTGCACAACTTGCACACAAAAATGTGGACTTGTTTTTAATGTTGATCCCATTTCTTTCTATTTTAATTGGCTTTTAAAACAAGTACTTCAGTCAGTCTGGATGTCTGAGGGACTTTGATAAAATACAAAGATGTAAGAGATCCCGCACACAGGAGCCTTCACACAGGGTGCTTAAATCCCAATGAAGTCACTGAGCATTGTAGCCTAAGTATATGCAGGATTTCAGCCAAATTTGGCAACTTCATTTTTGACAGGATGTGTTTATGTCTGAGTGTCTGAGCTGGTGTGCATCTGTGTGTGGTTTGTGTGTGTGTGTGTGTGTGTGTGTGTATGTATGTGTAGCAAATTAGTAAAATGTTCACAATATGTCATCTCAGAAGGCTGGGCTGGTTTATGCCAAACATAATGCACTTGTTTTGTCTCATTTTCAAAGATATTCACTTGTGTTTTCAAATCATTGCTTTTGGGATGTGTTTACTTTAACAACCCCAAAGAAGACAATAAAGCTGGGTTGGGATCGAATAATAACAACAACATTCAATTTATATACCACCCTTCAGGACAACTTAACGTCCACTCAGAGCGGTTTATAAAGTATGTTATTATTATCCTCATAACAATCACCCTGTGAGGTGGGTAGGGCTGAGAGAGCTCAGAGAGCTGTGACTGATCCAAGGTCACCCAGACGGCTTCAAGTGGAGGAGTAGGGAGTCAAAACCACTTTTCCAGATTAGAGTCCCACCACTCTTAACCACTACACCAAACTGGGTTTCTAGACTAAATTAAATCTAGACTAAATTAGCTGGAGATTTCCCCCCCCCCCCATTATTTCTCAGGGTCTCTTTGCCCCCTGGAACAGCATTTCATGGGGATCAGTGGGAGGCGGGTGGAAGGTCATTTCCATTCTGCCACTGAAAATTTAGCCTGGACCCAATCTGTAATCCTGAAAGTACTTGCAGTCTTGCATGTCTTGTTGAAAGTAAGCATTTCATAAACTTCAGGAATGCAGTTTATGGATACAAGGTAACTGCAATTGTAATATTATTTGCATTTTTGAAATTATTGCATATCTGCCTCCTGACATTTGTCCAATTAAAACAGGTATTGCGTTAAAGCATACTTGCTAGACAGAGGTCTGATCCCTTAAAGATCATAATCCACAGTCATTTATGGAGCATATATTGTCTGTCTTTAGTGTAATTTATTTAGTCTGGCCCTCATCCATTTCTAATTGTGGACAACTAATCGTGCCTACCGACTAGTGGCCCCAGAGATAAGGATAGCCATCCTCAGGGCTTTTTTTCAGGGGGAACGCGGGGGAACGGAGTTCCGGAACCTCTTGAAAATGGTCGCATAGCTGGTGCCCCCCCCCCCCCCCGATCTCCAGACAGAGGGGAGTTGAGATTATCCTCCGCGCAGCCGAGCAACATGGAGGGCAATCTAAACTCCCCTCTGTCTGGAGATCGGGGGGGGGGCACCAGCCATGTGACCATTTTCTCTGAGGGAAACCCACTGAGTTCCACCACCTCTTTTCCCAGAAAAAAAGCCCTGGCCATCCTCATATGTATCAAGAGACACAGACACCCATTGAGGTGGGAGGCAGATGAGCATTGCCTCATGGGTGAAGGTGCATGTCTGCATGCACACTGGCTGTGTGCACAGAAGGTGGCTTCTGTGTGCCTATCTACCTTGTTCGGCTGAGTATTATCTATAGCATGGACTCAAGCATGGACTATTATTACTAGTCCATGCTTGAGATTTGCTGTACCAATAACGTATGGCAAATCTCAACTGCTGCATCTGCGCGACCACTGTGTGATGGCAATGAACAGATATGGTAGTATAGTATCTAGAGTTAAAGTATTAGACATCTGTATACACTCCACAGTCACCATCTTAATAATAATAGTAATAACATTCGATTTATATACCGCCCCTCAGGATGACTTAACACTCTTTATGAAAGATACAGATAGGTTCATGGTAAACACCATACAGATGAGATCTGGAGATCAAAAGATAATACAGTGTCGGCTGTAGCTACATCCCTCGGATTTTGAAGATACATATTTGTAGTATGTTTACAATCTAAGAATTGTGTTTGTGTTTATCAGGGTATGACATATTTTTCTTATAAAACCAGAAGCAAAGCAGGTTATGGTTTATGGGTCTCTCCCCCCCCCCAGAAGTTTTTTCACACTTTACAGGTTCATTCTCATAATCCTTTCAGCTCACAGCTATCACAGCTTTAAATCAATCCATGATGTCCTGTGAGGAAGAATCTGTGCTTCTGTTGGACAGCCAACTCTGAGTAGGATGGCTTTTCCCCCTCTCAGAGCCAGGGCTCATTTCAAGGGGGAACACACTGGAACACAGTTCCGGCAGTTCCCCAAAGAGGTCACATGTCAGGTGGCTGCGCCCACCTGACTCTTGGCCATTTTGGGCCCGTTTCAGCCTGGATTAGGGCCGAAACGGCCCGGTTCAGGCCTCTGACAGGTGGTGGATCACTCTCCCACTCAGCAGCGGCCCAGGCTTGACCATTTTGGGCCCCCTTTTGGCCATTTTCAGCCCCTTTTGGCCATTTTGGGCCCAATTTCGACCCTGAATGGCCAGGATTGGGTCCAAAACAGCCAGAATAGGTGATGTCAGGGGGTGTGGCATATGCAAATCAGTTATGCTAATGACACACTTCTGGTGATGGCAAGGGGCGTGACATATGCTATTGAGTTATGCTAATGATGAGTTATGCTGATGAGTTCCTCCAGCTCTTTTTCTACAAAATGACCCTTGCTCAGAGCTAAACTATACAAGATGAATTACACGAGGACGCTCAAGTGAAGGGAGACGCAATGTGAGCCAGGAAGCATAGTTTGAATTTCCCCTCTCTCTACAGAGCCGGCAAAGATAGCTCCTTAGCGGGTTTGTTAATTTCACCTCTCTACAGAGCTGGCAAAGATTGTTCCTTAGAGGATTTATTAATAATTGACAGAGCCTTGGGCAGGCAAAGAGGAAATTAACAAAACCTCTGAGGGGCGATCTTTGCAAGCTCCGAAGAGAGGTGAAATTAACAAACCCTCTGAAGAGCGACCTTTGCAGAAGTAGAAAGTAAAACATCAAATGATCCACAAAAGTTATATATGTCCATGCTTTCAAGGGACATGTGTTTTCAAATGTATAGATTGGCTGTGTACTTGCTATGTGTACTCATAGTGACAACCATGTGCTTTCTGTCATAATTGTGTAAAATATGTGTGTACTGTCAAGTATGCATGTGCTGTTTTCAATCACTATCTTAGCACAGTGATTGTGGAAGGGAGAGCACTCCTCTACAAGTGCCAAGGTTTGGAGAAGAGTGAAAGGATTTTAAGAGAGAAGAAGGAGCAGCTGAGCTTTCTCGATTTTTGCAGAAACTGGTTGAAGCGAGCCTTGGCTGCTTCCTCATCCTGCCCACAAACTGTCAGCTAGCAATTCTTGCTTTCCTTTATTAAATGATTTTTTAAAAAAAATATTGAGCTTTTCCAGGGCAATTCTTAGGAATTCACTTCTTTGCAATTGCAACCTACCCCTTCCTCCTTTTAAAAGATCTGCCTTTTCAAATGTATGTGGTCTTTGAAGCCTAAATTAGAATCTCTTTGCACGTTAACAGTATGTGGGAAAGCATCAAGGAGTATGTTTTCAGCACCGCAAGCAGGGGACTTCGTTAAATAATTTCCACTAAGTAACAATAGCAGTCATGCTGGTAAATGCATCTGTATAACACTGAACGCTCATGAATGCAAAGCGACTGTGTGTTTCCAGCTAATGAATGATCGCTTTCAAGAAACCTAGGGTTTAAAAGGGTATGCCTGGGAAAATGAACAGGTTTAGGGTTTTTTTTACAAATGGGCTATGAAAACCATCATCAGATCACGGCTCTCTAGAACAGAGGGCAAGTTAAAATTAAACCACCATACCTCCACCACTGACCATGTTATGCAACTCTAAGCATCTTTGAGTTTAAAGTATCCCTCCGTTCAAAGGACAGCGTCTTGCACTATATTTTGAATCCAGCTGCAGATTCCCCAGCACAAAAAAGGCTTGAAGTGTGTATATTGTGAAAGCTGAATACGCTTGATACGTTCTTCTCCTTTAGCATACAAGGAAAAGGGGCTGATTCTTTCCCCGTTGCAGCATCCATGTATCTTGTTGTTGTTAAAGGAAAGTGCATGCATTCATTGCAACCTACATTTTGTACTCAGGCCCTGTACCTAAATATCAAATGTAATGCAAGAAACCGTTTTTCAAACATAATAATAATATTTATGTACCGTCCTTCAGAACAACTTAACGCCCACTCAGAGCGGTTTACAAAGTATGCTGTTATTAGCCTCACAACAATCACCCTGTGAGGTGGGTGAAGCTGAGAGAGCTCTGAGAGAGCTGTGCCTGACCCAAGGTCACCCAGCTGGCTTCAAGTGGAGGAGTGGGGAATCAAACCCGGTTCTCCAGATTAGAGTCCTGCCGCTCTTAACCACCACACCAAACTGGCTGTCAAACCAGTTACATTCTGCAGACAGCCTCCTCCTTGTGGTGCCCTCTCTTAGGATTATCTGTACAACGACAGATATGTTTGGGAGTTTCTGATTGATAGGTTCAGTCCTGCCAGAGTGCGTGCGGAGGATGCCTCCGCTGACTGTGTTAAGGAAAGCATGCAAGACTTTCAGTGTCTTCTTGCAGCTGCTGAACGTTAAACGTTTGTTAGATTTGGCTGCATTTTTAATCTATTCTGTGTTCAATCTTAGTGTTTTTATTTTGTTAGGGACTCTCATTTTATGTCCTTGCAACTTGTTGTATTATTTTAGAACATTTATCTCTTTAGACTCAAGGCAGCTAATAATACAACAAGTTGCAAGGACGTAAAATGAGAGTCCCTAACAAAATAAAATAAATTTTAAATAAACAGGGCTTTTTTTCAGCTGGAACGTAGTGGAACGGAGTTCCGGAACCTCTTGAAAATGGTCACATGGCTGGTGGCCCCACCCCCTGATCTCCAGATTGAGGGAAGTTGAGATTGCCCTCCGCACCTCCCATTTTTATTCTGTAATTTCATATGTTCTTAAATATATCCTATGTTACATTACTCATGGAATCTAGAGTTTCCAAGTACCTGCTGGTGGCAGACAAACTCCCAGGGGTTTACCTCCTTGCCCACTGACCCACCACTGGTCAGCAGAAGGTGGCAAGCTCTCAGAGGTTGCCTGCCACTGGCAGACACCCCAGGAACACGCACCATGCGCATGTTCCCAAGGGGCACGACAACATCACCCCCAGAAGTGATGTTACACTGGCCATGGGAGTGTTCCTGCGCTTCATTTGGGCCCCAAACAGGCTGAATTGGCTCCACACAGAGTGCAGGAGCACTCCTGTGGCCGGCGCGACAACATCACTTCCGGGGATGTCACTGTGCATGTGCCACAGCATGTGTGTGTGAAGAAGACCTCACTGCTGGCACGAGGTAAGTGCCAGGTTCTCTCTCCCCCCCTCCCGGTGGGAGGGTATAGGGAGCTGGCAGCCCTAATGGAATCTGGGGAACAGGAGACTTAGCTGAGGCCTAGTTCTCTCAAACACCACAAGGAAGGCTCCCCTGACTCTAGCAATGCAAAAATCCAAAGAACAATCAGGAGTAAATGAACCTCTATGAAAACGTTAATAAATATTTACTTGTAAAGTGACTATGTGCTCATATTAATTCATATAAATTGATATTATATTTATATTGTCTTGGCACTTTGCATGAGCACATAGTCACTTTACAATTAAATAGTTATTAACATTTCCTTAGAGGTTCATTTACTCCTGATTCTTCTTCGGATTTTTGCATTGTAGTTCTCTCAAACAGCAGAACAACTATATACATCTTGGCATTACCACTTCCAACTGCTGTTGGGGGTGGGGGGTAGGGATCCCCATTCTCCCGGTGGGGGTCGGGGATCCCCCGTTCCCCACCCCCACCCCCTGGGCACCTCTCACCTGGCTGGTAGGGGAGAAAGGTATGGAAATGGCTCCTGTGCACTCCGGAATGCTTCCATGTCACACCAGGAATGACATCATTCCCGACACGACACAGAAGCATGGAGTCGTGCTAGGGGGCGATTTGGTAAAGATTGGCCTCCAACAGTAGATTGGAGGCTGATTATTACCGAACTGGCCCATGACACAACCTGTCACTTCCACATTGTTCCGTAAATGACATTTCCAGAGCAATGCAGAAGTGTTCTGGAGTGCTCAGTAAGTACTCCCATTGGCCCCCTCCGTCCCCCAATTTGAGACCTGGGGGACCTGGCAGTCCTAGTAGAGGGCAAGGGGAATTGTATAACTAATTGAACGCTATTTGTAATGTTTTGCCATGTAAATACTTTGTTTTATTTCTACTAATTAAGGTGGAGTCCAAATGTATGTTTACTGTGGTTAAAAATGCAGGCCTCTAAAGCAAGAGGGGGGGGCTGGATGAGTGAAGCGTGCTGTGTTTAGATCTTAGCTGTACCCTAGGATACAGAGTGAGCGGCAAGGTTTTAGAGTTTATTGTTTAAATATTGTCAAGAGCTTTTCTGGGGAAATAAGGAGAAGGAGTGAGGTGCTGTAATCTGAGGGAAGTCTATGTGTTCTTTTCTTTGTGGATATTATTCGCCTAAGTGACAATTGACGGGAAATAAGTCCTTGTAGCTGATTCCTTTTAGAATGGTTGGAGATCTGTACCTATCTTGAAGCCATTATGTTTATGATCTATTCTGAAACCAATACACTTATGAATTACGCTGAAACCATTACACATATGTACTTATAAATAAACTTTACTTTTGTTTAAGTATAATGTTTGTTTCATCTAGTATAAAGGATCCTCTTTTACCTCACAGCTGCCATCCTCCAGGTGGTACTGGAGATCTTCTGGAATTACAATTTATCTCCAGGCCACAGAGATCAGTTCCCCGGGAGAAAATAACTGCTTTGGAAGGTGGTCCCTATGGTATTATACTCCACTAAGGCCACTCCCTTCCTCAAAGCCTACCCCACCCTGGTTTCATGCCCCAAAACTCGAGGAATTTCCCAAATTGGAACTGGCAACCCTAAGCTATCCCCCATGCACTGTCCAGTCTGTTTTTCCACCAACTTTAACAAAGCTTTCCTATACTGCAAACTGAGGGCTAAGTCAACTGCCTTTGGTGGCAGCAAAAAACTTTTGGGAACTCTAACTAAGTCAGGGAGGCAGCAATATATACATCTCATAAAGGGAGCAAAATGCTACACCACTCTACACTTAAAAAAAAAAAACCTGCAGATAGAAAAGTAGATGCAAGTGAATATCTTGGTGTTCTCTTTGAAATTCTAGTTTTCTACTTGAAGGGATCTTTTTGTATGTCTTTGTGCTACCTTGAAGAAATTATTTCATGAGACTTGAGGAGAACATGAAAACTTACTTCAAAGGAGATGGTTTGGTACCAGGAAACAGCTTTCTAAAAATCTCTATACAAAATATAAATACAATAATAAACTATGGTAATTCCATATTCAGGCCTTACATATTGATGTTGGCTTAATCTTTTCCTCAGAATTATATATGTAAAATACAGTAACTGATTGCTGGGATAAAATAAATGAATAGCAAAGAAATTGTGCAGAAATTACTACTGACTCAGAACACTCTTTCATATATGAACAATATCTGAATACATGATTTCAGGTAGGTAGCCTTGTTGGTCTGCAATAGAACAGTAGGATTTTAGTCAAGGGGCACCTTAGAGACCAACAAGATGTTCAGAGTATAAGCTTTTGAGGGTCAAAGCTCCTGAAGAAGGTATCTAAAAAAGGGAGCTTTGACTCTCGAAAGCTTATATCCTGAACATCTTGTTGGTCTTTAAAGTGCCTCTGGACTAAAATCCACCTGAATGCATTTGAACACGAGTAATTCCACTGTTTTCCCTTAGCAATGGAAGTAAAGCAAGCAGGATACTTAGCAGTTTTAACATTCTTGCATTCTGAGAACTAAACTACAAGAGATGAATTACAATGAGGATGCATACGTGAAGGGAATCACGTTAGCCGGGAAGCGGAGTTTTAAAAGACAGTCAGAAGACTCTGTCAATTTCTCCTCTCTACAGAGGGTTTGTTAATTTCCTCTTCGCCTCTCCAAGGCTCTGTCAGTTTCATCTCCCCTTCTAGGAGGCAAAGAGGAAATAAACCATCTGAGGAGCCATCTTTCCTGGCTGTGTAGAGAGGGGAAATTGACAAAGCCTTCCAATCGGGTTCTCATAGAACATTCATAGAGATTCTCTAACCTTCTAAAGTGAGTGAAAAATACGTTGCCACAGTTCCAAAATGTTTTCCCCATATTCTGCACCTGCCTGTTCTTGCCTCCTTTTATCACCAGTACTGATCTGGCACATGGCCTCATCCTTAAGCAAATTCCAATACAATGTGGCTTTCCCCCCCTAATTATAGTTTTAACAGACGTTTCTAATAAAAATGCAATAATGCATCAGCTTCCTGCTATTCCTGTGACTTATTTTTTGAAACTCGCAGAACGTGGTTGGGTTTTCCTCTGAGCACATGGTTTTGCGCTGGTGAGCCAGCCGCTTCTGGCTGCCTTTTGGCTGAACTGCCCCTCCTTGTGGCCAGAACTCCTGTTGTCCTCTCAGTAGCAGAGTTGACTAAAGCAGTTTTGGAGCAGTATCTGAGAGGCGGCTCTCTTGCAGACCACAGCCGGGATTTTTCATCTGGAATATTGCCACAATCAATAATTGGAGTTTATTTGGAAATGTTTGTTCTCCCACGGTGTCACAGTTCCGTGTGGTTCTGAAGCAGCGAGGAGTTATATCCATCGCAAAAAATGTTTTTGCATTTTAAATGCTGTTTTAGACTTTGCTGAGATGTTTCTTCATTTTGATATTGATTATAACATTTTAATATTTGCTTAGCCGTTTGAGTCTTTCCCTCCTGTACTTTATACTCGTAACCCTGTGAGGTAGGCTAAGCTGAGAATGTATTACTGACCCAAAGTCACACCCATTGAGCTTCCATGGCCAAGTGGGGATTGGAAGGTACCTGGGCCTCCCAGATTCTACTCCAACCCTCTAACCACTACACCACACCACACCGGACAATACATTTACTTTTATGCAGTTCCCTCCAGTGCTACACAGAGTATTTTGGAAAAGCGTGGCCTTATGGTTGGGTTGTTCCATTTTGTTTTGTCTTTGCTCTGGAAGCCCAACATAGGAAGACTAGGCATTCCTCATGGACCTTCAGGGGAGAAAGTGGCCGTCGTGACCGTGGATGAATGTGACACAGCCGTGGCCGTGCGTTTTGGGACCCTTATTGGAAATTATTCCTGCGCTGCTCAGGGAACACAGACTGGCTCTAAAAAGTAAGACAAGGGTGTTGTTGTTTTGTAATTCCTTACCTGTGATTAGACTTTGATATGCAGCAGATACCAATCAAGCCCTTCCTTCTACTCCCCTGGGTGCTCTTAGTATGGGTCAGCCTAACGCCCCTTCAAGAGTTTGTGTTTGTGCGTTGAAGTCAAATTAATTATAAGATAATAATCAACAATACTGACTTTCTGCTCTGACCTGGATGGTCCAGGCTTAGCCCTATCTCATCAGGTGTTAGAAGCTAAGCAGAATTGGCCCTGGTTAGTACTTGGATAAGAGACCACCAAGGAAGTCCAGGGTTGCAGGCAATGAATGGCAAACCTCTGTTTGTCTCTTGTCTTAAAAACCCCATGAAGGGTTGCCGTGTCAGCTGTGACTTGATGGCACATTACACCCACACTTTTTTTCTTAAGCACCCAAAGATAAAACCATCCAGGGCTGCACAGGATATACATCTTGAATTTAAAAGATTATTTTTTTAAAAAAAAATAGACCCCTTTGCCCAGGTTTATAGTCTAAATGAACAACACATAATTAAATGGGAGATGGTAAAGGAAAGATACCGAGGATGAAACAGCTGGATTAAATTATTTCAGTTAATGGGAAGAGACATGAACATACCTGTGTCTCAAGGCACTTCTTAAAGAGGAAGATGGGCTGAATCCTGAACGTATCTTAGGGCAGTGAGTTCCAAAGAAAAGAGCCAGACAGATTCACTGGGTGGAGGCTTAAGAGAACAGATGTAATCTTTGTTCTTACCAAAAGATTGATATCAGAAGAATGCAGGGCTCTAGGACAAGTACGAAGAGAGGTTAAAGAGGAAAGCCAAGCTGGAGCAACAGAGCACAAACATTTAAGAATAAATACCGTATTCATTCAAAAAGAAGGTGACCCTGGATATAAGATGATCCCCCTAAAAAAAACTATACACAGTCCCAAAATTTTCTAATAATTTTTAATGCCATACCTGGAAAGTACCTAATCTTGTATTGGAGTAAATCCTGTACCATGCAAAACTCCGATCTTTCAAGACCTCCAAGCTACAGTTGAGAGCCACATCTTGGAGGTCCTTGTGGACTGTATTTATTATTTTTATACTGTATTTTATAATATTTTATTACTGTTTTATGGATTTTTAGATGTATTGATATTTATGATACTGTGACCTGCCCTGAGCCTGTTTGCGGGGAGGGCGGGATATAAATCTAATAAATAAATAACCCATCCTTAAAGATCCCATTCCATTCCCCATAAAATCAGCCCCTCTTTTGCCAAGCTTCTCACTCCCCCCTTTAACCCTGTTTGCTTACCTGCTTGTTTATTTTATTCTTCCTTCCCCTCAAGAGACGGAGTGGCATTTGTGCCACTCGAACAGCCTGGGCAGGTAGTTTGGGCTGGCTTCACAGAGTGGTGAGGTCAGGGGTTTGACAAAAGGCCCGTTGCTCCAGCAGCAGCCCTGTTTTCACTTTCCACAGAGCATCAAGAAGGCCAAAGGCAGAGCAAGAGAATCTTAGTATGCACATTGCACCTTTTGCCGTTTCAGACGACTGAGTAAAGAGTCACCAAAATGGGGCGTGGGGCATCTTCTCGATGAGTGTTTGGGGCTTTTTAGTTTACAAAGGAATATGATCCAGAGGATCTTACAATCTAAAATTATAAAGGAACTCTTGCTCACTCATCCTCAGGATCACCTAACAACCATAAGAACAGGCACTATTGCACACAATGCATAGTTAACTTATAGAATTCACTTCCATAGTATTGCACACTGGCTTGGCGGTGGAGAGTGCCCTCAAGTCAGAGTTGACTTATGGCGACCCCTGGTGGGGTTTTCATGGCCAGAGACTAACAGAGGTGGTTTGCCATTGCCTGTCTCTTCGACCCTGGTCTTCGTTGGAGGTCTCCCATCCAATTACTAACCAAGGCCGACCCTGCTTAGCTTCTAAGGTCTGATAAGATCGGTCTCACCTGGGCTATGCAGGTCGGAGTGCACACTGGCTTAAACAGATGCTATAAGTGCGTTAAAAAACAAAAGAGTATAGATCTATAAACAGCTGCTAGCTATGGTAAGTAATCTGGACTTCCGGGTTGAGGCAGTATGAATTCTAGTTTCTGGCTACAGACAAGAGAGAAAGGTTGCTACCTCCCTGCTTACTTGCAAGCTCCTTAGAGGCATCTGTTGAAAAATGATGCTAGAGTTGATGAACCCTCAGTCTGATCCTGTCGCACTTTATTTTGTTTCTTGTTCTGATCCTGAAAAGCAGGAACTTATTGTTAAACTGGTTTCTTTAATTAAAAGGGTTTGTGGGGGGGGGGGGATTTCCTGACACAAATGACACTGGATTTCCTCTTCCTTTAGGTCTTTGGATCTAACTGGCCCTCTGCTCCTTGGAGGAGTTCCAAACTTGCCTGAAGATTTTCCTGTGCACAACAGACAGTTTGTCGGCTGCATGAGGAACCTCTCCATTGACAGCAAACCAGTTGACATGGCCAGCTACATAGCCAATAATGGCACTCTTGCAGGTACATAATTCTGCAGAATGTCTACTCTCAGTGAGAATTAAATGCAATGAGACCTATATTTTCCTAGGAAATAAAATGGCTTCAGGAGTTGTCATATGCAAATTAATACATACTTCAGTTGTATATATATATATTGGGAGACATTCTCTCCCAGCCTTTCCTGCATAGGCTCTGTTCATTTCTAGTGTAGCCTGAGGGGAGCCTGGTGCAGCTCCCACAGTAATTAATGGTGTTTCTGTGGGAGGAACTATGTTTGGTAGTTTTAGCAGCTAATGCACAGGTATTTTTGCCCACTAAAGGCCAAGCAGTGAATAGGTTTCAAAAGCTACAATTCATCAATTGTTTATTGTGATGCAATTTCAGTTATCTAAAGATAAAATGGCACTTAAGACATGTCCACATTCTGCACAAGCATTCCTCATTGAAAAGAAGCTTTCGGGGTGTCATGCCGCAATGCAGTTCATATGTGTTAACAGTGGGATTCAGGCTTCTGAGCGCTTTTGTCAAAGGGCCAAACCTGGCATGTACTGAAAATTCCATGTCCAGAGCGCCCATTGATTTTTAAAAACTCTGTTATTAGGCATGCAACAGATAGGGATCATGGCAGATCATGAGAGGGAGGGCAGGAAGGGCCACATCAGTGCTTAGTTCTCGTGGCCCCTTCTTACATGCCCAGGGTAAGGCCGATCGCCACCTTGGGGTCAGGTGGCAATTTTCCCCAGGCCAGTTCAGCTAGGGATCCTGACAGTGTTTTGCCATCTTCTGGGCATGGAGCAGGGGTCACTCGGGGTGGGGTGCGGGGGTAGTTGTGAATTTCCTGCATTGTGCAAGAGGTTGGACTAGATGATCCTGGAGGTCCCTTCCAACCCTATGATTCTGTGGTGCAAAGGGAGAGGGGTTTTAAAATGTTGCATTTTACCCCTGAGAGTAAATACCCCCAGGGGCTGTTTCAGATCAAAAGAACAGCGGGGGGGGGGGGAGTCTTAAACTCTCCCTCCTTTCCCACCACAGTCACAATCCAAATTGGACTGCTATATAATTAAGATTTTAAAAACCCTGGGTTCTCTGGTTACAGAACTCCTAGTGCAAGTCTAGATTGCAACTCACCAGTTGTGAGTCTAGCCATGATCTTTGCTTGCATGCTCTTGCTCATGTTATATAAAAGTCTGCTTTTAAGAACCCCTTCAAGTTTCAAAACTGGATGGTCAAGCAGTTAGGATTGCAATCCCTGGATTGCAATCAAGGACTTCTTTGCTGTTACTGCTGGCAGGGCAGAAGTGCAGTCTTTCAGAAGCTTAACAGTGAGATAAGCTGCAGCATGCATTTGGCATGGGGGAAAATGAGGGGTTTGCATAGAAGAACAGAACAATTTAAGGCTAAATCGTTTCTGGTGATGTTCCAGGCTGTGCCGCTCAGAAGAAATATTGCACCACCAACTGGTGTCAGAATGGGGGCGTCTGTGTGAACAAATGGAATACCTACTCTTGTGAATGCCCCCTGCGGTATGGTGGGAAAAACTGTGAGCAAGGTAAGCTTTTTCACCGCTGTTCTGCTTAGTGAGAAAAATATCCCATAATATATGAGCCAGCTGCAACTGTTACAGGGCAGCTCCATGGTGACACATGTCACACCTGCCTTGCATTGCAGACTACCGGGTGCCTTATAAAGACCTCTTTTTGCAACTGACTTAGGACAATAAAAGGGATTTTAAAAAAGAAAGAAATCATCTGCTCCCCCACCAGATCTGGATGTCCTGGCAGTGCTCAGCTCTAATAGGGTAATGAATGCCAAGCACAGAAATAAAAGTTTAGCTAGAGCATCACACTTTAAAACGATCCATTCTCATTTACTTCAGGAAAAGAAGTTGCCTTGAATTCAGACTTACTAGCTTATGTGGCTCAAGAATCGTATTAATAGGTGCAGTTTTGAGGCATATCCATAAAGTCACGCCGTCCTGTTCCAAATTATTTCTTGTGAATAACTTGTCAACATCTTGTTAATTCTCAATCCACACTGAAGATCTAGGCTTTAATTGAAAGTAAAATCTTTGGGCAGCTTTATCATTGTGTGCATAAATGAATGGTTAAAGTGACAAATCTGCATAAAGTACTCTTAAAGACAGTTCATAGGCATCCCATGGAAAGGGATGGCTGTATAATCTTGCCCCCCCCATGAGTCAACCTGACCAGAATGGTTGTTCCCTCCCTTCCCCCCCCCCCATGCACTGTCGGCAGGGGTGGATGATATGGACTGCCATCTTGGTAACTGTATTTTACTACTACTACTACTACTACTATTATTATTATTACTATTACTATTATTTCAATTTATAAACCGCCCATCCTCAGGGGCTCTGGGCAGTGATTTTATTATTGTTGTGATTTTATTGTGATTTTAAATGTATTTATACTCTGTTGAAACCCACCGTGAGCCTGTTCGCAGGGCGGGCAGGCTAGAAATCAAATTAATCATCATGGTCATGATCATTAATTATCCTGCTTAATAGTATCTTATAATAAGTCAGTGGTTTTCAAACTTTCTGCCTGTGTTAACTCCTCTAGAAGAAATCCCTGCATGCCTTCCACAGAACTCCAGTGCACTGTGTGCACTCCTGCTTGAACCGTTACAGTGAAATCCTAAGCAGAGTTACTCCAGTCTAGGCCCACTGAAATCAATGGACTTAGACTGGAGTGACTCTGCTTAAGATTTCACCATTAGTCTCCTCCAGTTTCCCATTGCAGGAGATTAGTAATAAAAATAACCATTCTTGTTTATAACATGCCAGTGTCACTAGATGCTGTGTATGCTATATATTTAAAAATACAAAAGTTCCCAGTGCCAACAGAAGATCCAGTCCAAAGAAGGTTCCCCACAACACAGACTGCAAACCTTTATCGTATACTAATCTTTAAAGAGAGAGACTTGTGTTGAAATGGGAGGATGGAGTATCTCTCTGAAACGATGGTGCGTGTATGGTAGGTCTGCTGTCATTCATGCTCTTGGAAACAAAGCTTTGCAAATAATAACAGGTCTGCTTTTCACATGTGCACATGGTCAAAATGACTTAGAATGCAGTCGATATGTTAGAAAGAAATCCTTATACCACTGAAAGCAGAACCTTAGATTTCTTCTTATAAAACTAATGAACTTGGCAAATAACTTTTATAGCATGTTAATATGTAGGCCTGAGTTGAATCAGAACTTTTTTTAACTTGGGTTAAATAGCCAGTTATTAGTCCCCTTGCAGTCTTTTCCCATACATTCAATCAGGACAAACATATAGCTCTGTATTCCTGTATAGTGTAACTCCTTTTCCTGCCAAAAAAAATTCATTAAAAAAAACCCAGTTGGAGGACTCAAATCAATTACTTATTTCCTGTAACATATCTGTGAAGCATACTGTTGCATAAAGGGAAACAGGTAACGTCAGTAAGAGGATTTGTAGCAATTATGACAGAAGGATGGTGTGAACTGTTCAACTTAACTTAAGAACTACATATACTCACGATTTAACCGAGGTCAGTATGGATCTACCAGGTGCCTTATAAAAGCCTTTTTTTAGCAGCTCACCTCAAGCCACACAAAAATAGCTTTTATCTAACTTTTGATAGGTTGGAATACATGGTATGTGTGGACGGCTTGCCTTGGATGGCTGAAGGACCACCAAAATGTAACATGTTGTTTGGAAAATCTTAAGCATGGGGAATATCTAGAACTCCACTGATGGAGAGCAGTTATGCTGGCAGAATAGCATTGTTTGGGAAGGAAGAGAGAGCAATTTTGCTTATTTCTCTCCCATCAAAGATTCCCCACTCCTCCCCCCCTGTTTCTGAGGGTCCTTAACCCCTTGGAGAAGTATTTCAGGGGGGCTGCAACAGAAAAGGGGAGGTGTGGGAGATTTTTATACTGGCAAGTTCCGCACAATGGACTTTGAGCATGATGAAATGAAATGTCAATGCGAAACAAAAGCCTTAATGTAGAATCGGGGAGCGGTGGATTCATACGACTCCACTGCAGCATGACTGCTCAGAAAGTCTGATCAAAATCAATCATGCAGAATCCCCCACTATACCTGCCAATATAGCAGCTTCATAATATAGCCCCAAGTCAGGTAAATCTAGCCCTCCTTCAGAAGCAGTTCTGCACATCTGGGAAAATTTTATTCTCGTTTTTTTATAGGCCCAGAAAAATTTATTTAATTCCCTCTGCCATCTTGTTATCTCAGTTTGGGAGTTGTAATTGGTAGTGCTCTAAATAAGAATTTTGGTGCTGGTTGGTACATTTATCCTGTATTAGTTGGGTGATTTACAGTGAAATCCTAAGCAGAGTTACTCCAGTCTAAGCCTATTGAAATCAATGGGCTTAAACTGGAGTAACTCTGCTTAGGATTGCACTGTTAGTCTTTATTATAAAATCCAAAATATCAGTTGCATGTAATGTTGACTCCTTACTTTCCAAGCAGAGATAAGTTGGGGCCATGCACACCTTTAATGTGAGGGGAAAGTACTCATTAGCCCAGCGCTACAGCATTTATTTGGACACAGTCCCTCTCCCATGTAACTGGTCTGTCCTCAGAAATAACAGGTATCTGTATCCTGAGTCATGATGTTAGTAAATGTGACACAATACTAGTTCACTCATTAATTTCCTTTTGAGGTGAGCAGAAGCTGTGCGTGCTCACCTAAGACTCAGTACAGGACTGGAATTTTCTTTGCAAAGTAATAGATAAGCCGGTCCTTTGCGACTGGGTATTGGTTTTGGTGTCTTGAAAAAGGGCTTGAGGATCAACATTTTATGCAGTAGAGTTGGCGGTCCAATGACCAGCCTCTCCCCTTAAGAATATTTGCCTGATTTTCTATCCTTGGTTGTTACACCATTTTTTGCTGGAGAGTCGTGAGTGTGAGACCATTGGATCTGGGATATATATATACACTGGTACTGCCCTTGAAAAAATGGAATTGACAAAACAGGTTGAGTGAGCTGGCTTCCCTGTTGGGCTCTTAGGGGGTTCGCCCGCCTGGGATGCAGTATCCAACCCATCAGGAGATAAACAGAAAAAGAGGATGTGAACGAGGATTTTGAACCCAATGTACTTACCGGTCTTGTCCACAATTCCTCTGCATATGTCACTTTAAGACCTTATCCTGACGGCTCTACAAGAGATATAGTTAAGAAGACAGACTATTCTCATTGGGCAGTGATTGAAATTCCTGGAAGGACCAGGGCTTTTTTTCAGCTGGAACACGGTAGAACGGAGTTTCGGCACCTCTTGAAAATGGTCACATGGTTGGTGGCCCCGCCCCCTGATCTCCAGACAGATAAAGGCAATCTAAACTCCAGACAGTAAAGGCAATCTAAACTCCCCTCTGTCTGGAGATCAGGGGGTGGGGCCACTGGCCATGTGACCATTTTCACCGAGGGTGATTTAAACTTTAAAAAACTCCCCCCTTGTTCCAGCTGACCCAAAGTGATGTCATTGGGCGGTCCTGAGGTCCACCACTGAGTTCCACCACCTCTTTTCCCAGAAAAAAGGCCCTGGGAAGGACTATTAAAATGTTTATTGCCTTGTAGTTTATTGTTATTTATTTAGTGAACTATGAAGATTGTATGAGGATTTATAGTGTGTATGTATTCACTGTTTGCCCTGAGCACTTTAGCAGATTGTGAAGAGATTTGTGGTTGGTTGTATCCCCCTCCTGTTTCTTGTTTACGGCTGCTTTCCAGAGGAGCCTCCCTTTTCGTATGCTTTCTATTCTTCCAGGCAAAAAGCCATACAGCTTTGATAAGCCCCCTGCCCATTGAGCACATTCTTCAGGTTGCTATCTTGTGAGAATTTATGTTTGCATTCTTTATCAGCTCAACCAAGAATGACACACAAATCATTCTTTTTGTTGTTGGTTAATGTTTTAAAGCTTTTTGTTACCCCCGCCCCTCCCTTTTCTGTTTGTTGCAGCAATGCCTTTCCCTCAGCGTTTCACAGGGGAGAGCATTGTCTTCTGGCATGATCTTGATATCACTATTTCTGTGCCGTGGTACATTGGCCTCATGTTCAGAACTCGGAAGGTGAATGGCATGTTGATGCAAGCAAAGGCCGGAACATCGTCCAAGATCAACATTCAGGTGCCGATATAGTCATTAATACAGCACAACCAGAAAATTTCCTCCAATAGCAAAAGACACCCCTAACGCAAATATGTGGCATTAAACAATTGTAGATTTTGAGCATTAGCTCAAAGACTTTGTATGGTAAGGTAATATTCTGATTTTTAAAACATCTAAACTTAATTCATTTGAATTATTTACACATGGAGGGGGATAAACTGGGAGGGACAAGGTCCATACAGAGATACTTTGGTGAAATTACTATGCAGACAATATCTAGGCTATGGTTTATCTGACTGTAGTGTTTGCTGTTCAGAAGAAATCAGTGAAAAGAGTCCATATCAGAGTCTATTGCACAAGTTGCATAAAATCAGCGCTAAGCACTTATTCATGAAGATTTTTTTTAAAACATCAAATATGAATTACAGCATTGCAAAGAAAGCATTAGCATAAATTCCATCTCTTATTGTATCATTCCTTTCTCAAATAGATATTGCAGATGCAGTCTGGGTGTTAACAAATCTGTAACGCTTGTTTAGTTTGAATGTCCCTGGTGCAACAAGGCGAGACAGAAATGGATCAAAGCCCTGACATTACACTGGACAGAGTTTACACCAGATATTTTAGTCCCTAAATTGCTAACAGACTCAAGAGTGGAAAATATACTATTTTTAGCCAAATTTTTAATTCAGGCCATGAGAATTTGGGCAACTTATAAAGAAATCAGCCTTTTTGTAGTTTCTGTACTAACTTTCTCTGGCTTGAATTCTTCCTTTCTTCCTCATATTCTTATTTACTACTTAAGACTTATAGGTAAGTAGAATAAAGAGAAAGGAAGGAAGGAAGGATGGACGGATGGACATAAAAATACTCCAACATTCAACAAAATGAATAGCAAAAATTATTTCATGTTCACTAATAATACGACAGTTTTGTTAATAAATCAATTTTCAAGATACAATTAAATCAATTGCTCATTAATGAGAATTCTAACTTTTTCCAGCCCACAGTAATTATTGTTTTAGCTGCAGTAAATAAATTTATTACTAATTCTACATATGAATCAGTAACAGATTCTCTTGAGTAGCCCAATACTATCACATTGGAAAAACATGATTCCTGTGCAGCACAACATTACATTAACCAAACAATTTTATGCCCAAAATGCTGAATTCTAGAATATGTATAGAATATATAGAATAAATGAGCTGGTAAAGAGCCACATCTCCAGCAAAAATCTAATGGTATTCTATAATACAGAGGCTAATTTATAAGGGATGACTTACCATTGACACAGTACCAGGGCTTTCTGGGAAAAGAGGTGGTGGAACTCAGTGGGTTGCCAGCACAGGGGGCAATTCTTGGTGGGAGGTGGTGCCCCTGGTACCACATGTGCGCACGCAAAGGGCACGCATGCTCCCAGGGCCAATGACGTCACTTTGGGTCAGCTGGAACAAGGGGGGAGTTTTTTAAAGTTTAAATCGCCCTCAGCGAAAATGGTCACATGGCTGGTGGCCCCATCCCCTGATCTCCAGACAGAGGGGAGTTTAGATTGCCCTCCGTGCCACTTGGCACAGAGGACAATCTAAACTCCCCTCTGTCTGGAGATCAGGGGGCGGGGCCACCAACCATGTGACCATTTTCAAGAGATTCTGGAACTCTTCCACCGCGTTCCCGCTGAAAAAAAGCCCTGCATAGTACCTTAAAAAGTTCTCTCTCAGGTTTGTTAGCACCAGTTTTGGAATGGCCCTTTCCCAAATCCAAGTAATTTACTCATAGATAACACTTAGAATATCAGGAACAGTGGTTGGGCTATATTGTTTACACCACAAAAAAGATTTTATTGCTAGGAATTTTCACTATTGGTTGCAAGAAAATGTTGTACAAATGTACATTAGTCTAGCTTGTTAAATAGACAGAGATGTTGGGATTCAAACTACCCGGATGCCTGTCGCATTCAAACTATTATTGGTTAATTTTTACCATTCAGAACAAGACAGATTTTATTTCTAATCCTGTCTCTTCCTTGATAACCAAGAAGGAATTGGCAGGTACCCGAGAACCGGGTTCAACCCAGTCCACCATGTTTATCCAAATAAACTCAAAGTAATATTGTAACCATTTACCTCTCTAATTCTCTCTAAATAGTAAATGGGAATCAGGATTTCTGTCTTACAGGTTACAGACTCGGAATTACATGATTCATTACAGATAGTAAGAAGCTCTTTTCCCAAACAGAGAGCCAAGCTACAAGTGACGAATGACACTTGCCTGGCAAGTGAACAGACTCACGTGTATTCCTCCCTGTTCACTTGCCATTCACTTGCACTCGATCAAGTGGAGAGCAAATGAATGGCAAGTGAACAGGGAGGAATACACGTGAGTCTGTTCACTTGCCAGGCAAGTGTCATTCGTCACTTGTTGCTTGGCTCAGAGACTGTCAAAGGCATGTGCTCAAATGAAAATAACCAGTTGCAATGACAATGGTCATGAGTCAGTCAGAACTCTCCTTAAGCGAGGAAGAATAAAGTAATACCACAACTACTTGTGCTGTGAAATTATTTCTAGACAATAGTCTATATTCAGCCACTCCTCTCAGCCCAAGCTCCCCAACTGCATTGTGGAGATAATAACAACTCTTAATTTTGTTCACCGCTCTTGAGTGAGGCACCAATCTGTCTAGAACTGCAGTATATAAGTGCAGTTGTTGTTGCTGTTGTTATATATATATAGGTCTAAGAAAAACATCTTCACGGGCAGATGTAATTACATATTATAATCTTGGGTAATTAAATCAGTCAGTTTGCCACAATTAGCAACCCAGATGTTTCTGACGGGAAAGGACAGAATTCAGAGGGAGGGCAGAATATGTACATTCAAGGCAAAAGATTCTGGGAAATTCCTTTGAAGGTGTTACAGTTCAATAGGCACAAAACCTATACAGAAAACGGGCATGTTTGTTTATACACTACAAGAAATTAAAATATAATAATTTTTTTCAGCAGTGAACGAAGGTTTTGTTTGCTTTCTACAGATACTGAACAATTATGTGGTATTTGAAGTCTACGATGGACTGACTCAGGTGGCAAGTTTGAAAATGACTCAGTCCCGAATCAGTGATGGAGAATGGCATCACTTGCTAATAGAGCTGAAGAGTTCAAAAGATGGGAAAGACATTAAGTACCTGGCTGTTGTGTCATTGGACTATGGGATGTATCAGGTGAGGTGACATCTGTAACCTTCCCATTTTGTTGAAGGCATAAAAATAAGTCCAGAAAGGGCAGGATCCAGTAACACCACATGGCAGCGCAGCTGTGGGCCAGATAAAGGCCAAGTTCTTTCCATATTTATTTCTAGTTTGCTTTTCTCAAAAGATTTGTGGAGTAGCTTGCCCATGGCTTGGATCGCACCTAGATTTCCATGAGCACAAGGGGCAGGCATAATTTTCACCAGTTCCTCCCTCCTGCAGTGGCCCGAAATACATTCTGTAGTGCTGTTCCTGGGGAATGGAAGATAGCACACACACACACACACACACACACACACACACACACACACACACACACACACACACACACACACACACACACACACACACACACACACACACACACACACACACACACACACACACACACACACACACACACACACACACACACACACACACACACACACACACACACACACACACACACACACACACACACACACACACACACACACACAGGAATAGGTTGGGGGGAAATCGGAGGTCTGCTGTTGTGGGGAGTCAGTGAAAATCATATAACCGCTGTGGAAATCTAGATGAGATCCAGTCTGTATATCTAGTGGAGCAAGAATACCGTTTTTCTCCAGTAATGCACAATGGGCTATTCAGTTGTCATTGTTTTAGTAAAGTAGATTATGAAGGCTTTCCAGAATCCACAGAGTCCGTTGTACATTAGTTACCATAGGAAAACTTAGTTCCATTCAGAGGCCTTTGGAAATGCTTCTTTATCAGAAACACAAAGTGGAATATCTTCGCATTCTTTTGCTGCTTTAGATTTATTCTTGATTATATATTTCTGCTTTAATCAAATGCAATAACATCACTGAGCATTTTTAGGAAAGCCACCTTCTGATCTGTTCTTTTTTTTTTAGAGTACTGTACAGATTGGAAATCAGTTGCCAGGACTGAAAATGAAAAGCATCGTTGTGGGAGGCGTCTCGGAAGATCAAGTCTCAGTGCAACATGGTTTCTATGGCTGCCTGCAGGTGAAAACTGAAAATGAGTAATCGCTTAGGCGTCTGAGATGTTCTCCTTTTCTCAACAGCCTGATTAGAGGAGAGGGAGGCAATAATTCTGGAATAATTTAACTTTGAACATTGCCTGTTTAAATAGATTGGGTGTAATTGGCACAATTGCATTTAAATTAATGGTGATTAATTTTACGCATGTATGTGTGTGTCATTGATTTCAGTCAAAATTACTTTGAGTTGTATCCAGTTTTCTGTTTGCAGATTGTTACAACTAGGTTTTTTGAAGTTCGTCTTCCAATTTTTCCATTCTCATTGACTGACTTGGTTTTTGGTGTGAATACGGAGCTGCAGTTCCAGGGCTGGCTCCAGCGTCGCTGGGACCTGAGTCAGCTCAAGGGCTGCCTCTGTGCACATGCACGCAGAACTGCGTGATGACATCACTGCATGTGATGTCATCATGCAGGGCTGGGTGCACGCATGGGGGGCCTTCCAGCCCTCCTGTTCAGTTGCTCTGTGGGCCAGGCACAGCCAGCCGCCCTGGCCGCCGGCTGCGCCTGGCCTGCAGAGCAACTGAACGGGAGGCTGCCCGCTCAGCTGCCCCATGCTGCTGCCACCAGCACACGCTCCTGGCCAGCGGTGGCTGCAGCTCCGTGGCGCGCGCCCCTGCCCCCAGGCCGGTGCCCCCTCCAGCGCCTTACTGCCCTGAGGCGGCTGCCGGGCTGGCCTCAATGGGCGGGCCAGCCCTGGTTGCACCACGATATCTTGAGACACAAACAATAGTTTCACCATTACTGCCTCTTCCCTCCTTTTCAGGGAGTGAGAATGGGGGAGACGTCTACAAACGTAGCTACGCTGAACATGCATCAGGCTGGCAACATTAATGTCAAGGAGGGCTGTGAGCTGGACAATCCCTGTGATTTGAACCCTTGCCCCCTGCACAGCTATTGTAGTGATGACTGGGACAGCTATTCCTGTGTCTGTGATCCAGGTAATAATGGTTGGAAGCAAAGTAGCCACCATAATAAGGTACCTGTGGGTTCCAAAATTCTCTGAGAGCATCAGTATTTAGAGGATTTAAGAAGGGTTTGCAGAAAACTCTTGCCCACAATCATGTGGAACTAAGGGCCAAAATACATGTTATATTTGATATGTGACAGCTTCAAATGCTGTGAGGGGGAAGGATGTACTTTAGGCTGCCCTCCTGGATGGCTCCCAGGGAAGGAGCTGTTTGCCCTAGAGATGAGCACAAACCAGGAAAACAGCAGTTCATTGTGGTTCGTGGCTCGTCGTGTTTCTAGAACCATGAACTGGCATGAAATTGCCCAGTTCGCATACCAGTTTTTTTGGTTCATGAATATGTCACTTCCGGGTCAGCAGAAGGTCTACAGAAAGCGCACCCCACCCACCCCCCGTTGCCTAGGAAACTGATTAATCAGCGCCAGGCTGTCTGCAGTGACGAACCGAAAAACTAATCCAACGAACCACCCTTAAAATTGTCACAGTTCGTTGTGGTTCAAACGTAATGTGTATTTTGGCCCTAAGATCAAGCGATAGGCACCCATCAGTGTCTAGAATGGTATCTTTCATCTCTCTCTTATTTTCAAACACAACTGCAATGACTGCTTCTAAAAAACCACAGTATGTTGGGGAAATTAAGAAAAGAGCGTGGATCGAATGAAGAACAAAAGGAAACATCTAGCATACATCTGAATAAAGAGGAAAAGTGGGTGCTGATAAACAAGACTGATACTGAGAGGAACCCCTCTCTCATTTAGAGATAGATGCCAATTGTCATGAAGCCAACAGTTGTGGATGGTTGGGCTCACCTTTGTCACAATTGATAATTAATTGATGGTTTAAAGAGTTTGAATCCATAATGTAAAGGAATATTGTTCAAGCATTTGGAACAGTTTTTTAGTGTATTTTAACTCTGTTTTAATTTTTAAAAATACATTTATGTTGTTTATATTTCATACTGTAAACTGCCTTGAACGCCTTTGGAGGAAAGGCAGCTAATAAATGCTTTAAATAAATAAATAAACTAAGCAAACTAAGCTTGGATATCAGGTCACTGCCTTCCTCATCAGTAAATGAGAACATGGGCTTTGTATACACCAGCTTTTCAGAGGCATGAGGGTGGGAATTACATCTATCAAAAGAAAAGGCAAATTCCCAAACAAAATTTTTTTTGGAAAAACAGATTTGTGTAATTCCCTTATATTTATTAATGTTTTAGGTGGCAGAATGGTGAGGGTTCACCAAATTAAAAAATTGCAGAACTTATATAAGTCAGAAAATTTGCAGGAGTCAGAAACAGTCACAGAATTCACTCTGTGATTGCAATAAAAGGAATATGGCACCTTTAAAATTTTGTCTCCTAGGTGTCCTCGTGTAGTTTAATTTCTATCAAGTTTAAAGCCAGATTAAATAAATCACATTTTGAATTGTTTCTTCTGTTTTGAAATATTAGAGGCATGGAGGGAAGCATGTTGTTCTGCCATTTTTCAAAGATGCGAAGAAAAGTAGTAGTTTATAATACACATCTCAAGGACAAAATAAAAATAGTGACACCCAAAGTATTGAAAAAATATAGACTTTCAGCCGTTTCAAATGTTGCATTTGAAGATGTCTTGTAAGCACAAGAAAATTGACTGATAGCACCAGAGGTGTAATTAATGTGTACACTTAAAATAGATTGGCTTCCTGAGAAGCACAAATCACAAATTATACAGTGGCTGTTGCATGTCTATAACCTTGTCTCCCCAGGGTACTTTGGGACAGACTGCGTTGACGTGTGCAGCCTAAACCCCTGTGAGCATGTTTCCACTTGCATGCATAAACCAAGTTCTTCTCATGGATACACCTGTGAATGTGGGCAAAGCTATTATGGCCAGTACTGTGAAAGCAAGTAAGCAAACATTTTTGATTCCCTGTTTCCTTTTGTTAGTATAAAGTTCTGTGGTATAAGTAGCTGCCTTAGGAAACTCTCCCCCCCCCCCTGTGAAACTTAGTTCTGCATTTTTTTTTATCTTCTACTTTTATTTCTTTTGTACCATGTCCTTAGACAACCATTTTAAAATGTCAGGGTATACATTGGTAATTGTATTTAATTTATAATTAGTAACAATTATAATAATATTTAAATACTGTGCAGGAAACTGTGGAGTATTTCAGCTTGCAGAATGGGGAGGGGAGTTGCCAGTTCCCCCTCCCCAGTCCCCCACGAGCAGCATAAGAGGAGTATTTGAGGTCCACACTGGGAAAGGGAAGGATAAGAGAGTCCACTCCAGCATTGGAGATCCCTTCCATCAGTGGAAATGATGTGTGGGATCTAATCTAGTGATCAAATGCATAGATGTGGAGGTGGAGAATGCCCTCAAATCATAGTCATAGTTGACTTATCGGGGTTTTATGGCAAGAGACTAAGAGAGGTGGTTTTCCATTGGCTGCCTCTGCAGATCTGGTCATATTGGAGGTCTCCCATCCAATTACTGACCAAGGCCAACCCTGCTTAGCTTCTGAGATCTGATGAGATCAGGCTCACCTGGGCTATCCAGGTCAGGGCATTATGCATAAATAAATAACCTTAATTTAACACAAGTAATGCATTCAGGTATCATGGGAACGGCTCAGCAACATCACCACTTTGTTGCCTGCATCTGTTTCAGTGAGATTTGGATATTTACAAAAGGTGAAATTGCATGGCTTCAGAGTAAGAGAAGAAAAAGCATTTCTCTATATTTCTAAAGAAAAGCTTAAAGAGATTCCTCTTGTTTCCTCCTCCTTCCTTTGCAGAATTGATTTGCCTTGTCCCAGAGGTTGGTGGGGAAATCCTATATGTGGCCCGTGTAACTGTGAGATCAGTAAAGGATTTGATCCTGACTGCAATAAGACCAATGGAGAGTGTCGGTGTAAAGTAAGGAACAAGATATATTTGTACATCGCAAACCATGTTGTGCCAAAGTTCATTGCCTTGTAGGAAAGCTGTAGCAAACTACAGGCGTCTTTTGTATCATTGATGGGTTTTTTATATCATCGATACACTCCGGGCCGGGGGGTGGAGCCTGTTGCAGCTTCCTGCTATGTGTACACAACGCTTTGCCGTAGAAATGTATCAGACCTGGAAAGGAAATGTAATACTCTTAATCAGTGGCCAGGGCTACTTTGTGAATCTGTACATCAGCCTTGCTATATGGCCATCTCCTGTGCCTGTAAGGAAAGAAGCAAGCAAGGGGAACAACCATAGGCAAGTCTGTTCAGAAGTAAGTCCCATTTTATTCAATGGAGCTTGCTACCAGGAAAGCATTGTTAGGATTGCAGCCCAGGCCACCTGCAGACCAACAGGTGGGACAACACTCGGGGGTATTGAGGGGCCCTATGGATTTTATTTCAATTTTTCCAATGGAAGAATTGGAAATTTGGGGAGGAAACCCCTACTATGAAGTATTTTCTCCTCTGAAACGAGTGAAGTGATTTTTAAGACAAGGTTTTACCCACTGAGAATGTGTAGTATGAAGGCTGTGATGTAAGACAATCTGCAGCTTTTGATGGTAATTCCCATGACATGTAGACATGTACAACACATTTTCAGACATATATTTATTGTTTAAATATGACCAGTTCTGCTATTGTTTTTATGGTGATTCCACACTGAATGGCTTAGTACTTTCAGTGTTCTAAAGCTTAACTCTCCAAACATGCTGCTGCTAGTCCTAAAACAAACGAAGCTGCAATCTTAAGAACACTTCCCTGGGAGTAAGCTCTGTTGAATAAAATAAGACATACTCTTGAATAGACCTATTGAGAATTGCTCCCTATAGGAGACTGTTTTTTAACCATATAATGAGCTTTCTTCTCTTTATTACAAAATTTATGTTTTCTGTTTTCAAGAGGCCACCCCCGCTTAGATAGCAAAAAAACAAGATACGTTTTGTCATTGTGGCTTTTCTGCAGTCCCACATGGGAAGTGCGCATGCACAGGCCTTCCATGGACATTCCAGAAGCTCCTAGAGGGGTGAGATGCTCACCCATTTTTTGTATGTGCCCCCCCCATGCACTAAAGGCCTGCTTCCCCTTGTCCAGGGTAAGAACGTTCAACTTTGCACAGACAATACAACAGCTGTGCATTATTTGAACAGACTAAGGAGTACCGTTTCCCTAGCCCTGTGCTGAGAAGCCTCCCTCTTATGGGAGTGGGCAATTCTCCACCAAGCGCAATTATGTGCCATCCACATATTGAGAAGGCACAACATCCTAGCAGATGCTCTGAGCTGCTTCCTCCAACAGAATTACAAATGGTCCGTACAAGTGAAATTCCTCCACCCCATATTTTCCTCCTGGGGTGCCCCATCTGTAGACCTTTTTGTCACCCCATCCAACAAGAAATGCCCTCTTTTCTGCTCAAAAGTAGGTAATGGGAAATCTTCCTCTGGAGACGCGTTCCAGATCCTGTGGAAAGATGATCTCTTTCATGGCTTTCCTTTCCTACCTCTTCTCACCCTCACTTTCAGCAAAATGATGAGGGATCTGTCCTCAGCAATAATAATACCACCTTACTGGACAAGGCAAGCTTAGTTCACCACACTCTTCCAGATGGCCCAAGGCAGGACATGCGTCTTACCTCCAGTCCCAGACCTTCTCCATCCAGAAGTCCAGTGGCAGCCCAACATCTCTTCTCTCCAGCTCACAGTTTGGCTTCTCCCAACTGACCTTTCCCTCTCCAGTCCAAAAGATTCGTGTAGAGGTGAGGAAACCTTCCACAAGAAAATCATTCAAAGTGGGCCAGGTTTTCAGTTTGGGCTTAAGACACCAAGGTTGACCTCTGTACATGCCCTCTAATTTCAATCCTTCTCTGTTTGGTACAGCTTAAGAACCAACGCCTAGCTAACTCCTCCATCAGGGTCCATTTGGCGTCCATCTCTGCCTGTCATGACCCCCATGGAAGGAAAATCCCTCTTTTGCTAGAGTGTAAAGCATTCCTTAAAAGTTTGGCCAGTCTGTACCCCTCAGCTTTTTCTCCCACTCCCCCAATGGATCCTCTTCTTAGTTGTTTCAGCCCTTGTACAAAAGCCATTTGAACCCGTAGCCACATGTCCTCTTCATTTTCTCTTTGCCAAAATGGCTTTTTTCATATCCATCAGAAGGGTGAGAGAACTGCAAGCCTTCAGATCTAACCCCCCACCCCCACCCCGCTCTTCCATTTCTTAATTTTTTCCCTGATGCGGTCATCCTTCAACCCAGTCCTTTCTGGTTAAGGCAGTTTCCACTTTCCACCTTAATCAGGATATTATGCCAGTGTTTTTCCTGTCTCTCTAAGACAGTAAGGAAAGACTACTCCACACACTGGACGTCAAGTGCGCACTATCTTTTTATTGGGACATAACAGCTTCTTTCCGCGAAGGTCTCGGTCTGTTTATAGCATTCAGGGGCCCCTGAAAAGGACACGAACTCTTTTCTCAAACCATTTTGAAGTGGGATTGTATGGCTCATCAAAATCTGCTATGCCCAGTCCCAGCAGCCGTACTTGCTGCAGCTCCAGGCACACTTCGCACGAGACCAGTCTACAGCTTTCAAGCAAGATAGTGTGCTAGTTGACATCTGTGAACTGGGCACCTGGCCAACACCTTCAACATTAATCAAACATCATGCCAGCGATGTTGACTCCAGAGGAGAGACAGCAGTGAGTAGAGCTGTCCTGAAGAGTCTTCTTAACTGAAGAGCTGTACACCCGCCTACTGGGTAAGTCAGCTTGCTAAATCTCCTGCATAGACTGCACAGAAGCCACGATGACAAAACAAGGTTGCACTTGCCTATAACTGTTGTTCATTGAGTGGTCTTCTGTCCAGGCACCCGTCCTTCCCTCCCACTCCTCCGTGAGCTTTTCAGCCTTCTCCAGTGGCGGTCATTAGAACTGAGGGAGGGAGCCATTCACCCGCCCTTTTATAGGTGTGTGCATGAGGGGAGGAGTGCAAAAAGGATGGGTGAGCATCTTTTGCTCTAGGACCTTTTGGAACATCCGTGGCAGGCCTGCACGTGCACAATTCCCATATGCACCTTCATAGAAGACCACTCAGCAAACAACAGTCAGAAGCAGGGCTCATTTTGAGGGGGAATGCGCAGGAACGCAGTTCTGGTAGTTCTCCAAAGAGGTCACATGTCAGGTGGCCCCGCCCACCTGAGTTTTGGCCATTTGGGGCCCATTTTGGTCTGGATTGGTCCCAAAACGGCCCGGATTGAGCCTCTTACGGGTGGTGGATCACTCTCCCGCTCAGCAGCGGCCCAATTCTGACCATTTTGGGCCCCTTTTCAGCCATTTCCAGCCCCTTTTTGCCATTTTGGGCCCAATTTCAGCCCTGAATGGCCAGGATTAGGTCCAAAACAGCCAGGGTAGGTGAGGTCAGGGTTGTGTAGCATATGCAAATCAGTTACACCAATGACACACTTCTGGTGATGCCAAGGGGCGTGGCACATGCTAATAAGTTATGCTAATGAGTTCCTGCCGCTCTTTTTCTACGAAATGACCCCTGGTTAGAAGTAAGTGCAACCTAGTTTTGCTAAGGCAGCTCTCTGCCCCTTGATTTTATATTGGGCGTATTTGCAACTTTGCTTGTGACCATGCCATAGGATACACTTCAGTATGTTTTGTAAGTCACAACTGATGCATTTTATGCTGGTACGGTATAATGGTTAGAGTGTCAGACTAGGATCTGAGCGACGCACGTTACAATTCCCCTGCTCCCATAGAAGCTTGCAGGGCGATTGGGAGCCAGGCACGTACTCTCAGCCTGACCTACCTCATAGGGTTGTTGAGGAGAAGAGAATGATGGGAGCCACCTTGGGCCCCCTACATTCCCTGCCAAGAAAGGGAGGGAATAAGTAAAGTAAATACAATTCTTAAAATATATATTTAAAAATCATTTTGGACAGGTTCTATTTCAATTTTTCCTAACTTTTCCAGAGCAGTTGGGGAGGTCTGGAGGTGGGGGAGCAGGTCCTGTGTCTTCAAGATTTCTGAAATTTCGTATCACTAAAGGTCTCTGATGACTGGATATTTTCCAGGAGGATGAGAATTGGAGGGAAAGATGAAAGAGGGGAAACTAATGCCTATGAAAGGTGATAGTCTGCTGGAAGGGGTAAATACCGGGGATGGGATTTCCTCTCCTGCAATTCCTTGCAGCCTCTAAACTTGTATGTCTGAAATTATGAAAACGTTTAGGTCCAGCTCTAATAGAAATAAATGAAGTAATTAAATAAATCATTCTCTGCCAGCGATTCCTGTTCTAAGCGTTCTTTCCGTATAAAGCATCCTGAAACACACGTTCTTATCACTGCTTATGTTCTTCACTCGCACGGGTCTGTGACGGTCTCTTTCTTTTTCCAGACAAACCATTACAGGCCACTAAGCAGTGACTCCTGTTACCCGTGTGACTGTTTCCCTTCTGGTTCCCACACTCGCACCTGTGACACGGAAACAGGGCAGTGTCCCTGTAAGCCAGGAGTGATTGGACGGCAATGCAATCGCTGCGATAATCCCTTTGCTGAAGTGACCGTTCATGGCTGCGAAGGTACTGCTGCCAGTTGTCCTTCCTTCCTTCAGTCCACTGACCTATAGGTTTTAAGCAGGGCTTTTTTTTTCTGGGAAAAGAGGTAGTGGAACTCAGTGATGGAACTCCAAGACCTTACAATGACGTCACTTTTGTTCAGCTGGAACAAGGGGGGAGTTTTTTAAAGTTTAAATCGCCCTCTGCGAAAATGGTCATATGGCCGGTGGCCCCACCCCCTAATCTCCAGACAGAGGGGGGGTTTAGATTGAGCTGAGTGGTGCGGAGGGCAATCTAAACCCCCCTCTGTCTGGAGATCAGGGGGCGGAGCCACCAGACATGTGACCATCTTCAAGAGGTGCCGGAACTCCGTTCCACCACATTCCAGCTGAAAAAAGGCCTGGGTTTAAGTACTATTTATCAAACGTGACTAGGAATATGAGGAAGAAGGGAAGAATTTAGGCTCAAAAAAGAAGCTATATACAGAAAAGCTGACTTCCTGTGAGTTGCCTAAATTCTCATGGCCTGAACTAAAAATCTAGCTAAAATAAGTAAATTTTCTATTCTTGGTTCTACTAGTAATTTAGGAATTAAAATGTCAACTGTAGACTCTGCCCATTGTAATATCAAGGGTTTAATCCATTTCTGCCCTGCCTTGTCATACCAAGGACATTCAAATAAAACATGACTTACAGATTCAGTGGCACCCAAGCCACAGCCACAGTATTTACCTGAGAAAGGTACGCCCAGTATGCGTCCTTCAGAAAATGCAGAGGGTAGTGTATTTACAGTGCAATCCTAAAAAGAATTATTCCAGTCTAAGCCCGATTTCAGTAGGCTTAGGCTGGAGTAACTCTGTTTAGAATTTCACTCTTAATCTTGCGAACTTAATTGTTCGTCTATATTTAGGAGCATAATTGTTCATCTATATTTAGCTAAACAGATAGAGCAGGATTATAAAACTTGGCAGAATCCCCATATAGAGGGAGGAGCAAACCCTCCTAGCTCTGAAAATACTGCTGTTCTCATCAATCTTCATAATTTTTTGGCGGATTTACAAGCTGAAGACCATTTTAGGGCAACGATGACATCCACTAAGCATTTTATGATATTCAGTTTTTCTTCTATTGTTTGGTTCCATGCACTCGAGAAGTAATCATTCTTCATATAATACAGTAGGCTGTTCTTCTCTGAAAATACTGTCTTGAGAGTCAAATTAGAGGAGATTATCTGTTTAAGGATATCTGAATGGGATTATGACATCTGAGAAGATACTGTTCTTGGTTGTTTTTACACTGATTTCGTTATAGATGCTATGGAAATGCTTTGTTCAGGTTTTTTTTATAAGTCCAAAGGTACTTTGATACTTTTCGCATTGTAACACAGCGAGCCTTGTTCTGAGCAAAGCAGCAGCGTTTCTGCCCACTAGGAGAATGACCTTGGTGATTTTTATCTTAACTGAGGGGAAATTCCTTCTCTGTTGCCTTCCACCTCATACAGTGGTTTACAGTGGATGTCCCAAAGCATTTGAGGCTGGCATTTGGTGGCCTCAGACCAAATTTGGGCAGCCTGCCGCAGTGCCGTGTCCCAAAGGATCAACGGGTAAGTATCAGAACATTAAATGTTTTATCATGAAGCTCAGCGTGAAACGAGATTTCGAACGTTTAGTTACACCCAGAAGATGTATGTATTATCAGAGCCTGAAAATAAGAACCTGACAACCACAGGATGAAGGTTTAATCTAGATGAAGTAATAACATTTAGAATCCTAGGTTGGATGCAGGCAGGTTTTTTCATTCAATCTCAGCTCATTCTCCTCCTTACTGGAGCCCCTGTCCTGCATACCTTTGGTCCATGAAGGTCCTGGGATCTCCAGCACGGCCCTTTTGGTGGGCAAAGGGGAACACATCCTCCTCCTTTCAACAGTAGAAAAGCTGGTTGGATCCAACCTCATGGAAGGCAGAATGTGAAAAACACAATAGTTCATGTGCTGTTGTAGTATAGAAAAAGGAACTCCAAACCCTTCTGTGAAAACACAGCCGAAATAGTCTCTTACTTTGAATCTGTTGCATTATTACCTGATTTTACAAGGTTAAGCAGAGATGGGCTTAGAAGGGTGTAGCTCATCTAAGGATTGCACAGTTTGATCTACAGGGCTATGAGTAATATAACTAAAATGGTAAGGAATAGACAGACAAGCAGTTCTGCTTTAGAACATCTGTCTAAAACATTCCTGATGCATTGGAGAATCAGAATGATTTCCGCCGCCCCCCCTTTATTGTAACATGAAGCTATAAACCTAACTGTCTAACCAAGCATGTACAGTAAACCACAATTGCTTATCTTGCTAACTAATTTTTGTTCAAAGGGAATGCTGTTCGCCACTGTAACAGTGAGAAAGGCTGGCTCCCCCCTGAGCTTTTTAACTGCACCACCGTCGGCTTTGTGGACCTTAAAATAATGGTAAGAACCGGCTGCTTTGCAAAAGAGGAAACCTTGATTGGCTTGTATGTGTTGTGCCTACCACTGCTTAATGCAGAATCGTTGTCCTCTCCTGCGCTGAGCAGATAAAGATTGCTCACTTAGTTTCTGTATGTGGCAATGAACATACCTGACAAAGAAGAAAGTTAACTCTGTAACTTTCCCAGTGTTCCTCTGACCATTGTAGATTCTGCCCAGTGCCGTCACCCCAGACGACTTAATGAGGATTAGAGTATCAGACTAGAATCTGAGAGAGCCAGGTTCAAATCCCCGCTCTGCCGTGGAGGCTTGCTGGGCGACCTTGGGCCAGTCAGGAGTTGTTGTGAGGATAAAATAGGGGAAGGAGAATGATGTATTCTATGCTGAGCTCCTTGGGGGAAAGCCAGAATAAAAGTGCAATAGATGAACAGATGGATGGAAAGATAAATAGCTGAATAGATAGATAAATGCTGCTGTAGTATAGCGGTTAACTGGTTGGGATGCGAATCAGCACTCTGCTAGTTTAAGTCCCACTACTGAATTAAGAACCAAGAAGATTAAAGAGATCCAAATCACAGGGTCAAATATTAAAGTTACTAAATGCAAAACATAAATATATGTCTATAGATGTGTGTGTGTATAAACATTTAGTGATTTTAATATTTGGCCCTGTGATTTGGATTTCTTTAACCTTTGGATTAAGCTTTTCCCCCCATCATTTTTCCTTTTTTTGAATCCCGCTGCTGCCATGAATTCAGTAAGTGGCCTTGGGTAAGCCACTCCTCTCAGCCCCAGCTGTATTGTGGGGATAATAATAACTTTGTTCATCACTTTGAGTGGAGCACTAATCTGTCTAGAAGAGTGGTATATAAGTGCAGTTACTATTGTTATTATTTGCAGAGGTCAGAATGGAGCTCAATAAGAAATACTCATTCTGCCCAACAACATAGGCCTAGATCCTGAATTCCATTAACAGAGGCACTAGAATTTCCCTGTGAGAAAGCTAAGCTTTGAATTGATTGCTTGCATAGGTGCAGATAAGGCCACTAAGCACTGGCTCATACGGTCTGCCAGCGTGTAGGCACTATACACTGTAAGGCACAGGAACAAATCTTAGGCTCTCATGCAGGGCTTTTTTTCTGGGAAAAGAGGTGGTGGAACTCACTGGATTGCCCTCGGAGAAAATGGTCACATGGCTGGTAGCCCGCCCCCTGGGGCCACCAGCCATGTGACCATTTTCAAGAGGTTCCGGAACTCCGTTCCACCACATTCCAGCTGAAAAAAGCCCTACTCTCATGTAACCTCGCCCTCCTCAAATCATGCTCTTAGTACAAACAGCGCATGCACAATCTGTGTCTCTTCCCCCACTCTGCTGCATGGAGACCTTCAATATGAATTCTGTTTCTGTAAAGTGAAGAAAGAAGGAATACTGTTTATTTCTTAAGTTGGAATCTGTTTATTTGCTTGCATCAGAATGAAAAGCTGCTCCGCAACGAGACCAGCATGGACGGTGACAAGTCTGTGCAGATTGCCAGGGGGCTTCAGAACGCCACTAACCACACAAGCTCCTTCTACGGGAACGACGTGCGAACGGCCTACCAGATGATGATCCGGGTGCTGCAGTACGAGAGCCAGCAGACGGGGTTCGATCTGGCTGCGACAAGGGACGTGGAGTTCCACGAGGTAACGGATCATTAGCAGATACTGAGGAAAACTGGACAGCCATTGCTGACCCTACAATCGAGAAAGTGAACCTTCACGCCAAAGACACTGTTGTGTATCAGCTGTAGAGGAGAGATGTGCCGGGTGGCTGCGTTGAGCAATACCCCAAATAACCACCATATACAAAAGCAGAGAATCTTCTGCAAAATAGTTCACTTGAAAATAACGCTGAAGATCTTTAAAAAAAGAAAAAGCCATCACAAGTTCTTAACACAGCCTACAATTTGTTTGTATTTGTGTAGGGAGGAGGGGAGCTTTTAAAAATTAATCTTTGTTGCAGCTTTGTGGACGTGAAAGGAGTACAAAACAGCAGAGCTAACAGTGGAATTCTAAGGAAAGTTACTCCAGTCTAAGCCCATTGATTTCAATGAGCTTAGACTGGAGTAACTCTGTTTAGGATTACACTGTAAATCTTGGCCGATTCCAGATGGCCCTCCCCATCCCAAAACGTCACACGTCGTCGTGCGGAAAACGCAAAATATCGTGTTTTCTCGCACAAGTTTTGCGCGATATTTTCTCACGCGAGTTTTGCAATATTTCGCGTTTTCCGCGTGACGACGCGCGACGTTTCGGGATGGGGAGGGCCGTCTGGAATCGGCCCTTATCTTTGGGGTATAAATGCAGAGCAGTGAAAGAAAACAAACTTGTGAATATACGATATTGGAACATGGTGTTGTTGCTGTTATTATAAAAACGAAGAGAGGCTTTTAATAAAGCCCAGAAGGCACAGTTTCTTTCTAAGATGTACAACAAAGCACTATAAAATCTCTGAATAAAATAGCAATAATAATAACATTCGATTTATATACCGCCCTTCAGGACAACTTAATGCCCACTCAGAGTGGTTTACAAAGTATGTTATTATTAGCCCCACAACAATTACCCTGTGAGGTTGGTGGGGCTGAGAGAGCTCCAGAGAGCTGTAACTAGCCCAAGGTCACCCAGCTGGCTTCAAGTGGAGGAGTGGGGAATCCAACCTGGCTCTCCAGATTACAGTCCCGTGCTCTTAACCACTACACCAAACTGGCTCTCAAAATAAATAAAGGACTAAAATAATACTGAGTAAATCTATCCCTGCATACATGAAATTGGCTGTTTTAATGATCTTAGCATGGTTGCCAATTGCCGACATTGTAGCATGCAACCGAACTTCTTGGTCAATTCAGAATCCTCATGGCCACCCCAAGGAATTGGGATCACATGCTTCCCAGGAGTGTGGGAGCCAATTTTGAGTGGGACAGCAGTACATATAGAAGATGGGCTTCAGCCCCTCCTCAATCCCCCATTTTCCCAACTTAAATTGGATCCGTGGAGTCATTACTTGCTCTGTTGGGAAACTTAATATGTAGCCATCATTACATGTAAGTTGCCTTACAGATAATGCTGATTGGGAAAGCTGAGGTCTTGAACACATTGTGCATCCTGCTTTCGATGGGCTCCACTTGAAGTTTGCTGACTCGGTTAAGAGCCTAGGTGGAGAAGCAAGTAAATGCAACTACGAGAAATGCTTTCTTCCATCTTCATTTAGCCCTGAAGATGGCCTCCTACCTTGACACAGCCAATCTGGCCACCTGGATCCACGCGACAGTAACAACAAGACTATACTATGGAAATGCACATGAATTGCGACTCCCCAGGGCCATTTAAGATGTCAAAATGTGTGTGGGGGGGGGGGTGTCTACAAAAGTACCTTCTCTGTGTACTCCATGGTCCCATTTAGAATTGGCTGCCTGCATGCCTGAGAGGCACAGAACTCCTAGTGCAATGGCGATACAAATACTTTGTGGAGATCAAAAGGACTTTTTATCATATGAATCAGTCCTAAGGATACTCTTCAGATTCACTGTGACTTAGTTTGATTCATCCTCCTAAATTGCTAAGTAGTAGACTTGGATCTGGGAGACCCTGCTCTGCCATGGCCACTTGCTGGGTAACTTTGGGCCAGACGCGCGCACACAGCTTAACGAATCTCGTAAGTCATCTCTGATCTCAGCTGAGGTGAAATGCTTAAAATAAAACGGACCAATCTTAACTGAGGCAATTTAATTTTCTTTTAAGCAAGTTAACAGTAAGGTGTGGTCTGCAATATTTTTTCATTCCTTTTGGCAGCTAGTCCAGCTTTTCTGTTTTGTGAGCAGCATATATTTTCCTTTCCAGAATATCATAAAAGCAGGCAGCGCTCTTCTGGATCCAGGCACTAGAGAACATTGGGAACACATCCAGAGGACAGAGGGGGGCACCGCACACCTCTTGAAACACTACGAGGAGTATTTTCGCAATGTGGCAAAGAACATGAGAAACACCTACATGACTCCTTTCATTATTGTGGCCACAAACATGAGTAAGTTGCTGCCTTGTCATCTCTTTTTTTCTAGCACGTGTTAAGTACGGAGGACCTCAGAACACCAGAAATGGGGCTTGCGTCCACCAGAGCATTTCCATAGGCAGAAGGAGTGCAGCTTTCTCTATTCTCCCCTCCCACTGCAGCCCAAAGTAGCCCTTAAAATGCTGTCCCCCCAGGAGCAGCAAAACCCAAAGTGCTCACCTACAGTCCTAGGCAGAGTCACACCCATCTAAAGGGTGTGACTCTGCTTTGGATTGTACTGTAGGCGAGCTCTTCGGGGTTTGCATGATTGAGAGTTGACTGCTTCGGGCACCAAAATGTCTTGAATTTGTGTACCGAATTAGGTAAAAATGCTTGGGGCTCATATCTTCTCTGAGTTCGAGAAGACGGCTTTTGTTTTTTGTTTTTCTAGTGCTGCTTTTACAGCTGTCTTAAGATATATATGCCAGACTCACATCCAACTTTCTGGATGGGATTGAGACCCCTGGACAGACAGCCCCCTCCTCTGCCTCAGTTCTGCATTCATCTGGAAGTACAAGTTATGGCAGCCGTATTTTTAGAAAGGGCTTCCTGTAATATGCATTTGAATAGGCCTGACCATACCTTTATTTGATACTGAAATATATGTTCTTAATGTCTTGTAGCCCTAATTCCTGATTTCTTTTCAGTAACCTTATAGTGTGAATATCTAATAATTAAATTTACTAAGTGTCCTCCTCAGGTTTGGATTCTGTCTGCCAGCAATGAACTCGCAATGCATATTACGGCAAACTCTCTTTTGTTCTAGTTATTGCTGTTGACATCTTTGAAAAGTCTAATTTTACGGGAGCTAAAGTGCCGCGGTTTGATGCGATTAAAGAAGATTATCCCAGAGATCTGGAGTCGTCCATTTTGTTTCCTGAGACTTTATTCAGAGCTTCTGATAGAAAAGGTAGAATGCTAGTCTTGGTGCTTTTGGAAGCGTCTAATAAAAGTTCTCAGAATTCAATATGAAAAAGATAATGGCCGTTTTCACACTGCTTACTGGCCATGGGACATCACGCCGAGGTCCCGGAACAATGTCTTCCTGGCACGATTTTGTGTGAGAACTCCTGTTCTCGCGCGAAATTGTGCCAGGAAGACGCTGTTGTTCCGGGACCTCAGCGCGATGTTCCGTGGACGGTAAGCTGTGTGAAAACGGCCAATGTAAGCTCTGGAGAGATGAGCAGGTGAACATCTGAATGGAGGCACCATGCCATTCTCCAAAAGCTAGTATGACCAAATAACAGAATTCAAGATGGGGCTATGCAAGACAGGAGCAGACTTGATTCTTATTGGCTTTGCCCCCACCCAAAGAGGTTCCTGAGTATACCTCTTTATTTATCATTGAATGGCCGGCACTCCTTTCAGGAGAAGTTGGGTGGAAACATTGTGGTCAAAGCCAAAACTGCACAGCGCCACTTCCTCCAGATAGTCTCTGTTGACGGAGACCACATGGAGGGTGCAGCCTGTATCATCAGGTCTATGTGCATATACATCCCGCCCCGCCCCCCCCCCCCCCATACACAAGGGATCCCTGTAATGCCCTATATATCTCACTTGTTCTAATGGGAGGCTTTTACGATGATATAATGTTTTTTTATGAAGTAATGTATCCCATAAAACAACACTGATGGATTTTGCTGATATATGAAATGTTTATGCCTCACCATTAGCTGGTGCTAGTATACCTTCCCCTTTCCTGGTTTAAAAGCTCATGGTACTTCCTACAGCAGTGTACCCCCATCCCACCCATTTATCTTGGCACCACTTCTCCCATCTTACTCCACAGTCTTTTCCCCTTCCTCTTCCTTGTCTTTCCATCTAAATGAGTATTCCATATTGGAATATGCTCCTCTTGCTTCTCTGCCCATCTTGCTCAACTCAGCCATTCCACCAAAGCTAATTTTGGACTGAAATAATTCAAAGCTTGCGGTTTTAGCACAAAAAAAAATATTTTGGAAGAACGAGGCAGGGAAAGAGATCTTATTCAACAGAAATCTGTAACTGGAGATTCAGATGATGACAAAGAGAGCTGTGGTTCTCGAAAGCTTATGCTACAATAAAATTGGTTAGTCTTAAAGGTGCTACTAGACTCTATACTATTTTGCTACTACAGACTAACACAGCTAACTCCTCTGGAAATGAAAGAGGCAAAGTCTTGGAGAAGCAAAATATCCACAATATGCATGTCCTTGTGTGGTTCAGAAAAAGGGTCTCCAGGTATATTTTTACAGAACATGAAATTAAAAGACAGTGTTTTCTGTAATTCTGTAAGTTACAAATGTCATGTGGTAGAAAGTTTACTGAGTCTTTTAAAAAAAATCTCGGATTAGCCACCTTAGAATTTTATCTCTTTGAGTAGTAATCCAAACTTTGGGTATTGGAGTATCAGTTGACATTGATTTCTCTCCTCAGTGGGGCCTACCGTGAAACCGCCCAAGCATAAATTGTCTTCTAAGATGGAAGACGTGTTTTCAGATAACAGAAATGCACTTTCAAAGAGAAAGCGACGGTACCCGGAGGAACATAACCAATATGCTGTGGCTGTGGTGATTATATACCGAACACTGGGACAGCTTCTGCCTGAGAGCTATGATCCTGATCGAAGGAGTTTAAGGTAAAACTTGTCTATCTTCTTTAACTTGCATTGGGTTACCCCAGGGCTTTTTTTCTGGGAAAAGAGGTGGTGGAACTCAGTGGGTTGCCCGCGGAGAAAATGGTCACATGGCTGGTGGCCCCACCCCCTGATCTCCAGACAGAGGAGAGTTGAGATTGCCCTCCGCACCGCATGGCGCGGAGGGCAATCTCAACTCCCCTCTGTCTGGAGATCAGGGGGTGGGGCCACCAGCCATGTGACCATTTTCAAGAGGTTCTGGAACTCCGTTCCCCCGCATTCCAGCTGAAAAAAAGCCCTGGGTGACCCTTATTTATTGTGGGTTGCCTAGGAAGATGCTGTTCTGCTGGCCTAATAGCACACTAGCCAAACTTTTGCGAGTGGAATGGCACTTCCAATGACAAAAGAAGATGGAAAGGATAGTTTTTGCCAGTTTCATCCTCCCGTGCAGTTGCTGTAGCACCCATGACCCTCTAGGAGTAGGATTTGGGGGCCTCAGGGGCTGCAGCAGGAGGCTCCGTCAGCTTCAACCTCATGCCATTGCATTGGGAAGCAAAGATTGCATTGGTAAAATAGAGCAAGGACGCCACATTCAAGTGTAACTTGATATGAATGTTCTGCCTGCAGTGTTCAATTTGTGGCAGCAGACAAGCCGTCATTTCACTGCTACAGTCCTTCGTTGATGGGCAGGAGACCTTTAGAGCTTTTAAGCATCATATCCACTCTTGGGTCATTGCAAATACTCACTTAAACTTGGCAAAACTTTGCAAAACCAGATCCTAATTTACATATTTTTCCCATTTCGTTTTCTTCTATCAGATTACCCAATCGGCCCATCATTAACACCCCAATAATCAGCGCCATTGTTTATAGAGAAGGGGGATCTTCACCCAGTCTGCTGGAAAATCCCATTACCCTTGAGCATACCATGCTGGAAACCGAGGAGAGGACAAAGCCCGTCTGTGTGTTCTGGAACCACTCGATTGCGTATGTGTTACATTCTTATAAGAACATACTGGGGTCACTGGGAGTGTGTGTGTGGGGGGGGAGGTAGGTGTGAATTTCCTGCATTGTGCAGAGGGTTGGACTAGATGACCCTGGACGTCTCTTCCAACTCTATGATTCTATGATTCTACTACTGTTTCATCTAGTTCATCATACTATTTCACACAGCAACCAACCAGTTGCCCTCGAGGGCTTAACAAATAGGGCACTTAACAAATAGGACCTCCTCAGTTGCTGCTTCCCAGAATCATTCAGAGGTTTGCCACCTACAGTCAGCATGCTAGGAGTACCCATTGGTGGGCATCTCCCCATGAATCTGTTTAACTCCCTTTTAAAGCTGTCTGTGCTTATGGCCATCGCTACCTCCACCGTCAGTGAATTCCACAGCCTAATTATTTGTTGAAGTACTCCTTTTTATCATTCCTAAACCTATTTGCCAGCAATTTTATTAGGTGCTCCCGAGTTCTAATATTATGGGAAAGTAAGAAAAAGCTCCCTTTGTCCACTTGATCTCACTTCCAGCTGTCTTGGTTGGGAACTATTTCATGTTAACATTGATGGTAATGGTGGATCTTTAGCTTAGTTCTTACAGCTGTGTAATAAAAAGGGGGGTAATGGCAGCTATGTGGGCTGTCATTTCCATAAGGAGCACAAACACCTATGTAGTTTTAATAACCCCGGAATAAGAACTTCGGTTTTCTGATGAAGCAAGCATCAGTAAATCCTGAATACGGAAGTAAAAATTAGTAGGAGGTCTCAGTTGAAAACAGGTAGGCTAACCAGCATTTTAGACCAATAGTACCAAAAGAAAGAGATGAATTCTTATGCCTTTGTTTCTCAAGATACTGGCTACAAAAAAGGCAGGAGGAAGTCTCATTGTCTTTTTAAGCCAAGATTGTTTGAATTTAAAGTGAAAACACACACAGACACACGTTCTTGAGCCATTGTTTTGAAGAAGCAGCAAGCTGGCTGAAGGACAGGTCCATCTTTTTAGTAGTTTGCCATAGTTCCCATTAGTTATCTTCACTTGCATTACTGAAAAATGGAAAGCACATGCCTCTGAGTGGCAGGGCTCATTTCGAGGGGAATGTGCAGGAACGCAGTTCCGGCAGTTCCCCAAAGAGGTCACATGTCAGGTGGCTCCGCCCACCTGACTCTCGGCCATTTTGGACCCGTTTCAGCCTGGACTGGAGCTGAAACGACCCAGATTGGGCCTCTGATGGGTGGTGGATCACTCTCCCACTCAGCAGCAGCCCAATCCTGGCCATTTTGGGCCCCTTTTCAGCCATTTTCAGCCCCTTTTTGCCATTTTGGGCCCAATTTCAGCACTGAATAGCCAGGATTGGGTCCAAAACAGCCAGGATAGGTGATGTCAGGGGGTGTGGCATATGCAAATCAGTTATGCCAATGACACACTTCCGGTGATGGCAAGGGGTGTGGCATATGCTAATGAGTTACGCTAATGAGTTCCTCCCGCTCTTTTTCTACGAAATGACCCCTGCTGAGTGGGAAGGATGTTTCTCTGGTATCTCTGACCTCTTTTCATCCATCTTCTAGAACTACATGGGGAAACAATAATAGCTGCTTCCCTACCTGAGCATTTACTTGCAAGAAAAAGAGAGCATGAATAAAATTCATATGGCTGCTGTAGTCGCAAGCATGTGTTCGCACAGCTCTAACATGGGGTTCGATTACGGATGCTTCTGTGGTTGCGTCCACACCAGAACCACAACATCTAACACCTGTTGCCAATTTAGGCTGCTGGTATGTCATAATTGGCAACCATGTACAGGTTACACTCTTATGGGGAGGGGGTACAGATCTTGAACACATGGAACTGCCTTACACCGAATCAGATAATTGGTCTGTTGAGGTCTGTAATGTCTACTCGGAGTGGTAGTGGCAGCCCTCAGTGTTCTTGGAAAGAAAGAATAGAATAAGGGCTGGAGGGCCAGAGCTTCAAGCCCTGCTTTTTCAGTGGCCTGCTAGCAATTAAGAAGCACCCCTTCCATAAACCTGTTTTGTTGGCCATTTAGACCGGGCTTTTTTTCAGCTGGAACATGGTGGAACTGAGTTCGGGAACCTCTTGAAAATAGTCACATGGCTGGGGGGCCCGCTCCCTGATCTCCAAACAGAGGGGAGTTTAGATTGCCCTCCACGCCGCTCTAGTGGGTTCAAGTAGAACCTTTTCTGGGGCCAGTTTTGCAGTGCTGTCCTAAACAGAATTGTACTTTTCTAAGCCCACTGACTTAAAAGAATTTACTGTAATAACTCTGTTTAGGATTGCACTACTAGATTAGGAACTTTCCATTTCTAGTATTCGCCTCACTAGCATGTGAGCAGCGGTGAGCATACCAGTAAAAGAACTTCCAAAGAAGGGTTTTAGCTAAACATTTTAAAGCCCTTTTGCTTTCATTGGCCGGAATTTAAACACATGCTTAACTTTTCTCATTGTAATCAGTGGGCTAAGAATTTTAGCTGTCTTGCCCTGTGTTTCTATAAACTAAAATTTATGACTATTGCAGAACTGTGAGAAAAACTAATGCACTCTTATCAAAATTACATATTTGAAGGTGTCGGAAACTGAACCTTATGCCCAGTGTTAACTGTGCACAGCTATAGTCAATACAAGGGCATAAAAATAAACACATAACAAAGAATGAGAGAGACTTATAATAATAGGCTTTCATTACAGTTTTCTAACCAGAAGAGAGGGGAAAGTCCTGAAAATTCGCCATTGCTTGAAGATCAAAGAAGCACTAAGTCTAATAAAGTAGTAATAATGGGTTGCTTAGTTTACTTAAGCTACCTGTATATAATCTGGTCATTGGTCATGTTGAGGCAAGGTTTAAAGAAGCTTCTTCTTGCTATTTTAGAAATTGCTTCATGAAACTCACCTACTGCGGCCTTAACAAGGTCTCAGATTTAGGACATGATCTCCTTCTTGAGGAAGTGATGGGCTTAGCTGAGATGGCCAAAGTTACAGTGTTAATTAGAGATAAAACACTTCCTGTATTCATGGCAAATTGGAATTTATGGACTATCTGCAAGAGACAAAGAAAAATGAATTAATGATTTGTGGTTTTGATTTTTAAGAATAAGGTTCTGAGATATCAAGAGACACAGAAAAAATAACTAGAATTGAAGCATCTAAACTCAGAATAAAGACTCAGGAGGAACTATCACCTTATTACGATTGGTTCCAGTACAGACAGATTAGAGATTTATATAACTCGGACTCTGTAAAGGGAGGTATACGAACAGAGAATTCGGAACTAGAGCAGACCCTTTTTAAAGAGGACAAGAAAAGAATATCCAAGGTATACCAAGTACTGTTGAAATGGTATACTGAGGATGAAATAGTTAAAGTACAAATGGTGAAATGGGCCATAAACTTCAACAAAGAAATAACAATGGAGGCATGGGAATACTTGTGGAAGACTACAATGAAGATAACGACATGTACTAATATTAAAGAGAACATTTACAAAATGATTTATCGTTGGTACATGACACCAAAGAAGATTGCGCTAGGGAATTTGAACACTTCTAATAAATGCTGGAAATGCAGGAAGCACGAGGGCTCCCTCTATCATATGTGGTGGATGTGTGAGGTAGCTAGGCAGTACTGGGGGGAAATAATAAGAGAAATGAGTGAGATTTTACAATTTCAAGTAAATAAGAACCCAGAACTCCTGCTACTAAACCTGGGAATGGAGGGAATTCCAGCCCATCATAGGACGTTGATATTTTACATGACGGCTGCAGCTAGACTTTTGTATGCGCAAAAATGGAAAGTACAAGAAGTGCCAACTATTGAAGATTGGATTTACAAATTGCTGTATATGGCAGAAATGGATAAAATGACAAGAAAACTGAGAAATCTGGACCCAGAACAGTTTAACACAGACTGGGAGAAGCTGAAACAATATTTGGAGAAGAAATGGGAGGTGGGAGGAGAACTGTGGCAGTTTGAGAACTATTGAAGTATAATAAAATGCAGAGGGGGGTGACTTTACCGGGGGGGAGAAGAGGTAAAAATGAATCTCTAAGCAGTTATGTTATTAGATTGATATATATAGAATAATAAATAGAATATTGATAGAAAATAACTAATCATAAGGGTTAACTATAAGGATTGACTAACTAATAATATTTTCTTTCTAATTTTGTATAATGTACCAAACTGAATATGTTTATATGAAGGTATATATGAGTCAAATTGATTGATATCATATATAAAATATCAATGTAAACAAATATAATTAAAACAGAAAGAAGAGGATAGAATGAATAATATATAGAGTATAAGTTAAGTCGGTTGATTTATATGATTGTATGGCTTATATAGTTTATATAGTCTATATAGTTTACGTTATACAGAAATATTTGAAAACGGAATTATGGGATAAATTGTTTATCCATTATGGGTACAGAGCATTAAAAATAGTTAAAGAAGTATTGCTTAGAATAAAAGGAGAATATATATTTGATTAGATAGAGGAATATATAAAGAGTAAGGAAAAAGGGACAAAGGGTTGGAAAACTGTTGGAAGTCAACAAAAAAGGGGGGGAAAGGGAGGGGGTTAGAAATTGGGAAATGGGAAAATTGACTGTGATGTGTAAATATATGATCCTAACCCAATAAAAAATTTTTCAAAAAAAAAAAGAGAGACAGAAAAAAGAAACTAATGAGACCACAAGAGGATTGATAGGAGGAAGTGTTGTAGGCAAAAAACTGTAATGGATAAATAATATGTTTATTATGTTTTCTATTGTTGTTACTTTATAGACTGATTCGTAGGCCATTCTTGGCCCTTTGTAGTTGTCTTTTTGTTATGTTTTACTTTCTTTCTTTTGTTCTATCCTTTAACTTTTCCACAATAAAAATAAAAAATAAATTTTAAAAAAGGAATGGATGAGAAGAACTCTAGGCTCTAAATTTTGTGTTACACCTTGTCGGTAGCATTTCCTCATTAACACTGCAATCCTAAAAAGAGTTACTCCCAGTCTAAGCTCATTGAAATCAATGGGCTTAGACTGAAGTGATTCTTCTTAGGATTGCACTGTAAATCTTGTCCATGGACTTGCAAAACAATTGTATTGATACTCAGTAAGGGGAGGAAGAAGTGGATGGTGGTGAAAAAAATAGCCATTTAAGAACACCCAGTAATGAATCAGTTAATGAATTCAATACATCTTTGCCAGTGAAAGAACCAATGGCAGTGAACCTTTTTGCTTTGTTTTCACCTCTTGTCGAGTAGTATCGGAGACACAGGAGGCTGGTCCTCCAAGGGATGCGAGCTTTTCTCCAGGAACCACCACCATATTGTTTGCCAATGCAACCACATGACCAGTTTTGCTGTGCTGATGGACATTTCGAAGCGTGAAGTAAGTGACAATTTTGGCCTTCTAAGCAGAGAGCCAGTTTGGGGTAGTGGTTAAGAGCAGCAGGACTCTAATCTGGAGAACCGGGTTTGATTCCCCTCTCCTCTGCTTGAAGCCACCTGGGTGACCTTGGGCCAGTCACAGCTCTCTCAGAGCTCTCTCCGCCCCACCCACCTCACAGGGTGATTGTTCTGGGGATAATAATAACACACTTTGTAAACTGTTCTGAGTGGATGTTAAGTTGTCCTGAAGGGACATAAAATGAATGTTTAAAAAAAATTATAAAAATCTTCTTTAAAAAATCAGTGTTTCGCTTTCACCTTGAAAGCCAAGCCACTGGTTTGTCAGAATTTGGCCCCCAAGATACCCTGAAGCCAACACAGGGTTTCATCTTCAAGAGGACTTTTGGGGCTAAGTGGAAGTCTGTGTGAAGCCTGGTTTAGTCAGGGCTGTAGAACTATAAGCTGGACTGGGAGCAAAGCATAGTCTTTGGGCCTCTCCTTCTGCACCTTCCCAAATTCTGTCAGTAAATAACATGCATATTTTAGTGCAAGGAATATCAACATAATAAATGCTTTGTATATTTTAATATGTAGTATTTAATGATGCTTAATAGTCTAAAACTATATAAAACATTTAGGTCGTTGATATTCCATGTGCAACCTCTTGACTTTTGGTGCTGTTCATAGTCAAATAGAATTTAGCATGTAGTATTTAATGATTTTTAAATACAACAGAGCAGGGCTTTTTTTCTGGGAAAAGAGGTGGTGGAACTCAGTGGGTTGCCCTCAGAGAAAATGGTCACATGGCCGATGGCCCCGCCCCCTGATCTCCAGACAGAGGGGAGTTCAGATTGCCCTCCGCACCGCCAAGCGGCACGGAGGGCAATCTCAACTCTTCTCTGTCTGGAGATCAGGGGGCGGGGCCACCGGCCATGTGACCATTTTCAAGAGGTTCCGGAACTCCGTTCCCCTGCGTTCCCCCTGAAAAAACGCCCTGCAACACAGCAAGTTCCAGCAACAGGTTTCCTGTCTGACTCTGCCAAGCGCTGCCCTGAATGTCAAAGGTGAAGGGTTGGATGTGTGCAGCCTTGCTTGTCTGCTGACCTTAAACAGGATGAACCAATGTGTTTGGGGCCTTCTGAGCTCTTGGGTCAATTTCCCCCTTTCGCTCTCCCCGCTTCTCCGCATCCTTGGCTGTAGTGATTAAGTCTATTTCACCTGCGCAGATATAGGATGGCAGTATAATTAGGCATGGAGAGAATTGTTTGCCGTCACCAGATGAGTAACAAAGCTCTTTCCCATTTCTGTTTTAAATTTCAGGCTATTTTACAGCTTAATTGTGTTTGCCTCACTATTAGGTGAATTATTATCGCCATTTTACAGATGGGAGGTGAAGAAGACAGACAGTGTCTTGGCCAAGACCACTTGGCAAATCCATAATAGAAATTGGACTTGAAACGAAAGGCTTCCTGATGCCACCCAAAGTATTTGTCCGCTGGTTTTAAAAAATGGCTTTGCAAAGAGAATGAGGTGGTAAAGACTGGACCAGCTTGAGACTGCCCCCTTCCCAATGAAATGATTATCATTTAGCAGCCAGTCCTGCTAAGTACCCTGAAGAAATTTATTCTGTCCTTATGCTCATTTGCAGTTGCTTTAGAGTAGGAATCAGGTTCCCCCTTCACTACAGTGTAGAGAAGTTCCAGTTTGCGTGAGTGAGAGAGAGAGAGAGTGTTCTGAAAACAAGTTTAGCCACGATTCAAAGCCACTTCATACATTTCCCTGATGCTTCTAAATTGGGAGAACTCCTCCCTTGTCGCTGGCTTGTAATGAAGAGGAAACTGAGATGATCTCTTTCCCTTATCAGAGGTAGCAGAATGGTAGGTGCATAGAACAACCCACAAGCAGAAACAAACAGCTGATTGTCACTGCTGGTTACTAGTGACTGTGAGCCAGTTTAATCCATGCCCAAGCACGTACTGCTTTGCAGCGTCTGCTAATGTGCATGAGCCATCCAGAGCCAGATACCAATCAGACACGGAAGACTAGCATTTCCTTCATCCCATCCGGACCACAGCCACATGGAATGGCTGGGCACACAGCTTCACCAAGCAGTTTGCATGCAGAGGGCCTGGCTGCAGGAAACCAAATAGGAGAGAGCCCCTGCCATGCCAGCGGTTGCATGCGTCACATGTGTAAGTTGATTGGGGTGAGCATGCGTGGCTTCTCCTACCTGCAAATCTTCCACACCTTGTGCTCTGCATGCACTGTGCAGAGCAAGATGGTTCCCTTAACTTACACGACCCCATGAAGTAAAATCATTCAGGAACATAAGCTTTTAAGAGAAAAGTAGCAGTAGCAGACTATAATTGATTTACATGTGGCTTCTATGTAAAAGAGAAAAGTAGCAATAGCAGACTATAATTGATTTACATGTGGCTTCTATGTAAAAGAGAAAAGTAGCAATAGCAGACTATAATTGATTTACATGTGGCTTATGACAAAGCACATTGTGTGAAACGGGGCCTAATTTCCAAGCCGGCAAACTCGTTGCCACCTCCAGCCGGGAGTTTGGGAATTCTTCACAACTCCTCGGTTGATTTTGGCTTATTATGTGCCTTACAATTGTGTTCTGGAAGCAAGAAAATTGATTTTGGCTTTTCGTTGTGCCTTATATTTGAGTTTTGATAGCAAGAAAATTAAACTCTTTTGTACATGGTCCTGTTCTTCAGCTTCGTTTCATTTTGTTTGGGACCACCCCCTCTTGGATTTGCTCCCTTAACTTACAAACAATGAGGACTTGAAACATGGTTTAAATGAAATCTAAAAGTGTCATAATTCTACCATAGGTATCTACTTTGGGTCAGGCACCAAATTACTTCTCAGCTTCCATGTGGAAAAGCAACGATGAACAGCCCTAATTATAGGTTAAGTTAGCACTAGACGATTGACTTTTATTAGAGTCTGTGGACAGTGTTTATGGGTAGTCTGATCTTCAATACATGGGATTATACTTGTCTTTTTAAAGGTTGTATTACAACCTCTATAAAAGGCTTGATCACAAAAGGATTTAGTTGAGTTTACTAATCTTGAGGGTTTTCCTCTTGGCACAGGATGATTTCCTATTGGTACGGATATGTTTCAGGAAGTTATAAATCTAGAGGAAAAAAGTAAAAACTCGCTAAGTAATTTGAAATCCATTTAATTGTGGTTTTCTTTTTAATGCTTTCTTTTTAATCCTCCAAGTGAGTTGAGAGTACATGACATTTTAAAGGCTTATTTCGGAGGCATTTTTATCATACTGTTAAGGCTGAGTCATCGCTGTTCGTACTCTCATACAGTGCATGGACAGTTTCTCAGATGGATTACAAAATTGATCCTGCTCCTTTCAAGAAAGAGTGCAGAGGTAAAGAAATGTAGGATAAAGAAAACACGCGCTCAACTGTTTTTTCTGCCCCACAGAACGGCGAGGCACTTCCTCTGAAGATTATCACCTACGCCACCGTTTCCATCTCCCTGGCAGCACTGCTGCTCACCTTTATTCTCCTGGTCCTGATCCGGACTCTGCGGTCCAACCTGCATAGCATCCACAAAAATCTGGTGGCTGCCCTGTTCTTCTCAGAACTGGTCTTCCTGATAGGAATCAACCAGACCGATAATCCGGTAAAAATTGACGGCCGCAGCTTTTGCGTCACATGCTGTGTCCCCCCCCCCCCGGCTTTACCTTTTGTTTTTTAAGTTTTAAGTGCCCTGCAGCCGCTCCTCGGGTGGCCTTGTTCCACCTTAGAGCAGTTCAGACTAAACACAGAAGCACCGGCATTTGTTCCGCTTTAAAGCCAAAACAGACTGGCACAAAGGAAGCACACACTGGTGCCATTTCCCTGAGCCTCCAGATAACGCTTGCCCTCCAGCACTGCCGTGGAGCAGATTCAGAAGCCGTTGTGACTGATGCACTCAGGTCCAAGGACGCATCCCAAGCCCACCTCTAAAAGGGGAAGGGGAGCCCTTCCTGGAGGTCCTGCTGGCCGTTCAGCTGAGCAGCTCCATGGTCCCCTTCTGACTGTGTCCAGCGAGTGCGCTCCCTCCTGCTTCAGCAGCACTCCAGTGGTGGGGTGTGGGAATCCTCCCTGCACCCCACCAAGTGAACCAGGGCTAGGATTGCCAAGCCAAGCCTGGTAACCAGCAGGATGGTTGGGGGAGGGCAGGGAACTTGGAGGCATGCAACATCGCCGGAATCACTACAGCACTTCCAGGTACAACTTGGAAATGTCAGTGGTAGCTCTAGGAATCGTCACAACTTCATGGTAAAACTCTATGGGTTGTTTCCAGCAGTTCTGTCATGACCCCCTCTGACCAGGCCAATGACTCGGACCTGGAGGGCTCAGGGGCAGAGTCTGAGGACCAGCAAGGTCAGGACGGGCCTGGTGCTGCAAAGGCCCCAGCTGACCACACGGCAGCAGCGACAGAGACCACTCCGCCAGGGCCTGCAAGTGAGGCCCTGGCCAGCTGTGCCCCAGCAGCACCAGGGACCACCCTGCCAGGGCCTGCAAGTGAGTCCTTGCCGCCGGCCTCAGAGATCATCACTTTTCCCCCACCAGGCAGGACACAAACCACAGCCCATAGCCCCTCTGGACTGCCCTCCGCACCGCAGGAATGGTGGCAGCAAAGGGCCCAGGCAGAGATGGTGCAAAGTGCGCCACTTCCCTGCAGACTCAGGACAGAACGCTGAGTGGGATGCTTCCTTGCAGGATCATGGCCAAAGCAAAACTCCTGAGCTCCAACACCTGCCAGAAAATACAGCGCAACCAGATGGCCTCTCAGCCTGTTCAGGCTGATGCTTGAGAGAGTTGCATTGCTGGATCACCCCGTCTGCTAGGTGCAAGCCCTGTGTTCAGTCTGTTCTGGCCCCAGAGGCCAGCTGGCCACGTGACTGACTGACTCCTGAGGAATCCAGTTGACCAGGTGCCGGACAGGTTCCTAGAGCTACTCGTTGTGGCACTAGTGACTAGAGATGGACACGAATCCAATTATGACCCAAAAAAATGCACGGGCAGGTCCCTTTAAACCATCAGCTGGCAGGCAGTGAGGGGGGGATCCCCCCTCCGCCTCCTGCCAGCTGATAGTTTGAAGGGACCTGCCACTTGCAAGGCAGGAAAGAGCCTTTTAAACTGTTAAATACCCCTTTCCCTGCCACTACTAAGCGGCCGGAAAGGGGTATTTAAACCCCACTAACCACAAACTGGTTCATAACTGGCCCCAGTTCCGTGCCAGTTCGTGGTTCCTGGTTCGTGAAAATCCACAAACCTCATGGTTCGGGTTTTTTTTGGTTCGTGCCCATGTCTACTAGTGACTAGGTGGGAGCTTCTTCTTTTTCTCCCACTACTGCTTGGAGTGGCTGTGGGCAACAGAGCAAGTCCCTGGGCGCTTGCCTACCATAAGTGGGCACATGGTAAGCCTACCCACGGCTGCTCAGACATTTAGCCAGGCAGGGGATGCTGCCCCTGAGGACGGCCTCGTCTGCAGATGCGCATATGGGATCTTTAGCCTTGTATGTCGATGAGAAGGCGTCTGGCTCTTCTTCCTCTGCCTGCTAGGTTTGCACTGGTAAAGAGAGATTTTGGTGTGAGGCTTCTTTCCAGCAAACTTCACTTGTAAAGAAGTTTTTGTTTAACACCTCGAGGCTCTAAATAGGAAAAATAAAGTGTGCTTTCAGTCTAACCATGAAACAACAATTCAATCCTGGGTTGTATCAAAGGGGCCATAGCGTCGAAATCGCAGGAGGTCATAGCCCCTCTCTATACTGCCTTGGTCAGGCCACACCTGGAGTATTGTGTGCAGTTCTGGAGGCCTCACTTCAAAAAGGATGTGGACAAAATCGAGAGGGTGCAGAGGAGAGTGACGAGGATGATCAGGGGTCTGGAGACTGAGCCCTACGAGGAAAGGCTGAGGGCCTTGGGAATGTTTAGTTTGGAGAAGAGGAGATTGAGGGGGGACATGATTGCTCTCTTTAAGTATTTGAAAGGCTGTCATTTGGGGGAGGGCAGGGAGCTGTTCCAGTTGGCAGCAGAGGGTAGGACCCAAAGCAACGGGCTTAAATTACGTGCAGAAAGGTACCAGCTGGATATTAGGAAGAACTTCACGGTCAGAGTAGTTCAAAAGTGGAATCAGCTGCCTAGGGAGGTGGTGAGCTGACAGTTTTCAAGAAGAGGCTGGATGAATACTTGTCAGAGATGCTTTAGGCTGATCCTGCACTGGGCAGGGGGTTGGACTAGATGGTCTGTATGGCCCCTTCCAACTCTATGATTCTGTGGTCATGTTTTAAACTGACTATCCTTTAAAAATTGTGTCCTTACCTCATTTTTAACAAATCAATCAGAAGGGCTGTGTAGGTTTTATGAGACCCGTTTCTCACATTTGCAAGGATTTTCTTAAAGGAGCTTCTTTTCTGTGAGCAGGGAACAGCAGCATTTTCCTTCCCAGTGGATCAGTCAACAGAAGCCTCCTTCCCGGTCTTTGACTTGGAACCATTTTTCAGGGTCTTTTAATAAGTAACGTATGGCACAGAAGAGGGCCCCTCTCTGAAACGGGGGCAAGGAGGGCCTGTCAACGGTGCGTGTTTTTTCCCAAGCAGTTATTAATCCTTCCAAGTGGAATGAGGATTGTCCCAGGAGTCACACACTGATGAGCATGAAAAGTCAAAGAATGTGGAAGCGCAGACAAAGTGGAGCGACTTGACATACAGTTGGTGCTTTGATAAGTTTCTGGAAGGGAGAGGTTTCAGCCATCCATGGATGACTGATAGACAAAAATGATTTGTTTTCTTTGTTGCATACCTGAAGTTAAGTAGTTTTCATCGTTGTGGTCTATATAGAAAGATTTTTAGAAGCCTTAATTTAAAAAAAAGGTGCTACAGTACAGGAGGGATAGCTTTTTAAAAAAAAACTTGTGAGGTATATTTTTGGCTTTGCTTAAAGAACAAATCAGGGCCACCCAAAACCTAGTTCCCAGAGAGCAAGTTTTCCAGATTATGTTCAGTTCCTTCCTAACTCCTTTGTGTATATCTTGATTAGTCGAGGAAACTTAAATCCCAATCCATTTATGTGTTCTTAGCAGTCCGTTAGTACAGAAGACTGGCATGGCCCTTTGATGTTTCAGGCTGCATGGTTCCGTAGGGCTGGCCTCTACAACTTAAGAGCTGCTACTTTGAATGCAGCCAACCAGCCGTGTATTGTGGCATGCCAAGTGCATCTGACGAAGAGAGCTGTAGTTCTCGAAAGCTTATGCTTCGATAAAGTTGGTTAGTCTTAAAGGTGCTACTGGATTTTTTACTAAGAGCAAGAAGCTTCGGAAGGAGGAGGTCTGGGGGGTGTCGCGGCCTTTGTGGCCTCTTGTAAGATTCCCAGACGCTTCCAGGAAGCCTCAAGGTGCAGTTCTACTGGCAGAATGGCACGTAGGCTGGTAGGACTGCACCATTTCCCTCAATTCCCTTCTCTCACAATAGAGAGCCAGACGTTAGAATGTCGGACTAGAATCTGGGAGACCCAGGTTTGACTCCCCACTCTGCCATGCTGGAAGCTCGCTGGGTGACCATGGGCCAGCCACACCCTCAGGCTAACCTACCTCGCAAAGTTGTTGTGAGGATAAAATGGAAGAGAGGAGAACGATATAAGCCACGTTGGGTTCCACTGGGGAGAAAGGCAGCCCTGTCAGGGAGGGTGGAGCATAACCCTCCTTTGCAAAACAAAGGGCCTTAAGAACCTCCTTGAGCTATCAGAGACAGTGTGGTGTAGTGGTTCATGTGTCTGACGGGGGTCTAGGAGCCCCAGGCTCAAATTCAGCCTCTGACACAAAAGCTTACCTTTTGCCAGTCGCACATTCTCACCCTAACCTTACCTCACAGGCTTGTTGTGAGGATAAAACAGAGGAGAGGAGAATGATAGAAGCCACTTTGGGTCCCATTGTGGAGAAAGGCAGGCTATTTAATAATAATCCCCTATGTTGCTTCCACACATGCACTTTTCCCAAAGAACAGGATTTCGTGGGGCTCAGCTGCCTGCAGCAGGAGGCAGGGAAGTCTCACTGCCAATTTTTGGATTAAATCCTGGTTGAGACAGACCTTTGCTTGGATCCAGTGGGGCTCTTTCCTCATGCTTGGCAAACCCTGCCCTCCCGTGTTTGCAATCCCAGACAGGCCTCCAAATGAGAAATTTTGTTGGGTTCCTTGCAGGCAACCCTACGTGACTCTCAACTTGGTAAGTCATAGGCTGTGCAGCTGTATCCTGGGGAGCCCCACAATTCTAAGCCCCCCCCCCATTCAGGAACAGTTTCATAGCACTGCAGTAATGCCTGGCGGTCTGCCATTCAGAGCAAACAAAAAGCCGGGCCTGATGTGTTCCATGGCCCTTGCAGTGTTTCTTTTGCTTCACGTCTGTCCACAATCTAGATGAAGTGCTAGAACATTTCGTAGCTGAGCAGGGGCAGCTTCAACTGACTCGGGTTTTTTTTCCTGTCCCCAGTTTGTGTGCACGGTCATAGCCATACTTCTGCACTACTTCTACATGAGCACCTTTGCTTGGATGTTCGTCGAACAACTTCACATCTACCGCATGCTGACTGAAGTGAGGAACATCAATTTTGGACACATGCGGTTCTACTATGTCATGGGCTGGGGGATTCCTGCCATCATAACAGGTAAGGATGGATAAGCAACAACAAAGGAGAAAGCAAAAAAGACTGGAGGTATTTCTAGGCTACAAATTCCAGATTGTTACGACTTGAAGCATCATAAGAGTTGCAGTTTTGGGGAGAGGGCTGGATGATCTCCATCCTGGGAAATCTTATTTTCCTTCACATATCTATCTGACCGAGTGAGCTGTAACTCACAGAAGCTCATACTGAAATTTAAATGTCGTTAATCTTTAAGGTGCTACTGGAGTTTTGTTTTGCATGCTATCCTCTCAGGCACATAGCCAGTCTCTAATACAGAAAACTTGAAAGAGTAAAGAAGTTAATATTGATAACTTTTTTAAAAAAATCGCTGTTGCTGCAGTAAGTTTATTTTTGTTTGAAATACTATTTTGACCTCATGCATGTAATTTCGAAACAAAATCAGGGGGGCAATTGACCTTGTAAATTGCCTGAAATCTTTGCCTTCTTGGCCTGCGTGACGGGAACCAAGACCAACAGAGCTTTTGGGAATAGACGCCAAGATACTACCTAAGTCAGCACCTCTGTCTGGTCCTGCAGCTCTGAGCCGAAATGCCCTAAGAACTACATTTCACCAGATCCCAGACTAACTTAGGTCGGCTTAACTTTGTTTGGAAGGATGGAGTTATTTACTTAAAATCTTCTGGAGTGCCTTTCCCTGCACAAAGTGTGGTTACAAGACAATTTATCAGAAATCTGTCAGCATATATCCCTACATGGTAGATTTGCAGTAAGAGCAGGGCTTTTTTCCAGCAGGAACGCAGTGGAACGGAGTTCCGGCACCTCTTGAAAATGGTCACATGGCCGGTGGCCCCGCCCCCTGATCTCCAGACAGGGGAGTTGAGATTGCCCTCCGCGCCAAGCGGTGCGGAGGGCAATCTCAACTCCCCTCTGTCTGGAGATCAGGGGCGGGGCCACTGGCCATGTGACCATTTTCACAGAGGGCAATTTAAACTTTAAAAAACTCCCCCCTCGTTCCAGCTGACCCAAAGTGATGTCATCGTGCGGCCCTGAGTTCCACCACCTCTTTTCCCAGAAAAAAAGCCCTGAGTAAGAGTAACTTTAACAACCGCTCAGCTCAGTTTGTGGCCAGCCATTTGAACTGGCCTAAGGGCTTCACCAAAGACTCTTTTTGAACCAAGCAGCATTTACAAACTTGTGGAAGTCAGGGAGGGAGAAAGCGGTCCATACTGTCAGCGGCAGCCCACTGCAAAGCATGACAGCGACCACCGCATCTGAAGCCCAAGTGCTTATTAAGCATCAAGAGAGGGAGACGGAGCAAGTCCAGCTTCTCATCTATCAACCTATCTATCAAATATTTCTACCATTTTCCCCCTTCAGTGAGTGAAGGAGACCCCCCGACGATGGAATTCAAAAAAAGAACCTTCAGTCTTAATTGAAAAGCGGCCAACCAGGCTCTCCGTTCAGCGGAGCATTGTGCTGGCTCCATCCTAAGCGCAGTTCTTGTCACACATTTTGGGGCTCCCAGTACCCCTCTTTATTTACCTTGTGAATCAAAAGGATTTTGTGTGCACTTGAGTAGTTTGAGTAACAGCATTTTTAATGATGCACAGACTTAGATCATTTTGTGTTGTAGTTTTGCAAGAAGAGGGGTTAAAAATGAATGATCATATGCAAAGTTTGGAAGATTTGAAATATGGTTGAGAGCTCAAATTTTCTCATCCATATTGAGTTTGATAAGATTTGGACCTTTTAGGAATCAACAGGTGCTGCGTTCATACCGTGTTTGGCTATTGCAGTAAGATTCAGGTCCAGTAACACCTTAAAGACCGACTAGATTTCCAGGGTATGAGTTTTTGAGAGTCAGAGCTCCTTTCATCAGATACATGTTAGTGTTAGCATGAAATAATCAATTGCAAGTGGTTTGGCTTGTTCACACCGGAGAATTCAGTTGCAAATTATCGCTATGGTGCAGCAGTACCGGATTATGGATGGATGTAGCCGTGGATGTTCCTCGGACATTCATTGTGGCTTGTACTGGTCCATCAGGACACGCGGCATCTGAAAGTCATAGAACTCCAGAATGGAAAAGCTGTAAAACTCCGGTCACTGAGAAATCAACCTCCCCCGTTATTTCACGTTAGAAAAGGTTTCAAGCTAGTGCAGATTGATAAATACTTTAAAACGGGGGTCATTTCGTAGACAAAGAACTGCAGGAACTCATTAGCATATCTCATTAGCATTTGCCACACCCCCTGACATCACCGGAAGTGTGTCAGAAGGCGCCACCTACCCCTCAGGCCCCTTTCTCCAAAAATCTCCAGGTATTTCCTGAAAATAAAGCAGAATGAACTCAAAGCAGCTTACCCTCCTCTGGAGAGCCAGCCCCAGCAGCCCTATTTGTATGGATGCACTCACTCACTCACTAGTCACGAATGACAATAAAGCAGCTGAATGAATTTAAAGCAGCTTACCCTCCTTTGGAGATCCAGGCCCAGTAGCCCGGCTTGCTCTCTCGCTCTCTCGCTCTCTCTCTCTCTCTCTCTCTCTCTCTCTCTCTCTCTCTCACACACACACACACACACACACACACACACGAGTCACGAATGAAAATAAAGCAGAATGAATTTAAAGAAACAGCTTACCATCCTTTGGAGGGGAGGCAATGGGGAGGAAAAGGAATCATGTGGGCAGGGCCAAAACCCATGTGACCTCTTTTCAGATCTACAGGAACGCTGCTCCAGCACGTTTCCCCTCCAAATGAGCCCTGCTTTAAAACTAATTCCAACACTAGCTTTTTAAATTATAATTATCAGGCCAGTGTATGTAAATGGGGAGAAAATGTCACACTTTTATCAGTGTGTGAAATTTTCCAACCTTCCTCTAGTGTATATTCCTTTCCCTCCCACAATATTTTTGAGATCTAGTTTCTGTCTCAAGCAGGGATAATGTTTGTGTAAATCAGCGAGGCTATATCTGAGAAGTCTTGAAGCCGAAAACCTTCATTTCCCACCATTTTTTTTCTCTGGAAATGCCTTCCATGTGACAGATAGCTAAAAGTCAGAAACAATCGGTGAGGTTGTATGGTATCCCCTTGCTGACATTGTGTTACCTGTTCTCAGAAATGAATACTTCATACCCAAAAAAGTAAACAGAACTTTCTGTATGTCTTTACATCCTCTTTTTCTTTAGGGAGGTCTTTAATCTAGATTCAAGAGCCCTTTTAAGTAGAAACTTTAATTACTTCATGAAGGCAAGATATCACTACTGAAACCTGAAATAGAGATACATGTTACAAACAACAGATCTAGAGCCATTTTGAAAAGCCAGTGAGGTGCCTAATGCAGAAACTGTCACGGAAATTGTCCAAATCATCACACAAATTATCTCCACTGGTTTTATTCTCATTAGTCGATAGCTCAGCTTCAGTTTTCAACCTCTTGTAGATGGGAACCTATTTCAAGTCATTCAGGTTCATCTGTTGAAATATGTGGGTCGCTGTAAGAAATATTCCCACAGAGACCTTTTACAATGTTGATCTCAGTCGGGTAAGTCCTTGTTGTGATACTGTTGTGGCTAATGATGGTTTAACGCAGCAGTTGAAATATTAACCACGCTACGGACCACTTCACATGTTAGGTACAGCAGAATTTGAGTAGCTTTGTGGTGTACCTGAAGACAACTAACCGTTTGAAGAGCAAAATTGAGTCTGAAAGTTTCAGATGAAGATATGATCAGAAGGACAGGCCAATTTTGACTCCTGGCGGCACCTTTGCTGTGTGTTTTCAGACAAATGCTTTTCATTTTATGTATTTAATTAAGCCTTTTCACTTTATTAAGCCCTAAGTAGTTTACATATAAACATGTTGTTTACCACTTTCAAACGTTACCCCAAAACAATAGTCATCCTATGGAATCCTACCAGGATCCAGCTTTGTTTTGTAACATTAGAAGATGCCTTAATACAAGCCCAAGACATATGTAAACAGCACCAGGCATGGTCTAAAGCAGGGATCTCTAACCCTTGTTGAGCCTGTGGGCACATTTAGAACTTTGAGGTCCTTTTAGAGATGCCACTGCAAAATTGTGAGAAAAGGTCACAGAAGCTGAGAGCTAAGCCACAAGAGACAAATTACACGAGGACAAGCACGTGAAGGGAGTCGCAATGTTTGCCAGGAAGCTGAGTTTTAAAAGAGATCAGACAGCTTTGTTAATTTCCCCTCCCTTCAGAGCCAGGGAGATCACTGCTCAGAGGGTTTGTTAATTTCCTCTTTGCCTCCAGAAGGCTCTGTCAGTTTCACCTCCCCTTCTAGGAGGTGAAGAGGAAATAAACAGATTCTCTTGAGGAGAGCTTTGCTGGCTCTGTAGAGAGGGGAAATTGACAAAGCCTTCTGATCTCTTTTAAAACTCATCTTCCCAGCTAACATTGCACCTCCCTTCATGTGAATGTCCTGGTGTAATTCGTCTCTTGTAGTATAGCTCTGGCAGCAGGAGAAAGGGGCTGTCAGTTTCACAGACCCCCCCCCCCCTCGATGGGCTGAAACTGGCGCAGGGTCTGTAAAACTCCAAACAAGCCACAGAATGGCTGGAAAAATTCATTTGTTCCGGAAAAACGCGGTCCCACGGAAGGCGTGTTTCTCTTCAAATGAACCGGCCATTCCATATGGAACGTTGTTCTGTGGTTCGTTTCGTGCCCATCTCTATTAGAGACTGAAGAGCTTCTTGAAGGAAAGGAGAGGTTGAGAGCATCATATGTCAAAAGGTTTGTGGGCTGAGGTGAAACTCCTTTGGGGCAGGTACCTCATTCCTGTTGAATTTTATAGTAGATGAACTATGTGCCTAAAGGCAAAAAACGGTCCCTTTTTAATTTAGTAAAACATTAACAAGGTAAGTTGTAGAAAGTGAAAGAAGTTCATTTTCTGCCAGCTAATATTAGAGTCAGATGTTTGGCCATAGTTTGATGCAAACTCCACAAACAGGTATTCAGTCTTGGGAAGCAGGATCTTTCAGCAAATTCTATTACTGTGTTTTAATAAACTTTCCCGTAGTACCCAACGGTTAATTATTTCTGAGTAAGAAGAAAAGGGCATACCTTTTACATAATGGTTATTCTATGCTCTTTGTAGAGATTTGGAATATGAATCTTGAAAGTCGTTTGTGGATTCCACACATCAGAGATGTTCTCTCCCTTTTTGTGTTGCCATTCAGGTCTTGCCGTGGGTCTGGATCCAAAGGGCTATGGGAACCCAGACTTCTGTTGGCTGTCTGTTCACGATACCCTCATCTGGAGCTTCGCTGGACCCATTGTGATTGTTGTGGTTGTAAGTATTACAGTGTTGACAAGAGGGCTTTTTTTCAGCTGGAAGGTGGTGGAACAGAGTTTGTGCGGAGATTGTGCACAGTGGCGTGGAGGGCAATCTCAACTCCCCTCTGTCTGAAGATCAGGGGGCGGGGCCACCGGCCATGTGACTATTTTCACCAAGGGCAGTGAAACTTAAACTTTAAACTTTTAAAAACTCCCCCCTTGTTCCAGCTGATCCAAAGTGACATCATTGGCCTTGGAAGCATGCGTGCACTTTGTGCGCGCACATGTGGTACCAGGGGCACCACCTCCCGCCAAGAGTTGCCTCTCATGCTGGCAACCCACTGAGTTCCACCACCTCTTTTCCCAGAAAAAAAGCCCTGGTCGACACACATCATAGTGTTTGCAGAACTGAAATTATCACTGTCCTACAACCTGAGGGTTTGCCAGTCTCCAAGTTCACCTTCTGCAGGCTCCTCCTAACCCAAATCAAATATACATGTTATCATCAATAATTAATCCTAAAGCTATAAGAAATCTCAGTAACCACATTATTAGTAGTTTTGAAATTCCATGATGGTAGCGGTTGCTGAAAATGAAGCAAGCTTTTTGTGATGTCTTTATCATCGATAGCTGAAAATACAGATTTGGGGTTTTCTTGCTGGCCAGGAGTCAAATCTCTGTGGTTGCAAGCATTCTGAAAAGTGTTGCCTGCACACATGCAAAATGGTCATATGCTGACATGAATACTAGTATATTCTCCATCCTGCTTTGTGACATTTGCAAGCATTTCTTCCTAGGACAGTAACACCCAACTGTTCCCCGTGACACTTGGCTTGTGTAAGTACCAGCTGCAGGTTTTCTTGGCTTTTTCGATTCGGCCCGTTCACTAAGCTTGATCCTTAGGGTTACTTTAGGAAACTTGTTTTGCTGCCAAAGCAGGACCTCAAGACAGCTCATAGCTGATCCAAAGTGCCTTGAATTAGAGAACCAAAGTGTAATGGGGAGAGAGGAGCTCTCAGCTATGCAAGGTTGAGGGCAATTTGGTGAACTCCTGAGAAGAAAATTAAATCTACATTACTGTTTTGATCCATATTTCCCCCCCCCCCCTTTCAAGATCAACATCGTCATCTTCATACTAGCTGTGAAAGCGTCATGCAGACGGAGGCAGCGTTCGTTGGAAAAAACGGGAGTTATGTAAGTTTGTAGCCCAAGCTGAAAAGAAATTCTACTGACCGGTGATTGTGGTCTTCCAAGTGAGCCTGCACCCGTGTCCCAGTTTTTATCCTTTTTTAAAAAAAAACTCTTGATTGCTGCACACACGTGAACCGCCTTATACTGAGTCTGACCTGGTCCATCCAAGTCTGCTCAGACCGGTAATGGCTGTCCAGGGTCTCAGGCGGAGGTCTTTCACATCACCAGCTTCCTGGTCCTTTTAACTGGAGATGCTGGGGATTGAACCTGGGACCTTCTTCATGCAAAACAAAGTCCCTTCCACTGAGCCACAGCTGCTTCCCTTTCTTTCATCAAGTTATGCTCTGCAGCTGTGAATGGATAACAGCAAGACTGCAGACTTTTGCTTGGTGGGGGATATGTACAGTGCCATCCTAAGAAGAATTACACTCTTCTAAATTCGTTGAAGTCGTTCAGTTTAGAAGGGTGTAGCTGTTGGACTGCATTGTTAGACTGCATTCTTAAGGACATTTTCCTGGGAGCCAGCCATTTTGTTTGTTTGATCGATCGATCGATCGATCGTAGTTAAGAGTGGCAGGACTCTGGAGAGCTGGGATTGATTCCCCACTCCTCCGCTTGAAGCCAGCTGGGTGACCGTGGATAAGTCACAGCTCTCTCAGCCCCACCCACCTCACAGGGCGATTGTTGTGAGGATAATAATAACACATGATAACAACAACAACAACTTTCGATTTATTTACCGCCTTTCAGGACAACTTAATGCCCACTCAGAGCAGTTTACAAAGTATGTCATTATTATCCCCACAACAAAACACCCTGTGAGGTGGGTGGGGCTGAGATTGCTCTGAGAGAGCTGTGACTGACCCAAGGTCACCAGCTGGCTTCAAGTGGAGGAGTGGGGAATCAAACCCGGCTCTCCAGATTAGAGTCCTGCTGCTCTTAACCACCACACCAAACTGGCTTTCTTTGTAAACTACTCTGAGTGGGTGTTAAGTTGTCCTGAAGGGCGGTATATAAATCAAATGTTACTATGTTATTATTTGTATTTCACTTCATTTAAACCCAGCCCTACCTTTCTCCTCAATGGGCACCCAAAGCAGCTTGCACCATTCTCCTCTCCTCCTTTTTCCTCACAACAAACCCTGCGAGGTAGGTTAGGCTGAGAGTGTATGACTGGCCCAAGGTCGCCCAGGAAGCTTCCATGGCAGAGCAGGAAATCGAATCTGGGACTCCCAGATCCTAGTCTGTCACTCTGGCTGCTACACCACATTGACTTACCTGAAGTCTGAACTTGGCACTTAGTTCTGAGTAGTTCGGATTTCTTCCTTAACCTAGTTGAGCGTCACTGCTTAACTTCGTAACCTGTTTCACCTTTATGCGATGTGATCCCCAATGCTGCACGTTGTTATTCATGTATTGTCACAGTAAAGTACAGCAGTATAAGAAATGCCTCCTGGCCAGAGTTGACTATTATATTTCCTGTGACAGCAAAATTCCTCTGGGACACAAGGAAGCAGGGGGAACCATAAGGCATCATTAACCCATTTTTCTTGTCCAGTCTAGGAATTTTTCTCAATTACCTTTGGACAAAGGCTAGTGTAGAAGCAGTGAGTGATCCTGTACAGTAAAGTTGCTTATAATTCACTAACTGTATGTGAGGATGCAAATATTGGTGATGTGTGCTGGTACAGAAAGGATGGGGAGGAACAGAAAGGCAAAGACAGCATGTTGATACTCTCCCTAAGGCTGTTGTGGCACCTTCTCTCTCTCTGTCTCTCTCTCTCTCATTCTCGTAGTTCAACTGTAGACTAAAGCAGGCTAATGAGAACAATACATACTGGTGTTTGCTGGATAAATAAAGAGATTTTGCTAAGGTCATGTGACAATGGCATGAGAGAAGGCTAGCATTTAGTTTTGTATTTCGTACCTTCTGTTCTTTTAGAACCCAGAGTGGGTTGAGAATGGGAGAGAGCATGCGCCAGGGACTGCAATTTAAAACGGAGCACTAAAAACGATTGTGTTGTTTTTATCTAGCTCTGTACTGCGTACAGCTTTCCTCCTGCTTCTCCTGATAAGCGCTACCTGGTTACTGGGGCTGATGGCAGTAAACAGTGACGTCATGACATTTCACTACCTGTTTGCCATCTTCAGCTGTTTACAGGTAAGTTAGAAAAGTCTGTCCTTACGGTATATCCTGGAAGCCAGTTTGGTGTAGTGGTTAAGAGTGCGGGACTCTAATCTGGAGAACTGGGTTTGATTCTCTACTCCTCTGCTTGAAGCCAGCTGGGTGACCTTGGGGCAGTCACAGCTCTCTCAGAGCTCTCTCAGCCCCACCCACCTCACAGGGTGTTTTGTTGTGGGGATAACAATGGCATACTTTGTAAACCGCTCTGAGTGGGTGTTAAGTCATCCTGAAGCGCGGTATATAAATCGAATGTTGTTATTACTATCTCCCGTTCCCCTGGAGGGCCCTTTGTTGGCCCTTCAGGGAAACTGATTGGCCGCTGTGCAAAACAGCATGCTGGATTTGATGAACCACTGGTCGGATCCAGCAGGGCTCTTCTTGTGTTCCGGGGGCACCTCATGCTTTCGGCTGATTTAAGCGATGAAGCAATGCTGAGTTCAGAGCATTTTTTTTTAAAGGCTCACAGCTAAAAACAGCAAACCAGTGTCCCTTTTCTTCTTGGAAAGATGTTTTTCTTCACATCAAGGGGATGTTCTTGTAACAATCCCCAATAAATGTGTCTTATCTGACACACACAGCAAATACGATTCGGCAAAGAGAAAGGCTGCATAATATAAGGGACTGGTGGGTCTCTTGCCAAGCGCTCTAACAACCTTTCCTCCAAATCTAAATTGTTTTCACATCGGTGTTTTCAAGAGATGATGGGCTTTAGCCTGTGTCTTCCATTGTAAACCCTTTGAGCACCATTTAAATGGGCAACTTTCTCAGCATCTGAGAGCCACATCAGAAACTTAAAATGATCCACAAAGCTAGAACTGGGTGGTTTAGCTGTCAGAAGCTGCTCCTACAGATATTCCCTCCAGAAACAAACTGGTATTTATGGCAGAAGCTAGGAAACCCTCAGCTGAGCAAATAATATAAGATAGAAATCACCCTTTGGCTGGTTCCCAAACCTTCAATTATAGTAGCTCATGAATAAGCACTTTGTTGTTGTGTTGTTGTTCAGGACCTGCCTGTTGAATCTGTCTTGAAAAACAGTTCCTTCAGTCATGGAATCCAATCAAAAGGGGACTGGTAGCAATTCCTCTGGGCATTATTCCCACGCATTCTGTTATTTTGTGGGGTTTTATTTCTATAAGCCACCATGATAATACTCTGTTGAAAATTGGAACATAATAAAATACATACAGAGCGTTGTAATACCATACTTTGGTTTTATTTTAATAGAGCTTGCACAGCATCTCTTCCCCTCTCCCCAATTCATGAGGCAACTCATTTGTGTATTATCTCTTACTTCTGTTCTTATTCCATCTCCTTCAAGAAATATAGTACTCCACCTTATTGTCCCTGCAAAACCCCAAACACCCATGCACAGCCTGTGCCTGTTTCCTCCACAATCCTTATGGCAGTCTTGGAGAATAATAAGACTGGGAAGAGTTAAATATAAGCAGGGGTCATTTAGTAGAAAAAGAGCTGCATTAGCATAACTCATTAGCAGATGCCACGCCCCTTGACATTAGCAGAAGTGTGTCATTAGCATAACTGATTTGCATATGCCACACCCCCTGACATCACCTATCCTGGCTGTTTTGGAACCAATCGTGGCCATTCAGAGCCGAAATTGGGCACAAAATGGCAAAAAGGGGCTGAAAATGGCCGCAAAGGGGCCCAAAATGGTCAGAATCGGGCCGCTGCTGAGCGGGCGAGTGATCCACCACAAGTCAAAGGCCCCAATCCAGGCCGAAACGGGCCCAAATGGCCGAGAGTCAGGCGGGTGGGGCCACCTGACATGTGACCTCTTTTGGGAACTGCTAGAACTGCATTCCTGTGTGTTCCCCCTCGAAATGAGCCCTGGATATAAGTCAGTAGTGTCTGTTCTGATCATATGCCACAAAGCCGCCTTGTAAGAGCATGGAAGACATGATCCGGGAGGAAACCCAGACTTTATTTTTTTTCGTTATGTAAAACCATAAACGTATATCCTGTGCTTTTCCTTCCCTCCTCTTGGTCTCTTCTTAAAAACATCTAGGGGCTGTTCATCTTTTTCTTCCACTGTATCTTCAATAAGGAAGTCAGGAAACATTTGAAGAATACTTTTACTGGAAAGAAGCCACTTCCAGATGATTCTACAGCGACAAGAGCCACGTTATTAACCGTAAGAAGCCAGATTGCAAAAAGAATTCCCTTCCACATTCTTCTGATTGTGCTGCCTGCTGACATATTGGCCCATGCCAGATTGTATCTGGCATCTTTGCCACGGCTCAGAATCGGCTTTCACATATAACATGGCAAGCTTTTGAGGCCTTTGTATCCATAGCCATTCACTTTTTTAGTTGGGATATTAATTGTATGTCGTATATCCAATAATTTTTGTATTTAGTTTTTAACAATATCCATTTGTTTAGTCATTTCTTTAGAAGTAAATAAATAAAAGTAGATGGTTGCTCTTAGCTATACATATCAAGAGAAGCATTCAGGGTTTTCTCCTTTTAAAAAAACGCTGTAATGTAAAAACTTCTTTGTAATGTATTTGATTCGTAAAACATTTTGCATTAGTATCTGCAAAGATTGTACTAGAAGGCCTGTTTGATACAGAAGACTTCTTTTTGGTTACTATTTAAATGTTATGGATAAACAAAGCACTCCCAATGACTTCTGTTGTCCATCCCCCCTTATATCAATTCAATACCCAGAGAAAGGAGGGAGGGAGGGAGGGAGAGAAAGTTTTTTTACAGCAGCATTCAGTCATGTAACCCCTTATCACGAACAAATGTACATTGTACATGGTTGGAAATGGTAGAGCTATAATTTAGTTGTATGCTGTGCATAAAGCTCAGCTCCAATCAGTTTATGCTCTTAAATTGCCTACTGGGTATTTTCTAAAAGAAAGAGGCAGGTTTATTGGTTAACGTGTGTTGTTATGCTTTCCCCCCCTTTTCAGCGGTCCCTGAACTGTAATGATACGTATGTAGAGGAGCCAAATATGTATCGCACCACTCTGGGAGAATCCACCGTTTCCTTAGAAAGCACCGTCAGGTCAGCCAAGAGTCACAATAGCTACCTTGCTTATATCCTCAGGTAATCTGGTGGTGGCGCATGGCTTTCTGGCTCTTGCTTTTCTCTTTACGTGGCTTTGGCAAACAACAACAACAAAATGCATTCATTGTCATTTCTGCATAAAGTTTTGCATAAATTGTCCTTGCCTCACAGCTCTCCAGATCGGCTTTGGGCAGCGATATCTTTGCTTGTTTGGCATTTTCATGGAGCTGAACTGGCCCATTTCAAGAAACTGTCGATTGTACGCTTATGGCACTGGCTCTACTAACACCACGGGGAGAATATTTAATTTGACAGAGCATGCTATGAATTCAGACATGTTGCTGGCGTTAGTTCACTTATCAATACACTGACCAGGAAAGCTCTTTCTCTTTAGAGATGAAGCTGCCCAGAAGCTGAGCGTTTCATCAAGCCAAGCTAGGCCTGGTCATGCAGAAGGCGATTCCTCCATCTTCCACAGGAAGCCCTCAAAATCCAACGGTAAGAAGGATTTCCTGTAAGAATTACCTACCACAAGCAGGATTTGCTCCCCCACTTTTTAATACATTTATAAATGTTTCTTTCAAGTTCTGCTTTATTTTATCATTCTAAAGCCCATGAGAAAGAATACTCCAAAACAAATTACAAACCTCGAAGGTTATATGTTAAATATATTTTGTAAATTTTTATATTTTTAATTCTTACAAAAGTGCAAGTGCTCAAATGTGATAAATATACTACAATAAATATACAGCTAATAAACCTTCATAAATAATCATAAATATTCATCCAGTGTCCAATCCTTCCAGTCCACTTTGAATTCCAAATGCCAGAGTTGTAAACTGTATATTCTTAGTTCTTGTTCTATTTCAAAGCTGTTAATATCTGTGTGGAGCTTGAAAACTATAAATATCTGTGTGGAGTATCCTCAGATGACCGCATTTCCTAGTGGTTACAGCTGAAAATCTCCAAGATTGGGCTATGAAAACCTATATGATCTTGTTCTTTGTTCTGTTTCAAAGCTGTTGATACTTGTTAGAAGTTTCAGAACTGTTTATATCCATATGGAATATCTTTACACAACAACAATGCCCAGTGGTTAAAGCTGAGACCATCCAAAAATGGGCTGTAAGAGCCTGACGGGTGTCGCCAGCCTGCTATCCCGTTTCGACAATGGCTTTTTCAAAGGCTCTAATCAAAATACAAATCACTCCAACACCACCACACCCATTTCCTGGAAGATGAAAGAGCCGATGGACCATTGCTGTCAAAGAATACAGCTGTTTGGGTGATTTGCATGTACCATTGAGTAGGTCAGGCAGAACTCTCTGGGCTCCATTTTGCATCAGGGCTAACTAATCCAAATAGACAAATAAAATTGGAGACAATTGATACCAAGGAAGGAATTTATAATTATTTATGGATTAAAAACCATTCAAAGACAGGATGGCCCTCATATTGTGAGACATGGGTTATTAAAAATATGGTTTCAATGTAGAAATAGATTTAAGCCTGCCAATTTTGCCATTGATATCACCAATAGATTCTTATTATGATATTATTACAAGAAATAAAATATATTATGTTAATTATGAATATATGATGGACAAGCAAGGAAAAATAAAAACATGGGAAGAAATCCAAACTCAGGGAAAGAATATCCCATGGTTGACGTATTATCAGTTAGTGACTAAACTTAAAGATCAACTATCCATGGAAGAAGGATGATTAAGAGAGAAAATATTGTTTGAACATCTAATCTGTAGAGAGCCAAGAAAAGTATATAAGTATATAAGTATAAAAGTATATAAAATCTTACTGCAAAATGAAACAGAATAGGAACAGGTCAAAAATTGTATGATTAAATGGATGCAGACTTTCGGTGAAAATATTTCAATGAGTCAATGGAAAAATGTATGAACCAAAGAAACTAAATGTACAGACTGTCAAATGTTAAGAGAAAATTGGTATAAAAAGTTTTTAGATGGTATATTACTCCTAAGGATAGTGCAAAAACTAGTAAAGACTATAGCGAAAAGTGTTGGAAATGCCAATTGTGGTAGACAAGTAAGATAGCAAGAAGATACTGGATAAAAATACATGAGGAGATACAAAAGATATTGAAGTTTTGTTTTGTGCTGGATCCTAAAAATAAATTTAGGATAAAGTGCATACAGTGAAATACCCACCAGTGTGCAGTATCTGGAAGTCCACAGTGCTGTTTGATATTATCCTTCCACCATTCATTCAGGGTGTCCGTTGTTAAAACTCTTTTTACATCCACAGAGCATGACTCCGACTCTGACAGCGAGTTGTCCCTTGACGAACACAGCAGCTCATATGCCTCCTCCCACTCATCAGACAGTGAAGATGATGTTCTTGAAACCGAGAAGAAATGGAACTCTGGGAAAAACAATGACCGAGGTCCCCTGCACAGCACCCCCAAAGGTAAAAGGGTAACAACCCGAGCCGTAGTACTTGCTGCACATGTGAGCTCAAAGATAACAAATAGTGTTGATGTGCTTCAGAGAATATCATGATCTTCTTCTTAAAAGATGTAGGATTAAAGATCAACACAGCCAAGTTGGCCAAGGGTTGGTCATAGGCAGCTACCTGATTTTTAGCTCCAGATTCTCCATTTGTTAAGACAAGAGTGTATGTACAAGACAAAAGCAAGAATGTACCTTTTGCTAATGTAGAGGGCGCTTTTGCAATTGTAGCCCAATTTTGTTTGAATTGGGAGTCAAGAATGACTGAAAACTGTTGGGTTCGTTTCATTTCGGTGATCAATGGTTGTCCGAAAATGCTGCTGAGAGTAGAGGATGTAGAAGCTGTAGAGGAGTAGAGAGTAGAAGCTGTAGAGGATTCTCTCAAAGCGTCCAGACTGATGTCTTTCCCCTCCTTTGGTTTACTTTTTGTTGTGTCCAGCAGTTGATTCTGTTCCCAACCATGTGAAGCCCTATTGGCCGTCGGAAGGCATCGCAGCCAGCGACGGCGAGGAGCCGAGCGCCAAGCAAAAGCTGAAGGTGGAAACCAAAGTGAACGTGGAGCTCCACCGGGAAAGCCAAGCAAACCACAGCAGTGAAGTCCTGCAGGACAAAGAGAATGAGGGGCAGCAGAAGGAGAACAAGCCCCTGGCCCAGCAGAACAACCAGCAGCCGGAACAAAGGAAAGGTAACAAGCAGCTGCATCGCAATAAAGGGGGAGGAGTCATCAAATCGAGCTCTCGAGAAACTCTGGCCGTTTTCACACTACTAACCTGCTTCTGTAACGTTGCGAAATGTCGCGCAAAAAACACGGAAGATAGCGTCTTCTCGCGAGAGTTTTGCGCGACGTCGCACAAAACTCTCGCAAGAAGACGCTATCTTCTGCATTTTTTGCACAACGTTTCACAATGTTACAAAAGCAGGTTAGTAGTGTGAAAACGGCCTCTAGCTCAGGGCCCTTTCATGCAATAGCTGTTTTAGTCGAACACCATAAAATGTTGTTTGGGTGGATGTGAGAAACACATTTGGAACTGAGTTTTCCCTAGGGAAGCATAGGAGGGGGCTGTGATGGAGTGTAGCTCTCTGTTGAAAGTTAAACCCAAGGGCAAGAACAAGGTCACTTCTGCCTAGTGTATGATTAGGCCTCAAAGCACTTTGCAGAATCCACCCGATTCCCAAACTTGTGACTTGCTAGTCTTTGATTTTATCCATCAGACTTCATTCACTCCACCTAAAAGCGGAGAAGGATCGGGCTTGGGTACTGTTGTCATTCCCAGTTAGACCACTTCATCCTGTAGGTGGGCTAACATCCCAGTGAGTACCTGTCATCCCTGCTGAATAATAATGATATTCGATTTATAATAACGTCCACTCAGAGTGGTTTACAGAGTGTGTTATTATTATCCTCATGACAATCACCCTGTGAGGTGGGTGGGGCTGAGAGAGCTCCTAGAAGCTGGGACTGACTCAAGGTCACCCAGCTGGCTTCAAGCAGAGGAGTGGGGAATCAAACCCGGTTCTCCAGATTAGAGTCCTGCCACTCTTAACCTAGAATAGCCATGTTAGTAAATATGGGTTTTGCATTGGTTTCTATCCTGATTATATCAAATTAATGCCACTTTAAAAAAAACCTCATCACTTTATTTTTTTCTTTCCACTGCAGGCATATTGAAAAATAAAGTCACCTACCCTCCTCCATTAGTGGACAAAAACATGAAGAATCGGCTACGGGAAAAACTGTCAGATTATAATCAAACCACTCTCTCATCCAAAGTGACTCCTGTTGGGACGAACAACGGGGTTCGCTGCACTTCGGATTCCGGAGTCACAATCAAAAACCCAAGAAGAGATCATCCTTCTGAGCAAATCAACGGGATGGCCATGAGCGTCCATGTGGGGACAGTAACGGCAGAGACCTCCGATTCTGAGTGAGTTCCGCTACCCCTCTCCAGTTTCTAATGTTTGTTCCTTTCTTTCCTACGTTGCGCAGAATTCATTGTTAGGTTATGTTTTGCCCTTGCAGCTCAAAAAACGCCATTGTGCCACACCACTGCTGCAACTCTGACCTTGCTTTGTTGCAGTTAACCTGTTTGAGTTTTAAGGCTGCCCCCACTGGAAGCACTGCTGGAAAAATTCCAAATTGAGGGAGAGAAGCATGTAAGATACAAATGCTGTCAGGGCAGAGTGCCAGGAAGTAGGAAAGCAGTAACTGAGGAGGCGGAGGTTGGCTTCCACCCAAGAGCCACTGTTCCTTTTCATTTTAAAGATTTGTGTGGCTTGCTCCATGGAGTAAATCTAGCTTGAGCCAGTCATTTCAAACATACATAAGCTGATTGTCCATCTCGGACCATAACTTATGTGTAGCCTTTGTTTGTTTTAAAGATAGCAACCAGGGCTGTTTCCACTTGGGAATCTTTCCCCAGATGGAACACAACCTGCCCCTGTTTTTCTGGGGAGCTTCCACGGGACGTTCTGCTCTTTATGAGTATGACTCGTGGGGCGCCTGGGGCTTTCCCCTTTAATACAGCGCAAAGAACCACCTCCTTTGCTGTGAATTAAAAGGCAAGTGGCGCAGTGGCTGCAGGCAGAGTCGCCGTATGAAACCTCTGCCCAGCCAACCTGTGGAGGGGGTGGAGCTTAGCGCCCTGTTCAAGATGGCAGCCGTAAACACCTCTAGCAGGGTTTATTTTTAACAAACAGCTGAGTTACAGATCAGTTCGGGGAGGGAGTAACAGCACTGTGTGGAGGTCTGGTAAGATTCTTGTCCGCTCATCACTGACAAGCAGGAAGAGAGAGGGAAGGGGCCGTTCCCCCCACCTGTGCAGATGCAACCCAAGTTACAAAGCTGGCCAAGAATCATTTTTCTGCACTTTTTATGTCCTGCTGATTTGGGGTGGGGAGAGGGAGGGCTTTCTGAAAAATGCTTGAAATGCATTCCAGATATAATGTGAAAGCTCCTTATGGGCTCCTGCGTAGCTAAAGTTAGTCATAAGTAAAGACTTAATTACATATGGACGGGGTGGAGAGCTTGAAATAATCCCTGCCACAGCCTGGTTCACAACCCATTCGTGGCTACTTTTAAAGAAAAACATCTGGAGAGCCATTCACAAGTAATCCAGCACAATGTCTCATTGAGCCTCATAAACGAGGTCAGTAATGGCTCAGTTAAGGCCAGGCGCTTCCCTTTTAGAACTTAGTCATCACTAACTTTAACTGGGTTGGAGCCAAAACCCTTTCCCTATTCCAGCCAAGTCCTTAATGATCACCTCGGCCCTTGAATGCCAGTTCTGGTCATGATTCGTCGGTAATATTCAGCACCTTCGTACTGCAACAAAGATGGGTAGGAAACTTCAGCTGTTAAAGGCGTGGATGTTCCCCTGCATGATAATGTACTAAAATGACCTCGGTAGTTTTACTTGCAATTTGTGGCCTTTAACCCTCAGTTGCACGGTTACTTCTTCTCACGAACAGAGGCAGTAACGAAACTTCAATTTGAATCATCAGGAAATAGCGACGGCCGTTGCACCTTGGGGGACTGCTCCGTTGTGACGTCGCTTGCTCAGGACCTTTCTCAAGTTGACGTCTTTTATTGCTGCGGCATGAGGATGCCAAGGATGTCGCATCTGGGGAGAGTGTCACATCCTGGCGTACTCGCAGTGCTCCCCATTTCCTGGGAGGCGCGTGAGGGATTGATTTACAAGCACATTCAAGTGCCTGCCTAACTGGTGCCAAAACATGCAGAGAAAAATGATGGGGCGGGGGGCACGCTACAGAAGAAGACTCCCATTTGGAAAAGCGGACAGAGCCATAGCAGTGCTGCAAGGACTGAGGAGGGGGGCCGGTCCTTACCAATGAATGACTTGTTCTTCGCAAGCCCCACCCTTCTCCCCGTTTTAAAGATTTGATGAGGCTTTGTTTTGGATGGCACCAGCATGGCTGAACTCAGGAGAAAAAAGTCGTCATCACACCAAGTGCCCTTTTCATTCCTTCGCCGGCTTCTGCACCAACTTGTGGTGGACACTTTGTCTTAAAATACCATCGTTTTGATATAAATGTATATAAATATAAATATATATATAGCTGTAGATAATTTTATATATTTTGTATGGTGATTCTTTTTAAAAAAAAAAGGTTGTTTTGTACATTTCACGTATATGCTGATTTTTCTTAAGATTGATAGCAAGAGAGCAGTTGTGAAAGAGCTTTGATATTTTTTATATTAAAAAGAATTGCACAAGTGTACTTGAATTTGGCATTTAAGAGAAAGAGAGGAGACAAAAGGCATAATTAATATCTGCATGAAACCCAACCTAATAAGTGACAGACAACGCAGTCCTAAGCAGAGAGAGAGAGCCTTCGAAGTCCATCCAAGTCAGTGGACTAGAAAAGGCGTAATTCTGCTTAGTTAGTGTCTTTTTAGAAAATGCTACTGTGTGACTTTGGATATCTACATTCATAAGCAGAATTGATCTGTTGGAATAGCTTGAAATATCTCAAGGATACAAAGTCTATTTTTTTAACCTCAGCCCAAACAAAAAAAAATCTGTTGATGATTTCTAAGGCAAGTCAAGGCTTTTCCCACTCTTGATCTGCATATAGACGTTCTCGTTGTGCTGTGGAGTTCACACCCTGTCTCCCTGGGTTTTGAAATTGCTCTTACCGATAAATTATATATTATATTTCAATGCCATTTAATTGTCAAACTAAAGTCTGTGTAACTTTGGACTCTGTCCACTAGCTTTCATCTTTCCTGCCAACCAACATGATGATTTTCTGTGGACATTCAGCTTCTTTCTTTCTTTCTTTCTTTCTTTCTTTCTTTCTTTCTTTCTTTCTTTCTGGCAAAGCGGAGTAGGGAAAAAAGTCTAAGGAATGCTTCAATTAAACTCCTCAGTGGTTTAGCAGTCATTCATACATAGGGTTTTGAAATAAATGAAATCTTTCTCTTGCCAGGCGAACACAAAAGTTTGGACCAAATAAGAGGCGATGTCTGTTAGCTTTCTATTTATGAGCAGTTTACAAAGGAGGCTTGAGAAATGTAAATATTGATTTCGCTGAGGATGCCTTTTGGTTTGCCTACGAGTCCTTCATCTTCTGGGCATAGTCCATTGGGAATTTCACCTATGCAAGCAAGCCCCTTTGGTATGAACCAAAATTACGCTAAGGCACACTTGCATAGCACGAAGTCTGCAAATGGAAGCTAGGAAGGCTGTGCTCCAAATTTTGCCTAAGCACAAATTCATTCAGGAATTTCTTATCCTTTAACTTCTGTGCCTTCTCTTCCCTGGCTCCTCTCCCCCTCCACACCAAATTTGCAATACAAAAGGAATCTTGTTGGCCAACCTTATATTACTAGTCTAAGGATGCTGAAATGTTAAGTTCTTTCCAGCAGGGAAAAGCACCAGAAGAAGTAACCATTATGAGTGAAACAGATCTGTGATACCCAGCCCATTATTCCGAACACTTGTAAGCGGTGTTGCATAATGCTGAATAGCTACTTTTGAAAAAGCCCCTCTCAGCTTAAGACTCCCCCGCCCCCCCACAACTGAATTGCGGTGAAGGAGACAGCTTGACTGCCCAGGCCAGAAGAAGAAAAGTGATTTGACCCACTTAATAAATAAAAATAATCCAGAACGAGAGTCCGCACCACCACCAAAAAATCCCCCAAACCAAACCCAGAGTTCAGAGTTTTCCATAGGACAGATTGGAATGATGATAGAGAATCCAAGGAAATTCCTAAAGATGGTTTTGGAAGTGGTGGTGGTGAAGTCTGTCAAGTCACAGCTGGCTTATGGTGACACCCCACCCCCCGGTGGGGTTTTTCATGACCAGAGACTAACAGAGGTGGTTTGCCATTGCCTGCCTCTGCAACCCTGGTCTTCAATAGAGGTCTTCCATGCAATTACTAACCAGGGCCAACCCAGCTTAGCTTCTGAGATCTGACAAGATCAGGCTTGCCTGGGCTGTCCGGGTTGAAGCCGTCACTGAAATGTCATATGTTGGCATAACAACAGCCAACTTTGGACCATTGGTTCCTTTCTCCTGTTGTGGACCTGTGTGCAAGAGAAATTCCCAGCAGATTATGGGACTTTTTTGTTAGTGAAACGCTATGTTTGGTATCAGTTCTTTCCTGCGTAGTTTAAACAGCATTTACTTGGTGTATAGTATTTGTGTAAGTGGCAGAACTACTGTGTCTTCCTTGAGGAGTCTGTGTGTGAGAATAAGCAGAATCAGACCAAATAGGATCCAGGAGTTCTGCTACATCAAATGAAAATACAAACCTGCAGCAAATTTCCTCTCTTAGACCGCACAGGTTTTAAAATGTTCTCAAGCAGGGTGGTGTGATTTTCAACCATGATTGAAGTCACCAAAGGAAAGGACCAATTTAAATCACCAATACAAATCACATTTCAACTAATTTGTATAATTACAAAACACACATGCATACTGTTTACTTGATACAACCATTAGTACATATCTGTTGGCAACTAAATACAGTAAAGCCTTTGTCTTACACTCAGGAGTATAATCTGAAACCTCTGGTCATGCATTGCCTTTCTGCTCTACAGTATTGGCATTTACTTAGGAATAAATTGTGAGATTAAGCGGGGTGGGGATTGTTTGGTTCTCTCTATCCACAGCCAGTGATTGCTAAGCAAGGTCACTGACTTGAAGTGCCCTGAATATTCCAAAAGAAATAAATGGTACAATTACAGTATATAGAAAATGATGGGAATTAGTTTACAGTCTTGATTATTCAGAATTCATACAATAACAAATACAGTATTATAACCTACTGCATCCTTCTTATGAATCTCAGAAGTCATATATTCTTGCCTTTGATTCATGAATTTTCGTTGAAAACCAGCCTTCAGCTCAGTGGACATGATCCAGCCAAATCAAACTCTTTTAAATCACACATTTCCATTACATTGTTTTCTCATCTAATTAAATAACGGTCTTCAAATTCATTGAACTTAAATATGTTTATCTTTGGGCACAATCCAACCAAGGGACTCAGCATTAAGAAATTAAAATGGAAATTTAATATAATTGATTTTTTTTAACAAAATAAAATATTTTTAACTTTTAAAAAATCAATGTTTTTATCAGAATGCCTTTTAGATGAGAAAGAGTCTGGCTCTTTAAATATTATTGATTTCATGCTGTGTGAAATTTGATGTAAAAATGTTTTGAATGTGTAATTATCTACCTATCACACTTGGTTGCAAGTGAAATGATGTTGCAACTGTTTTACATTTGTGTGTATATTTTGCCTTGATGAGATGTAGTTTTTGATCACAGCTGTTTACTGCAGGAGTGTCAACTGTGCTAACCACAGAAGGAGAAAAGAACCTATTTTTTTCAATATTTTTAAATGTATGGCAGAATAGACACTGGAGGATTTTTTAAAAAAACAAACGTATATTTATTAACGTGGAGAACACTGGAATTGAAGCACAGAAGAGAGGAGAACTTAATAAATTAAAGTTTTGAATTTGTATTTCAGCTTTGACCATTTATTTCCATAAAGGGGTGGGGTTTGAGATAAACATTGTATATTTTTATCAAGTTGGGCTCCCATGCCAGAGTGCCTTGTAGGGACTAACGTGGCCAGGTAGGGGAGATGTGATGTTTGCAACATCACACAGCAACCTTTGTCTTGCCTTTCCACCTGCATTCCAACTCGGCTCTAGACCGTACCAGGGGTTCCGGCTGGCCATGCTCGATCTGGGGCAGGGGAGGGTTGCCTCGGTTCCTCCACAACACTCTTAAGGAAGCCTGCCCCCCTCAACTTTGGATGAACAACATTTGTATTTATTGTTAACAATTGTATCTAGCTTCCGTCAGAAATGGGAAACTTAGAACTACTTGATAATATAACAATAAATATATAATAGAAGCACAACAAAGACCAATATTAAAAAAAATAAATCAGCTTTCCAGTACAACATAATTTAGAAGTTAAATATTTTCAAAAGCCTGCCCAAACAGACATCTTCATGCATCTTCTGAAAGACTCCCATGAACTATCTTAGGGGGACGTTCCACAACTGTTATGACGCGCCAAAAAAAGTGTAGCTCCTCCTCTAGTGGGCATGTTGGGAGTATACAGTACCGAGAACAAGGCCTTCTCTGTGAATCTCAGCAGCTGCTGGGAGCAGAGAGCTCATGGAAGGTGCCAGGCCTTGAAAGATCTGAGACAGACAGGCCCACTTCGGCTTCTGTCCGTCCCATACTGCTCATTCACCTAAACATGCCACCTAGCTCAACAGACAGCTGGCACAGACGTACAGCCCAGTTCATTTGCACGTGAGCAATCTGGGGATGGCAGAGGGTCTCTTAAATATTTATTTATTTACGTTATCTATAGTCTGCCTTTTTCATTGAAACTTGGGGCAGATTACACAGTATGGGTCAGTACAGTCAATTTCAAAGACACGTGTAATAGGGTATATCAATGCAATTTGCAAAGATTTAAAACCAGCAGAAATCCAATGTCGAGTTGAAGAAATACGGAAACAGCATAAGCAATTCTAAGATTGGCATTTTAAACAACATAGGATCTACCCAGTCGGATCATATTTACAGCAATAGTAGTGAAGTCTATAGTCACTCCCTATCCTTTTACCGATGCATCATTTCGAGACAGCTTCCTTTTATTACAACCTTCCTATCTGATTAAAAGAAAAGCCCTTCAGTTTTGCATAGTTTGCAGAAAGCCGGGAGAGTGGGCTACAGCTGATCTGGCCACCTGGATTCATGCGATGGTAACATCGAGATGTGTGACTACTGTAATGCACTATACATAGGTCTCCCTTCTGAGTTCACTGGAAGGCTCCAGTTGCTGCAGAACTCTGCAGCTCAGCGATTATCTGGAGTTCGGGGGAACCTGAATATCACTCCCATTCTGCAGTCACTCCATTGGCTACTGGGCTTAATTCAAGGTATTGGCTATCACATGCAAAGCTCTTCACAGCATTGGTCCAGCATATCTACAGGTCTGCCTCTCTCCCTATGCTCTATCACAGCAGCTTCGCTCATCTGACTGGCCTTCTGCTAGCTCCACCTTGCACACGGACGAAATCAACAGCTGCCTGTACACGTCTATTCTCTGTGATGGCCTACCTGAAAGGTTTAGGAAAGCTCCCACTCTCCTGGCTTTTTTAATTTGGAAAACAGAAGAAGGAGCAAAGATGTGCATAATTACTTGCATGGGAAAAGAAGGGTGGGGAAGGATTTCAGACATGGGAATGAAAAACTGTAAAATAATACAGGTAAGTTAATGCAACCTGACTAAACCAGTTCCCTAGCTTAACGGCTTACAGTTTTCCATAGATTCTAAGCCACGTCAGCCTGATGTGGGCCTATCCCACAAGGGTCTCCTCTTCCCTTGCTTGCCTCTGGAAAAGGACATAGTAACTCTTCCTTCAGAGTTTTAACAGTCTTGTTAAAACCCCATCCCTTTGCATGACTAGGCTGGTGCTCAGCCAATCGGGTAATTCCTTTTGGAGGAGAACCCATATCCCTCTCTGGGACTTCATGACTCACTGTTCTGTTCCCACTGTGATTAGAAGGCCTAGTGTGGCCTTGGAGCAGGGCTGCCAGCCTCCAAGAGGTGACTGGAGATCTCCCAGAATTACAACTGATCTCCAGGTGACAGAGATCAGTTCCCCTGGAAAAATTGGCTGCTTTGGAGGATGCACTATGGCATTATGCCATTATGAGGCTCCTCCCCTCCACAAATCCCACCCTCTTCAGGCTCCACCTCCAAAATCTCCAGGAATTTCCCAACTTGGACCTGGCAATCCTATCCTGGAGCTTAATTAGGAACAGGAAAATCAGGGACCAGGCTGAGGAAAGGAACATTCCCCCTCCCACACACACACACACACACACACACACACACACTCACTGGTATCCCCTTCTCAGGGCTTTTTTCCGGGAAAAAAGGTGGTGGAACTCAAGACCGCACAATGATGTCACTTTGGGTCAGCTGGAACAAGGGGGGAGTTTTTTAAAGTTTAAATTGCCCTCGGCAAAAATGGTCACATGGCCGGTGGCCCCGCCCCCTGATCTCCAGACAGAGGGGAGTTTAGATTGCCCTCCGTGCCGCTGAGTGACGCAGAGGGCAATCTCAACTCCCGTCTGTCTGGAGATCAGGGGGCGGGGCCACCGGCCATGTGACCATTTTTAAGAGGTGCCGGAACTCCGTTCCACCACGTTCCAGCTGAAAAAAAGCCCTGCCTGCCTCTGTTACTTAGGAGGGGCTGTGGCTCAGTGGCTGAGCTTCTGCTTTACATGCAGAAAGTCCCAGATTCAAGCCCCAGAATTTCCAGTTAAATGGTTCAGGCGGTAAGTGATATGAAAGCCCTCAGCTTGAAACCTTGGAGAACTGCTGCCAGTCCGAGCGGACAATATAGACCTTTATTTCTTGCCATTTATTAGCCACCCTTTCCTCCGACATCGATCCAGAAGAGTTAGCCGTGTTAGTCTGTAGTCGCAAAATAGTAGAGTCCAGTAGCACCTTTAAGACTAACCAACTTTATTGTAGGATAAGCTTTCGAGAACCACAGCTCTCTTCATCGGATACTATTTTCCTCCTACAGGAGCTGAAGGCGTCTTACAATATAAAAGCATTAAATTACATTAAGACAATTAAAAATGACCCATACATTAAAAAGTGGCTTGATGGACTGATTCAGTAGAAGGTAGCTTCGTGTGCAACTAGCTCTGTTTCTTTTATTAATGCAGAGGAGTTAGCCGTGTTAGTCTGTAGTAGCAAAATCAAAGAGAGTCCAGTAGCACCAATTTTATTGTAGCATATTTTATACAGAACATCAGTTTAAATGTCTTCATGTAAATAGACATTAAACTCCAATTGGAAGAATTGTTTCCTCTGACATTAGTTTCAGTTCTACATGCATTGGTACAGGGTTCAATGATGTCCTTGCGTAAATCCACTTGCTTTGTGTAGAGTGGATTTCAGCTTCTCTGAATACATGAAGAGTTGCTAAGCAGCCGAGCACTTGGCTCGTGCTGCCGACGTCTCCAACAGAAATTTCATCCGAGACTCTGAGTAGCCATCTGCTTAAGTGATACTGAACTTGCTCCACTGCTCTGCTTGTCCTTAAGCAGATGTGGTCAAAAGCCAAGGAATTTGCAGGTTATAAACATTATAGTTACGGTACTGTGCGACTCTGTTCTTCTCTTTCCTGCAGGATCAGAGCATGATGCCGCTGTTCAGTCCAATACAGGTGCTTTGTGTTACCACCCTTGTAGCCTGTGAGTGGCGTTCTATATAGCATCTCATTCCCTCTTTCTCATGCAAGAATTAAAATGCAGTGAGTGGCTTGTGTATAAGCTGTAGACAAAAGTGAGACTGGAAACAGCAGAGCGGAAAAGCATCTTGGCCCTTGCAGACACGGGCCTCGCTTTCCTGTGTTTTGGCATCAGCCCTGTTAGGAAACCTTTCCCAGACAGTCTATTTAGAAAGCCGAATATATGTGGCAGAGATTTGTCAAGATCTCCATACTAATTTTTTCACTTTCAGGGGGAAAAAATCTTTTCTACCCAGGCAAGAGGGATGCATGGAACAAAATTATTTCAACCATTTCACCGGCTAATTTTTAAACCTAGATTGGTCTTTGAAAGACTTGTTTCAAATAGTGTCAGTAGAAGATGGAGTTGTTTTCATTTTTAAAAGTATTTATTTGACCTGGACACAGTCCTGCTTTGATTAGTTGCGTTTAATAGAGAAGTTACCGTTGCGTTGATCTTAATGATGAATCTATAGATTATATTAATTGCATTGGAAAAAAAACATTCCTAAGTGTGAAATCATTAGCATCAGTAACCATGGAATAAAGCATAGATTGCAATCTCTGGCATATAATACTTCTCTAGAGCCACGTTACAGCATGAGAAGAAGCAAGAGTGATATAAACCAGCTTGGAATTGCTTAGAATCTGGCACTATGCCTTTGTATCATCATGGAATAAACTGCCCTCCAATTCTAATCCTATTTATACTGCAGTTGAGTCCCATAGATTTCTATAGGATTTTCTGCTGTGTTACAATGGTAGCCTTGGTTGATATTCTAAGACTGGGTTGGCCAATTACAAGCCTTTTCCCTAAAGTTCATGTGATAGTCACTTTTTTTTTTGCATTCTGAATGAAAATCAGCCCATGGGAAAAGAAAAACTGGGCTGGGCAAGAATTCTGAATTCTGAAGCGATCTCCCTTCCGGGCAGCCCAGAAACATGGAAAGCAGGGGTTTCCCAGTCTTGATAAACAGCAGGGATATCTACACCATCCTCTCAACGGCTCACTATTCATTATTCTCAAAATGACCACATGTATTAACACGCTAGAACATTTACTTTAATTGGCTAATTAGTGTATCAGTGAAGGAGCAAAGTAATAAATTGGCAAAGAAAATTACTGTTAATAGCTCCAGCGAGAATCACTCCAGGAATCAGCCAGATTGCTTGAGGTTGATAGGAATTCTGCCACCCACTCAATTTGGCAGAGACTCCAAGTCTCAAACATGAACTTGAACAATTTGCTAGTCACATTAAGAAACGCCATGGGTGGAAAGTACCTTTAAGTTGCAGCCAACTTATGGCAACACCTCATGGAGTTTTCAAGGCAAGAGATGAGCAGAGGTGGTTTGCCATTGCCTGCCTCTGCACAGGGACTCTGGACTTCCTAACCAGGAACCGACACCGCTTAGCTTCTGAGATCTGACGAGATTGGGCTAGCGTCGGCCATCCAGGTCAAGGCAAGAAACTACATTAAACTTTTTCATTTCAAAGGCAGTCATATCATGGGAGTTCAGTCAATAGCAAACTAAACAAAAACAGTTTGGAAAGTTTCACCATACTTTCTGTGCAGGCAGAACCCACAAGTGCTGCCTTCAATTTCAAAAAATGTGAGAAAAAAAGATGGCTTTTGCAAGCACCAAGAACACAATATACCTTTGTTGCATGTAAATAAGTTTTGTATTTTATTTCTGATGGTTAATATCGGGTTTTTAATAGGGATTTCATTCCCCCAGTGGAGGCAGGGAAACTCTGACTCCCACCTTTTGCCCCCTGCCATGCTTACCTGGGGAAAAGGCAGAGAACGGGCATCGTCACGCCACCCCGAGAGCTCTCCCATGCTTCGCAGCAGGCCAATTTGGGCCTAAACGGGCCAATTTGGGCCAATTTGGGGCCCAAAATGGCCCAGAGCAAAACTTCTAGCTTGGCCCTCAATTGAGGTATTTTAACCATGCATGCAGAACTCTGGAGAGGAACCGATGCAGTATGGGTCCAGAACCTGCAAAAAGCTCAATGCCAAAAGACCTAGGTTTGTGTGTATGAGAAAAGAATTTATGCTGTTAGCGAAGATCTGAGTGGAAAAATTAGTCTTTGTGAATGGGTCTGTGAATGTAACTCTTTTAGAAACCACCAAGCATGAGAATCTATTCTGACGCTTATCAAAACTCTGCAACCATTATACTTGTGTTCTTATAAATAAATTCTACTTCTGATTAAGCAAAAAAGGACCCTTTTTTACCTCACAGCCATCCCACACGCCGATTGTCCGGCCATACTACCATCTATAACAAGCCTTCCTATAATACCATTTAAACAGAAGAGATACAATCCGAAAGCCAAACCAGACAAAATGCTACAGGTGGGGTTAGCAGTGGGATTCTAACCCCTAGGATGCTTGTCTGGCCTCAACCAGGGCCAGGGCCAGGGCCTTCCTGGTGGAACTCTGCCTGTTGAAGTTAGGCCCAGCAAGATCCACCAGGCCTGTAAGACAGATATTCTGCCAGGCTAGGGTTGCCAGCCTCCAGGTAGTGGCTGGAGATCTCCCGGAATTACAACTGGTCTCCAGGCCATAGAGATCAGTTCACCTGGAGAAAATGGCTACTTTTGGGGGTGGACTCTATGGAACTACGCCATGCCAAGGTCCTTTCCCTCCCCAAACTGCACTTTCTCCAGGTTTCACCCCCCAGATCTCCAGGAATTTCCCAACTTGGAGCTGGCAACCCTATGCCAGGCATATGGCCGAGGTTCAGGTGGCAGCAGGTTCTTCTGCTCGTCTTCTGCTGAGGGGGGATCGAACCCTAAACCCAGTGTCCACTGATATGTTTTAATGCTGTCTACCAGTTCCCAGCTCATGGGATAATTGGCTGGGTTAAAGCAATATGGGCTGCCCCCTAGAGTCTATGTATACTGAATTTTATACTTAAATTTGATTTCATTGTGATTTTATTGTGATCTCACAAGATACGGTGTTATCCGCTCTGAGCCCGCTTGCGGGGAGAGTGGACTATAAATTTAATGACAGATAGAGAGGGAGGGAGGGAGGGAGGGAGGTGTTCTTCACGTAAAAAGCCTGTGTAAAGTAGAGAACTCCTGAAGCTCTCTGAGTGTGGAGAAAAAAGTATTAGTTGTGAATGTGAACAGAGCTGTCCTTAGGTAAAGCTTTAAGGTAACGTAAGTAGGAGCTGAATTAAAGACCCAAGGCTGGTTTTAAAACAAACATTACATAAGGGCAGGGCTTTTTTTCAGGGGGAACGTGGGGGAACGGAGTTCCGGCACCTCTTGAAAATACTCGGCAATAGTGCTTGAAAATAATATGATTTCAAAGAATCCCGTGTTTCTTCCTCATTTCCCTCTTGAGAGTTCCGCCACCTCTTTTCCCAGAAAAAAACCCCTGCATAAGGGTGTGCTGTTCAGCAGAAATGCAACACACAGAGGTCAGTTGTTTGCCATAACTCTGAAAATGGCATTGCTGAGTAGGATAATCGGGGACTAAAAATGACCGTCGTTTCAAGTGGGTGGCTGTGGTGGTCTGCAGCAGAACGGCAAGATTCCAGTCCAGCAGCACCTTAAAGACCAACCAGGTTTCTACAGGTTTCAAAATAGAAGAGTCCAGTAGCACCTTTAACCATCTGACGATGCATCTGACGAAGAGAGCTGTGGTTCTCGAAAGCTTATCCTACAATAAAGTTGGTTAGTCTTAAAAGTGCTACTGGACTCTTTACTATTTTGCAACTACAGACTAACATGGCTAACTCCTCTGGAGCTAGAGGTTTCAAGAGTCAAAGCTCCCTTTATCAAACAAGGTTGACCAGTGGGCACTAGTAACTTTCCCCTCAACTCTACATTTAGTCATTATACATTTTCTAAATGTCCAAAGCTCTTGATGTCATGGTTGCAGTATGCTCCTGGAGGTCACATGTCACTGACTGCGGTGGTAGCTGTCAGTGGCTGGACGACCCATCATTTTGCAGTCCGAACGTTTGTGGACTTATGCTAAGCTACCCACGCACCAAAAATGTCTTCGCATGCTGTGTGTTCTCAGAATCAAGATAGGCCAACGTCACACCAGGATCTAAGATGCCCAGGTTCAAATCTGCACTGTGCTATGGAAGCTTGACCTTGGGCCAGTCACACACACCCAGCCTAACCTACCTCACAGGGTTTTGGTGCTACACCTCTGAAGATGCCAGCCACAGCTGCTGGCGAAACGTCAGGAACTACAATGCCAAGACCACGGCAATACAGCCCGGAAAACCCACAACAGCCATCTACCTCACAGGGTTGTTGGAGAGAACTATGGGAGCCCCTTCAGGTCCCCACTGAGGAGAGAAGCAAGATATAAATGAAGTAAAATTAAAAATAAAATAAATAACCTAGCAGGCACAGGCTAAAATCTTCAAACACTGGGTTGGACGGATCCAGGCAGCTTTCTTCTTGCTCAAGCTCGCCCAGTTTTTCTCCTTACAATAGCCCCTTTCTCCCAGGTTTGAGGGGCTGCCCATCTTCACTTTTTCATTAGCTTAAAATCACAACAACAACATTCAATTTATCTACCACTCTTCAGGACAACTTAACATCCACTCAGAGTGGTTTAGAAAGTGTGTTATTATTATCCTCACGACAATCACCCCGTGAGGTGGGTGGGGATGAGAGCGCTCTGAGAGAGCTGTGACTGACCCAAGGTCACCCAGCCGGCTTCAAGGGGAGGAGTGGGGAATCAAACCCGGTTCTCCAGATTAGAGTCCTGCCACTTTTAACCACTACACCAAACTTACTATCAGGCAGAAGAGCCACATAACATGCATACCCTGTGCACCACCTACCAAACACACACAGAGTTATATAGAGCCATTAAATATATAACTACAGCCATGGCTACATCCACATGATTTCCAGGACCTTTTCTTCTATCCCTAGCACTGGGCCTGCAGCTTCACCCATCCTCCAGTCCCTTTGGTGGTAGTTGACTCACGGTGGGCACTATCTGTTCGCAAACAAGCCTCATGAAATGGCTGACACACTGGGCAACGGTGCTCAGAAGAGCCACAGGTGTCATGTCAAAGCCACATGGTTCTCCAGATTAGAGTCCCAGCACTCTTAACCACTACATCAAACTAGGTTGGGTCCAACCCTTGTGGCCCCAAGACGCCCAAGACTCAGGCCACACGAACCCTTATACCACCAGCCATGTCAGCAGCAACATTTCACAAAGTGCTGATAAAGAAGAGAAGCAAACAGGAAGCTATTCAATTATTCAAAAACAGCTCTGAGAAAGTTTTTAGGTGTCTGGCGAGGATAACCACAATGCCACAGAGGGCATAGTTTAAATCTCACTCATCCATGGGTGATCTTAGTCATGGTATCTCTATGCATCTATCGAGAACATCTATCGAGTCTTTTCAACAGTACGTTTGTAGGATCTCATGCATAAAAAGAACACCCTCTGCGGGTGAAAGACTGAGATCAGTTTTGGCTCTAGATCAATCCAGAAGCAAGACACAGTCAAGAATTAACACCTGTAGGGGTTTTGAAAGAGAACAGCACTGAGAGAAGACTTTGAACTAATTTGTCTGAACATGCCTAAATATTTTTGTTAATTCAAATAAATTCCCTACAACTCTGGGGGGAGGGGTATCGTCAAGTGCAAATTTCCACCCTGCCAAAGGAATTAGCCCCCTCCTGCAATTCAACAACCCTTACCAAACATGGAAGCAAAACCAGAGTTTTGACTTCTTGCACAGAGCAGAGGAAATAAGGATGGATCTTACAAGAAGCAGCTTGGCCCTTTGGGGCTAAACCACCTCCAAGCAGGTAATAATTACAAAAGAAAGCAGAAGTGGCCAAGAGCGACCCCCCCCCACACACACACACACACACAGGCTGACTCCAAGGGCAACCAAAGAAAGGCACAGCATAAAGGAAAGGAGGTAACTCAAGTGTATCCCAGAGGCCAGCATGGTGGACAGAGCTCATTTTGGGCGGGAACGCACTGGAACGGCGTTCCAGTAGATCTGAAAACAGATCACATGGGTTTTGGCCCTGCCCACGTGATCCCTTTTTCTCCCTGCTGCCTGTGTCTTTAGCAGCAGGTGGAGGCAGCAGCAGCACTGTAGCAGGGTTTCGTGTTCCCAAGAATTGAGACCAAATAGAATCTTCAGGAAGGAATGATGTTTATTGCCGGCAGAGCTCAGTGTGGCTATCACCACAAAGAACTGAGCTCCAGTATAAGGAAGCAACCTCTCTGATATAGCACAGCTTACAGTTACGTCACAGAAGGTGGTCATTCACTAGCTAACGGTTATAATTTGTTTATCATTATCTAGCTCCATCATCAAGATCATTGCCCCAGACATGACCTTTTCTGAGTGTGGCATAAATTCAGACAAATTCTCCTAAATCATCAGTCTTATCTTTCAAGCAGTCTATTCTGAGATACACAATGCTGTAACTTCCTCTTTTTCAAGCTACAAGCTTCCTGTTTCAACAGTATCTAGCTGAGTCAACCTCACAGCTATATTTTACTTTGAAGAAGGATTTTATTTAATCTTTCTAAATGTTAGTTAATCAGAACAATATTATAACACTTATTAGTTAATAATCAATTTCCTCGGTCCTAAAACAACTTCCTTGGTCTACATAAATTCATTTAGCTAAGAATAACAGACAGTGTTAAATTTAAGCAAGAGACAAGCTGTTTGAAGCAAGTGATTGTTCATAACTATTGGCTATGTGTTAAATTTACCAATTTCCTCAGCTACATTTCCCCCCTTTTCGGCCTTGATAGCGAAGCAGAAGAGGCCGAACAATAACAGTATATCTTCCCTCTAGGGTCAATACGCCCCCTCCTCCTCATCAGGTCCTGAGGACTCTAAGCTGCGCATTTTAAGTAAGTGCACCCTTTCTGGGGACAGTGTCAGTAATTGGGCCGCAGGTGGGGCTCCCTTACTGGGCAGAGGCGACACTGGAGTTGCTAACATTGTCAATTTTTGAAACAGTAGACTGTATTAAGCAAATAATGCATGAAATATAATAAGGAAGAAATATAATTTCAGTTAGAGCACACCCCCACTAAGAGCAAAGCCTTTTCTACTAGCTTTCCCTTAAGATAACACACACCAGCAAGATACTTATGATGACATTGATCAGAAATTAAGTCTGGATATAATGTTAGGATGCCTCTCTTGTGGTGGCATCTCCTGGAGTGGGAGAGCAGGAGCAGTAGACAGGAAACAACGAGGACAAGGTGTATTATTATAATGCTGACAGCCACAGTCAGGACAAACTATTTCTTGGATACCTGTCCTAAACTTATAGAAGCAATAGAAAAGGAAAACAAAACACAGGAAAACTGCACAACCAGTAAAAGTATAGGAGAAAACACGAAAAAAACATTAACTGTTACTGTAGTCCACCGATGATCAAAGCTTCAGCTGTGGGTAGACTAGCCAGCCCAGGAGTGGCTAGACCAGAGCTTCTTCAGAACCTGAACAGCCTTCTGGAGTGCTCAGGTATCAGGCCCTGGAACTGTTGCCTGTGAATCTCAGCCTTTTCCGGTAGGCTGAGATCCAGAGGGTAGCTTCTTCAGTCAGAGACGGAGGGCATCGTCTGGACAGATCTCTGAAACTCAAGGCGTGGCAGCAGGTTTAATATTAGTCCAATGAACTCAAGCTGCAATGCCTTTTACCTTTACAGCAGTGGGAGTTGCTAACAGGACAGTGTATGGGCCCTTCTATTTAGGTCCCATTAGAATTACTTGCCAGTTCTTTACCCAAATCTCATCTTTTGGCTGAAACTTATGGACTGGATTAAACACTGGCAAAGGCTATTGTTCTCCTACATACTTTTGAATTTTCTGCAAAGTCTTGCCCAGGGACACAACTTGTTCCCTGAGTCACAGATCTCCCAACTGACAAGGGTTTTCTGTAACACCTTGTAAAATAGGAGGTGGCCTACCAAACATTAACTCAAATGGGGACATTTTCAAATAACTGCTGGCAGACCCCACCGTCCTACAATTTCCTTTAAGAGACACCGAACTACCTCTTTGGCCTTTTCAGTTTTACAAGGAAATGCTTTTACTCACCCAGAATATGAGTCAACAAACACTAACAAGTATCGGAATACTTGGTACCGTGGCAATTCAGTAAAATCTACAACTAGTGACTGAAATGGCAGAGACCCCGGGGGTTGGAACTCAGGAGGTGGACCTGGTCCTTGTCGGGGGTTGTTTCTGGCACACACGACACAACTTCTGGAAACAGCTGCACACAGTCCATGTAGTTTAGCAATGTACAAGTCCTTGTTTAGTAACTCTGCTAGTGCTGACTTTCCATAATGAGTGGCTTCATGGGCAGCTTTTACTACTGCATGAGCAATTGATTCTGGCCTAAAGAGTCTTCTATCTGGAAACTGAAGCCAGCCATCACATCTCTGGGTATTCTGAGGACTAGCTTAGTCCTCCTCCTCATGGGAATACTTTGGAGTCTAATCAGACATCTGGGCTTGGAAGAGAGGGCACTGAAGACTCAACGACTGTAAATACTCTTCCCTGGCAGCCGCCTTAGCTGCTTCATCTGCCCGACGGTTCCCTTTTACCACTGGGCTCAGTGGCTTCTAGTGGGCACGGCAGTGCATAACAGCTACTTTCAGTGGGGCATTTACGGCTTGGAGCAGTTGCAAAATTTCAGGTCCATTTTTAATTCCTCTCCCTGAAGCAGTAATGAGGCCCTTTTCTTTATACAAAGCTCCATGGGCATGCAGGGTCGGAAATGCACATTTAGAGTCAGTCCAAATATTAACTTTCAATCCCTCAGCTAGCTGAAGGGCTCTGGTTAACGCAATAAGTTCAGTTTTCTGAGCAGAGGTATTAGGGGGCAGGGGTTTAGCTTCTATATTCTTAGTCCAGGTTACCACTGCATAGCCTGCCTTTCTGACCCCATTTTCAACAAAACTGCTACCATCAGTAAAATAATCAATATCTGGGTTTGGCATGGGACATCAGTCAGGTCCTTTCGGCTAGAGTAAACTTCATCAGTGGTTCGGAGACAATCAAGGGTTGGGCTCTCCTCATCTACTGGTAGTAAGGATGCTGAGTTGAGAGCACTAATTACAGTTAGCTCCACTTGTGGGTTTTCAGCAATCTCTGATACGTGGTCATGCATACATTTGTGAACAAATCTCTTCCCTGTAGTCCATCAGGGCGAGCACAGAATGTGGGACTTTAACACAGACCTTCGGTCCCAAAGTCAGCTTCTGCGAATCTTTGACTAGCTCTGCTGTGGCTGCTACTGCACGGAGACAAGCTGGCCAGCCTTTTGCTACAGCATCCAACTGCTTAGACAGGTATGCTACTGGCCTCTCCCAATTTCCCAGATGCTGGGTTAATACTCCAGCTGCTGTGCCATTCCTCTTATACACAGAAGAGCAAAAAGGCTTCATAAGGTCTGGCAGACCCAGGGCAGGGGCTTCCAGCAACTGTCCTTTAAGAGTCTGGAATGCTTGCTTCTGCTCTTTTCCCCACAGAAAAAGGATCCCGTTCTCCCCCCTTTGTAGCTTCATAAAGGGGCTTTGCTGTTTCTGCAAAGTTGGGAATCCAAATTTGGCAATACCCTGCAGACCCCAGAAATTCTCGCACTCGCCTTCTGGAGGAGGGCTCTGGAATGGAGCAGACTGCTTCCTTGCATTCATGGCCCAGGGGCCTGATTCCTTCTGATGTATCAAATCCCAAATATTTTACTTGGGGCTGACAGAGCTGTGCTTTCTTCTGTGACACTTTGTAGCCAGCTTTGTATAGCACCTTTAGCAACTTCTGGGTAGCCTCATAACAAATCCCCTTACAATGATTGTTTTATCTGTCACTGGGACTACTGGCTGAGTTACTACTGAATGTTCAGCTCCAGTGTCCACTAAGAAAGAAATATTTTGGCTCCCCATGCAAATTTTAACCATGGGCTCCTGGGGGCCAAGATTGAAGGTGCTCAGTCTGGCCTATGCCTCCCATTCTTCGTCCCATTCAGAGTCTATTTGCCACCCATATTTGTTCTCTCTTAATGCTGCTTCCATGGCTGGTCCTCATCTTTTATACATTCCATCTCGGACTTCCCCTCGGCTCTGGGGGTCCCATCTCTTCCTTCTTCTATCATCTCGTCCTCTTCCACATCCCCTGATACTCTGTAGCCTCTCTTTGCACTCATCTTTCCAGTGCCCTCTTTTAAAACACCACGCACATGTTTCAAAATCTAGGGGCTGCTTGCCTCCTCTTCTCTCTCTCAGGGTACCCCCCATACGTCCCCTTCCAGGGGGGTACTGTCCCTGTTGGGGCTGCTGGGCCGGTGCTACAGCCAGCAATTCTGCCTTCTTTTTCATTTTCCTATCAGTCTCTCTTTGTGCTTCCTGTTCACAATTAGAAAAAACTTTATGGGCAATTTCAAGCAGCTGCTCTATATTCATTCCCAGGAACCCTTCTTGCTTCTGTATTTTCCTTCTAATGTCCCCTGCTGCTTGGGTGACAAAAGTGTTCAAAACCATTCTTCTATTTTCTTCTGCTTCTGGGACATAGGGAGTGTATTGACGGTAGGTCTGGTAGACCCTTTCTAGAAAAGCACCAGGAGGCTCATTTGGTCCTTGTTGACACTCTTGTATTTTTCTTTTTCCTGCAGCCTTTATCCCTTGCATCAGGGCTTGCTGGTACCTGGTTAGTTTAGCCATGCCTCCCTCTTCATTGGCATCCCGGTTCGGATTTGCCATAGGAAATGCCTCTTTCACCTTTTGTTTCTGCATCCTCCCCTTCTTTCACTAGCTTTGCTAGGTATTTCCTAGCTCCTTGTATAATACGTTTGCGTTCCTCTGTATTGAAGAACGTGATCAGGAGCTGGTTACAGTCCTGCCAAGTTGGTTTATGGCTATTAATTATGGACTGAAACAAAGTAGTCACCGGTTCTGGCTGATCTGAGAATGGAGGTGTTTGAGTCTTCCAATTGTACAGATCAGTAGTTGTAAATGGTATATATATTAAGTGCAAGGTCCCAGAGTGAGGGTCCATAGTCTCTCTTAAGGGACAGGCTTTAGTTTCCTTCAAGGGATAGACATTGCTCTCTCCCCCTTCTTTTTCTAGCTCTGGGATATCTTTATACTCATCTTCTGCCTCTGCATCTTCTTTCCGTGTCTGAGATCTGGTTTTGGCAGGGATAGCATTGGAGGGGTTTCTTGGTCTACCCCAGCTCCCCCTACTTGCTCTTCTACAGGCCCTTCCACTCTCTCTCCTCCTCTAGGCAGTGAGGGAGCATATGGTGGTGGGGGCACCTCTTCTTCTTGGGTTTGTTTAACAGGTTTAGCCTTTGGCTGGAGTCTAGCTTCTAGAGGGGCAGGCAGTATCTCGCTTTACTGGCACCACAGGATAAATGCCTCCCTTTGGTGGTCGCCTTCTTGACTGTGGATTCATCCTCCTTCCTTTCCCTAGGGCCATAAGCTGCACCTCCTTCTTCCTAGCCCGGTACCCCGGCCAGTTCTTAACCCAGGGAGGGGGATTCAAACAAGTATCAAACCATGACTGTGCATATATAATCTGATCATCATGATACTTAAGAGTAAAGTGATAAACATCTAGGGCAGTTGTTTCATCAAAAGTCCCTTCCTTTGGCCTGCCTAAATCAAATGTAGGCCACTCTAAGGTACAGAAAATTTCCAACAGCTCAGGGGTTGGATTCTCCCCTGACTGGACCCATCCTCTATACACCTCCTGGAAATGTTTCAACATCAATGCCAGGGGGGTATTTTCTGGGGATGAGCATGAACCTCCCATTATCAACACAGAGCCCAGACAAGACAAGACAGACTAGGGAGAACAAATAACAGCAAGAAACAGTAGGGGGTCTGTTTCTCAGGGGTCCCTACGCAAACGCTTCTCGTCTTTGACGACCTGACGAAGTCGCCCAGCCAGGAACTGCGTCTCAGAGATTCAATACACCGATCGCCCTAGGGCGTTCCACTCGTGTCATTCACACGACAAGTTTCCAACCCAGTACCTACAGCAACAGCGGGTTCGGAAGAGTCCCACCGACTCCCCTACTTGGGCCGTGCTAGGGGGTGATCAAGCCCCTCTTCGTTTCAAAAGGAAACGGTAACCCCAGTTACTCCATACTTACTTGTCCCGGGACTTTCCTGGATCACTCGTTCCTGATTCCGTCACCGGGTCGTTGACGCCCCAGTGGCGCACCGCTGACACCCGAGGAAGGCAGGGCCTGCTCCTGAAAAACTCAGGGGGCGCCCACAGGTCCACTACCAGTCTGGAACCAGCGGCCACGGACTGGGGGTCAAGGGGGCACCCCAATGGTCCCCTCAATCCCGGAAGAACGAGCCCCCAAAATGTAGCAGGGTTTCGTGTTCCCAAGAATTGAGACCAAACAGAATCTTCAGGAAGGAATGATGTTTATTGCCGGCAGAGCTCAGTGTGGCTATCACCACAAAGAACTGAGCTCCAGTATAAGGAAGCAACCTCTCTGATATAGCACAGCTTACAGTTACGTCACAGAAGGTGGTCATTCACTAGCTAACGGTTATAATTTGTTTATCATTATCTAGCTCCATCATCAAGATCATTGCCCCAGACATGACCTTTTCTGAGTGTGGCATAAATTCAGACAAATTCTCCTAAATCATCAGTCTTATCTTTCAAGCAGTCTATTCTGAGATACACAATGCTGTAACTTCCTCTTTTTCAAGCTACAAGCTTCCTGTTTCAACAGTATCTAGCTGAGTCAACCTCACAGCTATATTTTACTTTGAAGAAGGATTTTATTTAATCTTTCTAAATGTTAGTTAATCAGAACAATATTATAACACTTATTAGTTAATAATCAATTTCCTCGGTCCTAAAACAACTTCCTTGGTCTACATAAATTCATTTAGCTAAGAATAACAGACAGTGTTAAATTTAAGCAAGAGACAAGCTGTTTGAAGCAAGCTGAAAGTGATTAGAGAGACCATTGTTCATAACTATTGGCTATGTGTTAAATTTACCAATTTCCTCAGCTACAGCACTACCACCACCCCATCACTACCTCCTACGGTGGCAGCCACGTGGCGGGGGGGGGGCATGCGGAAGGGTGGCCGTGCTGGGGGGGGGGTGGCCTGTGCGGCCCGTTCTCCCAGCCTGCAGACCGGTTGAGGCAGCGGCACAGCCTTTTCCTCACACCCACCACTTGTCCCAGCTCAGAGCTGGCAGCCACGGCCTTGGAAGGCTGCGCGGCCCCAGCCCTGGCCCAGGAGATGCAGTTGAAGTCTGAACTGTGTTAGAAAGCTCTGTGCTGGCCTAGCAAGTGCACAAGGTGGCCACTTAGAGAGGATCGTAGCGTTAAGAGACTTACAGTGCAATTTTAAGCAGAGTTACTGCAGTCTAAGCCCACTGATGGGACCTCTGCCTCAGTTTGATCTTTGCCACTGCAAGGAAAGAGTTGTTCTTTAGTGTGTACTACACTGTGTAGTGACTTCTTTCCTCTGAGGTTATTTTTTGATTGTCATCTTTCGATTGTTATTGGCATCTTTTGATTGTCATCTTCCAGAAGTGCCCTAGGAATACATATCTGTATTCCTCTGGAGGGAGAAAAAGGGCACTCTGGAGGGAGATAAAACCTCCCCGCAGTGATGTCAGGGGGTGTGGCATATGCAAATCAGTTATGCCAATGACACACTTCCGGTGATAGTAAGGGGTGTGGCACATGCTAATGAGTTATGCTAAGGAGTTCCTGCAGTTTTTTTTCTATGAAATGACCCGATGGTGGATAATAAGAGGCAACACAGAAAACCTGAATGCTCAACTCCAGATTCATTAATCAAGGTCACAGCAACTTCATTCCCAAGGATGAACTTCAGCCAGGGAGCAGTAACAGATACTACCTGGGGGGTTACATTAACTCCACAAAACTCTGCAAAATATTGGTGGGAACAGCGTGAATTTGGCATGGGTACGTTTAATTAATGCTTTAAGGAATCTTTTACTTTTATTCATAAGTAATTTAATTTATACCAACGTTTTCTACCGTCAAGACACATTGACGATTGGTTTGGCCATGAGACAGAATATTCAGCATTAACCATTGTGGGGTGCTTGTCAAAAGAATGACAGGCTAGGATCTTGCTGACATTGGCTTAAATCTGTACTCTGCCTTGAAACATGCTGGGTATCTTTGAGCCAGTTGCGCTCTCTCAGCCAACCCTACCTCATAGAAATGTTTTGAGGATGTTGGAGAAACCCCGTACATTACCCAGAACTTGTTGGAGGAAGGGCAAGATAAAAATGCACCATGCCATCAATCAGATAAGCCTTGCATTTTTGTTTGCGTGCACTGCCTGTGTAAATCGCATTCCTCAGCATTGTTCTACATATGTTCTGCACACTATCAAAGTCTTCAAGGCATATTAAGGTTTTTTTGCTGCATGCTTACAGAATCGTTTTCAGGGCCTTTTTGTAAAAAATCCAAATAAAAAAGGAGTATACGATCCATCTAACTGGTGGGAAAATCATGAGTCTTTTACATATATTTTTGGATGTTACATAAAACAAGTTTTTGTACATCAGTATATTTAATTCTGTGCATACTTAAATCAAGAGACTGGCACAATAGAAGCCATGCCAGTAGCTTTAAAAACCGAATGCCCTTTCAGCGGCCATTGTGGAGGTTGCTAAGCAACCATCACAGTATTGCAAGCCTTGGTTTCTGTCAGTAAAGGGCAAGGGGAGGGGCCAGGGCTCTTCCCAGGGCTGTTTTGGCCTTTGAGGGAGGACTCACTGGAGCCAGGCCAAGCAGCAACCACCAGGCAACTTGATACCATGAGTTGCATGACTCACCCAGGCCTATCTGCTAAAAGCCTCCCTTACAAAAGCCACGGTGTAGTAGTAGTTAAGAGTTTCAGTCTAGGATCTGGAGACCCAGATTTGAATGGGTGATCTTAGGCCAGTTATACATTCTTAGCCTAACCTACCTCGCAGGGCTGTCGTGAGGATAAAATGGAGATGTAGGTTTGGGTCCCCATTGTGGAGAAAGGCACAGTATAAATGAAGTAAATAAACAGTAAATATAGCTTCAAGTGTGGAGCAGTTAAAAATTAGGTTTGTTGGCGGGTGGAAAGAAGGTAGCAGGAAAAGGTAAAGATATGGGGGCTGCCAGGAGGAGGGAAAGAGGAAATGTTCCTGCCCCTGGGAGAGAAAGTCCATTAAGAGTTTTGGCGCAAAAGGTCCAGGATCTCAGAGAGGAGGGGGGAAGGGAAAGGATGAGCTAATCCTAGTCCTTTAGGGAGGGTGATACGGCCCCACCTGGAACTTCAAGGCCACGTTCTCAAGCCGCCGGAAAAAAGCAACCAGACACCTGCAAGATAAGGAGCTAGCAGCCAAGCAAGCAAACATGTTCCCTTTGCATATTCTCAGAGGCAAACATGACAGATCTATAAAAAGACAAACATGGCAGATATACTGGGGTGTATCTGACGTACTCCCCCTCCCAAAGATGCCCCTACCGAGCTGGCCCCGGCTTGTCTGGATCGGTTCTATGAAATCTGCGCACTGTCAGACTGTGGCTAAATAAGGCACTCACTACAGGGTTCCCTTTAGAAGCAAACACAAGTCCATTGTTTGGAAAAGGAAACTTTACTGCAGAAAAGGTCCATTATAGTCCACTGTCCTGAATAGGAGAATCAGGATGGTACATGATCATTGTTACCAATGAAGAGCAAGCATAAGGTACAGAGTAACAATACCCATTCGGATCAGCCTCCCCCCACAGTTCTCAAAACATCTCCTCTCAGTCCTGGGAAGCTGCTCTCCTTCAAGGCCAATGCTTGGTGGAACGGTGTTAGACTAAACAGTCTCCTCCGGTGGGAATGCTGCCTGGGAACTGGTGCACCTGGGAAGAAAACACTCAAACACTAAAAGCATTAGAAAATGGAGTCAGTACAGTTTAGATATACACTGGACCTGACATTCTGCCCCCCTTAAAACAGATCCCCCCCTGGTTTATATGGGTAGCGAGTATGAAAAGCTTTGGTTAATCTAGGAGCATGAACATGTGCAGAGTTCACCCATTCATCGTAACCAGAATCAAAGTCCTTCCATCGAATGAGGTAAAAAAGCTGATTACGTTTGAGTTTAGAGTCCAAGATTTGTTGTACCTCATAGTGTATTTGGTCGTCAATTAAAGTTGGAATGGGTGGAGCTTTGGCATGCCATTTGTTGTCGGTGGGAGCTCTCTTTAGAAGACTGACATGGAACGTATCATGCACATGGCGCAGGTTCTTGGGCAAAGTTACAGCAACAGTCACTTTATTTATTATCTTGCGCACAGGAAAAGGTCCTAAGAACTTCAGAGCGAGTTTGCGGCTTGTCTGAGCTAGTTTCAGATTTTTTGTGGAAATATACACACGATCTCCGGGTTGTAATTCCCATTCGGCCACACGATGGCGGTCTGCGTATTTTTTGTAATCCAGTTTGGCTTTTTCAAGGTGTTTCTTAATAAGAGTCCATTGCTGCGCCGCCTCCCCCCACCACGAAGACACATCTGGCAATTTAGAGGAATGGAGAGGGGGTGCGTCTAACGGGAAGGGATTGAAGTGAGTTCCGTAGACAATTTTGAAGGGGGCCTCCCCCGTTGAAGCGTGTACACTGTTGTTATATGAGAACTCGGCCAGAGGGAGAAGGTCCACCCAATTATCTTGTTGAAAATTGATGTAGCAACGAAGAAACTGTTCTAATATTTGGTTTGTTTTTTCGGATTGCCCATCGGTTTGTGGGTGGTGGCTTGAACTGATGCCTTGTTCAATATTCAACATTTTCAAAAGCTCCCGCCAGAAGTTGGCAACGAACTGTCCGCCGCGATCCGAAATCACCTTGGACGGAAAAGAATGTAATTTTACGATGTGTTTTAGAAACAAATCTGCTAGTTTTCGAGCGGAGGGTATAGCAGTACAGGGGATAAAATGAGCTTGTTTGGAGAACAGATCTACCACAACTAAAATACAATTATGTCCTTTTGAGATAGGTAGATCAGTGATAAAGTCCATGGATATTACTTCCCAGGGTCTGTTTGGCGTTTCCAATGGTTGCAGGAGACCCGGAGGCTTCCCTTTCCTGGTTTTGGCGCTGAGGCAAACAGGACAGGAACTAACGTATTGGGAAATGTCTTTGCGCATGCCCGGCCACCAGAATTGTCTTTGGATTAGGTGCAAAGTTTTCAGATACCCATAATGTCCAGCAGTGGGAGCATCATGACAGCGCTGCAAGACCTCCAGCCTGAGGCTGTCCGGGACATAAAACTTGCTCCCAGCTAGCCAATCCCCGTGTGGGGATTGGGTCAGTTTGTTTCTCGGAGCTCTATCCCCCTCCTTCTCCACTTCAGTTTTAAGTTTCGATTTCCACTCTTGGTTGGCCGGGAGGGGCTGCTTGGCACGACTGCGAGTAGTCACCACACCCCCAAGTTGCGTAGGTGAGAAGACAGTGTCGACAGTCTCCTCCCGTTTGCTCTTATGTTGGGGCATGTGCGATAGGGCGTCCGCCAAAAAGTTAGTTTTGCCCAGGAGATAATTTAGAGTGAAGTTGAATTTGGAAAAGAATTCCGCCCATCGCAATTGCTTGGCATTCAGTCTGCGTGGGCTTCGGAGGGCTTCCAGATTTTTATGATCCGTCCAGACCTCGAAAGGGTATCGCGCCCCCTCCAGCCAATGTCTCCAGTTAGTAAGGGCTGCTTTTACTGCAAAGGCCTCCTTCTCCCACACATTCCAATTCCTTTCTGCCTCCGAAAATTTCCTAGACAAGAAAGCACAAGGCCGCAACCTACCATCCTCCCCCTTCTGTAGTAAAACCCCCCCTATCGCCGTATCGCTGGCGTCGACCTGTACTATGAAAGGGGATTGTTCGTTGGGGTGGGAGAGGATGGGTTCCGTTACAAATTGCTTTTTTAGACATTCGAAGGCCGTTTGGCAATCGGGGGTCCATTGCAGTTTGGCAGAGGGTTTTTTAGCTTGGTCCCCTTTATCTTTGGTTTTCAGCAAGTCTGTTAAGGGGAGCGTAATTTGGGCGAAATTTGCTATGAAGTCTCTATAGAAGTTGGCAAAACCCAGGAAGGATTGTAGTTCTTTACGGGTGGTGGGTGTCTGCCAGTCTTGGATCGCCTGTATTTTGGCTGGATCCATTTTCAGACCTTCTTGGGAGATACAATACCCGAGGTAAGTGAGTTCGGTTTTATGGAATTCACATTTGGACAGTTTGATGGGCAGCTTATTCTTCATCAGGGTGGCTAAGACTTCGTACCGTTTGAATATGTTCTTCCTCGGTGTCTGAGTAAATTAACACATCATCAAGGTACACCACCACCCCTTTGTACAGAAATTCGTGTAGAACTTCGTTTATCATGGACATGAATACAGACGGGGCTCCCGTCAAACCAAAAGGCATAACTAAGTATTCATATTGTCCGAGGGGCGTATTGAAAGCGGTTTTCCACTCATCCCCTGCCTTGATACGAACGTGGAAGTAAGCATCTTTTAGATCTAATTTCGTAAAGATCTTACCTTGGGCCACGACGTTGAGAAGGTCTCGGATGAGCGGTATAGGATAGGCGTTGTTGGTGGACACTGCATTCAAGCCTCGGAAATCTGTGCACAGTCGAAGTCCCCCATCCTTCTTTTTCACGAAGAGGACTGGAGCGGCGTGGGGGCTAGCGGCTGGGCGGATGAACCCTCGTTGGAGGTTGGTGTCAATGAATTTCCGGAGCACTTCGCGTTCATGGAGACTCATGGGATAGAGTCGTCCTTTGGGCAGTGAGGCTCCGGGTAAAATTTCTACCGCACAGTCCGTTCGTCGGTGCGGGGGTAAAGTATCTGCTTCCTCTTCAGAGAAAGCATTTAGAAAAGGCCAGTACGGTTCGGGTATTTGGTTGACTTCTTCTTGGGTGAGAAGGGCCCTTTCTTTATGAGTTGGATCTTCGCCCCAGTTTTGATTCCAACGGTGATTTTTACAGTTGGTATGACTGAAGGTAATACATCCTTGTGCCCAGTCTATGTAGGGATTGTGATCACATAGCCATTTACTGCCTAGAATTAACGGGTACTTGGCAGTAGAGCTGATGACAAAGGACCTCTTCTCCCAATGTTGTCCCATGCCTGTGATCACTGGGATGGTTTCAGTTGTTACAGGATTCATGTTGGTACCATCCATTTGCTCAAAGATTACTGGATTTTGTAGATCCCGAGTTGGTAGGACTAGTCCATTGACTAGAGCAGGGGCGATGATGTCTCTTGAGCAGCCCGAGTCAATAAGAGCTTGCACCCGAATGTGCATCTTCCTCTCTGGGTTGATTAGAGTCACTGGCATGAATAAGATGGACCCAGGCGGCCGGTTCCGTGCAGGGACGGGCTTAGGGCGGATCTGTCGTTTGGGTCCTTTCACGACAGATCCATTTCGTTTCCCGACTGGGGACTTTCTGGATTGGCTTCTGCGGTTGGGGAAGCGGGATCGTATTCCATAACTTCTTCCGCTTCCAGCCCTCTCTCTGAGGCTGGCCTTTGGGAAGCGCCGCGGCCTCTATTTGCTCGTGGTGCTGGAGTCGGGCGTTGGAGCGTAGGAAACGGAGCAAGGGTTGGACGCCGTAATTGGAGCGGAGGTCTTTGCACAGGCCGGTAAGGGCATTGTGCTGCAAAGTGACCAGCCTGTCCGCATTGCAAACACAGCCCTTGTTGCCATCTAGCATCTCTCGCTCCACGGGTGGCGTAGCTAGCTCCCCGTGTTCCCCTCTGTAAGGTCAATGGTCTTCTTTGTCCCGTTTGTTGTTGTTGTTCAACCAAACGGACTTCCAAAATGCGATTCTCCACTTCGCAAACAAGTTGGATCCACCCTAACAGCGTGGGGGGATTGTCTTGCATGAGAGCTCTGTCCAAAAGTCTCGGGTTAAGGCCTTGTTTGAACAGAATAATCTTGGTGGACTCCTCACACCTAGGGCACTTGGCTGCTAATTGCCGGAATTTTGTGACATAGTCTCTTGCTGACATGCTGCCTTGTTTGATGGCTTGCAATTCTGTTCGGGCCCTGGTTTCTTCTAAGGGGTCTTCATATTGTGCTCGGATAGCATCCACTAACCCCTGGAGAGTATCGAGTTCTGGGGCCCCGACATTGTATAGTCCTACATACCAATCTGCTGCCTTGCCCTGTAAACGAGATCCAAGATGTTCGATTTGGCTGGCCTCACTGCCGAAAAGGTGCCCCCATCGGTTGAAAAACTGTACCACTTGTACTAAGAAAAATCCCAGTTTGGAGGGATCCCCATCGAAGGTGGCTTCCAGCTTCACCCAGCCCATCGGGAGTTCTTGTCTCGGAGCAGGCGCTGGGTAGAAGTCCATCGGCAGTCTTAGTTGCGCCTGAGGCACGGGAGGAGGTAACTGGAGTCTCGGTCGGGGCAACGGTGCCGGCTGTACTGGCGGCGGTTGAACCGGCGGTGCCGGCTGGGGTTGGGCTGGCTGTGCGGGCGGAGGTTGGACCGGCGGTGCTGGCGGAGGTTGCCGTGGTTGAGCTGCCGGGGTTGGTCTTGGTTGGGCCGGAGGCTGCAGTGGCGGGCGAGCAGGAGGCGGCAGTCTTGGTCTGGCTGGTAACACGGGAGGCGTTGGCGGTAGCTGTCGAGGTGGAGGAGGCTGGTGTGGTTGAATGGAGATCGGCCGCTGAGGAGGGGGTTGGAGGTGTCGTAGTGGTGCAGGCCGTCCCGGTTGGTTCGGGGGTGGTAAGACGGGCTGGTCCTGGGGCTGCTGCAACGGTATGAACTGCGGTCGAGGTGAGAGGGGCCGCAGCGGCGAGGGTTGAACAGGTGGAAGGCCGCGCGGGCTTGCCCCTCCGGGCGTTGTTAATCTGGGAAGCAACGGCTGGCCTCGTGGCGCTGTTAGACCGTCTCCCGTAGGTTGCCCGACGGGGACAGTGTCTCGCGGTTGACGAGGGGCTCCCTCCTCGGATGGAGCCGCGTGTGCTCCCGCTTGGTCCGGCCGGACCGTTATAGGAGAAGTAAGAGGGGGTATCACCGGTGTATCATTTGGCTTTTCTTCCCCTTCCGTAGGCCTCTCAACGGGAGTCTCGTCTGGCGGCGCATCCCCTCCCTGGTTAGGAGGTTCGGTGGGGGTCTCTCCGGGTGGCTCAACCGGGTCATCCCTTCTCGGTGGAATTTCCTGCTGTGCGGGAAGTTCCTTGGGTTGTTCTCCCGATTCGCCAGGGTAGGTGCCCCCCTCGCCGGTAGGTGACGACCGCTGCTGGACATCCTCCACCGGATAGGAGATGACACTTTGGAGGGTAGCTATCTGTATCGCCATCTCTTCAGGAGACAGTCTTTCCCCTGCTCCCATTGCCGAAATTAAATGGATGGCATGAGCCAAACTTTCTTCCATATCCATCAGTTTAGCTTCTAACTGTTGCATTCGACTTGGCCCCGGTTGCTCGCTTATGGAACCTTCATTCGTTGCACTCACCGGGGAAAAGGGGCCCCAAGGAGGAGGGTCCCCTTGGACGACTCGCGATCTCGCGGCTAGAATTCCCTTGGCCATACCCGTCACGGCCGAGATGCTGGTATCTACCGCATAGGTACGACCTTGTATCTGCTCCCAACTTTGTTCAGGGACCTCCGTTGGCTCTTTCCACGGAGCAAGTTCGGAGTAATCCCAACTCAGGGCGCCGCGGCGAGACGTGTCCCCCTCCGTCTGCTCGAACGTCCTGTTCCAATATCGCCATGGTTGGCTGCTGTCTAGCTCCGGGACGGTTTCTAGGCTTCGGCGCCCTTCCATCGAAACTCGTGGATGGAGTCCACCTGCCCGACGCTCTCTGGTTTCTCGGGGTCTGGCTCCCCACTCCGACGGGGTGGGTACCGAAATCAAGGGGAGAGCGGTCGCTTTCGGCCTTGCCCCGAGGTCGGCTTCGGTCTCATCCCGAGTACTGAGTTCGATGAGAGGCGGGGTGGAAGTGGAGGCTCCGGTTCCGTTCCCGGCTGCTCCCAGCTCTTGGGAGTCTTGGGCTTGCACAGGTTGCACAGGTTGATTGTCGGGAGACGCATACGGATCAAACAAAGGATCCCTGTCCGGGACAACCTTGGATTCCGCTGGGCCCGACTCAGACATGATTGGTAACAAAATGTCAGACTGTGGCTAAATAAGGCACTCACTACAGGGTTCCCTTTAGAAGCAAACACAAGTCCATTGTTTGGAAAAGGAAACTTTACTGCAGAAAAGGTCCATTATAGTCCACTGTCCTGAATAGGAGAATCAGGATGGTACATGATCATTGTTACCAATGAAGAGCAAGCATAAGGTACAGAGTAACAATACCCATTCGGATCAGCCTCCCCCCACAGTTCTCAAAACAACATCTCTCAGTCCTGGGAAGCTGCTCTCCTTCAAGGCCAATGCTTGGTGGAACGGTGTTAGACTAAACAGTCTCCTCCGGTGGGAATGCTGCCTGGGAACTGGTGCACCTGGGAAGAAAACACTCAAACACTAAAAGCATTAGAAAATGGAGTCAGTACAGTTTAGATATACACTGGACCTGACACGCACCAGTTTTGGGGCATTAACATCAGAAGCTTCTACATTGTTTTTCTTAAAGTGGATCCATTGAATCAAATAAAACAATTCTCCACGTTTCAGTTTAGAGTCCAAGGTATCTTCTACTTCATAATGTGGTTGGCCATCCACAATGATGGGGGAAGGGACCCCCCCTGTCCAGGTGCCACACATCGGGTGGTGGGGCTTTCTTCAGGAGGCTGAAATGGAATACAGGGTGAACATTTTTCAATTTGGGGGCAATTTCCCCTCTACAGTTACATCATTGACTGATCATATCACCTCAAAAGGCCCCAAATATTTCCACCCCAATTTCATGCTTGGTTGCTCCCCCTGCAAGTTTTTGGTGGAGATGTAAACATAGTATCCTGCTTGTAGACTGCGGAGGGCAGAGCGTTTCTGATTTGCTTGCTTGTTATAGTCCTCTTTGGCTTTGGCCAGAGTTTTTCTGATCACTTCCCACTGGTCAGTCAATTTAGTCCACCACTCGGCCAGCTCCCCCACTTTGCTCTTTTCTTGTGTGGGAAGTAAATTTAATAAGAATATTTTATATACCTTTATGTGTCTTTATTACTGCCATGCAATATTATTCTCAGGAGCTAATGTAGCATTTGTAACGCAACTTGCAAGAAAATGAGGACTCTGAATCTGTCTCTTCTTATGATTGGCTGAGGGACATTCGGACCACAGATGGTGTGGAACATTTGGGTACCAATGACCGGCATGGCTTTTCCCTCAAACCCTGGAGCCATCATGAAGGGGAAGGCTCCTGTGGAGCTGTATATGCTATTGTAACAATATTCTGCGAAAACCAGAAAGTCAGCCCAATCATTCTGCTGGTAATTAATGTAGCATCTTAAAAATTGTTCCAACACCTGATTAACTTTCAGTTTGTCCATCGGTCTCAGAGTGATGGACGGAGCTTATACCTTGCTCTATCCTCGCCACCTGTAACAATTCCCTCCAGAACTTGGCCACAAACTGGACTCCCGGTCGGAAATCACCTTCTCCAGAAATGAGTGCAGCCTGACCACATGTTGCATAAACAAAGCGGTCAGCTTTTTGGCCGTCAGTATTTTGGAACATGGTATGATATGGGCCTGTTTTGAAAATAAATCCACTACCACCAGAATCACAGTTTTTCCCTTGGATGGGAGAAGGTCAGAAATAAAGTCCATAGAAATTGTTGCCCATGGTCTAGATGGGGTTTCTAGTGGCTGCGGTAACCCGGGAGGTACCCCTCCCTTTCTTCCCCATCAGGCACACTTGGCAATTGGACACACATTGCAACACGTCACGCCTCATTTTGGGCCACCAAAATTGTCGTTGCACTAAGTGTAAGGTTTTCAAGTATGCAAAATGTCCAGCCAACTTAGCATCATGGCAATGTTTCAGCACTTCTCCCTTTAGGCTGGTGGGCACGTATAATTTGGTGCTCAGAGAAGCCACAAGTGGCATATCAAAGGCCCACGTTTGACTCCTAAATCACTGAGTATCACTGAACCAGAACATGCATGGGAATGAAGAAACTGCAACTCAGATCTGAATCTGCTTAAGGAAGTGAGGGGACTTTCCGGAAAGGGGAGACTGAAAGAGCAGCAAAGGGAGAAATGGGTTCCCCACAAAATGCCAATTGGGCTCAAATAAAAACTTGACATTTTTGAGAACCCGTTTTGCTGTTGTCTGCATATAAATATGCCTATATAAAGTTGCTTTGGCCAAAATGCTGTTTTAACATCTTCATATTTGGGGGATGGGTAGGATTCAGTGATAATTTTGCCTACTTGATGGGCAGTCGTGAATTGATTGTTGAGAACCAATGTCATTCCTACACCATGATTTCAATTCACATTCTAACCCACAAGCTCAGGCCAGTGACCAACCTCACTGAAATTAGATCTTTTTCTCATATTTCAATCTAATTAAAACATTCCCTTAGTATAGTTATAATCCATGACCATGGATAGCTATAATCAGGGCTTTTTTCCTGGGAAAAGAGGTGGTGGAACTCAGTGGTAGAACTCAGGACCGCACAATGATGTCACTTTTGGTCAGCTGGAACAAGGGGGGAGTTTTTTAAAGTTTAAATCACCCTAGGCGAAAATGGTCACATGGCCGGTGGCCCCGCCTCCTGATCTCCAGAGGGGAGTTTAGATTGCCCTCCGCACAGCAGCGCGGAGGGCAATCTAAACTCCCCTCTGTCTGGAGATCAGGGGGCGGGGCCACCGGCCATGTGACCATTCTCAAGAGGTGACGGAACTCCATTCCCCCACTTTCCCACTGAAAAAAAGCCCTGGCTATAATTTTGACTACCATACAGTAATGCCAAACACACTGATGTGCCCCCCTTGTTAAGCCTTACACTAACATTTGCAAACCAGATAATGCCTTGGGCTTCCCAAAACACACTGTGCTTTGCCTTAATATAAGCACAGCTGTCCCTCCCATTGAACCTTCATGTCAGAAGTATCTTCACAAGCATTCTTCTGTAAGCAAGATAATACCCTGAAACTGTACAGGAAGCTTTTAAGCATTAATTCATCAACCGAGAGAGCTCAGTCAATTCTAGAAGTTAATAAAGGCAGGAGAGGCTGGCTTCTGCACAGCTTGACAATAAAAGATAGTATCAGAGAAGCAAGTAGAATGAAACAGTCTCCCCTGGACGCCAACCGATGGCTACCAGTGTAGGAGGCTTCAGAGCCAAGGGTTTTGTAACCCCGACCTCGTCTGCCTAAAATATCCTGAATGCGACAGCGTCTGACCTCTGGACGAAGAATTCATCAGTGGGGAAGCTCTTTGAGGCCATCATTTTTGGCCACGTGACACTCCAGCAGCTAGTTTGGTGCAGTGGTGTAATGGTTAAGAGCGGCAGGACTCGAATCTGGAGAGCCGGGTTTGATTCCCCACTCCTCCACTTGAAGCCAGCTGGGTGGCCTTGTCAGTCACGGCTCTTCCAGAGCTCTCTCTCAGCCCCACCTCAAAGGGTGATTGTTGTGAGGCTAATAACAACACACTTTGTAAACTGCTCTGAGTGGGCGTTAATTTGTACTGAAGGGCGATATATAAATCAAATGTTGTTGTTGTTGTTATTTGCCTCTTATGTCCACCAGGCCATTAACCTACCTGAATAGTGCTGAAATTATGACATGGCAGGGTAAATTCAATGTAGGCTGGGTGCTCCGGCCCACCTGGAAGCATATCAGACGGGTCCAAAATTCTCTTCTATGAGGATGTGTAGTCTGTCATCTCAGATGTTAAAGAGCTCAAGAATAAGTGAGCAGCATTTTTTCTGCTTTCAGTACAAAAACAGGACTGGTCATTGAAGTACAGACAGGAAAAGAAATTCCCGTGTTACTTGTGCCATTTTTGCAACATTTGAACTGGCTTTCCATTCGAAAGCCTTGGGCAAATTACTTATGTGGCAGGACAGGTTTCCACTGAACCTCTCACTGCCACGAGATCACTTGGGAGGCATCAGCAGAGTTCCCTCTTCCAGGATCCCTTCTACTGGTTTTCAACTACAAAGTTCAGCCAAGTACTACATTCAAATAAATACGGTGTCTCACCTCCGTCCCGGTTTGCTAAGGAGCAAGGGGACAGAACCTGCTCTCAAAGTGAAACATATTCCTGCTCTCATGCCAGGTACAATTCCTTAGGGGAAAATACTATGTAAACCTGATTACATATTAACTGAAGCCCTTAACAATTCAGGAACATTGTCATTGGTAGAGGTTTGCTAATCTCTCTTGAACTAGGAAGGGGGGGGGGAGTCTTTATTGAAAAATCTTGTGTAGTATGCTCACAACAGGTGCCTCTTACGGTAAAGCTGATCAAATAGTTTTTGTTTCTGTTGAAACCCCTTGCGATGAACCCCGCCCTTCTGTAAAATCAACTTAGGTGGTCTCCATATTGGGACAGCTTGTTCTGACTTGATGTTCCTGCATTGCTCGGAGTTTCCTTTCCCCCATTTTATACAGAGAGGACATATGAATAGGGGCTGTACAGGCACGTGGGTCTTACTCAGAGTTTGGCTTTACATTAAAGTCCCTTACATTTTACAGGACAGTCACAGGAAGCATCAATGCAAACAATTCTGTGATAGCATTTCTCTTCCCCTACTGCGCAACTTTAAAAAGGGAGCGATAAATAAGGAAACTTACTAACAGGAGTGGAGAAATAAGGGAACATTGGCCATTCTATTGCCTATGGGGTTACATCATGAAATCAATGAATGAAGGGGAGGAGAGGAAAACAGAGGAAAACACACCAGCCTTGATGAGAACGACACCCACCCTACTTTATTTCATCCTCCCACCTCCATTTGTGGGCCACTGATCCTCTCTTCCTTTTCGTATCATATACTAGTTGTAAAATTCCCCCGAGTGTAAAGAAAAACTAGTGGCAGGCAAGGGGTCGGGAAAGGAAAGAGGCTCCTGGTCAGAAGGACAAATGGAGGAAGAAGGCCCACTGAACACATCCAAACAGTTTCACACACTCGTGGCAAGTTCCAAAGAGGGCAAGATTTGGACAGCTCATAAAAGAACACGCACACACACCAACACAAATACCCAATGTGGGGAGGAGAGCATACAAACGGCTTCTGGGACAGAATAGTGTTTCAAGAAGAGTTTGCAATACAATATAGTCAGTCAGCTGTTTTTCAGAGGAGTGGGCAGGTTAAGATAAAAAAATCCCATGGAGCTGGAGAAAGCGCCTTGCATGGCTCTGGATCAGGTAGTATTTTTAGAAGAAATCTATTTTTCCTTTTAGATTTTATACTCATAAATCCCATTTTAAAACGCTATGGGATCACAGCTGAGGAGGCGTACCACATTCACCCAATTCAAAGATAGGAAAAGATATTTTCTGTGTTACTCCCTGATATAAATAGTCAAGAATAGTTTATTTTCTTTCGTTAATCACAGTTGACCACAAAACCACTGTCCAGACATACACACCCCTGAGAAAACACCACACCGTTCAAAGAGAATGCGAGGCTAGTCGTCATGTGACTGGCTCTACTTTGGCCCCATTGGCAGACGCGCTCCTGGTAGTCTTTTCCCTTTCCTTGCCTTGCTGCAACGTATACAGTGATGGTCCCAATCGCAAAATCTTCCCACTCCCAAGGCATTCGTCGCCTTTGTAGAAAACAGCAAACTGGAAGACAAAGGGCAATAAGCCTTTTAACTCACAAAGACTGCAAGCACAAGGAATGTTGCATTCACACCTGGAGGTGAAGTTGGTTCAAAGTTTCTGGGGAAAGGGGGATTAGATAATTCCAAAACGGGCCTACAAAAAAAAAAAGACTGAAGTCTAGACTTGGTACTTCATTTATTTTATTTGGAAAACAGCTAGGGTGCCTCTCCAGGCAGGGCCAGTTTGTTTTGGTGAGCCATGGCCAGAGTGCCTTGGGCCCCCCTCCCTTCTTCTGTGTGCCCCCCTTTCCTCTGCTTGCACCTTCCTGAGTGCCCACAAATCTTTCCCCCATACACTCATTCATTTGCCAGCAGTCCCAGTGCTTGCACAACCTCCCCTGACAGTGCCAAGCAGCATGTGCAGGTAGGAGCCCTGCTGCTGAGGGTATCACTGCTGAGCATGCTCTGCACACCCACAGCAGTACTGGGCAGTGTGTGCAGATGAAAGTACAGGTGGGGGGAAGACTCAAACCAAGCTGGTGGGCAGCAGGGGAGGCAGCAGCCGTCCCCACCAGAAAACCTGGGCCTCAGCAGCTGCCCCACCCCAGGGTATGCGGATGCTGGGCATGTCTCCAAGGAACCTGCCCGGTTTGGCAAGCCCAATCATGTGCATGCAACAGACGAGAGGCACACTATGGTTTCTTGATTTATCACCCCAGCAGTCCTCCCTACCGCATCAATCCCACTTTGCCCTGCAAATCACTCATTAAAAATGTGCCAAGATCCAAAGGCATCTTGCGTTTTCTAGGGGATGGAGGCTCAAGCATCACTCAAGCTAAATGCGAGCAAAAGGCTCAACTGCGGAGGAGGGCCTGTGATTGCATTCAACGGGGCTTACTCCCAGGAGAATGTTTTTACAACTGCAGCTGCAGAGACTCTTCTAAAAAGTCGATGCTTTCAAAGGGAAATTTGTGTCCCGTGACTGCAATCATGAATCTGACCATTTACACATAAATCTCTCCATTTCAGTTGGACTTGCGTGGATTTTTAAATTTTTATTTAATTTATACCCCACTTCTCTCCCCAATAGGGACCCAAAGCAGCTTACGTTCATTTTTACTTAATTATTTGCTTTATTTGTGCCCTGCCTTGCTCCCCACAGGGGACCCAAAGCAGCTCACAATAGTTCTCCTCTCTTCCATTTTATCCTTACAACAACCCTGTGAGGTCGATTAGGTTGCGAGTGGCCCAAGGTCACCCAGCGAGCTTCCATGGCAGAGTAGGGATTAGAACCCGGGCCCACCAGGTCCTAGTAAAACACACGATGCACGACACTCTAACCACAACACCCACTACACCATACTGGTGTAAACGAGTAAGCGCTGTCTCCAGTATGAAACAAAACGATAGTTTAGCAAGCATTTCCCTCTTAATTATGAAGTTCTGTTATTTTCTACAACAGAATTCGTCTTTTTGCTTCCGGAGTGGGAGGGGGAATCAGAAGACAAGGAAAGGCTGCAGTTGTAGAGTCTTTACTTGGCTTAAAATCTTTAACCGCCCTTACAAGGGAGTTCTCAAAGCAGTGCACAAAAAACCAAACATCAGCCCATGTGGACAGCAGTTGCTCAAAGGCTCACACACGGATCTTTCATGACTTTGTTGGCCAAGAACCTTGTTTTTAAAACCTGGAGAGTATCAGAAGTTGAATGAGTGCAAATCACGCATTCTCCCCACATCATCCTGCAGATCTGCCTGAGAGTAAGCCCCCACTCAACTCAGCAAAGATCCACACGTCAGAAAGACCAATCATACTGTTGCTTTCGCTATTCCACACTCTCTCCTTTGCTTGTGGCCCAACACAACCCCTATGCTTAGAGAACCTTCGTGGACAGAGACAGCAGCTGTCTACCAACCAAAGGAAGCTTCCTAGGAGCTAAAAGTGAAATTCAGTCTGAAGTTCAAAGTTTTGAAAGTAACAACAGCAACGGTGCATGCCAGGGTTTTCCTATTCATTCTGCACAATTTAATTAGCAAATCAAAATTATGATCATAAATGTTCAGATAGAACTAATCTGGGAGATTCGAATGTGTTCTGACAAGGTTCTCTCTGCTCCAGACTGTTTGCACCCAAGCTGTTGAACACTTCAGGCTGAAATCCAAAGCCAGGGGGAAAGGCCCAGCAGGCTCAGAGCGGAGCTGGCTTCCACGTTCGTAAGCGCACAAGAGGACTATAAGCAAGACAGGGGGAAAGCACGGCACAGCCATTTCCATACATACCTGCCCTGGTGTAAGGGCCCTTATTGGCTTGGCTGTTGTCACCCACACAGTCCCATCCTGATTTAAAGTTAAGGTACAGGGCACTAAAATATTAAGCAAAAGAGAAGTTGAACAACTGTAATATTCCATCAAAATTAGATACCACTCTTTGACGACATTTTTATGCTTTATTATTTGTTCTAATTTTTTTTGCAGTACACTAAAAATACTTTGCCCTGACACAACCTCTCAATACGTGAAAATAACCAAGCCTTATCACCTAGTTCCATCTGGTGTTGGAAGCGGAAATTGCAGTCCATCATCTTGTTCAGAATCAGCTCCGCGGGTGGCTCTTCGGCAATCCAGTGCACCCTGTTTGTGCGCAGGAGATCTCTGTAGAGTGCCGGATGATCTGTAGAGGGGGCCTTAAGGGGCAACGATTTCACGTTTATAACTCAGCATGCCGTATCACTGCAGGACAAAAGCTAGCACTGGGTCACAAGAAAGACTGTAAAGCGCCAGATAAACAAGTGAAGGCCTTTACATACAAGCAAATAGTAAAAACGAAAATGAAAGATGATCACGGATTTCTTTAAAAATATTTGAAAAGCCTGGGTGAAAAAGAATGTTTTAGCCTGCTAAGGCAAGGAGAAACTCCCATGGAGTTCAATGAGCAGGACTTCCCCCGTTGTGGTCACCTATTCCATTCTATCAGGTCGGGGCGCACTCCTCTGGGGAGTGAGGGGACTCTATTTTTCTCGGGGCGCACTCCTGCCTGGACACATGAAAGTCACAATTATGCAGCATTCTTAACTGACTGCACAAAGTGCTTCACCCCTTTCATCTCATCTGTCCTCAGTGTCTTTCAAGGCATCTGATTTTTATCCCTATTTTACAAACATGAACAAGCTTGAGATAATTGCCTGGGATTATTCCATGAGGCCATGCCCAATCATGGATCTCATACCAATTATCTTTTGGCTCCTGCCCTTTTAGAGTTCAGATGCATGAATGGTCATATATGTGGTCCCCTTGGAGCAAATCAGCAACGAAAAGGAAGTCATTGGCCCCAGGAAGACAAAATGCTTAACCCTGGTTTGTGTGTCTTAGCATTCAGTCATCGCTGCTTCTGATGCCTAATCTATGGTTAACAGTTGGCCCCAAACCAGGATGCGAGGCAACAGTTTCAAGTGGTTTTTAAATCAGTTTGCCTTAATAATACTATGTACCTAACATACCATCTTTAAGGCAGTTTCTTGGCCTTTCCAGACCCTCTTTTTGTAAGGGGACAGAGAGATGCCATTGGAGTCTCCCCATACAAGGGAATGTATGGGGGAGCTAAACCATCGTTTCACTATACGATTTTAAACTAGGGTTAAGGCAATAAACGGTTTTAAACTAGGGATTTTAAACTAGGGTTAAGGCAATAAACGACGTATAGCACTAACTACCTCTGCACCGGATCACAGTTGTTGTACAGAATAAATAAATAAAATGTTTATGTAAGCCTAATCTCAACTATTTCCAATATGAAACTCAACTGCCTCGGAGTAAGGAAAGTTTCAGCATTTCCCATCTGTTAGGTAATTGATGCCAACATCCTTTCTTCAATTTTCAGTTAATCAAAAACCAGTTGAAACAGGATAGCATAAAACTTCTTTACACCAACCCACTTAAGTAGCTTTGGTTTCTCTTCTGTACACAAAAGCCAAGAATCTTAGACCCGTAATGACCACATTTTTGCCAGGAATCATAAACAGTGCAAGCACAAGCACACTTACCACGAAGACATCCCCAGAGGCTTCGTTTTTGTCTACCACAAACCATGCCTCCTGGAGGCCTCCTATCCGGGCTCTTTGGCCAAATGTGTACAAAAACCAACCTAAGAGAGAAAAGTAACAATAAAAGATAATTTAGAATGCTGCTTAAGATCTTGTTACGTCAGAAATCGCATCCTCCCTTTGGAATCGCACAAAGAAAGCCACACAACTAACTGAAATCCCCCACCTCCTTTTTAGTGAAACGTTCATGAAAATTTAGGAAGCATCTCGAAAAGTCAGCCTTTGACTCGTATCTATTACATACGGGGGATCAAATCCCTTTTTCAAAAAAAGTGCATTTGTCAACTCTGTGCATGCCAACAATTAGTAGCCACGCAGGCTGCAAAGACCCAAACGTGTTGCAAGTTCCTACAGTGCGCAGGTTTTCCACAGTCCTTTGAATGAGTACTTGATCGATAAGAGCAGTTGAAAAAAAAGCAAGCAACAGCCAAGAATTACAGGAGACATCGGAAACTTCTTGCGCGTATTCTGCAACACTGCTGTGACAGTCTGAAGATTTTGCTGATTTCTGAGGATTTCACAAAGACTACAAAACATTCTCCATTATTATAAAAGCAGCTTCAATTACTTAGCCACTAATGAGCACTATAAAGAGAATTCTACCAATATTCTGATGTAATTTTATATATATATATTATCCGTTGATATAAGGATGCAGATAACAGACTGCATATTTTGCAGTAGAGTTTTTTTTTTTGTGCTGCAAAACTGTACTAAGGGATCAAACTCATATACTAAAAACAACAGTCAAAGCCAACTTTTTTGCTTTGAAAAGTAAAAAAAGCTGATACGTGAATCTTAAACATCCTAACTTATACCCCAATTCTGAAGCAAATCCAAACGTTTCGCAGGAGAACTTTCTTCCGTTGTCATTTATTTTATGCATCACATCTGAAGAGCGCACAATGCTTCATGCGCATAATCTCAGTAATCCGCATCACAGCCTTCTAACAGTGCAATCCTAGCAGGGTTACTCCAGTCTAACCCCTCCCCCTCAATTTCAACAGACTGAAGAAACTCTGCATAGGAGTGCACTGAAGGGCTGGCCAAGATCCCCATGCTGGGGGGGGCGGGGGGCGGGGGGGGGGAGCAAGTGCTGAGTCCGAGACGGGGCAAATGTGAATTCCGAGGACCATGCCATTATGCTTTACAATCTCTCGTATGGATTAGGACTACAGTAAAAAAAAAATCAGTATTACGGGCTGGATCCAACAACTTCCTTCTATTAAGTGAAGTGTCATGCTCCAGCGGAGCAAGAATTCTTCTGCCAGCATTGGAAAGGAATTGCTGGATCCAACCCTGCTAAAACCAATGTAAGGCCTTGTTTTCATAATAAGGCCTAGTTTTCGGGTCTCTCTACACAAGACATCTTACAGGGGGACGCTCAAGGGACTTGCTTCCTGTGTGGTCTTATATTCTGTCTCCCTAGCAGTGCTTGTGTATCCACAATGGGAGAACAAGGGCAAGACGTTTCCCTTGAGCATCCCCCTGTAAGATGTCTTGTGTAGAGAGACTTTATGATAAGGCCTTGTTTTCATGTTAAACTCACTCATTTGAAATCTGTGAGCACTCAGTAGACACCCAAAAAGCAACGTGATCATAGGATGGCTTTTGCCGTTAAACAGGCCCCTTCCTATGTCTTTGACGGCAATATATTCCAAAGATCACAAAAAACATGAAGAACAGGAACTGCTTTTATCTATGTACTGATGGAAGGAAAGATCTGACTCTTGGTTGTAGGTGTCAAGGCCGAATGCTTCCCCCCAAAAGGAGTATCACAGCTTCCTCAACTCCTCTGCATTACGTATGCAGGATCGGGCCCAGGGCTTCCTCCGCATCCAAGAGACATGCAAGGCAGAGCTTGGTGCTCCTCTTCACACCACCTGGGCAAAGGCCAAGGCCGCACCTCTCCTGGAAACCCAATATCCCCCCTTTACATGTCTGGTCTGATTTCCAGCATTAACAGATTCCTTCCTTAAGCATGTTGATATTTATACTGCTTTACCGTTTACCTTAAGGGGTTGGTTAACAGAATGAAACGGCATAATAGCTCGTTATCTAATGCGAGGCTTCTACAGCCAGATGCATTCGACAAGGATGGCAACTCTACGAGCCTTGGGGCTGAGGCTCTAGTCCACTGGATGCTGGAACAGCACAGGAAAGGCAGACAAAGGGAGCACACGCCATGCCTGCTTCCAGTTCATACAATACTGGGGCAGGAAGCTGGAAAACGTATTTACAAATCTTTTACATGCAGCATGATTTCTTCAAATAAGGGCTGCTTGTTTCTCCAAGTTAAGAGTGACACTTAGAGGTAGCAACGTAATTAAACTCCTGCTTACCCTTGTGGGTTCCCATCACCTTGTTATCTTCAATGGAAACAAAGTTGCCTGGACGCGGCTCTAAGTACTACAAGATAGAGAAACACGTGAAGATTCAATGGGCAGGCCACAGCTGGATAAATCAAGACAAACCATACCTTCCCCAGACAGATCAATAAATGCCGCACGTTAGTAACCACCAGGGCTTTTTTTCTGGGAAAAGAGGTGGTGGAACTCAGGACCGGACAATGACGTCACTTTGGGTCAGCTGGAAAAAGGGGGGAGTTTTTTAAAGTTTAAATAGACCACGGCGAAAATGGTCACATGGCCAGTGAGCCCCGCCCCCTGATGCCCCACATGGCATGGAGGGCAATCTAAACTCCCCTCTGTCTGGAGATCAGGGGGCGGGGCCACCGGCCAAGTGACCATTTTTAAGAGGTGCCGGAACTCCATTCCACCGCTTTCCTGCTGAAAAAAAGCCCTGGTAACCACTTACCTCCAGAATGAACTTTTCAAAATTCCTTTCTCCAATAAAACAGATTCCCATACTCTAAAATAAAACAAAAATACAGACTTTGAACAGCATAAAAACTATAGCTATTTTGAAAGTTTATACAGAAATTTAAATATTAAATACAAAATGTTATTTTAACTCAGGGTAGTAAGTTGGCAGTTAAATCGGTATATTTACAAAATATCACATCCAAAGGTGCTACACCATAAGGATTCAATCACCAGCTAAGTATGAAATTCTAGCAATAAATATCAGTTTCAAAGTCCGTGTAATGAAAAGTTTATACTGTTGCAGGTGGAGTCGATGTAGAAGGGGATGCACAGGGCAGAGCCACGACGCCCGACACGCAGCACCGGCTTGTTCCGCTGTTTTGTCACAAAGGACCTCCTCAGGGGCAAAGCGCCTCCACCTCACCACGTGGTTAAGAAGTCGTGTAGCAAACAAATAATCAATAGTAAGCACCATCCAGAATACAGTCAACACAGTCAACACCGGGCACCCCCTTCTACATTGACTCCACCTGCAACAGTATAAACTTTTCATTACATGGACTTTGAAACTGATATTTATTACTAGAATTTCATACTTACCTGGTGATTGAATCCTTATGGTGCAGCACCTTTGGATGTGATATTTTGTAAACATATCAATTTAACTGCCAACTTACTACCCTGACTGAGTTAAAATAACATTTTGTATTTAATATTTAAATGTCTATATTTATTTATTGTTTCCTAGTTTGGTATTGCACCCTACTCGTGTGGTGTCACGCTTTTGTTTTGTTTGGTATTTCCTGTCTTTCAAGCTCCTTCGATCCAATGATCTTGAGCACTGGATAAAGAGTCTTTATTTCTTTAAAGAAAATATGGTGGAGAGAGATTTGGCCAAAGCCAACATGATCCTTGGGTCTCTCTATGCCAGCAAATAAGGAACTACATTGTCTTTTGATACAGTAGGGGGTAGTTTAGTTAAAATAGGAGCAATCAACAGTTCACGATAAGAAATGTGAATTCCAGTATCACATGGGAAAAACCAGTGCACCTAGTGGTATTATGCAAGACCCATCCAATAACAACGACACCCTGTGGGCACCTGAAGGACCAGGCTGTAAGAGTTACCATGCCTCTTTTCTCTGCAGCACATGATGAAGGTGATGTTCCGCTGCGATCTTCCTTACAAAGTCCTTGGTTAACTCTCCTAGAGGAAAAATGGTTCTCCGCAAAGCTTCTTGTGAAATCTGACTGAGAAAGAATGTCTGGTCTTTAAAACGATCAACTCCCTGAAGAAGTTTTATATCTGCATAGAAGAAGAGAAGGGGGAAGAAAAGAGAAGCAAAACTATGTTAGGGTAGTACCTGGCTTAACAGATTTTCTTATTTAGTTTATTAGACTTCCGCCTACGTTTTTGAAAAACCTGAAAAGAGTCAAGAGCCGTGGCTCAGCAGCAGAGCATGAGTTCGGCATGCAGCAGAGCCCAGGTTCAATTCACAGAATCTCCAGCTCAAACTACCAGGATGTGAACGACTTCGGCCTGAGGCCCTGGAGCGCTGCTGCCAGCGAGAGTAGAGCAGACTGACCTTGACAGACCTCTGCTCTCACTCAGTGAAAGGCAGCTACACGGGTTCATGTTTTCCAGTTCAATGAAAGAAATAACACACAGTCTTTGCAACAAACAAACTACGGTCCAGGTATGCCATACAAAAAGTAGACGGGTATCTTACAATGGTACAAAAGTTACAGGTATGTCTAGTAAAATCATGTTTTGGTATATAATTTTTTTTAGGACAGTTGTCTTAACATTCAAGGTTACCTTCCTTTTGAGTAAATAGGATACTTGTTTCTGTCTTCTAATTCTCAGGAGAACTAAGGCTACTAAATTGTTATTCCATCAACCACCGTTTTTTTGCAGACATGTAAATCCGCCCCACTGCTCCATATACATAAAGCTCTGCCTCCCTCACTGGTATATGTGCTTGCAAGCTCTCCAAGACGGGAGCACAGAAATGTATGCAGTTGGCTCTGATTTTCAGTGACAAACTTAAATCCATGTGTACATAGCCAGCAGTGGAAAAGCTGCTATAACAGCAGTGCCCTTTCGCTGGACTTTGTCCTGTGCAACCAAACAGTATGCCTGCAATCCATTTGAGCGGCCACCTCATTCATCCTATGGTAGAACACGTAAACATTGTTTCAGAATTAAAAATCCTTTTGGGATTCTCCTTTATAACATAATATTTTCTGTATGCATAATATAATCAAGCCCATTTTAGCTGATTTGCTTTGGCCGTGGGCTGTAACGAAAACAACAGAAGTAACTAAAAGCAATATGGTTAAAAGAATCATAAAAAGAAATCCAAAAAATCCATACAGCAATAACCCAGCTTCACTTCAAGTGGCAAGCATCCTCATTAAAATCTACAACATGCCACACGAGCCAACAGCTTTCCCATGATTTCAGCAGATGAACAGGTTCAAAGGGAAAGGAGGCTCTGCTACAACTTTCCCTTTGAATACCGCTAGAGCTGTCAGATGTTTTCAGCAAAATTACTGGACAGGAGGGGGGGCTGGTAGTCACCAGAGGAAAGATCTTCACCTGCTCCCTCCTGGCCCTGGCATGACGACGTCACGTCCAGAACTGATGTCATCGCACCACCCACAGCTATCGATGCCACCGGGCAGGGGCCTCTTCAGGGAAAGAGGAGAGAGCGCCCCTGCCCAGGAGAAACCATTCTGGTCCCTTTTTTGGTTTTTTGTCTCAGGGTTGCCACCTACTTATCCGGGGGAGGGGGTAGCAGTGGCTCTCGACTCTTCAGCAGAAATTCAGCCGGCAGCGCCTTTCCTCCTTTGCTGCATGTCCCTCCACAGCAGATTGGCTTGCTGTGATGGAAGCACAGGGGAGAGGGGAGAGGAGGTAGGGAGGTGGAAGGTGAGCCCCCGCTCTCCTCAAGGGCCCTGGGCCTGCACTTTCTCCAGCGGCGGCAGCTGATTAGCTGGTTGTGCTGCCTGGAAGCAGGGGAGAGGAGGAAGAGACTGTGCACCATCCGGAGTCCTGCTCTCTTTAGCGAGGGCCTGCTAGTGCTGCCACCAACCTGTGCGCACTCAAATGCAGCAGCAGCCAGCCCGGTGCCACTGAGCACATCAATTGCGTCTCTTGGCCAGCCGCTCCACCCCCCTGGTCTACCCATGCACAAAAATTACCAGACATTTATATGTCCAGTATTTTCCCCAGAAAGTCCAAGAAAATACCAGACTGTCTGGGTGAAAATCAGTCACCTGGCAACCCTAAATACCGCTATATTCTAAATTTTATTTTACTTCATTTATACCCCACCGTTCTCACCAATGGGGACCCAAAGCAGTTTACATCATTCTCCCCTCCTCCATTTTTTTCCTCACAACAACTCTGTGAGGTAGGTTAGGCTGAGGATACCGGACTGGCCCCAGATCACCCAGCAAGCTTCTATGGTAAAGCGGGGAATCGAACCTCGGTCTCCCACATCCTGGACTATCACTCTGGCTGCTACATAAGAAGAGCTCTGCTGGATCAGACCATTGGGCCACCTAGTCCAGCATCTCACTCAGTGGCCAACCCACTGCTATGGAGGGCCAACCACAGGGCACAGTGACTGCGGCCTTCCCCTGAAGTTGTATCTCTTGGCCCCACAGCATTCACTGGTTCACTGCCTCTCAGTGTGGAGTCTCATTCCACAAGCCCACCGATCGCTGAATATGCACAATTAAATATGAGACCCAGATAAAAGCAAGTGACCACTTACTATTTCTTACTTCAAATCGATTTCTGAAAAGTCCTTGTGGCCTCTGTATGTACTTTTGCTGGAATACTTCATCGTCTTCCAGGGAAGTTCTTGCATAATGTCCAGTTGCAATTGCATCAGCTCCTGGTGCATTAAAATTTTTTAAAAATTCACATTACAAAAGATCTCAGAAAGATATTCTCTAGGTAAAGCCTAGCCTGAGCACTTTGGTTCAGGCTCGTAAGTTCTCATAGGCCCAGCTCTGGCTTGCCACCCTGGGAATGGAATGAGCAGGCCCCTTAATTAATTGCACCTGCAGCCTGTTGTTGCAGACCAAGATGTCCTTGGGTGGAAGGGAGTCTCAGCTCCACTCGCCCTCCCTTGCTTTCTCAGGCCTGGCAGTGCTGATCGGCTGGCAATTTAGAAAAGATGGCTCCTCACTGCACTCAGCAACATGCACCACACGATCTCACTTGGACACTGGATTTGACCATTTTATTGCTGCCTTTATTCCATCAGCATGTGAGAGACTTTGCTCCATGTCAGGCCTACAACGACCAGAACTGCCTGGCATGGTTTTGGACTTTGTATGAGCAACTTGAAGCTACTTCAGAGAAAAACAAGCTAGCAAGCTTTCACATGTCTAGTCAGATAGTTTTAGCTAAGAATTAGGTAAGCTGTTGTTACTTTATTGCCTTTTGCTTGTGTTTTATAGAGTGGTTCCTACCTTGCATACCCTCTCCTGTATTAATAAACAACACTTATATTTAAGCCTGTGTCTTGAATTTCTCACCACTTGTGTGCAAGGTCTCCCAGAACGAACCCGGAGACTGGGAAAGTCTCAAACAAACTAGGTGACCTCAACCCTCCAGAGGGCTACTAGGGGTTCTGAACGGCTGTGCTCAGTGCTTAGAAACGGTAGTCAAAGGCTGAACATCTAGATAGATATAGTTGGGAAGTATTATTTTAATAGAGACCCAGTGTGTTTCTTCCTTTGATAACCGACCTTCCAAAAGACAAGAGGTTGACCTTAAAAACCTTAACCTATTTTTCTCAAAACACAAGGACTGCATTCAAACAAAATGTGACTTGTTTTAGCCTCAGAAGTGCTCTCTTTTCCCACCTCTTCTCTTGTGATGTATCAAGAGTGACGACTTTCTAGTTTTGAGCTTACCATCATTTGTCATGCAGTCCATATCGCGTGCTTTTACAAACTGTAGTTTGTCTCTTTCCTGCAAGCCAAGACTCTAAAGCTACATTCTGGCTAAAACCCCTGTTAGTAGGCTGGAAAGCAACCGCAGTTTGGTCAACTGCAAGATTCACGTGTCACAACAAACTGCAGTTATTAGATCAAGAGGAGTTAGTTGTGTTAGACTGAAGTTGCAAAATGGTAAAAAGTCCAGTAGCATCTTTAAGACTAACCAACTTTAGTGTAGCATAAGCTTTTGAGAACCACAGCACTCTTCGTCAGATGCACTGATTAAGAGAGCTGTGGTTCTCGAAAACTTAAGCTACAATAAAGTTGGTTAGTCTTAAAAGTGCTACTGGACTTTTTACTATTTTGCAGTAATCAGATGATCTACAACTTTAGCATCACATTTGAGGGGAAGGAAGCATGTAAACCAAAGATTATCCTGGCTTGTTTTTGTTACAAACACGCCATGCTCTGTTTGTGATGTCTCTGCAACAGTTCAGACACTGAATGAGGAAATCAAAATGTATTACTTTCATACTTGTTTGTTCCCAATCTTAAATTTCAAAAATGTTCTCATTTCTATACCAGACTTTGTTAAATTGTAGGGAAGCCATGCTTGAAAATAACTCACCAAGTTTATCCACAGCATAATGCAGAAAATAGTTGAATTTGATGTACTTGTTACATAAGATATCAGGATTAGGGGTCCTCCCCAATTCATATTCTTTTAAAAGGTAACTGTAAAAAAATGTTAGAAAAATTACGAGTATTTGATCATTATGCCGGGTGTTTGGATTTGGCCTAAACCTTGCTGTGGAGGCTCTCTTAAATCCTAAGTATTTTGCACAAAAGTAAATACTTCATTCATTGCACTGTGATCAGAGCAAAATTACTGCGGCTGAGCAAGCTATTTTCTCTGACTGGATTTCACTGATGTTGTTTCTGTAAGCAAGAAACAGTAATAGCAAAATAAGGTGCGAGGCAAGCTTCTCGGTACAGGGGAAAGCCACTTGCCAAAAAAAGCCCCAGCCTGCTGCGGACAACTAATCTGCAGTGAATGCATTCCTGCCTAATTCCACACATTTTCATTCATTGGTGTAAAGGAAAAAATCTATCCAGAGTTTACCTCTAAGGAAATTTCACAAGGCTGCGAGATCGTACTCCCCAACATGCTTTCTCTACTTGCTAGAGAGTAACTGGGGGTGGGGGGTGGAGAGAGACTCCGATGGCTTAAAATCAGGGACCACACGATGACTTTTTACCAATATCGCAAAAACAGAGACTGGGAAAGTGATGGGGGGGGGGGGAAACCCTCTCATTAATACTTTTACTTTTTAAATGGTCTACAAAACTATATTAATTACAACACATTTGTTTCAGACATTTCTGGCTTATAAACAGAAATGTCTTTTTGTTTCTACAGAATAATAATAATAATAATAACAACAACAACAACAACAACAACATTCGATTTATATACCGCCCTTCAGGACAACTTAATGCCCACTCAGAGCGGGTTACAAAGTGTGTTGTTATTATTATCCCCACAACAAAACACCCTGTGAGGTGGGTGGGGCTGAGAGAGCTCTGAGAGATGTGACTGAGCCAAGGTCACCCTCCTGGCTTCAAGGGGAGGAGTGGGGAATCAAACCCGGCTCTCCAGATTAGAGTCCCGCACTCTTAACCACTACACCAAACTGGCTCTCACCAACTGGTATATATGTTGTAGTCTATATACTATTGTACGGGCCCAATAATATAACATTCCTTTTTGTTTGCCACAGTGTTCAGGTTCTCCATTTTGAACTTCTGCTTTAGTTTGCTCCTATTTGCCCACTAGCAAAAAGGTACACTTTCAAAAATCTTAGGGCAAACCAGCTTGCCATTCCCTCTCTAACAGTACAGGAATACATACTGTTCAAATGGCTAACAAAATATCAAGGGATCATTTGATGACCGAGTTTCTAAGTTATACACGATACAGTTATTTTTAAAGTGATAAATAAAGTTTAAAGTAGATCAGTTAGTACTGCATATACTACATTTTCACATTTGTTTTCTTTTCACAACATTGAAAATTTCGGTGCTGCAGGGATTTGGGCTAAATGACTTGTTGGGTCCTTCGTGCTTAATAGTTTAGTCACCACAAGTTATATTAAATTTCTGGCCACGCACTCCTGTGTAGAGTCAGGCTTCTACAAGTACATTATTTATACAAGTAAGAGTATGTAGCTAAATTAGGGCAGGCGTCTTTGCTTGCTATAGCCTCCTACTGCAATAGTGATGCAACTACTCTTCCAGCCTGCTATAGCCAAGGAGCTTCCATGAGACCCTCTCGCCCCTACACACATCCTTTCAATGGCCCAACACCTGCTCCCATAACACGGGGGGGGGGCAACCCCTAACCAGGGCTTTTTTTCTGGGAAAAGAGGTGGTGGAATTCAGTGGTGGAACTCAGGACTGCACAATGATGTCACTTTGGGTCAGCTGGAACAAGGGGGGAGTTTTTAAACGTTTAAATCGGCCTCGGCGAAAATGGTCACATGGCCGGTGGCCCTGCCCCCTGATATCCAAACAGAGGGGAGTTTAGATTGCCCTCCGTGCCGCTTGGCAGCGTGGAGGGCAATCTAAACTCCCCTCTGTCTGGAGATCAGGGGGTGGGGCCACCAGCCATGTGACCATTTTAAGAGGTGCCAGAACTCCGTTCCACCGCGTTCCAGCTGAAAAAAAGCCCTGCCCCTAACAGAATTAGGATCTACAACTGGAAGAGGGAGGGAAGCCCCAGAGCACCTACAGAAGCATTTGTGCACACCAAGATGGCTTTTGGGATTCCATCTTTCCTGTTCAAAGTCGTGCAATCCTTTATTTTAACAAACTGTAGGGGAAGACTCTCGTACCTGAACACTTCATTCCAATATTCTTTTACATAGGAAACCTGATGAAATGGAATGTCTAGTATCCGACAAACTCTGTAGGCATCTTCGCAGTCCTTGTCACCTGAACAAACTCCCTTTTCATCCATAACATCCCAGTTCTTCATGAACACCCCAGTCACTTGGTAGCCTGCAAAGGGTGCGGGTGAAATAAACAGGAATTACTCTGTGTGAAGACTCACCAAAAACGTCCTTACAAATGAGATAAGCGATCAACATTTCGCTACAAAAATAGTGCAAAAATCTGCAAACTTGAGCCTGGTCTGACTGTTTTGGAACACCTCACATGCATAATACAACTAGCATCGCTCCCTAGTCCCAGAAAAAACAAACCATACTGAAATAAGGTAGTGGGTGGAAAACGGTATACTCATATTTAGCCTTACTTGTTTTATCTCATTTCCAAGTAAACACTTCAGATGTATACAGATACTAATGTATTGCATATCCACACAAACAACATTTGAATGATGCCCCCCCAAAACCCTCCAAACTGACTTGTTTACACACAACTTTGGTATTACAATACATTGCAAATGCCTGTCGTTTGGGTTCTTCCCCTCCTTCCATTATCAATGAGGTGGGATGAGAGAGAGCAGAAATTAGCCTACACAACCCACGATATACTATTAGAATTGTAATGTGAGATCATACACAGATTCCAGTTCCCACATATATCCCATAAACACAGTCAGTCCCCAATAAAATGGGAGTCTTTGCACACAGCACCAAAGTAGCAAAGTTTCATGAGACGGGGGGTACGTCTCTCCCCTATCCCCCGAAAATGAAACCTTGCCCTCAAGCCATAGTTGACTTATGGGGTTTTCATGGCAAGAGACTAACAGAGGAGGTTTGCCATTACCTGCTTCTGTGGGCAGCCGGGTAAATGATATTGTGTAAAGCCACTGAAAAGTGTGTGGCCAGATACATGCGCCCCATGCCTTGCACACCTCACCACATGTAATTTGGACACACAGAAACTGTGTGTGAACTGTGGGAAGTGCTTCAGAAAACACTGAATAAACAAAGCTCATATTTATCACTACCCTACATCAAAATACATTCTGTGGAAAAAAAAGCAGAAGTTACCCTAAGTCTGGCAGCTTTGCTGAAATGTCCAGTTTATTTTTCTCAGAACAGGCACTACTGCTCTGCCTGTTATTAAAATTTAAAATTCTATTGACTCACTGCCAGAAATAAGTCAGGTAAGATTCTAATTTTAAGATTTTAAAAACGGTCTCTTCTGTCCCCGTCTATATTAATGAACTTGTGAACTCATGTATCTAATGAGTACCTATTGACTACATTTTCTCCCATCCTTCCCTTCCAGCTCAGGGTGGCTTCCCTTCCCCATTTTATCCTCACAACAACCCTGTGTGGTAGGTTAGACCAAGAGACAATGACTAGCCCAGTGTCATGCAGTAATTCCATAACCAGTGGGCTCTTAATCCTGCTGTCCTAGACACTATTCTAGTGCCCTAACCACTACACTACACTGCCTTGACCTAGGTAGAGCAGAAGAGCCTGATCCTGTCAGATCTCAGAGGCTAACCAGGGTCAGTCATGATGAGTAATTGGATGGGAGACCTCCAACGAAGAACAGGGTTGCAGGGGCAGGCAATGGCAAACCACCTCTGTTAGCCTCTTGCCATGAAAACCCTACCTGGGGCGAGTCAGCTATGACTTGAGGGCACTCTCCACCAACAACCACAATGCTACATCTGCTCAATGCAGTCTTCACCTCTACTGAAACAAAGTGTCCTTTAGAGATAGCTCAATAGGATTGGCCGCGTTAGTCTGTCTGTAGTAATAGAAAACAGCAAGAGTCCACTAGCACCTGTAAGACAACAAAACTCGTGGAAGCTTTCGTGACTCACAGCTCACTTCTTCAGAAACCAGTTAGAAGTGAGCTGTGCCTCATGAAAGCTCCTACTCTTCCACGAATTTTGGTCTTGTAGGTGCTAATGGAGTCTTGCTCTTTTCTAAAGCCTCCTTTACACTCCATAGAGCAATTAATGAAACACTAAAGGGAGGTAGTCATTCATTATTATTTTACACTGAGGTGATTTTTAGTAAACCCTTTTCATATATGTATCTCATAAAACTACAACCCCCAAGGTTCCCCGGGACAAGCCACGCCAGGATAGATCCCCCTCGTTATTTTTACACTGCAATTTTCAGCATTCTTACTTCAAGAGAAAGCCCTTTTATACACTCCCAAATAGAGATATACATAGGGTTGCCTGCTCCAAGTTGGGAAATTCCTGGAGATCTGGGGCGTGAAATCTGGAGAAAGTGGGGTTTGGGTAGCGAAAGGACCTTGGCATGGCGTAGTTCCATAGAGTCCACCCCCCAAAAGTAGCCATTTTCTCCAAGTGAACCGAACTCTGTGGACTGGAGGCCAGTTGTAATTCCGGGAGATCTCCAGCCACTACCTGGAGGCTCAACCCAAAAAGGAGGGTCATGAGATAAGGTATGAAATTGATTGAAGTGGTGTTGCTTCGTTAAGTGGTTACGATTTTTTGCTTCTACTACCTGGAGGCTGGCAACCCTAGATACACGTGTTACAAAATATGTTATCTACTCCAGTGCCCCTGAAGAAAAAGCGGGCTCGAGTTGAGGAAACGCCGGGGTAAAATTTTAAGAGTGTTCAATAGGGTTGCCAGCCTCCAGGGGGTAGCTGGAAATCTCCCGGAATTACAACTGATCTCCAGGGAACAAAGATCAGTTCCCCTGGAGAAAATGGTTGCTTTGGAGGTTGCGCTCTACAGCATTATACCCCACTGAGGCTCTTCCCCTCCCCAAACCCCACCCTTTCCAGGCTCCACCCCCAAAATCTCCAGGAATTCTCCAGCCTGGCCCTGGCAACCACAACGTCAAAGGTGAAACGAGACGGAGGCCCCACAGGCTCCGGCCTCAGCAGCGACGCCCAGGCTCGGGGAGGCCCGCCGGACCAACCTCCTGGGGCGGCCGCGGCCTGCCTTTCTGAGAGCGCGCGGAGGGCACGGGAGCGCGTCACTCAGCATGCCCCGAAGGGAAGGAACGCGCCTCGGGCGTGAAGGGGCCGGGAAAGGCCGCGTCGCCCGCTTCGGGCCGCGGAGGGGGGCCCGTCGACGGCACCGCTTCCCGCCCCCTCACCTCTGCGCCGCAGCAGCAGCGCCGCCACCGCGCTGTCGAGCCCTCCGGAGAGAGCGCACACCACATGCCGCCCCGCGGCGCCCAGCATGCTCGCCACGGCCGGCTCCGCTTCCTTCTGCGGCGGAGGGAGAGGGCCCGGCAAGGCCGCGCCGGGGCGGAGCTGACCTCACAGAGGGCAAGCGGCGACGGCGCCTCCTCGCTGCCGGAGGGACGCCGGGCAGGGCTCTGCGGAGGGTCTCCCGCCTCAGCCCGTTGATTGCCCTGCGCTGAGGGGAGGGAGTAGCTCCAGGCAGCGTTACGCAACTCTCAGGCAGGACTCCGAAGTTGGAGTGTTGTCTCTTGAACACTCTGACAGGCCTGCTTTTATAGACAACAAATAAAGGATCCAGCAGCACCTTTAAGACTAAGCAACTTTATTGTAGCAGCTTTCAAGAACCGTAGCTCGATGCATCTGACGAAGAGAGCTGTGGTTCTCGAAAGCTTGTGCTGATTAGTCTTAAAGGTGCTACTGGACTCGACTGTTTTGTGACTACAGACTAACACAGCTACAGATTTATAGACAATGAAATCCTGCCCTCAAGTCCTGGTCGACTTAGAGCGACCCCCGAGATCGCCAGCGTTGCAGGGTTTAATATTAGTAGTCAGGCCCTATTGGTGGTTGGGGGTGGGGGGTTCAGCAGGTGCATCGCACCAGGGCCCATGGGGAGGCCAAAGGGGGCCCAGGAGTTTCCTGCAGTCTGCATATGAAGACTAGAATTTCTATCTTACTTTGTTGGCCTACAAAGCCTCGCTTTATCCTTTACATTGTTGCTACATTGCGTTCTCAACATCTTCCACTAGGGGCAGCATGTGCCAGTTAGAAAATCACGGCAGACAGAATGTTTAGGCTGGTGGCCACTGTTGCAGTGGGAGGGTTGGTGTATTAGCACATTATAAATCCCTCTATAAAGAGCGACTTTGGATAGCTAAATTGAAGGTATGTTCTAATTCCCTTAATTTCTATAGTGACATTAGGGCTAGGCTGCATTTTCACTGATTTATTCATTTTAAAACTTTTTAAGTTTGGGCTCAGGATTTTTTAAAGCAACATGGCAATGATCAGAGCTGATTAGGAATTAATTTTTCCCTCTTTAAATATAAAAGAAGAATTTATAAATCATCCATTGAAAATGTATTCTCACAAATCAGGAGCTAACAAATGAAAAGAAAGAATGAGAGGAACATGAAAAAAGGGGACAACACCTCCAAGTTGGATTAAGGGCGCCCTTTAAAAATTCCCATTCAATTTACCTATAGAATTAGAACAAGAAAAAACTCTTGAAAACCTCATGTTACCAATGGTCACATCTCATTGCCTAAAGCATTCCCAAAAGACTTGCTGGAAATGAATGACACAGATGATTCACCAGAAGCCTACTTCAGAAAGTCTGTGTTATAGACAGGGTTATAGCAGGAAGCAGTTGGCTGAAAAGTTCGATTTCTTGTGGAAATACCTCACCATGTCTGAAAGTGACTTAAAAGAAAAAGGGTTGTTTTTAGCAAGACAATATCCTGATGGCCTTGATGATTTTTTTTTACAGAAATGCAGCATTTAACTTCAGTACATAAGGCAAATTTTGGAATTACAGTTAAAACCACTAGATCTGTTGAATATATTAACAGAATAGACTTGATGTATTGTCGACTTGCTGTATTGTAGAATAGACTTGTTGGTAAAGGTAAAGGTAGTCCCCTGTGCAAGCACTGAGTCATTACTGACCCATGCGGGGTCATTGCATCACGATCTTTTTTTGGCAGACTCTTGTTACGGGGTGGTTTGCCATCGCCTTCCCCAGTCATCTACACTTTACCCCCAGGAAACTGGGGACTCATTTTACAGACCTCGGAAGGATGGAAGGCTGAGTCAACCTTGAGCCGGCTACCTGACCCCAGCTTCCGCCAGGATCGAACTCAGGTCGTGAGCAGAGCTTGGGCTGCAATACTGCCGCTTACCACTCAGCACCACGGGGTTTGGTGACCTGTTTCCAAATGTTTGTCAGCTTACGAATTCTTTTAACAATTCCAGCAACAGTAGCTTCTGCAGAGAGATCATTTAGCAAACTCAAGTTGATTGATTTAAGGTCTACAATGTCTCAAGAATGTCCTGTGGATTTGGCCAGGCTTATTGAATCAAACATTGCCAGAACTATTAATTTTGATGCTGTCATTAGAAATTTTTCACAAAAAAAGGCAAGGAAAGCTCATTTTAAAGTAAATACAAAGCCTTATTTTTTAAACCTGTTTTGACCATATGTTTAAACCATTATGGATTTTTTAAAAAAATGGCTAATGGAGTAGATAAGGGGCCCTGAAATTTTTTTGCACCACCTCATAAAATTCCTCTCAGAGGCCCTGAGTGCTGTAGAAATAAGTAGGCAGACTCCTATGGTTTTAGCTCTAGAAAATACTTTTCCTGCAGAACAGGGGAAAGGGTACATTGATTGGAAATAGCTATATACCCCTTGATGCTTAACTAGAAGACTAAACTGCAGCCTGAATGAAGAGCAATAAAACCATAGTATGTGTTGCTTAGTTTATGTTGCCAGTCAATTGCCACCCCCCCCCCCAAATAAACTGGTTGCCCAATGGTGAATCCCAGATCTCTTCGTTAAGCATATTTCCCCCTTCTCTGGCGGGAACTTTCACTGGAGGCTTAAGTGAGCCTATGCTAACTAACTATGATTAAACAAACATCAATAGGACACTTGCTAAAATCCCAACATCCAGGTGCCACCTTGAGGATGGCAACTCTGCTTCTGGACATCTCCAGAATTTCCCACCAGACAATATGTGGCAGTGAGATGGAGCTTCTCCTTCCGTATTAATCTCCAGCCTTGACTGCTGTTTGGAACAGTTCCAAGGATGTGTAACCTCCAAAACCACACCTGGGCAATGGCCATTGCTTCTCATTCCAGAAGAGCTTGCTTGACATCTTGGCTGATGTGGGCATACAATTACCCTCTGGCCTGTTTAAAACTGAATTGTCTTTAGAGTTGGCCACAAATAGTAAGTCTTTGGTACTTTCAGAATTGTTCGCACTTTGCATTGTTTTTAGTTGTAATCGTAGTGAGAGCTGGTACAGCCAAGCTGTCATCCCAAAGATCCTTTGTTCAGAATCCCCTCTCAGACATTATTCAGCCTTAGCTATCCTCTTTCTCAGCTATAGTGCTTCACTGGCAATGTGGGCAGTTATCCCAGGCCTACCTTACAAGGCTGTTGTAAAGACAGCTATAATAGATCAGAAGTATTTTGAATACTGAGAATGTCATAAATGTTAAGTGTAGTGATAATAAACAGGACAAGCCAAGGCTGTTTCATTAGTGAGAAATTGTACACAATAGTCTACAAGTTCACAACAAATTGTGGGATGGATTCCAAATTCTCACCCTGCCCACCTCCAGAACTCTAAAGCTCTCAGGAACTTCAACGGGTTAATTTTTCCCATTTTTTCCTGTAACCAGCACACAGCTGCTTAAAATTCTGCACTCCTGGAGTCCTGGGTCTTTTAATTTTGGTTAGTGTAGGAAAAATAATACTTTGCACCATAAAGCTTGAAGCCTCCTACAAATTTATAAACACTTAGCCTTATGTGAACATCTCATTTTTGCTGTTTTTATGTTAGATACCAACCTTTTTACAAATGGCTATTAGTGACAGAGCAGGGGTGCATAAGGAATCAAGAGAAGGGGGAAACTATTTGGAAATCCCACACAAAACCTTCCACTTCAAGATTCTTGAGGTTCTTTTGGGAACTTGCCCACGAAACTTCTGCTTCCTGTTAAAGCCAGAGAAGCAATATAAGTATTTTAGTTCCTCCCATTTGGAGTTGAATTTCTCTTGTTATTTTAGGAATAAAATTGAGTTTCCTATTTAATAGATATAAATGTCATTGAACAGCTTTACTAGAACTATAAACCCATATCAACAGTGCTGCATTTTATTAGGGCAAGACACCCTGCTGAGCAAAGAGAACACTCAAAAATGAATTATTAACATTTATGGGATTTATAAAGAAGTCTACCAGTGCAATCCTATGGTTGGCCGCGATGCCGGTGTGGCCGCGGAGGCGGAGCAGCGGCACCGCTGGGCCAGCTCCTGTGCTAGCAAAGTGTAGAGGTGGTAGCGGCACAGAGTTTCAAGGTGAGTGTCAAAAAGCATAGTGGGCAGAGTATATTTGCGGGCTACGCCGCCTGCAGCTAACACGGGCCACTGCTGGCTAACAGCTGCAGAAGGGGCGAGGAGATGCGCAGCCAGTGGGTGGCTCGTGATCTGGGACAACCTTTGGAGCAACAGGTGCACAGCACCGTTGCTGGCAGACAGCCCTGGCTCCTGTCCCAGGCGAGGCTGGCAATTGACAGGAAGGGTGGTGGGCATGACCTGGCTCACAAGCCAGTGGCTGTAGCCCAATCTGGCACGCCAAAGGTCCTTGGTGGCCGTAGGCTAGTGACGCCCGCTGCATTGGAGGGATGGGGAGAAGGGGGATGAGTGGCCAGGGCATGGGGGCTGGAAGGCTTTGCCATTGCTGGCCACACTTGTGCAGGAGGCAGGGGGGCACGGCAAGAACAGGGTGGCTGGATGCCCAAATGGCAGTCACAGTAGCAAGCCCCATGCCTCCCCCTCAGTTCCTGGGCATTCATCATGCACAGAGACCGCGCTGCCCCCCCCCCCAACCAAACCCAAGGTCCAGGGATGACCAGTGCATCAAACCACCCAGTGCATGCAACATATCCACGTGCTCTACCAGCACGTGGACACTGAGCCATCAGAAATGCCCTGTTGTCAGCCCTAGGCACAACGCCCCATAGGGCAACAGAAGAGGGCAGGAGGGAGGCCCACAGACATGATGCGGTGTACAGGTTCGTGCCAGCCACTGGGCGGCATGCCAAGACAGTGGTCAGGTAGAGGAGGGGACTAGGCCACGAGGATTGTGCAGTATCATGGATTTGGCGGTAGCCAATCCGAGCAGCATGGGCAATTCATCGAGGGGCGGTCTAGCGAAGGTCAGCAGGTTGCCAGGTCCAGGTTGGGAAATTCCTGAAGATTTGGGGGATGGAGCCTGCAGGGGGCAGGGTTTGAGGAGGGGAGGCGCCTCAGTGGGGCAAAATGCAAGTTTACCTTTGATAGCAGCCATTTCCTTCAGAGGAACTGATCTCTGTTGCCTGGAGATCAGTTATAATGCCAGGAGCTCTCCAGCCACCACCTGGAGACTAACAACCCTAATCAGAGCCCAGGTTCCAGAGAGGCAGGTGTGGGGGAGGCAGGTTCTTCAATGAGTGACAGGAATGCCCACTGAAAACCAAACGAGAAGCCAGAAGGTCGATTGGAAGGCGAGGGGAGTGGAAAGCGCCCACAGACATGGAGCCACTCCCCGCGCCAGATTTCCCAAGTCCACCCCTGCTTCTGCAAACAGCGGAAAGGAAGGTGGGTCCATCTTCCTGGAGGGGGATGCCCGGAAATCCCAACATGTCACTCCACATCCCCCACCTTCTGGCAGCGACTTCCTCCTTCCCTCGCATGCAGTGCTCATCTGCAATTCCCACCCCACTGCCTGAAGTTACATTTGAGGGGAGGGAGGGGGCAGGGAAGCTGGGCGGGGTGCCACTTGACACCTGCTCCTCCTGGCAGCAGAGCCCACCCCATCCATCCCTGCCCTGAGCTGGGAAAGATTTGTGGGGATGTGTGAGAGGACATTCCAACAGGGAGTTGGGGAAGGGGGTGCAGCTACAGTCAATGTCAGACAAGAAAGAAAACAGACATGCTCCGTGGTCTCCTGGCTGAAACAGACATGCTCCGTGGTCTCCTGGCCGAGTTGCGACATGCCTGCAAGGGAAAGAGACACGTGTTGCAAGTGACCCAGCCAGGTCCATGGCGGAGGCCAAGCCCAATCTGCAACATCTGGGAAGATGCCTGTAGTTGAAAGCAGCAGCGGCAGCCCCACAGGTGCAGCTAGTAACCAGATGATGCACGACCCTCTGGCAAGGAAGCGCTCTGCCTTGGGATGATCTTAATCTGTGAGGGAAAAAGTCAACGGAGTTAAGAACACCCAGTCCGCCTGACCCGTGACCACACTTCCTCCTCCGCCAAGACGGTCCCCAGTTGAGGGAGAGCACCCAGATGGGTAGCCAGTGCCCCCCCCCCAAACTGGCTGTGTCAAGAGTAGTTTTCTGGGCAACGGCCTCTGTGGCAGGCAGGGGCTGCCTCCACCACCCCCTTCCCCACCAAGCATCACCTGCAGAGGCTGGCGGTCAGGAGAGGTCAGGAGAGGGGGGCAGCCGACACGAATTGACAAGCCGGGTTAGCTGCTGCCCCAGCTCCTTACCTGTCAATGCTTCCTCGCTCCTTCCCAAGCTGGGACTCCAGAGTCAGATAACCTGCAAGGGTCTTGGGTGGTTATTGTACATTCGCCAGACATTATGAACTTTGCCATTCTTCCCTCGAGCAAGTACAAAGTCCCCCCTGTGCACTCATGGCCCGCCACTGTGAGCACCCACTCTCCTGCCTCGCGCACAAAGTTCCCGTGGCAGGAGGCTGGCAGGCAGAGCCTCTGGCCACATGCTCACCTACCCAAGGTCTTGACTGACACAGGTGGAGGTTTTGTAGGGTGCATGGGCAGGCTCACCCACCCCAGAAGCGCACGCTGATCTGCCCCTGTGGCAGTTCCCATCCTATGCTCCTTCTGGCCATGGGGCGGGACTGGGGCCCAAGTTTTCCCGTTCAATGGGTGCCTATGGGCTACACCTCTTTTTGTGGCGTAACTTTCCACCGCTGCAGGGGGCGTTACCAGGCCTGGAGTGGCTTTGGAAGTGGACTAACTCGCAGCCCCCCCCCAGCCCACCCCCTCCTGCACCAGTGCAGGAACTTGTGCCGAACGTGCACCTCCGCCTTGCTTCCAAGCATGCCCACAGGCGGCAACCCATCTGCGGCAGAGCACCTCAAGCAGGCACTGGCGGAGAGGAGTTTATAACGACGTAAGAGCCATTTACACCCACACAAGCCTTAGTTTGCTCTCTGTACACTTTTGGGCCCTCTCCTGGCCCTCCCCCACCTTAGGAATGGGCTGCCCAAGGCTGTTTTTGCCATTTTAACCATTGTCTGAGTAAACAGGGTCGGATTTGCTTTGTTGCACCAAAGGTGCTTTCTTTTGTTCCCTGCAGCCATACAATAATGTGCTAATACGTTTCTGTCGACAGAAGCTGAAGATGTTCATATAACCTGCGTTCTGTATCACCATCACAGCTCCTATTGTAATGCAAGTTAGGTTTCTGGCTCCTGCAGAAATACGCTACCACTCCAGAACCTCTAGCTCAGGGCTCACCCCTTATATATTTATTTGAACTTATAGGAGGCACTTGCCCCTCAATAAATCACTTAAGTGTCCACTGAAACATAAATCAATTCTAAAACAGTTCATCCTTGGATTTTTTCCCAAAAACTTGCATTTCTCAGCCTCTTTCCTACTTTTGATATAGTGTTTCTATAGACTTCCCTGTATAAATCCTTAACTTTTCTGACATTATAAACTAGTATGAGTGGTTAACATTCTATTGTAATACTTCTTTAAAAAACCTCTTTGCATTATGAGAGGTTTGCCTGCATTGTGTCAGTCATAATGTGGGGTAAATTGTACTATCCTTGTATTGGAAGGCTCTAGAAGAGGTTTACTAACAGTTATTCAAAGTGCTTATATAGGCACCAAAATAGTTTTAAAATCTTTAATAGACATGTGAAAGCCTAGCAAAAGAGCTCAAGTACAAACTCAAGGCCAGCACTGAGATTACTGCAGCAACATGTTGATTTTAGTATAAAAATGCAACATTGTTACAAAAATCATTTCTTTATTTTATCCCCATGATATATTACTACGTTGTAAAACATTTTGCTTAGTTTTACAATTCATATCTATCAATAGCATATTTTAAACATCTCTAGATAAAAATTAAATTAGCATTTAAACCCTATTTCTCCTAGCAGCAACCAGTCACAATCTTACTCATCAAGTATTCAGAGTTTAAACCTCATGCAGTTATCCCAGAATTTAAATACAGTATATCTACTACCTCAGTGAAATATATATCCACTGCTAAACACGTACACACAAAACTCCCAAGTTTAGTGATGACTTTTTAAGTGTAGGAGATCAGAACTTCAATAGAGGTGAATCCAGATTCTCTTTATTTCCTTCTGGACTGAGGTAAATAAGTGGAGATCCCAGATTTACTAGCTGGAAATAGAACAAAAAAAGATATTGTTTTATAGTTGATTCTTGTGCCTTTTGAATGCAACTTAGTTTAAGGCCCTACTGCTGCTTCTGTAGACACTACCACACACCAATACAAAATCCAAATGCTGATCTTGCTATGGCTACCTAATACCAGCCTTAGACATGGTTACAGTTTCTTGATTAAATGTCTCTGAACATGACGTGTGTTTAGACAATCTCCATATTCACCGTAAAGGGATGCCTGACTATAATCAGTTAACCAAGATTTATCCTGAAGGCAGCACGAACACACGCACGAAGAACAGTAAAAGGAGCAAAGTTAAATGGGGAATCGCCTCACCTGTTCCTTTGGCTTCAATGGAAGGACTTTAATCATTTCAGGGGAGTTGAAGAAATCAATAAGAGGCTTATTTTCACATTTCTGGAGGGTAACTGGTGTTTTCTCTCGCCCAATATCTATCAATAAACCCTAGAAAACAGTATTTCACATATTCATTTGCTGTGCATCCTACAGTAAATTCCAGCAACATGGTGAAGGACCATCCCAAACAAAACGACTGAAGACTGTCACTGGGCATCTAAGATTTGGACTTTCACCACTCTTCATGAGAGTCCCCCTGGAGAGGCTGCCACGCACCTTTCTAACACCACCTTTCCATAACCACACCGATACTATGGGGAGGCAGCCAGTTGTAACAGCGTCACAATTTTTGGTTTATAATCAAAAATCTGAATTTATTCTTTAACCTTCCCAATGGGCTGCAACTTTTCTACAGAACAAAAACCCAAAGTAAAAGGGGGAGAGATCCTGCTTTAATAACGTTACTTTGCATGGATGCTCGTCCATCAAAGGCTGCTGCCACAAACCCACGTCCAACTCAGGCTTGGGCTGACCTCCCCCTACCCTGAGGTAAAACTTCTCCTCTTTAAACCTATGAAGCTGTATACTGGGCTGGAAAGCCTCTGGTAGAGTGGCTGATGTTAAGCTTCAACTTTCCTTCTTGTCCCACCCTTAAGGATTATTAAAAATGGTTACCCAGCCAAGTCTTAGTAGGGAACAGATCAGGGCTTTGCGCTTCCCTTTAGCATAAACTGGCACACAAGGCTTGAGGAGGTTCAAAACGCAACTGAAGGTTTATTTACAGAAGGTTAAAGTCAAAAGGCACGTAGGCAGGTGTTTGAACTTACGTAACAAAGGTTTTTATACAGCAACTTCACTGGTGTGAGGCACTAAACACTTCGTTTAACACTAGGTTGCTGGCTTCTTTCAGAGGTTGACACTGCTTCACAAATGTTTCCCTTTCAAAGCACAGACACAGCACGACTTCCCCTCCTCTCCAGACTTAAGGGTGCTCCACTGAGAGAAACCCTGGCTAGATACTGGGCAGGCATTATAGTTATGAGCCATAACCCTGTTCCTGGCGCTGAAGGGGAGACTCCTGTCTACCTACTTCCTTGGCCCTCTATAATTCCCAGACCTCTTGAGTCTAAGTAGGAGTTAGTGCTGGTTTTCCCCACTTTAGTCCGAGGACTAACAGTGCTTCACAAACCTTATTTCTTCTCCCAGAGGATTCTCTGGCTGACCCTCCCTGGTCCAAAGCCAGGCTCCATCTCTCCTTCCACTCTCTCGTTTCCTCTCTCCCACTCCCACTGCCATCTTCCCCAGCATTCCACCCCCAACTGCCATTCCAGGCTAGCCCCATGTGGGGGTGAGGGGAGGAAACACGTCAATCATAGCTCACGGACTGGAAATCTCAGCCTCTGTAGCTGAGTCCATCACAGCTACTTATCAAAGAAAGGCACTGGAGGGCACCAGCATCTTTAAAACGTTCCCCCGGAAACCACTCTGAAGTAGAAGACGCTTCATACTTAGTTTAGTTAGACTGGTTTTCTAAAATAACAATGACATTTCAGCATACCTCCTTAGCTTGCGTTTCATCAGCTGTTTTTTGATTTTCCATAAAGTCTTGTTTCGGCGAAGGGTCCTTCTCGGGGGAAAAATCAAGTGCAACAGACACGGCTTGAGAGGAAAACACGTCTTCTTCCGTAGAAGAAACTGATGAGCTATGGGGTGTCTGCATGTTGCTTTCCTTTGCTCTTTTGGAACTACACAGGAAGAGAGGTTTTGAAAGTTTTATATGGAACCTGAGCAAGTTTTGCGACAAGTAGTAAATTTAAGTAATTCAACTGCTTTGCAAAAACAAGAGTAACAGGTATTTCCAGGTGGGTATGCACAAGCACAGTAGAAGGTAAACCTAATTTTTTGCTCATTTTAGGATTACAAGTTGAAGTTTAATGCAAAACGTACAAACTCAACTTTAGCTCTATAGAACATGTATGTGTAAGATGTATCTTTTTGGTAAGATTGCTCAGGAAAAGCACCAATTGAAAGCTTATGGCCACCCAACTACAAATTAGGGTATTTGATTTAATAAGAGCTATTCATGAGCCACAGGCTATTTCTAAAGTCGCCAAAGAAATCTTTCACGCTCAAGAGCCTGATCTAGATTATCCAGACCTCAGATTAACTCCAGAGCAGCTCAATAGTTAACTCTCCAAGGCTCCTGCTTGTTGTGGAAACGGGAGGATGCTGCTAACATGGCATCCTGTGATTTCAGAAGATACTATCTAGTGACTTTAAAAGGTAAGTCACGTGAGTGCTAAGATGGAGTCTGCAAAACTGAGAAGGATTAGAATTCACCGCAACACACAAGTGGAACATCGGCTGGGTTTGACTAAGGCTAGACTTACCAAACAGCTGAAGTTGTTTTGGAGAGCGCACTAGAGACTTGACGAACAGGTAGAAAGTTGGGTGAAGACACTGGCCTAGGGACCGTCTTGGGTGTCCTTGCGGGAATTCCCGACACGCGACTAACGGGTGCAGGCAGTCCAGAACGCCTTAGACTAGCTGGAGTCAGGGTAGACTTTATGGAAGAACAGGAATGTAACACAGTTTGTTCTTCTGGCTGTTTGACAGGCAAGCTGGTTACATTACTAGAAGGATACAAGCAAAGTTTATTTTTTATTTATTTATTTTACCGTATTTGTATTCCGCCCTCTCTGCAAGCAGGCTCAGGGCGGATTCTTGAAGTTCTTAGACACTTCAACAAACCCACAACTAGAATATCCCCATCTTCATTTAAGAGCATAATCAGACTAAAATTTAAGGCAGCTCAACAACTAGATCATTTTTTTTTCCTGTAAGGGAGCTTTAAGCTAGCCTACCAGTGGCTCAGCACCATCTCTTCTAAATGGCAGCACCTCTCTAAAGTCTCCGGAAGGTTAAGGCCAGCCACAGCAAAACCCAATTCCAGAGATGCTACGGACAAGCTTTAAAAACTCATTCCAGGTATTTACCCGAGCTGTTTGTGCTCTACTGAAGTGCTACTGCCAAGCAAGTAGTAGATTAAAATTAGACTAGTAGATTAAAATCCAGGTCAGTTATGAGGGATAAGGGGATACCTTTTCCACCTAAGCATGTTGCACTACTGGGCAGCCTACAGAGAGAAGGGGGTGCCGTTGATTGCATCAAGGCCCAAAGGTATCCCAATTCTGAACCTTAAGCCCAAATTACACTCAGCACAGAACTCTTAACAGGGGAAACAGTGAATAGATCCAACATGCTCAACAGTAAATACAAGCATCCCAGATTTCCAAAATGCTGTCAGGGCACGAGACAGCTGAGAAATACGTACTCCTGCCCCAAGAAGCGACTTAATAAGAAAGACCATTGTCATCACCTAAATAGCAGGTTTTTAAAAATATGCTGGAGAATAGGGGCAATAATTTTAATCTTGGACTGCTCAGGCAACAGAGACCCCTCAACCCTGCCTGAGGGCAGTAGATGTGGTTGCAAGTTCCCCAGACGCTGTTTAAAGTCACTCCCGCCCCACTTCTAAAGTTTCAGGCAATACTACTACTGTCTGTACAGAGTTGCCCAAGAGAAGAGCATGGATGGAGGCACATAAATAAAGACAAGTATTAGAAGAGATTACCTTCCAACATTGCCACACGATACTACCGCAATGGGTTGCAATACTCGCGCCATTCCATTTCCTGAAGACGTACCTAAGAGGAAAGACAACTGCAGAGGTTCTCAGGCTTCCCAAGCAGTTCAATCCTGATCCATCGTAAAACGGCCAAGTATAAAACTCTCCATAGTATTCTAATGAAACTGGTGTAGTTGAAATTCTTGGATCAGATTAGCATGCTTACCTTCCTTTGTGGAGGGTACCATTTTAGTTTCGGAACAGGAACCACCTCTTCTGTTTTGCAGTATGCTTTTCTGTGATTTTTGCAGTCTAGGATCCGAACCCATTCCACGCATCCCACTGCCTGAAGTCTTGGATTCGAAAGCAGCTTTGTATTGGGGCATATTCACAGAAGGGTGTCCTTTTGTGGCGCAGGTGGATCTCTCTTGCTTCCCAGATTCACCAGAACGGGAAGCCTGCACAGATGATGACACCCTTATAGGTCTAACCATAGCTACTTTGGCTGTACTGGAGGAGACCCAAGAGCTGCGCGTAGAAGCTTTTGCAACAATATTGGTCTTAACTAGAAGATAAAAGCATAATTTTGATCTGTCACTTAACTTTGACATAATCAACGACATAATCAACAAACACAGCACTTGCAAACACCATGGAAGGGCCAGGTTCCTGCTGTGAAGCTTGCAATCTGGATTTCAGTAATGAGAGAGAAAGGACAGAACCAAGTGAAATGTTTAACTTGCAATGTGTATTGCTAACACATTATGCTAGGTTAATCTAACTCACTCCATGGTACGACTCGTGCAACTGATGCATTTCAGCCACTATCCTTTTTGCACACTGATTAATATTTTGTGCTTGGATTCATTGACTTGTTCAAAGCATGTGTACCCAGAGCCAATGAAAAAGGTCAACGTTCAAGAGCAAGTATGCCTTTAGACCATGAAATGAGCTAAAGCAATAAAGGCACAGCATAACCAAAGGTGGATGAGCATATTCCTAGATTCAATCCCACAAGTGCCAGGAAGAATTCTCAAACATGTATTCTAAGATGTCCAGTGTCATGGTTCCTTCAATGTCATTTGCGTTGCCCAGAACTTACAGAACTATTGATTGCCTCTTTCTGGGTGCCGTGGTCACAGTGCCTTTCGTGTACAGTTCTGCTCTTCACAAACAGCTTGGTGCCCTGGTCTCCCTATATACACAGATGTTTTTCTGATCGTCTGGGCTCAACATCCCTATGACTGTCAAAGACACACACTGAGCAGTCTCTTGCAGAATTCCTCCAGTTTAACCCATTGAAATAAGTGGGCTTAGACTGGAGTAGCTCTACTTAAGATGGCACTGTATGAACCTTTGTTACAGATATTTGAGCTCCTTATTCGTAACAGGAGGGGGGGGCAACACTTAATAGGACCTGGGAGGATCATATTCAGCAAGAAAGAGTAATACCAGAGCTGGTCAGTTACCAGGGATCACCATTCACTGAATTAAAGCTTCACACCATCTCCCGCACACACCTTCTGCCTTACACTGAACAGGTTAACACACATATGTGCTGGCTTAGACTGCTTGTTAGTATACTTAGAGGCTGGACCAGGCTCTGGGACACTGAGGTTCAAATCCCCACTCTGTCGTGGGATCTCGCTGGGTGACCTTGGGCCAACCGTACGTCCTCAACCTGAGCCTACCTTACAGGGTCGCTGCAAGGATAAAATGGAAAAGGAGAATAATTTAAGCTGGTTTGGGGAGGAAGGCGCAGTATAAATGAAGTACATAAATAAATGCTGATACATAAGAACAGCTCTACTGAATCGGACTGAATCGTTCAGCATCCTGTCTTACACAGTGGCCAGCCAGTTACTATGGAGGGCCAGCACCATGGCATAGAGACCCTTTAGTCACCATGGCTAATGGCCACTAGAAAAACCTGTATTCCATGAATCTATTCCCCTTTTAAAGCCGCCAGTGCCTGTGGTCATCGCTACATCATGCATGGCCACTAGTAAATTTGTAGTGCTTACCTGTTCCTCTTTTAGGGGAAATGGAGAGGCTTGAATTGAAGCTTGAGTTCATACTAGAAAGTGAGGACGACGAGGAAGATAACGTGCTCCTCCGCATTTGAACGTCTTTGGGTGGCTTCAGTTGTGTTGTCTTTATGTTTAGCTACGAAGACATTACAACTTCTTAAGAAAGTCTAACAGACTTCAAAAGACACATGGCATGTTTACTTTGAAGTAAACGCTTTTGCGATCCACCTGATGCTTCGTGACCAACAGATGTTCCATCTATTAGCCATCCTATAAAGATACATCCATGCAGAATAAAGAACTAAGTCCCTCATAATAACCGGGCTTTCCCCTGGGAACTTCTACAGAACCAACACAACATACTCCACAAGCTGCTGCTTTGGTAATATTTAGAGCCAACATTTTATGCAGATGCAAAATTTTCAAGAAGCCATACTACCGCATTGCAAGAAAAAACAGCTAACAGTGACAGTCTGGAATTATTTCAGTTAAAGTTATTATATATTGCTGTAGATATTAGCAAGTCCAAGATGTTCTTTATTTCCTTGGATAATTTGGTTTGCCCTCAATTGCCTTTATTTCACCCAATCCATATATTTTCAAGTAGCACATAGAGCTCTCCCCAAACTAAACCAGACCCAAATCCATTACTGTAGAACGTTCCATTCCTATAGAACAGCTCATCATATTCTCTTTTATGGTTTCTGAAGAAAGATTTCCTACACTTAGGACTATTGACCTAAGCCTGGTACACACATACATCCCAGCACATTGACTCACCGGAGAGGGAAAGCGGGCATGATCACACTGGCCCCACCCCCTGCGTTTACATCATTTCCTGGTCTCCAGACTGCGGACAGGAAGAGGCTGACTGCACCCCTCCCCTTTGATCACCAACGTTCTGAAAGCTGCACCAGGTGTTTGACTGGTACTTTTTCCAGGTAGTCTCAGAGCTGTTACAAGTGATGCCAGACACGTGTTTTTTAACATGTCGGGTGCAATGTTACCTGGGAACTGTAGTTGAAAACAGCATTATGTCCCTAGCACAGGGAGGCAGGGGAAGGGAAGAGTTTTTCAAAGCAGAGCCATGCCAGATTGCTCTGCTTTGAAAGGAGGAACTTTTAACATTGCTTTCTTGCAATCTCAACGGAGAGAGGAATACAGGATCCTGTCCCTAGCGTGGGGAGTCAGGGGAGGGGAAGAGCTGGTCATTCATCTCGCTGTTGAAATTACAATGGCAAAGTTCCTTTCCCCCAGCGATCTCTCCTGCAGCTCTGTCTTTGAAAAACTGTTCCCCTTCCCTGCCTCCCTGTGCTAGGGACATAACGTTGCATACAACTACAGTTCCCAGACAAAATTGCATCTCTAACATGTTAAAAAACACGTGTCTGACATCATTTGTAGCTTAGCTCTCAGTCTGCAGATGACCAGGCAATTGCACAGAGGCAGCGGGGGGAGCACGATCATACCTGCTTTTCTTTCATTTGTGAAAAGTCAACCGGGCCGGGGGGGGGAGGGGGGGCGTGTCTCTTTGTACCAGGTTATAATATCACAGGTATAAACCAATGAGAATTAAAACTCTGGATGGCATTGTTGATCAACCACAGCGCTAGCCATTACGCCTTCATTAAGGGCAACTGGTCACCTTGCCAAGGGTAGGAAGAGCGCTCTTGACTTCCATCAATGAAGAGTCTGCGTCACCTGAACCAGTACTTGATTTGCTGGAGAGCAAGTCCTCAAGCGACCCCCGACTTTTCAAGTGTTTCCTGCCGGGACGGTGCTCTGGTCTCTCTTGTTCTGGCTGCATGTTTTGAGTTTTTAAGCAATTGAAAAAAAATCAATTAGAGGCCATAAGATGAACAATTGTATGTCTGCTTATCAATCTACTAACTCAACTAATCCCCATTTGTCTAGCAAGGATCAATGATCACCTACTGGAAGTAAAAAAAAACGTGATTAAACACACATTTAGGATTATCGGGGCCAGCTGGTACATGCCTTTACAGATCACTCACATGCAAATCACCCAACGCACGCACAAGCAGACCAGTTCAATGAAAATCATTACTTGAGGTAATTTCAAGTTTTCGTGCAAGTAATCCCCTCACGGAGATGCCAGCCACTGGAACTTATTTCCTGGAATTTAAAGTTGAGACGCTTGATTAAGCGGACACTGGCTGCTTTCACACGCGGTGGAGAATGTACTTTCAATGCACTTCAGCAGTTCAGAAATGGATCTTCCCGTTTCACACAGGGAAGTCCGCTTGCAAGCAACTGCGACACGTGTGAAATTAGTATGGTGGTGATTTTGGTCGGCCCGCCCTTGTAAATTTTCCACATACCATTCATTTTGGAAATTTCAAAAATGGGGAGAGAGCACTACCACAAAACAGCTGCCACAGGTAGTTGCAAAATGTTAGGCGGTGTCAGTTTCTGAATGAAGAAAATGCATTGCATCACAGCACCGAGGTGACACCTCCTGAGTGGAGGAAAGTAATATCTGGTTCTTGCTTTGGGGGAGTGATGCTTTGTTTCAGATGCAAATGGGCACCAGGAATTGTAGTTCCTGACGTTTCGCCAGCAGCTGTGGCTGGCATCTTCAGAGGTGTAGCACCAAAAGACCCTCCTCAGGATACAGTGAAGCCTCCCGCCATTAGCATTCCACACCCTGGGAAACTCTTACAGGATGACTCAGCTCAACCCCACCCCTCCTGAGTAGATACAAATGACCTGCCAACATCTTTTCCACGCTGTGACACTGAGAGATCGCTGTCTTTTGGTGCTACACCTCTGAAGATGCCAGCCACAGCTGCTGGCGAAACGTCAGGAACTACAATGCCAAGACCACGGCAATACAGCCCGGAAAACCCACAACAACCATCGTTCTCCGGCTGTGAAAGCCTTTGACAATACATCGGGGACCAGGAACTCCATGGGTGAGCCCCATAGCATCCACGGGCACCAAGCTGAGGGCCACGGCTCCAGGGCCACCTTGTCGTCTTTGGGGGCATTGCTGGCTATCTCCCATTCAGCTTCATGTAGGAATTCCCCTAGTTTAGATCCCGCTAGTTAGGTACATTCCTACAATACCATCAGATAACAGGGTTACTTATGAACATAGGCACTTGAATAGGCAACATGTTGATAATCTCTGCTTTGGGCTAATATGCCATGCCAACCATTTAATATCAAGCCAACATATCAGTCCGTTTCGTCTACTTCACAGGATTGCTGCGAAGACAAAACCTAAGAGGGGAGAACCATATACATGGCCCAGGAGGCAGGGTGGGGTTTAAAAAAAGGCACTAATCAGGAAAAATCTTTACCTGGCCCACTGGTAAGTTATTCCCAAGCACAAATGAAGTTTTTACTGTCTGCAGTTTGCTTGCTTTTTTATTGTCTTTGTCACCACGAATTTGCAATACTGGCGAGCTGAATGATTTCGGCAATTTGTCTGTTCTAGGGCTAGATATATTCTGAGGAGTTAGTGGAGAATTCATGCTGTCTTTTACTCGGCCCAGTTGCAGTGGGTGCTTCTGTACGGAAGGTAGAAGCTGGGATACGGGGCTGTCGCAAACACAGTAAGTCTCTCTCTTCACAGCCCTAGGGGTTCTCTCGCTCTTGATGCCCATCTCAAAGATTTTCAATTTCGACTTGGATTCTTGCACAAATTTTTCCACAGACTCTGTTCTCTGTTCTTCCACCTGGCCAGCACGAGGTCTTTTCGTTTTGCTGGCACTTTGGAGCTGAAGAGCCACCATGTGAGCTTCTTTAAAAATCTCCACAAACTTCTCTCCAGTAAGTGGGCTCCACATCAGGTCATCTGCAGCCTGCGGCGAGATGTTCCTCTCTGCCCCTTCACAGGCCTCCACAGCCACCGCAATGCATTTCTCTTTATGGCCCATGGGTCCAACAAACACTTCGTCATCATTTTCACTAAAACAGACAACGTCAGTCAAACATCTGGAACAGCCTATTCTCTAAGTACCAAAAAGTACAGTGCGTTCTTTGTTTACCTTGAAGGAGACAGCGAAAGGTCAAAATCAAATTTCTCATCAGAGAGATGGGGAAAGTCTGCAATTAAAATGGTACATCATTTACTGGTGCGACTGACATTTTCTACAGTGCAAAAGCGAACGTATTACTTTTAGCCGTACTGAAACCCTTCGCTTCTACTAATATTCCATCTGCTTGACAGAGCAGACAACCTGCCCATTCTCCCCCTCCACGCTCCCAAAGCAGGTAACTGGCTCTGTTGAAGCCAACACCACTAGATACATATCCAGAATATTCATGTCGACAGGCCAGTGCAAGCAGCAGTACGAGTGCAACTGATCCGGAGGGTTGTCATATCAGGCTCTTAGCTGTAATTCTATATTTAACGGAACCCAAATCACTGTTATTGACTTAATCACAAGGATTAGTTCAATACATACCATTAATGTCAAAGGCAAGATGATCACAGGAGTGGTTCAAGTGTTAGCTTTGTTTAGGAAAAACTGAGTGCTCTACCAGTATTCAGTAACGGGAGATTAAAGGCAGTGGGAAATTTTAAAAGGGATGAGACAGGTTCATAGAAGAGAGACCTCTCAACGGCTACTAGCCAAGATAACTAAAGGGAACCTCCCTGCCCTTGGCCCCCACGTCTTATTTGTTGGCAGCTGGTTATCCCGTGTGTGAAACAGAATGCTGGACTAAATGTAGGACCGAATGGACCATTGGTCCGATCCAGCAGAGTGCTTCTTATGTTCTTACCAAGTTGAAGATTAAGGAAAAGAGAAAAGACACACTGATTCACTGGGAAAATTGACTGCAGCCTGCTATCTGGCCAATTTGAGAGCCAGTTTGGTGTAGTGGTGAAGAATGGCAGGACTCTAATCTGGACAGCCAGGTTTGGTTCTCCACTCCTCCGCTTGAAGCCAGCTGGGTGACCTTGGGTCACAGCTTTTTGGAGTTCTCTCAGGCCCACCCACCTCACAGGGGGATTGTTGTTTGGATAATAATAACATTTTTAAACCACTCTGAGTGGGCGTTACGTTGTCCTGAAGGGTGCTGCTAGGCCATGATTCTGAGTCTCTCTACAAGCTATGTCTCTGCACATATTTGTTAAGTGTAGGGAGACCCAATGATAGCTGGGAAGGGTAATTTAAAAAAACAGAGCCGGCAGAGATCACTCCTCAAAGGGTTTGTTAATTTCATCTTTGCCTCACCAAAGGCAAAGATGAAAGTGGGCGTTACGTTGTCCTGAAGGGCGGTATACAAATGAAATATTATTATTTGTCCAAGTGACTTCAGGCACCTTTTCTAGTTGCAGTATATGATGGCTCAAACATTACCGGTCAAGACAGTGAAAAGGCTAATTAAGATAGGGAGAGATGAGAAGTCCCCTATCTGAGTTCAAAACTGGCTTTCAGGTTCCTCCTAAAAACTAACTAGCCACTAGTTCCTCATTCAGAGAAGTTTTTCTACTGATTCAATGAGTAAATATAAACTAACATCAAGCTGAGCCCACTACAATCATTATAAAGTAAATATAATGACAACATTTTAGTTGTCACTATTTTACTACCTACCGTCACTGATGCACTGATCAGGTTTGACATCTGTCATTTTACATTCTGAATGAACGACCAGTTTTTCTTCTTCCATGGTATACCTACAAAGAGTTTTACACCACACGCATCAACTCAGTTCATTAAACACCAACACAAGCACCAGATTATATTTCTAGTTCCAAAAACCTGCTCCCATTGCTGTTACAATCATTTGTAAGCATCCCAAACTATAAAGGAACCCATTGTTCCCAAACAGAAGTTAATACAGAAATTAAAGAGCAATTCTGCATGGACTGTCAAGCTGACTAACATATTGCTCATTTGAAGCTCAGCACAAATAAGCAGCGTGCAAGAATCACATACTACAGGGTATTGCACATCTTATTCACAGTCCCCTCTCTGCTTGGAGTAAACATAACCTGAGAGCCAAGCTACAAGTGACACCTGACACAGGTTGGACACTTGTCAGCTTCCCTCAAGTTTTGATGGGAAATGTAGGCATCCTAGTTTTACAGCTTGGATCTCCATTACAGCTGCAAGACCAGGATGCCTACATTTCCCATCAAAACTTGAGGGAAACCGACAAGTGTCCAACCTGAGTCAGGCGTCACTTGTAGCTTAGCTTTCAATTGAAGCAGTTCATTTCTAGTAGCGTACTGCTTCCCTTTGGGCAAAGAATCAGCTCACCTAAACTCTGGTTTACCATAGTTTTGTTACTCTAATGTACTTAATTTACTTACTTTATATTCCATTTTTCTCCCCAATGGGGACCTAAAGCAGCCTACAACATTCTCCTCTGATCTATTTTATCCTCACAACAATCCCATAATTATTTGAGAATTTTTATACCACCTCTCCAGGCAGTTTACCAAATTAAATAATTCAAGCATGAAATAATTCATGCTCAAGCTACAGGAAGTTTTTGCAGCAAGCACAGGATTCACCCTTAACTCTCAGGTCCATACAAGGAAGATTCATTCCTTGATGGCCACTAAAACTGGAAGGCCAATTAGACCACACTAGCCTAGCTAGGGTCATAAGCAATAGCCAATAATCTGATGAATCCATGTACAAATAAGCATCTTCACACTCTAGAGACAGCTCAGACAGCATAGTGTAATTGCATGTTTTGTTCATTAGAGATCTTTTGTTTTTGATCAAGTTGTTCTTCTCATTTTTAATCTGCTTTCAGTGAGAAAGGCAGGCTTAAAATCAACTTGATAATCATTTGCCAAGTTCTTTCTAAAACAATACTCCATCTTCCACTTTCTCTTGAAAATGTGGCTTTGCTGCTTTGCGTACCACTTGGATTTGAAGAAAAAAATTCTAGCGCTGCTAGGCCATGATTCTGAGTCTCTCTACAAGCTATGTCTCTGCACATATTTGTTAAGTGTAGGGAGACCCAATGATAGCCGGGAAGGATAGTTTAAAAAAACAGAGCTGGCAGAGATCACTCCTCAAAGTGTTTGTTAATTTCATCTTTGCCTCACCAAAGGCTCTGTCAATTTCACCTCTCTAGTCTAAAACAACCGGAGGGCAGTAAGGAATGGAAATGGGCTGGAGCTGCCTTCCAGAGCCAGGCTTGGACCCGGAAAGGTTATAATGGGCTGAAGTTTTCCTTCTGGCATTTCACACTCCCTTCACACAGAGCCAGTTGCCCTGCCACCAGTTCTCTTTTTAAACCACCCTTCCCGGCTAACAGTGCATCTCCCCATACATGTTCTTCACGTGTCAGATGTCTGGTGCAAGAAGGAGTAATTTACTAAAGTTACTACAGCTTGACTAAAACAGCCTATTCTCCAGGGAGCTCCAAATGGTACTAACGATAAAAATTCTTTATAACCAGACTTCTTTACGGTTGAGTGAAGTTTTTAACTTCCCTCTTGCAAAACTTTTTAAAGCTACATTACAGGATGGTGGCACGCAGGACTAATTTGTGTCATATTCCCTCCCTTACCCCCACCTGGGCCAGTAAACTCAAAAGCAGACTTAAGCAAGAGGAGGCTGAGTTTTGCCACGGAGAGGTTGGCTGTCATTGGCTCCTAAATGACTCACTGCAGATTTTCACATACCAGGTCACAAATCAGCATTCTTACTAGTTTGAATCCCACTACTGCCCCGACCTCAGTAGGCAGCCTTGGGTAAGCCACTCCTCTCAGCCCCACCTCCTCAGCTGTATTGTAGGGATAATAATAACACTAACTTGTCCACCGCTCTGGGTGAGGCACTAATCTGTCTAGAAGCAGTTATTAGATGCAGAGGAGTTAGCCGTATTAGTCTGTAGTAGCAAAATCAAAAAGAGTCCAGTAGCACCTTTAAGACTAACCAACTTGACGAAGAAAGCTGTGGTTCTCAAAAGCTTATGCTACAATTACAGCAAACAAAACGTCAAGATTCCTCAACATCTGCATCCCACCCACACCTCTAAAGCTTCAACCTCCCTGGCTCAGGCAGCTTGACACAGGAGGAATGTTTTATTTGTCATTTGTAGTCCGCCTTTCTCACTGAGACTTAAGGCAGATTACAGTGTGAGATTAGTCCAGTCTGTATCAAGGACATTTCCATACAGTACCAAGGACAATTCCATACACAATGCGATAGGGTCAATAAATACAAGTTTATTTACTTATTTACATCATTTATAGCCCGCCTTTCTCACTGAGACTCAAAGGCGGATTACACAGTATGAGGTTAATACAATCAGTATCAATAAGTACATTTCAATACAATACCATAAGGTAAACAGATACGAATTTAAAAGACATAGCATTAGCAAGGATCCAAGACAGAGTAGAAAAAAATACTGGAGCAAAACATAATCAATTCTAGGAGTAACATTAGACAACGTGGAGCGCTAGTTGTACATAGGAGTACATATTTAAAGCAGCAGATAATAATAGTATAATAATATAATAGGATAATAATAGGCAAAAACAGTGATGAAGTATATGATCCCCATCTCGTTAGTGAAGCATCTGAGACCCCCTCCCTACAATACAGCCCTCCTATGTGAGTAAAAGGTATAAAGGCACAGCAGTAGCAAGAATCCCATACAGAGTTCAGCAAGTGCAGAAACGGAACATAATCAATTCTAGGGCTGACATTAGCCAGCACGAATCATACAGGTTTTATTAGGAGTTTTATTGCACCATAAACTGCTCGGAGCAATTTCTGGACAGAGGACATATAAAACACCAAGAATAGCGCACGCACCGTTTCAACACTGCTCACGCAAACGGTCTCCGCTACTGGGTCCTCCGGACGGGACGTTCAGAAAGCTCGACACGCCTTCGAGGAGGAGGCCCGTCGGGCGGCAGGCAAGCCAGCCCCTCCTCGCCTGAGAGCCGTTAACGGTCAATTACCCCTCGGGGCGCCCCCTCCCCCTTTCGCCAGCGCCCGCTAAACTCCGGCAAAAGAAAGCGAAAAAAGAGTCTTCGGGAATGCCCGCCGCCGTCGAATTTGAACCAGCAGCTCCGCCTACCTGCCCCCGCAGCATCTTCCTATTGGTGGATTTAAATGACGCTTGTGATCTGAACCAATCCGGTTGTAGTGGGCGGTGAGTTTAAAAAAAGGCCTCCAACGCGGAAACGAGTTTAATGCATTGTGGGATATGTAGTTTTGTAGCCTTTTCCTCTTGTTGCCCGTCCTGTGTCGCTCTAGGAAAACCGTAGGCGCAGGGAAATGGGTGGCACTCGATGGCTCGGAGACAGAGCCAAAGAGCGGTGTTTGTACTCCGCTGGCGCAGTCGCACAGCGGCCCCTGAAGGGGAGAAATGCCCCGTGCGCTGAACTCTTCTGCCTCGTTCGTCCTCCCAACAACTACTAGATTTACGATGCAATCCTCAACAGAGTTACTCCAAGCCCATTCGTTTGAATGGGCTTAGACTGGAGTAAATCAGTTTAGGATTGCCCTGTTAAACTCTGTGAGTGGATTGAAAAAGTGTGGTTTCTGTGACCAGAGCTCTCCTTGGGTAAAGTAAGGAGGAGCTGGATCTAAAGAAAAAAGTGTAAGAAAATTTTAAATGGTCATCAGACTAAGCAAAGCATTACAGGGTGGTATCAAAAACTAAGCAAGACGTTACCAGAGTGTTGCAAAGAAGAGAGTGGGGATGCAAAAGTACCATGCAAAATGTAATTAGCTTGATTAGAGCGGGGAAGAAATGCAGAGAATAAGCTTCTTTGATACGAATCCTATGCCCTTATTCAGTCCTGGGAGGTCCATTGTTTTTATACCGTGGAAATCGCATTGGCCTTTAAGATGCTACTGGTCTTAAATCTTGGACCTCGAGTCGGCCCTGGGTGGCTAGGGTAATTTCATATGGATGTCTGGAAACAATTTTAGACAATCATTCCAAAGCATATTTCCGCAGGAGTTCAAATGAGCATCCTAATAGGCATGCTTGCTTAGAAGTGCTCTCTTTCTCACTCCTTCACATGAGCCTGCAGTGCACCTCTTGGCTGGGTAGATGTTGGAAAACTATTGCCAAGAAGCAGGGCTTTTTTTCTGGGAAAAGAGGTGGTGAAACTCAGAGGGTTGAGAAAATGATGGTTGTTGTGGGTTTTCCGGGCTGTATTGCCGTGGTCTTGGCACTGACCACGCCAATGCCAAGACCACGGCAATACAGCCCGGAAAACCCACAACAACCATCGTTCTCCGGCCGTGAAAGCCTTCGACAATACATCGTTGAGAAAATGGTTACACGGCTGGTGGCCCCGCCCCCTGATCTCCAGACAGAGGGGAGTTTAGATTGCCCTCCACGCCGCTGGCGCAGAGGGCAATCTCAACTCCCCTCTGTCTGGAGATCAGGGGGCGGGGCCACCAGCCGTGTGACCATTTTCAAGAGGCTCCGGAACGTTCCACTGTGTTCCAGCTGAAAAAAAGCCCTACCAAGAAGGATAATTGTGTGCAGTACCTCTTGCCGAGTGTACGGCAGCCTTCTCTGCCCCTAGATGTCACCCCTGCCTGTGGTGCCTTTCCCGTCACACCAGCTCTCAATGTAGTCCAGAAAGACAGGGCATGTTGAGTGAGTCACCAAGCCCATAACACACCATGCTCTATTTCCTCATTGGATGCATACGTCAGTCAGTCAGTCTTTATTGCATCTGTGAATAAGCTATAGCATCAACGCGATTCCATCAAAACAAGAAATGTCCACACATTTTCATAGAAGAAATTAAAATATATAATAGTCATTTTTAAATTTCTCAAAATAAAACCACAATAATACATCTGACAATACAATGGGTAATCACCTAGCGGGGAGCAATTAGTGTGTAGGTCAACCATGCTTACACTAGCTTGCCTCATTGTCATCTTTATCTTTACAATGGTGGCAACAAACCTTGCCATTCCTAAAGAATGTATCACTATCAGTGAGTAGTAATACTATCTTATCCGGATCTGGCATTCCTAGGAAACGAGATTAATATGTCCAGAGCTGCTTTGAGTAAGGTTGCCGGTTCTGAGTTGCAAAATTCCTGGAGATTTGGGGGAAGAGCCTGGGAAGAGTTGGGTATAGTGCTATAATCCGTCTCCAAAATTAGTTGCAATACTGTGAGATCTCTGGTCCCCAGATCAACAACTCTAGCTCTGAGCAATATCCACTTTCTTTCCTTCGGGGCTCTCGGCTTCTTATTGCAATCCAAATGACTCCTTTTGCACTTGTGACGGTCAGGGGGAGAAGAGCAGGAAGACGGATGGCTTTAATGAAAGTTTTCCGTAGCTAGTCTCAAAATGACAATGCTTTTTATACCTCATGTCAACAATTCAGTGCTTCTTTCTCTGTACAAATTAAGCCCCAAATCGCCATTCCCCACAGCACACCACGGCACACCACTGTTTTAAACATGAAACCCAAACTCCTCAACAGCTACCTCACCAGCACTGCTCTTAAAATCTGTGAGGTGGTTGAACAATATTTGTTTTAAGCTAAAATGTGTGGGTTACAGAAACGCTTTTGGAAAGATGGCAGAGCTGCCGATTCTCGTTTGTACAAGCTATTAATAACTGCTATGACACAAACCGTTAAGATGGCTTTTGAACTGCTGGAAAGCAGAAATACCCGAGCGTATTTGTTTCGGTAATGGAAAGGCAAACTTGGCACCCATTTTTTACAACACCTGAGCGGAAGCTCTATTTCTATGTCGATGGCCAGCCAGAAGCTCTGTTTTTCACACTGATGTTGTTGAAACCAGTGGCAGGTGGCCAAAGTCAAGGATGAAAAACAATAGGATGAGAAGCATAAAAGGCCAGGACAAGGCGAATGTGATATGGGCTTGGAAAAAGCCGGCGCTCTCAAGAAAATACCTATAGCCACCCATGTCTGTGCCCCTGTTTCCTAGGCTTCCAGTTCAGTAACTGACTGCTAAACTTGAAGGGAACTCAGAGGACCAGACAAGTTGCCTCAAGAACTGCTTCTTTTCTGGGTTTAAAACTGAATTACGGAAAAAGCTTTACAAGGAAATTAGACAAATTCATGGCAGATAGATCTGTCAGGGGCTACTAGCCATGGTGACTAAAGGGAACCTCCGCGTCCAGAGGCAGAAAACCTGTGAATACTGTTGCCAGAGGCAATATCAGGGGAAGGCCTTGGCCTCTGCTGTTAACCCTCCATAGTTTAAAAAATTTATTTATATGTTATTTAGTCTGCCTTTCTCGATGAGACTCAAGGTGGATCACACAGTGTGATAAAGAATACAATAGGCTACGGATTGCTGAAGTTTTGGAAACAAGCGTAATTCTTAAAACAGATGTGAAACATTGCTGAACCAAAACTTAAGTAATTTGACATGACATATTAAACGATGCGGAAACTAGCCAGTCAGAGCATATCTATTTCATGAGGCAGTACCCAGTAATACAGTCTACAGTCGCTGTCTGTTTACCAAAGCATGTCTCTGAGCCATTTCTTAAAGCAAAGCCCTGTTAACTGAGTGAAAACCATAGTTGGCCACTTTGTGAGACAAGATACTATACTAGATGAACTGCTGATGGTGGGCTGCAGTTATTCCGTATCTTGCACTGATCACAGCCTGTGATAGAGTGGGTTAAAGACCTGTGACAGAAGCAGTTAGCCTTGTACTAGATATATATCTATCCTCCTTCAATGTTACCACATAGAAATTCCCATATTTCTGGTGTCTCAAACAAGGGTTCAAACAGGCTCATGGGCAGTCCGTTAATACACATTGCAGGCTCGGAGTTTACCTCAGGGCCATGTCTGGGAGAGAGAGGCAGCTTAACCCATCAACCACAAATGGCCTGGTCTTGGATTCACTGGCCTGGCTAACCGAGGGCCATAGGCAAAGAGCTATGAAGCTAAAGTCCAAGACTGCCTTGGTTCTTACCCTTAATCTCATGCCTCAGGCTCCACCCAGGCTAAAATACCTGCATGAGAGGAAGAAGAGAAGCTTAGTTCATAGAATCAAAGGGTTGGAAGGGACCTCTAGGGTCATCTAGCCCAACCCCCTGCACAATACAGGAAATTCACAACTCCCTTCTCCCCACACACACACACACAGTGACCCCTGCTCCATGCCCAGAAGATGGCAAAACACCATCAGGATCCCTAGCCAAACTGGCCTGGGAAAAATTGCTACCTGACACCAAGGTGGCAATCGCCATTATCCTTGGCACGTAAGAAGGGGCCACGAGAACCAAGCACAGATGTAACCCTTCCTGCCCTCCCTCTCATGACCTGCCCAGGTTCACAGAATCAGCATTGCTGTCAGATGGCCATCTAGCCTCTGCTTAAAAACCTCCAAAGGAGAGCCTACCTCCCGAGGAAGCCTGTTCCACTGAGGGACTGCTTTGTCAGACATTCTTCCTAATGTTTAGACAAAAACTCTTTTGATATAATTTCAGCCTGTTGGTTCTAGTCTGACCATCTGGGGCAGCGGGAAACAACTCCACACCATTGTCTATATGACAGCCTTTCAAGTACTTGAAGATGGTTATCATATCACCTCTCAGTTATCTCCTCTGCAGGCTAAACATACTGAGCTCCTTCAACCTTTCCTCATAGGACTTGGTCCCAGATCTCATTCTGCTGGCAAAGAGATGTCTCCACATTTTCTCCCCTGCTTCTATGTGCACATAGCTTACACAGAGCAGGAGAAAACACTCAGAACTGAAAGTTTGACAGTACTGATGCCAAAACTGCGCATGTTCTTTTGAGAACACTATCCTTTCCCCCCACCCCCCTTAGAATTGCACATTTCATGTCAGGTTGCACTTTTTAAAAACTACTGCTTCTTAAAAAGTGAAAAGACAGACAGTAAAGACATGGTCCCTTGGAATAAAACTGAATGATTTGTTTCATCTCCTCTGGACGTAGATTAAGAAATTCAAACGCTCGTTTACGCAAAACGCAATCCCGCAAAGAGGTTTTTGCTTTACACTGAGACAGCGTGGTGTCTCACGTGTTTCTTACATCTACTGCCCCCTTCCCTTCTGTAAACACATGCTGAAAGTGAGGAGGGAGGCGTCCTTTTATTGCTTCAGATCTGGCAGGAGCTACGCCATTCTTGTTTATAAAAATCCCCAGAGCCGATGAGAGGAGAGCACATAACCAAGTTTGTCGGGTTACTTGTCTCTCCAGTAGCTCCGCAGCACTTCCTGAGGCTCCAAGCTGTCTAGTTACCCCAAGTCAGCATTTTAGAAGTTTTAAGCGCTACCGATCAATCAAGAACCTTCCAGTCCCTGCTGGCCTTGGAGGACGAGGTGTGAGAGCCATCAGTCAAGAAAGCATGAATGTCTCTAGGAGGTAAGTGATGTCGCTTGTAAAACCAGTGGCAAAAGGAGAGTGCGCTGCAGTGCACAATCCTCCAACTTCCATTGAATGGGATGAATGAGGGGTTCTGTGTGATACTTGGAATTTAGGGGTGTTCATGGGTTGCTGTCATAGCAGGGGTGCAGGTTGGGAACAGTGTAACATGAAGGAGCTAGATCCAAAAGAGTCCAGTAGCACCTTTAAGACTAACCAATTTTATTGTAGCATAAGCTTTCGACAATCAAGTTCTGTTAAAGGTGCTACTGGACTCTTTTTGATTTTGCTACTACAGACTAACACGGCTAACTCCTCTGGATCTATGACGATGAAGGAGCTAGGGGTGACTTCAAGCGCAACACTGCAAGATAGTGGTCTGAGCTTGTTTTGCATTAGGTGTGAATGTTACTGATGGCAGCGACGAAGTAGAAGACGGCGTTTCAGAACTGAACGCACGTCCTTGACAAAGCAGGAGTGCAAATGATTTATTGTTTAATTTTGTTTTATGTCATCTATCCCTCTCCTTTCTCTCCAATGAGGACCCAAAGCGGCTTACATCCTTCTCTTCTCCTCTATTTTACACTCACATCAACCTGTGAGGTAGGTTAGGCAGAGAGTATATAACTGGCCCAAGACCATCCACTGAGCTTCCGTGGCAGAGCAGGGGATTCGAACCTGAGTCTCACAGACCCCACACTTTAACTACTGCCCACGTCTATTTAATCAGCAGCGGGCTCTTGTCTTAATGGCTTGGATTTCAGAGATTGACAGTGCGAGCCTTCTCTGTCCTTTCACATCACTCCGCTTAGGATTTCGCTGCAAGAATACTTCCTAATTTCTGCAAAGCAAATGTGCATCCTGGGCAGATTTGCTGCTTACCCGCATGGCGCTACGTGTGCACCCCATCCATAGGCCTTTCTATGGTGAAGGGAAGGAAGTCAGACAAGGTACCTGCCCTGCACTAGTAACACCCAGGGCTTTTTTTCTGGGAAAAGAGGTGGTGGAACTCAGGACCACACAATGACATCACTTTGGGTCAGCTGGAACAAGGGGGAGTTCTTTAAAGCAGCGGCGCGGAGGGCAATCTCAACTCCCCTCTGTCTGGAGATCAGGGGGCGGGTCACTTGCCATGTGACCATTTTCAAGTGGTGCCGGAACTCCGTTCCACCGTGTTCCCGCTGAAGAAAAGCCCTGGCAACACCAGTTGTGCTCCAACAGGGCTGCCCCCCTCCCCAAAGAATCATGATAAGATGCAACGTGCTCCTGCATCTTTGGCTTTTGAGTGGTGTTTTTAATTGCAGCTTGGGTGTACCCTGAGAAAATATACTCTTGATGGATAAGTCACTCAAGTGAAGAAGAAAAAAAGAGTTTCAGAACTACCCAGGCTCAAAGCGTCATACAAATCCTATGCTTTCATTAATAGTGCAGCCACTATTGCAAGTGAATGTGTGAAGGCTTCAGGGCAATTCGTGTGTTACAAAGTGCAGTAGTGAGTGTAGGCAACTCCAATCCAAGTCCAGATCTGAGCCAAACGGGCCCTACGGTGGTTGCTCCCAGACTCTTTTAAGGTCCCAATGCGCCTCTGCCTCTGTCCATTAAAAACTATAGCAACTTACTCGGTCTTTACGCTCTTGGCAACTCTGTCCGTTTTCATCTTAACCTCAGAAATGTGCAATGTGCAGAACTTAGTGCGTGCCATAAGTCCCTTGTGCTTTGCACCCTCACCATTGTTTCATCAGCATAGCATAGTGGTTAGAATGTCAGACTAGGACCTGGGAGACCAGGGTTCAATCCCCACTCCAGTCTGCCCTGGAAGATCACTGGGTGACACTGGGCCAGCTACTCTCTCTCAGCCTAACCTACTTCACAGGTTTGCTGTCATGAAGATAAAGCAGAGGAGAGGAGGATAATGTACATTGCCCTAAGATACTTGGTGGGATTAAAAAGGGTGGGATTAAAAAGAATGAACTTGGTGTCATGGTAAAGAACGGCAGGACTCTAATCTGGAGAACCAGGTTTGATTCCCCACTCCTCTGCCTGAAGTCAGCTGAGTGACCTTGGCTCAGTCACAGCTCTTTCAGAGCTCTCTCAGCCCCACCCACCTCACAGGGTGATTGTTGTGGGGATAATAATAACACACTTTGTAGACTGCTCTGAGTGGGTGTTAAGTTGTCCTGAAGAGGGGTATATATAAACTGAAGGTTAATGTTATTACTTAATAATAAAGAACAATCATATGTCCAGATTCAGCATTCTCCTGCTCCCGCCAGTAGAGACAGTTATTCATTCGCACAGATGGTTGCAGTTTCTGATATCATAAATGAAACACGCACCCATTCCAAGGAACAGGACTGCTTTTGAGTCAGGGACCAATGAGTTGCCAATGAAAAATGTAAATATTATCAGAGGGAAGTTCGTACATCAAATCCTGTTGGCTGGATTTAGGGGCAAGTAACCAAGTTAACCACATGGGGGAACTTGTCATGAGTTCTCTACTCTCCATGCAGTAGGTGAAGCAAATAGTAGAAACCGTTCATCTTGGCTGTTAAAGCTGGTAACAGTCATCTACATGGTCAGCATTTTTTCTTTTTTAAAAAATGGGCGGGGGGGGCACATCAGTGTCCATGCAAGGAGAAAGGTGAGGAAAGCAGGCTTTGGAACAAAAGATTACGGTTAACGGTCAAATAGCACAGCCTGATGCAGGTTTACTCAAAAGTAAGTCCCACTGTATTCAATGGGCTTACTCTTGGGTGAGTGTGGATGAGGTTGCACTATAAGGCTGATATCTATTTGAATATTCTTTTCCAGTGCCACTTCAAGGCATATTGTTTTGCTGCCCCCAAAGAAGGACCACATCTCACCTTCTGGGCCCATGCCATCGCTGGCAGGGCCCAAGCCAAGCTGCCGCTGCCGGGAGAGGTCGCCTGATCTGTGATCTGTAGATCTCCTCTGTGATCTGTCAGAAAGAACAGTGAAACCTTGGGGCAGGTAGGAGTGGTCACTGAGGGACCACTGGGTGGAGAAAAATATGCCACACAAAGTCAGATTTACAGACCCCAGCATTCAAATGTATTGTTTGCGAGTGTGTAAACTGTGCACCACAGATGTGAAATGTGGTTTAAATACAATAAAAACGAAGAACAGCAAGATTCGAGTTCCGTAGCACCTTAAAAACTGACCAGATTTCCAATGCATTGACAAAGGGAGCTTGATTCTCGCAAACTTATACTCTGGAAATCTGGTTGGTCTTTTAATCTTGCTTTTCTACTGCAGAGCAACACGGTTGCCCACCTGATGTTAATTAGTAGTAGAATTAATGGACAGAGATATCGAAGATGCTCTTTATTTGGTCTGCCAATTCTCATTTAACTGATTCGTATCACTGGATAGTAACATTGAAGTGAAAATAAGATATTCCTTTGAACAGGCAACTGGGGGGAAAGAAAGGACTCGAAACATTTAATTAGATGTTTGGAGAAATCGTGAGTGTCTCTGCATAGGGGAGTGCTGACAAGAGAGTCCATCAGAACATGTAGTGACGACTTAGGATATTTACCGAGAGTGTCTTTCAACAGTGGGAGCTTTCAGTGACGTCTCCTCTCTGTTCTGTTGCTGTAGACCAGGGAAAAAAAGATTTACTTTCTAATCTGGCCCATCTCACTCACTCTACAAAGGCTAAAGAAGGGGGGAGAGAATGCACTCTTTATCGGCAAAGCAATTCCTAATTTTTGCCCGCTTAAAAACCTTGTGCACGTCCTTGATATAGATGAGCCAAATGCCTGGCAACGTCTCACACTTCCAATTATGGAGATTTCCCTGCAACTCCTGTTCACTTTGCGAAGCCATGTGCCAAGCAGACTTGGTGAAACAGTCCTCTTCATTTTAGGCAGTAAAAAATAAATAAATCATGAACTGCCTTATGGCAAATCAGACAACTGGTCCATCGAGGCCAGTATTGTGTTTTTGACAGGCAGTGGCTCTCCAGAATCTTAGACAGAGCTCTTTCACATCACATGCTACCTGATCCTTTAATTGAAGATGTTGGGGGATGAACCTAGGACCTAGATGCCCTACCACTGAGACGTGGCCCCTCTCAAAGACCTAACATTGGAGGTGCTGGAGATCGAATACGGCATCCTGCGCATGCAGATCAGACGCACTAGCACCGAGCTACAGCCCTTCTCCCAAAGTCTGCTTGCTAAATCCCAGTCTCTCTCTTTATTTTGCCAGGATACACTGTCTTCGTGCTCACAGACCCAAATCTTCTGCAAGCCTCAGCGAGCACGGACAGAATTCTTGCGGCTGCAAATCATGGTGCAGAGACGAGCAAACGACAGTCTGTACACTGTATACACTTATCGCCGCGGTCCTCCTCGTTGCAATTTGGGGAGTTTGGGCCAGGCAAGACACCTGAGAGTGGTCAAGGGAGACTTTCTATCAAAAACACTGGGACAGACTGCTGAGAGCAGAAAGGACGAAGGCCTATACACACTGGAGTTTGTCTTGAAAATCCAAAATGGAACAATTCTTGCCAGCAAACGCAGCGCATTTTCCACGTGATGCACTGAATGTGGCACGGAATATAAACTATGCACAATGTTGGATACTTCTGTGGATAATAATATAATGATACAACCCTATAAATGTAAATGTTACAGAAATGTATGCAATAAATATTTTAAAAGGCTGAGTCAATATTTTTAATACCTATGATTTAATGACCTCAGTAGATTTGGGTTCTGAGTACCTAGTTTTACGGCACCAACCTGTGGATGGAATCAATCCCAAAGGATGGAGAGAGAAGGGTTCATCATAGAGCTGGAATCTCAGTTGATCAGGTTCAACAACACTGAAATATTCATTAATTTATTCACTTCATTTATATCCCACCTTTTCCCCCAATGTGGACCCAAAGCTGCTTGCATTATTCTCCTCATCACAACCCTGTGAGGTAGGTTAATATGCAAATGTGTGCCTGGCCCAAGATCATGCAGCAAACGTTCCTGGTCGAGTGGGGATTTGAACCTGGGTCTTCCAGACCCAAGTCCTGCACTCTAACTTCAGTCAGTCAAGCCACAAAATAGGCAACTGGCAACAATAAGAGCTTCCTTCCTGCTAAATAATGGGAAGCTGGAAGCTGGAGCCCCTCCTTCCCCTGTGGAGGCATTCTGAGATCATTTGGCCTCTCTTTTTTTTTTAACAGCCATTTACTTTTAAACTGCTGTACAGCTGCAGAAACCTCAGAGCCAAGCTACAAGTGACGCCAGACACAGGTTGGACACTTGTCAGCTTCCCTCAAGTTTTGATGGGAAATGTAGGCATCCTGGTCTTGTAGCTGTAATGGAGAGCCAAGCTGTAAAACCAGGACTCCTACATTTCCCATCAAAACTTGAGGGAAGCTGACAAGTGTCCAACCTGTGTAAGGCGTCACTTGTAGCTCGGCTCTTGGGTGTGGGGAACCCAACTCTTCCAAAACCTGCACGTCTAGCTTGGCCCTAAGTCTGGAGCAATGCATCAACTGGGATTATTGTGCTCTTCCCACTCTCAGGAGTAACTCCATCCTGGGGCTTACAGCAGCTGTGTTTTCATAGAGTATTTATAGCCCAGGATTTTGTAAGGCTGCACACAGGCACATCTGGCACGAGATCTTGCCATCTTGAATGAATGAAATCTGGCCCTCAAGTTAGAGTTGACTTATGGCGTCCTCTTATGGGGTTTACATGGCAAGAGACTAACAGAGCTGGTTTGCCATTGCCATTGCCTGCCCCTGCCACCCTGGTCTTTGCTGGAGGACTCCCATCCAATTACTAACCAAGGCTGACCCTGCTTAGCTTCTGAGATCTGACGAGATCAGGCTCTCCTGGCTTATCTGAGTCAGGGATACTCACAGAAGTAACTGATACTGTGATCTCTCTACACAAGATGCCTTGGTGCATGCTCCTCAAGTATAGGGAGACGCAATGTTATCCAGGAAATGTAGTTTAAAAAGGCAGAGCCAGCAAAGATCGCTCCTCAGAGGGTTTGTTCATTTCATTTTAGCCTCGCCAAAGGCTCTGTCAATTTCGCCTCTCCACTCTCAAACTGTGTGGGATCGCAACCAGAGGGCAGTGAGGAAGGGAAATGGGCTGGAACTGCCTTTCAGAGCCGGGCTTGGACCTGGAGAGGATATAATGGGCTGAAGTTTCCCTTCTGGCATTTCACAGCCCCTTTACGCAGATTCAGTGTATAGCAAAGCCTTTGCCCTGCTGCTGGCTCTGTCTTTTAAAACTACCTTTCCCGGCTACTGTTGCATCTCCCGACACGTGTTCTTCACGTGTCCGATGTCTGGTGTCGAGAGACTCTCACTTTTCTCCCTTAATGGGGACCCAAAGCAGCTTAGAACGTTGTTCTCGCCCTTCTCCGTCTTCTCACAACAATAAACCTGTGAAGTCGGTCAGGCAGAGAGAATGTGACTGGCCCAAGGTCACCCACCCACTGATCTTGCACAGTAGTGGGGGCTGAACCCGGGTCTCCCAGGACCACAGTCTGACACCTCATCCACTATGCCACATCGGCTCTTTAGGAGGATGGATGTTCCCTTCCTGCCCTCCCTCCTTCTGGGCTTCCTAGAAGGATCTGGTTGGCCACTCCGTAAAAGAGGATAATGGAGTATGTGAGCTTTGATTCAGAGGGGTTTTTTAAAGATTCCTGCTTCTTTCTGCAGTCCTTTCAGTAATCTTGTAGAAGAAGAAGAAAGTGCCATCGAGCCACAACCGACTCATGGCAACCCTTTCCAGGGGGTGTTCCAGGCAGAAGCAGAGGTGGTTTGCCATTGCCTTTCTCCTCAAAGCAATCTCAGTCTTCCTTGGTGCCCCCCCCCCATCCAAGTGCTGACTACGGCCATCTCTCCTTAGCTCCAAGCCCTGATGAATTTGGGCCAAACTGGTGCTAACAACCGTGTAAGGTAGGTCAATATTATCCTCCCTATATTACACGAGTGCATCTAGCAAGCTGATGACAGCGGACCCTCTGGTCCATGAGCCATTATGGTGAAGCAGCCTGTAATGATTTCAAGTAAATGTGTGCATGTGTCTTTGAATGCTTGGTGTGAGCTAGGTGAAGAGTGGGGTGAAGGAGAGGGATGAGTGAGCCATATGATTGGCTCATGACTGAGAGTGTGGGCGGAGTGAAGGCAGTTGAGACTGACAGTGCAGAGAGAAAAGTTTCAGTCATAAGAAAGCAGGCTGGCTGTGTGCTGCCTGAGTATACTGAAGTATTTATGACAGAAATATGACCTGTGTGGAACCTGAACTGAGCATGTTTGTGAAAGGACACTCAGTCAGGGAAAGAGAGGCCGGCTGTGGGCTGCCTGAGCAGGTTCAATATTTCTGTGAATAAGAGTCAGAGAAAGAGAGGCCGGCTGTGTGCTGCCTGTGGAGTTTTAAGCATTTCTGTGAAAGAAATATTGAGACAGAGAAAGAGGCTAACTGTGTGTGAGGCCTTAGAAGAGATCTGTGTGAATGAGAGTAAATGAAGTAACTTTAAGAACTGAGAACTACTGTTATGAAACCAATACGCTTCTTGACAAAATAAAAGTTTATTTTGTTTTTGTTATCTCCCAAAGTAGCTGTCATTGCTATATCCCATTCCTATCCTCAGGGCCACATAGAACCAGGGCCGGACCGAGGGGCGGCAGGGGGGGTAGTCTGCCCCCGGCGCCACCAGGGAGGGGGTGCCGGGAGCAGCTGCCAGCTGCCGGAGCGTGCAGCTGGCAGCATGGGCAGCCTCACAGCCCCCTGCGCTGCCTTTCACCTGCCCCGTGAGACAGGGGGCGGCCGGCTTGCCGTGCACCCCCTGTTCTGCAGGGCAGGCAAAGGGCAGTGTGGCCGCCCACGCCATTCACCTGCCCTGTAGGAGAGGGGGCAGCCAGCCACCCCTTGTCCTGCGGGGCAGGTGCATGGCGCGGGCTGCCTTGCAGCCCCCCGCGCTGCCTTTTGCCTGCCCTGCAGGACAGGGGGCGTGCGGCAAGCTGGCTGCCCCCTGTCCCGCGGGGCAGGGGAAAGGCAGCGCAGAGGGCTGCGGGGCTGCCTGCGCCATGCGCCTGCGGGGAGGCGAATGGCGCAGGCGGCTTCCCAGTCCCGCACGCTGTCTCTGCCACCCTGCGTGATGACGTCACCAAAATGCCGTGCTGGGAGCGCATGCACGCACAGTGTGCACACGAGGCCGGACTAGGGTTGCCCCGGGCACCAGCAACCCTAGATCCAGCTCTGCATAGAACCACGAAGGAGCCTGACGCTTAGGCACGTTAACAAAGGGAACATTTAAATAAAATATCTTGGAATATAATATTCCTGGTAGCAGCAATCTACCCAGAGGGTGTAAGGGAAAGATTAAAGGTAAAATCTACCCAAGAGAAGTAAAGGGTCGTAACACAGCCCATAAGCCACTTCAGGTTCTGAGGACAGAAAGATTTGCCTGGGATCAGTGCTTAACACAGAAGCACGAAGGATTCAAAGGTGTGAAAGAGGGGAAAGGTCTCATCAACGCATGACAAGATGTTTTAGTACATGAGCAAACGCAAAACCTTTTTAGATATGATTTATAGTCTGCTTTCGCTCCAAGGGGTACAAAGCCACGTGCGGAAATTCTTGGGCAGGCAGGCCCTCATACAAGCACTGAGCAAATCCAGACTTGCTTTAATTCAGTTAGGTTGCCACATTGCAAAACCATGTAGCTGAGCACTCAGAATCTCTGGAATGAGGCTATGGGGAAAGGAAGGTTTCCGAAATGTTATTGCAACCACGTCATTCTGCCAGTGAGGGTCACCCACTAACATTTGGAAAAGCACCAGACCTCTGTGTTTGATATGTAAGGGGCATAGAATACTTTGCCCACATCATTGGGGGGTTTGGAAAGGTGCATTCACAAACATCGCCGAAGAGCTCGGTGCTCTTGCGGTAAAGGTTACGTTTAAAATGTACTATTATTGTAATGCTGCTTCTTTGATTGAAGATTGGCTTCATTTATTAACTCTACTTTTATTTCGAGGGCCCTTATAGTCTGGGGAAATATAAATCTTAGGAAAATATTAGCTGCAGTGTTGGCATGCCGAAGGGAAAGAGTTTTGCTAACAAAAGAGAAAGAGCAGAAAATCAACAGAAAGTCCTCTGGACTGTTGGTTCTCAGCCTCAGCACGTAGAATATACACATAATGATGTTCAGGAGGGGGCCTTGCGTTCTTGTTTCCTTCCTCACCATCCTTAAAACTTTGATTATGAATTGAGGCTATGTGCATAAAAGGTCCTTGGGAATAATCCCCCACTTGCAATATATCCTGCCTGAAAAGGGGGAAGGCCAGTTATGTGCAGGGCTTTTTTTCTGGGGAAAGAGGTGGTGGAACTCAGTGGGTTGCCCTTGGAGAAAATGGTCACATGGCTGGTGGCCCCACCCCCTGATCTCCAGACAGAGGGGAGTTTAGATTGCCCTCCATGCCGCCGAGTGGTGCGGAGGGCAATCTAAACTCGCCTCTGTCTGGAGATCAGGGGGCGGGGCCACCAGCCATGTGACCATTTTCAAGAGGTTCCGGAACTCCATTCCACCGCGTTCCAGCTGAAAAAAAGCCCTGGTATACTTGCTCATTAAGGTTGCTGGCTTCAGATTGGGAAACTCCTGAAGATTTGGGGGTGGAGCCTAGCGAGGGCAGGATTTGGGGAGGGACCTCAGCAGGGGATGCCATAAAGTCCATCCACAAAGCAGCCATTTTTTTCCATGGGAGCTGATCTCTGAATCTGGAGATCAGTTGTAAATCCAGGAGATCTCCAGGCCCTTCCTGAAGGTTGGAACACTGTTGCCAAAGCATTTGGGTGCAGTAGCGTTCCCAGCAAACTCCCAGGGATTTGCCCCCTCATCCACCGATCACCCAGTGATCCGCGGGAGGGGGCATGCTTCCAGAGGCTGCCCGCAACCGGGAGGCACCTCAGGAGTATCAAAGGATTGGGCCTGCCCTACAGAACATCTAATTAGGGCTTGAGGGAGATAGAGTAGGGGTTTCTGTTTAGGTTTTATTAGTCCTTCCGTTCATTGTTTATTTACCTGTGTATAGTTAGCAGTTCAATAAATGAGTTTTGGCATTGGGGGAAAAAAAAAGGAGCGTGCCTTGTGTGCACTCCCAACCCACACGGTGACGCCACTTCCGGAAGTGACATCATTGTACCGCCCACGGGAGTGTTTCTGTGCTTCCTTTGGGGCCAATTTGGCCCCATGCAGAGTGCGGGAGAGCTTGTGTGGCTGGTGTGACATCACTTCCAGAAGTGACATCATCACGCTGGCTCCGGGGCACATGCGTGCTTTGCGCACACTTGAATGAAGATCTCATGCATCACACAAGGTAAGTGCCAGGTACTCCACCGTCCCGACAGGAGGTGAGGGATACCTGGCAACCCTAGGGGTCAGAGGCCTCAGTTCATGTTCAGTGTGCTATGGTAGGTGGGGGAAGGCAGGGTTGCTAACCTTCAGGTAGACCCAGAAGTTCTCCTGGAATTACAACTGACCTGAACATCAATATGTGTTACATCCCCTTCACGGGGAAGGCAGAATAATAATTCAAAGTAAATAAATAAATAAATCTACAGCAGTACACATATTGGTGTTCCTCATGGCCCCCAAGGAGCATGATCTTCTGCAAAGCTTGCTGAAGACATCCTCGTCTGCTCAGCTTTCTAAAGAGGAACAGTGGCAAACCAGGAAAAGATAGAGCAGGGACTGCTCTCCTGTGGAGCAAACATATGGTCCTTTAGAGAGCAAAATTGACTCCGTATTCTTGTCTAAAAAGCAATGATGTACTCCTGCTCCAGCCTCATTTTATCCCTCACAGAGAAAAACACAGGAAACAAAGTGCATTAAAGACCTACTCAACTGAACTATTTGAGTGAACGTGTCAAGCTGTTATTGCTGGCCTTAGCTCAGGATTAATAAACTGTCCAATGCTAAAGGGCCTTGGAAGTTTTTCCAAGATTAGCAGTGGCAGATTCTTTGGCAGTCTGCTCGACCAATTACGAGCTTCCCGAAGTGAGGTACAGCCACAGTGTCGATCATATTCCAGCCTGTATTGTTGATACGAAGCAAGGGTAATGCCTAACCTGTACCTAGCACTGAACTTGTGCCCTAGGAAGGCCTCAGGATTGTATGCTTTTGTTGGTGGGGGTAAACGGCAGACGATTGATACGAACTGCATTCTCTGGACACTCTTGACCTAATATTCCAGTAAGAACATTGATACGAACATTTTTAAAGGATAAAAAGGAGCGTGCCCTTTACTGGATATAAGTACCTCATGTAGGAGATATGAAAAAAGTGTTGCTTGAGCAGGACTCAAGCAGTTAACAAAACTAATCACGCAAATGCCAAGACGCTGTTTGTTCTTTTCGCTTCTGGGGCACCACTGACGAAAATGAGAAAACCCACGTTCAAGTAGTACGTTAGGCAGTGATTGTTTTACGAGCCCTTCTGTTTATGTTAAGCGGAGTGATTTTTCACATATGTTCAAAAAAGGATAGGATTTAAATTTACCTGCTTGCCATTAGTCCAAATGACCAAAAATAGTATCTGTATTTCAGCCAACACATCAGATGATATATTCCATGTGTCATTTGCTTTGTCAGGCAATGAAAATAAACCTTTAATTTTCCATGATAATAATACTACCAAGGCTGTTCTGTGTTGTTTCAGAAGCTTCAGGCATTTTCCTCTGAGAGCTCTAGATGTTATCCTAACATCTCTCTCACACACTTTTTACTTCTGAAAAGGCAGTTTGTTCTGAAAAGCAATCTATAAAAACAACCCAGAAACTGGTGTTGCCGTTCCTGTTAAGCCCTTTTAAAGGGAAAGCATGCAGTTAGCATAATCTTTAGCACTGGATCCAAACCTGCAAGAATTTTAATATTCAGCAATTCTCCTCTTGCAATGCCATCCTTCTAAGCCCATTGAAGAAGAGTTTAACTCTGCTTATAAGGGCACTGTAGCTTTGGTGAAAAGAAGTGTAAAAAGAGAACAAGCACATGACACGATTTCAAGCATCGATCAGTAAGCAGTCTCTCGTCATCAGGTTAGACATATGTGCAAGCAACTCTTTATACAAATGACCTGATCCAGGAAATATCAGACACCATAACATGCAGGGATTAAATGTCAAGGGGGTTCTTCAATTTTGTTTCCTCAAAGTGAAAGCAAAACTCTTCCACAAATCATCTAAAGGTCTGACACTGTCTTCTTTGCAATGGGGATGGAATTTGCCGACATATGGGAGGAGGGTTAGCTCTTTCTTGAGTCATATGGGCCGTTTTCACACTGCTTACTGGCCACGGAACATCGCACTGAGCTCCCAGAATGACAGCGTCTTCCTGGCGCAATTTCACGTGAGAATGGCTATTCCCGTGCGAAATTGCGCCAGGAAGACACTATTGTTCCCGGAGCCGGCCAGTAAACAGTGTGAAAACCGCCATGGCTTAACAAATTGCACAAGGTACCTCAAATAATTTGTTCAGTCAGCACCACTATGCAATGTACATGTATTCTGTTTGGGGCTCGGTGTGATCTGGATTGAAAGTTCTGATGAATTTGGACAGACAGATCCAGCCCAGCAGCAGATGAGTTGAAACCAAATAAGCTCTAAAATTCTACGGAACCTTCAGGTAAAACACATCTGGAAAGCGTTCTTTTTGTTTTGATTTGTACGAGTATGCGAGTTTCGGTGCTTGTAGCTTTCAGACTGCACAAGAATATAACTTCCTAGAAATACGATTTGTGTACTTTTCCCCCATTAGCTAAGCTACCAGAACTGTGTGTACAGAATGAAATGTTAAATACTAAGTGAGCTCCAGGCTGCTTTGCTTATGTTATTGTAAAAGGGCAATTGATCAGAAGTCCTGATGGGCAAGAGCCCCACGTGGCTCCATCCACCTTTTAAAAACACTCGGTAGATGCCAGGAAAGGTGTTGGAGGCACCATGTTGGGTACCCCTGTTCTATATCACCGAGGACCTGCTTGTTCAAATAGCCTTACAGTACATAGCTGACAACACAGTCCAACATTTACATGTTGAGATGTATACCATTCCCAAACTCGAGAGTAGAACAAAACAATATTTATCAGTCTCCCCGACACACTTCTCCTCTTATAAACACTGAAAATGTTCACAACAGACACCATCACAGGACAAAAAGTCCAACATAACTCTTCTTTATCCTACTATATAAAAGGATAAGCGTATTCAAGACAACTCACTTCCTACCTTGGTGTGCCACCAGAGGGCGCTGCTGTGGAGGGAAGCCCAGATGAGGCATCCAGACCTCCAGAGAGCACGCCATGGTGGGAAGTCCAGGCTGGGATCAGCAGCAGAGCAGGTGGCAATGCCCGTTCTCTGCCTTCACCCAGCTGGGATCAGGAGCAAAACAGCAGGCAATGTCTGCTCTCCATCTTCACCTAACTGGGATCAGGAGCAAAAAAAGTGGCAATGCCTTCACCCAGCTGGGATCAAGAGCAGAGAAGGTGGCAATGCCTGTGCCCCGCATTCACCCTGCTGGGATCAGGAGCAGAGCAGGTGGCAATGCCCGTGCCCCGCATTCACCCTGCTGGGATCAGGAGCAGAGCAGGTGGCAATGCCCATGCCCTGCATTCACCCTGCTAGGATCAGAATTGGATCAGGTGGCAATGCCTGGCCCCCTTCACCCGGCTGGGATCAGGAGTGGAGTAGGTGGCAATGCCCGCCTCCCCCACCATCACCCAGCTGGGATCAGGAGCAGAGCAGGTGGAAATGCCCATTCCCTCTTCACCCAGCTCAAATTAGGAGCAAAGCAGTTGGCAGTGCCCGCCCCCTACCTTTACCCAGCTGGTATCAGGAGTGGAGCAGATGGTAATGCCTACCCCTCTTCACCCGGATGGGATCAGCCTCAGAGCAGGTGACAATGCCCCCCCTTCACCCAGCCGGAATCAGGTGCAGAGTAGGAGGCAATGTCTGTCCCTTCTTCACCCAGCCAGGAACAGGAGCGGAGAAGGTGGCAATGACCACCCTCCCTTCACCCAGCCGGGATCAGATGCAAAGCAGGTGGCAATGCCCCCCCCCTTCACTCAGCCGGTGCAGAGGTGGCCATGCCTGCCTGCCCACCCTCCCCTTGCTAGAGTCCATTGTATTTTTTCCCCACAATGGGCTTTGTTGCTAGTGAGAAATATTTCAACAGTCTGTCAAATTTAAATAATCAGGTGGATTAAAGAAAAGTTAAAGCCACAGCATGGATAGTTTTCAATCTTAAAATGATATACTAGGTCCTTGTAAGTCCGGCTGTATTGGTCCTGTAGTGATAAGTTGGTACCACAGATGCAAGAACTGTCTTATGTAAAAGAAGAAAACAGATATTGAAATGTTTTATTTTTAAAACAGTCACATTGCCCAAAAACATTATTTCCATGTTCTTGTAATCAATTTTTGTCAGCTTCTGCTTCTAAATAAAGTAAAATACAGAAGTTCAGAGCACTGTCATGTTGCCTTATATACAAATACAAAAGAATTAAAGTACATGTGTCTTTCATAAATGAGCCACAGTATGTAACTATGCATTCATGAAGCATCTTTTGTTGCCATTCTACAAATGATGCCATCCAGCAGTGTTCCTATTTTTTCTTCCTGTGGTGTGAGCTTGTATATCTGCAAAAGTAAAAAAGAATGGTGACTTAAGTAACGTGTGCTTTTAAAATTATCCACAATGGTTGATTCTGCACACATCGGATAATGCACTTTCAATGCACTTTAGCAATCGTTTTAAAGTGGATTTTTTGTTTCACACACGAAAAATTCAGTTCCAAATGATCTCTAAAGAGGATTGGAAGTGCATTATCCAACGTGTGCGGAATCAACATATGTCTTCCGCATTGAGTCCAGTCATCAATGCGTAATAATTACATTAAAGATAGAACTTTTGGTCAAAGCTGAATATGTTTCCACTGGAAAAAAAGCATATGCAGAAAATTAATCAAATGCATTTGTTGTATACACATTTATTTACCTCATTTAGACCCCGCCTTTCTCCCAAGGAACCCAAAGCAGCGTACATCATTCTCCTCTTCCCCATTTTATCATCACAACAACCCTGTGAGGTAGGTTACGTTGAGACTGTGTGACTGGCCCAGGGTCACCCAGCAGAGATCTCCCAGATCCTAGTCTGAGATTCTAACACTGTATTAAGCTAGTTTAAATGTACACATTTAGACTTTCTCGCAGTCTCCTGTACTGAGCCCCCAGTAGTCTCTCAAACTTGGCACCCCTCTGTAGTTGTTGTTTCCAGAACATTCCCTGGGTCCATATCCAAGTGGCTAAAAACAAATCAAACCAATCTCTTTTGCTGTATCTTCACTCTCCCTCCTTGACAAGCTTGTACCAACCTTTTTGACTTTCGATATGTCCGTTATCTGGGGGAGATCAGTCAGAGGGACTTGCTGGCCATCCACTTGACTTATTACATTTTCCAGATTCACTGTTTTCTCTTGGTCTTCCACCAGAACAATAAGAACGGCAGAATCACTGTCCGAAATGCCAAACCTTTTCAAGGCATCTGAAATCTAATGTAAATGAAGGAACGCAAAACTTGCCTCACTGTACTCTTACATCCAAGTACAATTTCTTTTAAAAAAATGACATTTATATATCCCACCTTTTGTTCTTTCAAGGAACACAGGATTCCCAGATAGCCACCCACTCAGCCAAACTTGTGTAGGTGTATCATCAGATCACAGGTCCATTTCCCTACTTATCAGTTTCAGTGCTCTGAAAAGTTTGAACTGACAACCCTCATCCATTATTTTTAGTAAGACATACTGGCATCCCTACATAATTTAATTCTGAGTCACGTGTACCATAATGTCCCCCGCCCCATGGCTCCTAACGTACAATAAGGTTCTCTTTGTGATGTCCTGCATCTATTCAGTGATAAGGGAAATGGGCTTTGTTGACTGGGTATGTTATTTCTGGGGCTTATGTTTAACGTGGTATCATGGAATGTTAAGGGCATGAGGGATGCTACTAAATGTAAAAGGTAGTAACAAATCCAAATGCTCACTTTATTATTTTGGTGGTGAAAAGCTTTGATTCTCTTATAGTTAAGATCAATGTATATGCCAAATGTGGAGTCTCCAGATGTTTCATCAATATTTCAGTAACTTCGTAGATCTTATATACAATTATCTGTTAGCAGGGGGAGATTTTAATGAAATACTACATACAGCTTTAGATCAAAGCACACCCCCACATAAGGAACATTAATTGGTGAGTTCTACACTTAAAGCCTATATGGTTTGTACGATGAGATTTCTGAATCTGGTTTATTGCCAGTATCACTACATGACGCTTATATTACTGTGTTTCCATAGCATGGCAAAGACCATACTCCATGTGCAAATATTTGACCTATTTCTTTGATGAATGTGGATGCTAAGGCATTAACTACCATTCTTGCTAAAAAGGTTATTAGAACTCTGGTACATGTAAACAAGTAGGATTTATACAAGGTAGGCATGGTTCTGATCATCTTAGGATGGTCACTGATGTGACTGATTAAACAGAAAGAGATCTGATCGAATTGCTATTCTTTCACTTGATGCTGCAAAAGCTTTTGACAAAATATACTGGAAATTTATTTTTGCAATATTGACTAAATTTGGCTTTCCTTATGAATTTTTGAAATTGATTAGAATTCTTTATTCATCCATTAGATCTAGGGTACAGACCAATGACATTTTTTCTGCATCATTTCCTCTTGAAAGAGGTACTAGACAAGGTTGTCCCTTTTCTCCTCTTATACCTCTTACTTGTGGTATTAGACAAAGTAATAATATAGATGGATTATATATAACTCTTTAGAATTTAAAATTATTTTATATGCAGATGATCTTTTACTATTTATTTCAGAACCTCAATTTTCCATTCCTGAATTAATGATTTTCTCTGGTTATTCAATTAACTGGACAAAATTAGAAATAATGTCACTGGGGGACAATATCTTACAGAGGGTAATTACTGAGGGACATTTTCAATGTCGCCTAGATACTACTACTTATCTTGGAATATTGATTCCAAGGAATATTAAGTACATGATTTTGTTGAAATTTAATAAGCTGATTTCAGATATATCCTTGGATTTGGACAGATGGGCAACCCTAAATTTGTCATTATGGGGTAAAGTAAATACACTCAAAATGAACATTGTACCTAGAATTATATGTGTTATTATACGTGTGCAATCCCTTTTCATATACCTTGTAGATACATTCATAAAATTAATACTGTGTTTTGGAAATTTTTGTGGGGTTCAACACCACTTAAGATTTCTTTAAAGTGGATGCAACTTTTAATTAATGAAGGAGGATTTGGTTTTCTGAACCTTAGTGCTTATCTTCAGAAATATTTGTTAACATGTACAAATTATTGGGATCGCTCCTCTCAGTTGAGCTCTTTTGGAGACTTCTGTTTTATTTTAAAGTGGAATGTGTTATGATATACTTACGTTAAAATGGATTTTGTTCCTCCTGTAATCTTAGCAGCTAGAGGACTATGGCATATAAAATCACAACAATATTAATTTGACCCATTCTCACATGCTAACCTAATATTATGGTTCAATTCAGATTTAAAAATTAGGAAGAAATCTTTTTTATGGAAAGCTTGGACAGAATTTTATCTTAGATCAACAGAACTAGGGAATATTTACTTTAGATCAACAGATTAACAGCCCAATCCTAAGAAGGGCACGGAAAGTGAACAGGAACCGAACTAAGGCTTGCGAGGGCGCATCTAGCCCGTACGCCCGCGTAAGTGGCCTTCCGCCCGCGCTGGGACGCGGCGCTGGCCCGCCGGCGGGCCAGCACCGGTGCAAGCCACAGGCGCCCGGGCGGCGGCGCAGAAGTGGCGTAGAGCCCTACGCCGACGCAGGGGGGGGCGGGGAGCAAGGCGGGGTCGGAGTTAGTCCGCTCCCTAAGCTCCTCCAGAAGCGGGAACGCCCACAGCGGCGCAAAAAAGCTACGCCACGGAAAAAGAAGGCGTAGCCCATAGGCGTCCATGGAACGGCGAAAAATCAGCCCCCTCTCTGAGCGCCTCGCCCCGCCCCTATGGCCCGAAGGAGCATAGGATGAGAACTATCCCGGGGACCAATCAGCGTGCGCGCCCGGCATGGACGAGCCCCCCTCTCTGCACCCAATCACCTGCGACCGCGTCCTACAAAACATCCGGCCAGCACCGCCCAAACCCCCAGGTAAGTGAGCACTCGGCCGGAGGCTCTGCCCGTCTGCTGAGTGGCATTGCCCCTTTGAAAACCGAAACGGGCTGAGGGCATTCACATTGGCAGGCGCAGAATGCACTCAGGGGACTTTGCGAAAAACTGGGGGAACTTCGCATAAAGGGGAAGAGGTGCCTAACTGCCTAACTCTCTTTCTACCGTGATAGAAAGAATGACTCCACAGCTAACTGATGCAAGCTAGTTGCTTCTAACTAAGCACAAACAAACTAACCCTTCCGTGGCAGAAGGGAATGACACTTTGCAAATTAACCGCATGCTCTCCCGTTTCCTTGCAGGTGCCCTGACTCTTGCGCTCCCACCTGGTGATGACCGACAGAGCGCTGACAGGTAAGGAGGAGGTGGGGGGGCATTCCGCAGATTAGTGCAAACCGCCCATTCACCTGAACCCACCCGCTCACTTGCCGCTTTGGGTGAGGCCCAGCAGGGGTGGGGGGCAACCATGCCCGCCCCTGGCTGCCTCAGAGGCAGGCGCCTCGAAAACCACATGTGGCCAGGTGTTTGTTGTGACCAGCTCATTCTCTCCCTTAAAGGTAAAGGCTTGCCAAGGCCGAGTGCATCCTCACCAGACCGTCATGCATCAGCTGCTGCCCTCGACCATGTGCAACCCCCCCCCCGGATGGCGGAGTGTGGGGCTTGCCTTGCCAGTGGAACGAGGCAAAGCCCACACGTGTCTTTTTCCCCCACAGGCACGTCCAGGGCATGGCTGCTCCCCCGCGCCCCGCCCTCCCCAAACATCTCTGACGGACGGTTGGCTGCAGCCCAGGAAGCACCGTCGCGCCGCGGCCTGCATCCCAGCCCCGCCCCTCCGAGCGGGAAGGAGGGCTGTGTGGAATGCTCCGGCTCCCTCGCCAGCCTAAACGCAAGCCCGCTCTTTCCAGTGCAATAAAACGAGATGTACAACAACTGTTTTCTGTGTCTGCGAGTCTGACTTCGTCCTCCGCCCCTCCCCCAACACTCCCGTCACATCTCCCCACCTGCACATTGCCACAAATGTATCCGACACACCCCGTCTTGCCTCCCCGCCCCCTCCCTCCTCCTCCCCCCCTCCTCCTCTGTATTTGACCAGTGTCTGTACCACCCATCTGCTGAAGAGAACTTGATTCTCAGAAGCCTATGCCACAATAAAATTGGATAGTTTTAAAGGTGCTATGGGACCCTTTTTGAATTCGCTACCACAGGCTAACACGGCTAACTCCCCTGCATCTATGGCCAGGTAGAGGGTTGGGGCGGGGCATGTGAGCGGGGAGGGGGATCAATCCCCGGTGGGGAGAATAGCTGGCACCCGATAAGCAAGGGAGAGGGTGGTGCGAGCTGCCGCTGCAAGGGAGCGGGAGATGGCAGGGGAAACGGTCCACTCGCGGGAATCCTAGCCCCCACCAATGGAGAATCCAGGGTGGTGGCAGGCGGATGCCATATCCCGGGCAGGAGGTCTCGCGCGCCTGGGGAGGGTCGCCCCCATCGCAGCCGCAGCCCCAGCAACACAGTCCCATGAGCGGCCGCCTCCCAGAGTGGGTCCAGCCCCTCGGGCGTCTGCAGCAGCCCCATTGGTCATTCCACCCCAGGGCGTCCTGCCTCGCATCCAATCCCGTGGAGCAGTTGCCAGCCTCCCACGCCAACAGGCCATGGTTGTTGGGAGGGGTGGGGTGTGTCCGAGGCTGCGCGTGGCTCCGCCCTGGCTCGGCGCCGTCTCCTGCGTTCAGCAATTGTGGCCACTCGCGTTGCCCTGCCGGGGGGGGAACCACTCCGAGGCTGCCAGCCCCGCCAATCCTGCAGGGAAGGCCGCTGGCCCCGCCCACAGGGGCAGTGGAAGAGCGCATCAGCTGCGCAAAGTGGCTAAAATGCGGGAGCCCGAGGCCTCCCGGCTGGCTGCCACAGCGTGCCCCTTCCCCGGCCGGGCCATGCAGGCTGGGTGGCCACCCCAGGCCCGGGAGGGCCCCCTGATGGCAGGTTGCGTGACTGCCCCAGCTCAGGGCGGCATGCCAGGCAGGGCAGGTGCGTTAGGGCAATATGGAAGACATGCCAGAGCGGCCCCTGGCCAGTCCTTGTGCATCCTAAGCCCCCCCCCCTTGGAAGGGATGCGCTGTCACCGCGGGCCTGGTCATGCACTCATGGTGCCAGGGCAGGATATGGCTGGCAGTTCACCAAACTATCGCAGGCAGACACGGGTCCATGTGTAGATGAGCTTTATTCCCAGTCCCACGGCGCAACGTACAGCCAGGCCCAAGGGTTCACGTCCCGCAAGGATGCACTTGAGCAGCACAGCATCCCCGCAAGGGAAGAGGGCCCTGGGGCCATAGGAAGCCAACCACCACGGCCCCCTCCCCTCCAACCCACAGGTCTGAGACGGGGGGGGGCCTGTGCTGAACCTATCCATGAACTATGCAGCTGCCAGACAGAAGATAGGGAATTGTTACATCTCAGACCCTCCAAGGTCATGCCGGCGGGCGGTGTAGTTCGGTGGGCAGCACAGAAACACTATACCCACAGCGGTCCCGGCTGCATGGAGGGCGACGGGTGGCGGGAGCAGTGGGCGGCCATGCTCGGGGCCCAGCTCATTGCCAAGGCTGCCGGGAATGACCTCCTGGCAGATGAGGGTGCAATGACTGCGCGGCCAGTTTACCTGGAGGAGCTCTTCCCTGGCCGTGCGGAGGAGGCCCACCTCATACGAGCGTGGCTAGACACGGCGCTGTGCGAGGTGGAGCATGACCTCCTGGAAGAGGAGGTGGCTGCGGGCCCCGCGCGCAGTAAGTCAGGGTCCTCGGCGCCATCCAGGGAGCCTCCTCCGCTGCCACAGAGGGCAGGCCATAAGGGCCCGGAGGCGTCCCAGCCACTTCCGTCGAGGCGCAGGTTGCAGGTGCTTGCAGCAGATGCCGGGCTGCCACCAACGGGTGCCCCCCCTCCCTCTCTCCCCCCTCTGCAGGGACCATCAATGACAGGTGGATGGCTGCCATGGACCGGGTTCACGGGGCATTCCAGCAGGCGCGGGCAGCGGCACCATGTGAGTCTCGCCAACAGGAGGGGCACGGGCATGTGGGGTGGGGCGGCCTGCGGCCGCGACAACAACCCCAGAGCCCACAGGGGCCCTGACGCTCCCATCCCCCACCTCTTGCCCCCACAGCGGCGCCCGCCCGGAGCCCCTCGCCAGATGAGGAGGAACTTGGGAGGGGCTTCACCGCCTGGTCTCCACCCCGCTACCCGCCACCCGCTGAAGACCCAGAGGGTGACCCAGTGGAGGGGCCTGGCAGGAAGCGGCCGAAGCTGGAGCCCGTCCCCGCAGACGGCCGGGCAGCTGCCGATATGCCATCCCAGGCACAGGCATCTTGGACCCCAGCCGGGCCCCTGCTCTGTAACGGGGATGCCGTGGCGGGGTCGCTGGCCTCCCCCTGCTCCGACGCGCTACCTAGCCCTCACCCTCCTGGCTGCTGAGGCCGGGGTTCTGGGTTGGCAAGCTGCTCTCTGGGCGCCTGATGCGGCCCTGGAATCGATTGGGAATAAAGCCAAGTTCATTAACCGCTTTTCCCGTGCAGCCCGTCCATGGGGGGCGGTGGCTGCTGGCCGGGGCGGCTTTCCCATGCTCTCTACATGCAGGGGTTGAGGGAGCGGGGACTCGGAGGGGCCGCCTGGGACACCATAGGGGCGTAAAGAGCGAGTGTTTGGCCGGCCGAGCCCCCCATGGCCAGGCATGGCCCTCAGCGCGCAGCATGCCACAGGTGCTCCGCGACCCTGTCTCGCACAGCTCGGTCATGCTCCTGGGGCTCTGCCGGGGCGTCAGGAGAAAGGCGACCGGCGGGCGGCAGCCAGGGGTCCTCGCCTGGGCCCTCTGTGGCTGGCAAGGGGAGCTGCTGGCGCACGGCAATATTGTGCAGCATGACACAGGCAGCCACGAGCTTGGCGACGGTGAACGGCTGCATGGCCAGGCGGCCGCCCGTGTGATGGAGGCATCTGAAGCGCATTTTCAGCTGACCGAAAGCACGTTCGATCACCATCCTCGTGCGCCGGTGGGCCTGGTTGTAGTTGGCTCTGTCGGCGGGCTCATCCGCAGGGTATGGCGTCAGGAGGTAAGGCAGCAATGGATAGCCACGGTCACCTGCAAGGGGAGGCGGAGTTAGGATCTCCCTTCCCATCCCCGTCCCCTCACAGCTCCCCCACCAACTCCTGACCTAGGAGCCAGCCTCTCCCCTCAGGCCATGATGACAGGAGCCTGTTCAGGCCGGAGGTGGTGAAGATCTGTGCGTCGTGGACGCTTCCCGGGAACTTGGCAACGAGGTCCGTGAAGATCCCCTGGTGGTCACAGGCTGCCTGGACATTGATACTGTAGAACCGGTGCCGATTCCTGTAGACCTGCGGCTCCTCTCTGGGAGCGCATATGGCCACATGTGTGCAGTCGACTGCTCCAATCACATTGGGGAAGCCTGCAAAGGAGGAGAAGCCAGCCCGGATGGGTGCCAACTCTGCCTCCGAGGTGGGAAAGTGGATGTGCTCGCGGATCCGACCAACTAGGGCGTCCAGGAAGGCATGCAGGCAGCGGCTGGCGGATGACTGGGAGACCTCCAAGGCCTCAGCCATGACTCCCTGGAAGGAGCCGGTCGCAAGGTAGCGGAGGGACAGCAGGACCCTCTGGAGGACGGGGATGCCCCGGGGAGCCGCAGCTTGCCCCTGAAGGGCGGGCGCGAGCTCCTCGCACAGAGCCTGTATGGCTGCCCTGTCCAGGCGGAAGCGGTCCAGGCAAGTCATGTCGCCCAGGAGCAGGGATGGCACCCTGGCCTGGAACCGGCGGCGGCGTCTGAGGCGGCGCCGCCTGAGGGCCGCTCGGACAAACACGGCTGGCAGGAGGTGGCTGGTCCGGATGGCTGGGAGCCGCGGCGGCAGTGGCGGGCACCAGGCGGGGATGATCAAGGTCCTGCCTGGAAGGAACGCAGGTTGAGTTTCAGCACCCTGAACCCCCCCCCCCACGCACAGCAGCAGGCCTACCGGTCTCAGCGGCCCGTTGCAAGTGGTGCTCAGGAGCAGGTCCTCTGTCCGCTGCATGGGCCGTCCCAGCCACCCTTCCCGGTCCTGCACCCCCTGTGCCCTCCTCCATCTTGCCGAGGGGATGGGTGAGCACATGACTAGGTGGCTGGTTCCCACCACTTATCTCGGGGACCGGACATTCCAGCGGGCACTACCCCCATGTCTGCTGAGAGCACTAGTGGCGGCGGAAGCCAGCGCCAGGCAAACTGGACAGAGGCCGAGAGAGTGCTGCTTTTTGGGCTCGTGGTGGAGAATGCGGAGGTCGCCCTGAGCACGCACAGGGGCGCCTCGTCCCGGTCTCGACGACGGGCATTCTGGCAGATGGCAGCTGACAGGGTCTCGGCTGTGGGCAACGTGCCCCGCACTGCTCACTCGGCAATGAAGCGCTGGAATGATTCTTTCGGGCCCGCGCGCAAACGAGTGCGCCTCCTCATGTCTCAGGGGGTTCCTTATGAGCGGGCCCTTGACGAGGGGCTCCCAGGCCCAGAGGCGGTCATGCGAGCGGTCATCCCGGAGGCGGTGGTGGGCGGCCTGGGCGTTGAGGTCCTGCCCGGTTAGTATTTGTGGATTCAGGGAGGCGAGGGGGGGGACGTATGGATCGTGGCACATGTGTGACAGGGCCTCTCCCGTGAGTAGGCACGGCCCCTGAGGGTCCAGACCCAAGCCAGGCGGAGGCAGAGGCAGCGGAGTCTGTGCCCCCCCTGGCAGAGAGCGGGGCCCAGGAACAGGCAGCCCTTCCACCGCCACAGCAAGCCCCTGCTGCCAGCGACGAGGAGCCTCAACCGGGCCCGTCGGGGGGCATGGATCCGGAGCACGGTATGTATCTGTGGCCCTGCTGCTGGTGGGGCCAGGGACCGGCTCGGCCGCCGGCCTCGGCCACACATCCAAGGCCACTCATGGCGCCGACCGGTCTCAAGACGAGGGGTTGCGGCCGCAGTTGGAATGGGTGTGCTTGGCCCGGCTCGGTGGCCTGTGGCAGCCCATGTTGGGCCGCTGCTCTTCCCTCCCTGGGGCCTCTTCCCACCCATGTCTCGCTCCAGCAGGGACCATGCGCCTGGAGATAGGCGGGGAGGTGATTGCCCAGCTGCGTGAGCTGCCACCCTCCCGGAGGACCTCTGCTGCCGGAGCGGCTCTCCTGCAGTCGCTCGGCTTCCCTGTGTCGGTGGAGGGTGAAGGTGGCCCTGGGACTCCGCCGGTTCAGGACACCTCATCGACAGAGCCGCTCGAGGAGCTGTCCCAGCCTGCAGCACCATCCCCTCCAGCCCCCCCGCCCCCGGGTGCCATGGGCCGTGTGCGGGAAGGACCTGGCTCCGCCTCTGAGGGGGAGGGGCCCATGGAGGGGATCCTTCCAGGCGCACGGGCTCGCGGCCCCCGCCCTGCCCAGCGGCTTCCCCCGACACTAGCCGCAATGTGGGCGGCGATCGAGAGGGAGCGGCTAGAGGTGCACGCTGCATGGGAGGAGGCGAACAACCGCGGCCGGGAGTTCATGGCTGCGGTACTGGAAGTGGGGGAAGGGGTCCGTGCCTCTCAAGTCCGTGCCGAAGCCCTGCTCGGGCGGCTCGTCGCCATCCTCGATCCTCCGGCCCCACCCGCTGCAGCAGCTCCACCCGCCCCAGAGGCACCCCTCCCTCGGGCCCAGTTGCGTGCGAGAGGCCGGGCCCGTGGACGGCCAAGGGGGTCCGGCCGCCGGCCTCGCCGGTGACCGCCGCTGCCGCCTTGGGGGTGGGGTGGGGTGTTTTGCTGCACAGACGGCTCTCCTACACGCCTCCCCTTCCTCACGTCTGCTGGGGGAGGTGGGATGATATAATAATAAAGGCTGATTTCTGTGCAATGGGTGTCTGTGTTCTTTGCCTTGGGATGGGGACGAGGGGGCAGGCCCGCTGTGTCTGCCTCTTGGTGGCGGCCTCAGGCCAGCCCTCCCCTTCGGCGCCACTGGGGGGCTGTCCCCTGCTGCCAGAGACTGGCTGCTGACCTGGATTCCTCATGGCAGGGCGCCTGCCAGTCCCATGCCAACCTCTCTGGACGCGGCCGCCAGGGACTTGGTGCTACATTGGGCAAACGGGGGAAAGGCTTCTCAGACTACGCCCACCCCTCTCCTTCCCGACTGCGAGCCCCGCCCGACACACGAGCCGAGGCAGTCTGCCAGCATGGGCGCGGTTTGCCTGCTGCTCTGGGGCCTGGCCGGGATCGCGTGCTGCCCATAGGCTGCGCCTTTCCTGGCCCCTCCCCCTGACGCTTGTCAGGAACAGCGCCCTTTGGCTGCGCCTGGCGGCGGCCGTAGATCAGACCCGCCCACAACACTTTCTGGTTCTCCAAAATTGCATCTCTGCGCCGCTGCAGGCGCCGCTGCGGCCACACTTTGCTGGCACAGGATCCGGCCCGGCGGCGCCGCCACACCACCAGTGCAGCCGCGTCGGCGTTGGGGCCGGCCATAGGATTGCGCTGTAAGTCATGATGATGAGTTTCTGTCATTTTCTCAACTGATGTCTAGATATGATTTGCCAACTTCTGCAGAATGGCAACATTTGTTGGTGTTCAAATGTGGCCCAGCAGCTTTGAGTGCTTCAGAATCTCCTCCACTTTTGGAAACTCTTATTGAATCAATACAAAAAATGTAACCTACAATATGTGCAAATAAATATCTCAGGTTGGTCAATAAATATGATACACAGAGACTTGAATATGAGTGGAATAATGATCTGGAGCGTCCAATTCTGCTAAAGCAATGGGATAAGGCTTTACACATTATACCTTTTGCTGCTCTGGATCTTAAGCTGAGACTTATTCAGCAAAAAATTATGTTTAGCGTATACTGGATACCACAGTGCCTTTTTATTAACAGATTAAGCACAGTGTCTAATTATTGGCAGTGTAATTCACAAGCTGCATCTTTTAAACATATGCTTTGGAAATGTTTAGTCACTCAGCTCTTTTGGAAGGAAGTCATTACTCATATTAATTTTGCATTAGAATATTCATTTATTTTTGAGGATGTTAATATTTGTTAAACTATTTGCCTGTCTTTTGGAATCGAACTGATGGTCAATGGAAATGGACCCTGCGTGTTCTTACAGTTGCTAAAAGACTTATGTTACAGTGCTGGAAAGACAAAAGCCTGCTTCCCTTAATCCATTGGACTGAAGACCGTATAAATTTAGCAACATCTGAACATATCGTATACAAATGGCAATTGTGCATGGACTTTTAGATATTTGGAATCCTTTTATAGAAGCCTATGTATAGATTTACTAATTGTGTTTTTGTAACCAGCAAAAGCTGTTACAAAACATGTAACCTGTTTGGGTTTTCTTGCACTAAAAAGAAAAAAAAACCCTGGTTGGTCTCTGGCCTGATATCACTGCAAGGGGGTCAGAGGAAGGCAAGTATGCTCTACACCCATGCTGGCATGTATGCCTGCACAACATGTGGTGCACAACTCACCAGGACTAATTCCCTTTTTGTGCCCACCTACGACTGACAAGCACCTGATGGGCCACAATACATGGCTGGTGCTCAGCATTTAGCTTGGTGGGTCACAAGCGGTGCAGGCAATATTGTAGAGAGCCTGTCACAAGAGCCTGTTTTCCCTCAAACAAACCTCTGATGACGACCCTGGAGCAACACAGCAGAGAGAGGATCCAGCACAATTCCCTCTCTCCTGCTGGTGTAAAGCCGGAGCCAGGGCAATCCGGAAAACCGGAAGCGATTTCTAAATAGGCAAAGCAAAAAAATGTAAGGCTGCATAAGACACCCGAGTAAACAAGAGGCAGTAAAGTGCGCAGGGGCAATCTTAGCCAATGGGCAACAGGTCCAGCTGCATCAGGCCTCACTCTGGAGGGAAGACCGACAAGAGCCCCAACCACTTAACATAAAAATAGCTGGCTCCTGCCACCGCTGCTGCTTGAGCCCTCCCCACCTGGACAGCTTCTTTAGCTGCAAGCCAGTAGAACAGGTTTTCTCTGAGCTCCATCTTGGGGAGAAGATTATACATGTGACTAAAATAAGGGAGCATGCTTCTAGAGAGTTTTCACCACTAATGTGGTAAACATCTATATGCATTCCAGTGGTACTAGCTTTAGAAGAAAGAATAGCCAGTAATACCTGAAAACTACTGATGTACACAGTGTATTTTTAAATCTCTAAAGAGATGTTGTGGTTATACTCTTCCCTATTTATCCTTACATCAACTTTGTGAAGTAGGTTAACCAGGAAGCTCGATGGCCAGGCGGGGAATTGAACTCAGGTCTCCTCATTCTAATTCAACAATCTAATCATTAGTTCATTCTGGGAATGAGGGATAGGTGCTTTTATGGACAAGATGAAGTGTGCGCTTAATGTATATCTTCAATTCTTGTATAGATGACTCGGCATGCAAAATGTGCTTACAAGTTAACTCTTACATTATTGTTAGGTGAAAGGTTGAATATTATTTCTGCGTTAAGTGTTCTTGTCTTCATTTTTCCACTCTTGTGAAGGTGAACAGCTTTATTGGTTGCCACAAGGACCTGAAATGGATCAACAATCTGCCAGAGGAAATAGAAAAACATTGTCTTTAAACAAGAGATCTCAAAATAAACATTTTCCTCAGTTTGACAAGGAAAAACAGTACTTTAGAAACAATTAAGAGGCAAAGGTTCCATCTTAAATACAAGGACAAGAAAAACAAGTTGCAGATATGCTAGCTTTAGTCATAAATGAATCTTTTGAGACCTAATCCAACAATAACAGCACAGGTGAATATTAATAGTGGGTTTTTTTCTTGGGTGACATTTCTGCCTGGAGAATTCTTATTTTGGTATATAGAGACCTATGATTTTTCCTTCCCCTTGTTTCATCTAACTAAGCTCTTCTCTGTGTGTGTGTGTGTGTGTGTCTGTGCGCGCATGCACAATCAAAGATAAACTATATTACTTATCCTGATGCCTGCAGAAAGTATCATTAAGTAGAGAAGATAAAATGCTTTCGCCATGTGGGCAAGATGAGGACGACTTTGGAGAATAAAACATGTTGCTCTAGGGAAAATATAGATGTTTTGAAACTTTGGAGCAGGTCAGGGAAGAGTTTTTCAGAGTTTCTCCCTAAATAACAGCAAATTTTCTTCTCACGCAAACATTGTTTAATTCATTTTGGCATAGAAATTTTTTTAAAAAGTGCCAACATGGCCTCAATGAACTTGGAATGAGTCCATGTAACCACTTACATACAAGCCCAAAGCATGTTCAGAATAGGGAAGCAAGGTATGTCCACAATTTTTTCTGAAAGAGATTATGGTCCAGTTCAGACACCATGCTGCCTTATTACCAAACCAAGTCTGGGCAGCTAGGCACATTACTTGCGCTAGCATGTTCCTAACCAGAGGAGAGTGAATTCACAAGTGAAGAGACCCCCCCCCCCCGCCCCTGGACACTCCCAATCACTGAGGTGTGGCTTAGTGATTGGGCACTGTGGCATCTGAAGTGGGCCCATTATTGAAGACGATGGTGGATTATACAAGTAGAAAAGTTCTCAGGATGTATCAGTCCTCCAACCACCAACAGCTTGCCCCAGCAGGAGTTTCTAGGACTAGGGTTCTCAACATGTGAGGTTAATTTTCCTGGCCAACTTCCCTTTTGAACCATAGTTCATGTGTACTTCTTTAATGGGTATACTATGTGCATGCAAATCTGTTCCTCAATATATTGCAACCAAAACAATATGTCCCCCTCCCCTACATAATATACCACAGGAGTATCAGGGAACAACCCTGACTTTGATAGGCCCAGGCAAGCCCAATCTTGTTAGATCTCAAAAGTTAAGCAGGGTGAGCCTTGGTTTGTACCTGGATGAGAGACTCCTCCAAGGAAGGCCAGGGTTGCTATGCAGAGGAATGCAATGGCAAACCACCTCTGTTCATCTCTTGCCTTGAAAGCCCCAGCAGAAGTTGCCAAAAGTCAGGTATGACTTGATGGAACTTTCCCCACTATTGGGGTATGTATGACAGGCCTGTGTTTCTTCCTGGCTTCTTGTTTCTTTCTCCTATTGTCCACATCTCCTGTCCTTGGAGACACTGAAATGTGCCATAGACCTACATGGCTCACTTTTCTTGTTTACCATTATTACCACGTTCCTGTCTTTACAGTCTTGTTTACCATTATTACCACTTGCCTTGTTTACCATTATTACCACTTCCCTGTCTTTACAGCCTTCAGTAAAAGTTCCATAATTTCACTGAGAAATGGATCCTATTAGCCATGGCCAACGGGGTACTTTTCATTGTTATATTTCTCTCTGACAGTAGCATGTCCTGCTGGGTCCTGAAACCTAACCCACAAAAGGTTATTATTACAGAGTTTACAAGACTCACAAAGCTATCAAACTGCAGCTCATGAAAAATGAATGTTTCCTCACCACTGTAGGACTAATTAATGCTCCCTCTATAGCACCTTCCATGGCTTTTTTTCTTAGAATGGCAGCATTCTTCACTTCATTAAACAGGATAAGAGTAACCAGGCAGTCAGGAAAGAGTTCCAACCGATGTGTTAAACTCTCCATCTTACCACGAAGGGGAAGTTCTTTTGGAATTAGTCAAACCTGGAACTGTAGAAAAGAGCAAGAGTCCAGTCGCACTTACAAGACTAACAAAATTTGTGGTGGGGTAGGAGCTTTTGTGAGTCACAGCTCACTTCTTCAGATGCCTGGAATAGTTAATGATGGATAAATTTGTTGACCTTTTATGACAGCTATTTTGAGAGTTTTTTATAAGTAACATTTGAAGGGTATGATACATATATCCTGAGAGGGAGCCACTGCATATATTTTGACATATATCCATTCTTGCAAGGGAGCCACACTGGCACTACCACACTGGCATTGCATATATCCTGACAGGGAGCCACACTGCCTCTGCATATATTTTGACAGGGAGTCACACTGGCACTGCCACACTGGTATTGCGTATATCCTGACAGGGAGCCACACTGGCATTGCATATATCCTGACAGGGAGTCACACTGGCACTGGATATCTGCATATATTTTGACAGGGAGTCACACTGGCACTGCCACACTGGTATTGCGTATATCCTGACAGGGAGTCACACTGGCACTGCATATGTTTTGACAGGGAGTCACACTGGCACTGCCACACTGGTATTGCGTATATCCTGACAGGGAGCCACACCGGCATTGCATATATCCTGACAGGGAGCCACATGGCACTGCCACACTGGTATTGCATATATCCTGAAAGGGAGCCACACTGTCCTCCCTGCATATATCCTGACAGGGAGCCACACTGGCACCGCATAACCATGAGGCTCAAACGTGGTGGGGCAATTTTGCTTTCTGTCAGCGACGGGCAGAGCAATGCGCGCCGAGTCTTCCCCTTCGCATGCGTTCCCACACACCCCATAGAGACGCGCCATACGAGCGCGCTGGGGAGATGGCGTCGCTGTGGGGCTTCGTTCCTCAACGCAGCTCTACATATTTACCAAGGCTGAAGCCGCGCGAGAGAGGCGGGGCGTGTGGCGCAGGCCGGCCGCGGCCCCCGAAGCCTCTCCTGTCCCGTGAGGCGAGTGCCGCGAAGCCCTTTTTCCCTCAGCTCCCGCCTCGCTACGGCCCTCCCTCCCGCTCACCTCGCCGACGGGAAAGCAACGGCGCGCCCGCCGCGGCTTCTGGCTGAGCTCGGGGCTCGGCGTCCGGTGGGGCGACAGGCCGCGGGGAGGCGCGTCCGCGGAGCCGCCTCAGCATGGAGCGCTCCGAGGCCTACTGCTTCTCGGCCGCCCTCAGCGGCGCCTTCCTCGTCTCCTGCCTGCTCTTCTCGGCGCTCAACCGCCAGCAACGGGCGCCCTACATGGACGAGGCCTTCCACGTCCCGCAGGCGCAGGCCTATTGCGAAGGCCGCTTCAAGCAGGTAGGCGGGCGGGCGGGCTGAGCCAGCGCGGCGGCCGGGGATCCCTGCATGGCTCCGCGAGGGCGCGCAGCAGCAGCAGCCTCTCCGCCGCCCCGAGGCCCAGCATCGCTCCTCACATTGTGAAGGTCGGAAATGGCCACTCTAGACACGAGACCAACCGTTTATAGGCCCTGACGGTTGGCTACAGGCGTCTCCTCTGCCCCCACAGCAATATACTTATTTCTAGGGTCTGTGTGGACACACGTTACAGGGGACACGTGCTAATCATGTCCCGCCGTTTGTAAGAAGGAGCCCCTGCGTGTTTGCAGGCTGAGCTTCGTTTTTCTTTGTACTCTTGTTGAGTAATTCTTAGGTTGTCTTCACTGTATGCACAGCTGAACATGCGATTTATTTTTCCAGGTTTTATTTTTAAATAGAAGAGGCATCAGGTTTTTTTGCTCAAACAATTGTATGTGCATTCAGTGTAATGCCCTTGATGTTGTATGGAAATGACCTTGATACTGATTGTACTAATTTCACACTATGTAATCTGACTTGAGGCTCAGTGAGAAAGGCAGACTATAAATAAATGAATGAATGAATAAATAAAATGTATGAACAGGTTAAAACCATCACATGGATAAAAGTAGAGTTATTGCACATTCAGCCACACATGAATTCAGGGTAATGTAAGAATTGCTCTATGTACATATAAGAAATCACACACAGGCTGTACACAAATCGCACAGATTTCATAACTTGTACGTAGGGCTATAAAGTCCAGTCTTTGACCCACTCAGACCCTGCCCCTCCCTGCTTGGGTTGTAGCTGCTGCCGGGTTACCATACCCATGCTAATGAGACCCCATCAGTTCATGCTCTGTGTTTAAAATGGGTGAGAACGCAAATTGTACGGACTAGTGATTCTCAAAGCTTTTTGAAGTGAGATCCGTTTCTAAACTTACTGTAGTTTTTGGGACTCCTTACTGGAGTATCTGCACACAACCTTTCTGCTCTCCAACATAAAATGCAGGGTTCTCATATCGGTTAACAATAAAACATAAAACACAAGATCATGTTCAGTATTTGTAAATACAGTAAAAGCTTTGTTATCCGGCACTTGAATATCCAGAACGCTCCCTGAACCAGCATTGCCCACAGGGCAAGTTCTTCCTTAGATAGGGTTGTCAACACCAGGTTGGGAAATTCCTGGAGATTTGGGGTGGAGCTAGGGAGGGAGGGGTGGGACTTCAGCTGGGTATCAATGCCAGTTCACCCTTCAAAGCAGCCATTTTCTTCAAAGGGAACTGATCTCTATAGTCTGGAGATTGGCTGTAGTTCTGGGAGAACTGCAGGCCCCACCTGGAGGTCGGCAGCTCCTTAAAGCATGCATGCACCCCAGTCCTGTCTCTCTAGCTGGCCAGTTGGATGGCCTCTGGCCATTGCTCTGCTTGTGAAAGCTGGCACCCCCAGGAGACGCAGCAGCCTCCTTCCCCCTCAGCCTGCCTTGAGATATTGGGAGCCAGCTCTTCCACTTAAGCCTCCAGCACCCTCTGTAGAGAGTTCCCTTTCATCTCTTCCTATTGTGGGGGAGCACAAGTCCTCTTATCCACAGGGACTTGAGACACTTCCTTTTTTTACTTCATGGAGTCTTGGCTAGTAGTTCTTGTTCCAGTAGTCCAGAGTCAGTATCTATGGAGAGGTCCTGAAACTGATTGCTCAGCAATAAAGGCTCAGCATATCTCCTGATTTTCCTGCTCCTTTGGGTTATGTTCTTCCACATGCCCCTTTCCTGTATTTAGTAAAGAATCCAGTAGCACCTTTAAGACTAACCAACTTTATTGTAGCATAAACTTTCGAGAACCACAGCACTCTTCATCAAATGCAAGTATTTGGTGCTGTTCCTTTTCCTGAGATACTTTCTCTTCATCCTCCTGTTGACCTCCCAAGAGTGCTTCATGAGTTTTGTCCAAGAACTGTTCACCTTCCCTAATAAGCTGGAGTGTGGATAGGTGTGCCTTGTATCTTCTCCTCCAGTAGGGCCACCAGCTTATACTAGCTATGAATGTAATTTCCGTTCTTTCCTCCAGTAAGAAGATGAACATGGCACTGACTTTGCAGATCACCAGCTCCCTCACCACCCATGTTGCTTTGATCTATATTGGAAGTTGACCAGTCTTTCCTGCATTCCCTTCAGACCCCCCTGCCAGACTCCCTAGGTGTGTGAGTCTATTTATACAGCTGTGAACTGTATAACCTTTGGGGTATAATGTATCTTAAATAAAAAAACAATTTTAGATAAAGTTTTCCCCAAAAAGCATTTTTATTGAACAAAATTCACTTTAAAATGTAAAAATCCAATTTTTATTTTTAAAAAACCCACTGATTTTTATCCACCCTGCGTTGTAGGGGGGTGGGAAGAAGGTCAAGGACCACTAAAAAGAAGGAAGCAGAGGAAAAAGAACTACTCAAAAATGAGTACGGTTATTGAGAAAGATTGCAGCGGGAGGAGAGAGGAGCTGAGAATAAAATCTCTAAAATTTAAAATGGAGAATTGAAAAAACCTGATTCATTTTTATTAAAAATGGCTGAAAAGATCAACTACAATATAGTAAGAGAAATTTTGATTGAGGCACTAGATGGTATGTGCGAAATTATGTTTTGTACAGTGAAAAAAATGGCAACTTAGTGCCCAGTAAATAAATACAACGAGAGCTACTGGATGGTAGAGAGTTATTGTGAAGATAAAAAGGAGGAAGACAGAACATCATGGGCCACCCTGAGTTCCTGCCAGGAAGGGTGGAATAAAAATGTACTACATAAATGAATAAAATAATGCGGTCACTGACGTTTAGCTTCCTAATACTACATGGTGTTGATGCAGGTGTCTCTATTCAGCTGCTCTTCCTGTATAACAGAACTAACTAAAATAGATGTTCTAAAAAAATGCCTTTTGACAAGTTCACATTTTGCAAGCAAGTTGGAGAAGCAGAGAGATGTTTGCTTCCTCTGTGATGCTGCTTCTGTAACGTGCAAGCAGGGATTTGCTTACTAGTCCTGTGGTGAGATGGCTGATAGTGCAATCCTAAACAAAGCATACACACATTTTTAAACTCATTGACAACAGTAAGCTTAGAAGGACTGCACTGTAAGGACTGTGCTGTAAATTCCACATGTACCTAAAATACTTACATTCCTGTCCAGGGGAGATGTAGGAGCCCCAGCTTCCCTTGTTACTTAAGAATGATGAAAAGAAGCGTGAGGTTCCCAAAATGCATAAATTTAGCAATCTCTTTTGTTTGTATGTGTATTTTATATGTGTATATATATAATTAAAGGGCATGTATATAATTAAAAGGCGTATAATATATATATATATATATATATATACACACAGAGAGAGAGAGTTTTAATTTCAGTGTCTTACTCTCACTTTTTAAAACAGTGGGACCCTATGATCACTACACTGCCTGGTTTGTATTTGGTGTCCGTTGGAGTTGTGAAACCTGCAGCGTGGCTTTTTGGATGGTCTGGAAGCATCGTTTGCTCTACTGGGATGCTCAGATTCATTAATCTCCTTTTCGGCGTCGGGAACGTCTATTTATTATATTTGCTTTTTTGCCGGATACACCAGAAAAAGGTACTGTGCGAATGTTATTATCCTTAAAATAGAATCCTTCCTATACGCAGTAGCACCATTAACTTGTCAAATTTTGACAAAGCTTCCTCACACTATGATGAGACTGCATTCTAATCTGTATCTGCAATAACATGAATCTTTGTAGCTTCCTGGGTTATGGCGCTTAAGCTTTTTGCACATACGGTGAACAAAAACATTTGCAGGTTCATAACACTGTGCCTGTGCTAGTGACATTGAACTCACATTACTGTTGCAACTGTTAAATCAGGAGATTTAGCATTCTGGGTGAGACTGCTTTACTGCCATTGTCTTTTTGGTCCAAAGAAAATTTAGGCCCACAGTCCCTTTCATCTCTCTTGACCATTTGGTCAGAAATACTGTGCGTTGACACGTGGAATCAGATTCTTACTTTTAAATTCCCTCCCCATAAGCTATTAGAAACACCTGCTCACCGTTTCACTTTCAGTTTAGGGGAGCTTGGACAGTAGAAGCACCTTGCGTTCATTGTTCATTTTGCTTTAAATGTTTAACTGAAGTGGTAATCTTAACTTTTCCCCCCTTCTCATTTTCTCTCTCCCCTCCTAGGCCGCTTCTGGGTTCCAGAGAATCCTCTCAACTTTGGCACTAGCAATATTTCCAGTTCTTTATTTTTTTACATTCCTTTATTATACCGACACGGGCTCCACCTTTTTTACTCTGTTTGCCTATTTAATGTGCCTTTATGGTAATCATAAAACGTCAGCCCTGCTTGGATTTTGCGGCTTCATGTTTCGTCAGACCAACATCATATGGACTGTGTTCTGCGGCGGAAGTGTCATTGCAAATAAGTTGAGCGAAGCCTGGAGGGCAGAACTGTTGAAAAACAAAGAACAAAAGAGCTTGCCCCCAAAGGGATGGTTTTCAGAACTCATCAGGGTCTTCCGTTTCCTTGTTGAATATGCTGCATCCTTTAAAAACTTAACCGCTCTTCTTCTTTTGACTTGGCCCTACATTAGCATGGCGGTGGTCTTCTTTGCTTTCATCGTCCTCAATGGTGGCATAGTTGTGGGTGACAGGACCAGTCACGAAGCATGCCTGCATTTCCCTCAGATCTTCTACTTCTTCTCCTTCACTCTCTTTTTTTCCTTTCCTCACCTAATGACTCCAAGCAAAATCATCAGTTTTCTTCGTTCCGTGAAGAGACACTTGTTGCAATACAGTATCCTCACCATTGTCTCATTATTCTTGGTCTGGAAGTTTACGTACGTTCATAAGTATCTGCTTGCAGATAACAGACATTATCCATTTTACATATGGAGAAAACTTTATCAAAGACATGAGCTCGTGAAGTACGTGTTAGTTCCGGTCTATATATTCGCTGGCTGGAGTTTTACAGACATGTTAAAATCAAAGAGCATTTTTTGGAACATGGTCTATTTTGTATGTTTGCTGGCATCCACGGTTCCTCAGAAGCTTCTGGAATTCCGTTACTTCATTTTGCCGTATATTATGTATAGGCTGCACATTCCCATGCCGTCACTTTTGAAACTTCTCCTTGAGTTGGCATTTTATCTCTTGATAAATGCAGTGACCTTTCATTTCTTCTTGAACAAAACATTTCAGTGGCCGAATAATGAGGAACTCCAGAGGTTTATGTGGTAATTTTGCACTTGCAAGATGGCCAAATTTCTAGGACTTTCCTGCCTTCGAAAAGAGACTGCAAGTTTAGAGACACTATTAAGGGAAACAAAACATGTTGGATTTTTTAATAACTGTGATTGAATGTGATGTACAGATATTGGATTGATTTTATAAAGTTAACATCAGGAAATTAATAAATGTGATATCAGGGAAATAGATTAAAGTGAAATTAGGATTTTCTCAAATCATACCAGTTTTGTTACCAAAGTCTTCTAACAGGAGGATTCTTCAGTATGTTTGTATGCACGTGCCCACCAGTGCTCAAGAAGAGACAAAAAGAGAAAGTGTAGCTTATCAGGCTAATTGGGTAGTTTTTGATACAGTTCTATTGTCACAGTCTCATTTTGATGCATTTTCATGGTGAAAATGTGCATTTTAAAGATAAGAGGTTTTGTCAGTTCTTGGAAGTCCATTGAAAGCTAACGTTCTCCAGGATGGGTTTAGTCATATGAAATGTTCCCCACAGGGAAATGGTCAGCTGAAAGTCACATGACTGCACCATGACATTGGACCAAATGACATATGGCTGCATCAGAAATGAGCCCAAGAATTGGGCCTCCGGAGAACAAACAATATTAGGAGTTGGACGACCTATAGAAATCTATTGTAAAGTGAAGGACCACAGTTAATTCACAAATCATTTAAAGAATATTCTGGCTGTTAGACTACAAGGGGAGCCAGCAGGGCACACTGGAAACCAGATTAAATGTGATGCAGGATATTTGTGACAGGTTCTTTTTAAGTGTATGTGTGGGGGGGCGTGTTAAAGAAAACGTTAGAGCTGCTGCCAGGGTCACTGGAATAGAATTGGTGCTCTGCAACTGGGAGAGGACAGCCCGGGCCCTCTCGTGCTATTTCCTTAATCTAATTCTATCCTGTTAATCCTTCGTGGGAAAAATAATTCGGGAGCCCCAAAGGTGCCAAAGTGATGTAGTGGCTAGATGCTCAGATGAGGACCCGAGAGCTAGATTCAAGTCCTCACTCCTGTGTGAACTTCACTGTGTGATCATGGATCAGTCAGTCCATCTCGCCTGCTTCACAGAGTTGTTGTGAAGGCAAAACAGTGGAGGAGTCATCTGTACTGCCCTGAGCTCTTTGGAGAAAAGGAGGGATAAATAGATTAGGAAGGAGATGTTTTTGGTCAGGGATAGGGTTAAAAACTCCCTTTTCCAACCATCACTTCCTTATTAATTCCCACCCCCCCCCCCCCCGGCTTCTTTAAAGAGTAAAAACCAAAATGGGAGGTCTGATTGCACATCTTTACCTCCAGTTTGTCCCTGACTGAAAGAGAAGTACAAAGCCCCACTTAAAAACATGTTTAAAGTAAACCAGATGAACAAAACTTGAGTTCAGTAGCACCTTAGAGACCCATAACATTTCCCAGGGTATAAACTGTCCTGAGTCAGAGCTCACTTTGTCTGATACCAGCTGCAACCCTGAGCAGGCAGATTAGAAATTAAATCCCATTGAACTGAGGTGTAGATAGCTCTGTATACATAGGTTTGAAGTAGGGTGCGGTTGCCTGTTTCAGAGGGTGGCCTGCCTTGCGGGATTTGTGTGCATTGTACTTATACCATTTCTCATCTATAGTCTGCCTTTCTCACTGAGACTCTAGGCAGATTACATAGTGTGAAAATAGGCCAGTCAATATCAAGGTCAAGGCCATAGGGTAAATAAATGCATAACATTAGCAAAAATTTGATACAGAGTTGAAGAAATGCTGAAACAGAGCATAAGCAGTTCTAGAACTGACACTAGACAACATAGAACTACCCAGCAGGGCCATACTTAAAGCAACAGGTAGTACTTAGGAGCACATACTTAAAGCAAGAGATAGTACATCTGACAACACTGGTGAAGTCTGTGATCCGTAACTCGTTAGTGAAGCGTATCTTTGAAACCACCTCCCTACAATACAGCCCTCCTGAGTAAATAGGCTTGGATATCCATTAAAATGTGAACAATCAGAGGAAGCTCTGAGAAATCCTCAGTAATACAAACTCATGACAGCCATATAATGAACTCCTTTGTTTCTGTGGCAGCTTTTGCTAGCAGTTCCCATCTTTTAATTATGCCAGGCAGAAATCTGTGTCTTTGTATTTAAACAAATCTGAGCATTTTCAGAAGGAGAAGCCTGGAGGATGGCAAAACCACGAGTCACCGGCTGCTGTCCCTCAAGCACGCTTAAACCAGCCGGTGTCGGTGAACTTTAGCATGTCCCACTTTGTTGGGGTTGTAGCCCTCCTAAAGGGTTACATAATGAACATCTTCATAAAATTGATGCAGTACAAATGGCAGTCATATGCATATCACTTTTAAAAAGAAATATCTTAGAGCTTCTTTTTAAAAAAAGCTGCACAGATGCAGTCCACTCCCTAAAGCAGTTTTACTGCACCCGCTAATGCCAGTTTATAAAGGACAGTGTTTTTGGAAATAATTTTTTGCATGCTCCTATATGAAATGTTTATCTCTGAAATGTAACGGTATTTTCCCAAGAAGAATTGCTCCCCCTGCCCATTTCTGGTGCATAAACCCATTAAAAGTTTCAGTATAAAAGTATTTTACACAAAATTCATGTAATAGAAAACTAGGCAATGTTTGCTTTGGTACAAAAGAGTAGAGCAAATCTGATTTGGAGCTTCTTTTTAAAAATTCCTGGTTTAATTTCTTTAAATCTGGAAAATGCTGTGACTATTAAGGAACATTCATGCATCTGCATCCATGGGAGTTCCACCTTTGGAACTATGTATATTTTTAGTGTATTTTTACCGACCTTTCTACAGGGAACTCAGGGTGACATATGTTGTCTCACCCCTTCCTCCATTTTATCCTCGCACTCATCTTGTATGGTAAGGTTAGGCTAAGTATGTGACTGGCCCAAGGTCACCCAGTGAACTTCATGGCACAGTGGGGGATTTGAACTTGGGTATCCCAAATACTAGTCTGGCGCTCCATCATCATGCTGTCAGAGCACTTGGTTTGGTGGATGAATCAGGCCCAACCTTTTTGTACGTGTGGATACTGTCATGGAAAATGCTGAAATAAAAACAGGCTTACATATTGATTGGTTTATTCAGCACCTGCTGGAGACGTTTACAAGCTCAAAAATAGTAGGCAGGTTCTGCCTAACGAAGGCCTGGGCTGTGACCTTTATGCTGTACAAATTACTTGCCCTAAGTTCATTGGTTCTAGTCTACCGCAATGGGAGGATACAAGTAAAAACAAAGGGGCTAGTAAGAAAAATTCCAAGAAAACTCATTTGAGTCACTAGGTTAGTAAGTTGCTAAGGGTCTTCTCTTTAGTGACCCTGAAACAGAGACCATTCTGAAAAAAAAGTTGCATCTTCCTTGAAAACGTGGCATAGTACTTTCGCAACGTTGAGAACAGGTTATGGGTGTGATGACAAAATGGCTGCTGTGGGAGTGGGACCAATCAAAATATTGGGAGGTTCCACAAAAGGGTTGGATGCTTCAATCTCTAAATATCTTTTTAAAATGGAGGTAACTGTTTCCAGATGGATGCTCTCTGGAGATACACAAGTGATGCCAACTGGGCTTTTCTGAAACATTTCCTACTCAAGGAAAGTGGAGAAAAGACAGGATTGTCTCTCTGTTTTGAGGAAGAGAGGCTTTGTTGAAGAAGCAAATGGCCAGCAGGAAACATACCAATGGGTGCTATGCCATCCATGGACACTAAATTGAGGAATCCTGAGGTAAACTAAAACAGCTGGTGGATAGAGTTCTTCCTCAAAGTTGGTAGGCAAGTAGAATTTCTTACATGTAAGTGGCATGGGGGGTTGTTGCTTCATGATCTCTTTCCATTTTTTGTTTCTAGAGTTGTTACTGTATCCATTGATCCAGTAAGTGAAAGGCAACAATAGTTGCAGATTTTCCCCATGTTCTTCACTCTCAAACCATCCTTTGTGAGCCCAGGAACTTTGAGTCTGGTGGTTGTGAGGCCTGTGGACTAACAGAGCCATGGGTCAGAGGTAAGGTTTCCAGGTGCCTCCCGGAACCTGGGCAATTGGCAGGAGATAAGCCTCCCTGGAGGTTGCCCACCACCAGCAGGCACTGAGGGAACATGCCCCCTGTGTACGTTCCTTGGGGGCGTGATGACATCACTTCTGGAAGTGCCATCCCTGCATCAGCCCCGGGGCACACATGCGCAAAGAATAACCTCGTGCCTGTCACAAGGTAAGTGTCAGCTACCCTACCCTCCCATTGGGAGGGGGGAGAGATCTGGCAACCCTAGTCAGAGGACACCGATGAGAGAGGAGATCAAATTACATTCCTTTCTCTTGCATCAGTAGAGAGATTGCTTGCAGAAGAGTGAAAAGAAGATGGTTTTGTCTCGTTTTCCCTCACTGTTCCTGTATTGCAATCTGATATGAGAGCATTACAAATCTAGATTTTTAGTGGCCATGGAACTGACGGTTAGGTGAAGCTGTATTTTAGGTAATTGCTCTTCCTTTGGAACTCTCCTTTAATCCTCTCTCCTTTCCCTGTGCTGTCCTTCCCCCAGAACAGTTTTGCTTCCACTCAGTTAAGCAAAATATGTTTTTCCGCTGCCTGAAATCTTCCCATTTACGCAGAAAGCAGGTTGTATCTGTATCCACAAATAGAAGATGGCTACTGACTGGAGGATGTCCTTGCCCTTGCTGCTACTGTGCAGTTTATTTTTTTTTTTAAAAAAACACCTGGTGAAACCTGCATCTCTCCCATGTTTTGATCCTTCACAATTGAGTTTTGTCTACTTGCCAGTTGGGACTGTGAAATTTTTATTTGTATTTCTGTGGAACATATGAACATGTAGACAGAGGAGTGGACTTCAGTACAACTTCTTTTGAAGCATCTTGAAAAAAATACATTGTAAACGTATTTCTCTACTCTGCCACAAGTTCTGTTCCACAAGTGCTGCTTTGAACCACCTCTTTATTATTTTTTTTCTATCTAGGATCTTGTGCCTTAGGGAAATATCCTCGACTCCGAAGCCGAGTATATCCTTTGGTGTGTAGAAGTTTCCAGGTTCATTCCCTGGTTCCTCCAGGGAAGATTTTTCCTGTTGTATTGTGCTACGTACTTTGGGAATCCTGTGTTTTTTCAGTTAGCAAATGAGATGAAAATCTTATTAATTTATTTTTATATATTTTCACATATGCCAGATCTTGTCAATTGCCTATTATATAACTCATCCAACATAAAAGAGAGAGAGAGAAAAGAAAAGTTAAGAAACAAAATCCACAGAAATAATTATTTAGATCACCAATAATTGTAAAAAACAGAGAAAATAGACTCAGAATGTATCTTCACTTCCATGATCCTCAAGACAGCTCAACAAACATATCCTTCTGGGTCAAAATCACTTTGAACCTTCTGGTCATCTCTGCAAAAGCCCTAAGTATAGCTTTGAACCATTTTTTAAAAACTCCCTCAATTCCAAGCAAATAGTCCAAAGCAATACAAATTATACTTCCACATATTGTTGAGGATGCTGGAAGAGAAACTATAAACGTCTATGTATTATATATCCACATTAAATTCTACCACAAATTATTAAATATTAGTTCCATTACTCGACCTAGCATCTTGAAGTTTAATCTAAACTTAAATTAGAACATTTTACTTGGTTATTTATCTAGCAATCAAAAACATGATACTTAATAATATTCCAGCTGGGAAAGAAGATTCTTTTAAATTTAAGCTTTATCTAAGGGAAGATTCCACATATTTTGATTTCAGCATTTGCTCATTCTAGAAGCTTTTTCATACGTTTTGGTTATTCTATATAACGCAAACTGATGACAGTTTGCACACAATATAATAAGGAATTACTAAAACATTCTAGAAAGCAATTAGCCTCCTGAATTCCTATTTTGATTAATTTGTTTACCTCTTGCCAAATTTTCTAAAACTTTATAGCAAATTTTACTTCTTCAAATCAAGTAAATTAACGGCAATTTTACAAAATGGTCAGTCATAATTGCATATAACGTATGCCCTCATTATCCCCTTTGCATTTGTAAACCTTGGGGTCTTAGTGGGGGGGAGGCTCCTGGGTCAAATACACCATAAATGGCTCGGTGTCCTTCTAACCTGCGTCCCATCCCGAGGCATGTTGGGTGTGGAGCTAGGAAATATAGCCCCCCTTCAACACTGATGTGTAATGCCAAGTTCATAAATAATACCAGAACATTGCATGATTATTTCGTGGCAAATGATGTGGACCTGGTATGTGTGACTGAGACCTGGGCGAGGGAGGGTGAGACGGTTGCTCTGCACAAACTGGCCCAGCCTGGTTTCTTGGTCCTTCATCAGTCCCAAATGGGAGGCCGGGGGGGGGAGGGGTGGCAATTCTTTTCCGAAAGTCTTTCTCCTTCAGGCCGCTCCCCATCCCGGAGATCCCCGGCACTGATTGTGTAGGTCTGGTGTGGGGTGCTGAGGAGAGTTTAGCCATCTGTGTGGTGTGCTGGCTGCCTAGCGCACCAGCAGATGCCTTGTACCTCCTAGCGCACCTTGTACCACCTATAGCGCACCAGCAGATGCCTAGTGCACCAGCAGATGCCTTGCCACGTCTGCTAGAGGTGGTGGCTGGATGGGCCTTGGAGCACTCAAAACTTCAACGTCCATGCTGACAACGACGCCTCTAGTCGGGCTGTGGACCTAGTGTCCTCCATGGCCACACTTGGACTCTCCCAGATTGTTTCAGCCCCTACACATCAAGCAGGCTACAGGCTGGATTTGATCTTGGGGATGGGGATGGGAGTGGTACTGGAAACAACTGAGTTGGTGCCATGGTCAGACCACGTGGTCCTGAAGGCTCCGCTGGATATCCCACCCCACCCCCTGCAAGGGCAGCAAGCTTATTTATGCTCACCTGTGGAGACTTATGGTTCCAATTGGTTTCCAGAATGCTCTGTGGGATCCAATGCTCCCTGGCGGTTTGTTGGATGTGCTAGTGGAAGACTGGCAAGTCCATCTTTCCGAAGCCATCAATAAAATCACCCCCTGTTGCCCTCTCTGTCCCCATACCAAACTAGCTCCCTGATATATAGAGGAGCTACGATGGAAGAAGCAGGAGCTGAGATGGCTAGAGTGAGTATGGCAGCAAACTCACGACAAAGAGGCAAGAGCATCCTATAGGACGTTTATGAAAGCCTATGAGATAGCAGTGAAGGCTACAAAGAAAGGGTTCTATGCAGCCTCCATTGCATCAGCTAGCTCACGCCCAGCAAAATGGTTTAATGTGGTTCAGTCCTTGGTCTCCTTATCAGGAGGGGACCGTCAAAATTTAAATTCGGATATTTAAATATCCGATATTGGCTGTGAGGCTTTTGGGAGCTTTTTTGCTGATAAAATCTTATCTCTCTGCCATGATCTCCCAGCCACAGTTGATACAGTGAGTGAACTGGAGGCCCCTTGGCCACCTTCTGGGATATTAGACCAATTCAGCCCACTCTTTGGGGATGAGATTGACAGGATCCTGTGAGCAGTTAGGTCTACCACATGCTTCTTGGACTCGTGCCCTTCGTGGCTGGTGAAGGCCAGCGTAAATGAGCTATGGGACGCCCTGGAGGCCATTGTCAACATGTCTCTGAGCTCCGGGATCTTTCCGGAAGCGTTGAAGGAAGCTGTGGTTAGGCCTCTCCTGAAAAAACCCATCTTTGGACCCTACTGACCCAGTCAGTTACCACCCAGTTTCGAACTTCCTGGGTAAGGTGATTGAGCGGGTGGTGGTAGAGCAGCTGCAGGTCTTCCTGAATGATTTCTCATCCCTAGATCCTTTCCAGTCTGGCTTCCATCCGGGACATGGGACGGAGACAGTACTGGTTGCCCTGATGGACGATCTCCGTAGACAGCTGGATCAAGGCGGGTTGGCGCTGCTGATATTGTTAGATCTATCAGTAGCATTCAACATGGTCGATCATGACCTGTTGATCCACCGCCTTGCCGATGTGGGGATTCGAGGGATGGCCTTGCAGTGGTTTGTCTCTTTTCTCCATGGTCGGGGACACAGGGCGGCACTAGGGGAGAAGCTGTCATCCCACCACCCATTGGTGTGTGGTGTCCCTCAAGGGGCAATACTTTCCCCCTTGCTATTTAACGTATATATGCACCCCCTCACCTAGCTGGTACGGAGTTTCGGACTTGGGTGCCATCAATATGCAGATGACACCCAACTGTATCGGATGATGGATGGCCCAGATGTCCTGGAGTGTGACTTTGAAGCTGTGACTGGATGGTTGAAGCAGAGTTGGCTGAGATTGAATCCCTTGAAGACGGAGGTCCTGCATGTGATTCTAGGGTCTATGGGTGCGGGACTCCGGCTCTCCACTCTCGATGGAGCACCACTTACACTGGTGTCGAGAGTGAGGAGCCTGGGGGTGGTCCTGGATACTTCCCTGGCTGTGGAGGCACAAGTCGCAGCGGTTGTTCAATCCTCATTTTTCTACCTAAGACAGGCTCGACAACTTGTCCCTTACTTATCAACCCATGACCTTACGACAGTGATCCAGGCAATGGTCACCTCCAGATTAGATAACTGTAACTCACTCTACTCAGGGCTTCCCTTGGGCTTGATCCGGAAATTGCAGCTGGTTCAGAATGCAGCTACACGAGCGGTGCTCCAATCATGGCACATATAACACCCATCCTCCATCAGCTGCACTGGTTACCAGTTGAGTACCGGGTCCGGTTCAAGGTTCTGGTGTTGACCTACAAAGCCCTAGGCAGACTGGGCCCAGCATACCTTCAGGACTACCTCTCCCCATATGTTCCCCAGACAGGGTGGATAAAAATCAATGATTTTTTAAAAAAAATCAAAAAACCCAGATTTTTTTGATTTAAATCGGATTTTTTTGATTTAAATCGGATTTTTTAAATTTAAATTGGATTTTTTTTAAATAAAATGCTTTTTGAGGAAAATATATTACCATCCAAAGGTTATTCCATCATGAAATAAAGATTAGATTTTAATTATGTAGAATAAGGCTGTATATGTTTAATGTTTTTGGTAAATAAATTCCATTAATCCATTCACAATGTCATGCTCTTCCAGAGGTTTTTGTAAGATTATTGGGCAGTTTCTCTGCCTACAAGATATTATCACAGATGCTTGGTTTTGCAGTTCTCAAAACTGAATTTGTGTCAGCTCAGCAGAGATCACATGCCTCTTCTTCACAGCAAAAATGTTATAACATGAACAGAGTTGAGAAAAAGACCTTAATCCTATTGTTCTACAAACCTATGAAGACAGAATCAACCCCTTCAGTGCTAAGTTTCAAGAAGTTCAGTTAATAGAAACAATATTTTTCTGATTGTTTGGAGTGGAATAGATCTGCACAAGAAGAAACTAAGTGTGAGGAGGGAGGGGGAAGCAGTACAAAATGAAAGTGAAACTTTTTGAGCACAATACTGCACAAGTCTTTGGATCTTTTGTGTGTATGACCTGAGGTTTATCACATTCTTTCCTTGGAGGAAAAAACCTGTAATGGCAGCAGGCCGTAAAAGAGACCCAGTTTGGGAATACTTTAATGAAGTTTCTTTACCTATCAGTAAGGCAGGCATGCATGCAAAATGCAAACACTGCAACAAAGAAATGCAAGGCCTGGTGGCCCGAATGAGGCAACATCATGAGAAGTGCTGTGATGAAGATGACCAAAGAAACACATTTGAACAGGCAGGATCTTCAGGTTGGTAAACATTTTTATTGAATCATATTTCTAAAGACTGCCTTGAACTTTCATGTTTGAGCAAAATTATATTTCTTATTACTACTGCATGTTACTGTCATTTGGTACAGTTATGAAGAAAAGCAAATATTCCTTTTGGGGCAGTGCTGTACAATAAGCAGAAATTGTATAAACAATAAAATAACAGCATTGACTTTTTTGTTTAGGGGAATTCATCGTCAACATTAAGGATTCTGGAAACTATCCACCTTCAAGATCACCATCCTCCTGTTCTACAATTTCAGAGTTATCCATCCCGGATAGTGCTTCATTTGCATCATCATCAGACACCCACAGTATATCACCTAAAAGAAAGAAAAAACCCTTCCCTCCTGGAACCACCATAGATAAGTTTGTGATAAAAACTAGCAGATTAGAAAAAGAATTAATTGATGAAAAAATTGCCCAGTTTGTTTATGCAACGAACTCTTCTTTCCGTCTGACTGAGAACCCACATTTCATTAATATGGTTCAGTCACTGAGACCAGGATACAGTCCACCCTGCAGAGCAGATGTTGCAGGGAAACTGCTGGATAAAGTGTATGACAGAGAAATGGAGCAATGTGCAACAGCTCTGGAGGGTAGAATTGTTAACCTAAGTATTGATGGGTGGAGTAATGTCCACAATGATCCTGTTGTATGTGCTTGTATAACAACAGAAGAAGGGAAAGTCTTCCTTGCACAAACAATTGATACGTCAGGAAATGCACACACAGCAGAATACTTACAAGAAGTGGCAGTAAAAGCTATAATAACGTGAACAAAAATTCAAATGTCTAGTACGCAGTTTGGTCACAGACAATGCTGCAAATGTATCCAAGATGAGAAGAAATTTAGAAGAGCAGGAAGAGAATACAAAGCTAATAACATATGGTTGCAGTGTTCATTTGCTGCACCTCTTAGCCAAGGACTTAAGTGTTCCAGAAATAAAGACTAATGTTGTTGAAATTGCTAAATACTTCCGTAACATTCTTTTTTTTTTTAACAAAAAACTACAATAGTACAAGGGGAGGAAAAGAAGGGAAAAAAAAGAGAGGGGGAAGGGAGGGGTGGAAAAAAGGGGAAGGCAGCCTACAAACACTAAACACTACAATACAACTAAACACTACACTTCAATGCTTTCCCTTCATACTGCCATAATTGAAAAATAAAGCTTAATAAAGTACTGATGGAATGGTTAATCTTACAAAATACAAATTACAGTTCAAATTAAATCTTTTTCCCCCTCCTGGGCCTCGGACGCAGTTCTCTCTGAGCAGCTACAGCCGCAGCGCTCGTTGCCTCCCCCCTCCCTTCAGGCTTCGAATCTTCTTCTTTTTGCTTGATGTCTTGCCCAAATTCTTGGTTTTTGTCCACAAAATCCCTTAGTTGATCTTCCGAATTAATCTTGTAAGCTTGATCTTTATAACTAAACCCGATTCCTTCCGGAAATAGCCATTTGTACTTTATGCCACGATCCCTCAAAAGAGCCGCCAGCCCTTTATACTTGATTCTTCTCTTCCGAACTAAAAATGGAATGTCCTTCAGTATCTTGACTTTATTTCCCAGAAAGTCCAAGTCCGCATTATATGAGTTATATAGGATGATGTCCCTGACCCTCCTAGATGAAAACTCAATAACAATCTCGCGAGGCAGCTGCCGCTTCATTGCATATTTTGAAGATGCCCGACGGGCTCCCAAAATGGCGCTTTTTACTTCTTCTTTAGTTGCCCTCGCGGGTGTCGCTAAAAGTTCCGAGGCAAGATCCCTTAAATCCTCGTTTTCCTCCTCTTTAACATTCTGGAGACGCAAAATGGTCTGTGTTCGCTCCACTTGCAGCCCAATCAGCTGGTTTCCCACCAACTTTAGCTCCTTGTTGTTGCTCTCATAAGTGACGCATTTTCCCGAGCAGACTTCTCTGCCCCCCCGCTACTTCCTTGATGGCTTTCACATCGCTCTCAATTAAGCCCACCCTTTGATCTGTTTCATTCAGCTTGTCAACAAAGGGTTTTATGGCTTCGATAACCGATCTTTTCACCAATTCCTCGAGCGACTCGCCTCTTCCCTGCAGGGCAGCCGTAACTGACTTGCCCAAGGCAGGACTCTGCTTTTTTGCTGCCATTTTAGGGGGGGGGACCGCCAATCTTCCGAGACTCTGCGAGGGGGGAAAATCCGAATCTTCTAAACTTCAGATCCCACCACTCCTTCACATACGCTTGTAGTGACAGAAGGGATTCGCTTACTTACAGGCTTCCGCCTAGTCCTGTTCTTTGCCGTTTTCCGTGGCCCGGCAGCACGCGAGGTGCCGCGAACGTCTGCCGGCCTCCATAGGGACAAACGGGCAATTTACCCCCGCCTCGATTTGCCAGAGGGCTCTTCCCGCCGCGTCCCGGACCCAGACTCCCTCCCTGGGAGCCCTGGGGGCTAACCTTTGCAGATCAGCCGCCCGGTCAGGCTGCTCGGCCGCTTCTTCTCGGACCTGCCGAGAGGAGCGTCCGACATGGCCGCGAAAACGAAAACGAATCCTCAATACTTCTGTAACATTCATTTTGCTGCAGCAGCTCTGAAAAGGATGGGTGGAACCAAGCTAACGCTTCCACAAGATCTTAGATGGAACTCTGTGGTGGACTGTTTTGAGCAGTATATCAAGAACTGGCCTATTCTTTTTTTTTTTTTTTTTTAACTATTTATTTTTCATTTTACAATTTACAATATTCATAAATACATATAACAATAATACAAGAAACAAACCTTGGAACGGTCAATAACAATAACAAAGCCAATGTAATAGACTACAAAAACAGTGCAAGGGGGAACAGTGAGAAGATATTCTCATAATATAGCTAAGAAGCTAAAAGTATTGATGTCAGCATTAGGCAGTTGATTGGTATTGTATAAGTAATTCAAAAAGGGCAACCATTGCGTAAAGAATGATGACTGATACTGTGGTTTATCAATAGAATGAAGGTGGTCTGCTATTTTTTCCATAATAAAAATATCCCATACTTTCTGAACCCACTGTTGTAGCTTCGGAAGCTTGTCTGATTTCCAGTGTGCTGCTAGAAGCATTTTTGCAGCAGAAAGTAACATAAATATTAAATTTTTCCGCACCTTTGGTATGACAGGGTCTTCCCAAAGACCCAGCAAAATTGATTCTGGAGTCATGAGCAGTTCATAATCTGTAATCTCCTTAATTTTCCTTGAAATTAAGTCCCAGAATGATTGGATCTTGGGGCAAGACCACCACAAATGGATATAGTCACCAATTTGACCACACTTTTTCCAACAGAGCGGTGTTAAATTGGGATTAATTTGGTGTAGTAATTGAGGAGTCATGTACCATCTCGACAACAATTTAAAAGAAGACATTTTGATATTGATTGCGTTCGAATTTAGGGGCTTGCCAGACCATATTGTGGACCATTGCTCCTCTGTTAAGGGGGTACTGCAGTCCGTATTCCATTTCAATTGGTACCTTAATGAGGATTGATCATTCTGTGAGTTTAAATTAGAATAGATGCTAGCTATGAGGCCTTTACGATGAGGCTCTATTTTTTTTAATAAACGTTCAAAATCTGTAAACTCCCGTTTCCAGGAGTCAACAAATAATTGGCTGCCTATAAGGTGAGATAATTGTAAGTATTGATACCAAGGGACCACAACCTCTGTATCCCCTTCTATTTGCTCCTTAGTTAGGATGGCCCCATGTTTGGTGATGTCAATGATCCTAGATTTCTTAATTACCTTCCATTGCTGAAATGAAATTAAATCCTGACCTGGTGGAAACCACGATTGGTCCAGGAAGGATGATAGTGGTGACGGTGTAGGAGCTAGATAGTTTCTTACCCTGTCCCATACAGATATAGTAGATTTCAAAAATGGATTGGCAAGAGTTTGGGTAGGCCTGTGTTTAGGGTCTGTCCAAATTATATCCTTTATATCATGGGGAAGAAGATGTGCAGTTTCAGCATATGTCCAGTCTGAACTATCTGAGGAATGCAAAAGAAGCACTATGTTTGCTAGCTGTGCTGCCATATAATAACATTTTAGGTCTGGAATAGCCAAGCCACCCTTTTTGGTTGAACGTTTCATGGTTGAAAAATTAAGTCTAGGACGTTTATTAGCCCAAATAAATTTATTTATAAGAGTTTGCCACTTTTGGATATCTTGATCAGTGAGATTAATAGGCAGCATACGAAAATTAAATAAGAAAAGTGGTAAAATCATGGTTTTGACCAGTTGTATTCTTTCAGCCCAGGATAAAGTCAACTTGCTCCATTCTTTAAATTCACCTATAACTTTGAGTTCTAGGGTTTTAAAATTAGATTCTTTTAAATTTGCTAGGTTGACAGGGATCGTGATTCCTAAATAGACCCAGTTCTTGCTGATCCATTGGTGTTCATAATTGGAGGCTATCTGAGCTTGTGTGTCTGGGGATAAATTAATAGGATAAATTTCAGATTTAGATTTATTAATTTTAAGACCTGATAGTTGACCAAAGGTATGTAACTTGTCTTCCAAGGGAGGTAATGAAGCAGAAGGGTGAGAGATATACAGAACCATATCATCAGCAAAGAGAGAAATTTTATATTCATGACTTTTTATTCTAATGCCTTTGATCTCAGCTGATTGTCTTATGGATCCCGCCAGAGGTTCTATAGCAAGGGCGAACAGTAGTGGTGACAAGGGGCAGCCCTGCCTGGTCCCTCTTGTAAGTTTAATATCCTTTGAATTTATACCATTTATTTTTAACCGGGCCGTAGGGTTGGCATAAAGTAAGCTGATTGATCGTATAAAAGTTTGGCCAAAACCCATTTTTGACAGGAGTCTCAGAAGGTAATTAGTTTCCAAGCTGTCAAACGCTTTTTCTGCATCAAGTGACAACAAGAGAGCCTCCATTTGATAGGTAATGCAATGATTGATTATATTAAGAGATTTACGCACATTGTCTGCCATGTTTCTGTGTGGAATGAAGCCGGTTTGGTCAGGGTGAACGTAATGATTAATGATTTTGTTTAATCTGTTGGCCAATATAGCTGTAAAGATTTTAGCATCCTGATTCAGCAAAGAAATCGGACGATAGGATGATGGGAGGGTGACATCTTTACCTTTTTTGGGGATCACAATGACTGAGGCTTCATTCCATGACTGAGGGAAGATGCCCTGGGTAAGAATTGCATTGCAAGTCAGCCTGAGTGGTTCTGCTAAGCTATGTGTGAAGCTTTTATAAAATTCGGCAGGAAAACCGTCCCTGCCGGGAGTTTTGTTAAGTTTAAGCTTCTTGATAATCTCTGTGATTTCTTGGAGAGAAATGGGCGACTCCAAGAATTCCCTATGCGCTGGCGTAAGACTTTTTAGGGAGGTGCAGGATGCTAAGAAGTTGTCAATATCAGATATAAATGGGTTTGTGGTTCTATAGAGCTTAGAGTAGAAGTTGTAAAATACTTCCAACATTTCCCTGTTATTGGAAGTATAATCCTTATTGCCTTTTTTAATCAGATTAATTTGGTGGGCTGAGATCTTTTTTTTCACTTTCCAAGCAAGCAAGCGAAGTGTTCCAGGACCTCTGTGCCAAAATTTCTGTTTTAAGAAAAGTAAGTTCTTCTTGATTTTAGAGGACTCTAGAGATTCCAACTTCTTTCTTTCAAGCAGAAGTTGTTTGTAAACTTTTTTATTATTAAATTTTTTATGCTTAATTTCTAGTGCTTGGATTTTGCTTAAAATGTCCAATCTGAATTTCTCTCTTTCTTTCTTGTAGAAGGAGGCTACTGAGATGATTTTCCCTCTGACCACTGCCTTCATAGCATCCCAAATTGTTGCCTGGGAGACCTCCCCTGCAATGTTCTCTTTAAAATAATTTTCAAGTACTTCCTCTATTTCTTTATGTATAGATGGGTTTAATAAAAGAGATTTATTTAATAGCCAATGAGTTTCTTGTTTTATTTTATCATCTAAATTCAAGTGACTTTCCACCCAGGCATGATCTGACCAGATTTTACTCCCAATATTAGAAGAAATTAAATTTTGATAAAGTTTACTGGAGGCCAGAATAAAATCGATTCTGGTATGAACTTGATGCCGGGCTGAAAAATAAGTGAAATCTTTCTCTACTCCATGGTGAGCTCGCCAGACATCCTTAAAAGCAAATTTATCGAACAACATTTGTAGTTTCAGTTGACGTGGTATTTTCTTGCAACGTCTCCCATCCCTCTGGGACTGATCCAGATTTAAATCAGCTATACAATTAAAGTCCCCCCCAATCAGAATCTCACCTTCAGCAAACATACATAGGTTGGAAAAGGTTTCATGCAAAAAATCAAGTTGCTTATCATTAGGCGCATAAATCGAAGCTAGGGTTACCCTTGTTCCCTCCAGGTTCCCTTTGATAAATATGAACCTTCCTCTAGGGTCCACTTCAGAGTCTACCCATTGAAATTTGATATTTTTCGAAAATACAATTGCAACCCCCCTTGCGTTTGAGGAGCCAGGAGCTTGGAACTGCAAATTAAATCTATTAGATTTCAGTATCTGAGGCATTTCCTTTTTATAATGGGTCTCCTGTAAAAATAATATATCTGCATTCTGCTGTGCTAAAGCTGTGGAAACACGTTTGAGCTTAATGGGGTTATTTAAGCCTCTGCAGTTGAAAGTAACAATTTTAATTTTCCCTGTCATGACCTAACATTGTGAAGAGGCTAAGCTGATGCAGAGTACAAGTAATAAACTCAGACAAAAGAAATACAGCTCTAGAATGAAGAATTGCTTCTTCCTTTACCTTGCACGGCTTACCATAGGAAGCTAAGAATGACCAGACCTTCCAGGGGAAAACATTAACAGTACCAACTAACCCAAAACACCCCCCAACCAGTAACAACTTAGACATAACTAACCTAAACTATAGCTCCTTGAAACCAAAGAGCTAACCCCTCCAGAAGCACAGAAAGAAATTTCCTGTACTACTAATAGGGAGGAAAGAAATCTTTACCTCCCTATATCTGGAGGTCCCTAAGAAATTTGGGAACTAGAATGAAAAACAGGTAACTCCCACTCCCCCCCCCCGACCACAGATTGGCAAGAAAAAGATGAAATAGCTGGAGATGAAAGGGTGAAGGGCAGCGAGAGAAAGAAAGAAAAAAGATAAGGGTAGCGACAGAAGAGAACAGTCAGTTCTCAGACAAAAAAGAAACAAGCCAAAATTTCCCCCCTCTTTTCCTCCCCCCCCTCCCCCACCCCCCTTATTCCTTGCAAGCTCTTCGCATCAAAAGCCGAGTCAAACAGGAGACATTGGTGAACAATCTCTAGCTCAAGAAGATGATTTCGTGGGGATTGTGATCCATCTCTCTTGAGTGGGAAGGTTTTGAGCCGAGATGTTTTCTGCTGGGTTGACGATCAAGTCTTGGGTTGGCAAGTTCAAATCGGTGAGAAGTTTCAGGCCAGAGACTATATCCACTGCATGAAGAACTCTGCCTTGATGTGCAACCTGTAGCTTAGTCGATGACACCCACTTGTATCTGATATTTGCTTTAGTTAGCGTTGAGGTGACAGGCTTAAGCTCTTTCCTATGCAGCAGCGTTTCATTCGACAGGTCCTGGAAGACTTGTATTTTTTTCCCTTGAAAAGAAAACGTGCCTCTTTTCCTTGCTTCTTGAATGATTTTTTCTTTGGTACGGGAATCCAAAAAGTGGACAACAATGTCTCTGTTAGCATTTGCTCTCAGATTTCGAGGGGAACCCAGCCTGTAAGCAGACAATATGGTTGGTGCCACCCTCTTCTCCAACTGCAGCTCATGAGCAAGCCAGCCTGATAAGAACGCAGTTAAATCTGCTGTGCCTTCGTCTGACTCTGTAAATCCGCGGAATTTCAAATTATTGTATTTTATTTTATTCTCTAGATCCATGATTTTATTTTTCAGCCAGTATTCATTTGCTTGCATTATGCGCGCGTCTTTTTGCAAAGACAGGCTGAGGTCTAACGCTGAGTCAGCTGTTTTAGTAACTTGCTGAAGAGTTCCATTAATGAGGGTTAGCTGCTCATTCATAGGCTTAAGCAACTTTTCCATCCGATTAGCAAATTTCTCCTCAAGTTGATCTAGTTTAAGATTAATATGAGCTTCCAGTACCTGGATTTCTTTGTAATCTGCCTTCTGACTGGCAGGGGCAGCAGCCATCTTGGTTGCAGCATGCAGCTCCATCTCAGCCCCGTTCTTTGATTCAGATGGTGAGAAAAAGGTTTTAACCGTTTGTACGGTCAATTCTGAAGTCTTATTTTTATTACCTCCTGTTTTGCCCATGATCTGTTATGAAGAGCTCGGGTTAAAAGCTGATTAAATCAGTCGGGAGGGAGTTTGAGTCAGGAGCCTGAACTTCACGCGTCTGGCATGCACGCTCACGACGCCCCGCCCCCCAAGAACTGGCCTATTCTGATGACAGTTTGTGAACAAAATCAAGATAAAATAGATGGCACTGTCACGGCCAAAATCCTCAACATTGGGCTTAAGAGAAATGTTGAACATATGCTGAGCATCCTGAAACCCATCTCTGAAGCTTTAAACAAAATACAGAAAAATAGCTGTTTTATTGCTGATGCTGTTGAAATTTGGAAGGAACTGAGTGAACACTTAAAAACAGAACTACACATGGACAGAATTAAATTACAAGCATTAAAAAAAGAATGGGACAAGCACTGTCTCCAGCTCATTTTTTGGCAAATATTGTCAATATCCAGTACCAGGGTCAAAACTTAAGTGCTGAGGAAGAGGAGTTAGCTATGACATGGGTATCCAGCAATCATCCATCTGTAATGCCAACTATAATAAACTTCAGAGCTAAGGGGGAACCATTCAAGGAATATATGTTTGCTGAAGATATTTTAAAGAAAGTCACACCAGTGAACTGGTGGAAGTCACTTAAGCACTTGGATTTAGAGACTGTTCAAGTAATGATTTCACTTTTAACAGCAGTAGCTTCTTCTGCAGGCGTTGAAAGAATATTCTCTTCCTTTGGACTCATTGAGAAATCGTTTGGGACCCGATAAAGCAGGAAAGCTTGTTTTTTTTTTCCAGATTATGAACAAAGAAGAAGATGAAGATGACGAGTGAGCTACAGAGGACAGTATTTAAGTTTTTCATGTGCAGGCTGGGCTGACAGTCTAAGTTTCTTAAAATATATATATATATATATTGTTTAGCCAAATTAGTTAACAAACATGGATGTTTGTTTAAGCAAATAACATATGCTGTAATGTTATTGTTTCAGTTG